>NC_059337.1:49727000-51106000 GCF_018350155.1 Leopardus geoffroyi
GAGGTGAGTTATAGCCTTGAAATTGCACCGCACTGAAAGTGGCATTTGGACTACCTCTTTGGAGCTCATAGTTGGATGTGCTGATTTAAAGGTGTAATTTGCAGTTGATACAGTTTTATTGAAAACAGCTAACATGTTTAGGGAAGTAGGACCAAAGGCAGGGGGAGGGATATTGATGTATAAAAGCTAAAGGGCTGTCAAAATAACCTGACAGTGATCTGATACTTAGACTGAAATGATACGGTCATTCAAAGAAAGTTTATAGCTGAAGAGCAGCTGAATTTGCCTTTTTTTTTTTTTTAAAGAAAGGAATGAAGGAAGTTTTAAGATAAGTATTACTTATTCATTAGTTTCTGCTGCCAGACTTCTGCATGCCAAAAGAGTAAACTTTAAGAAGCTGATGGTACAAAGACCGTGACAATTATTTTTTTTTTAATTGCTGTATTTCTTTGAGATTGGCCGATTGGTACCAATAGAAAATTAGTAAGGCTGAAAGATAGAGGAGTAGTCATTATATATTGGGCAATGAAATAGCCATTTGGAAGGGTTGGTGTTTAAAAAACGAGAGAATTATAATGCCCAGGAAGGTGTTTCCAAGGAAACAGTCATGACTTAAAACACTACTACCAGCCCTAATGTTTTCCTTAGTTGTTGAGTTGCGTTTAATATATTGAGTAAAGTTTTTGTTTGCTGTGAGAATTTTTTCAGATGTGTGCATAAGAATATAGACAAGAAAGAATTAGGTGTTCCTGGAAAATGGAAGGATGGGGATAAACTGTATTCTGCAGTGCAAGACTCAGCAAAGTAATGATGCAGGCGAAATGGACCATGGACATTCTGAGTATTTATTTGCTTTTGGTGAACTCCTCCACTTCCATTTCCACTGGTACACATAGTATACTAATGTCTACTAAAATAATAGCTAATACAATCATGTTCCCCTAATTGGTGAGATAAACTTCAATGTGTTCTTTCCTTGGGATATTGTAAACATAGGAACAGAGTATTTATCTGAAACAACTGAAGGCAGAAACAGTTGGAGAAAAAATGTTGAGAGACCTGGCCTAACAGATACCAAGATTTGTCTACTGCAACTTTAGAAGACAATGTGGTATTGGTCTTTTGATTTTCTTTATATTATCTTTTGATGTCAGATAATAGATCAATGGGATTGAATAAATCAATGAATTGACTGGCATGCATATGGAAATTTGATGTATAACAAATGATATTCCAAAGGTATATATATATATATATCACACACAATCAGCAGATGATCATATCAATGTAAAATTGTCAGGAGGCAATTAATTAAGTGTAAGACTTGAATTGGGATCAAAGCCTTGCAGTTTGGGGCACACTGATTTGGGTGGCACCCCAAATAGTGTTACACTAGGGAGCAAAAGTCAGAGCTTTTCAAAGACCAAAGGAGACACTTGTTGGCAAAGTTGTTGATAAAGAATTTTGAGTGGTATTGGTGAAAGAAAACTAATCTTGGCTAAACTTAATTGGTTGGTAAAGCTACAACTAAGCAAAAGTTGGTTACTGTAGCAAGTTGCAAGTGTCTGTGCAGAGTCCTTGGAGTATTTTGTGGTTTGTCTCGGCTCAAAAGCTCATGATTCCATCCTGTGAGGACATGCAGAAGGCCTTCCGCCTTCATGGCCTCCTGACTCTGTTTTAAAACGCCTTGACATAAGTGACTCCATTTTATTTCACCTTTCACAATCTAAACTTGGAAAGCAGAATTTAGAATAAAACAAACCAGGGGCGCCTGGGTGGCGCAATCGGTTAAGTGTCCGACTTCAGCCAGGTCACGATCTCGCGGTCCGTGAGTTCGAGCCCCGCGTCAGGCTCTGGGCTGATGGCTCAGAGCCTGGAGCCTGTTTCCGATTCTGTGTGTCTCCCTCTCTCTCTGCACCTCCCCCGTTCATGCTCTGTCTCTCTCTGTCCCAAAAATAAATAAACATAGAATAAAACAAACCAGTTGATGAGTTTAGGGAACAGTTTCTTAACATAAAAAAGGTATTTCAGAAGAGAAAATAATGGATAACTTTACATTAAAAGTAAAGGCTGCTTTTTACTGAAAGATACTTTAAAGAAAATCAAAAGATAAGCCACAAACTGAAAGATAGGCGATGCATATAATTTATAAGAGATTAGTATTCAGAGTATATAAAGATCTCTTAGAAATCCTTATAACAACTAACAGCTCTGGAGAAGTGGACAGAAGATAAGAACAGGCAATCTTCTTTCAGAAAAGTGAATGGCTGATAACTTCTGACGAAATGGCTCTGACATTCCCCTTGCTTTCCCTAAACTTGAGACAGGCTTATTCCTGACTATAGCCCCTGACCTCCCTTTTCTTAGAGCATTTAACTAAGAAAACTTTTTATGGTAAATTCTTCCTGTGTGCCTTTCAGATGTAAATCTTTTTAAAAACGTTTTGTGTCAGTTTTATAAACTAAAGATGTCTTTACCAAGGACCTGGGAGTTATCCCTTTGTAATGTAATCAAGGGAGATAGCACCTGCCCCCATTTTCCCTCTCTACAGGAGGGAAAGCACAGGTGGCCTCGTCCAAGAAACAGTTACAAACTGAGGAATAACAGAATGTGCTAGATACATCCCATCGATACAGCTCCTAAAGGCCTCCAGTACTCACCCACTAGCTCACGCCAGCTTTGAAAAATTGTCCTGTGTTTTATTTCAGTAGATTGGAGTTCGTATTGCACTTTGGTCTCTGTCATTGCAATAGCCTTGCATGAAGTCTCAGCTTTCTAAGGTTGATACTTCTAATCAGCAAAATACAAAATTAAAAGGACCCATACACAAGCCATTTCACAGGCACCAGAAAGTCTGTTCGTTAGAACAGAGAGCAATAGGAGCTCTTGGGCAATCCTGGTGTAAATATAAATTAGCACAATCCTCTTGGGGTACAATTTGGCAATCTTAATAAAGTGGTACTGTGTCTGTCCTCTGATCTGGTAACTCCATTTCTACGTGTATACCTGAAGAAAAACTCTACCCGAGGTGACATGGAGATAGAATAATACTAGGAGCAGCTATGTTTGTAATAAAAAAAAAAATACTTGGAGATAAACCTAATTATCAGTGGAAGAATAAATACAAAGTTACGTATAACTGTAAAATAGAATATTATAAAATAGTGCATAAAGGTCACAAATGCATAGTTCAACCAAATGAAACTGGAGAAGAATATATACAACAGCACATGAAAATAACATTTAAAAACAAGCATCTTAAATTGCCTAGAGATGTAGACATAATACCATGAATTTCTGGTTTTTTTTTGCTACATGATAAAATTGAATTTCGTTAAGTGATATCTTTAGATAAGTTTGGAAAGGGGGGAGGGTGATTGATCAGGAGCACAAACAATTCTCTATAAGATGACAGTGTTTTCTTTTTGAGCTGAATAACAAACACAGAGGATAAAATATTTTTTAAACACTTAACATCTAAAGTTTGAAAATAAAAAGCAAAAAGTAATTTTGGTAGAGTTTGGTGCTTGTTCTTTGTGTCAACATCCAGGTATCACTTGAACTTTTTACTGTGTCCTTGAGCTAGAAAACAGCAGTCAAGGTTGAGCTGCTGATAGGTCATAACTCCAATCCCACCCCTGCCTCTGGAACATGGTGTGATCTGAGTCATCAAAGTACTTTCCAGACGTAAAAGCCTCCTTTGGGGAGAGGGGGCAAATGCAAGCACTTGGCACACAAGTCTTGGGAATAACATTTGGTACTGTGAGCCTATTAGGCCTCTTACAGCTCAAAGGCAGGATGGTCAGCCACCATCACACTGAAGGTCCCAAGGGACTATGATTGAAATAAGGGATACAGGGGTCTCAGGTTGGAGATAGTGTCCTTGTATGATTTCTATGCTGCCTTATTCCTCTTCACCTGGTCCAAGGAACTACTTTTCCTGCAAATTAGGAACTTTGTGCAACATAGGTGGACTTTGACTGAACTTCTAATGAAGTCTCTGGCCACAAGGGGCACTTGAGAAAAAGCCCGATTGGAGGCTGGAGGTGGTGGTGTCAGGAAATGTTACTGCTGTTTTCTATTCACTGCTAAA
Source organism: Leopardus geoffroyi (assembly GCF_018350155.1). Taxonomy (NCBI): domain Eukaryota; kingdom Metazoa; phylum Chordata; class Mammalia; order Carnivora; family Felidae; genus Leopardus; species Leopardus geoffroyi. Next base: position 49,731,094 of record NC_059337.1, read on the forward strand.
AAATGCAAACAAACCATGGACAGGAATTGGGGATGACAAGTGAGGCATGGCATCATTACCTAGTTGGTAAACCTATCAGAAAATTCTTTCAGATATGTAAGAAGACCCTAAAATAAGGATCCTCACTTCAGGACAGCCGTATAAGTTACAAGGAGAAAGAAGCAATGTTGTCTCAGCGCTCTGTAGTTGGTGTTGTATTTTCCTTTAAAATTGTCTTACAAAGTGGTTTTGGATTATCAAAAGAAACTTAATGGTTTTTCCAAGTGTTGCTTCATCTACTCAACATTTAACTGACTTGAGCAAAACAGCAAATACTGAATTGAAATGAGATAGGCAACTTAGTATGGAGTTTTGTGGATATAGTAGGCAAATGTTGAAGTGGTTCTGATAACTGGACAGGTGGTCCCATGACAGAAGAGTGATATATGGATGGTAATGGGTCTTGTTGCACTGCACCTGAGATGATTGTAACAGAAGAAGTTACAAAAATAGGTTTATTTTCAAAGATAATCTGAGTCAGCTCTGTGTCACTGATAGGAGAACTAAAATTAAAATCATGTGATTAGGGGGTTGGCAATGTAAGTCTCCTCCCCTAACCTTCAGGTACGGCAGAGGGCTGGAGGTGGCATTAATCACCAATGGCCAGTGATTAAGTCACTCATAGCAGTGTAATGAAGCCTCTATAAAATCCCTAAAGGACAGAGTTTAGAGAGCTACCAGGTTGGTGAACACATGGATATTTAAGAGTCATGTGCTTCTAGGGGGCAGGGAAGCTCAACACCCCCTCCCACATACCTTGCCCTATGCATCTCTTCCATCTGACTGTCCCTGACTTAAATCCTTTTATAAGAAAGTAGTGATCTGGTAAGTAAAATCTTGAGTTGTGTGAGCTGCTCTGGAAAATGAAACTAAAGAGGGGGTGGTGGTAATCTCTGATTTAGTCGGTCAGGAGGGCAGGTAACAACCTGGACTTGAGACCAGTGTCTCTATTACAAGGAAGGGGTCAGGGAAACCTCCAATGTGTAGCCTATAGAGCTTGTTCATCTTGCATAACTGAAACTTCACACCCATTGTTCAATAGCTGCCCATTTTCCTCCTCTCGCTAACCCCTGATAACCACCATTTTACACTCATGGTGATTTTGACTAATACAGATATTGCACATCAGTGGAATGATGTAACATTTGTTCTTCTGTAATTGGCTTAACATACTTAGAACTTAAAGTCCTAAAGTACATTATGGTAAATTCCTGAAAAAATTCTTTTTTATTGTATGGGTATAAGCATAGATAAACCAGAAAAAGGAGTTTGGTGTGACCAGAAATACTCAGGAAAAACTAAGAAAAAAGACAAGGTACTGAATAATATGGGGTATGTGATTCTGTTTCAGTTTTCTTTCTTTTTTTTTTTTTAAAGAAAATGTAATAAATCTTAATAGGTAAATACTTGAGCAAGGAGAAAGTGTGCAAAGACACATTGTATTGTTACTGTTGGGTACTTAAAAATGTGGGTTAGATCAGAGAAGAGGATTAGAATTTTGTCTTTATGATGTTTCACTGGTCATAATACTGATGTGCTGAGAATAACAAAGTAAAAAGCCTTACAAATGCTAAACGATATAATGGACATAAAGCTGTTGGCACTATGCTTCGTAGATTGTTTGCCTACATTCTGTTCTTTGTCCTTTGAAATTTGCTGCTCCTTCCTTGTATCTTTTCATTCCATACCAGGGTTTACAAACTTGGGAGGTATGTAAAGGTAGGTCTTACTTACGTGGGGATTAGAGGTCCTTAAACAGCCCCAGGTCTGAAGTTTGAGTTTTGACTCTTGGTTATGGTGTGTGTGTACATATTGTCAATTCAAGAATCCACGCTGCAGATGATTGTGTGACTACTATATCCTACATAGTCTAAGACTGGGAGTACCCTAGGGGAATAAGTGAGGCCCACTTCCTGCCTTTATGGAGGTTACATTTTGGTGGATGTACCTGAAGGGACAGAAGTAGTTGCAAACAGTGACCTTCAAGCTACTATTTAATAGGGAACCTGGGCTAACAACTTCAGTTGTGAAAATAAAACAAAATCATTTAGCAGAGCCCTTTCTGCTAAGAAAGGATAAGATGCCCCAACTTAAAAATTTTTCTCATATTAATTGATAATGAAGCACAAGTATCCCTCAATCATACCAAGGGATTTAGTGCTTGGGTTTAGTTTGGTGAGAATGAAGTGTTATATCATTGACAATAAATGGCAACCATCATTAGTCAACTTGAGCACTTAATAGCAGCTTGAAACATCATGAACTATGCATATGGGGTTTCTGCTTCAGCTGAGCCATAGGCAGTATAGCATATGTGGTCTCTTTGGGACTCTCAGAACTTGCAAAGGAAGTCAGTTACTTTACAAAATCTCCCCTTTGCTTGCAAATGTGTTGCACAGCAAGAACTTCTTCCAGCATCATGTTAGAACTTCTTCTGCTTCAGCAGATGTCTATAGTCCTAAAATAAATTTGCCCTCCATTCAGTGATTCTATTAAAAGTCCCTGTGGCCACACATAATAGTAATCTCCAAATTACTAGAAACATCTGAGGCAAATCTGGTACAATATGCAAATTGGGAACATGAGGAGATGTTAATCTCAAATATCTGAAGTTACCCTGCTATCTCAGAGGACTGGAGAAAATAGCCATTTGGGGAGATAAGCAAAACTGTAGCCCAGAGAAAGGAGATTGCAGTATGAGTTGGTCCAATGTAGTATATTTAAAAAGGCAGGATGGGAATCCTATCTGCTTGGTGTAAGTAAGCCATTTAGAAAGTATGGAAGCTAGCTGCTCAGATAGTATGATTTAAAAATCATTAGAGCCCTCATTTAAATCTTTCCTACTGCCTGTTTGTTTCCTTTTTGGTCTCTAGAAGTTCTGGATTGAAAAGAAAAAAAATCTGTCAGGAAAAACAGTGAAAGATGTTGAAATGTGCAAAGAGAGATTAGTGGGTGTCTTGCCTAGCTCATTCATCTGAGTTATTGTTGTCTTTTGTTGTTATGAGTTATTTTATGACTCAAATCGTAGCAAACTGATAATACTGCAAATAATCCTTGTCCATAGAATTGCAGATTTTGTCCAGTGAGATGCAAATTATTTTTTTTTTCCTTAGGGAAAAAATAATTTTGTATTATTTACAAATTTATTTCAGAGTTCTTTATTCTCTATTTTTTTTGTTCCTTGGAGTTCTTTTTGGATTTATTACAGCATCTTACCAGTTCCCTCATTAAATTAAAAATCTACAATACATGATTTAATTTTAATTTTACTTTTAATTTCAGTTTAGTTAACATACAGTGTTAGGATAGTTTCCAGAGTACAACATTTCCATACATTACTCAGTGCTCATCAAGGTAAGTGTACTCTTAATCCCCCTCACCTATTTCACCCACCCCTCCCCACCAGATGTCTTCCCTCTGGTAACCATCACTTTGTTCTCTAGTTAAGTCTCTTTTTTGGTATGTCTCTTTTCCTTTGTTTTGTTTCTTACATTTAAAATATAAGTAAAATCCTATGGTATTTATTTTTCTTGGACTGGATTATTTCGTTGAACTTTATAGTCTCTAGATCCATTCATATTATTGCTAATGGCAAGATTTCGTTCTTTTTTTTATGGCTGAATGATATTCCTCTGCATGTGACATCTTCATTGTGCATTCACCAATGAATGCACACTTGGGCTCCTTACTTAATTTGGCCATTGTAAATAATGTTGCAGTAAACATAGGGGTACATATATCTCTTCAAATTAATGTTTTCATGTTCTTGGGATAAATACCCAGTAGCGCAATGACAGGATCATAGGGTAGTTCCATTAATTTTTTGAAGAATCTCTATACTGTCTTCCACATTGGCTTCACCAGTTTACATTCCCATCAGTAGTTCAGCGGGGGTTCCATTTTCTTCACATCCTTGCTGACACTTGGTGCTTCTGGAGTTGTAAATTTAGCCATTCAGATAGGTGTGAGTGATACAGTAATGTGGTTCTGATTTGTGTTTCCATGATACGTGATGTTGAATATCTTTTCATGTGCCTGTTGGCCATCTGTATGTTTTCTTTACAAAAATGTCCATTTATGTCTTCTGCCCATTTTTAATTGGACTAATGGGGTTTTTTTTAGTGTTGAGTTGTAAAAGTTATTTATATATTGTGCTTACTAACCCCTTATTGGATAAATAACTCGGAAATATTCAGCAGTTTCCCTTTTCATTTTGTTGATGATTTCCTTTTCTTGCAAAAGTCTTTCATTTTGGTGTAGTCCCAATATTTAATTTTTGCTTTAGTTTCCCATGCCTGTGGACACCTATCCATAAATACATTCAGGCCAATGTCCAATGATGTAATTTTATCATTATTTTGCCAAATCACTTGGCCAACAAATACTCTGGGAAAGGGACTTTTGAGAAATCCTGTTTCAAGGAGAATTGCTGTGGGAGTGCTAAACCCAGCTTGGTTCTGGAAGGTAGAGAAAGTACAAAATAGAAAATAAAGGAAAGGAAAGGTAAAGGAGCTAAAATAAACTTGACCTTTTTGGAATTTGTTAGTATTAGCCTTGATCAGTGGCCCCAAATGATATGCCCAGCTCTTTGACACTTTTGTGGTCAGAGAAATGTGTGTGCTCTTTAGCACATATGTTGTGCCTAGTCTCGTGATGACTTTTTTTAGTGCTTCCAGAAGCACTGAAGTTTAGATTAATTTAGAACATACCTCTCTAAAGCTCACAACCAACAATTAGGGCAGGTTTGGGTACTTGGAAGTGTAAGGAAGTCTGATGTGTAGTGGTTTGCAAGCTCTCAGGGAGAGACCAAAGAAATAGGGAGAGTACCCCAGATTGGTAGGTGGCAGGTTTAATAAGCAAGAGAACCTAATTAGGAGGTTTGTCTTGGGCAGTTAGAAGATGAATAGATCTTTCCACCCACCTACCAGAATCTTAAAAGTTGATGTAGAGGCCCTAACTGGGTTTGGTTACTTCTAGTCCAGATGGTTTCAACAAGACCTTACTCTCTCAAAGCTATGTCTTGGAACAGCTCCCACTGTAGGAAGTGTAGGCAGAACGTATATCCCAAGGGCAGGGGAAAGGGTCAGGAGACCTTAGTTATCTGGGGTCCAGCTCTTGGGAAAACCAGCAGTCCTATCCTCTCAATTACCTCTTTGTGCTATGGCCACCCTCTAATTGGTGGTTCTACCTTTTATTTATAGAAGTGATGATTCGAAGTTGAATTGTCTATGCACAGCAAGTAAGCTAATTATAATTATTTGGAATATTAAGCTCAGGTAGTTTATGTACACATATACACAGGCTCACACACAGAGAAAATAGTTATTAGAAAAAGAAGAGAGGTAATAATATGTATGGCAGTGTGTTGTGATCCAGCAGTCCAGGAGACCAGCTGCTGTCATTTACCTGGATTGATCTGAAGTTGGATGTTAAGCAATGGTACAGTTGGGTTTTGCCCTTATTCTAGGCAGAGCCTCCAGCAGCAGATGCAAGTCAGAATGAAACCTTGCAGCAAAATGGGAAATGCTGTAAGATAACTGAAATCCACCAATATGGTTTTTTTGTCCGTTGAAAGGGTGGAGGTCAGCCCTTACTGGACTCTCCAGTCTTGTGTCAAAACTTAAGCAAGATCAGATGGAACATCTGTTATTTTTGGGTAATTCTAAATACATTGGGATGTGGAATGTAAAACATCTCTTCCTTGACAGCTGGTCTCTTGTCACAACTGTTAAAACATCTATTACAAAGACTGATACGTCTCTTAGCCTAAGTGACTCCGTTTTGTGGAACAACCATTTTAAGGTGAGTCATAGGAATCAATGAAATTTACTGTACAACACTCCTACAGTGTGGTTGGTGAAAAGGAAGAGTTGTGTCTTCTGTTTCTTGAGTATCTGGAAGGTTTCCAGATTCATTGGGTCATCATACATTTTCAACAGGATTGTGTACCTAGAATTTCTGGGGTTGTGTTGGAGGCTAGAGATCAAGGGACACCAGCTCAGGGAGTGCTATTTTCATGAGCACCAAAAGGGGCTTCTCTAGGCTCTGATTTCATGGTCATGCTATGAGTCTTTAGTAGCAGTATAGGCCTCCTGCATATTCCTGTCCCCAAACAAAATAATACCCTGAGAGATTTCTCAGCTTTCTGATACTTTTTTATGGCCCTGGATTGGGCCAAGAAAACAGAAATATAACTGGATAGCTATAAAGTAATTTTCACTTGCTGATTTTTCTGGTTTCGAACCAGAAATGTATCTTGTGAATCAGAAACACAGTTCTCTTCTACACTTCATTGTTTATGTAAATGGAGGTTTGTGTATCACCATTGATCCCTTCTGTGTACAGCCTTGAATTATCTCTACAAAAGATAATTGCATAGCAGTGATTAGTGCTGGAACCTTAGCAGAAGTCTCCTGGGGAATTAGTGGATTTCATTAATCTCTGGGCACCAACAGCAGAAAGCTGATGCATTGAGCCCCTGGGTGGGAGCCCCTAAATGCAGCTCTAGCAGCTGCAGAATTGTTGAAGGCTTGATTCGGATAGTGCTTGAAGAATTACCCTCCCTTTGCCTCAGCTTCTAGGTTTCCCCTTTAAATTCAGGAGGACACTCCATCTCAAATGTTCATACAGAATCTTGGAGAAAGCATAACATTTTGGGCTCTGATTTTTCTGAGAGTCATTTTCTTTGAAAATTTTTCAAATGATTAGAAAAATATAAAATGTGCTAGCCATTAGTCATGTTTATTTAAAATATTCTGGAGGGGCGGGATGCCTGGGTGGCTCAGTCAGTTGAGCGTCCGACTTCGGCTCAGGTCATGATCTCACGGGTTCCTGAGTTGGAGCTCTGTGTTGGGCTCTGTGCTGGCAGCTCAGAGCCTGGCGTCTGCTTCAGATTCTGTGTCTTCTCTCTTTGACCCTCCCCCATTTGCACTCTGTCTCTCTTTGAAAAACAAATTAAAAAACATAAATACTCTGGAGGGGTGCCTGGGTGACTCAGTAGGTTAAGCCTCTGATTTTGGCTCAGGTCATGATCGCATGATTTATGAGTTCAAGCCCAACATCAGGCTCTGTGCTGACAACCAGGAGCCTGCTTGGGATTCTCTCTCTACATCTCTGCTCCTCCCCCTGCTTGGTCACATGTGCTTTCTCTCCTTCAGAATACATGAATACAAATGTTAAAAATTAAAAGTAATATTCTGGAAAAAGCTGAAAAAAATCACTGATTAATCCCATTATACAGAAGTAGCCAGTAAAAATACTGTTATTCTAGTCTTACCTACATGCACACATGCATTTTATATTTATATTTCTTAATTATAATGAGTATATTGCATTTTTGCATGCTATTTTTTTTTAACTTGAATTATCATCAGAATTTCACCAGGATGTTACCTATTGTTCAGAAGTATAGTTTTTTGTGCTGAGTAATACTTAATTATCTTGACCTAGTACAATTTAATAAATTCACTATGTTTATAAATCTTTGCTTTTGTAATTGATAATCCAATTAACACTCTGAAACAGAGCTTTGATCAAATCTCTGATTGCCTTAGGATAAATGCTTCATGTGGAATTACTGTGTCAAAGCTCCTGTGTCTATTTCATCCCCTTAACAGGTTGGGCCAAATTCTACTCTCAATAACACTGTATGAAAAAGCCTATTTGACTGATACTAACGTTATTATAACCTGACTGTATGAATATGAGATCAGTATTAAAAGAACTTGAAGCAGAAAGAGAGGGCTTTGATGAGTTGATAGCCCCTTTTCTCCCTGATGTGGCTCCAGCCCCTGGAAGGAAACATAAATGTCCTGCTCTTTGTAGAATGTCCCCTGGCAAAGAGCCAACTAATTCTGGAAGGCATCTGGCAAATGGCAGGCTGTGGGCACAGGGGCACGCTGTTTGTGGATGCCTAGACCTGCTCACTCTCTGGCCAGACCTGGGGGATTTGGATAAGCACCAGTCTGTCCCTGCACTCCTGCTTAAGTGTGGCTAAGGCCAGCTTCCCATTGGCAGATGCTCTGGTATTCAATGGGCTTCAGATCATCACCTTCATCCTCACTGAGGTGTGGTGAGCCTTTAGAAAGGCAGGAAGGGTTGGGGCACCTGGGTGGCGCAGTCGGTTAAGCGTCCGACTTCAGCCAGGTCACGATCTCGCGGTCCGTTCAGCCAGGTCACGATCTCGCGGTCCGTGAGTTCGAGCCCCGCGTCAGGCTCTGGGCTGATGGCTCAGAGGCTGGAGCCTGTTTCCCATTCTGTGTTTCCCTCTCTCTCTGCCCCTCCCCCGTTCATGCTCTGTCTCTCTCTGTCCCAAAAATAAATAAACGTTGAAAAAAATTTTTTTTTGAAAGGCAGGAAGGGTGAAGAGCAGACACTCAAGCAGCAGAATTAGCCAGTGGACTTAAGAGGGCTCAGGGTTAATGGGACACATGATTTTCTGTGTCTCCTTGATACTAGTTTTTAGATGTGAAACTTGGGATATGCATTTGTCACATCCACTTTGATTCTGAGGCTTTTGAGAGTGAAATTTCATAGCTTACTGCTGTATATATTTAGGTATCGGTAATTGGTGTCACTTCTATGTTACATTTACTTGGTGCAAATGCCTAAGTAAGCACAAAACCTGGTACAATACTAAGCAGTTAGTCAGCAGAAATCCATGAAAATCTTGTTTGGCACATTTGATAAAATGTGTTTTTCTGCATTATTTTATTAGGGATTTTTTTATAGGTCACTGTTTTGACAAGCTACTGGTGCATGGTAATTTGCCAGAAAAGTTTATCTTATAATTGAAATGTTCCGCAGAGAGAATTTTTTTAAATGTGTGTATGTGTGCATCTTTTAAAATAAAAGCTCTTAGCCTCCATTTCTTTTTTTTTTTTTTAACGTTTATTTATTTTTGAGACAGAGACAGAGCATGAATGGGGGAGGGTCAGAGAGAGGGAGACACAGAATCCGAAAAAGGCTCCAGGCTGTCAGCACAGAGCCCGACGCGGGGCTCGAACTCACGGACCGCTAGATCGTGACCTGAGCCGAAGTCGGCTGCTCAACTGACTGAGCCACCCAGGTGCCCCTCTTAGCCTCCATTTCTTAAGATTCCTGAGTCACAACACAAATTTTATGTTCATTTAGGAAACTTATTTGATTGTGTGCAAATACAGGCATAATTTATTAATTTTGTGATTTAGCAAATGATCCACTAAGAAACTGCTGTATGTTTTGCAAATTTGTTAAAATCAAAACCATTCCTAAACACGGCCATAGCTTTTGTTTCTCTCCTCTTCTTCCCTTTCTCACCATCTTTCAATCCTTTCTCCACTTTGCACTGACAACAAAATCATGATTTTAGGTCTATTTAATATAAACCAAAGAGGACAAAACAGGTCTGTTGTTTTTTTCTCTTAAATATACTTCAAAGACATTGCCTAATGAAATTGGAGGCAAAAACTGAAACTTGATTCATCTTTTTTTTTTTTTATCTCTAACATAACGGAATTGCTAGTTTCCAACAAGTTGAAAAATCAGGGATAAAAAATAGTACATAACGAAATAAAGAACCAAAGAATATTTGAGTGGCTGTGTGATTTACCCACAGATTCTTATTTTATAGATGTGATAACTAAGTTCTATTCCTTGGAGAATTTTTGCATATAAGATCAAAGACTGCTTTTTACTGCACAAAATCAATGCCACAGATTTGTTTGACTCTCAAGAATTCTCTATGAAGGTCTTTGAGTATTTGCATGATGAAGTTGAATGCGATGCTTTTGTGTGTCTTCCGTGTCTTTGGACTGTCATTAGCAAGCTTAGTTTTATGCATTTAAAACCTTGAGCATTTGTTCTGCAACTGTTCTGGGATGGAAATGCAGTGTACACAAAGTGACATTTGTTAGAAAAAAATCTACAGTTTTCAGTATGTATAAGTCCAGTACAGTTAGAGAAAGGTTTAAAAAGACCTTCTTCACCTAACACAAATGATACCAGTTGCTCAAATTCTTGCAACAGATTTTAGAGACCAGGCACTAATATCCCTGAGGGCTCCTCTGAAACAGAAGCTTTATAGATGGGCTTTCTGTGACAGAATCTAGAAATTGGTTTTTTTCCTCCCTCTGTAATCCAGACCTAGCAGAGAGAAAGTGATGGATCCACTTAGGAGAAGTACTTTTATAGAAAAGTTGGACCTTTTATCAAATAACTACAGGTACATCAATCCACTGGAGTATACATTTTCCTGATAAAAACATGACTTGTGCAGAAAGGAGCTGAATAATCACAGACATATGAGTATATTTTATTCCCTATAATTTTGGTTTAAAAAATAATTATCACGTTCATTATATAGCTGTTTTTTATTATAAGACCTTTATTTTTTTTTTTAAAAATGTTTATTTTGAGAGACAGAGATGAAGAGAGCAGGAAAGGGACAGAGAGAGAGAGAGAGAGAGAGAGAGAGAGAGAATTCCAAGCAGGCTCTGCACTGTCAACATTGAGCCCAAATGTGGGGCTTGAACCCACGAACCGTAAGATCATGACCTGAGCTGAAATCAAGAGTCGGATGCTTAACCAACTTAGCAACCCAAGTATCCCTATAACACCTTTCAGTACATCATGTAAAGTTGATGAGTTAAAAATGGTGGTTAAAGAAAGTCTATGATAACTGATGATTAAGCAACTATGGAGAAGCAATGAGTTGAAGGAAATAATTTGAGAGTATGAAGTACTAGGAGCCTATTGGAAGCCACATTCGAGTGCTGAGGGAGGTAGATGTTGGCTTTATAAGTTCTCTGAGTGAGTCTACTAATGGGAAATATTTAAAAACATCTACCTTCTGTACCTGGCCATCACCTTTCTTTTTTTCCCTGCCAGTCAATGGACAGAAAAATGTGGGTGCTTCTTAGAACTCGGGAAATGAGGAAATAAACTACATCATTTCAAAATGTTTAGAATGTCAAACTGTGGCTTTTTCTAATATCTAAGAAAAAGCAAAGAACTGCTAAGAATTAGGGACAAACTGTTCAGGAGAGTTTTTTGTTTTTGTTTTTTAAATACAGCAAGGGCTTAATGCTCTGCATTTTTCTATGAAGGTGTCTGAATGTAAGATGACCGTTAAAGTATTGTGAAGAAACTCTATGTTGGGAGAAATAAATAATTTTAAATGTGCAATAACTGTGCTCATTAAAAGTAAGAAATGTATACAAATACATTCAGATTTTCATATTTTAATACTTTTTACATGTGTATCAGCTTTGGCAAGATTGTAGGAAGATTCATGCCAATTGGTCAGTTAATCTCACCTGATTTAAGACAAAGGCCATATCTTAGCTAATTGTTATAGGGACAGTGACTCTGCCCAGCTTGTTTCTCTTCCACATCCCACCCTTCCAGTAGTGCCATCTTCCTTTCTTTCAGGAATTGGTCAGCCCTGTTCCAATTGTTTCAATATTAAATCTGTATCTTCCTTCCCCTTAGACCGTGAATTCTTAGAATGTGACCTCAGAGCGGTAAGCCACCATGCTGTCTGAGGAAAGGAGACTAGGGCATAGAGAAGCTGAGGGGAGATGGGAAGCCCTAATGGTCTTTGAGTCTTGAGATGCAACTGATCTTGAAGCTAACATTATCTGTGTCCTTGAGACTTGAATAGATAGACCATCATGCTTAAGCTATAGGTTAAATCTTCACAAAGAGAATTCTGATTAATACCCAGTGATCACTTACTCAATTGGCATAATGAGCAATTGAGAAGACATAACAACCTTAAATTAGAACAAGCTGATGGTAAAAGTTTGTGGGAAAAAGTATAGTAAATTTCACATGGAATCTTTCAGCGTTGGAAGAGGGAACAAGTACTTATTTCAGACCAACTCAGTTCTTTCTATGAACTCTTTGTTGTAAATAGATAAGTTTTGGGAAATGTGATTAGAAAATGGGCATTTGAATCCATGCAATAAATGAGCTCTATTTTAAATGAGTGGCTGGACTAGCCAAAGGAGCAGAAGAGCAATGAACAACATGTGTGCTTTCAAATGGATAAGAACTTTTTTTTTTTTTTTTAATGTTTTTTGTTGAGAGATACAGAGTGTTAGAGGGGAGGGGCAAAGAGAGAGGGATACAGAATCTGATGCAGGCTCCAGGTTCTGAGGTGTTAGCACAGAGCCCAATGCAGGGCTTGAACTCATGAAGAGTGAGCTACTGATCTGACCCGAAGTTGGCCACTTAACCAACTATGCCACCCAGGGACCCCAAGAATTGTTTAAGGAAATACACCAGTAATTTTCAACTTCTTGCTCTTGATTTGTTTCATTAGTGTTTTAAAGAACAGGTTGAGACACCTCAACTTCACCTTATTGTCTTTTTGTAAAAAGATTTTTTGTATGGCTAATATTCAGATAAAATTTTAACCAAAGCTTGGGGATAGATTAGATCAATGGTAGAAAGGATGGAGTTTTCAACAATAGTAATTAATACCTGAGAGCTATTTCCAATATTTTATGAGACGATTTTTTTTATTAAAAATTTTTTTTAAGTTTATTATTTTGAGAGAGCGAGCAGGGGCGGGGCAGAGAGAGAGAGAGAGATAGAGAATTCCAAACAGGCTCACACTGTCAGCATGGAGCCCAATGTGGGGCTTGACCTCACAAACCATGAGATCATGACCTGAGCTGAAACCAAGAGTCAAATGCTTAACTGACTGAGCCACTGGGCACCCCAAGATAAATTGTTCTTATTAATCTTGGCATTTAAAACCATTCACCAGGCTTGCCCACTGATGGACTTCTTTTTGCACCTCTGGGTTATGATGGATAGTCTTATACTTGATAACCCAGGGTAGCCAATTATCCTGAAAACCTTTGCCTGACATCAGCCTGAAGAACTCCTTGCCTGCTGCTTTGTACTCATGTCTGTTTAACAAACCTGTTCTTGCCTTCATTAGAAGGGTATCTTGATGAGCTCTCTCCTGGGGTCACTTACCAGGCTGCTGGCCTAAGGATGCAAGCCTATGCAGGTAGTAATGACAGAAAATTGGTTAGAGAAAATTGAGTTTGTCATATGTGCAGAGAATCAGTAGGATTTAGGAATGCTCAGTAGACATGGTAACATGATGGGGTGTTTGGTGGGCAGTGGCCTTGAACATCAGGGAAATTGTGTGGGTAGAGTCTAGCCTAAGCATGGAGGTATTGGCTGCCAGAGAAAGTGATTTGGACATTGAAGTTTGGGTAATGTGTAACAAGTAGAGGGCCATTGAGCAGCCAGTGCAGAGCATGAAGGAAGCCAGCTAGTGGAAACAGGGAAGTTGAACAGAGGCAGATTGTTCGTGTGGGTGGTTAGTGTCATTTAACCTATCAACTAACTTCTTGAATATTTAAAAGCAATAGCTTGAAGTAATGAGTGAACAAGACTTGGACCTTGTCTGGCAGTAATTCAGTGATTTTGTTGCCAGCCTTCCTCTGACATGTTAGTATTTGACATGTTTGGATGACACATTTGGTAGGATAGATAGTATTAAGCAAACCTCTTAAATCTTTTAATTTTCAAATTGTTTTTGGTCCCTATGGTCAAATACTGTTCACTTCTCTGGCATAACCTGTGACATATTCTGGCCAAAATGTATTAGCAAGAAACTGCTTTCTGGGAGCTATGAAAACTTTAATGGTGCTAGCTACAAGAAGCTGGTAGATCTCCAGTTAGGGGTCACTGATGTGGTACAGAGAACACATAGAACATAGTGTTTCTCAAAGTGTGAGCTTCCCACTGCCTACATAAAAACCACCTGTTTGTTTCTAAAAATGCATGTTTCTGGGCTTCAATCCATAAAAGCCTTTATGTGTAGATGGGAATTTTTCTTAACAGTATCTGCAGATAAATATGACATTATAGTTTGAGAATCTTTGATTTGAAAAATAAATCAATTCTCTATAAAAAAAGACTATTAAAATAATACATGTTACCATTCATGTTGATTCTGCCTACTGTAAAAAACCTGGAATAAGAATAGTTTAATTCGTAACTTAGGGGTATGTAAACTTGGAATGGCTTTCTACATTAAATTGTGCTTCCCAATGCATCACCTACTTGAAGATTTTCAGGCATAGAATTTTATTAAAATTCCAATGAGCTTGAACCAGTAATTCAGAGGCTGATATATTCAGCTAGCTGAATCTATTTCTGCTATTGGTTAATATTTGAGCTTCTGAATATTCCCCATCTTGTAGCTGGTGACACCATGAGTGTTTGCATTTGGCCTTTATTTCCCAAAAAAGTCTTCTTCACACAAACTCAAATGGTGGAGGGGGTGGGAACATGGTGACAGTGTCAGTCCCTGCAGGCAGGTGTATATTTTCTCTTTTGAAATTACTGCATTTACATAAATGGACTACCTTTAGTCCAGACCTATTTTTATTGTGTTAAAGCTCATGAAGTACAGAAAGGATCTGCATTGACTTTGCTTTTATCTCTCATTTTATTAAAGGACATTCTTCTTCCTTGAGGTAATCCTAGGAAAAACATTACTCCAGCATTACTCCAGACCCTTCACTTAACTTCCTGATTCATGCTTATTTACAGTACTTATCTTTAAATTATAAAGACAATTTCCAATGTTTATAGGTTGAACCTAAAGGAAAATTACTGGCCAGAATGGCAGGAGCTACCTGTGTGGTATTTGACCTGGGTTTGTCTCAGCCTTTTAGAGCTGCTGAGCCTTGCTTGGCATAATTATATACCATCTCCTTTTTAGATGTGTGTAAACATCTGATCTGGGGTAGAAAGTCTTGGCTTCAGTAAAAGGAAATAAACCACAGGACTCATTTTTCCTAAGAGCCTAATCTCTGTGCTCGCTTTATGATTTGGGTACTTAGATGTCTTCCTCTAAGAAGAATCAGCCTAGCAACTCTTCACTTAGCATCAATCAGCAACTTTTATTTGCTTTGATTTAAACAAAGGATTTTGTTTAACTTTAGTAAAGATGCTAGTAAAAGGATTTTTTTCCCCCAGCATGTTACTCAGTGAGAGCTATGCTAGGAGTAAGCTCTCTTCCAATGAAGAAGATGATAGATCTATTGTTCTTTCTCACTTAAAATAATCCTGCATGGTTTTTCACCTTAAAAAGCTTACTTTGTGGGGATGCCTGGGTGGCTCAGTCAGTTTACCGTCCAACTTTGGCTCAGGTTGTGAGCTCACAGCCTGTGAGTTTGAGCCCCGTGTCAGGCTCTGTGCTGACAGCTCAGAGCCTGGAGCCTGCTTTGGATTCTGTGTCTCCCTCTCTTTCTGCTCTTCCCCAGCTTGTATAATGTTTCTCTCTATCTGAAAAAAATAAACAGTAAAACAAAACAAAAAAAAAAAAACTAAAAATACTTACTTTGTGGGAAAGGAGGATGCCCTGTATCTACCTTTATAGTTCCAGGGACCTTAGCAATAGTGCATACTAAATGTCTCTCACACAGAAAACCATAAGGACAACCTTAAATGTAACTACTTCATAGAGTGATTGAATGGAATTCTTTAATTAAAAAAAAAAAAACACAAAATCAGCTTCCATAACAGAGACTCGTACAAATTCTAAAAAATATTTGTGTGCCCACATAACTTTCTAACTTTGAATATGTCACAAATTTCCTGAGCAAGAAGTAAGGGAGGGGTCATAACAAAAGGCTCTCAGTGAAATTCTTTCACAAGTGCAATTTTAGAAAAGAGTCCGGTTATGTTGAATCTTGCCATGAGAATTTTGGTAAAGAGATACAGTCGAGAACCCTGAACTAATTAGAACATGTCATACACTGATCAGCCTCTAAAGTAAACCTGAACCTCTTGATTGACTTCATTAATGCAGGACTTGAAATGGATTATTGTTTTAGTTTTCTTAATTTTTTCCTCTTACCATGAAATGCAAGGAGATATGACTAGGGTCATGTAATCTGCTTCTTCTCAGCTCAAATAGAATATTCAGAGCAGAGGCAGATTTAGGTCTAATTGGGTTATACCACATTCTAAACAGGGTTCCTCACATTATCTGATGTATCAAGGACTGATTGAATTCCAAGCCTTTTAAAAAAATTTTTAAATGTTTATTTCTGAGAGCACAAGCAGGAGAGTGGGGCGGGGAGAGAGAGAGAGAAAGAGAGAGAAAGAGAGGGAGGGAGGGAGGGAGGGAGGGGGGATGTGAAGTGGGCTCTGTGCTGATAGCAAAGAGCCTGTTGTAGGGCTAAAACTGACAAACTGTGAGATCATGACCTGATCGGAAGTCAGATGCTTAACTATCTGAGCCATGCAAGTGCCCCTCTAAGCCTCTTATTAGAGGAATCTTGAAACATGTTTTGATCTGGCTAGTTCCAGTCTTGGATGAATGCGTTAAGATTAAATTCTGTTCACATGGGATTAGAAGAGATCTACTGAGTCCCAGTTAAGTGAACATTAAATCTTCCATAGGAATACCTCCATTGTGCTATTCATCTGAGTTGTTTTTTTATGTTACTGAAAAGTCTAGCTCATAGTTGGGGGTGCTGTATAGAATATAAGAGGAAGGCAAAGGATGGCTCCTCAACAGATAAATAGTGCTGTAAACTTGTGCAGCTGATACTTCATATGTAGCTTTTTTTTTTCCTTCCCCTTTGCTCATTGTGTCCGATATTTTTGACATAATGAAAAATTCTAATCCAAAGCTTCTCATGTTTATCTCCATTTGTTAGATAAGGAATCTGAAGCTCTTTGAGTAACTGAGTAACTCCCTCAATGTCACACAGATAGGCAGTGCTAAGATAAAGAACTTAAAGGTATTTGTAGAATGCCAACAATGTTGCTGTAAGAAAGCAAACCTGTGCTCAGGTCACTTTTCATGGTGTTGTAAACGCTGGATAGTCAACTGAACCATAGGTATCCTTAGGATAGGAAGCAACTCTGAATATCAGTCAAAATATTAGAATGGACATATATTGAACAATGTTGATAGAAGTGTTGCTCTTTTCCATCATGTTAAGAGGAGCCCAAGTAATAATAATGACTAACATGTAAATAGTGTTTACCATGTGCCAGTGTTCTAAGTGCTTTACACATATTATTTCATTTAATCCTCATAACAATTTTGAAATAGATGATATTGTTACTCTAATTTTACAAGAAACAGAAACAAAAACAATCCTGGATCAGGGAGAGATGGGTTTTCGTTTGTTGTTAACCAAACCATGATTGATAGAGAAGAATCCAATGGGGTCCACTAATGAAGACACTTCACTTTTGGTGAAAATAAGTACAATTTTCTGAAAAACAAATAAATGAAAAACAAGTGGAACAAAAACATCCTGAGAATGTTACCTAAGAATGAGACACTGAGAAATTGGCTAGTGAATGTTTCAGATACACTCAATGAAGGAGAGAGAAACATGGACCATGGGATAGAGGAGGGCTCCAAGGCTGTGAAAGTCACGAAGGCCCCAGGATAGAGCAATGAGACAACTGCAAGTCAGTGAAGAATGACCTAAAGCCCAGGAAAGGAGCATATGAGAATCAGTCAGAGAAGGATCTTCTCTGAAAAGTGATTAAGGCAGAACCCATTGGCATTAAGAGGACTAGAGAGCATCTATTTCATGCATCCTAGAAGAAGGCACAGCTTGGAGAGAGATCTGGGAAGGACTGGGAAAACATGAGCATCCTGTATAATTCTTCAGGGATGCTATTCTGATTTTTCCTCGAACAAAATTCTAAACAATTACATTACTATTTAATGAACATGTTAAAGTAGAAAGAGGAAAAAGGGACATTTCCCCCCAGAAATTTTACATGTTCAAGATAGTTTTGACAAGGTATATACATTTTTTTAAAAATTCTTAAAATTGTTTCCTCAACAACGTTTTTTGCCTTTCTTGGTGTTTTTGGGTTATCCATTATCTGTGATGAAGTGCAAGACAATTTAGCTTTTTGGTTTTTTTTTTTTTTTTTTTTTTTAATTTGGCAAAACTAAGTACAACATAGTCAACAATTTTAACTCTCTGGAGGTATATAGCTCAGTGGCATTAGATGCAATCACATTGTTGTACAACCATAACCACCATTCATCTCCATATAGTCTATCCTTAGCAAGAGAAATCACTTGACTGCTATTGTATCTATCTTCTTTGCCTTCATCCTGTTATCACTTGAAAAGTAGGATTATTTTCAAAGTGTTGGACTATTAAGAATAAATCTGCAGTGAACATACATGTACAAGTCCTTGGACAAAGATTTCATTTCTCTTGGGTAAATAACAGTGAAATTTCTGGGTTATATATTAAGTGTATATTTTGCTTTGTAAGAAATTGTCAAATTACTTTACAAACTGTTGTACTTTTCTACATTTTCACCAACAATGTGTGAAAATCCCACTTGTTCCATATCCTTGCCACAATTTGGTACTCAGTTGGATTAATTTTAGCCATTCCAGAGAATACATACTGGAACTCATGATTTCAATTTACATTTCCCTGATAACCAATGATGCTGAAGCATCTTTCATGTACTTACTGGCTGTTTTTACAACTTCTTTGATAAAATGTAAAGGTTCGTTATGTATTCTGATATGAGCTCTGTATCAGGTATATATTTATTACACATTTTCCCCCCCAGTTCTGGGATTGTCTTTCCATTTTCCTAATTATCTCTTTCAGAGGAGAGAAGATTTTAATATTGATGAAGTCAAATTTATCAGTTTTTTATTTATGGTTTCATGACTTTGTGTCTATTCTGATATTTTTGCTTTCCATCCACAAAGACTTCCTTCTACAAATTTTACAGTTTCATGTCTTATATTTAGATCTGTGATCGATTTTGAAATAGGTGATTCTGTTTTAAAAATAGGACAAGTCCCAAATTGCTAGAATACCTTTGTCAAAAACCAATTGACATATGTAGGTGGTTCTCTCTGGACTATGGTGTTTCATTGATCTAAATGTTTGTTGGAACAATCCAATACTGACTTGATTACTGTAGCTTTGTAGTAAGTTTTGAAATAAGATAGTGTAGAACTTTGAACTTGTGGAGTTCTTTTTTTTTTAAAGGTTTTAAAAATCTGTATCTTGACACCATTGAGCCATCTAATCAATAACCATGGTCTGTCTCCTGACTTATTCAGGGCTTCATTAACTTGGAACAATATTTTGTGGTTTTCATTGCAGAGGTCTTGCACATATTTTGTTAATGTATCCCTAATGGTTTCATGCTTTGTTGATACTACCATATAAAGTATCCAAAAAAATTATTCCTGACTGTTAATTGGTACCATATGGAAACACAATAGATTTTGGATTATTGATCTTGAATTCATTCTTGCTAAACTCTTAAATTCTAGTGAGGCTTTTGCACAAGTTTTTTGTTTTTGTTTTTGTTTTTAGGGTTTTCTATTTATATGACAATCTCATCTGCAAACAAGTCAGATTTTTTTCCTTTCCAATCTGACTTATTTATTGGTTTTCTTATTTACTTATTTAATGTTATATTACACTGGCTAGACCTAAAATACAATGCTAAATAGAAGTAGTAAGAGTGGACATCCTTGATTCAATTGCACAGAAAGCATTCAGGGTTTTTAATTTTTTTATGTTCTTTATGTATTTTGGATATTAACCACCAATCTGACGTATCATTTGTAGATAGCTTTTCTCATTTAGTAGGTTGCTTTCTTAACGTCGATGGTTTCCTTTGCTTTGCAAAAGCTCTTGATTTTGATATGGTCCCAATATTTTATTTTTGCTTTTGTTTTCTTAACCTTAGGAGACAAATGGAGAAAAATGTTGATATAGCTGATGTCAGAAAAATTATTCCCTATATTCTCTTCTAGGATTTTCATGGTTTCAGGTCTTATATTTAGGTCCTTAAACGATTTTGAGATTATTTTTGTGTGTGGTGTGAGAAAGTAGTCCAGTTTCATTCTTTTACATGTAGTTGTCTAGTTTTCCCAGCCCCATTTATTGAAGAGACTGCCTTTTTCCCATTTCATGTTCTTGCCTCCTTTGTTGAAGATTAATTGCCCATGTAAGCAAGGATTTATTCTGGGCTCTGTATTTTGTTCCATTGATCCATGTGTCTATGTCTGTGCCAGTACCATATTGTTGTGATTACTACAGCTTTGCAGTATATCTTGAAATCTGGAATAGTGATAACTCCAGCATTGTTTTTCTTTCTCCAGATAGCTTTGGCTATTTGAGGTCTTTTGTAGTTCCATAGAAATTTTAACATGCTAGTTTCGTGAAAAATTGTTGTTTGTAGGGAGTACATTAAGCTGTAGATTGCTTTGGGTAATGTGGACATTTTAACAGTCTATTTTTTTTTCTTTTTTGTTAGATGGCCTTTATTGAAATGAATGTTTTTATCTACTCTTAGTGTGTTGAAATGTTTTTTTCCATCTAGATATTACATTTTATCAAACTTTTTTTTTGCAGTGATTGAGATTAACTTTTTCTGTCCACTGAAGTTACTAAGATGG
The DNA here is from genome assembly GCF_018350155.1 of Leopardus geoffroyi. NCBI lineage: Eukaryota > Metazoa > Chordata > Mammalia > Carnivora > Felidae > Leopardus > Leopardus geoffroyi. The sequence continues at coordinate 49,751,579 of NC_059337.1, forward strand.
TAAATGACATTAATAGACAGTTTTTAAGGGGGGGAGCACAAGTGAGCAAAGGGCAGAGAGAATCCAGGGGTGGGAAGGCAGAGGGGGAGAGAGAGAAGTGGGGTTCATCTGGAACAGGGCACGAGCTCACCAATTGTGAGATCATGACTTGAGCTGAAGTTAGATGCTTAACAACTGAGTCCCCAGGTGCCCTACCTTAATACTTTTTTTAATGTTAAACCAACCTCCTGTATCTGATAATCCTTACTTGCTCATGATTTATTATCTTTTAACATATTGTTGCATGGTATTTGCTAATTTAAGGAATTTTTTAACTATATTCATGAGAGATGTAAATGATTTTTCTTTGCAAAGTCTTTGACTAGTAATAGAGTAATGATGGTCACATAAAATGAGTTGGGAGTTGTTTGTTCATTCTGTGTAATTAGTAAGATTTTATTTTATCTATTGACCAGTGAAGCTACCTGATCTGGTATTAAACTTTCTCCCTCTCTCTCTCTCTCTCTTTTTTTTTTTTTTTTTTTTGTAGGGGAGGAAGGTTTTTAATGAGGATTCAATTCAAGTTTTGTATGTCTGGATCAGTTTTGCTAATTGATGCCTTTCAAAAAATTCTCATTTAATCTAAATTGCTGAATTTATTTGCATGGCATTTTAAGTGATATTCTCCTAATATCTTTTTAATATCTGGATGATCTGTAGTGATCTGGCTTTAATTAGTGATACTGGTAACATGCTCTTTAATTATTTTCTCAGGTTGGCTAAAAATCTATCATTTCGTTCAATCTTTCCTGAAGCCCAGCTTTTGATTTAATTAATTGACAAAGTTCTTCTGTTTTCTAGTTTACTGATTTCTGTGTTCTATTTGATTTATTCTACTTAATTGGAATATAATATGTTTTTGTTTTTTTATCTTACTAGGTGGAAGATGGTACTTTTGATTTTAGAACATTCCTAACATAAGTATGTATGTATGTATTATTTATTTATTTATTTAATGTTTATTTTTGAAAGAGAACACGTGCATAAGCAGGGGAGGGGAAGAGAGAGATGAGAAAAGATGATCCTAAGTGGGCTCCATGCTGACAGCACTGAGGCCGATGTGGGACTAGAACTCACTAACCATGAGATGAGGACCTGAGCTGGTCAGATGCTCAACTGACGGAACCACCCAGGTGCCCCCTAACATAAATATTTAAAGCCATAATTTCCTTGTAAACACTGACTTAGCTCCCTCCCGTAAATTTGATATGCTGTATTTTTATCTTGATTCAGTTAAAATTATCTTCTCTTTATCTTTTGAGATATTCTCTAACTCACAAGTTGTTTAAAACTTAATTTCTAAATATTTGTGAATTTCCCAGATATCGTTAAAATGATTTCTAAGTCAGTACTGTTGTAAACAGAACGTTTTACACAATTTTACTCCCTTTAAATTTATTGAAATTTGTTTCATGTCCCAGAATATTTTATATGCTAGTGTATGTTTCGTGTATATTCCGTTCTTTTTGAGTAAAGTGTATGTGTAATTGTCATTTAGGTCATGGTTCATAACATAGTTCATATTTTATTCTTCTGTGCTGACTTGCTGTCCAATTGTTCTGTTGATTGCTAACAATTGTTGAATCTACAACTCTAATTATAGATGGTCACTTTCTCCTTGAAGTTCTGTCTGTTTTGATTCATTTATTTTGAAATTCTTGTAGTGAGTGCATGATGTTTGAGGATTATCAAGGCTTTTTGTTGAAATGTCCTACTTTATCCATCGTCATATTTCTTTATTTAGAGTCTACTTGTTCTGACATGGCTACTCCAGCTTTCATATGATTAATTTTTGCATGAAATATTTTTTCATCTTTCTACTTGTAACTTTCTATGTCATACTTAAAGTGGGTTTCTTGTAGACCATTTACAGTTGGGTCTCTTTGATCAAGTCTGACAGTCTCTGCCTCTTAAATGGAAGGTTTAGAATATTTATAGCTCTCTAAATGTTTATCTCTATGGTTAGGCTTGAATCTACTGTACAGGCTGTTTGTTTTCTGCTTGTCTCATTTGTTCTTTGACCTCTTTTCCCTCTTTCCTGTTGTCTTTTGTATTAACTATTTTTCAGAATACTACTTTATTTTATTTCCACTATTGAATTACTAACCATGTCTCTCTCTCTCCCTCTTTTTTTTAGTGGTTGCCATAGGTTTAGAATATTCCACAGTAACCTTTTAAGAGGAGAATGTCAAAAATATTAAAACAATATTCTATCACTTGATATATAACAATCTTGGAAAAATTTTTTCCTTTCCTCCATCCCATCTTTTGTAGTATTGTCATAAATTTTACTATTACATGCTTTGTAAACTCCACATACATTATAATTTGTGTTTTAAATGCTGAATTCTCTGCTAAAGAAATTAAGACGTGATAACATAGTTGATAGTTAACAAACATAACATCATTTATTATTTATGGTTGTCTTTCTTTTTAAAAAAATTTTTTTATAAAGAAAATTTTAAGTTTATTTTGAGACAGAGAGCATGGGGGAGGGGCAGAGAGAGAGCAAATCCCAAGCAGTCTCCACACTGAGAGCACACAGCCGGAGGCAGGGCTAGAACTAAGGAACTGTGGGATCATGACCTGAACTGAAATCAAGAGTCAAATGCTTAACCACTGAACCACCCAGGTGCTCATCTTTTTTGTTTTTTCTGGAGAAAGTGCTTTACTACTTTATGTTCTGAATGTATGCTGGTGAAAGCTTTTCTCATGTCTTGTCTGGAAGTCTTGATTTTTTGCATTCATTTAAAATGAATGTGTGTGTTGTTGAACATGGTAATCTAAGTGTGTGGTTGCTCTTTTTTCCTTTAGCACCTTAACAGTATTGCATTATTTTATTGGTGGAATGGTTTTTGAAATGTGGTATTTCTTCATTATTATGTATTCCACCCTATATGTTTTTATAGTTCTGTTTATTATTTTCATGAATTTGATTATGATAAGCTTTGTTATTGTTTCTGAATGTTTATTTTTAAGAAAAAGCGTGACCTCATGTGCATGACTGGGGAATAGGCAAAAGGTGATGGGGACAGAGTATTTGAAGCAGGCTATGTGCTGACATCAGACAGCCTGATGCAGAGCTTGAACTCAGGAACTGCAAAATCATGACCTAAGCTGAAGTCCCATACTTAACCAACTGAGCCATGCAGGTGCCCCTGGTATTGTTTCTTCAGAATCTGACTTGAGTTTTACTGAGTTTCTTGAATATGTGAGTTTATAGTTCTCATCAAATTTAGAAAATCTGACCATTGAAAAAAATCATTTTCCCCTCTTTTCCTTCTGTGGCTCCAGTTACATGCGTATATATTACATTGCTTGATAAGTTCTCACAGGTCATTGAGGCTCCATTATTTTTTCAGTCTTTTTTTGGTAACTCCTTTTGGATAATTTCTATTACTATATTTTCAAGTTTACTAATACTTCCTTAAGCAGTCTTCAGTCTATTGTTATCCAAATGTAATGAAATGATGGTTTCAAGTATTATAATTTTAATTTCTAGAAGTTTGTTTTGGAGGTTGTGCATATCTTCCATTTCTTTTCTTACCATGTTGGTTTTCTTTTAAATCCATAGTCATCTTTGGTTCAGATATACTCATGGTACTTTATATTTACCTTTCTACAATATCCAGCACTATTTAAATTACTCTATTTAAAACCTTGTCTTTGATAGTTATGAGGACAGTGAACAAGTCTGTCTTGTTCTCAGATACCCTCAGAATTTAGCAGTGTTGAAAACAGATTAAATTCAGTAAAAATTCATTGAAAGAATTAATGAATGACTTTAAAGACATTTTATTTTCTACTCCTCAAATCCTCACCCTGTGGTCACATGAAAATTTCAGCTATGGCATAAAGCTGCCAGAAGGTCTGAGAAATAAGGTTCATGGATAAATGAATGATTCATCTAAAAGATGAGAATGAGAAATTGTCTTAACATTTGGGGCAGAAATTGTTACTGTTGGGGGACAAGTTTGTATGAGAATAGGACTACAAAGGAGAGCCAAGGTTTTCTTTCTGGAAATTAACTGGAATCTAGCATTGTGGGAGCATAGAGAAAAGGAAGAGAGAAAAGACAGGATGCAACACTTGTGTGGGTTGGAGTTTAACTGGAAAACAAGCCAAGAGATGTTTTAAGAACAAAGATGGTTAATACAAATTTTTAAGAGTTGAGTTTGTTTCAATATAAATCCCATCTGTTCACACAGAAGAGACTTACCTAAGTGATGTGTGCACAGGCTGTATCTGGGAAAGAGGATATGAAAACTTAATAGTAATCAATTGAAGGAACAGAGTCTCATGTCTAGAAAGTGTAACTGGGACTAAGTATAACATAGATAATACAGCAAGATAATTGATAAATTAAGCTAGTTCAGTGAGAGTTTAGAGCAGAGGTAACAAGAATATAAACCCTTCCTGCTCTCCTAGGAGTTTGCAAAAATATTGGCACATCGTAAGACTTTGGCACAAACTTTCACTTTTATATTACTACAATCTTACCTTGATTTTAAGAGACCTGGTAACTTCAGGCAATATTTGAGTCAAAAATAATGGGTCAGTATTAAGTGGGATCGCATTAAATGTCAGGTGACTGACTTTACAAATAGGTTACATAATCCTCTTAAAATCCCTGTGAGGGAAATGCTCTTAAAAATCTAATGTTAGTAATGAAGGGATAGATTTTAGGGAGACTGTCAATTATTTAAGGTCACACAGCTTGATAAGAGGATGCTAGTAGAGAATATTCTGGCATGTGTGAAAAAGACAGGTGGTTGAAGTAGTAGAAAAAAAGGCAGTAAAATGCAAAACTACAATTCTTCACTCTGGCAAGGTCCACAAGCCATTTTTTCTACTGCTAAAATACATGCACAGAAAATTCCCAAGGTTGCCATTATTTGATTTGTACCTGCCTTGTCCCCCAGATGCAGCCATCTTAGTGAGGCTGATGATATGGTAGCTAAAAGTACAGACACTAGAGCCAGAGACTTGTAGATTTGAATCTTGGCTCTGTCACTTTGGCTGCGAGAAGGTTGTACATCCCTTTCAACTTGTGAACCTGTTTCTTCATATGTAAAATGGAGCACATTAATACTAATGTTGGCTCTTCTTGTCAAGATTAAACAAGACATAGAGTATAAAGAGTTTAGCATTGTGACCAGCACATAGTCAGCTCTGCATTTGTAGTTGTGGTTATATCTCTCCTGCTACATTCTAACTTGATAGGTGGATTAAAGAAGATTGAGAGGAGAACAACACTTACTCAGCACCTACAGTGAGTTAGGCATCCTTTTAGACAATTTGTGTACATTATTTGCTACTCAAGCTCTGTCCTTTGTTCCCTATAAACTAAATCTTGCAGTGGAGGCATTTTGAGGCTAAGGAGGAAAAAGAATATATCCAAATAGACTGATTCCTTATAACCTGTGAGGTTAGCTATTAACCCAATTTTTCAGATGAAAAAACGGAGGCTGAAAGAAGTGAAATGCATTTATATATCGGTATACTCATTCAACAAAGATGGATTTAATGTACATTTGTTCCAGAAGTTCTCTAACTCCTATCCCACTATTACATGTTGGTTTCCTTGGCTATATCCACGTTTAGGGGAGGGATAAATCTGAGCACCTTTGGAAGATTAGTAAGTGGCTAGAAAGAAGGTATTTTTGCATTAGACATTCTACATGAAGATTTTACGTTTAAAGGAGGAAGGAGTTCAAACAGGACTTCTTGGGAGAAAATCTTACAAAAGAAAATATGTTGTTTGTTCTCAAGTATAGCCCAGGTTGGATGCCCAGGGACAAACCACCTGTGAGAATGAAGGTGTTTGAGTTCACAGTTGAACTAACACAACCCAGGACTGAGGAGGTTGACCTACTTGTACATCTACGTGTGGAGTAGATGTAGGTGAAATGTAGATGAAAAGATGACTGAAGGAAGTACAGGCTTTAAACTTACCTGGACAGAATATCAGTCTTCTGGAGGATGTTGCCAGCATTAGTGCCATATTATACTTCCTGGGTTTGTGGGTACTGAAATTCACTAGGAGAAAGGCAGGAACTTGGTGAGATTGGAAGAAGTTTTGTTTGCCATGCTATAAGGGGCCACTTCAGATAGAATGCTTAAGTGTGTGAGAGGCTAGTTTGGTCGTCATAGTGGCCATTGTGGTTGATGCCCTGATAATATTTGTAACCCTTGCTAATGAAATTTGAAGAATTCTCCTCAGCTCTAGTGGAAGCCTTGATTGATAAAAAATATTTTCATTCCTTTTGTCAATGATTGGTTCAGAAAATGACATCTAACTTGATGAGATGCAAGAAAACCTATCCCAAGCCTTTGGGGAAAGTTTTCTTCTTCAGAGGGTCTCATGAGAAATTAGTCTTTCTTTTGCTCATAAGTAAATAAGGAAACTATAGCCTTAACCTGTTATTGACTTAGAACTACAAAAAAAAAAAAAAAAAAAAAAAAAAAAACCCAGAAATAAGATGAAGCTGTGCATGGAAAGCATACAGGTCTTGGATAATGAGGTCAGATGAACTGGTCTGGAACCTGTTGTACTTGTGTAGTGAAGATTTGTTTTGTTTTTTTTTTGGTAGGCTAATGTTAGGTGAATTTTTATTTCAGCTAAAATCATCCTTATTTGGATAACAAAATTGGACAAAAACTTTCCAATTCTGCTCTTGCCATTTAGGTATCAGTCAGCTTGTGCTCAACACATAGACATAGGAGTAGAAGAAAGACCTAAAATATTTCTACTAAATTAGTAGAGGTGTTGAGCTTGGAACAGATTAAGAGATAAGATGGAAGTATAAAAGGATGTTTATCCTTGAGATTAAGATTGCATGCTAAGGGAATGACAGTTGATCAAATTATTTACTAGGTAAATTTTGAGATTTGGTTATTCACTGAAAATGAGGGATGGGATTCAGAAGACTTAAGGAGGATGGTAAATGTTTTAACAGCTGCTATTTGGGGTGGGAAAGGAATCCATGGAAAATAAGTACTGAGAAGCCCTGAGGGCCCAGCTGAAGTTGGAGATCATAAATTTGTAATGGAGATAATCAGTTTGTTTATGAAGCTGTCTCCAGCAGAGCTGTGTAAGCATGAAACATAAGAAGAACAGTAAAAGGACAGTGGGGATACTGCAAATTGGGGATTAAATGAGCAGGTGCAGTTCAAGAACTAGGGCCAAAAGAGTCAGAAGTTCCAAAAATAAAGTAAGCATTATCTTTCTTTTTAAAATAATTGACATTCTTCAGCATTTATTAAAAGTTTTGGAAAGTAGAATCTCATATGATAGAATGATACTGTGAGGCAGGTTATTAATCCTAGTTTACTGATGAGGACTTGGGGATCAAATTCATTTATTGATTCATCTTAGTCATTTTTTAAATGTCTTAAAGAATGTTAGGTGTATGGCAGATTTGACTTTAGGTACTAAAAATTCAGACATGCAGGTTATAGACCCTACCCTCAAAATGTTCACTCTTTGCTAATAATACAGACAATGTGGCTTAAAAATTAACACAATACACTACACAAGAAGCCATAACTGGATCTATGGAAACATAAAGAAGGTCCCTTCACCCAGACTATGGAGTTAGAGAAGTTTGCCCTGGCAGGGTAAGGTGTGAGTGAGGTTTGAATGAAGAGTGTGAATTAGCTAGGAAGAAAGGATAGAGAAAAGGGATTCTGTTTGAAGGAGCTGCAGGTATAAAGGTATGCACTTAAAAAAGAGATGCATTCTTAGAAACATAGCAGTTTTGTGTAACTGGAGGGCACAGTACAAGAGGATACAGATACAACAAGGGAGTATTTGGGAACTGATCATTATTTGAATGTTCCCCCCACGATACCATACTCAATACCTTAAAGGAATCCTCACAGTTTGGTTGTCTCTGAGAGAAGTTATACTAGTATAACTAAAAATGGAAAAAAAGACCAACTTTTGCAAAGATGGCTATAATAAATGAAGACCCATTATTGTTACCCATCTGTTCATTCAGGACCTTCAGTATTGTAAGATCATCTTGGGACTTACAGGAATTCTTTTCATAACAGCTGGTGAGCTATAATATCACAGAGACCTCGTGTTCTTGATCCAGCATCTTTGTGTCCCCTCTCAAATCCACCTGAAGGGGTTTCAGTATTATTTGGGTTGGAACATAAGGATGCCATTGTCTATGCCCCAGGTGCCTTCTCCTGGTGTCCTCAGAGCCACTGTATTTTTTTTTTTTTTGGTACATAGTGGGAGGTAGGGTCTCCATGAAGATCGTTAAGTTCTCTGCTCTATGTCCTACTTTGTCATCTGGTCCCCAAGCAGCATCCCAGATAATGCCAGGTATAGTCCTTCAGCCACTCATGAGCCCTGAGTCCTCATCTCCTTGATAATTCAAACAATTTTCAAGGGCTGGATGGAGTAGCATCTCCCTTTCCAGGTCTACCCTAGTTTACCAAATTAGACAATAGCCCCAAACAAAGATCTTTTAAGCATACCATTGTATGGGAAGAGATCCCAGAGGAGTCTTTAAATCTCCATTAATTTTACATCAAATCAGGTTGTATTTGGCTCCACTGAGACACCTGGTACATTTCCTTTTCCTTTTTCATCTTGATCCACTACCCCTACATGTTTTCGACCTTCCACACTCCTCTACTTCTTTCTTATCCTTTGATACTGAGAAATGCCATTCCCTGAGGGGACCTGCCTTCTCCACTGTAGATTCCCATAAAGAGGAGGAGAGTTGTTTGTAGCAGCCTCTTCCAAAGCCTCTTGGAACTACTCTGTAAAGATGTTCTTGGTATCTTTTTCCCCTTGGTAAAAGCTGGTAAGAATCTGTAGCCAGTTTTCTAATAGTCACCTATTACTTTATAGTGTTGCTTTATTATGTTCAAATGTCTAAGTCACTTAGAATCCATAGTTCATATAATTTATAGTGTAAGGAACTCTAGAGAAAGCACCCCATCCACTCGCCCCTTCTATCCTCCCTCAGTTTATACATAAGAGAGTCTAAAAGGGTTCTTTGGGGATCAGGAACAGGAATGATGTGGGTCTCCTGACCCCCATACAAGCGTAGTTCGAATGCACAAGCAGCGGGGGACGTGCATAAAGTTGGATCTGTATAGTAGCACCATTAAGATGTTTGTAAATTCATTACACAAATGAGAAAACAGAAACTGAGCCTCTTCAAATTCATATAGCCAGTTAGTAACAGAGCCATCTTGGATCTTATTCACAGCAGTTCTCTCCGACTTCATGAAAATTAGAGAAACTTTGACTTGAAACTAATAACCTGAGGTGCACACTACCCAAACATGTTGTGACAGATGAATGATACGCAACCACATTTATTTTTTGACCAGTGTATTTCCTGAAATCCACATCTGTTCCTATGAAATTGTTGAAAGAAAAATGAACTGTTAATTTATCCTCAAGCCTCAAAAAAATGCCATCGGAGAAAACCTTAATGAAAAACCATCAACTTGGCAGGAGGATATTTTATTTTTGAGAGCCCACCTATCTGTGCTGAAAGAACTTTGAGGCTATAGACAGTGCGGATATTTAAAGTTTATCATCTCCATTTTCTTGCCAGAGCTGAGAAGTTTTCTCTGATGAGATCTGGCTGTATTTTCTATGACAGGCTGATTGACATGCCTACTTATAAATAAGAATTTTTGTAGTTTTTAATTTTCAAGGAATATTAGATCTGTTCTTCATGATAGGGGAGTGTGTGAATATATCCATCAGCACCCCATATAGGAAGAAGAATCTTTGACTTTATATAAACAGTATGTTATAATAGAAGTGACCTTTTCCCTATACCGCTACCTAGATACTTAACTGTGGGTAAATTTGAGGCTCTCAGGTCCTCTGGTTTTTGTTTTTAGAAACTAGGTAATCTCTGAGGTCCCTTCCAGCTTCAGGACATTAAGTCTCTTGCTTCTCTGTGATGTCACCTGACTGTAAACTGAGAATAGAAGATCCGTCTTGTCTAGTTAGGGAATGTATACCTGCTTTAAAGAATAATAAGACAATGGATCCAAAAGCAAAAATCAACTGCTGGAACTCTACCAAAATAAAAAAGCCTTAGCTCAGTGAAGGAAACCAACACAGTGAAAAGGCAACCTACTGAATGGGTGAATATATTTGTAAAGGATATATCTGATAAGGGATTAATATCCAAAACATAAAAAAAAAAAACTTAGACAACCAACACCATAAGAACAATCTGATTTAAAAAATGAGCAGAGGACCAAAATAGACATTTATCCAAAGAACACCTAGACATGGCCAGCAGACATATGAAAAGACATTCACCATCACTAATCATGAGGGAAATGCAAATCAAGAACAAAATATGAAAGCACCTTAAACCTGTCAGAATGGCTAAATTAAAAAAAGACAAGAACTAACATGTTGGCAAGGATGAGGAGAAAAAGCAACCTTTGTGCACTGTTGGTAGAAATGTAAGTTTCTCTAAGCACTGTGGAAAACAGTATGAAGGCTTCTCAAAAATAGATAAATAAATAAGTAAACAAACCACTACCCTATTACCCACTAATTCTACTACTGGGTATTTACCCTCCCCCCTGAAAACACTAATTCAAAAAGATTCTTGCACCACTATATTTATTGCAGCATTATTTACAATAGCCAAGAAATGAAAGCAACCCAACTATTCATCAAGAGATAAATGGATAAAGAAGATGTGGTATACATATTTATCAGCCATAACAAAGAATGAGATCTTGCCATTTGCAACAACTTGGGTGGACCTAAAGGGAATAATGCTAAGTGAAATAAGTCAGAGAAAGAGAAATGCCATTTGATTTCCTTCCTCTGTGGAATTTAAGAAACAACATAAAGAAAAAACAGACAAGAAGCCCCCTAGACTCTTGTTAAAAAATGTTTATTTATTTAGAAAGGGAAGGAGGGGCAGAGATGGGGGTGGGGTGGGGTGGTGGTGGTGGTGGTGGTGTGGTGGGAGAGAATCCCAAGCAGGCCATTCTGACCTATCCTTAGACTCTTAAGTACAGAAACCAACATGTGGTTGCCAAAGGAGAATTTTGGGGGGGGGGGGTGGATAGATGAAATGTGATTAAGAAGTACAAACTTCCAGTTACAAAATAAATAAGTCACAGAGATGAAAAGTACAGCATAGTGAATGTTTGGTGACAGATGATTACTAAACTTCTCATGGTGGGCATTGAATAATGTATAGAATTGAATCATTATGTTATATACCTGAAATGAATATAACACTGTTAATTATACTTAAAAAGAAATGAGATAAGTGATATAAAAGTTCTTAGAAAACTAAAAATCATGAAGCAAATGATAGGTATAATTATTATATAAGTACCCAGACTATTTTTTACTAAGTAGTAGCTAGCTGCTTAAGTAACAGATTTCTTGTGAGAAGACATTATATAAGATGTGATTTTTTTTTTTTTTTTTGGAAGAAAAAGGACTAGAAGGGATTGTATTCTGCATAAAATCTATAAAACTATGAATTTGTATTCTACAAAATGATTCAAATTAGAGTGTACAGAAATAAATGTCATATTATACTCATGAGGTCAGTGGATTCCATGAGGCAGGACTCAGCTGGCAGAACTGTAGTCATATGAAACCAAGTATATTCTGGGCTTCCAAAAGGAACAAAGAAGGAATTGTGTGGGGAGATGGCCAGTGTATATGTGAGAAGATAAAGGTTAATAAAATCTATGATAGAAGAAGCCATAGAGATCATCTGGTCAAAGGATCATAAAATCAAATATGTCTGGTGTTCAGTGGGTTATATCAGTGAAACGGCACAGTGAGGACTATGTTGTAGTAATGGGGATGACTGCAACTCACCTCCAACTGACACATTCCTTATTGGGAATGTGGGACCCATGTTGATGATACTTGAAGAAAAACTGAAAAGAGGGATTTTTTTAGGGTAAACTTTTTTTAAAAACTTTATTTTTGAGAGAGAGAAAAAGAGGGTGATCATGAGATGGGGAGACAGAGGATCTGAAGGAGGCTCTGCCCTGACAGCAAAGAACCTGATGTGGCGCTTCAACTCAGAAGCCATGAGATCATGACCTGAGCTGAAGTCAGACACTCAACTGACAGAGCCACCCAGATGCCCCTTTAGGGGAAAGTTTTCTAAAATTGGTAGACTGCGCTTTAAATGATCCTAGTGTATGAATTACTGATTTGGGGTCTATGGTATAGACCAAACCTTATCATTTAAAATAACCAAAGCATAAGAGACTTAAAAACTGAGAACAAACTGAGGGTTGATGGGGGGGGGATGGGTGGGAGGGTAGGTGATGGGTATTGAAGAGGGCATTTTTTGGGATGAGCACTGGGTGTTGTATGGAAACCAATCTGACAATAAATTTCATATATTAAAAATAAACAAACAAACAAACAAACAATAAAATAAAATAACTTTTTCATTCTATTATCCATCAAATATCTATTGACTATTTACGTGTTTAAAAACTTTGCTAGCTCTAGGGATACAAAGTGGAGTAGATTCTAGTTCTGGGGGAGTTAGTCATACAAGTAAGGATAATCATGTAATATGGGAGCTATTGTAACAGAAATGTGTCTAAGGTAATGTGTGAGAAGAACATGAATATAATCCATTGTATTAGGTGTCCTATATTTTGTTACGAGTTTTGAAAAATTTTTTATTGTTGATATTTTAAGTAAGCAATGTGCCAAACATGAGGCTTGAACTCATGACCCTGAGATCAAGAGTTGTGTGCTCTACTGACTGAGCCAGCCAGGTGTCCCTTTTCTCACAGGTTAGTGTGTGTGTGTGTGTGTGTGTGTGTGTGTGTGTGTGTGTGTGTGACTTTGCTAATACTTAGGGCAGTGATACAAAATTGCAATAAGTCTCTGAGAGACATTCCTAAGTTTCATCAGGCATGATTATTTTTAAATGAAAATAACTTTATTCCTGCTGGGAAGAGGGAGGTTTTATCTATGGGAAAAATAATGTAGGAAAAGAACTCTGGAGAACCAGTTGTTAGAAATTTTGGCACAGATTTGATCAAATCATAATAATTAATACTTGTGAAATGCTTTACAATTGAAAAGTACTTCTAAAGTGACAAAGAGTTTGCAGATACTCCTAACTGGAATATATTTGGAAATACTGGTAGCTGAGCCAGTGGGTGGTCCCAGCTGAGCTACATGGGAATAAATGTGTCTGATGTTATCCCAAGGGGTATAAAAGAGATACATATATTTTTCCTTTTTTGACTCAATGAGAAAGGGGGAAACTGCTTCTTAACTTTAGGGGGAAAAGGAGAACAGTGGGACTAAAATGATCAACCCTGTAGATTTTTTATCCCTTACTGGTTTTGTCCACAAGTGGGGGACTATTCTGAGAAAATCTAGATGCATTCAGTCTATTTCTTTCTTTCATTGGAAGACAATTGACCTAAAATGCTGCATAAATTCAAGGTATACAACATGTTGATTGTAATATGATTGACATTGTAGCAATAATTAGCACCTCTATCTTGTCAAATAATTGGTTTTTTTAGTGGCTGGAATAATTAAGATCTAGTCTCTTACCAAGTTTGATTACAGTACAATATTTTGTATAGTCAAAATCCTGTGAATTAGACCTTTAAGTTACCTTCTTGAATTGACATTGGCTCAAGGGGGCTGGGAAGATGGTCAACCAAAAAAACGGAACATTGACACAGAGTAGAGCAGGGAACATTTTCTTGTTTCTTCTAAGAACTCGTAACTAGGGGCATCTGGGTGGCTCAGTCGGTTAAGTGTCCAACCTCAAGTCAGGTCATGATCTTGCAGTTTGTTAGTTCGAGCCTGTGTTGGGTCTGTGCTGACAGCTTAGAGCCTGGAGCCTGCTTCTGATTGTGTCTATCACTCTGCTCCTCCCCTGTTCATGCTATGTCTGTCTGTTTTTCTCTCAAAAGTAAACAAACATTAAAAAAATTAGGAATTTGTAATTTAAGGAGTGATGACTTTGGGGACATGGAGTAGACAGCAACCTTGCAAACACTGGCGTTTTCTGGGGATATACGGGTCATCAGGTAGCAGAAAACTGAGGTATTCTCACATAGTTTACTGAGCAATGAAGACATTTGTGGAAGAGCAGGAAAGAAAAGTGATGGCAGATACCTTTAGGGTAAATAGTTGTTAGACCAGCCCATATGTCAAACACTCCCAGGCACTTCAAGAAACACTAGGAGCCATCAAGGGAGAAAATTTGAGATTACAGACACTCTACATAAACAAATGAGGGAAAAGGTAGGAAACTGGGCTTATTGGTCCCTCCCCCCCTTTAAAAAATGTATTTAGGAATGATAGATTAGTTTGAAGTATGGAAAATGACTACCACAAGTCTAGTTACCATCTGTCAGCATATGAAGTTAAACTTTTTTTATTCAGGATGAGCACCTTCAAGATGGATTCTTAGAAACTTTCAAATATGCAATATAATATTATTGACTATACTCATAACTTACTTTATAACTGAAAGTCTGTACCTCCTGATTCCCTTCACCCATTTTGACCAACCCATAACCTACCTCCTCTAAGGCAATCTGTTCTCTGTGTCTGTCAGTCTGAGTTTAGTTGTGTGTGTTCATTTTTTTGACTGTTAGTTGGTCTGTTTTATTCCACATGCAAGTGAAATCATATGTGTTAGTCTTTGTCTCTGATGTGAATTAGCTTAATAGCCAAAGGTGTATCCATGTTGTTGCAAATGGCAAGATTCCCTTCTTTTTATGGCTGAGTACTATTCCACTGTATATATACATTATATTTTCTTTATGTGTTCGTCCATTACTAGACATTAAAGATATTTCCATGTCTTGATAATTTTAAATAATGATGTAACGAACATAGAGGTGTTACTGAAAGATATTTTTGTTCCATACAAATTTTAGCAACAGTTTTTTCTATTTACATGAAAAATGTCATGGGAATTTTGATAGGGATTGCACTGAATCTGTATATTTCTGTGGGTAATAGGGAAATATAATTACAATTCGTCCAATCCATGAACATGGAATATCTTTATATATATTTGTAGCTTCTTCAATTTATTTCACCAGTGGTAGGTCTATCACCTCCTTGGTTGTTAGGGTTTTCATTCTTTTTGATGCTATTGTTAATGAAATTGTTTTCTTCATTTCTTTGATAGTTCATTATTTGTATATAAAAATGCAACAGATTATTGTATATTGATTTTCCACTGTACAACTTTACTGAATTCTAAAAGTTTTGTGGTAGCTTTATAGTTTTCTATTTATAAAATCATGTTGTTGGTGAATAGTCACAGTTTTACTTGTTACTTTTCTTTTTGGATGCATTTCTTTTTCTTACCTGACTGCTGTGGCTAGATTTTGAATACTATCTTGAATAAACATGGGCAAGTGAGCATCTTTGTCTAGTTCCTGATCTTAACTTTTCAAATTTAAATATGGTATTAACTGTGGCCTTTTCATAGATGGGCTTCATTATATTGAGGCATGTTTCCTTTATATCAACATTATTGAGAGTTTCTATCATAAATGGATGTTTAATTATATCAAATTATTTTTCTGCATCTACTGAGATAAGATTTTTTTATCCTTTATTTTGTTAATATGGTCTCATTTTGATTTTTGTGGATATTGAACCATCTTTGAATCCCTGGAATAAACCCACTTGACCATGGTATGATCCTTTTAATGTATTGTTGGATTGGTTTACTATTGGATTCCTGGAAATTTTTACATCTAGGTTCATCTGAAATAGTGACCTATAATTTTCTTTTTTGTGAGGTCTTCTTATATTGGTATCAGGGAAATGCTAATGTCAAAAATGAATTTGGAAGCACTGTCTCCTCTTGAATTTTTTGGAAATTTGAGAAGGATATGTATTAAATGTTTGAATGTTTAGTAGAATTCACTAGTGAAGTTGTTTGGTCCTGGACTTAGGTTTGTTGGAAGGTGTTAGATTACTGGATGATCTTCTAACTATAGTCTATTCAGATTTTTTTATTTCTTCATTATTCAGTCTTGAAAGATTATATCTTTCTAGGAATTTGTCCATTTCTTTTAGGTCGTCGAAGTTGTTTATATATAATTGTTCATTGTGGTCTCTTAAGATCCTTTGTATTTGTGGTATCAGCTGGAACTTTGCTTTCTGTTGAGCCCACCCACTTCTTAGTAAATCCAGCTAAAGGTTCATCAATTGATCTTATCAAGGAACCAACTCTTAGTTTCATTATTTTTTTTCTTTAGTCCTTTTAGTCTCTATTATATATAATTCTGCTCTAATATTTATTATTTCATTCTTCTACTAATTTCAGGTTTTGTCTTTTTTTCTTCCTTTTTCTATACTTTTCTATCCTAAAAGGTAAAAAGCTACATTGTTTGAGATTTTGTTTATTGAGGTAGGCCTGTATTGCTATGAACCTAGCACTTAAAACTGCTTCTTGTGCATGCCATAGATTGTGGATTGTCAGATTTTCATTTTCACATGTCTGGACGCATTTCTTAATTTCTAGTTTGAGTTATTCATTGGCCCATTGATTATTCAGTAGCATGTCACTCCATTTAAACATACTGGCATTTTCCAGCCTAATTCTTTAAGAAAAAAATTTTTTAACGTTTATTCATTTTTGAGAGACAGAGACAGAGCATGAGCAGGGAAGGGGCAGACAATGGGAGATAGAGAATCTGAAGCAGGCTCCAGGCTGTTAGCATAGAGCCTGATGCGGGGCTCAAACTCACGGACTGCGAGATAATGACCTAAACCGAAGTCAGACGCTCAACCAACTGAGCCACCCAGGCACCCCTTTTAAGCCTAATTCTTATGCTTAATTTCTAGTTTCACAACATGGCAGTTAAGAAAAGTTGCTTGAAAATATTTCAGTCTTAATAAATTTGAGACTTATTTTGTAGCCTAATATAATTTATCCTGGAATAATGCTTCATGTGCACTTAAGAAACATGCATATTCTGCTTTTAAATGGAATGTTCTGTATATATCTATTAAGTCAACCTGGTCTTACTGATTTTTCTGTCTAAATAATCTATCCATTGATATAAGTAGAGCGTTAAAGTCTCCATTTAGTGTATTATCGTCAATTTCTCCCTGGAGGTCTATTAATATTTGCTTTATGTATTAGTGTGCTTCTGTTTTGGGTATTTGAATGTTTACAAATACTGTATCTTCTTGTTGAATCAACCCCTTTATTGTTATGTAATACCTACTTTAGACTTTAAAGGCTATAATAAAAGACGATTTTGTCTGATATAAATGTAGCTTCCCCAGCTTTTGTTTTCCATTTGCATGAACATCTTTTCTATTCCTTCATTTCTTGCCTCTGTGTATCTTTACAGCACAAGTGAGCCTCTTGTAGGTAGAATATATATGAGTCTTGTTTTTGTTTTGTTTTGTTTTCAATCCATTCCCCTAGTCTGCCTTTTGCAGAATTTAGTTCATTTACATTTAAAGTATTTATTCATACTTTATTGCTATGTTAAATGTTTTCTGGCTGTTTTGTAGCTCTCTGTTGTTCCTCTCTAGTTCTCTTCCCTAGTGGTTTACTTTATTGCTATGCTTAGATCCCATTCTCATTTTTTGTGTTGTTGCTATAGATTTTTACCAGTAAGATTTTTTACGTATGTTTTCTTATTACTAATTAGTGACTTTGATAGTAACAATGAACTCCTTTAGTTTTTGCTTATTTGGTAATCTCTTTGTCTCCAATTCTGAATAATAAACTTGATGGGTAGAATATTATTGGTTAGCAGTTTTATCCTTTCAGCCCTTTGAATATATCATGGCATTCCCTTTTGTTAAAAAGTCTTATGGGCTTTCTCTTGTAGTAATAAGTTGTTTTCTCTTGCTTTTGAGATGGTTTCTTTAACTTTTGATACTTGAATTATAATACGCCTGGTGGGGTTTTCTTTGGGTTCATCTTATGGCAGCTCTGGGCTACTTGTATTTGGATGTCTGTAGGGAAGTTTTCAGTCATTGTTTTTTTCAAGAAACCTTTCTATCTCTTCCTTCTGGGGCCCCTTGTTTTTTCTCTTCTATAATGGGACTTGTGCTCTATTTGTTGGTAACACATGGGTCCTTTAAGCTATCTTCTTTATAAAGTTTTACTTTTTTGCTTTATGCTTCTCTGGTTGGGTAAGTACCACTGACTTGTCTTCCAGATCTCTGATCGTTTGTTCTGCTTCATCTGGTCTGTTGTGTATTTTTCAGTTTATTTATTGTGTTTTTCAGTTTTGTGACTTTTATTTAGTACTTCTTTGTTTTCTATCTCTTTGTTGAAGTTACCACTGTGCTCATTTTCAAGCAGTGTTTGGTGAGCATCTGTATGACCATTACTTTGAACTCTTTATCAGGTAGGTTACTTCACTTCAGTTTGTTAACTTTTTTCTGGGGCTTTATCTTGTTCTTTTGGGACATACTCCTGTTGCCTTATTTTGCTGGACTTTGTTTATTTCTATGTATTAGATGAAACACTTCTCTAGTCTTGAAGGAGTGGCTGCATGCAAGATAAAACCTTATGGTCAACCTTGCCCTAGTTTGTGCTTATCTCTTGAAACTTTGTGATTGTCTAAGCAGCTGAATTTATTTATGATAAGTTCTGGTTGTTGATATCTCAGAGTTTCAAAGGGAAGGATCTCATTCAACACCTGATTTCAGATGGATGGGAAGCCAGACCCTCAGGCAGTAAGTAGACTTTAATGTATACAAATATACACAGTTGTAGGGCTGCAATTGTAAACCCTTCTGGCCTTTAGGTCGGGTAATCAGGAGATGTTACCTTGGCAGTAGTTGGAAAAATCAGGGCTTCGTATAAGTGTATAAGATCTTGTGGGGGGGGGGTGTAAGAAAGATGTAGTGAGCCTAAGCGAGAGTGTGAAAATGGCACCCCCCTGCCCATGTTCCCTTGGAGCACTTTTGCAGCCTATAGATATGTGGTTAATCTGAAGCCTGGCCCTCAGGCTGAAGCTGTAGGACAAGTAAATAGGTCTTCTTTTACAGATAGACATGGGTGTATTCATTCTATTGTTTGTGCCATGTCCGGGGTTGGGATTACTCTGTCATGAACTATATCTGTAATTGTTGCAGTCCTGTGGTGCCTAGAAATGTAAACCCCACTGACCATCAAAGCCAAGTTTTCAAGGAGCATCCCCTATATGGCCTGCATGTTCCTGATGGCTTGAGTTGAACCACAGAAGAGGGCAGGCAGGGGTGGGATGCACCCTCTGGCAGCAGCAAGATAGTGGGAGAGCATAGTAGTGGTGCCCACCACTGCCTCTGTCCTTGAATAGAGTCACAGCAGTCCGCTGCCTCTCCAGCATATGTTTTAGGATTAGTTGATGAATCTCCTTCACATATAGCCTCTTGCTATTTCCAAACTGCCAGTTCTGCACTATGTTCTAGGATGAGTCTGTATATGAGCCCTTTAAGAGTGGATTCTCTGTTTCCTATAGCTCTTTGGGTCTGCTGCACGTATGTCCTGTTGATTTTCAAAGTCATTTTGGGTGTTGTCTCTCCAGTGCAAGTTCCGAGAGTTGGGATACCTGATGTGGGGTTTGAACCCCTTGTTCCTCAGGGAGAAGCTCCATATTTGTGAGATCCCTTCTTGTTTTTTAATTTTTTAAAAAGTTTTTATTTAATTTGAGAGAACAAGGAAGGGAGGGGCAGAGAGAAAGTGAGAGAGAATCCCAAGCAGGCTCTATAGCATGAGCTCAGATACCAATGCGGGGCTTGAACCCAGGAAACCATGAGATCATGACCTGAGCTGAAATAAAGAGTTGGACATTTAAACAACTGAGCCACGCAGCTGCCCTTGTGAGATCCTTTCTGATGGTGGCTTGTTGTGCCAGATGAGTTTCTGCTGAGACTACATCTCTGCCTCTCCTACCCATCTCTGTGTAGACTATCCTTTATTATGTAGAGATGCAGCTACCTTCCAGGTCTTTTTCAGGAGGAATTTCTCCATATGTAGCTATAGATCTGTTGTCTGTGAGGTGAGTTCAGTATCTTCTTATGCTGCCACCTTGAACAGCCTCCCTTGTAGTTGTAAATATCACTTCATTTATACTAATAAATGAAATGTGGCCTAGTGACTTTTAGATTAAGTTAAATTTCTAGAGTATGCTTGCTTTTTGCTCCTAGCACTTGGATACCAACACACAAAGTTGTTACATTTGTAATAAGACTACATAATTCCTGATGCTATACTTTTCACGTTCTAGTGCAGACAGCAGAAACCCTATTCTATATGGTTGTGAGATGCTGCCTTGACTCATCATTTAGAAAATTAGGCTACCTGAATTGCACACATGCACTAAGGTGCTGTTTTCTTAGATGATATTTCAGTATATTTTCCGGAATCACTTGGGAAATTGTCTTTGGGCTGTGAACATTTGATAGTGCCATGTTGACATAATCCTCATATCACAAGATGCTTTGGGGTTAATCCAGGATTTTGTAGTTATGGTTGACATGGTAACTGTTGACAGGGGACTGCTTGACAAAGATCTATGAAGCTACTAAATTCTATAATACTTAAATGGTAAGAAGACAAATTATTTGGGGCTGGTATGTACTTATTTTCCCTTGGGAAAATTGGTATAATAAATAAAGACAGATACTAGGTCTATCCCCAAATGTCCTTGGAGACATTTCATTATCTTTCCCCCTTCCCTGCATTGCAATTTATTGTTTCCATCTCAAATTTTCTTATTTGCACACTCATTTGTTGATTTTCCCTCTCCTGATCCCCATAGGAACATAAGTGCTAAAATTTGACCAGCCTTGACTGTCTTGCTTGAAACTGTATTCCTGTCAGAAGATGATGACTGGTAAATAGTAGAGACTCAAAAATATTTGTTAGAAAATCTGTAATTTGGATATCTTGTGGCAATATTTTAATAAAAAATTGATAAAATTTCATATTGGTATTTTTTTCTGTAAAAAAAAAACCTTTATTTTGAACTGATTTCAGGAAGTTCAAGAAGTTCTATAGAGCTATGATAGAACTGTAGCTCATCTTCCCCTATTTTACCATCTTACAGAAACAACAATTACTGAAACTGGCAATATTGATGCAATACTGATAGCAGTAGTATTGATGTAAAACTCATATACCTACTTGATTCAAATCTCATAAGTTTAATGTCCTAAATTTTCCAGGAACCATTCTGGAATTTCACATTATTTTTCTTTATCAGATCTTCTTAGTTTATATCCTGTGACAGTCTTCAGGATTTTTTGTCTTTCATAACCTTGATATATTTGAGGAGTTCTGCTAAGTTATTTACAAAAAAAATTGTTTATTTATTTACTTTGAGACAGAGAGAGATAGAGAAGGAGAGAAAGCAAGCAGGGGAGGGGCAAAGAGAGAGAGGGAGACAGAGAATTCCAAGCAGGTTCTGCACTGTCAGAACAGAGCCCAATGTGGGGCTCCAACTCATGAACCGTGAGATCATGACCTAAACTGGAGGCAAGAGGCAAATGCTTAACTGACTGACCCACCCAGGTGCCCCTGCTAATTTATTTTAGAGAATACTTCCAGTTGGGTTTCCTAATATCTTAGGTTACATATCTTTGGCAAAAAAAACATGGAAGTAATGCCATGGTTTTCTCTTCCATCATTTTAGGGGTAACATAATGTTGACTGATGTCATTACTCTAATGTCAACTTCGATCATTTGGTTAAGGAATAACGTGAAATTCAAGAACATTTCCTGGACAAATTAAGGACATAAAACTTATGAGATTTGAATAATGTAGGTAGATTAGTTAGAAAGGAACTTTCATTATCATAAAGTTAATGTTTCTTTTCCTGTATAAGTATGATGTTCTATGATAAGTATTGTAAGTATCATATAAGTTGGGTGTTTGTTTCTGACATAGCAAATTTGTTATTTCCCCTCACATTTTTTCCCAGTAATTATAACATCAATTAATGGTCCTCACCTGCAACAGTTATTACTATAGTGTTTGCCTTATAGTGATTTTTTAAAAAACACTGTAATTTTTTTAATGTTTATTTATTTTTGAGAGAGATAAACATAGATCATGAGCAGGTGAGGGGCAGAGACAGAGGGAAACACAGAATCTGAAGCAGGCTTCAGGCTCTGAGCTGTTAGCACAGAGCCTGATGTGGGGCTTGAACTCATGAACTATGAGATCATGACCTGAGCCGAAGTCCAAAGCTCAACCAAGGGAGCCACCCAGGCACCTATCCTGATGGTGATTTGTAATTTCTCATTCTTTTTAATATTTATTGATCAGAATCCCTTTATAAGGAACCACTGCATTTTTCTCCCTGGCAGTTATTTATCTGTTTCAATGATTTATTTATATCAGTATGTATTCATGCATATTTATTATATTCTATGGGATGTAATCCAATATTGTCAGTGTTTTACTGTTCTAATTACCTATATTTTGCCATTAGAAGCCTCTTCATGTTGGCCCCTATTTCCTATCAATATGGCTCATGAGTTTTTGAGCACTTCTTTACTTGCTGGCACCACACATAGTTGAGGCTGGCTTTGTATTTTCTCAGCCTCAGATCTGGAATCAGCCTTTTTCCCAGGGGCTCCTGATTGCTTTTATTGGAAAATGGTATTTAGAATCCAAGATCTTGGCTATAGATTTACTCATTGCTCTGGAGTGTCATTGTTTCTAGTCTGTTTCAGCAGCATACATAAAATATATGTGAATAATGACATGTATACATACACTGATATTTCTGTTGTCTTAAATTTATTGATATTTTTGGGGGGTGATATTAAATCTATAAATTGCAGAGAACTAATATATTTAAATGTCATCATTTCTAATAACAGGTTAATTTCTTGCCATTTGTTCAACTTTTTTTGGTGTGTATTCAGTAGGTGTTGAACAATTATCCTTACACAGATTTTGTATATTTACTAAGCACACAATCTGTGTTCCTGTTGTAAACAGAATTTTCTCTATCATTATGTCTTCTAACTTTACTATCCATGAATTAGAGGCTAAGATATCATTATTTTGGACGTGATTTTAAATTACCCAGATGTCCCTTTGCTAGCTTCCTTCTTCAGCATTCCTAGAAAGTTTTGTCAACCTGTCCTTGCTTGCTATAAAGTGTCAGGGTGAGACAATAGTGGGAAAGGAACATGAGAAATTGCATACTGCATTTGATTTTTCTTTTTTTTGGCACTGTGAAGTATCATTGTTGACTGTCTTTAAGGTGGTGAGATAACTATCTATCTATATCCCCTTTTAAAAATATTTGAAAGTAAATACTGACAAAATAGGTAGCTAGTTGGATGTTATTATCTTCAGCTATTTGAAAGTCCTAGGTTGAATTTTTGATTGTTGAAAAGTTAGGATACCAACATTTTTGACAGACCTAGAATAAACCTAAAATTTGTATATAACCACAAAAGATCCCAAACAGCCAAAGCATCCTTGAAAAAGAATAACAAAACTGTAGGTATTATAATTCCAGATTTTAAGTTATATTACAAAGTGATAGTAATTAAAACAGTATGTAACTGGCATAAAAATAGACACATAGGTCAATCAATGGAATAAAAGAGAAAACCCAGAAATCCACAATTATATGGTCAGTAATATAGGAGGAATGAATATACAACGGGAAAGGAGGAATGAATATACAATGGGAAAAAGACAGCCTCTTCAACAAATGGTGTTGGGAAAACTGGACAGCAACATGCAAAAGAATGAAACTTGGCCACATATTTTGATCATACACACAAATAGATTCAAAATAGATTAAACACTTAAATGTGAGACCTGAAACCATAAAAATCCTTGAAAAATACAGGCAATAATCTCTGACATCAGCCATAAAAACATTTTTTTTGAATAGGTCTCCTGCAGTAAGGGAAATAAAAGAAGAAATAAACTATTGGGACTACATCAAAAAAGAAGTATCTGCACAATGAAGGAAACAATCAACAAAACTAAAAGGTAACCTACTGAATGGGAGAAGATATTTGTAAATGATGATGGGTTTGTATCCAAAATCTATGAAGAACTCAAACTCAACACCCAAAAAACAAATAATTCAACTTAAAGATAGGCAGAAAGAAATGAGAAGATATGAATAGACATTTCTCAAAAGAGACATACAGATGGTCAACATCCATGTGATCAACATCACTCATCATCAGGAAAGGGAAATCAAAACTACGAGATAGCAACTCAGACATTTCAGAATGACAAAAATAAAAAACACAACAAACAAATGTTGGTGAGGATGTGGAGAAAAAGGAACCCTCTTCCACTATTGATGGGAATGCAAATTGGTTCAGCCATTGTGGAAAACAGTATGGACGCTCCTCAAAAATTATAACAGAACTACCAGATGATCCAGGAAATGCACTACTGAGTATTGACCCCCAAAATACTAAAAGACTAATTCAAAAGAGTACATGCACCCCTATGTTCATAGTATTATTTATAATAGCCAAACTATGGAAGCCACCCAAGTGTCCATTGATAGTTGAATGGATAAAGACGATGTGATAAATATAAACACACACACACACATGCATACATATATCTGTGTGTATATACACACACGCACACACAATGCAGTATTATTCCATAAAAAAGCCATAAAAAATAATGAAGTGTTGCCATATGCAACAACATACATGGAGCTAGAGAGTATAATGCTAAGCAAAAGAAGTCAGAGAAAAGTTAATACCATATGATCTCACTCATATGTGTAATTTAAGAGAAAAACATATGAGCAAAGGAAAAAAGACAAACCAAGAAATACTCTTAACTATAGACAAAAAACTGATGGTTACCAGAAGGGCAATGGGATATATAGGAGATGGGAACTAAAGAGTACACTTACCATGATGAAAATAAAATGATTAAAATAAATAAAAATCTCTCTGAGAGAGATAAGAGAGCAACAAGAAAAAAAGGAAATAGCTAATACAAAAAGCAAAAAAGAAAGAGTTTTTAGTCTTAGATTTAGCAAGACTGTGATTTATTGTAATTTATACTTTTACTTTTTCTCAGTCTAGACTTCCTTGTTTTCTTCTCCTTTATTTAGGCATAGTAAAATATAAATAGACTTCAGATAGGGTTCCAGAAAAGAAAAGTGACTGAAGAGTTGTGAAAGAATATGGTATTCATAAAATTAGTCTGAAAATAAAAGTTCAGGGCAGGAGAAAAAAGTTTAAGTGAGATTCTTAGGGAACAGGAAGAAAGCATGGAGAGCGAAGGGTGTGTTGACTTGCTGTTCTCCTAACCCATCCTCGTTGGGCCACAGCATCCAAGCCTGTGTTCCCATCTGGTCTGGGGTTGTTTTCTTCCCTGACTCCCATGCCAAAGTCAGGCTGTACCTTTACAGCCTTAATGCCCCCCAACCATTTAGCCCATCCCCCCACCCAATATCCCTTTAGCAATGCTGAGTTTGTTCTCTGTATTTAAGAGTCTCTTATGGTTTGACTCCCTGTTTTTTACTTTTCCTTTCCTTTCCCTATGTTCATCTGTTTTGTTTCTTAAATTCCACATATGAGTGAAATCATAGGATACTTGTCTTGGTCTGATTAGCTTATTTTGCTTACCATAATACGCTCTAGTTCCATCCATGTTGTTGCAAATGGAAAGATCTCATTCTTTTTGATCACTGAGTAATATGCCATTCTATGTATATACCACATCTTCTTTATCCATTTGTCAGCTGATGGACATTTGGGCTCTGTGGGTAGTGCTGCTATAAACATTGGGGTGCATGTGCCCCTTCAAATCTGCGTTTTTGTATCCTTTGGATAAATACCTAGTAGTGCAATTGCTGGGTCATAGGGTAGTTTTATTTTTAACTTTTTAAGGAAGCTCCATACTGTTTTCCAGTGTGGCCACACCAGTTTGCATTTGTACCAGCAGTGCAAGAGTGTTCCCTTTTCTCCACATCCTCACCAACTTCTGTTGTTTGAGTTGTTGGTTTTAGCTATTCTGACTGGTGTGAGGTAGTAGCTCATTGTGGTTTTAATTTGTATTTCTCTGATGATGAGTGATGTTGAGCATCTTTTCATTTGTCTGTTAGCCATCTGAATCTCTTCTTTGGAAAAAGCATATATTCTTCAGCCCATTTCCTCACTGGATTATTTGTTTTTTGGGTGTTGAGTTTGATAAATTCTTCATAGATTTTGGATACTTGATCTTTTTCTGATATGTCACTTGCAAATACCTTCTCCCATTCTGTCAGCTGCCTTTTAGTTTTGTTGATTTTTGTCTTCACTGTGCAGAGGCTTTTTATCTTGATGAGGTCCCAATAGTTCATGATTGCTTTTATTTCCCTTGTCTCTGGAGACATGTCGAGTAAGAGGTCACCGAATCTGAGGTCAAAGTAAGATGTCACTGCCTGTTTTCTCCTGTAGGATTTTAATGGTTTCCTGTCTCACATTTAGGTCTTTCATCCATTTTGATTTCATTTTTGTGTATGGTGTAAGAAAATGGTCCAATTTCATTCTTCTGTATGTCACTGTCCAGTTTTCCCAGCACCATTTACTAAAGAGACTATCTTTTTTCCCATTAGATATTCTTTCCCTCTTTGTTGAAGATTAGTTGGCCATACATTTGTGGGTCCATTTCTGGGCTCCCTATTCTGTTCCATTGATCTATGTGTCTGTGTTTGTGCCAGTACCATACTCTCTACATGATTATAGCTTTGTAGTACTGGGATTGTGATGCCTCCAGCTTTGGTTTTCTTTTTCAACATTATTTTGGCTATTCAGGGTCTTTTCTGGTTGCATGCAAATTTTAGAATTGTTTGTTCCAGCCATGTGAAGAATGCTAGTGTTAATTGATAAGGATTGCATTGAATATGTAGATAGTTTGGGTTAGTATAGACACTTTAACAATATTCTTCCAATCCATGGGCCTGGAATGTTTCCTCATTTCTTGGTGTCCTCTTCAATTTTTTTCATGAGCTTTCTATAGTTTGCAGTGTACAGATATTTTATCTCTTTGATGAGGTTTATTCCTAGGTATCTTACCATTTTTGGTGTACTTATAGATGGGATCAATTCTTCGATTTCTCTTTCTGCTGCTTCATTATTGGATATGAAATCAACACACAACTTTGTTGCATTTTTAATTTTTCTTGTTAAATTCATGTGGGCATTTAGAATTAGAACTCTCAAATCTGAAAGAGTATTTAATAACTTGCTGGTCCTTTTGTGTTGTGAACATGGATTAGAGACTGAAGGAATTTCATGAAATAAAAGATACCATTCTGTGTATCATTTTGGAAAACAAAGTGTTTCTGTTAGGTTCTATTGGAGGATGTGGCTTTGGCCTGAAGCTAAAGTGAGATCATGTTGAACCCTTTTTACTCCTAAATTTAGACCTTGAGGGGCAGTCTTGGAGAAGGTTAAACATTAGGAATATAACCTCAAAACATACTCTCCTAGCAATGTAAATAGAACTTTGAAGTATGCCTCACAACCTTGAAGGACAAAGAGAAAAGATGGTCAATTTCCTTAATACAGTGGTATTTGCCACCTTGATGGTAAGGTCCAAAGCACCTTAGTTTGTTACCATCCTCTCAGCCTGCATTGTTCTTGCCAATTTTGCTTTTTGTTAGGGAGTGGGATGTAGAAAGACCTACATGGAAACCTGAGGACAGTGGAATATGGCTCCCAGCCTAAGAGAGCCCATCTAATATGTCTGCCAGGCTTATGCACAGTACTGCTTCTGTGTTTCTCTATCAGAGAAAAACATGGCTGAAACTTTACCTGTTAACCTTTCATTCTGGGCCAACACACAGCTTTATATTTTTATTCTTGGAAAGATACTCTTTCCAGTAACTTACCTAGCAGATAATTAAGGGCTACAACATTACTAGCTTTATCATGAAACTGACAGATACATAATTTTGTGTACCAAGAGTGGCTTGGAATGTTAGAGTTTCAGAGGGGAAGAGGTAGGCACAATTCCTACTTTGAAGATCCCATCATCTCTGGAGGTTTCTCATGAAATATGATGAAATTGTGTAAAATCCCATCTACTTGGTTGCATGGCTTGATGTCCTCTGGAGTAAGGGATCAGGAAAATCTATCATTATTTTTCAGGTATAGAGTTGTTTCTGAACTACAGTTCTCTTTGATGCTTAGTTTACACTTTGCTGAGGGTTTTAAGTGTTTCATGAGGATGTTTAATTTCCACTAATATCTCTAACTCATTTTACATTTCAGTTTTGTTTTTGTCATTTTCTGTTGTCATCTTTCTACAGCATATTCATATTCTTGACCTTCTGACTTAATTTCCTTTTTTTCATTTTTTAAACTTTTTTTTGTCCACATTTAAAGATGGAGTCCAATTTTCTATACCTTTTAATACCTTTGCCTTTATGTAAATGTTAAAGAGGGATTTCTTTTTTACTTTTCCCCCATCAAAAACTACTAAGATTGACACACCTTGTTGCAGTGAGCATTAATGTTTTTGCGAAGTCCAGTTCACGTGAGGAATGAATGTTTTTCCAGGTAACATGCTCCCTACAAAATATTCACTCTAATGTGCTGAAATGACATTCACCTCCTAACCATACCTGATTTTATTATTAAATGCCCCTATTTTAACTGAGAGTGACTTTGTCTTAAATTCTTAACTTTCTATAGCAATTGACACAATCCCAATACATAAAGTTTGTTCCCTAAGTGTCTTCCTTGTTTGAAGACCCCTGAGTGTTTGGGCATTGGTGGTCATCCCAGTTTGTAAACTACCATTGTCAAGAGTGTATTGCAAGCAGGAAGTTTGAGTTACAAAGGAAAGAGAGATTTTTTCCAATCTTTTAGAGACCTCTATAGTTTTGAGAGGATGTATATAACCCCCAAAAATCTGGGAGACTCCACTGGATACTGATAATCATAACTCAAAAGGATTGAGTTACTCATGCAAAAGAAAATAAATACAAGCAATTCCATATAAATTATATAGGAAAGTAGTTTTGTCAGAGAGTGAGACTCCTATCCTTTGATCATGTTCCAGTAAAACTATTAGAATTGATTAAAGGTGTGTGCAGTATGAAATTATTTCACTAGAAACTTTGAAATACAGAAGGCATCAAGAGATTTAGATTAATATATTGGATGGCTAGTCTATAGAGCACAGATCTCTGGCTCATGTGGGAACAAATCTGAGTGATGGTGAAACATTAAACAGTTTTCAGTGTACCATTAATTCTATTCCTCTGTATAAGTAATATAATAGAAATGTTTCTAAAATGTGAGGCAAAAGCAACTTTTTACTCCTCCTCACCAAACCAAACAATGTTGTGTGACTAGTAATAAAATATATGTCTTGAGTTCTGACTCTCCGGTATAAGAGTCCCTCACATATTTTATACCAATATAGTTTTACAATGTGTTTTGTTTTTTTTCCCCATTCAGAGTTTTGAAAGGTTTATGGTCCAGCTCATTATTCAGAATTAAGTAAAGTAGGAAAGAACAGTTTTCTGAAAGTATTCTACAGTGATTGTCAGTAAAACAATAATATGCACGAGCAAGCAAACAAAAATTTGGCAAGATAGCTGTGCTCGTTAGATAAAAAAGGAAAATGTAACCAGGAACAAATAGAAGAACAAACAAAAAATGCAGCCTTTTAAAAGGTGTTTACTGTTATTAATACAATATGTAAATGACTAATGAGGTAAAAAAAATTTACTGGTTGCAGCTCTGCCATGAATTTGGATAAGTCATGTAAACTGTCTGGGTCTCAGCTACTAACTTAAGAACATTCTGAACTAAATCAATACTTCCAAAAACTTGTCCAAAGATAAGTGCTAATTAATTATGAAATCTTTGTTGGATAGAAGGTGAAAAAAATAAGTACATTAAAAAATCCTTCTAAGGACTGTTCTTTAGTTTGCTATTCTTGCTATATTGGCATTAAAAATGTGATAGTCAGTGGTGCTGGTTTTAAAATCCTAACTTGAAAAATGTTGACAACTGTATGCTAATGCCAGAGGTGATTTTTTTTTCCTTTGGAGCCTCCTATTATCTAAAAAAAAAAAAACAAAAACACGGGGGCTCCTGTATGGCTCACTTGGTTGAGCATCTGATGTCTGATTTTGGCTCAGGTCATGATCTCACAGTTCATGAGTTTGAAGTCCATGTCGGGCTCTGAACTGACCATGTGGAGCCTGCTTGGGATTCTCTCTCTTTCCCTCTCTCTTTGTCTCTCCCCTGCTCACTTTCTCTCTCTAAAAAATAAATAAATAAACTTAAAAAAATGAAAATAATCTCAGAAAATTCTAGATTAGGGGATTTCTACAGGCTTGCCTTTAACATCTAAGTTTGTATGTTCTATAAAATCTTACAAAAGGAATTACTGGGGCTCCTGGGTGTCTCAGTCAGTTAAGCATCCTATTTCGGCTCAGGTCATGATCTCACATTTGGTCGGTTGGAGCCCTGCATTGGGCTCTGTGCTGATGTCTCAGAGCCTTGAGCCTGCTTCACATTCTTTGTCTCCCTCTCTCTCTGCCCCTCCCCCACTTACACTCTCTTAAAAATAAACATTTAAAAAGTGCAATTACTGTAAGTAACCTATTTACTATAAACAAATTTTTTGGCCATACTTCTTCAAAAGTTATTGTAGGGGTACCTGAGGTAATGGCAGCTGTTGAAATCTGAATTTCACTACATTACCTCTCCTGGACTTCCCGTAGTTACATAGATCAATGGAAAGATAGAGTAAAACTACACAAATCATATGCCTTTACAATAACTGAATTTAGAGGGCATTGAAACTTCAAGTTACCTTAAATAAAAAATTATTATTTCCACTAAATCTGAGTCTGAAGTTTCTAGCCCCAAGACTTTGTGAAGAGCTCTGGTGTCTGGAAAAGCTGTTTTGAATAAAGAGAAGATACTGCTATGAGTCACTTCTAGAAAGATAAAGTCCTGGATTTTACACTTAGACATAACAATAATGAAAAAAGAGTCCTGGGAGGTTAGAGCACTGACACAAGGAAGTGATTTAAAAATATATTCAGGACTTTAGGAAGAGGTCTTAGAAAGGGAAATAATTTAGGAAAAGAGGAGAATTGAAAATGAAGAATCAGTCCTTGAGAAACTGAGTGGTAAAGGCAATAAAAAGCAATAGAGGGAAATTTAGAATACTGACAAAACTAAAAAATTAAAGAGCCTCCCCACCAAACACTTGTTTCTGATCCCTCAAAAAAGCTACACATGGAAGAAAGTGGAGGAGGACATTCTTAAACTAGACACTCTGTAAACCACCCCAAATGTTAGCTTTGTCCATGCAATGTAGAGATACAAGTAGTCTTAATATACAAAACTATCTCAGGAAATAATAAAATGAGAATCAAAACTTAGAGGCCAATGAAAATTTTTCTCAAAACCAACCATGAAACAAAGGTATAATATCCCAAAGTGAATTAAATATCCTTAAATAAACATATGTGAAACAATACATCAAGTCAGAAATTCAAAGGTTAAGAACAGAAATGGATAGTAAATAAGAAGATATAAGAATTACACTCAATAAAGAAAATAATGAAAGAAAAAACATAAATAACTAAATTATAAATCCCTAAGAAAGAACTTACATAAATGAAAAGTTAGTAAGGGACAGTGAATAAAAACAACCAAAAAAAAAAAAAAAAAACCCACACACACACACAGCCAACAGAATATAAATGAGATAAAGAAGTAAAATGTATCAGAAAGGAAGTGCTAGAATGGTAGCCAGGCAGAAGATACCAACATATATATAATTGGAATCCATGGAGCAGAAAAACAAGACTATGAAACAAAAATATAAATGAAAGAAATTTTTCAAGAAAAAAAGAACTAAATCTGCATATTGAAAGGATCTACAAGGGAACCTTGGGAAATTCATTATGAAAAATCAACTCTAGGACATAGGATAATAAACCGATGAGACTTTAAGGACTGAGAAAATGCTCAAGGTGTCCAGGAAAAATGATAAAGTAACTTATAATACCAACAGAATTATACTTTCATCAGACTTCTCAGAAGCAATAAGTAAAGCAAAGGAATATTGGAGCAGCATTTTCAAGGTACAGGAATGGAGTGTTAACATAAGATTTTACAGTTAGCCACTATTCCAAGTATCAAGACTATAGAAAAACAGCTGGAAAAACAAGCACACTGATACACTGCTGACGGAAATAAAAATGTATACTCTTACAAGGCACAATTTGGCAATATTTAAGAAAGTTATGTCTGCGTCATTTGATTTAGCAATCTGCTTGTAGGAAACATCCCAAAAATACTCCAAAGAAAATCCTACAGCTATAAACTCACAACACATATACATAGTATGTTAACAGCAGCATTATGTGTAATTGAAAAATATTAGGAACAATATAAATACCTACACAGAGGAGAGTGGTTAAATAATAGTACATTAACAAACTGGAGTATCACAGTAGTATAAAAAGAATGAAGAAAATTACTATAAACCTAAAAACAGTGATTTCCAAGATGTGTTGTTGGGTGAAAGAGACTGAAAAAAAGTTTATCTAGAATGCTAATTTTTATGTAAAAGAAGAGGAAGAGGGAGGAAGTGGAAGATAAATGCATCCATTTTTTAAAAAGGTTTTTTTATTTTAATTCCAGTATAGTTAACATACAATGTTATATTAGTTTCAGGTGTACAATGTACACCTGTACATGAATTCAACAATTCATGACTCAGTGCTCATTTGGTAAGTGTACTCTAATTCCCATCACCTATTTCACTTTCTTTTATAGTTTATTTACTGGTTTGTCTTATTTCCCTTTTGTTCATTTGTTAAATTTCACATACAAATGAAATCAATTGGTATTTATATTTCTCTGACATTTTGTTGAGCATTACACTTTTTCTAGCTTCATACATGTTGTTGCGAGTGACATTTCATTCTTTTTTTATGGTAAAATGATACTCCAATATATGTACCATTTTATTGCCGTGTCAATGGACATTTGGGTTGTTTCCATAACTTGGCTATTGTAAAAAAAAAAAAGGTGCAGTAAACATACTGGTGCATGTATCCTTTTGAATTAGTGTTTTTGTACTCTACGAGTACTGTGATTACTGGATTGTAGGGTAGTTCTATTTTTTATTTTTTGAGGAACTTCCATACTGTCTTCCATAGTGGCTGCACCAGTTTGCATTTAAACCAATAGTACATGAGGATTTGTTTTTCTCTACATCATTGCCAACATTTGTTTCCTGTATTTTTGATTTTAGCCATTCTGATAGGTGTGAGGAAATATCTCATTTTGGTTTTGATTTGTATTTCCTTCATGATGAGTGATGAACTTCTTAATGTGTGTCTGTTGGCCATCTGTCTTCTTTAGAAAGATGTCTGTTAATGTCTTCTGCCCACTTTTAATTTGATTATTTGTGGGTTTTTTTTAATGCTATTGAGTTGTATAAGATCTTTATATATTTTGTATGCTAAGTCTTTATCATATATGTTATTTGCAAATATCATCTCCCATTCAGTAGGTTATTTTTTAGTTTTGTTGATTGTTTCCTTTGCTGTGCAGAAGTTTTTTGTTTTGTTTTACATATCAAAAATAAAAGATAAAACTAACAAAACAAAACCTCCATAAGGATGTAAAAAGGATTTGTCATAATGGATATAAATAAAATGATTACCCCTAAATATATTCCAAATGAATAACTGAAAGGCTAATTTTGAACAATCTTTTCACTGTATATTCTTGGGCTAATGACAACATAAATTATAATCACATGTTGAACTCTGGATAGTAATTTTTTTTTTGCATTCATATGGGTTAGCAATTCTAAAACTATTTTCTATGTAGTTCAGGAATAGGCATAGAGTAATTATATTTAAGTTACTGTGCACCAGATTTGTCTTTTGGGGGAAAGAAGTTACAAATTCAGAAAGGAGGATTTGAATAAACAGTGGTGTATTAGAGTAGAGCTTTCAGTATGAATTCATAGTGTGGGTTTTTGCATCTGTTCATATATATGTGCAGGTATGCATAGGTTTATTTCCTAACTCTTTCTGTTGAGATGTCCTAGAAGCAAGGACACAGCAGCAGCAATGAATACATACAATCACCAGGTCTTGGTTTCTCAGTAACATTCTCCAGTAAACAGAACCATTTCTCCTTGGAGACAGCTGATCCCAAAGCTGAGGCATGGAGAGTACAATACAAATGTAAAACATCTTGCCACAGCAAAAGCAAGGAGTTGCTAAAGATTTAAGGAGAATTAACCTGGACATCAAAATTATTCATGGTTGTGATGGACCAATCCTATTTAGTAAAATGAAAATACGTGAGTCCAAATTGATGAAATTAAAAACAGCAACAATGACAAGAAATGAGGGAGAAGTTCTTCCTTTTGGCAAAATAGCAATTAATACAGGTAACAATAACCATGCTAATAGTTGATCCAAGGAAAAATTATTAGTGATGTTAAATGATTTACACAAATCATACCTCTAAAACATAAGTTAATTATAAAGGGGAAAATGGTAAGTTTGCAAAGGTGAAACATGACAGATAACACTAACCAAGTCATCAAAATCATGAGTAGGAATGGGACAAACTGACATTTTGTACCTTCTGATGGGCATTAAGAGGGACATAACATAATTTCAGTTGTACAGCTTACAAAACGTGTATAATCTGAGTAGAATGATGAGCAAACATCAGACAAATCTAAATTGAAGGACCTTGTATAAACTAACTGGGCTACAAACATCAATGTCCTTTAGTTTCAAATACTGTTTTCAAGGACATCAAGATCATGAATGAAAAAGATGAACTGTTCAAGAGTAAAGACACTAAAGAGACAAGTCAACTCTGTATGTGTGATCTTGCACCATATTTTTTCTTTTCCATTAAGTGATTTACATGGCATATTACAGTGAAAATGATCAAATTTTGAATAAGGCTGGCAGACTATATAAGACTAGTAATGTAGATTTTTGATTTTGATAATCACACTGCAATTATGCAAGAGCATATTTTCATTCTTAGGAAATGCACACTATAGCATTTATGAACAAAAGACTTCATGTCTGCAATTTTGTCTCAGTTCAGAAGAAAGTGTGCAGAGGCAGAGAGATAAAGGTAGTAAAGTGTTGACAATGGAAAATATATATTACATATAAAATCTATTATAAATTATTAAAAATTTTAACACCCTAAAACAAGAGAGTCCATGCATATATCTCTAGTACTTATGCTTACAAATTACAGTATGCATTTACTATTCTTCAGTTGTAACTACCTTAAATAATTTAAATTGATGTCATTTTCTATATCACTTTATATATATATTAACTCAGAAGCCTACAACATGTCAGTGCATAACAGATAGTATTTGAATAACCTGTGTTGCTCTCTACCTCTGCATGACTTAATCACGAATGCTTGTTAGAAAAAGTCAAAACATTATATATACTTGCACATGTTCCATTCAGTACAAAAATAAAACTATAAACTTTATACTGTCTAATGAGACAAAGAAGATTGGTGTGTGTTATTTTTGGCTAATATGTAAGTTTAGCTTGTTTAACTTCCCAAATTAATTTACTATTACCGTTGCCTCTCCATGTTTGTATTTACTGAAAAGTTTATACTATTTTTGATCACCAGTCTTTTTTCATTTCAGTTCTTCTTTGGAGTTGAATGATTTTGTGTTTTCTAAAATACATATTTAGTAATTCCTTTAGTAAGAATCTATTGTTAAACCTATTTTAGTTCGTGTCTGAAAAATCTTAATTTTGCTAGCATAACTAGTTAAGATACAGAATTTGTTATTAATAGTAATTTTATCTCAACTTCTTTAAGGTACCATTTTCTCATCATTAAAAAGATATTCTTAGTATGGTCTATTTTGTCAGTATAATTATGGATCTTCTGTAGGTCAACTATCTTGATTTTTGCTTGCTTTTATATGATACTGTGTTTGTCTTTGGCATTCTGACTTTTCACCATGATGTAGTTAGGTATAGATTTCTTGTTTTTCATTTTGCTTTAGATTTGTGATGGTATGTTTTCCCAAATGTTGAATATTTTCTCAGGCAATATTTCTCTTCAGCTATGTGTAAACTAGATAATCAAGATATGGTCATTGGACTAGTGCTGGTTCAAGAATTGTTTGCCCATGAGATTCAGAAAAGAAGATTAAGCAACTGGGGTGGGGGGCGGGTGTCTGGGTGGTTCAATAGTTGAACATCAGACTCTTGATTTTGGCTGGGGTCATGATCTCACATTTCATGAGTTAGAGCCCCACATCAGGCTCTGTGCTAACAGCATGAAGTCTCCTTGGGATTCTATCACTCCCCCTCTCTCTCTGCCCTTCCCTTACTGGCCCTCTCACTATCCCTCTCAAAATAAATAAACATTTATTTTTTTTGAAGTTTGTTTATTTTGAGAGAGAACCAGAGTGAGAATGGCAGGGATAGCAGAAAAAGAGGAAGATAGAGAAT
Source organism: Leopardus geoffroyi (assembly GCF_018350155.1). Taxonomy (NCBI): domain Eukaryota; kingdom Metazoa; phylum Chordata; class Mammalia; order Carnivora; family Felidae; genus Leopardus; species Leopardus geoffroyi. The sequence goes on from NC_059337.1 coordinate 49,788,109, forward strand.
CCCAAGCAGTCTATCTGCTGTCAGCACAGAGCCTGACACAGGCATATACTCAGGAACTGTGAGATCATGATTGGAGCTGAAATCAATAGTCAGATGCTTAATAGACCAAGCCACTCAGGTACCCCCAAAATAAATAAACATTTAAAAGAGTAAGCAGTTGGAAAGTCTTACAGCCATTTGATATGGAAATTATGGTGGTGTTATTTTTTTTATTTAAGTTAATTTAAATTTTGAGAGAGAAAGAATGAGGGAGGCATACAGAGAAGGAGAGAGAATCCCAAGTAGGCTCCACAATGTCATCGCAGAGCCCTATGTGGGACTTGGAATCACATTGTGAGATCATGACCTGAGCTGGAATCAAGAGTCAAACACTTAACCAACTGAACCACCCAGATTGCTCCACTATTGTTATCTTAAATAAAATTTTCAACTTTAAATAGTTTGCAAATTTAAAAAGTGCTGCTTCATCACAGTTTGAGGTATGTAGTTGTTTATACATCTACACATACTTGTGTGTGTGCATTTTTCTTGAACTGTCACTGCAATTATCTTTCTCAGGTAAAAGATTTAGGTACTGAAACTTCGTATTTATATCTGTTATTAAATTTTTATATCTTTGCCATTTCATTTTACTTGTTTTCCTCCTTCTCTTGTCCTGTTTTTTTTTTTTTTTTTAAATTATACCTCAGTTTTCAACGTGTATTTATTTTCGGGACAGAGAGAGACAGAGCATGAACGGGGGAGGGGCAGAGAGAGAGGGAGACACAGAATCGGAAACAGGCTCCAGGCTCTGAGCCATCAGCCCAGAGCCCGACGTGGGGCTCAAACTCCCGGACCGCGAGATCGTGACCTGGCTGAAGTCGGTCGCTTAACCGACTGTGCCACCCAGGCGCCCCTCTTGTCCTGTTTTTAATAATGTATGTTCTGCTTTATGTTTTTTCTGATGTGGTACACATCTCTATCATGGTTTTTTGCTCTCACCTTCTTTTTGACATCAGCATGTGATTTTCTCTTGCTATTGTCTTGATCACTTATTCCACTGTTATGTATCTTTGGAACTATTTTTTAGGAGATAATTATTTCAACACTTTTAATTCAGTTGCTATCTTTGTTGACTTTTATTTTCTCTATGGCAATACTTTCCAATTAATTTTTAAATTCAAGTAAATTAACATACAGTGTTACATTAGTTTCAGTGTTAAAATAAAATGATTCAGCAATTCAATACATTACTCAGTGCCCATTATGACAAGTAGACTTAATGTCCTTGACGTATTTCACCTAACCCCTCACCTTCTGGCAAAGACCAGTCTGTTCTCTGTAGTTAAGAGTCTGGTTTGTTGGTTGGTTGGTTTGTTGGTCTCTTTTTTCTTTATTTGATTCCTTAAATTCTAAGTACAAGTATCATGGATGGTAAACATAGATTGTTAGAGCAAATACTTGGCGTCTAGGAAGGGACAAGTGACACACACTTGGGGAATCAGAAAGACTGTTGATTTTGTGCTGGTGTCAGTCCAGTGGAGTGACTTCCAAAGGCTGAGCATCCGGCTTGGGTTTTACCAATCTTTTATACATTTGTGCTTCTGGTGGGAGCAGGGCTAGTATAGTCAACCTTTGGTTCTTGGCTGCAGGCTGATGCAAGAGGTAAGCAAGATTGCAGAAGACAAAAGCATGCAAGGGGAGTATCTGGCCTTGGACATCTGGATGTCCATTTTTATCTGCTTTTTTTCCAGCTTTCCTTCTCACTATGACATTTCTCAATTTTGGTATTTAACCAGACACACTATCTGTTGCTTTCTTAGAAACTTTTTAACCTGGGATTTTTAAGGCCACTTCACTGATTTTTTTAGAGAGTTAAAAAATTTTTATGTTTATTTTTGAGAGAGATAGAGACAGAGTGGAAGCCAGGGAGGGGCAGAGAGAGAGAGGGAGACACAGAATCTGAAACAGGCTCCAGGCTCTGAGCTGTCAGCACATACCTGGATGTGGGGCTTGAACTCACAAACCATGAAGTTGAAGTCAGACATTTAACCAACTGAGTTATCCAGGCACCCCTGAGAATTTTTAGATAATTTTTTAGGTAATGTTCACTTTGGTGCCAGACCTTCAATTTTGAAACCTTGTGTTAAGAGCTCCTGGTTTCAGAATCCCACATCTCTCTTTGAAATGACTTTTGTTTATGATACTTAACTAAAGCTTGTGTAAGGCTATTGGTAAAAACTTTGTATCTCATGACAAAGACTAATAAGGTAAAGGTGACAGAGTGTCTATTTCCTGGAACCTTCAAGTCCTCAGACTGCTGGGATTACTCTTTCCTGAAATACTTGAGTAGAATGGCCTTAGTCCTCATTCCACATGTTGTAGGAAATCCAGATTTTTGGCCAAGGAATTACAGGGTGTCCTCCCCACCCACCCTACCCCACCCCATCCAAGCAATCTTTTTCTCTGGTTTTCATCCAGGGAATTCTTGATCTTCATATGTTTCTTGATTGTATAACTGCTGTACTATTTCTGTAGTCTTGGTCATATTGAGCATTGTGTTTATTCCTTTACTTCCTTACAGTACCAATTATCATAGCCTATCTTTATGGCTAAAGATTAATGAAGTGTTGGGGAATGGAATCACTGACAAATGCACAACACTGATAAATGCATAATTAACTAATATGCTTATTGTCTGGTTAACAGACAACAAATTAAAATTGAATATTAGACACTGTCTGGGAACTTCATCGCACCTCTCCCAGGAAGGGAGCTCTTGCCCATCCTAGGTCCTGGGGTTATCCATCATCTTGTAGATGGTTGATTTTTTCCTTGACACCTTCTGACTTCCTAACCTTCCATTTCACTCCTTTGAATTGTTGTGCTCTTGAAAGACATTTAGTTCTTTACCTCTTTCTCTATAAACCATGCCTGCTTGCTTTTCTATATTCAAAAATGAGTTAAGCTGCTCTGTTTACCAAATTTTCTACCTTACTAACATGAAACTTGGATATTTAAACTTAAACATACTCAAGAAAAAATTTCTGAAGCTCCACCATTCTAAACTAGGCAGAGTATATTTGGGATATTTATGGGTATAATTTTTATTGAATGTCCTGGCATTATACACGCTATTCCATTCAATCTTGTAAACTCTTTCAGTGTGAAATAAAACATATATTGAAAAGTGCACAAAACTTCAGTTTATGGTTTAATGAAATAATATAAACACTGATATAATCACTGCTCAGGCCTAGAAATAAAACAGTATCAACTCCTCCTGCTCCCAAATTGCATGAGGAGGTGAAGGAGACAGTGAGAAGGAGAGAGAGAATTCCAAGTAGACTCCACATTTCTGACCACTTTCTAATTCCATTATTCATTAGCATAACAGGTGCCACCTTAAATGCTACACATTATTTTTCAGTGTTATTGAACTTGATGTAAATGCAATCATCTAATACCTATTCTTTTGCATGTAGTCTTTTTTTTTTTTTTTTTTTTTTTTATACTCTGAATGTTTCTGTGAGGTGAGTGGGAAATAAGGGAGATATTTATTGTTAAATGCAGGTTCTGACTTAGTAGGTTTGGGGTGGAAGTGGTATTATGTACTTCTATAAAAATCAAAGGTGATGCTGATGCTGCCTGCCAATGGACTACACTTTGAGTATGAAGGATTAAAACAATATTATTGACATAAATAAAAAAATAACATGACAACAGGGATATTGTTTTTTTTTTTTTTTAACCCATATATCATGGTTAACTTTGTGTTAACTTGGCTATGTTATCGAGTTGTTAGGTCAAACACTAGTCTAGGTGTGTCTGTAAAGGTATTGGTGGATGTGAGTAATACTTAAAATCAGTTAACTGGAGGCAAAGCCACTTATCCTCCATAATGTTGGGTGGGCCTCATCCAGTTAGCTGAAGTCCTTAAGAGCAAAGACAGACATTTCCTAAAGCAAAAGCAATTCTTTCTGAAAACTGAAACCTAGAAACTCTGTTTCCACTCTATAGATACTGGACTCAAAACTACATCATCACTTACTTGAATTTCCAGCCTGCTGGCCTGCCTACTGATTTAAGTCTTGCCAGCCTCACAATTAAATGAGCCAGTCCTCTAAAGTCTCTCCATTAGTTCTGTTTTCCTGAAGAACCTTGACTAAGAGAACATAGAATTATGAAGAATAACATAACCTGTGTTATGTGTTAGGGGTTGAATTATGTCCCCCTTCCTCCACCCCATCTGGAACCAGTTTATATGCCGGAGTCCTAACATGCGGTACATAAGAATGTGACCTTATTTGGAGATAGTCTTTGCTTTTTTTTTTTTTTTTTTTTTTGGAGGTGGTGGATGGATATGTTCATTGGATTGTGGTGATGGTATTAGAAGTATATACATATGTTGTGGGGTCCCTGGGTGGCTCAGTCAGTTAAACATCTGACTCTTGATTTTTGGCTCAGGTCATGATCTCATGGTTTGTGAGAACAAGCCCACATAGGCATCTGTGCTGATAGCACAGAATCTGGTTGGGATTCTCTCTCTCTCCCTCTCTGTTTGCCCCTCCTCTGCTTGCATGCACTCTCAGTCTCTTTCTCTCTCAAAATAAACATTCAAATAGTGTAAGTAGAAACCTAGTTATTTTGTCTTGGACATGAATGTGATTAGCAGTATTTGACCTAGTTGTATTTCTCTCAACATTTGTGGAACTGTGGATGTATGTTGATCTACACTAAAGGATCACAGATAAATAGGCTTTTTATATTCTAGAAACTTCTATCTTTAGATCTTGATTTATCTTGAATAGTCATTCTCCTTTTCTTCTAATGTTCTGCTTTTGTTATGGTGTTAGGCAGAAAATCTAGCAACAATAACAGTAATGACTGGTCTGAATCAAACAGGTGTCAGGTTCTGTGGTAGACACTTTGTCTGCACTATTGCATAATATGGAGATCAATGCTTTTACTCTCAACTTTTCCAAATAATAAAAAAAAGGCACAGTGAGAAGGTAGCTCTCTTCAAGATGACACAATTTGCCAAGATTCAGTCAGGTGTCTGACTCTGAAATTCAGTTTTAACTACTATGCTGTAGGTGGTTTCCCTATAAAGTACACATATTTTAGTCCATGTAATTTGTGACATTTTTATTACCCATACAGAAGAATTGTTGGCTCATTTACAGAAGGCTAAGTTTTGGGGTTTTGGTGTGGGTTTAGGGTCAGGAAGGACTTTCTTGAGGATGTGGTAACTGTAGTGACTTTGGGCCTTTAAGTAATTAGGTTCACTATTGTAATTTATCATTCATTCATGCACTGGGCATTTACCATGTGATAGACACTGTAATAGATGTGGGAGATTCAAATATTTATATGACTTAGTTGTTTTCTTTAAATACCTCTCTCCTCTTTCTACCCTATCAAACAATATTCTGTTGGACTCCAGCAAGACCAAGTAGAGGATAGAAGATAAGATGTGATGAAGTAGAAAGGGAAATAGGGCCTACTCAGGACTGGGGGTCCTATAAAAATACTATAAAATCTTAAAGGTTGAGTAAGTTTGACAAACAGGAAGAGAAGAAAGACTTCAGTTAAAAGTCTTGTTAAGAGGGGCTCCTGAGTGGCTCAGTCGGTTGAGCGTCCGACTTCAGCTCAGGTCATGGTCTCACAGTCTGTGAGTTCGAGCCCCGCATCGGGCTCTGTGCTGACAGCTCAGAGCCCGGGGCCTGTTTCAGATTCTGTGTCTCCCTCTCTCTCTGACCCTCCCCCGTTCATGCTCTGTCTGTCTCTGTCTCAAAAATAAATGAACGTTAAAAAAAAAATAAAAAAAAAAAAGTCTTGTTAAGAGTCTAGAAGGATGATGATGCGGGTGGCTTCTACTTAAATTTCAGTAGAGACCTAAATTTTAACTTAATTTATTTGGGGACCAGACCTCACATTAGTGATGATGGGTTAAGATTTCTTGCCCTTAGAAGGCTCATTTTGGGGAAAGATGAAGGAATAGGACAATTTTATATGCTTTAATCAGTTAGAAGTTGTATTAGCAGAATGAAAATAGATGTGAGAACAAAATATTTGTGATTAAGGATTAGTCATAAAAGTCTTAGTAAATGAAATTACCCATAGGGTGGGCTGTTAATTAGGATAATTGCTGGGCACTGAGGGAGTAGAAAAAGAGAATCAGAATAATTTTTCTAACTAGTAAGTGTGTAAATTGTGTGTGTGTGTGTTTTATTTAATAACTTGTGAGTTTGTTTTTTTTTTAATTTTTTTTTCAACGTTTATTTATTTTTTGGGGGACAGAGAGAGACAGAGCATGAACGGGGGAGGGGCAGAGAGAGAGGGAGACACAGAATCAGAAGCAGGCTCCAGGCTCTGAGCCATCAGCCCAAAGCCTGACCCAGAGCCTGACGCGGGGCTCGAACTCACGGACCGCGAGATCGTGACCTGGCTGAAGTCGGATGCTTAACCGACTGCGCCACCCAGGCGCCCAATAACTTGTGAGTTTTTAATGAGAAAAGGGGGTGCATGGCTATTAGGTCAGTATGCACATTTCAACTGGAATAGATAAAATGAACATTACTTATTACCAGCCCCATTGCCTCATTATGTATCTCCCCTATATTTATTTTTACACCTAGAAAATCAAATACTATCTTGTGTCTTTAAATGGAAATGTAATCCCAACATATAGATGGTTTTACAATTTTCTTTTTAACTCAATCTTCTAGATATTTTTAATGCAGTATGCTGTGAGTGCATAGGATGTGTGTATGATAGTTTATTTAACCACTCCCCTCTTGATGGATATTTTTTTTCTTGGTCATTATAAAGAATACTAAAATGAAGTCTCTTTTCAAACATGTCCAAGCATATAGATAATAAAAAGTGGAATTTCTGGGTCAAAATGAGTACATGTTTAAAATACTAATATATGCTGACAAATTGCTTTCTAAAATGTTCCCATTAATACTCCCTCAACAGAAAAATGAGAATACTTATTTCTCTGAATTTTTGCCAGCGCTCCATATTACCAGTGTTTCTAATTTTTGCCCAACTGATGGACAAATTTAGAATTGCCTTATGTTGCATTTTTCCTTATATTAGTGATATGGAACATATTTTCACATGTTTTTTGGTCATTTGGGTGATTCTTTGAGTTTGCCTTTTTTAATTCTTTGTCCATTTTTAATATTTGGTGATTATCTTTGTTTTTCCATTTGCAGTGTTTTTTTAAAAACCCATGATTGAAATAGTTTATGTATTATCTATGTTGTGAATGTCTTCTCCCAATTTCTCATTTATTTAAACTTTACAGTGGACTTTGAAATTTTCTTTTTTGATGTAATAAAATATATTGATAGTTTCCATTATGGATATTTTGCTCTGGGATATGTTTAAGAAAAGTTTGTCTTCTCTTATATGTATTAATATGACCATATTCACCATTACAACAGTGAATTGGAAACAAACATGGATAGTTCAACCCATTTTCAAATCTGTAGAAATCCTATGAATTTCTATTAACACATTTAAAAATAAAAGAGAATGTGAGGGAAGAGGACATAAAGAGAGTTATCAACTATATTATCCATCTGTCTCTAAGAAGTAATTAAATGTCTTTATATTAGTGAATTGAATTGATGAATCTCAATGATAGTTTGGCCTACTTTTAAACAACGGTTGAGTAAAAGAATTCCAGAGAGATGCACAAGAATTTTATATTAATTTAAATATTAGTGGCTTTTTAAAGTGAGCTGCTTTATTTTAGGTATTAATCTTCAACTAGTTGGTTTTCTCTTTGTATATTCATCAGTAAAGAGGATAAATTATTTCCAGATTTTCTAGAAGCTTGACTTACAACATCAGGTGTCAATTCTCAGCCCCTCCTAAAAGCTACATGACCACAGGGTATAAAACAAATAACATTTTCCCTCTCTCACTAGGAGTGGGAACAAAACCTAACTAATCTGTAGCTAATTGTAAAAAGTGAGTTAAAAAACTGAGTCATACAGGGAAAAGTTCCCATTTCTGGATATATACAAGACAATTGTAAAATCCTAAAAATATGGGTCATTTGGTAGTGAACTTAGAACTAAAGCATGTTGACCTCTCAGAGATCACTGAGAAAGAAGTAGTAACTAGTATAACATGGGGAATATAAAATTACTTGTCTCTAGCAGAGCATCTCTGTGGCCCACAACAATCCAGTGAAAGGGAAATTTAGGCGTTGCCTGGGCAAACATAGATGAACTCAGCAGTAGTGGAAATTTGTGGTGGCATTGTTGTGGAAAACCTACCCACTGGTTAAAGAATCCAAAACTATATTTGGAATACAAGGAGTAGCAGACATCCCTTGGGTAGGGCATTGACAAATGGTAGAGTCAAAAGGTCCCAAACAAGTAGGCTGGAATTCAGGGCTGGACTTAAGTTCTACCAGAGGAATTTTGGAGTAAATTGGAGAATGAGGGCAAAGGATCATTTCTATAAATTGGACTAATATATAGTTGTAAGCCCTTTCACTGTTGACTTACTAAAGATTTGTAAAGCACCTACTTTATCCCAGGTATTGGGAATAGAAGTGAACATAAGACAAAAACCTGTCTGTGTGGAGCTTGGGTTCAACTAGGGGAAGATAAAAAGTAAAATAAAGACTATGTCACATGATGCTATGGAGAAAAAGAGATCTGGGAATAAGGATAGGGAATATCAAGGTTTAGGTGTTGGAATTTTAAATAGTGGCCTGAGAGAGCATCTCTAAGAAAGCAGCACTTGAGGAAAGATTGGAAGGAAGTGAGGGAGTAAGCTTTGCATCCGTCTAGAGGAAGAGCGTTTCAGACATATGGAACTTCAAATACTTTGAAGGTGAGAGAGTAGTTGGTATATGTATCAGTGGGGGTTCAAGCAGAGAAGCAGAGCCAGTAAGAGGCATGAATGTGTGCATGTGTGTGTGTTTATTATAAGGAAATTGGCTCATGTGATTATGGGGGGCTGGCTAAGCAAGACCAGTACTGTAGAGCAGGCAGTCATCAAGGGAAGACTATACATATAAAGAAGACAAGAGACACTGGGCCCAAAGTACTGTATAGAGGTGGAATTTGTTTTCATTCAGATTTATTATATTATATTTATTATAAGGAAATTGGCTCATGTGATTATGGGGGCTGGCTAAGCAAGACCAGTACTATAGAGCAGGCAGTCATCAAGGGAAGACTATACATATAAAGAAGACAAGAGACACTGGGCCCAAAGTACTGTATAGAGGTGGAATTTGTTTTCATTCAGAAAAGTCATAGCCCTGCTCTTAAATTGCTCTTTTTTTTTTTTTAAGAAAAAATTTACTTGTTTTTTATTTTTACAGAGCATGAGAGGGGAAAGGGCAGAAACAGGGAGAGAGAACATCCTAAGCAGCCTCCGTGCTGTCAGTGCTGAGCTCGACTTGGGGTTTGATCTAACGAACTGTGAGACCATGACCTGTGGCAAAATTAATAGTCAGATGCTTAACCAAGTGACAGGTGCCCTTAAATCCTTCTGATTAAATTGGACTAAAAGATACTCTGGATAATGTTTCTTTCTTAGGGTCAAACAAATGGAAATTTTAACTGCATTTGCAAAATCCCTTTGCAGCAGCACCTAGATTGGTGTTTGATTGAATAACTGGGGACTAAAGTCTCATCAAGTTGATACATCAAAAAAGTTATCATATGTTCAAAGAACAGCAAGAAGCCAATATGGTTAGAAAGCTGTGAATATCTAGAAAAATAGAAGATGTGCCAGATATAACAGGGGAACCATCATAAAGACTTAGAACCTTGCTCTGAGCAAGATGGGGAGTCACTGGAGAGCTGTAAGAAGAGAGAGAAATGTTCTAATACTGTAGAAGGACTATGCTGGAACTGAATACTGGAATAGAGAGGTGAGCAAGATAATATAAGTTGAAGGCTATGTGGTGATGGGTGCTTCATTAAATGCTAGGCACTATATTCAGTGATAAGTGTTACTTCAAAAGCTCCAGTGGATGATAGTCTTGAGGCTTAATCAGAAAACATTGTACAACTACTAGGTTACAAGAATTATGATGGGCATTGGGGATTCAAAGCTAATCAAGACAAAGTGGAGTGTACCTTTTTGTTTCCTCAAGAGTGATGCCATTTACAAGGAGCTTTTTTATCAGCCACACAGAAATGGGACTAAACTGTTACATGATGTTGAATTCTTAACCTTGGTGTTTAGCAGGCTTTAGATATTCCTGGACCATGCCCACTATGTGTAGGTTCCTGAGATTAATGATATGAGGGACACTCCAGCCAAAGCATATATTTTTTCACATTGATTTCCTGACTTTTTATCTTTTGGGGTTATTTTATTTATTTTGAAAATAAAAAAATGAAAAGAACCCAATTAAGTAGCTAGAATGATAGTGGAATATGGGGATAGGTTGATTTTTGGCCCTTAATACCATGCTGTTCCTTTCCTGGTCTTTTCTCTATCACAGTGTTGCAAGCCTGAGAACTGTATTTCCCAGCCTGTTAAGGAGAGAGACTGGTGAGGTTTGGAAAACAGAAGGGAAGTGGACATTCCTCTTCTGGCTGTGGTGGTTGTAGACTAGGGAGGGTACCTGCAGTTGTGGTGGTGATGGCTTCCTTAGAATCTTAGACTTACTGTCTATCTCTAGTTTTGGAGCTGTGGGCAGCTGTGCTTTAGTTGAAGCTTCTTGCAGTTTCCTGATTTCTGGCCAGAGTGACCTTATTTCCCAACTTACATGTCTCCAGCACTTAAAAAATTTACCAATGATTGATTTCACTGTGTTATATCCTGTTTTGTTTGAAGTATGACTGAACCCTCAGTGATTGAGAGGTCTTCTCTACCACTCCCTGCAGTCTGAAGAAGTCTCCAATCAGCATGTTCTTTCTTTCCTCTGATCCTAAACCTGAATCTTAACTCTCCAAAGACCAAGGATCTGAAGCCAAAGACCACTTCTGTCCAAAGAGAAGGGAAGGGAAGGAAAAGAAGGGATGAGAAGAAGCCTAGGCAGAGGATGGTGGGAGATAGGTAGTGAAAGACTCAAGAGTGGAGGGGAAGTGAATAAAAGACACTCCTCCCCTCTCCCCTTGGACTCTTCTTGTTCTCCAAGCTTATGATTTAAACATGAGTGGAAGGAAGGAAAAGAGAATAGCCTCCTTTATTTATGATTATACTTCATTTCGTCTTGAACTTTCCTAGACTTTTTATTCATTCTCTCTTCAGCCTGTTCAGATTTTAGGGGGAGAGAGTGGGAGAACACATACTTCATCTATCCAACATCTCCAGTCATATTTGTATATGTTAATTCATATAATTGCCATATGTACTAGGTTTTAATGTTTTATATATGAAACAAATAACACTCTACTAAAGAAAAAATGTTGGAAAAAGCTTGAGAATGTGCCTTGATTCAGACAGCTAAAAAAGCGGACCTAAGGTTTGAACCCAGATCACAAGACCATATATCCAGGCTTCCTTTTATCAAGCCAGAGCCACTTATTGGTGAAAGAAGCTTGGATTTGGAATCGTGGTCAACCATAAATTGGAAGGAATTCTAGTATTTTTTTTACACTTCATTCTTCAAGAAGGGTGACATGTATAAATTTCCTGGGGGACCTTGGTGAAGTCCTTCATTTATAGAATTATAATGAATTAAAAACAATTTTTTAAGATTAAAAACTGAATTCTATTAGTTACATATCAGAAACCTTGGTTTCAACATCTATTTATGTCCAACAATTGCCCTACCTATGAGAGTTGTATTGAAAACTCTTTTTTGGTAGGAGTAGAGGTTAGAAATACTGTAGGAATAAATTAAGGAAAAGATAACGTCAGGTCCAAGTGATGAACAAACTTAAAAAAACTTTTATCAACCTGGTTTTATGAGTTAATTAAAAAAATTAAAGCAGCAAACTAAAAGAAATAATGTCTCTTTACATGTCTTAATTTAGTGATGATGGTTAATGTATAATTAAATTCCTTTTGCCCTTCCTTGCTTGCTAGAATTTTGGGAGGATTCATAAAGATGTTTATAAACTCATTTATAGTATTCCTGAAAATATGATATAACACAGGTGTTGTCAAAATATATTCTAAGTGTCCAAAGACCTTATTTTGTGGCACTTGTTGAAAACGTTCCCACCCTGATCACAGAAACAAAAGCTTTTTTATGTTTGAGATTAAAAAAAGATATAGACACTCATTTTAAAAAGTAAGTTTCAGGTGCACACATTTATAATTTGACATCTATATACACTAGAAAGCTATCACCACCACTAGTCTAGCTATCATTCATCACCACAAAGTTAATCCCATTCCACCCATCTCTCAAACCCTTTTCCTGCTGGTTAGCTCTGGTCTGTTTTCTCTATCTACACTTTTATTTTTGTTGGTTTCTTTTCTTAGATTCCACACAATTCATATCAGACAGTATTTGTATTTCTCCATCTGATGTATTTCACTCAGCATTATACCCTCAAAGTCCATCCATCTTGTTACAAATGGCAAGACTATTTTTTTTTTTTTTATGACTGACAAGTGTTCCATTACATAAATTACACCACATTTTCTTCAACGTTTATTTATTTTTGGGACAGAGAGAGACACAGCATGAACGGGGGAGGGGCAGAGAGAGAGGGAGACACAGAATCGGAAACAGGCTCCAGGCTCTGAGCCATCAGCCCAGAGCCCGGACACGGGGCTCGAACTCACGGACCGCGAGATCGTGACCTGGCTGAAGTCGGACGCTTAACCGACTGAGCCACCCAGGCGCCCCTTACACCACATTTTCTTGATCTATTGGTGGAAGCTTAGGTTATTTCCATATCTAGGCTATTGTAAATAATGCTGCAATGAAAATAGGGGTGCATATATCTTTTCAAATTAGTGTTTTTGTATTCTTCAGATAAATACCCAGAAGTAGAATAGCTGGGTCATAAGGTAGTTCTCTTGTTAATTTTTTGAGGAATCTCCATATTGTTTTGTATAGTGGCTGCACCGATTGACAATCCGACCATTAGTGTATGAGAGTTCCCTTTTCTCCATACTTTCCAAGTCTTATTATTTCTCATCTTTTTGGTAATAGCCATTCTAACAGGTGTTAGGTGATATGTCATTGTTGTTCTGATTTATATTTCCCTGGTGATTAGTGAGGATGACCATCTTTTCATGTGCCTATTGCCATCGGTATGTCTTTGGAGAAATGTCTATTCAGATTCTCTGCCTATTTTTAATTGGATTATTTGTGTTTTTGTTGTTGTTTTGTATGACTTTATATATTTTGGATATTAACCCTTAGGATATATGATTTGCAAATATCTTTTTTAGTAGGATCCCTTTTGGTTTTGATGACGTTTTTCTTTCCTGTGCAGAAGCTTTTTACTTTGTTGTAATCATTTGTTTATTTTTGCTTTTGTTTCTCATACCTTTGAGTCAGATCCACAAAGACATCAGTAAGACAAATGGCAAAAAGCTCACGGCCTATGTTTCCTTTCAGGAGTACTGTGGTTTCAGCTTTCACATTTGTGTCTCAAAGATACTTTGAGTTTATTTTGTGTGTGGTGTAAGAAAGTGGTTTAGTTACCATCTTTTGCAGATGCCAAAACCATTTATGAAAAGACTGTTTTTTTTCATTGTTAATTCTTCCCTTCTTTGTTGTAGATTAATTGGCCATGAAGTTTGGGGTAATTGTGGGCTTTCTACTCTGTGCCATTGATCTATGTGTCTCTTTTGTGCCAGTACCATAATGCTTTGATTACTATAGCTTTATCGTATATCTTTCAATTTGGGATTGTGATACTTCCAGCTTTGTTCTTACTACTCAAGATTGTTTGGGCTATTCAGGGTCTTCTGTGGTTCCATACAAATTTTAGGATGATTTATACCAGTTCTATGAAAAATGTGATCGGTATTTTGATAGGGATTGAATTGAATCTGTACATTGCTTTTGGTAGTATGGGCATTTGAGTAATATTAAAGCTAAGCTATCATATTTTTTGTTTTTACTTTTTAAAAATTTTTAAAACTTAAGAAATTTTATTTTAATTCCAGTGTAATTAGCATATAGTGTTATATAGTTTCAGGTGTATAATGTGATTCAACAATTGTACACATTTTTTGTACTCATCAAGATAAGTGTACTCTAAATCCCCTTTATTTCACCCATCCCTCTACCTGCCTCTGCTTTGGCAGCCACAAGTTTGTTCTCTGTAGTCAGAGTCTATTTTTTTGTCTCTTTTTCATTGTTTATTTGTTTTGTTTGCTAAATTATACATATGAATAAAATCATATAGTATGTGTATTTCTCTGAATAACTTATTTAACTTAGTATTATACCATCTATGTTCATCCACTTTGTGGCAAATGGGAAGATTTCATTCTTTATTATGGCTGAGTAATACTCCATTGTGGGTGTGTGTGAATATAGATACACATACCACTTTTTAACCCATTCATCTATATTGGTGGACACTTGGGTTGCTTCCATAATTTGACTATTATAAATAATGGTGCAATGAACATAGGGGTGCATTTATCTTTTTTAATTAGTGTTTTTGTATTCCAGCAGTGTAATTACTGGATCATATGGTAATTATATCTTCAATTTTTTTCTATCTTTAATTTTTTGAGAAACCTCCATACTGTTTTCCACAGTGACTCCACTAGGTTACATTCCCATGAACAGTGCAAGAGGGTTCCTTTTTCTCCACATCCTAACATTTATTGTTTATTGTGTTGTTGATGTTTAGTGATTTTGACAGGTCTGAGGTGATATCTCACTGTGGTTTTGCTTTATATTTCCCTGATTATGAGAGATGTTGAGCATCTTGTGTATGTTGGTCATCTGTATATTTTCTTTGGTGAAATCTCTGCTTATGTTCTTGGCTAATTTTTAAATTGGGTTATTGTGTTTGTTGGTGTTGAGTTATATAAGTTTTTATGTGTTTTGGATACTAACCCTTTATTGGATATATCGTTTGCAAATATCTTTTCCTATTCAGTAGGTTTTATTTTTGTTATGGTGACTGTTTCCTTTGCTGTGCAGAAGCTTTTTATTTTGATGGAGTCCCAATAGTTTATTTTTGCTTTTGTTTCCCTAGCTTTAGAAGACATCAAGAAAACTGTTGCTATGGCTGATGTCAGAGAAATTATTGCTTGTGTTCTCTTCTAGGATTTTTATGATTTCAGGTTTCACATTTGGGTCTTTAATACATTTTGAGTTTATTTTTGTGTATGGTGTAAGAAAGTGATAAAGGTCCATTCCTTTGCATGTATATATCCGGTTTCCTAGCACTATTTGAAGAGACTGTTCATTGCATATTCTTACCTCTTTTGTTGAGCATTACTTGACTATGTGATCATGGGTTTATTTCTAAGCTTTCTATTCTGTTGTATTGATCTATGTGTGTTTTGTGCCAGTACCATACTGTTTGGATTACTATAGTTGTGTGGTATATCATGAAATCAGGTCTTTCCATAATGCCTCCTGCTTTACTTTTCTTGTTCAAGATTGCTTCAGGTATTTAGAGTCTTGTGTGGATCCAAAATTTTGACATCATTTGTTCTAGTTCTGTGGAAAACATTATTTTTTTGATAAGGATCACATTAAATGTGTAGATTGCTTTGGGTAGTGTTAATATTATAACAATAGTAGTTCTCCCAAACCATGAGCATGGAATATTTCTAATTGTGTCATCTTCAATTTCTTTCTTCAACGTTTTTATAGTGTTCAGAGTACAGGTCTTTAACCTCCTTGTTTAAGTTCATTGTTAGGTATTTTATTTTTGGTGTAAGTATAAATGAAATTGTTTGCTTAGTGATTCTTTCTGTCACTTTATGATTACTCTATAAAAATGCAACAGATTTCTGGGTATTAAATCCTATACCTTACAGAATTCATTCATCAGTTCTAGTAGTTTTTTGGTGAAGACTTTATAGTTTCTTATATATAGTATCCTGTCATCTGCAAATAGTGAAATTACTATAGCTAGGACTTCTAGTACTATGTTGAATAAAGTGGTAAGAATGGACATCCTTGTCTTGTTCCTGATCTTAGGGGGAAAATTCTCTTCTTTCATTTATATATATTCCATGTATATATATGAATATATATATTTCATATATATTCATATATGTATTTCTTATATATATTCATAAATGTATTTCTTATATATATTCATAAATGTATTTCATATATATTCATATATGTATTTCATATGTATATATGTATATATATATATACACATGTATATTTGTATTTGTGTGTGTGTATATATATGATGTTTATTTTGAGAGAGAGCACAAGCAGGAGAGAGGCAGAAAGAGAGGGAGAGAGATGATCCCAAGCAGGCTCCATGCTGTCAGCCTGGAGACTGATGCGGGGCTCAATCCCATGAACTGTGAGATCATGAACTGATTGAAATCAAGACTGGGGCACTTAACCAATTGAGACACAGGTGCCCCACCCAGCTGTGGGTTTTTTTTAATATATGGCCTTTATTAAAATATCAAATATTTGATACTCAAATGCTTTCATATATGACCTTTATTCAAATATCAAATATCAAAGTTGTAAAACTTTGAAATATTTGATATTTCAAATATCAAACCCCCATACCTTGAACAAATCCCACTTGATCATGGTGAATAATTTTTTTTAATGTTGTTGGGTTTGATTAGCTTATATTTGGTGGAGGATTTTTGTGTCTATGTTCATCAGAGGTACTGGCCTGTAGTTGTCTGTTACTTAAACGTCTTTATATGGTTTTGGTATCAGGATAATGATGACCTCATAGAATGAATTTGAAAGCTTTCTTTTCTATATATTTTTTTGTAATATTTTGAGAATAATAGGTATTAATTCTTTTAATGAATTTAATTGTTGGAATTAACCTGTGAAGCCATCTGGTCCTGGACTTGTTTTTTGAAAGGTTTTTTATTTTATTTCTAATGCAGTTTTGTTGGTAGTGATAAGTCTGTTGGGATTTTTTATTTCTTCCTGATTTAGTTCTGGAAGATTGTATGCTCCTAGAATTGATCCATTTCTCTAGGTTGTCTGATATATTGACATTATAATTTTCTATAGTATTCTCTTATAATTCTTTGTATTTCTTTGGTGTTGGTTGTTATTTCTCCTCCTTCATTTCTGATTTTATTTATTTGAATTCTCTTTTTTTTTTTCCTGATGAGTTTGGCTAAAAGTTCATCAATTTTGTTGATTTTGTTTTTCAAAGAATTAGCTCTTTTTTTCATTGATATTTTCTATTCTTTTAGTCTACATTTCTTCTCTAATCTTTATTACTTCTTCTATATTTGGGTTTTGTTTGCTCTTTTTCCAGTGTTTTTAGGTTATAAGGTTATATTGTTTAAGATTTTTCTTGTTTCAAGGCACCTGGGTGGCGCAGTCACTTAAGTCTATGACTCTTGGTTTTGGCTCAGGTCATGATCTCACAGTTTCATGAGTTTGAGCTCTGTGTTGGACTCTGTGCTGCCAGCACAGAGCCTGCTTGGGATTCTCTCTCTCCCCCTCTCTGCCTGCCCCTCCCCCACTTGTGGCATCTCTGCCTATCTCAAAATAAATGAATAAACTAAAAGTTTATAATCAAGTTTATAACTTGAATATAGTTTTTCCTATAACTAATGATATAATTAATATCATTAGTTATTCACGATAACTGTCTTTATCTTTAAAAGAGATAGTAAGAAAAAAAAAGATTTTTCTTGTTTCTTTAGGTAGACCTATCTTCCTAAGAGGTCCAGGTGCAGGAAATGTGGGTGTGCTGGTGTGTGGGGCTAACTCCCTCTGCTTCCCCAGGAGAGAAGTAACTTTGAAGTACTGCCAAAACCATCCAGGACTACATGAGGGATGTGGCATGGTGGAAGTCAGCTGGGGGGATGTCTGCTAAGGCAGGCAGGTTGAGTGTGGTTGGGTCTGCAAGAAAATACTGGGCTGGGGTCTGTAGTGCTAGCATGCTTGATGAAGGCTGTTGTAAGTGGCTTCTAAGCATGTCACTTTATCTAGTCTGGAGAAGGGCAAAAAAATGACACCATTGTTCCTGGAGAAATCTCCTGCACATTCTTGGTCCACCAGCACATGTTCTAAGATTAGTCAGTACATCTCCTTCACTTATACCCCATGTGGTTTTCAAACGACTGCTTCTATGCTGTGCCTTGGACTGAGTTATTTGGCTTGCTGGAGCTTTAAAGGTGGAGACTTTGTTTGCTGTTTTCCTCAAGCTCTCCTAGAGTTAAAACCTCCTAGAGTTAAGTCCCACTAATTTTCAAAGCCAGACATTATGGGGACTCAACTTCCCTGTACGGGTCCTCCTGGCTGGGGTTGCCCAGTGTGGAGCCTGATTCCCTCACTCCTCTATACATGTGATGTCCTTCCTTTTTCTGGTGAGTCATGCAGAAGGTTGGTTTTGCAACTGCATCTATGTGCCTCCTACGCTTTTTGATTTGGCCTTCTTTCTACAACTAGCTATGAAAAATCTGTTCTGCGAGTCCTCAGGTTGTTTTCAGTGTTGGTTGAATAGATAAAGTTGTTGCATCAGTGTGTCTGGAGGATGATGTGAGCTCACAATCTTCCTACTCCACTATATATTCCCCAGGTCCTGTCTGAAAAAAAAAAACTGAATTTCGGTCTCAGTCTGAAGTAGAGATGTTTAGAGATGTCAAGACATAAAAAAGAAAGTCAGTGTGAAATGGACACTTTTCCAGGAGTCGTGAAACTTTCATATCACAATATTTCCATCACAAGAACATGAACAATGTGAATGGTGGCTTTATTATCACTGAATGTTCTGTAGAGCACATTTTATTTTTACTGAGCCAATTAATGTTTTAAAATTCTAGACACAGACAAAGCAGAGTTGTTTAAGACTCACCAGGAAAACTTAGCTTCCAGAAGATTGTGGTTTACTCTTTTCCCTAAAAAAGGCCAGGCACGATGCTGGAAATTTTTATACGTGATTATAATTGTACAAAATCTAGTGCAGTTGTTTCTCCTCATTCTTGGAGTTCAGAAAACTTAGCCATAAAGTACCTAAAAGAGTTTGTCAACATTACACAGCAGACCAGCACCAGGGAGAGGAAGCATCAAGCCCCATTTCCCTGATTCCAAAGCTGTGCCCTTCTTACTGTGTGAAATGGCTGGTCTCATCATGGGATGAATGAGAGTAGAATGTGTGTATGTGAAAGTATTTTTACCTTTCAAAGTCGAATAAAAATTCAGGATTTATAATCCTTGCAAATGTAAACCTCAAATTCTAAAAATTTTTTGGATCCCTTCGTGTGTCAATTTACATATAGGTAAACCATACTTTGGTATCACACTTGGAAGATATTTTGAGCAGATACTTTGTTCTAAAATATAAAGTTCATTATCTTATGTGTAAGTACAATAGACGACCTCTATTTTTATATCTTGCAAATTTCTAGAAACTTTCATAACTTCTAAAAAATAAATAAAAGAACTACTAGTATAAGATATGTTCACAGAATGTTGAAAATATAAAATCACTCTACTTATTTGGTCTTCTAGACAGCATGTTAGAGACAGTGTTATCATGATTTTATTTAATATCATTGTGTTATTTTTGCTAAGAAAGATGCTTGACCTCTCTGGCCCCAGTCTGCTTACCAGTGAGTGCACATTTAAGTTCATAAATCTGTTAAATCTCCAGTTGAGGATAAAGATAGTTGGCTTCCAGAATATCTAGTGATAAACCTCCTTATCTAATTCATATACCACCTATTACCTTCAGAAAGATTCTTAACCTCTCTGGCCCCAATTAACTCATGAGTAAAATGGGATATAATAATCCTACCTGGTTTATAGAATTGCTATGATGATTTAGCAGGAAAATATTTGTAAAGCTTGTTGAATAATGCTTGGTACATAGAAAGCATTACACTAATGGTTTGTTAAATAAATCTGTCAAACTAGAGCTTCATTAGAATGCTACCAATGGTAATAAACCTTCATTGATTTATTTTTGCATGCATATTTTTCCTTAATACAGTGAAGAAAGTAAGTTTTCTCAGTTGCACAAATTTCACGCCAGGGCTCTGAATCTGAAGCCTACTTCTTTTTCACTCTAAGCCTTTCACATTCCTGAGAAGATGAAGTAATTCAGCATGCTGCTTTAACTTCCCTTCTCTCTAACCTCAAAGTGTTAGAGCATGCCACTTTCCTTTCTACCACTGACTTCCTTTTCTCTTACTTCAGAGGTGTTGAATTCCTCTTCTTTGTAGAGTGAACTTCTTCACTTTGCAGATGACTCCCTTATCCAAGACTCTGCCTTGCCAATCTCTATTTTTGATCTCTACTTTGTCTTTTCACTTGAGACTTTACTTCCTCTTCCATGTTCAGTGTGATCCTCAAGTTTCTGAGTTCAACATGGCATAGGAGTCATGTTCTAATCCTAAGTCTGACATTGCTTTGTTCATTTAGTCAAACAGTTCTGAAGGTTCTTAAGTCCCTAATTTAGACAGCAAAAGACAACTCTAAGTTGCCAGTTAACATGTAGAACAATTTAGCTCGTTGTCTAAACCTCTCATATCTGAACTCTGCTTATATGTGGTGGCCTCACCATTTACAACCAAGCATAACTTCTACCTAAATAAAGTAGAAGTTCTCTCCCTTAGAGTATTGTGCTCTTCTCATTTTGCAGCTGGCTCAAACTACAGCCATCTTATCACTGACACCTTTTTCCTTCCTATGCATTTTGGGGAAAAAAAACTAGCATGACTTAATGCTTTAGAATGCATACATAAATATTAGTTTCATAAAAATAATTTCATAAAAACTATAAAAACATGCTCTATCTTGTTCAAACTAGCATTTCTGAAGGCACTTATCCACTGAATTTTTTTTTTTTTGCATTAAACTAATAAATAGCCTAGAGTTCTTCAGAGAAACAGAACCAGTGTGTAGGGGGTAGTAGTGGGGATGCAGACAGAGAGAAAGAAATTTTAAGGAACTGGCTTACACAATTGTGGAGGCTGTCAAGTTCAAATATACAGGATAGGCTGACAGGCTGGAGATCCACGCAGGAGCTGGTATTACAGTTGAGATACAAAGGCAGTCTGCTGGCAGAATTCCTTCTTACTTTGGGAAGGTCAGTGTTTATTCTCTTAAGGACTTGAACTGATTGAATGAGACCGACCCACATGATAAAAGATAATGTACTTGACTCAAAGTGTACTGATTTGTTTATTTCTAAAAAAAAATTAATGTTTATTCATTTTTGAGAGAGAGAGAGAAGAAAGAGAGACAGAGCATGAACTGGGGGATGGGGGGGGGGGGCAGAGAGACAGGGAGACACAGAATCCAAAGCAGACTCCAGGCTCTGAGCTGTCAGCACAGAGCCCAGCGTGGGCTCGAACCTATGGACTGTGAGATCGTGACCTGAGCTGAAGTCAGATGCTTAACTGACTGAGACACCCAGGTGCCCCCAAAGTCTACTAATGGAAATGTTAATGTCATCTAAAAAATACCTCCACTGAAACATCTAGAAAATTGTTTCACCAAATATCTGGTACAGTGACCTCGTCAAGGTGACAAAATTAACCACTACAGTTAATTAATTCCCAAAATACTATTTGATGGACAGCATAATTTAGAAATATGGGCCAATGGCACTCTAATGCTAGACTAAGGTTATTTGGACTTGATTCTGTAGTAAAGAAGAATACGAAGCTTTGAGCAGAGCTGTGACATGTACTTGGGGAAGAGAGTATTTCAAAGGGAGACGGATTGAAGAAAGCAGAGACTAAGAAGGGAGAACAAAATAGGACTTTATTCCATTGGTCTAGGCAAGATAAATTATGGGGTAAGTAGGGGATCCTGGTGGGTGATTCAGTCAGTTAAGCATCTGACTCTTGATTACAGTTCAGACCATTATCTTATGGTTCATAGGTTTAAGCTCCATGTCCAGCTCCTTGCTGAGAGTGCAGAGCCTGCTTGGGATTCTCTCTTCCTCTCCATCTCTTGGCCCCTCCATCACTCTCAAAATAAATAAATAAACTTAAAATAAAAACTTATAAGTAGAAGAGTGATAGCATAAGTGGGGAAGGCAAAGTGAATTTGAAAAACATTCTGGAAGTGCAATTAAGTACACTGGGGGCCCAGGGGGATGAAAATTCAATAATAATGCTAAGGCTTTATGCCCTTGGTAACAGAGAAGATGGCAATGGCAATGGAAGAAGCAGGAGTATTGGAGGCAGAACAAACTTGGTAGGTGCTGGTAGGACCTCATATCTGATAAATAGAAAATGTTCTGGCTTCTTAATTTAACATTTCTTGCACAGCTTATAAAGACATTTGAGAGCTGGGATTAATAACTTGATGGAAATTCCATGAGGAGAGTACAGCTATGCATACTGATGACTGTGTCAGGCATTTTTTTTTCCTGCTAGAGATGAGGAATGTAATAGAAATTAGCAAGAAAACCACATGATCTGCTGTCACCAACTCTTGGCTCAAAAGTGTTGAATACTGTCTAGTGGACATTTACAAAACCAACCCGTCCTTCACTATAACGCTGGCTGCTGAATTCATCACAGTAAACATTTCTAAGGTTGGGAGAATCAGTGTCAAGAGTATTGTCAGGATTTGCTAACGAAAACTAGTGGCCCATAGTAATGACAGTCCTAATTTTCTTTTCAATTAGTTTTGCCTTCATTTTTCCCATTCTCTGTTGCAATGAGCCATTCCCTAGCTTAACCTGCTGGCTCCAGCAAAGCTACTATTCTCATTTTCAACACTGTCTTCAGTTACTTTGCTTTTATAAGGGATCTTTGTTCAACTGAGAGTCCTAGTACCAAATATGTCCAACAGAACTCTATCAACCCTGTAGTTTCAAGATGATCAGAACATTATTTGCATAAATATATTATCAGCAGGCATGGGTTGTCAAGTCAAGAGAGCCCAACAAGTTTCAGTGGGAAGAGGTTACCTAGGCCATTACCCTCATGCCACAGATGAACAAGTGGAGATTGGGAGAAGTTAAAAAAAAGTCTCAAAGGTACAGGCAGGGCTTGGGGCAGAAAGTGTATGGTTTGATTTCCACTCCAGGAGTCTTTCAGCATGTCATGATCTAAGAATCTGGCATTGTGCTTGACCCTATGGAAAATGAGCTAAGTATAGGCATGGTCTTTGTCCTCTTAGAATTATATAGTTGAATAGCAACAACAACAAAAAATCCTCAAATATGGCCAAAGCCCTTGGGATATTTCACAAGTTGGGAAAGCCTGAGGTGTGTTTTTGCCAGATCATCTCAGTCTGAAATTTTCTGCCAGATTTATGAAACATTGTGACAATTTAAAAATCCTGTTCTTAACTCTCTAGATTAGGGTCAGCCATAGTGACAGCTATTACCTGACTAGCCAAAAGTAAATTGCTACATAGCCATGTGCTTTACTCAATTTACCACATAAATTATTGTAAATCTTTTGACTTCTGCACTGTCTGGGTTATATGTAGTCAAGAAGAATTACATTGTTAAGCAAAGTGTGTTGCTGTCCCCTCACATACCTTATTCCTGAATTGTGATTTATTTTTTGATTCTAGAGGATGTTTACAGTTGTTGATTTCTATTGACACCAGCTGTTGGGCTGGGGACTTGTCTACAAGTGCAGGTGGTTGTTGGCTGCAAGGTATCACTGTGACCAATTTTGTGTGTGTGTGTGTGTGTGTGTGTGTGTGTGTGTGTGTGTGTATCCTAGAAATAAGTGATAGAAATCTCAACCCATTTAGGTGGGAAGAGTACATGTCAAAATATTATTATGAGTCTGGGTTGGGATTTAAAATGTGAATTATTTTTATAGGATAATGTGTTGAAGTATTAAAAATGTATGATAGAACAGTTTTGTGTAAGAGTCCACTATGTACATATATGCATGAAAAGAGTATATAAAATGGCAAAAGTAGAAGGATACTGAATTGCTTGCAAAGAGTAGCATTTGGGGCTTTAGGCCACCTCAGACACCAAGGCCAGGAGTGAAGGGGAAGAGACCAGGTTTAATATTACCTGAGAAAGATGAAAAACAAGAGCTCAGAAGCTAAGGAGAACTTCTGAGATGTTAAGGAGATCTGATGCACAGTGAAGGCTTTG
The DNA here is from genome assembly GCF_018350155.1 of Leopardus geoffroyi. NCBI lineage: Eukaryota > Metazoa > Chordata > Mammalia > Carnivora > Felidae > Leopardus > Leopardus geoffroyi. Next base: position 49,812,228 of record NC_059337.1, read on the forward strand.
TGACTGGGAGCAAGACCAAAAGGAGCCAGTACAGTCTGATGCTGCAGTAGAAAGCACAGATGGAGAGAGTGAGCAAGCATTTAATATGATGCTTTGTCATAGGATGGAGGAGGGTTCAAGGTGAAGCATGAAGGGTACCAAGCAGACTGGAAAACTTGAAGCCAGAACTTTGGGGTTTAACTTTGAGCCCTACTATGTATAATTCTGTTACTGAAATTTGTCATAAACACAATTCATAGGAAAATTTCAACTTCTCTGAAACTCACTATACTCCTTCGTAAGATAAGTATAATGATGCTATTCTGAGTTGTTAGTAGAATTAAATGAGCTTATGTATGTGAAAGTCCTTTGTGGCTAGTAACAGTTATATGGATGAAAGATACATTTTATTTATTATAAAGTAAAGGTCAATGATAGCTTTAGGCTCTATGTGACCATTCCAATCCAATAAAACTATCATAATATAATCGTAAATATCATGTATCTCTGTTATAAGGTGAGAAAATGGCTATGAGAGGCTGGCTACTTGTCCAAAGGCTTCTTACCAGAGAAGTTTGTAAATTTCAAAGAGCAGCACTTCTCTTATAATATATTCATTTCACTCTCTAAATCAAAAAGCATAGGCATATAATGACAATTTAAAAGGCAGAATTTATGTATTTCTTTGGTGCAGAAAGCATCTTACCCCTAGAGCATTAGTAGAATCTAGCACCTATGCATTTTTTATAGACTCATTTGGGAAATGTCATGGTTTATCAGAGCCACATAAATCAGAGTTTGCTGGATTTAATTCAATCTTTAAATGTCACCTGGAGACGAGGGAATAATACTGAGTCATTTTTTTGTGTGTATGAGATTAAACAAAAGCAGGTATAGAAATCAAAGAAAATTTGAGGAAAAAAATTACTTGAGGTAGGAATAGATATCTCTGGGTATAAGAACTTGCAAATTTTCTTGAAATGGAGGTTCAAACACAGTAGGCTTCACTTTATTTTTATACCCCTTAGGTGATACTTTTGGGTCATTGTTCTTCATAAATGTTTGCAGAGTTTCAGAATTTCCCCATTTATCTGCAGTCTCCCTCCTGCACAAATTCAAATCCTGCTTCATGAGCTAGAATAGATAAATTATGCTGCGTTCATCAATAGTCTCCAAATCTCAATGGTTTATGACAACAAGTGTTATTTCTCTTCTGGTCCCACTGGTACTAAATTGTTTTTATCCAGTAGGCTACAGGATGGATTTGGAGTCTGCATAAGACTGAACTTGGCAGGCCCAATCCTGACAAGAAGAAAATGTTGGCAAAAAACATTGAGCAAACATGGGCTGTCAGTAAGGGAAGTGAAAATGAGGGGGAAACCTGCTATCTGTGTCCTTGGGAAATTCTCTCTTCCAGGTTAATGGCCTTGGTGGTAGCTTAAAGGGAGCAGCCAGAGGGGGAAAAAGAGAGGCCTTAGTGGACACCACTCTAAGACATGATGGCTGTTGCAGCAGCCTCCGTTTAGACATCTGTAGGTGTCCCAGCTACCAGGGAGAAAGATTCAAGGCAAGCACACACACTTCCACTTTAGTTTGTGGCCAAGTAAGTCACACAGACATTTCTGAATTCAAAAGTCCAGGGATATATGATTCTTTGCCAGTGTGAGATACTGAAAACAGCTGTAATTGTGAACAGTACCCTGATCTATCCTTTAAGTATTTTCTCAAGTGCATTGCATGCATGAAAGTAGTTCTTGGTCCTCAGCAAAAATTTCCCCTCCCCTAGACACCCCCATAACATCCTCTACCCTTTTTCATTTCTCTGTCCACGTGTGTCATTTTTCATCTTATACTATGGTTATTTGGAGTGTCTTAAATTTCTCCTGGTAGGTAATCAGCAAGCTTTTTGGGAGTTTAGACTATACCTTGTTCGTTGACATATATCTTTTAATAGATGTTATACTTGGAGCCCTGTTTGGTCTTTATGATGAATTAATGGATCTGGAAGGGAAAATACTGTCTTATTTCTATGCATGTATTAGAGAAGGGATCTTGGATCAGTACCCCAGGTCTTCTAAAGTGGGTAAGAGTGCAGTTGTTTTAACAATGATGGAATAGAATCTCTCTTGGTTTACCTAATAAGATTTCCTCCCAGATTTATTATAACATAATTTATATTATATTTAAAAAGTATAATATAAAGATTTGACATATGTATATATTGTGAAATATGTATGTACAAATATTTATGTATACACTACCTTTTTTGATCCATTCAATCATCTATGGACATTTTTTTCCTGTATCTTGGATATCGTGGGTAATGCTGAAATGAGCATGAAAATACAGAAATCTCTTTGAGTTAGTGATTTAATATCCTTTAGAAATGGATTGCTGAATCAGATGGCACTTACATTTTTTATTTTTTATTTTTTAAAATGTTTGTTTATTTTGAGAGGGGAGGGGCAGATAGAGGGAGAGAAAATCCAAAGCAACTTCCATATGTCAGCCCAGAGCGCGTTGCAGGGCTCAGTCTCACAAACCGTGAGATCATGATCTGAGCCAAAATCAAGAGTAGGACGCATAACCAACTGAGCCATCCAGGCGCCTCCCATTTTTAATTTCTTGAGGAATCTTCATATTACTTTCCATAGTGGTTGTACTAGTTTATATTCCCACCAATTGTGTACAAGTGTTCCCTTTTCTACATCCTTACAGTATATGTTATTTACTGTCCTTTTGATAATAGACATCCTAACAGCTGTGATTTTGTTTTACTGTGATTTTGATTTGCATTTCTCCAATAACCAGTGATATTGAGTGTCTTTCCATGAAAGTTTTGGTCATTTGTATGTCACTTTTTGAGTAATGTCTGCTCAGGTAATTTGCCCAATTTAAACCTTTTTTTTTTTTTTAATATTTTTTTGAGAGAGAGAGAAGGCGGGGGAGAGGGAGATGCGGGGAGAGGGAGAGAATCTATGCTGAGTGTTGTGGGCTGGATCCCACGACCCTTGGATCATGAACTGAGATGGAATCAAGAGTTGGACACTCTACTGACTAAGCCACCCAGGTGCCCCATGAAATTGGCTTTTTTGTTTTGCCATTGAGTTGTAGGAATTGTGTGTGTGTGTGTATACATACATATACACATATACATTTAACTCTAGCATAATGAACATACAGTGTTATGTTAGTTTCAGGTGTATAGTATAGTGATTCAATATTTATATCTATTTCTCAGTGCTCATCATGATAGGTGTACTGTTAATCCTTTTTACCTATTTCACCCATTCCCCCTCTCCCCTCTGGTAACAATCTATTTACTTTACATATAGGAGTCTTTGTTTCTCTTTTTTCTTTGTTTTATTCCTTATATTCCACATATGAGTGAAATCATATGGTATTTGTCTTTTTCTGACTTACTCCACTTAGTATTATTTCCTCTGGATCAATCCAGTTTGTTGCAGATCACAAGATTCTATTCTTCTTTATGGCTGAGTAATATTCCATTGTGTGTATATACGTACACACACACATACATACCAGTTGTTTCTCCATTCATCTATTGATGGATACTCGTGTGGTTCCCATAATTTGGCTATTGTAAATAACAATGTAATAAACATAGGGATTCGTATATCTTTTAGAATTAGTGTATTCATATTCTTTGGGGGAAATACCCAGTAGTGGGACTCATGGACTATGCGGTAATTCTATTTTTAATTTTTTAAAGCAGCTCCATACTGTGTTCAACAACACCTGTTATTTCTTCCTTTGTAATCTTAGTCATTCTGACAGGTATGAGGTGATACCTCATTGTGGTTTTGATTTGCATTTCACTGATGATGAATGATGTTATAGTATCTTCTCATGTGTCTGTTGGTGACCTATATGTCTCCTTTGGAGAAATGTCTTTTCATGTCTTCACATTTTTAATTGGATGATAATGTTAATGATGATGATGATGATGATGATGATTTTGGTATTGGTATTGAGTTGTATAAATTCTTTTTGGATACTAACCGTTTATCAGATTTCATTTGCAAATATCTTCCCCTTTACGGTGTGGTTTTTTTTTTTTTTTTTTTTTAGTGTTATTGTGGTTTTCTTTGCTGTATGGTTTTAGTTAATTTTACCATGACTTGTCTATTTTGGGTTTTACTGCTTTTGCCTTTACTATCAAACATTAAAAGTCATCACCAAGACTGATGTCAAGGAGGTTATCCCCTAGGTTTTCTTGTAGGAGTTTTATGGTTTCAGGTCTTATTAAAATCTTTAATTCATTTCACAATGATTTTTGTGTATGGTGTAAAATAGGGGTCCAATTTTATTCTTCTGCTTGTGTATATGCAGTACCATTATAAAAGAGACTATCCTATTCTCATTGTGTAGTTTTGGTGACTTGATTGAAAATTAATCGACCATATATGCTTGGGTTTATTTCTGGGTTCTGTATATTCTTCATTGATTTGTGTGTCTGTTTTTATGGAAATAAAAATATTTTAGTAACTATAGCTTTGTAGTATAGTTTGAAATTAAGCCTCTACCTTTGATCTTTCTTTTTTTTTTTTTTTTTAAATTTTTTTTTCAACGTTTATTTTGGGGACAGAGAGAGACAGAGCATGAATGGGGGAGGGGCAGAGAGAGAGGGAGACACAGAATCGGAAACAGGCTCCAGGCTCTGAGCCATCAGCCCAGAGCCTGACGCGGGGCTCAAACTCACGGACCGCGAGATCGTGACCTGGCTGAAGTCGGACGCTTAACCGACTGCGCCACCCAGGCGCCCCTACCTTTGATCTTTCTTAAGATCACTTTGGCTATTGGGAGTCTTTTGAGATTCCATACAAACCTTAGGATTATTTCTTCTATTCCTTTAAAAAAATGCCATTGGAGTTTTGATATAAATTGCATTGAATCTGTAGACTGCTTTGGGTAGTACAAACGTGTTCAAAATCTTGATTCTTCCAACACATGAGCATGTAATATTTTCCCATTTATTTGTATCTTCAAATTCTTTCATTAATGTCATGTAATTCTCAGTATACAGGTTTTTCATCTCTGGTTAGATTTATTCCTAGGTATTTTATTCTTCTTAGGCTATTGTATGTGGGATTTTTTTCTTTAATTTCTTTCTAAAAATTGGTTACTGATATATAGAATTAGTTAATTTTTGTATTTTGATTTTGTATTCTGCAACTTTACTGATTTCATGTATTATTTGGGGAGTCTTGATCATTTAAAAAATTTTTTGAGTATAGTTGATTGACAATGTTATATTAGTTTCAGGTGTACAGCATAGTAATTCCACATCTCCAAGTGTAACTATTACCTTTCACCATGCAATGCTATTATGATATCATTGACTATATTTCCTATGCTGTGTCTTTTACTCCCTTCCATAACTAGGTGCTCATATCTCCCATTCCCTTACATCCATTTTACCTATTCACATCCGCCTGCCCGTTGGAAACCATCAATTTATTCTCTGTATTTATGGGTTCAGTCTTGCTTGTTTGTTTATTATTCATTTTGTTTTATTTTTTACATTTCACATGAGTGAAATCATATGGTATTTATCTTCCTCAGTCTGACTTACATAATTTAGCATGAAACCCTCTTGGTCCATCTATGTTTTTCACAAAAGGCAAGATCTCATCCCTTTCTATGGCTCTGTTATATTCCATTGTATGTATATGCCACACCTTTATCCATTTATCTATTGATGGGCGTTTATAAGATCATGTCATCCGTTATTAGAGACAGATTTACTTACTCCTTTCCAATTTGAATGGCTTTTTCTTTTTCTTTTTTCTTTTTTGCCTTATTGTCTGGCTAGGACATAAAATACTATATTAAATTAAAATGATGAGAGTGGGCATCCTTGTTTTGTTACTGTTCTTAGACTAAAAGTCCTCAGCCTTCTGCTGTTGAGTATGATGTCAGCTGTGGACTTGTCATATGTGAACTTTAGTATGTTGAGGTACATTCCATCTACACCCAACTTGTTGAGAATTTTTACCATGAAAGGATGTTGAATTTTATCAAGGGCTTTTATGCATCTGCTGAATTATCATAGGATTTTTATCCTTGATTTTGTTAATGTGGTGTATAACATTTTGTGTGTATTTGTGATAGTGTATGATTCTTTTAATGCGTTGTTGAATACAGTTTGCTAATACTTTGTTGAGGATTTTTGCATGTGTAGTTCATCAAGGATATTGGCCTATAATTTTCTTTTTTTCTAGTGTTATTTTCTGGCTTTGTTATCAGCATAATGCTGACCCTGTTAAATGAGTTGGAAAGTGTTCTCAGCACTTCAGGTTTTTTTTGCCAAAGCATTTGAGAAGGATTGGTGTTCATTCTTATTTAAACAATTGGTAAAATTTACCATTGAAGCCATCTGGTCCTACTTTGTGGGGAAGTTTTTGATTATTGATTCAGCGTCTTTACTCATTATTTGTCTGTTCATATTTTCTATTCATGGTTTAGTCTTGGTAGGTCATATGTTTCTAGGAGCTTATTCATTTCTTTTATGTTGTCTAATTGCTTGGCATATAATTTTTTGTATTAGTTCCTTATGATCCTTAGTATTTCTTTGTTATTACTGGTAACATCTCTTTTTTATTTCTGATGTTAAACAATTTTATTAGCTTAGCTAAAGATGTGTCAATTTCATCTTCTAAAAAACCAGCTCTTAGTTTCATTGATCCTTTCTATTATATTTGTATTCTTTATTTCATTTACTGCTGCTCTGATAATCATTTCCTTCATTCCTTCTAACTTTGGGTTTAGTTTGTTGCCTTTATCTAGTTCCCTGAGGTGTAAAGTTAAATTGTTTATTTGGTATTTTTTTCTTAACATAGATATTATAAACTTAACTATAGAACAACTTTTGCTATATCCCCTAAAATGTAAGTATATATAGTTTCCATTTTCATTTGTATCAAGATATTCTTTTATTTCCTTAAAAATTGTTTTTGAGACATTGGCTCTTCAGAATCACCACATATTCTTGCCTCCATATGTTAAGTGGGAACTAGGAGTAGGTAGAAATATTGCAAATGATGATTCACTAGGGAAAAGAGAAAATACACTGTATTTATCATGTTATATTTGGTTTTAGATTGTACAAGATGCAGAGAACACTGTAGTTATAATCAGTTAGGCACTACTGACCACAGCTACCAAAACTTTATTTACTTACTCAGGTCTGAACGAGTGAGATTCTCTCCTTACTTGTTATTACTTTCAGAGTTGCTGCTACTTTGAGTCCTATTAGTTTTTTTTTAATAGACAAGTTTTTAGAGGAGTTTTAGGTTCACAGCAAAATTGAGAGAAGTACTGGGAGTTCCTGTGTGCTCTCCTTCTCAGTCTGCTTCGTTTTACCCTCAGGCTTCTTCATACCTGAAGAAGTGAGCAGGTTGATGGTTGGGCCACAGGTTTGGATCTAAGTACCGGTTAGGCCTTGACCCAGCTGACCAAACCTTGACAGGAGAATCACAAGAAAGGTTTTGCTAGCAAACATTGCTTGCTTGTGAAGGAAGACAAATAAGTAGGCTAGAGAGAAGGAAAACTACTAAGTGGAGTCTTGGAGAAATGGCCCCCACTTTGACAGTAAGTTTAAAGAGGTGAGGATATGGGCATGGAAGTGGCCTGGGGACAAGGCTTAAGTAATTTAAAACAGGCTAGAGGTTTTTAAGCAGTCAATTCCATACCTTTTTTCCAGTTATCATATTTGTCTTCATCTTGGCTCTAATCCTCTTTGTAACGAACATTCTTACTTTTTGTTTGTTTGTTTCTTTGTTTTACCTTGGAAGCCAAAATCTCTCCTGACTAAATGGATATACAAAGGCTGATTCTGTCATTTTGAGACTTTCTGGATATAGGTAGCCCACTCTGAACTTAAATTTCATTAATAGCAGTTAATACTGTCTCAAATGCCAAGTCGTCTTGAACACTAGAAGTCTTCATAAAATGCTGTGCACATTTCTTTTGGCTCAGTAAAATTACACATGTGAAGGCTCAGAATACTTGATTCAAAATTGTCTTGAAACATGCATCATAGAAAGATATCTTAAATTTATTCTTTCTATAAACCTTTTATTATTCTACCAATAATACTTCAAGAAATTACATATCAGCTCCTTAGGAGTCTATATCCAGCCCACTTGGCACAGAGAGAAGTATTTCATTCATGCTGAGAGCATTTAAAATAATTTAAAAAGTAGGGGCTCCTGGGTGGCACAGTTGGTTAAGCGTCTGACTTTGGCTCAGGTCATTATCATCTCATGGCTTGTGGGTTCAAGCCCCGTGTTGGGCTCTGTGCTGACAGCTCAGAACTTGGAGCCTCTTTGGATTCTGGGTCTCCATCTCTAGCTTCTCCTCCCCCTCAAAAATAAACATTACAAAAATTTAAAAAAATAACTAATTTAAAATAAAATAATTACATATTTGGAAATGTACATATAAAATGTTGAATTTAGAACAGAAAACAATAGAAGGCACAGTGAAAATCAGTATCTTTGAATACAAATATTCAAGATGTATGTTTTTAAAAGTCGTTTTAAGAGGTAAGAAACTATGAAAGATCATTCTGGGAAAGTTGGCAGGGAATTAGTGATCCCATGTTGTAAGTGGCAAGTTCCACAGATGACAACTGATGAATCCTAGCACTCTTTATAATTGTGTTATTAGATTTATTTCCATAGCTATTTGGATTTGCTGTAGGCTTAAGAATGAAGGTCAGAAATATTCACTAAGCTGGAGAGCTTTGAGGTCTAACCAAGGGTCTTGATTTTTTCCTGTTTTCCAGTAAGTAGTTGTGTCTAGACGAGAATAGATAGAGATCTTTCTTGGTTACATGCAAGGAAAGATTTCTTGTTAATTCCCTCACTTCATAATACTTAAAAATCTGGGGTGATAAAATCTGATTTGATATGTTGTTAAGTTTTCAATTGGTTAGAGTTCATAGTGTATAAGATTCTAATTTCAAGTGGATAATGATGGGACAGGTAGCCCCAAAGTATTAAACTGCATCTGAGTGTGTATAAACATGGGAACAGAAGGTAAAGCAGGAAAGCAGGGGATGAAGAGGAAGGGGAGTAGATTTTTCTAGAAGGGAGAAGGGAAAATATTAAGTGATCCTGTGTGCAAGGCATTGTACAATTGCAGGCAATATCTTACTGGCTCCTCATACAACTTTTTTAGGTTAGTAACTATCATTCCTATATTAGAGAAGGGAAAGCTAAAGTTGAGTGAGACCAGGGAACATACCCAGCATCAGGCAGCCAAACAGATGGAAGACACAAAACTTTTTCTGCCAGGGCTCCAGAGCTCACTCTCTTTTAATATGCCTTGCTTTCTCTGATTAAGAGCTTTTGAGATGAAACATAAGGAAATTGAGGCAGGATTTTACAGTTTTAGGGATTGGGACACAGTGATTCCTAGGTAGATGTTTAATTTCTGGGGCTTTGGTTTTAGCCACTACCGAGTTGCTCTACCTAGGCCAGTCTATGTCTCAGTCTCTGAATTACTTTCGGCTATTTGAGAACGTACTTTATGCTCACCATTTTACTAGGATCTTAGAAAGATCTAACCATGGCATAATACTGGCACCTAATCTCTAGAAGCTTTTCTTCTGAATCTGAGAATTAGAATGTAACAGTTGGAAGGAAAGTGGTCTGTCAGCTGGCTAAACTGTGTGGCAAGAACTTGGGGTTCCTCTTGTGGGCTATGGATACATGGTGGAGAAAATGGTCCAATTTATGTGCCCATTCAATTGTTTATTTTTTTGTGGAATGCTGAAAGCACAACTGCTACCATGAAGGTGAGATTGTGATTATTTTTACCTCAAATGGGGCAGTAGGGAAACATTAGTATAGCCAGTAACACATTTTACAGACAGAAAATGCATTAATAGATCAGAAAGGAAGTAGAACAAAAGTAAGCTAGAGTCCTGGGGGATAGCTTTATAAAATAAGTGGTATTTGTATCGAATCTGGAAGATTGAATAGGATTCAGCAAAGAATGGGGCAAAAACATTTCACTTGTGGGGAACTACATAAACAAAGGCTAAACTGAGTAGTACTCATGTCACTCATAATAATTTCTATCTTACCCAATTCCAAATGGAATTGAGGCAAATTTAGAAGAAAAACTATCAGTACAGCTTAAAATAACATTAAATGGTTACATAACACAGAAAAACATAAGCCTTACATTTATCTCTGAATTTCCTCACAATGAAATAAAGAAAGGTAAACATGACAGTTTATCTGATGGAAGTATACTAATTCTTTAGATGAAACATGGTTTTGTCTGCTCCTAAATTCTAAGTTGGCATGTAATAGCACTGAAGAGCATAATAGACAGTATGTGTTTGGTAGTAATATTAGGAAGAAACAAAACTCATATTGTGGCTCTTTGTTTTCTGATCTTTGAATTTCTTTCCATTTACCCAGGGGGTGGGAAAGGAAGGAGAAATTGTACTAGAATTTATGGGCCACATTGAATTTTCATCACATGTGAATGCAATTCATTGTGTAGCACTTACCTCATCTGTCTACTGGTCACTTGAAGGGAGGTTCAGAAATGTCATCTAGCTATGGTCCAGGAGAGTAAGGAGAAGGATTTGTGCATTTGACAGAAATTTAAGAGAAAACTTTCTGATAGGTATTGACATTGTGTGTGGGTAATTGAAGCAAGATCCAGATGATTTTGATGTCAAGTATTTTTCTGAAAATTAGAGAACCTGATTGGCACTCCTTGGTGAAAGAAAACAATTCTATTTATCTCTGATAGCAGAGTGGGGGTGCGATAGGGGCTGGGTGTCTTCATTAAGAACCAAATTTTTGTGTAGTATAGGAGACGGATTGGTTGCATTTCAAGAGTTCAGTTGGGAAGATAAGAAGATATTTTAGATACTGCTAAAATAACAGTTTAGAATAGAAAGATTCTGAATGCCATACACCATAACACTAGAGGACTAAAATAAAACTTCTTAAATAAGCAAAACAGTCTTGGTTAATTGGCCCCCATTCATCCAGTTACCTAATAGAAGTCTCAGCATCATTATCAAATTTTCCCTCTCCTTCTCTTCCCAAGAAGAGGCTTGACAAATAATAAGAGATTGACAAATAATAGATTTTCAAAAATTTGTTATCTAAAACAATAAATATTTTTATTTTCTAATATAATTGCTTTCTGAAATCTATTTGTATAATACTGACTTTGAAATTTCTTGCCTTATGGTCTATTACATAATCTGTATCTATAAATATTCTACCGACCCTTATAAAGAATGTGCCTTCTCTAATTATTACGCCAATAAATCAAAATGCCAATTGTCTTGCTTAGATGATTTTTTTAATTTTTTAATATTTGCCTCTTTGATCTATTAGTTAAGGAGAAATGTTAAATCTCATACACTGAAGCTAGATTTATTGGTTTCATCTATAATCCTTGACAAAGATGGCTTCAGTTTTGCTAAACTTGACACAAGATTTTTCCTAATTCTAGGTCCCTGTTGAATTTTTCTTTAGAACATTTGCGTTAAAAAACTTAAACAGTTGAGCCTTAAACAACATGGGAGTTAGGACACCAATTCACATGCACTTGAAAGTCTGTATATAACTTTTGAGCCTCCCTTCCCCAAACTTAATTACTAATAGTCTACTGTTTACTAGAAGCCTTATTGCTACCATAAACAGTTGATTAACACGTATTTTGTATATCACATGTACTATATACTGTATTCTTAAAATACAGTAGCCTAGGGAACAAGTTATAAAATAGAGAAAATACATTTACAGTACTATAAAAAAATCTGCATATAAGTGGACCCATGCAGTTCAAACCCAGTTGTTCAACGGTTGATGGTATAGCTAATTTTATGTAAGTTTAATTTAAAACTGCATTTTTACATTTGTTTACATTTCTATTAGCTGCAAATAATGGTATGCATGGTTGTGTTTGTGTAAGTTTTGATAAATTTTAACTTTTTGTAATATATTTGTGTTTATTTATGGTAGTTAATGATAAAATAGAATATATATATTTTAAGCACTCATGGCATAGCTAATTTTTCCGAATTTGTTTGATATTTCAGGGCTATTTTGTTTGTATGCAAGTTTTTTTCCAAACTGTCTGAAATTCCCCGAAGTTTTCCAATACATTGGAAAAAAATCTGAATGTAAGGGGAACCGATGCAGTTCAAACCCATGTTGTTCACGGGTCAACTGTAATTATAAACTAATTCTCTGTATTTTTGATATGTAAATCTTTTAAAAGCCTTTTTTTTTTTTTTTTTGCCAGTTTTACAAACCAGGGTATCTTTCTCAAGTACCTGGGAGCCATTCCTCTGAAACATAGTCACCAAGGTATGGAAGCAATTTAACTGTACATCAATAGATGAATGGGTAAGAAAGATGTAGTACACACACACACACACACACACACACACACGAATACTACACAGCCGTAAAAAGGATGAGATCTTGCCATTCATGAAAAAATGGATGGACCTAAGGAGTGTAATTCTAAGTGAAGTAAGTTAGACTGAGAAAGATAAATACATATGATGTCAACTCATGTGGAATAAAAATTAAAAGAGAAATGAATGAACAAACAAAAAGCAAAATCAGACCTATAAATACAGAGAACAAACTGATGGTTGCCAAAGGGAAGGATGTGGGGAAGTGGGAAATACAGACTTTTGGTAATGGAATGAATAAGTCATGGAAATAAAAGGCACATAACACCATAGGGAATAGAGTAAATGTTATTGTAATAGTTGTCTAGTGACAGATGGTAGCTACACTTATGGTGAGCTTAGCATAATGTAGAGAAGTTGAGTTACTGTGTTGTACACCTGAAACTAATGTAACATCATGTGCCAACTATAATCAAATTGAAAGAAAGAAAGAAAGAAAGAAAGAAAGAAAGAAAGAAAGAAAGAAAGAAAGAAAGAAAGAAAGAAAAGAGCGAGCTGCTTGCTCTCTGGGAGGGTAGGAACTTGACTTCAAGGATACCTTGCTCCAAGCTACAAAACTGCCTTCTATATTAAAGATAACATAGTAGGTTTATTTTCCTTTGAATAAAACCACTTAGCAAATACATATGGCATTTTCTTTCAGGCATCTACATTTCAACAGACACATTCCTAAGACCTTCTTTAAACCACTTCAATTTTTTGAATAAGACTTGTCTTGATGTAGATACTGTATATTTGGATTGCATATCAATGTAAAGGGAGGTCTATGTTTACAAATTGTCAGGGATTACCCCTTTTATTGCTGTTACTTTACACACAAATGTTAGCAGAGGTCACCAGGCTTCTAATTAATACACTGGGTGGATGTTTTCTATACTTCCTTGACCTTAGGTGTGGAGTCAAGTGTCTTGACTCTAGATGTGGGTCTCAGATTCAACACCTTTCCCCTACATGTTCATACCCTTTGACAAACCTATGCCTATTGCCATGTTCTTCTTTTTTTCTTTTTTCAAGTTTTTATTTAAATTCCAGTTAATACAGTGTAATTAGTTTCAGGTGTAGGACTTAGTGATTCATCACTTACACAGAACACCCTGTGCTCATCACAACAAGTGCCCTTACTAATACCCATCATTAATACTCAAGAACCCACCCCCTGGACCACAGTTTTCTATAGTTAAGAGTCTGTTTTATGGTTTACCCCCTTTTTTCCCCCTCTATGTTTATCTGTTTTGTTGCTTAAATTCCACAATTCCACAAAGGAGTGGAGTCATATGGTATTTGTCTTTCTTTGACTGACTTATTTCACTTAGTATTAATGTACTTTGACTCTCCATCCACATCATTGCAAATGATAAGATTTCACTCTTTCTTATAGCTAATGTTCCATTGTGTATGTGTATACACACACACACACACACACACACACACACACACACACACACACCAAATCTTTATCTGTTCAGTTGTTGGGCATTTGGGCTCTTTCCATGATTTGTCATTTATTTCTTTTTCAAATTTTTATTTAAATTCTAGTTAAAATACAGTGTAATACTGATTTCAGAAGTAGAATGTAGTGATTCAAAACTAGCATATAACTACCAGTGCTAAACACAATACATGCTCTCCTTAATACCCATCACCCATTGAGCCCATCCTTCTCCCAACTCCCTTCTGTCAACACTCAATTGGTTGTACTAGTTAAGAGTCTTTTATGATTAACTTCCCTCCTTTTCCATGTTCATCTGTTTTATTTCTTAAATTCCACAATGAGTGAGATCATATGGTATTTGTCTTTCCCTAATTTATTTTGCTTAGCAAAGTACACTCTAGCTCCATCCACATCTTTGCAAATGGGACGATTTCATTTTTATTGATGGCTGAGTAATAGTTCATTATATATATAATACATAATGTATATATTATATATGTATATACACATACATAAACACACACGCATATATACATACACAAACTATTCCTTATCCATTCATCGTTTGATGGATATTTGAGTTTTTCCATAATTTGGCTATTGTTGATAATGCTGCTATAAACATCAGGGTGCATGTGTCCCTTTGAATCAACATCTTTGTATCTTTTGGGTAAATACCTGGTAGTGCAATTGCTGGGTCATGGTGTAGCTCTATGTTTAACGTGTTGAGGACTCTCTATACTGTTTTACAGAGTAACTGCACCAGTTTGCATTGTCCCCAGTAGTGCAGGAAGGTTTCCCTTTTCCACATCATCGCCAGCACTTGTTTTTTTTCCTGTGTTGGGGATTTTAACCATTCTGACAGATAAGAGGTGGTATCTCATTGTGGCTTTGATTTGTATTTCCCCAATCAGGGATGTTGAGCATCTTTTCATGTGTCTTCTAGCCATTGTATATCTTCAAATAATGTCTATTCATGTCTTCTACCCATTTCTTCCCTGGATTATTTGTCTTCTGGGTGTTGAGTTTGATAAGTTTTTAAAGATTTTGGATACTAATCCTTTATCAGACATTCCATTTGCAAATATCTTTTCCCATTCTTTCCATTGCCTTTCAGTTTTGTTTATTGCTTATTTCACTGTGCAGAATAGCCTTATCTTGATGAAGTCCCAATAGTTCATGTTTGCTTTTGTTCCCCTTTCCTTTGGTGACGTGTCTAGTAAGAAGTTGCTATGGCCAAGGTCAAAGAGGTTGCTGCTTTATTCTTCTCTCTCCCTTACCCTTAGGTCTTTTGATGGTTTCCGTCTCACCCTTAGGTCTTTCATCCATTTTTTTTAATTGCAAATAAAAAGTTTAATTTCAGAAACTGAGTTCGCCGTTTACAAATACAGTAATACACAGTCCATTTTGAATATATTTTTGTGTATGGTCTAAGAAAAGTGGTCCAGTTTCATTCTTTTGCATGTTGTAGTCCACTTTTCCCAACACCATTTTTTGAAGAGACTGTCTTTTTTCCACTAGATTCTGATTCTTGCTTTTTCCGAGATTAGTTGACCATATAGTTGTGGGTCCATGTTTGGGTTTTCTATTCCTTTCCATTGATGGATGTGTCTGTTTTTGTGCCAGTACTATATTGTCTTCATGACGGCAGCTTTGTAAAATAGCTTGAGACCAGAATCGTGATGCCTTCAGCTTTGATTTTCTTTTTCAGGATTGCTTTAGCTATTTGGGGTCATTGTAGTTCTGTACAAATTTTAGGATTGTTTGTTTTAGTTCTGTGAAGAATGCTGGTAGTATTTTGATAGGGATTGCATTAAATGTATAGATTGCTTTGGGTAGTATAGATATTTTCACAATATTCTTCCAACAATGTTCATGGAATGTTTTTCTAGTTCTTTGTGTCCTCTTCAATTTCTTTCATAAGTGTTCTATAGTTTTTAGAGTACAGATGTTTTTACCTGTTTGGTTAGCTTTATTCCTAGGTATCTTGCAGTTTTGGATAGAACTGTAAATACTATCGATTCCTTGATTTCTCTTTCTGTGGCTTCAATATTGGTGTACAAAATTGTAACAGATTTCCATACATTGATTTTATACCCTGACACTTTGGTGAATTTGTGTATCAGTTATGGCATTTTTTTTTTTTTTGGAGTCTTTTAGGTTTTCTACAGAGTGTCAGGATAGCTGCAAACAGTGAAAGCTTAACTTCTTCCTTGCTGATATAGATAATTTTATTTCTTTTTGTTTGATTGCTGCAGCTAGGACTTCCAGTAATACATTAAATAACAATGGTGAGCCTGGACATCCCTGTTTTGTTCCTGACCGTAGATGAAAGGCTCTCAGTTTATCCCCATTGATGATGATATTAACTGTGTGTCTTTCACATATGGCTTTTATGATGGTGAGGTGTATTCTATCTATCCCTACTTTGTTGAGGGTTATCAAGAATGGATGTTGTATTTTGTCAAACGCTTTTGCTGCATCTATTGAGAGGATCATGTGGTTCTTACTTTGTCATTTATTGATGGGGTCTATCACGTTGATTGATTTGTGAATATTATTCTTGCCCACCAGGAATAAATCCCACTTGATCATGGTAAATAATTCTTTTAATGTACTGCTGGATTCAACTTGCTAGTATCTTGTTGAGAATTTTTGAATCCGAGTTGATCAGGGATATTGGCCTGCAGTTCTCCTTTTTAGTGGAGTCTTTGGTTTTGGAATCAAGGTAATGTTGGCCTTGTAGAAGGAGTTGGAAGTTTTCTTTCCGTTTCTGTTTTTTGGAACAGTTAGAGAAGAATAGGTGTTAACTCTTCCTTAAATGTGTAGTAAAATTCCCCTGGGAAGCCATCTGGCCCTGGACTGTTGTTTTTTGGGAGATACTTTATTTCTGATTCAATTTGTTTGCTGGTTATAGGCTGGTTCAAATTTCCTGTTTCTTCCTGTTTCAGTTTTGGTAGTTTGTATGTTTCTAAGAATTCGTCCATTTCTTCCAGATTGCCCAGTTTGTTGGCATATAATATTTCATAATATCCTCTTAGAATTGTTTGTATTTCTGTTGTGTTTGTTGTGATATCTCCTCTTTCATTCAGTATTTTATTTACCTGGGGTTCTGTCTCTTCTTTTTGATAAGTCTGGCTAGTAATTTATCAATTTTATTAATTTGCAAGAGCCAACTCTTAGTTTCATTGGTCTTTTCTACCGTTTTTGTTTGTTTCTATATCATTTATTCCTGTTTTAATCTTTATTTCATTTCTTCTGCTGGCTTTATGCTTTATTTGCTGTTCCTTTTCTAGCTCCTTTAGGTGTAAGGGAAGTTTGTGTATTTGAATCTTTTCTTCTTGAAGTAGATCTGTATTGCAATCTACTGCTCTCTTATGACCCCCTTTGCTGCATCCCAGGGGTTCTGGACTGTTGTGTTTTCATTCTCAGTTGTTGCCATGTACTTTATAATTTCTTATTTAATTTCCTGGTTATTTCATAGGATGTTCTTTAACCTCCATGTATTTGTGGACTTGCAAATTTTTTTCTGGTGGTTGATGTCAATTTTCATAGTGTTGAGGTCCAAAAATATGCATGCTATACTCCCAATCTTTTCGTACTGGTTGAGGCCTGATTTTTAATCCAGTATGTGATCTTTTCTGGAGAATATTCCATGTGCACTTGAGAAGAATGTATATTTTGCCTTAGGATAAAATGTTCTGAATATGTCTTAGAGGTCCATCTGGTCCAGTGTGTTATTCAAAGTCATTGTTTCCTTGTTGATTTTTGTTGAGATAATCTGTCCATTGCTATAAGTGGGGTGATACCCTACTATTATGTGTATTATTATCAATGAGTTTCTTATTAATTGACCTATATATTTGGGTATTCCCCAGTTGGGGGTATAAATATTTATAATTGTGAGATCCTCTTGTTGGACAGACACTTCTATCATAATATAGTGCCCTTCTTCATCTCTTGTTACAGTCTTTGGTTTACAATCTAGTTTTTCTGATATATGTATACCTACTCTGGCTTTCTTTTGATGTCAATTAGCATAATAAATTGTTCTCTATCTCTTCACTTTTAATCTGGAGGTATCTGTACATCTAAACTTAGTCTCATTTAGGTAGCATATAGTTGGGTCTTGTATTTTAATTCATTCTGATACCCTATGTCTTTTGATTGGCCCATTTAGTCCACTTAGATTCAGAGTGAATATTTAGTGCCATTTTATTACCTGTAGAGTCTTGGTTTCTGGAGATTTTCTCTGTTCTTGTCTAGTCTTTGTTGCTTTGGGTCTTTCTTTCCCACTCAGATTCCCCTTTAACATTTCTTGCAGAGCTGGTTTGATCGTCACAGACTCCTTTAGTTTTTGTTTTTCTGTGAAAGTCTTTATCTCTCCTTCCATTCTGAATGACAGCCTGCTGAATAAACTATTCTTGGCTGAATATTTTTCCCCTTCAGCATGTTGACTATTTCATGCCACTCCTTTCTATACTGCCAGGTTTCTGGGGAGAAATCTTGTGCTAACCTGATTTGTTTTCCCTTGTAAGTTAGAATTTTTTTTTCCCTTGCTGCTTTCAGGATTTCCTTATGTCTGTATTTTGCTAGTTTTACTATAATATATCTGGGTATTGGCTGACTTTTGTTGACTTTGCGAATTCTCTATGTCTCCTGGATTTAGATGTCTGTTTCTTTCCCTAGAAGAGGGAATTTTTCAGCTATAATTTGCTCAAATTAACCTTCTGCCCCTTTTTTCTCTCTCCTTCTGGAACTCCAATGATATGAATTACACTGTATGAACTCTCTGAATTCCCTAAGTTTACTCCTTGATCCACTATTTGGTCATTATATCCAATGCATTTTGCATCTCAGTTCTAGAATTTTTTATTTTGGCCGGACTAGTTTTTAAAAATTTTATCTTGATGGTAAGGTTCTCTCTGGTTTCTTTTATGCTTGTCTCAAGCCAGCTAGTATCCTTTCGATTGTTGTTTTAAAATCTGGTTCAAAAATATTACTTATATCTATTCTGATTAGCTCCATGACTTTTTGTTCTTTCTTTTGGGATGAATTTCTCTGTATTGGCATCTTGTCTAGGATTCTGGTTTTTTTTTTTTTTTTTTTTTTTTTTTTTTTTGGCGTGTGTGTTAGGAAAGCCTGTGCCTGGTCCTATTTCTCCTACAGCTGAAGCTTTGCAGCTCTCACTGATCAGTAGATCTGGTGCTTGTGGGTGTTTGTGCTAGTCTTCCAGGGGTGGGGCCTGCTGCTGCTCTGGCTTGCAATCACACTTGCCCTCATGAAAAAAAGGCACTTTCAGAGCACAGGGGGCACGGCTTGGTGGGCGCAGGTCAAACCTCCACTGTGTGCACTGTGCTGCTCACTGAATTCCATCTGTGCTGATGTGATGGGTTAAAAATAGTGGCACCTTGCTCTTTTCCCTGGAGAGGGGAGCGTGTGCCTGCTACTCTTTAGAAAGTCCTCAGAAAAAAGCAATCTCCTCTTCTGTGTCCCAGGCTTCTCTTAGATCACTGCCTTCACCCTGTCTATGTCTGAGTTATCTGCTCACCCGGTGGCACAGTGCCCTTGTGTTTTATATTAGGCGGTTGTCTGGGATTCAAAACTCTAAATTTTAGGGATGTGGTGTGGCAGAGACCCATGCTGATCCTCTGGGTAGGGTCTTGCTATGCTGTGAGTGGTGCTGGTTTGTCCCAGAAAAGCAGGTGCATGACTGTGCAGGGGCTTGGATTTGATGGTAAAGTGCAGCTAAAAGCTGGCATCCAGGTTAGCTCCCCTCAGCAGACTTCTCTGCAAGTATGCTAATGAATGGGGCAGCTCTGTGGTTCCTGCCAGCTCTTTTTTCTGAGAGGCAGTGCTGCCTCTCCAAATGCACTCTAAGAAAGGGAACGGTCTACCCCAGCTTGATCTAGGGGATTCGCAGAACACGCTGTCCAACCCCAGGCCTCTGTCTTCCTTCTCCGTAGGAGCAACACTACCCCTACCAAGCTCTATTCAGCAATGGCACGGACTTGTAAAACTTCAGACCTTGAGCTCCCCTGCTTGTAAAAATTTGTGATAATCAGCCTCTCTCCTTTTCCCAGTCATTGGCTTTGAAGAAGTATTTTTCTTGTGCAATCCCCTGTGTGTCACTCGCTCTTGCTCTCTCGCTCTCCTTAATCTATGACGAGGGCTTCCTTCCCCTCCACAGCACCCATGATTCTTTTCTCCCTCAAATCACATTTCCATATCTCCTACCTTCCATGATGTGGGCTTTTTCTCCCTCTAGTTGTGCAGTTTTCTCAGTCCTTGGATTGATTTCCTGGATATTCAGAAGGATTTGATAATTACCTAGCTGTGTTCAAGGTACAGGGAAATCATAAGGTCCTCGTACTACTCCACAATCTTAGCTCTTCCCTCCTTCCATAATTTGGCTGTGTATTTGTCCCTTTGAATCAGCATTTTTGCAGTTTTGGGGTAAATACCTAGTATAGTAGTGCAGTTGCCTGGTCACAGGGTAGTTCTATTTTTAACTTTTTTAAAACTTTTTCTTTAATGTTTATTTATTTTTGGGACAGAGAGCATGAGTGGGGGAGAGGTAGAGAGAGACACACACACTGAATCTGAAGCAGCCTGCAGGCTCTGAACTGTCAGCACAGAGCCCAAAGTGGGGGTTGAACTCATGAGCTGTGAGATTATGACCTGAGTCAAAGTCAGCTGCCCAAACAACTGAGCCACCCAGGTACCCTTATTTTTAACTTTTTAAGGAAACTCCATATTATTTTCCAGAGTGGTTGTACCAGTTTGCATTCCCACCAACAGTGTAAAAAAAAGGGTTCTCCCTTCTCAGTATCCTTGCCAGCATCTGTTGTTTCCTGTATGGTTAATTTTAGCCATTCTGACAGGTGTTAGGTGATCCCTAGACCTCTGGTTTCTGGCATCAGCATTATTCCAAGATAACTCTAGTTTCTGAAGTCACTTACCATTCTTATTTTAGATTTGTGTTTTTTGTTCTACTTTTGTGTTTTTGAAATATTTCTTTTTGAGGAGCTCAGCAATGAATTTTAGGTATACTTGACATAATTTATGTAAGTGCTAAATAGAAATATAGAAGTACAAAAAAAAAGAACATAGTGAATAAAAAATCTGGATTTGATTCAGTAGATTATAGAAAACTTGTGAATGATTTTCTATGGGGAATGCAATATTTTGGACAAGATTGTGGCCTGAGAGGAGTTTTATGAGAATTTGGGGGAAATAAAAGTTGTAGTGATAAAACTTTCCTGATTAGAAAATGAAGCATATGGGCTTGAAGGTGGAATGAGGTACTTGTTCTCAGTATGGCAAGAAAATGCACTGGTGGCATCCTCCAAGGCACAACCGGGCAGTTAGTTGCATTATGACTTGGCATTTGGTACACAAGTATAATCTATTTATTTTTTATTATGTTAGCATTAGACTCAAACTCAAAACTATCTGAATTTTTTTTTTTTTGATGGCTTAGCCGCTCTCAAAATAAAACAACAGGCACTTGGGCTGTTTTACCCTATTTCAAGCTGAAATCCTTTCTGAGATGTGAAATAGGTCACCTTATGACCTCTCTTCTCCCTTGGGGATATGTTAATAGTAATTGTTTTATAGTTCCCAGGGACATGGCATGAGATTCAATTAGTAAATTAATAAGGGGTTAACTATACTGAAGGAATGTGTTGTTTTCAATCTTAGTGCTGACCCAGGAAAAATTTTACCAGTGAATCACACTTCTTTATTTCTTATAACCAGTCAAAGCTGAATAATGGGGGAAAAAAATCTAGATTCTCAATAGTCACGAGGATAGCAGTATGAGATGCACATGATGCACAAGGATGCACATGAGATGCACATGAAAATAACTCATAATTTTTTGATGTCTCTTCATGTGACAAAACCTTGAAATTGAATTTGATTGCTCCAAAATGAAGATAACATGTAAGTAGATAACGTAAGAGAAAAATAACGGTCTCACATGGGCTCACTTTTTCTTTGGCAGTAAATTGGCATTAGGAGGTATGAGATATTAGCTCAGAGCACACTGGCATGCCTTTGTGGTTTCACAGAGACACCTCATATTGATGCTTTGACCAGTGCTTAAATTTGGAGATATGAAGAGTCCTTTCATTTTTGGATTGGCCACAGAATGCAAGTGGCTGAAAGTGACAATGATTAAAGAATTTAATAAAGCCTTTAGTACATGACAGCTATAGAAATTCCTTGTTATGTAATGACTTGATTTTTGGCAATGCCTATGAGTTTCCTTCTCCTCAAGTTTAAAATGGGTGCTTCCAGAATTTCTCTGGGGGAGAGCTTTGGCTGTCAAGCGTGGTGGCAGTGGCAGTGGTGCAGTTGCAGGAAGGTTGGGGGGCTTTTTCTAAACCTGTGTTTGTTTTGCAAACACACTGCTTTTAATATTACAGATAAATTAAAAAAATGCCTAAAATTATTTTTATCCATGCTTAGTACAGGATTGAGTAAATCCCAATGGTCTGTATCAATGATGTATTAAAATTACAGGTGTTAGGGAGACTGGAAATAATGAGGGTGCTGACCACCCAAAATACCCATTGTTGATACAGGCTTAGACATATCTTTAATATTACAGAAATGTCTTTAAAGGTTTTTCTTCAAATATATTTTCTTCTTCTAAAAACAGTTCTACCCCCACTGTTGGTCATGTTTTCTTGTTCTTTGGTAGTGGAACCCTTCTAGATACAGATTTGAGGGATTAAAATAATCACAAAGTCATAGGATAAATGTATTACACTGTATATTTACCATCTGTAATTCTAATATTCTCTTTTTACAAAAATAGACAAATGGGAATTGCAAGGGATCTTGGAGATCTCCTGGTCCAACTTTGTGCTATAAACTAACATGCAGAGAAGTGGCTGGTTGTTCTGATTACTCATTGGGATAGAAACTACTGAATGCTCCTAATATGCATTCATTTAATTTTCATTGATGACAGAACCCAGATGGAAATGTGTGATTATCTTCTATTATTGATAAACACTTTCAGCTATGTGGTCATGTGGCTAAGTTTTAACCAATAAGCTGAAGAGTTGTATAGTACCTCTAAGATGTTGTCTTATAAAGAATATGTCCTTCATCTTTATTTTCTATTCCACTGCTGTAATATGATAGACTATCAAATGATGAAAAGAGCACTAGCTTCCATTCTAAATCAAGTATACAAGAGTCGCATCCTAGGGATGGTGTAGCTGAGAGTTTAAAGGAGCCTAAGTTTTTATGACAATAACTGTCATATGGGCACTAGAATGCCTAAGTGTGGTCTTGTATCATAAGAGGGAGAGAGACACTTCCAATTTTTTTTAATCCACTGTTACTTAGGGTTTTCTATCATATGAAATTGAATCTGTTCTTAAGTGGTATATCTGTCTAGTAGTATCACAGTACCTGAGAGCTTCCCTAACACTATTTTAATAACTCATGAAATTGAGTTATTTTAGAATATATTTTGTTTGGTCATTAATTCAATATTTCCATATTTCTTATTCAACACCAGTAGTTGTAAAGATAACTTAGAAATAGTAAATTTTTTCAGAAAGCTCATGGACCAGCCAGGGAGACTTATACATAAACAGAACTCTGAAATGCAGAGTAATTGAAGTCATTTACAAGTGATTTGGTGGAATCATGGAGGAAGTGATTGATTCTGCTTTTAGGTGAAAGGGAGGGTTAAGAGGAGCAAGTACCTGAGGCATCTCTTAAGATATTTGTAGTTATACAGGTGAGAAAGAAGGGAGGTAAATTTTTGACAGAACATTATAAAGGGCTGAAGGCACAGCATAGAATGACACATTTGGGAAACATTGGTATAAATTAGAGCTATTGGGAGAGTAATAGGGGATTATGTTAGAGACAGTCCACACCATTTTATATCTGGTAAAAATGTTTGTCAAATGCTCTGAGCCTTTTAGATCAATGGTCCATGAAGGAAAAAAAAATGGTATCTGTGCCCTAAGCATCTTATACTTGCAAAAGGTTTGGATTCTGGAACATTTGATAGTTTTGATTAAAGTAAGGAGTTAACATTAATTGAACACTTACTATGTGCCAGAATTACGTACTTAATATGCCTTATTCATTAATTATTAATTGACGAATGTATTTATTTTAGGGAGAGTGTGAGTGGGGGAGAGGGTGGGGTGGAAAGAATCTTAAGCAGACTCCGTGCTCAGCATGGGGACTTATGCAGGGCTCAATCCCATGACCTTAAGATCATGACATGAGCTGAAATCAAGAGTCAGACATTCAACCAACTGAGCCATCCAAGCACCCCTGCATTATCCCATCTAATACAGCACCTTTTGGTGGTAAATGTTACCATGCCCACTTTACAGGTGGACATAGTAAATCCTATAAATAAAAAATAATTTTCTAGCAAAAGGAATGAAAGTCAATTTCACATATATCTGCTTCCAGAGGCCAAACCTCACTAATTTTTTTTTTAATGTTTGTTTATTTTGAGAGAGGAGACAGAGTACAAGCATGGTAGGGGCAGAGAGAGAGGGAGACACAGAATCGGAAGCAGGCTCCAGGCTTCGAGCTGTCAGCATAGAGCCTGACGCGGGGCTCAAACCCACCAGCCATGAGATCATGACCTGAGCCACCCAGGAGCCCCTTTCACTAAAATTTTTTAAAATTTAATTTAATTAATTTAATTTTAGAGGGGATGGATAGAAGGGCAGGGAGAGAGACAGAATTTTAAGCAGGCTCCATGCTGAGCATAGAGCCTGATTTGGGGCTCAATCCCATGACTCTGGGATCATGACCTGAACTGAAATAGAGTCAAACACTTAACAACTGAGCCCCACGTACCCATTAATATTTAATCTATTTGTCTATCTACCTATACCCATCTGTAATTTCTCTATAAATTATTAGTCTTTAAAAAAATTTTTTTTAATGTTTATTTTTGAGAGAGAGAGAGACAGAGTGTGAGCAGGGGAGGAGCAGAGAGAGAGGGAGACACAGAATCCAAAGCAGGTTGTTCTGAGCTGTTGGCACAGAGCCCAACACAGGTCTCTAACTCACGAACTGTGAGATCATGATCCGAGCTCAAGTCAGATGCTTAACCAACTGAGCCATCCAGGTGCCCCATATAAATTATGAGTCTTTTAGATAAAAAGAGATAATTTATTTGAATATCAGACACATTCAATATGGAGAGTGCTGCTGACATTGAAGTTATTAGAAGGAATACAAATATTTCAAAAGTAGATGAATGACCATCATTCACATATGTAATATAAAAATATGTAACACAACACACATGCCACACATAACACATACTTGTACAGTATGTATATAATGCAAATGTGTGTCTATATAGCTAATCACAGGAAACTGATCTGGAAGGAACCTTAGAAACTAATGTAGTAACTTTCTCAAAGCTTTAGAAAAATAAGCTTTCCAAGATTTTTGAATTTCTGAATTTTTGGCTCTTTGGCAAATCACTTGCTATTAATAAATACCTGTGAAGAATTTCTGAATTAAAGATAAGGTTTATGATGTATTGATGAAGGTAATTCAGAACCATTTGGAATAGGAGGAAGCATTTATAAAGTCATAAATAATGCAATCTAATGAAGATGTCAACCAGATGATGATGATTGTTCCAAGGAGTGAAGAATGAAAATGTATTTTGGTTTCTTCAGGAGACTTAACTCTTAAACATCTTTACTGGGAAGTTGTAAGTGGACTGCCACTTCTGGAAAATGTATGAATTACTTTGCAAAGGGGGTGCATCCATGATAAAGAGGGAGACAACTGAAACCGAATCTATTATAGAAACCTTGGTCTGACTTTTTATTGCAAAATGTAGAATGTTTCAATAAATACTGTTTACTAGTCATGTTGAGTTATGTAATCATGAACGCTAGAACTGCTGAAGGATCTTAACGTCCTTGAGGGCATTGACTGACTTTTGCTTGGTCTGCATCCCCTTTTTTGTATTCTCGTGCTAGAATCAAGCAAGTATTAGACAAATATTTAATTAAACTCCAGAAAAAGTTGCAACAGTCAAGCCTGTATACTTTGCAGAAAAAGAATTTACAGAAAAAGGAAGAAAAAAATCTTTGGATTTCCTTTTATTTTCGTTCATTCCACAAACACACACCAAGAACCTGGTATATAAGGTCACTATGTTAGGTGCCGAAAGAGATGCAGATAGCCTCTTTGTAGAAACACAAAGTCTAATAGTAGAATTACGATGTGTACATAAACCCCAGTACCAGGTAAAGAGAGCAAAGTGGTAGGACAGGGTCTGTTCAGAGTGCTCAGGTGGGTATGTACTGGTTTCAAAAGAGTGGAGTAAAGTAGTTTCTGCTTCTCTATTTTCTTAAAAAATCATTCAAAACAATGACCAGAATAAGAAACGGAAGCAAAAATACCTACTCCAATGAAAATACACTGATACCTATAAGCTTTGACCATAGTGATGACAGAGATGAGGCAAGTCAATTGTAAATTCCTATAGGGTTGATTATCAGTGGACATTCTGACCAGAAATAAGATAGTTTACACCCAGGAATATGGAGATAAGCTACAGGGGATCATAAGAAAATCTGTATATGGAGATAGATAATGTTTATAACCCTACCTTCCAAACCACACAGTTACCTACCCTTCCTCCCACTCCCATGGGAGACTGGAGATTTATTTTCTGAGAAACAGAGCCACAAAGCCTTGAAATGCTGGGGGCGGAGGAGAGGCAGCTAGATGACATAGTGAAAATAGGAAGATTGGGTCTGCATACTGATTGGGAAACCCTGGAGCTATTCTACCCATCTCTAGAATTCTAGCAGTCATGTTTATTTACTGCATCTTCCCCAGTTATTCAGCAGAAAGACAATACAGACTCTGATCTTGCTGAGATGGCTCCTTTTCCTGTTCCTGGCAACTAAAGGGATAATTGTTGGCACAGTAGCAGAACCTGCTGCAGCCCTCCTGGCTGGTGGCCTTTTTGGTTGGTTCCCGGGCTATAGCAATTCTTAAATATTTTGTCTTCATCCTTTCCTCTTAAAAGGGACTGGATCGATTCTTCTCTGGAGATTCTTTTCTATGGAAAATACTTAAGGAAATTTATATTTGTGTAAATATCCCCAGTAAGAATTACCATTATCACCTAATTAAGACTAGTTTAGAAACAACCCACCCCAATGCACAATTTCCAATCAGCTTTTTAGTCTTTGCATATTAGACAAGGCTTTAATCTAAAGAAGAAAATCACATTAAGTAAAGAGTGTGAAAAAAATGTAGGGAAAAGAAAAGCTTAGGCAAAAAACTTTAAATTTTATTGTTATTATTTTTTAAGTTTGTTGATTTATTTTGAGAGAGACAGAGACAGCATGAGCAGGGGAGGGGCAGAGAGAGAAAATCCCAAGCAGGCTCCACCCAGCACAGAGCTAGATGGGGGGCTGGAAATCACAAAACTGATGAGATCAAGACCTGAGCTGAAAACCAAGAGTCTGACGCTTAACCAACTAAGCCACCCAGGTACCACTCAGGCAAAAAACTTAAAATCATATAATTAAATACGCACTGAAGGAGCATCTCATCTTCAATGAGATAAGAGCACTATCTTATATAACAGGAAAAGTTAAGAACCAGAAAGGACTCTGAAAAATTAAAAAAAATACTAGCTCTAAAATATAAAAATTCAGTGGGCATGTGAGAAGATACTTAGTGTGTCTTCTGGCTAGATAGATTTAAAAATAAGTGGTTAATAGGTTAAAAAAACAGGAAAATAGTTTTTTGAAGTTAGGTGTCAGACATCCACCTAATGAGAATTAGGACAGGAGTTTCCACATTGCAGAGCTCCAGCAGATTCCTTATTTGTGACTGCTCTTGTCAAGTTGGAATTACCAAGGATAAAGAGACCATTCTTTTTTTTTACCTCAGTTTTATTAAGATATAATTGACATAGAACACTGTATAACTTTGTGTTGTACAATATAATGATTTGTCTTGCATAGATTGAGAAATGACTATCATCAGTTAACATCGATCATCATATATATATATATATATATATATATATATATATATATATATATATATGAATCTTGGGTGTGTATGTGTGTCTGTGTGTACACACACACACATACATACATTTTGCAATAAGAACTCTAGATCTACTGTCAACAACTGTCCTGTATATCATACAGCAACGTTAGCTATAGTCGTCATGTTGTACATTACATTCCTAGTACTTATTTACCTTAAAACTGGGAGTTTGTGCCTTTTGACCACTTTGGCCCAATGCTCCCTCCCCCAACTCCCCCTCCCCCCGCCACCTCACTGCCTTGGGTAACCCCAAGTCTGATCTCTTTTAAATTCAGTTTTGTTTTGTTTTGTTAGACTCCACATATAAGTGAGATCAGTGTTTCTCTATCTCTGTCTGATTTACTTTACTTAACATAATACCCTCAAGGTCCATACATGTTTTTGCAACTAGCAGGATTTCATTAAGTTTTATGGCTAATGGTATATTATTTATATGTGATATATAAATATCACATATATATATCTATATATCACAATTTTTTTATTTATATGTGATATATAAATATCACACACATACATATATATATATATATATATATATATATATATATATATATATATATCACAATTTTCATATCTGTTCATTCATCAGTGGACACTTAGCCTGTTTCTATGTTCTGGCTATGTGAATAATGCCCTCTATGAACACAGGGGTGCAGATAGCTCTTGAACATATATATATATTTTTTTTACCTTCAGATATATTCCCAGAAGTAGAATTACATGCTCATATTGTAGTTCTATTTTTAACTTTTTGAGGATCCTCCATAATGGTTTCCCCAGTGGCTGTACCAATTGACAATCCCACCAACAGTGCACAAGGGTTCCCTTTTCTCCATGTCTTCTCTATCATTTGTTAACTCTTGCATTTTTTATTCTTACAGGTGTGAAGTGATATCTCACTGTATTTTTGATTTGCATTTACCCAGTAATTGGTGATGTTGAACATCTTTTTGGGCACTTGTTAGCTATTCATATATTTTCTTTGGAAAAAAATAACAATTTTTTTTTGCTATTGAATTGTATGAGGTGCCTGCATATTTTTTATATCAACTCCTTATCAGATATATAGCTTACAGAAAAAATTTTCTCACTCTGTAGATTTATTTTGTTGACTGTACCTTTTGCTGTGTAGAAAGCTTTTAGTTGGCAGTTCCACTTATTTACTTTTGATTTGTTCTTAGTGAGTTAGGTGTCATATCCAAGAAAAATACCAAGGAAATTTTTCCCCATTTTTTTCCCCTAGGAGTTTTATGGTTTTAGGACTTCCATTTAAGACTTCAATCCATTTTAAGGTAATTTTTGTGAATGGTTCAAGATAGGGGTTTATTTTTATTCTTTTACATGTGAATATCTAATTTTTCAAGCACCACTTACTGAAGAGACTATTTTTTTTTCTCTAGTGACTATTCTTGGTTCCCTTATCAAACATTAGTTCACCATATACGTTGGGATTATTTCTGGGCTTTCAGTTCTTTTCATTGGTCTCTATGTCTGTTTTATACCAATACCATACTGTTTTAATTACTATACTTCATAGTACAAGTTTAAATCAGGAATTTGGATGCCTCCTGCTTTGTTCTTTCCTGGGATTACTTTGGTTATTGGGGTTTTAGGTGGTTCTATATACATTTTAGGATTTTTTTTTTGTAGAAAATGTTACTGGAATCTTGATAGGTATTTCATTGAATCTTTTGGATGGCTTTTCATGCTATTGGAATTTTAACAATATTAATTTTTCCATCCATGAACACAGGATACATTTCCTTTTGTGTGTGCGTCTTCAGTTTCTTTCATCAGCATCTTACAATTTTCATTATAGAGATCTTTGATCTCCTTGGTTAAATTTATTCCTAAATAGTGTTTTTGATTCAATTGTAAATGGGATTCTTTTTCTTACTTATTTTTCAGATAACTCATGGTTAGTGGATGGAAACATGACTGACTTTTGTATGTAAATTTTCAATTCTTTGATTAGATTTAGCAGATTTTGGTGACATCTTTAAGATTGTCTCTATATAAAACCATGTCATCCTCAACTAGAAACAATTTTACTTTTTTCTTTCTGATTCTGATTTCTTTATTTCTTTTTCTTGGCTGATTGCTTTGTAAAGGTCCAGTACAGGTATGCCTTAGAGATATTGTGGATTTGGTTCCAGACCACTATAATAAAGCAAGTATTGCAATAAAGGGAGTCAAATGAATTTTTTTGTTTCCCAGTGCAATAAAAGTTTATACAGTACTGTAATCTATTAGGTGTGCAATAGCATTATGTCTAAAACATAATGTACACATGTTTATTAAACTTTATTGCTGAAAAAATGGTCATTGCCATCTGATTTTTTTTCAGTAGTTTGAAATCACTGATCACAGATCACCATAACAAATACAGTAATAATGAAAAAGCTTGAAACATTGCAAGAATTACCAGAAAATGACAGAGACATAATGTGAGCAAATGCTGTTGGAAAAATGGTATTAATATACTTGGTTGACATAGGGTTACCACAAACCTTCCATTTGTAAAAAGACAATATATGCAAAATACAATAAAGTAAGCCCAATAAAATGAGGTATGTCTGTATTATGTTGAAAAGGAATGGTGAGAGTGGGCACCCTTGTTTTTTTCCTGATCTTAGAAGAAAATTCTTCAATCATTCACCATTGAGTTTGATGTTATCTGTGGACTTGTCATGTATGGCCTTTATTATGTTGAGGTGCACTCCTTCTATATCTAATTGGTGAAGAGTTTTTAATCATAACAAATGTTGAAATAGGTCAAAAGCCTTTCTGCATCTTTGAAATCATGATGTTTTTCTTTCTCTTAATGCAATGCATCACACTGATTTGTGTGTATTGAACCATCATTGCATTCCAGGGAGAAATCCTACTTGGTTATGATGAACAGTCCCTTTAATGTGCTGTTGAAGTTGATTTGCTAGTTTTAACTGAGAATTTTGGCATCTGTATTCATCAGGGATATTAACCTGTAGTGTTAACTTTCTGGTAGTGTCCTTTTCTGGCTTTGGTATCAAGATTATGCTGGCCTTGTAAAATGATTTTAAGAGTGTTCCCTTTGATTTTTTTGGAAGACTTTGAAAAGGATTGTCATTATTTTTAATAAAATGTTAAATAAAATTCACCCATGGAACCATCTGTTTCTGAACATGTCTTTTTTTGGGAGATTTCTGATGACTAATTCAATCTCATTATTAGGGATTGATCTGTTCAGATTTTATATTTCTTCCTGATTGTCTTGGTAGCTTTTTGCATGTCTTTAAGAATGTATCCATTTCTTCTGTGTTACCCAGTTTGTTGGCATATAGCTGTTCATAGTAGCCTCTTATGGTTTACATTTCTGTAGGATCAGTTGTAATGTCTCCTTTTTCATTTATAATTTTGTCGATTTGAGTCTACTCTTTTTTCCTTGGTTAATCTAGTTAAAGATTTGTCAATTTAATCTTTTCAAAAAACCAACTTTTAGTTGGATTAATCTTTTCTATTTTTTTCCATTAATTGCTTTATTTGTTTTTCTTCATATAATTTACTTCCTTCTGCTGACTTTGGCCTTATTTATTCTTTTTCTGGTTTCCTAAGGTGTAAAGTTAGTTAAACATTTGGGATATTTCTTGATTCTTAATGTATGCAGTTTATAACTTTTCTCTTAGAACTGCTTATGCTGTTTCCCTAAGTCCTGGTATATTTTCATCTTTGTCAAGAAACATGATCTCTTCTTTAATCCCCTTTCTTCTGATCCATTGGTTCAGGAAAATGCTGTTTAGTTTCCATGTGTTCATGAATTTTTCACTTTTCGTCTTGTTATTTCTAGTTTCATGTCATTGTGGTCAGAAAACATACTTGATATAATTTCAGTCTTCTTGAATTTGCTAAGACTAATACATAGGGCCTAATACATGGTCTATCCTAGAAAATGTTGCATGTGCATTTGAGAAAAATGTGTATTCTGCTGTTCAGTAGAATGTTCAAGATATGATTGTTACATACAGTTGGTCTACAGTGTTGTTCAAATATGCTGTTTCCTTATTGATTTTCTGTCTGGATGATTTATCCAGTATTAGGAATGGGGTATTAAAGTTCCAAAGTATTGGTATACTACTGTTTATTTTTCCTTTTAGCTCTGTTATGTTTCCCCCTTTATTAAAATTTAGATGCTCCAATATTGCATGCATTAATATTGACAGTTGTTATATCTCCTTTATGGATTGAGTCTTTGATCATTTTGTAATGGCCTTCTTTATCTCTTTTTACCATTTTTAGTTTAAAGTCTATTTTTTTTTTATAATATAAGTGTAGCTATCCCTGTTTGTTGTTGTTGTTGTTGTTGTTGTTGTTGTTACCTTTTGCTTGAAAGGAATTGTACCATCTCTTCACTCTCACTGTCTATGTCTTGAAGGCTAATGTGAATCTCTTTAAGGTAGCATATTATTGGATCTTATTTTACTATTCATTCAGCCATTGTATACCTTCTGATTAGAGAATTCAGTCTGTTAATGTATAAAGAAATTATTGAAAGTTAAGGATTTAATATTGTATACTTTGATAATTTATCATGTTCTTTTGTGTAATTGCTGCAAATTTTGTCCTTGTGGTTTACCATGTAGTCTACATATAACATGTTCAAATTATAACACCATATCTTAAGCTAATAGCAATTTAATTTCAATGCACTTTACACTTCATCCTCCTCACACTTGAGGTTATTGCCATTATGATACATGTGTTTTCTCATGCTGTGTAACAAATACAATAATTTGTTATTAAGGTCAGTTTTGAATATTCATTTTTTTACTAGAGTTGTAAGTGTATTATGTACTTCAATTAAAAAATTACACAGTCTAACTTTGACTGTATATTTACCATTACCAGTAACTTTTACATTACCTTCTTACTTTTTGTGATGTTAATTAGCATACTTCTACTCAGAGAACTCTCTGAGTATTTCCTTTAAGACAGATCTGGTATGAACTCCTTCAGCTTCGTTTTGGAAAGCCCTTATCCCTCTTTAATTTTTGAAGAACAGTATGACTGGGAATACATTTTGGATTGGCAGTTTTTTCTTTCCATATTTTAAATATACCATCACATTCTCTAATGGAATGAAAGTTTTCTGTCAAGAAATGTGCCCACAGTCTTACTGGAGACTTCATTACATACAACTCCTCTCTTTGGCTGCTTTTTAAGACTTGAATTATAATGCATGTCAAGGTAGCCCTGTTCAGGTTCAACCTATTTGGGGTCCTTTAGGTCTGGTAGATCTAGATGTCTATTACTTCGCCCAGGTTTGGAAGATTTTCAGCCAGTATTGCCTTAAATATATTCTCTGTCCCTTTCTCCTTCTGGATTTACATGGACTTGTAATTGAACCATTTACATGGTTTTACATGTAAATGTAAACCACTTTTACATAATCCTTCTGGATTTACATAATGCTGATACTCTTTTCCTTTTGATTGTGTCCCATAAATTCTGTAAGTTTTCCTGATTCCTCTTTTTTTTCTTCTTCTTCTTTCACTGGGTAGTTTCAAATGTCATGTCTTCCAGGTCATTGATTCTGACCTCAACAGGTGAATTCTCTTGTTGAAGTTCTCTGTTGAATTCTTTAGTAATTGTACTTTTCAGCTATTGGATTTAATTGTTTGTATTTGTTTGTTGAAAATCTCATTTTGTACATGCATTGTTTTCTAATTTTATTTAGTTGTCTGTGAGTGCTTACAGGGGAGAGGGGCAGAGGGAAAAACAAAGAACCTTAAGCTGGCTACATGCTCAGTACAGAGACCAAAGTGGGGCTTAATCAAGATCCTGGGATCATGACCTGAGCCGAAATCAAGAATTGGACGCTCAACTGAGCCAACCAGGTGCTCCTATTTTTTTTTTTTTTGAAAGACAGAAAGACATCTCTGTCTATATGTGTACATATACATAAATATTTATGTATATCACACACACACACACACACACACACACACACACATTCTTTTTCAGAATAAACAATAGTAAGCATCCATTAAGGAACTTGTCACACTGTGATGATTTCTTAGGGTTTTACAAGACTGGCTACCTCTAAGGTCAAGGCCATGCCATTACCTTCATGGTATCTTGAGTGAATGATGAATTGTTTGGCATCTGAAAAACACTTGAAGGATTTCTACTGAAAGAATAAAAATATGAATGAATAAATACACTTACACACTTTATTCCACAAAGCCCTTATTTGATGAATACTGGTGTCAAGTGTATACTGTGTATGCACAAGAAACTATGCATTCTTTGGATTCTGAAGTGATGGATTCCTGGTCCCTGACTTGTAGATACTCCTAGTCCTTGGTGGAGACATAAAACAGATAAATGTGTTAAGTGCCTGGGCATCTTTCATGAAGGTGCATCATTCAAGTTGCATCACACTCTAAATGAGATGGGTAGATTTTTAGGCTGATTATCTGTGTGCACTCATATGGAAATAATGCATTTCAAATGGAATGATAAAAATTCACCTGAGTTCATGGATAGTATGTTAAAAATAACAAAGTC
Organism: Leopardus geoffroyi; assembly: GCF_018350155.1. NCBI lineage: Eukaryota > Metazoa > Chordata > Mammalia > Carnivora > Felidae > Leopardus > Leopardus geoffroyi. Next base: position 49,846,784 of record NC_059337.1, read on the forward strand.
AAAGGATAACTATAGGAGAGTATTAAAAGAACTTTTATAATTTGGTATAGTTGAAATGCGTACCAATAAAATTAGGTGTTCATTTTCTATTCTAATTGTTCCCTTAATATATAAGTCCAAAGTAATAAAAATACTTTTGCTTGAAAAAATTCTTTACTGTGCCAATTAACACTTTGAGTTGTGATTAAACATTCACAAATTTAATGACTTTCAAGGGAGCCTTACATCTGGAGGACGTATCTCTTCCATAGACATCTGTTGCCATTGAAACATATCTCACTTTATTATTCAAACATAAGCTGTGTTTTTAAAAACCACAATCTGGGGTGCCTTGGGGGCTCAGTTGGGTAGGCGACAGACTTCGGCTCAGGTCATGATCTCACAGTTTGTTAGTTCGAGCCCTGCGTCAGACTCTGAGGTGACAGCTCAAAGCCTGGAGCCTGCTTCAGATTCTGTGTCTCCCCCTCTCTCTACCCCTCCCCTGCTCACGCTCTGTGTCTCTCTGTATAAATAATAAATAAATGTTAAAAGAAATTAAAAAAAACCCACAATCCTTAGGAAAAGAAAAATGATAGGAAAATGTCTGCTACCATTTTGTTACATATGTTAAGTTTCTGATCTGAAAGGCTTAATGACAATGCAAATATTTGACTAATTCTGCCATAATAATATCAAGGGTTTAGCTTAACGTGACCATACAAATCTGAAAAAACTAACTGCCCTTAAGCAAAAAATGGATAGTGAGAAGTAAATTGGAGTAATTGCCATCATATTAGTGTTTGAGCTAAATGAGTTAACATACCTGAAGTGTTTAGAATAGTGCCGGACATATTGTGCTCAATGAATTTTAGTTATTACTGTTACAGAAGTTATTTTTAGCTTTGTAGCACATATTTTATGAGATAGATTGTCCTTCCAGTTAAGATGGGGGAGCAATAGGGGGACCCTATGCTTACCTCATCCCTCAAACACACCTAGATAAATGGCAAATCATTCCAAAAACCCAAGAAATTGATGTCAAAGCTGAGAGAACAAAATGCAGAACTAGAGGGAGAAAAGAAGCCATATCATGGAAGGTAGGAGGTGTGGAGATGGGTTTCCAGGGAGAAAAGAATCTCAATTGCTGTGGAGGGGAGGGAGCCTTGATCTTGGGCAGAGACAGAGAGAGTACTAGAGAAACAAAGTTTCACACGGAGGACTGCACAAGAGAAACATTTCCCAAAACCACTGACTGGGAAAACTAGAGTGGCTGATAATTGCAAGTTTTTATAAGCAGCGAAGATGAAAGTCTAAAGTTTCAGAAGTCTGCACCACTGCCAGGTGGATCCTGGCAGACATAGAGGCTTTCCTGTGGGGGAAGGAGGGCAGAGGCCTGGGAGTGGGTAGCATGGTTTGAGGATCCCCTGGGTTGCCCTGGGAGAGAAAGTTCCTCTTCTTAGAGTGCATTTGGGAGAGGTGGTATGGCCTCCCAGGGGACAGAAGAGCTGTCTGGCACCAAAATGATGCCCCATTCATTAGCGTAGGAACAGAAATAACTGCTGAGGGCAGCAAAACTTGGTTCCAGCTTTTTACTGTACTTTACCGTAAACTCCAAGCTGCTGCTTAACTGGGCGACTGCTTTTCTGGGACAAACAGGCCACTAGCTGCAAGGTGGTGAGGCCCCCCTCTCAGAGGATCAGACCAGGTCTATGCTGCACTGGGTCCCTCAAATTTGGAGTTTTGAAACCCAATTGAATGCCTGAGATAAAAAAAAAGAAGTACAGTGCTGCCTGACAGACAGCTTGGGCACAGGGCAAGGGCAGGGGTCTGATGGAAGCCAGAGACACAAGAAGAAAGTGTTCCCTCTTCTGTGAGGGGTGTGAACTCCCCACTCCAGAACTGATAGAGCAGAGTGATGCCATTTCCCCCCACCCATCAAGACTGACAGATTTCAGTAAACAACACAGCAGCCCTCAGTGGAGGGTGGAGACATTTATACCAAGCCTCACTCTCCTGTGCTCTGCAAGTACATCTTTACTAGGGAAAGTGGTCCTGAGAACCAGTGGGGAAGGCTCCTCCCCCAGAAGACCAGCACCAACCCCTTGCACACACCAAGTCCAGGGACAATGGGGTGCTACAAATTTTAAGCTCTAGGGAAAATAGGCCTCTTAACAAGCCCACCAAAACACACCTAGTTAAAACACCACACATTGGACAAGGTCCAAACAGTCCTCACTGCAGGCAAGGAGAAACTGCAGAGGACTGATCTGAGAGAAAGAGCAGCTAAAGCACATTCTGAAACACTTCCTGAAGCGCCAGGCCATGGACAGTATTGGACAGTATTCTTAATAAAGCCATTACTCTCAGGAGCAGGAAATATAACAGGCTTTCGTAATGCCCACAAAAAAAATAGTTACCTGAACAAAATGACAAGACAGAGGAATTCACCAGAAAAGAAAAAACAAAAGAGGTCACAGCTAGAGATTTAATCAAAACTGATATAAGTAATAAGCCTGAACTAGAATTTAAAACAACAATCATAAGGATACTAGCTGGGCTTGAGTAAAAGCATAGGCTACAGTAGGGAATACCTTTCTTCAGAGATAAAACTACTAAACACTAGTCAGGTTGAAATTAAAAAATGCTAAAACGAAGATGAAAAACTGACTAACAACAAGGATGGACAAAACGAGGAACAAATAAGTGATCTAGAAAAAAATTATGAAAAATAATGAAGCTGAAAAGAAGGAAAGAAAAGTAGTGGATCACAAATGTATTATGGGACTCAATGACTCCATAAAGCACAGTAACATTCATGTCATAGGAGCCCCAGAAGAAGAGAGGGTAAAAGGGGCAGAAGGTTTGTTTGAGCAAGTTATAGCCGAAAACTTCCCTAATCTGGAGAACGAAATAGACCTCCAAATCCAGGAGGCACAGAGAAATCCATTAAAATTAAACAAAAGCCAGAAAACAATAAGACATAATATAGTAAAAGTTGCAAAACATGAAAAGAGTTCGTGACCACCGAGCCAGCCCTGCAAGAAATATTATAGGGGACTCTTTGAGTGGGAAAGAAAAACTAAGACTAGAACTAAGACTAGAAACAGACACTAGAAAGGAACAGAGAAAATCTCCAGAAACAATGACTTTAATACAGTGGCACTAACATCATATCTTCCAATATTCACTCTGAGTGTAAATGGGATAAATGTGCCAATCAAAAGACATAGGGTATCAGAATGAGGAAAAAAAAAAAGAGACCCATTTGTATGGTGTCTACATGAGACTACGTTTAGACCTAAAGATGCCTCCAGATTGAAGGTGAGGGGATGAAAGACTATCTATCATGCAAATGGATGTCAAAAGAATGCCAGAGTAGCCATACTTACATCAGACAAACTAGATTTTAAACCAAAGATATTGTAATAAGAGATGCAGAAGAGCACTAATGTATCATGACCAAGGGGTCTATCCAACAAAAAAATCTAACAATTGTAAATATTTATGTCCCCAAACTGGGAAATACTCAAATATATAAGTCAGTTAATAAGAAACATAAATAAACTCACCTTTAACACTTCTCTTATAGCAATGGACAGACCATCTAAGCAGAAATTCAACAGTGAAAACTAAGCTTTTTCTCTTCAGTGAAGAGCAAGACAGGGATGTCTGCTCCAACCATTGTTACTTAACCTAGTATTGGAAGTCCTAGCCTCAGTAATCAGACAACAAAAAGAAATAAAAGGCATCCAAATCAGCAAGGAAGAAGTCAAGCTTTCACTATTTGCAGATGGCATGGTACTTTATGTAGAAAATCTAAGAGAGTCCACCAAAAAGTTACTAGAACTAATGTACAAATTCAGCAAAGTTGTGGGATATAAAATCAATGTACAAAAATCTATCACATTTCTATGCACCAATAATGAAGCAGCAAAAAGAGAAATCAAGGAATTGATCCCATTTGTAATTGCACCAAAACCCAAGATAACTAGGAATAAATCTAACCAAACAGCTGAAATATCTGTAGTCTGAAAACTATAGAGCACTTGTGAAAGAAATTGAAGATGACACAAAGAAATCAAAAAACGTTGCATATCATGGTTGGAAAAACAAATATTGTGGAAATGTCTATATTACCCAAAGCAAACTACACATTTAATGCAATCCCTATCAAAATACCACTAGCATTTTTGACAGAGCTAGAACAAACAATCCTAAAATTTGCATGGAACTACAAAAGACCCTGAATAGCTAAATTAATCTCAAAAAAGCAAAGCAAAGCTGGAGGCATCACAATTCTGGAAATCAAGCTGTATTACAAAGCTGTAGGTATCAGGACAGTATGGTACTGGCACAAAAACAGACACATATATCAATGGAAAAGAAGAGAAAATCCAGAAATGAACCCACAACTATGTGGTCAGCTAATATTTGGCATAGCAGGGATGAATATCCAGTGGAAAAAAGACATTCTCTTCAACAAAGAGTACTGGGGAAACTAGACTATGACATGCAGAAGAATGAAACTGGACCACTTTCTTAGACCATACACAAAAATAAATTCAAAATGGATGAAATACCTAAGTGTGAGACAGGAAACCATCAAAATCCTAGAGGAGAACACAAGCAGTAACCTCTTTGACCTTGGCCTTAGCAACTTTTTACTAGAAACGTTGCTGCAGGTAAGGGAAATAAAAGCAAACATAAAATATAGGGACTTCATCAAGATAAGCTTCTGCACAGTGAAGGAAACAATCCACACAACTAAAGGACAGCCTGTGGAATGGGAAAAGATACTTGCAAATGACATATATGATAAAGGGTTATTATCCAAAATGTATGAAGAACTTATCAAGATCAACATCCAAAAAACGAATAATCCAGTTAATAAAGGGGTTGAAGACATGAACAGACATTTTTCCAAAGAAGGCATCCCAATGGCTAACAGACACATGAAAAGATGTTCAACATCACTCATCATCAAGGAAATACAAATCAAAACCAAAATGAGATACCATCTCAAACCTGTCAGAATAGCTAAAATTAATAACACAGGAAACAACACTTGTTGGCTAGAATGTGGAGAAAGGGGTGCCCTAATTCTGAAGAACAGTATGAAGGTTTCTCAAAAAGTTAAAAATAGAGCTATATGACACAGCAGTTGCACTACTGGGTATTTTTCCAACGAATACAATAATACTGAAGGGACAAATATATCCTAATGTTTATAGTAACATTATCAACAATAGCCAAACTATTGAAAGAGTCCATATGTCTACCAACTGATGAATGGCTAATGAAGAAGTGGCATATATACACAATGGAATATTACTCAGCAATCAAAAAGAATGAGATCTTGACATTTGCAGTAATGTGGTTAGAGCTAGAGTGCATTATGCTAAATGAAATAAGTCTGTCAGAGAAAGACAAATACCATATGATTTAATTCATAGGTGGAATTTAAGAAACAAAACAGATGAATACAGGGAAAGGGAAAAAAAGAGATGGGAGCAAACCATAAGAGACTCTTAATTATAGAGAACAAATTGAGGCTTGATGGAGGGAGGTGGGCAGGGGATGGGGTAAATGGGTGATGAATATTAAGGAGGGAAAGTTGTGATGAGCACTGGGTGTTATAAGTAAGTGATAAATCGCTAAATTTTGCACCTGAACCCAATTTTACCATATATGTTAAGTAACTAGACTTTAAATAAAATCTTGAAAAAAAAAAGATGCAGTGTATACATAAAATGGATTTTTACTCGGCCATAAAAAAGAACTAAATCTTGCCATTTGCAATGACATGGATGGAACGGAAGTATGCTAAGTGAAATGAGTCAGAGAAATACAAATACATTATGATTTCATTCCTGGGGAATTTAAGAAATAAGTAAGGGGAACGAAAAGAGAGAGAGGGGCACCCCAAGAAACAGACTTGTAACTATAAAGAACAAATTGATGGTTACCAGAATGCAGTCGTTTTGGAGGATGGCTTAAATAGGTGATACACATTAAGGAGTGCACTTGTGATGAGCACTGAGCATTTTTTGGAACTAAAATTAATATTGTATGTTAACTGACATTTATTAATTTTATTTTTTTTTAATGTTTATGTGTTTTTGAGAGACAGAGCAAAGATAGGGAAGGGGAAGAGAGAAAGGGAGACACAGATTCCAAAGCAAGCTCCAGGCTCTGAGCTGTCAGCACAGACAGCTGACATGGGGCTCAAACTCACAAACTGATAGCATGACCTGAGCCGAAGTCATAGGCTTAACTGAGTGAGCCACCCAGGTACCCTGTAATAAAAACGTGAAAAAAACAACAACAAAAAAAACAACAACAAAAAAAACAAACCATTTGCCTTCATTCTGCAAAGTGCAAAGATGTTAGATTTACAAGGAGATGCACTGACAGAATGTAAATACAAACTGATTTGCAAACTCACAAGTGGTATATAAATTGATATTTTCGGTGAGTAGAGTTGCAGTGTAGTAGGGGAAAATTTCAGTTGAGTCAGAAAAGTCACTACAAAGACTGGGTGACTTTTGAGACATTACTTTTAGCCTTAGTTATCTCTTCTCAAAAATAGGGAAATTAACATGAAATTCACATAATAACTGTGATAAATAAATGAAATAACATGTAATACATATTACATGTCCAGTATTTCAGCAGCAGCAGGATTTTTTCTTAACACTATGTACAGTATGCCTGTGTATTAGTTTTCTATTGCTGTCATAACAAATTACCATAAACTTAGTGGCTTCACAGGGAAGAAACATTAACTTACAGTCTTGTAGGTCAGAAGCCTGGGATCGTCTCATGGGCTAAAATCCACATATCAGCAGACTGTGTTCCTCTCTGGAAGTTCTAAGGGAGAGTTAATTGTCTGCTCATTTAGGTCATTTTCAGAATTCATTTATTAGCAGCTATAGGACTGAGATATCATTTCTCTGCTGGGTATCATCTGGAGGCTGTCCTCAGCTGTTAGAAGCCACCTGTATTCCTTGACTTACGGCCCTCTTCCTCCATCTTCCAAGGCAGTAATGGCAGTTTGAGTCCCTGTCACACTTCAAATCTCTCCTCCTTTTTCCATGTGATTTCATTGATTTACTCCTCTGATTTTAAGGAGACATGTGATTAGATGGGGCCCACCTGAATAATCCAAAATAATCCTTCCATCTCAAAGTCTGGAACTTAATCATATCAGAAGCCCCTTCTGCCTGTTTTACCTTCTGTAAAGTAACATATTCACAAGGGCCTGAGGTTAGGGGTCACTATTCTGTCTACCACAACTAGGTATTGTGCTAACAGATGTACAAAATAATGTAAAAACTATCAACCCTATTACTAAGGATTCTGAATGTAAATTTAAATACTTTTTTGTTTTGTTTTGTTTTGTTTTTGGACAGAGAGAGTGTGCGAGCTCACTCGCACAGGTTAGGGACCGAGAAATAGGGAGAGAGATAAAGAATCCCAAGCAGGCTCCACACTGTCAGTACAGAGCCCAAAGAGAACCTCAAAGTCATGAGAACCGTGAGATCATGACCTGAGCTGAAATCAAGAGTTGGTTGCTTAACCCGACTGAGCCACCCAGGCACCCTCTGAGTGTAAATTTAATAATCAAACCAATTTAGTGAGGTAGGTACTAGTATGGACTTAGCTTTCTGGATGAAAGAGACTGAGACATGAAAGGAAATAGAATTTGCTTAAAGTCATCAAATCAGTGAGCTCAAGTTTGAAACCAGTCAGTCTGGTCTAGGAAAGCCAAACTATTATCCTCTTTGAGTTCATTGTCAAATGGGTGTTGGGGAGATGGGGAAAACAATGAAGTTAACATGTAAATGTCATGTCACAATTGTGGTAAATTCTAGAAAGGAGCTGTGGATGGTGCCAAGAAACCTTGAAGTTGAGAGAAATGCTAGGACTTGGCTGTTGTTAAAGTCTGACAAATGCATGGGATGAACTAGATAAAGTCAGAGTACATTCCAGGCAGAGGGCTCAGCCTCTGTAAATGGCCTGTAGCGAGAGGGCACTTACCCAATATGGAAAGACTGAAAGAAAGCTATTCATGGCCAGAGGTGAAGGGAGGAAAGGGGAGTATAAGCCTAAAGTGAGGCTGGAACAGAAGGTGGAAGTCAGACTACAAAAGGGTTTGAGGCTACGTTAAAGGTTTGTATTTATCCTAGAAGCTATGGGAAATATTGTAAGACCTGAGCAACATGATCAGATTGATGTTCCAAACATTAACTTTGGCTCTAATGGGGAAATATGTTGGAGGAAGGCAAGAGTAGAAGCCAAAACACCCAGGGGAGGCTGTCACAGTAGCATTGAGGCTCAATGTTAAGATGTTGGACTAAAGTGGCAATAAGGAGTGATGGAAATTAGAGGTATTTTGAAGATATTCATCAAGTAAAAATAAGAACTGTGTGATACATTGGAAGTGGGGATGCTAAGTTAGGCAATTGAAAAGCCCCAATGCGTGTCTATTTACTCTTTCCCCTGTTTATTATCCTTGTTGAGGCTCATTATAATGTTCTTGGAGTCTTAGAAAATAGTGTTTATCCTTCTAGGCCTCTTGATTCTTCTTCCTTGCCTGGAGCTCTTGATTCTAGAAGTCTGGCTTGAGGTTTTGGAATTCAGGAATTATGTGTTTTTTGTTTTTAAATAAGCATTATTTTTTTAGAATAGTTTTAGCTTCAGAGCAAACTGAGTGGAGGGTACAGGGATTTCTCATATACCCATATGCTCTAGCATACCTATAGCCTTCCTCATTGACATTCCCCATTGTAGTGCATTTGTCACAGCTAGTGAACCTGTATTACTACTTCGTCACCATTCAAAGCCCATAGCTGACATTACAGTTCACTCTTGGTATTGTGTATCGTACGGGTTTGAAGAAATATATAATGACATGTATCTGTTGTTACAATGACATACAGAAGAATTTCACTGCCCTAAAAATCCTCTGTGCTCTGATCTGCCTATTTATCTCTCCCTCCCCTATAACTCTTGGCAACCATAGCACTTCTTACGGATTCCATAGTTTTTATTTTTCCGGACTGTCATATGAGTGGAATCATATAGTATGTAGCCTTTTCAGATAGGCTTCTTTCACTTCGTAATAAATTTTCAAGGTTTCTCCATGTCTTTTCACGGCTTGATAACTCCCTTATTTTTAGCACTAAGATTCCATCATCTTGATATACCAGTTTATTTATTCATTTACTTACTGAAGGACATCTTGATTGCTTCCAAATTTTAGCAATGATGACTAAAACTCTGTGTGCAGGTTGTTGTGTGGATGTAAATTTTCAACTCCTCTGGGTAAATACAAAGGAGTGTGACTATTGTGTCATATGCTAAGTGTATGTTAAGTTTTGTAAGAAACCACCAAACTGTCTTGCTAAATACATGAGCCAATGTTGCAGTCCCACCAGCAATGAGAATCCCCCTTGTTCTACATCCTCACACACATTTGGTGTCAACAGAGTTCAGATGTTGGCCATTCTAATAGGTGTGTCCTTGTATCTCGTTGTTTCAATCTGGGCTTCCCTGATGATACTGATGTAGAACATCTTTTCATATGCTTATTTCCCATTCCTATATCTTGTTTGGTGTGGCATCTGTTAAGATCTTTGGCTCATTTTTTAACTAGGTTATTTTTCTTACTCAATTTTAGGAGTTCTTTGCGCATTTTGGATAACAATTCTTCATCAGTGTGTGGTTTGCAAAAATTTTCTTTCAGTCTGTGGCTAGCCTTTTTATTCTAACACTGCATGGACAGTGCTTTTGCAGTGTCTTTTTTAAAACAGACCTCATTTGAATATTGTTCTATTCCAACAAGTTTGAGAAACAATGATATACAAAGGGTGTTAAATCAGTAGGTCTTAGCACTGGCTGCACATTAGAATCACTTGGAGTGTTTTTAAAAATATATATATATCTACACGAGGGCCTGGCCTGAGATAATTAAATCAGGTGTCGCAAGTTAGGTCTGGGCATTGGTGTTTCAATATGCAACCAGCACTAAATTCCAGGTTAAGTTTTATGTGTGTATAAGTAAATACTTATATATATTATATGGATACTTATATACACATATGTATATACATATGTATATATATACACATATGTGTGTGTATGTGTATATATATATATGAATCCTGGGGTAATGTAAAAATGTATGTATATACATACGTGTGTGTGTGTACATATATATGTATACATGTGTGTATATATATGTATATACATTTGTGTATGTATATGTGTGTGTGTGTGTGTGTGTGTGTGTATATATATATATATATATATATATATATATATATATGAATCCTGGGGTAATGTAAAAATGTATGTATATACATACGTGTGTGTGTGTACATATATATGTATACATGTGTGTATATATATGTATATACATGTGTGTATGTATATATGTGTGTGTGTGTGTGTGTATATATATATATATATATATATATATATATATGTGTGTGTATATATGAAGCCTGGGGTAATGTAAAAATAGAAGCATATCAGGCATATGATAAAGATGGTATACAAATCCAAACAATGATAAGTTATTCAAAATGAAATTGATAAAGTAGTAAAGGAACTGAATTATTCTCCATCCATAGGGATGTTTTCAACCTTTTCCAAATGAATGTATAAAAATTATTTTCACATCCTCCAGCAGAAATGATTAACTAGTATATCAGATAGTATACACCTGTGTTTACTTTAAAGCAGACACAAAACAAATACATCAAATTTAGATTCCCTCTTCATAAAAGGAATCAAAGCATTTAAATAAGGGTAAACACTTTGATACTTGTGTCCATTGTTCAGATAGGTTTGCATTAAAGCAAAAGTATAAATGATGAATAATATAGCTATAAAATGATTTATGTAATAATTAAATTTAAAAATAACAATGTCAGTGACCTAAGGATCATCATCTCATTTACTAGTAATCTAAAGAGGACAATCTAGATCTATGATGATTAAAAATGATCATCCAAGGGGCAACTGGGTGGCTCAGTTGGTTAGGTGTCTGACTTTGGCTCAGGTCATGATCTCACGGTTTGTGAGTTTGAGCCCCACGTCAGGTTCTATGCTGACAGCTCAGAACTGGAACCTGCTTCGGATTCTGTGTCCCCCTCTCTCTCTGTCCCTCCACTGATCATGCTCTGTCTCTCTCTCAAAAATAAATAAATATTAACAATTTAAAAAAATTGTTTTTTAAACAATTTATCCAAATCTTAAAGATGTGAAGGTCTAGAGCGATGCCTGTTTTAACTTACTTGTTTATTTTTTTAGTTATAGTCTTTGAGTTACAACTGATAGACAATACTGTGTGTACTTAAAATGGGTGATAAATGTGTGTATATAAAATGCACAATCTAATGTTTTACAGACATACACACTTAGGACATCAGCTAACTAAGATAGTGAACATACTTACCATCTTCCAAAGTTTATTCACGCCCCTCCTCAGCTCCCACTTTCCCTTGTGCGCCACTCACATATGTGCAAAACGTATTCCTTTCTTGTTCCAGTTTTAGTATATGTGCTGCCAAAGTGAGCATAGAATTTACTCCTTTTTGTGTACATTTTTTTTCTACCCACTGTAATTATTGATACTCATCCAGGTTGTTGCATGTACCAATAGTCCTTTTTTTTTTTTTTTTACTGTTGCTGAGTCTACTGTTGTAGATGGGCCACAGTTGCTCTATTGGCTTCTTGATGGACATTCAGAGTGTTACCAGTTTTTGGCTACTACAAATAAAGTTTCTATGTACATTCACATACAAGTCTTTGTGTGAACATATGTTCTTGTGTTTTGGGACCCAGGAATAGAATAGCTGGATCAACTAAGTGTCTATTTGATTTTTTAAGACATGGTCAAAAGATTGTACAAGTGGTTGTAGCATTTTATATTCCTGCCAACATTTTCTCCAGAGACTAACCAAAGGCTTGTCTCTGAACATTTCAGAATTTGGGTATGGGTAGGGAGTATTAGATCGAGTACTTTAAGTCTTTCTGTTTCTAGTATGGTACCTTATCTCAATACTTACTGTGTCTCACTGATCCTGGATTCTGAGATTCTTGGACTCTATTTCTCCAGAAAAGAAGTAGGTCATCTCATTGGAGAGACTGAACAAAGGATAAATTGTTTGTTTGCATGGGGTCAGGGAAGAAGACATGGGGCCCAATTGCTCTTGTACAGACTGCCAAATAATTGCTCATTTTCACAGGCATGCCTCCCCCACTTCCCACCTTCAGAGACACTGGATGTCTCAAGTCTGAAGTTTTCCAGGGTTGTAAAGGTTAGTTAGCGTATTTCTCATTGGCATTTTCCTTAACATCCACTTAGGCTGCAGCTTTCTCCTTTGTGCAGTCACCTATCACTTTGGTCATAACTCTGTTGTTACAATATTTAAAAAGGAACCTAGAATACCCTGGATGACATCAGAGGGAAGGAAAGTGAAGGCAGGACTGATTATCAGCCATTGTGCATTGTTATGGATATCCATGTTAAAATACTCACACGGCTTTCATACACATTGGTTATTAGTTGATAGTTCAAGCCTCCTGTCCCTTCTGTGAATCTTTGGATTTAACGACTGATAAGATTATACCTGGCGTAGTAGAAGGGCTTCCAGGACCCAGTTAGAGCACTCAACTCTGTCCATTCTGATTGCTGAATGTGTTCTGATTGACCCGCATGTTTTCTGACTAATTGGCTCCTGGTTTTGATGGGTCAGTATCTGTTAATATACTATGTTAAGTAATTTTAGTATCACCTCTGAATAAAGGAACTCTACCTTCTGTCCCCTGGAGAGTATCTGAAAAACATGAAGTATTTGTTTGAAGTAGAGCAGATTCCAGAAGGATATATTCTTTCCAGATACAGTAGGGCTTATTGACTAGATGGAGATCAACTACAGATTATAGATTTAGACCTAGGACAGATTTATTCTTAACATAAACATGAATTTTCTAAGTGCTAAACCTTTCCAACATTTAAATGGGGTGTTTTATTTATTCTCTAACCTTGGGGATACTTATATATTCAGATTTAATATCTATAGCATATAATATATAACAAAAGTATATGACTTTTAAGTATAACATTATACTTATTAGGAGTCTTATCAAAAAGATAAAAATATTGGTAAGGGTATGGAGGAGGGGAACCATGTGCCCTGTTGGTAGGAATATAAACTGGTACAGCCATATGGAGAACAGTATGGAGGTTTCTCAAAAAATTAAAAATAGAACTACCATATGATCCAGCAATCTCTCTTTTGGGTATATATACCCACAGGAAATGAAATCAGTACCTCAAAATAGATATATGCACTTCTATATTTATTGTTGTATAATTCACAATAGCCAAGATGGGGAAATAATCTAGGTGACTATTGATGGATGAATGGATAAAGAAATATGTGTGTGTGTACACACACCGTGGAATATTATTCAGCCTTAAAAAAAGAAGATTCTGCTTTGCAACAACGTGAATGAGACTGAAAACACAGTGCTAAATGAAATAATCCAGGCACAGAAAGAAAAACAGTGCATAATCTCCCCTATTGGTGAAATCTAAAAAAGTTAAATACATAAAGGCAGAGAGTAGAATAGTGGTTACCAGGGACAAAGAGGTAGGGGAAATGGGGAGATGTTCAAAGGGCATGAAGTTGCAGTTAGGTAGAATGAATAGGTCTTGCAACGTATGGCATGGTGACTATAGTTATTAATAATGTGTGGCATATTGGAAGTTTGCTTAGAGAGTAGATTTCAGGTGCTCTTATCATGCTCCACTCCCCAAGAATGGTAACCATATGAGGAGATGAAAATGCTAAATAGCTTGACTGCAATAATCATTTTACTATGTGTGTGTGTGTGTTTGCATGTGTGTGTGTGTCAAAATATGTTGTACACTTAAAATATATAAAGTTTTAAAAAATAAGTACTATTTTACAACTAAGAATAATACATACTTACATAGAAATTCATACTGGAAAACTTGAAAGCATAAAGCATGAATCAGAAAGGGGAAAATCTTCCTCTACAATTCACATGTAATAATAATTAATATTTTACTTCTGTGTAGGTTTTTTTCTAGATAAAGGAAATTTGTTTCTGTGTTACAACTTTAATATTTTATCACTTCTTTTAAAAACCTATGTTATGGTGATTTCAGAAAATTTTCCTTTGGGTCACAGGAGGAAGTTCATTACTCTATTGAAGAAATTTCTGGTAATTCCCAAAATATATGTACAGAATATGTACTGAAAATCTACTCTTTGGTTATATTGGGAAAATGTTTTACTGTTTTGTGTCCTATTTTTGCTTCAAATCTCTAGAATTTTATGGTCACCTTTTGTTGTCTCCAAGGACTTTCCTGGGTTATATTACTCTTGGTCAATTCATTCACTGGATGAATGTAAGTCCTTTAACTTCTCCAAATCACATGTTTGCTGAGTCTGTGGTGTGTAATAAATTTTAGTGAATGATTGTACACTACTAGATCGAAGTAGGGGTAGTGTATTTCACTGCTGTTAGCACCAGTTTCTCTTAGTGCCCAGATAGAAACCCAGCCCCACAGTTCCTGCCTAGCTCCTGGCAGGCTGTTGCTTGGTCAGAAACATCTCAGCTTCATCAATGAGTAATATCTACCATTTTAGACCATACTTCGTGGATGCTAGAGAGAGAAGCAGGCTTTCTCTCCTTTTGTCTAAGGAAGATTTACTCATTTCATGATGTTGGATGTTTGACAATGGTAACACCCATTTCTTCTTGGAAACTCCCACCCCATGTACAATGTTGTTGTTAAGCCTTCCCTGACCCAGGAAACACACTCATAATGTTGCCAGTCTGTTGCTCAAAGGATGGACTATGTAGCTTTAAATGACACTGTGGAATACCAACAGCTCAGATTAAATATATGTTTGTGAGGGGGGAAAAAGGATCTAAATTTCTACAGGCAAATGCTGCTAAAATAAACATACTCATTTTATATGCACATACAGAATGCGTAATACATCAGCCTGTAGCCTCCACACTGAGATTTGTTGGATTCCATAGTTGTCATAGATCAACGGGTGTGTACTTATTTGTTTTGTGTCAATTAAGTACCAGACTTGTGATTTTTTTTGTTACAAAGTACTCTTCCAAAGGTAGACAAAAGTTATCAAAGGAAACAACACTGTTCATAGTGCAAGTGCTATTTTTCTTTGTTTTTTAAAACTGTTTTGAGAGATAATTGGCATACCATATAATCCACTCATTTGAAATACACAATACAGTGATTTTTAGTGTATTTGCTGATAGAGGCATCTGTCACTACCATCACTTTTAGTTTTTGTCACCTCACAACCCATATCTATCTCTGCTCCTCAGCCTCTATTCCTTCCATCCCTAAGCAGCTACTAATATACTTTTTGACTCTATAGACACACATATTCTTGATATTTAATATAAATAGAATAATACATTGTGTTTGTAATGGGTGGCCCCTTTTGCTTGGTATACTGTTTTCAAGGTCCATCCGTGTTGTGGCATGTATCAGCACTCCATTCCTTTTTGTGGCCAGAAAATATTCCATTGTATGGTTGCCACATATTGTTTATTGATTTGTCAGGTGGACATGTGCATATTTCCACCTTTTGGCCATTATGAATAATGCTGCTACAACTATTTGTGGTAAGTTTTTTGTGGAGGTGTTTTTTTTTTTTTTAATTTTTTTTTCAACGTTTATTTATTTTTGGGACAGAGAGAGACAGAGCATGAACAGGGGAGGGGCAGAGAGAGAGGGAGACACAGAATCGGAAACAGGCTCCAGGCTCCAAGCCATCAGCCCAGAGCCTGACGCGGGGCTCGAACTCACGGACCGAGAGATCGTGACCTGGCTGAAGTCGGACGCTCAACCGACTGCGCCACCCAGGTGCCCCTGTGGAGGTGTGTTTTTATTTCTCTTAGACACACACCTGGGAGTGGAATTGCTGAGTTATACATAAATAGTAACTTCTCTTTTTCCTGTTTTAAAAGTAAATTTTTGGTGAGTACTCTGATGCAAATTATATATATGTGAGTATATACACACATGCATACATATATGTGCATCTACATAAGTAAATACATGTATGTACATATATCTCACATAAAGGATAAAAGGATAAAGATAAAAATAAAAAGCATGTATAAGCCCATCATTTAGTGACATATTTTAGCCCTTGTGTGTACATATCCACATATAAATATATCCAAATTGACATCATAATGTGCATAGTTTTACATCTTTCTTTGATCTTTGATATTGTAATCAGCATTGCATGCATTACTACATCATACAGATGTAATTTACCTAACCAATTAATTAGTGGACATTGTGTTCTTTCAATGTTGGTATTATTAATACTTAATGCCTAAAAATACCACATATCTTTTGATTCTTGGGATGAATTTCCAAGATTGGAACTGATCAAAGGTTATGAACAGATTGCTGCATTATTGCCATATTGAATTACATGACTTAAGGTCTTTTTATTTAAGAGAGAGAGAAAGAGAGAGAGAGAGAGAGAGAGAGAAAATGTGAGCGGGGGAGGGGCAGAGATAGAGGGAGACACAGAATCCGAAGCAGGCTCCAGACTCTAGGCTCTGAGCTGTCAGTACAGAGCCAGATGCAGGGCTTGAACCTAAGAACTGTGACACCATGACCTGAGCCGAAGTCGGATGCCTAACTGGCTGAGCCACTCAGCTGCCCCAACTTAAGGTCTTTTTAAAATAGTTTTTGTAAGAATTAAGTAAGAAACCATGTGCAAAAAGTCACTAAGTCAAAGTAGCCCTTACTTAATGCTGTGAGAAATTTTTCTTGCGAGGAGAGTGATTCTGAGATCAATACTTAAAAAAAGACAAAATTAGTTTATATGAAGCACCAAAAATAAATGGTAAACAATGAGATACAAATGCATGCTCAACACTGATAGATTTGAACTAGAAGGAAGGTAAGAGGAAAATGACAAGAGGAATGAGGGTGGAGTTGGCTGTAATAATTCTCTTACCTTTTTTTTTTTTTAAATAAAAATCTGGGCTCTTTTTTACATAAGCTGTATTTAACTGAGTGCATGTGAACACAACATATAACAACCATCCTTTGTCCCTGGACACTAGCTTTATGGGGTCATCTGCAGAGAAATGTCTACACATATCCATAAATGGATCCAATTCAGCAAAACATAATGTGATGCACCAAGTTATCTGATGAAGAAATCAAATAGTGATGGCAACAACAATAAATTTTTTTTGGCAAATATATGTGAACCAAAACAGGAGAAAATGCTCATGTAAAAGACCAAATAATGTGTACCAAATAACGATTTGATATTTGTGTATATCATGAAATGATAACACAGTAAGTCTAATTTTGTTTTTTTATTAGTTTTTAAAAAATGTTTATTTTTGAGAGAGAGAGTGGCAGGGGAGGGGCAGAGAGAGAGGGAGACACAGAATCTGAAGCAGGCTCTGGCTCTGAGATGTCAGCACAGAGCCTGATGGGGGGCTGGGTCTCGTGAACTGTGAGATCATGACCTGAGCTGAGGTCAGATGCTTAACCTACTGAGCCATCCAGGCACCCCTTATTTTTTTAAAAAGTTTATTTGTTTTGAGAGAGACAGAGACAGCAGGGGTGGGGGAGGGGCAGAGAGAGAGAGAAAGAGAGAGAGAATCACAAGCAGGCTCCACACAGTCAGTACAGAGTCCAACATGAGGGCCAAAGCTGGAAAGCTGCAATTTCATGACCTGAGCTGAAATCAAGAGCCGGATGTTTCACTGAGCCCCCCAGGAACCCCTAGTTTTAAACAACCATCACTACATAGATACATATTTGTTTCCTTGTGATGAGAACTTTTAAGATGTACTCTAAGCAACTTTTAAATATGCAATGCAGTATTAGTAACTAAAAAACAGTAAGCATTGGTTCAAATGCTTTTCAAAAGAAGCAAAAAGTAAAAGTCTGGGGAACATACCTTAAGAGATACTAACATTTTTGCAGTATTTGTTAAAAGTCTGAAGAAGGTGATTCTGGAGGAAGAATACAGCAAAGAGAAACATATTAATATTAGTCCATCTTATCTTAAAAGTGGATAGCCTTCAGAATTACTATTTACATATCTCTATGTATTATCTATTGGTCTCGCATATGTGAATACATGTATTCAGTGTCATTTTTATTGTTTACTTTTTTCTGAACTATTGAGGCAGACTTGAATTTGTCAACCATGGTTTTGCCACTTTGAATCTTTTTTAGAAATAAAATTTCTGGGCTTGAAGGAGTCTTGCAAGAAGAGAAGTCTTCCCAGAGGATGGGAAGATTTAGCTATGCCTTCAAGGATGCATTTGCTTCCCAGCCTAAAAATCAATCAGTAGATGAAACAAACCAAAATTCAGTTCTCAGATGTGGGGCACAGCCCTTCTGGAACTGTTTTTGGCAGCCTGTATTAAGTGCCTATTGCTGTATCATATTGCCGGATATTCTATAAGTCAGTGATCAGAAACTAGAATGGGGAAGATGTAAAATACAACTCATTACTCAGAAAGCACACAGTCTGAGAAGGGCGCTGAAGGGAAAGGTGACCCAAGTCATGCTCTTGTCTATAATCCCTGTGTTCCTTGCCCTGAAAGCCACAGAAAGTCAGTAAGCAGATGTGGATAAGTGATCTTCCAGACATCTTGGGGCACAAAATTTTCACGGTGGGGGACATGACTTTTTCTTATCCTTTCTCTTTCATATTTTCTCTGGCTGGTATCACTTTAAATAATTGCTTCTTACTCATTGTAGATATTTATAGATTCCCTGCCAAAACAGTAGGGACTTATTTTAGAAGATCACAGATTCACAGGGAACAAAATGTCTTAACAGTGATTAAAAGGATAATGTTCAAAATGCAGCTAATGGTTATTTCTTTGCTCAGCTACATACAGTGTTCACTTCTCTTGATTTTTTAAATTAATTATGGAAGCAGATAGTGGGGATCCTCAGTTCATATCTCAGTGTCTAATCCCTGAATTGAAGGTGTTTAAGCAAATGATCTCTCAGATTCACTTTAGCTCTAAATTTTGGTGAGCCTGTACAATTTCTTCTCTTAAAACAAGCACAGGATTATCTAATCAAGCTTTAGACTCCCTGATCAAAAATGGCTAATGGCTTCAAAGTGCCCGTTTTAACCTAGTACTCAAATATCTTTGACTAATTCGTACCCAGTCTATGTTCACATGGTCTCCCAGCATTCCTCAATACAAACACTCCACTGACTCTGTTGGTCTCCTAATTATATTACTAATCTGACTTGTTTTCTCCTTTGTTCCATACTATGTTCTCTTTCCTTACTCCTATACCATTCTATCGCTTTATCTAAAGGCTCCTCATGTTCTCATATCAAGACCTTTCATGTTTCTACTCTGCCCATTTGGGAAGACTGGGGCTGGAGAGTGAGAGGAATCTCTGAAGTTGTTGGCATAGTAACCTTGGACCAGTTACTTAAGACTTCTCCGTGTTCTGGTTTTCTCATTTGTTAAATAAAATTCCTAAGAGTACCTGGCTCATAGAGATCTTGTGAGGGTGAATCCGAAGTACTTTAATGTGTTTTTGGTACATAGTAGCAAGTTGAGTAGATGACGATGAGGACATTGATAGGTATTTTTTATCATTATTGCATATTTGGTCTTTGCCATGACAGATCTTGCCTACGTTTTAATCTCACCAGTTTGAAAATTCTCTTGAATGATAGCTTATCTTTTCTATGCTAACCTGTGTGTGGTTTTACTGCAGAATGTTCTCCTCCACTGCTGTGAGGAAAACAGTCTGATATTTAGGAGAAAGAAAAGGCTCCTTCTCTTTGACAGAAAGCAGGCAATTTAACTCCCTCAACTCTTCCTGCCATCTGCCTTAGCTGTGCTTTGTTTTTCTGAGAATTTTTAGCCCATTCCCATTACACCTGGTCTCCACTCCTTCCTGGATCTCAGATTCACTTTAGCTCTAAATTTTGGTGAGCCTGTAGAATTTCTTTTCTGAAAACAAGCACAGGATTATCTAGTAAACCAGAGGGCATGTTACTGAAGTGAGCAGAAACAATTACATGTCCTTCTGATCTATAGTCATGAGTTGTGACGCATGACACAAGGCAGGCAATTGGCAGTCAGCCCACTCTGCCTTCTTAGATGGCATTTAAGTCTCACTCTAATTCACAGTAACTAGAGAAAAGTATTTCTACTGAAATATTGAGTGTTTATATCATAGTACGTTTTAGTGAATATATGGGTAGAAAAATTTAGAAACATTTTAATGGGACCCATAATATTGAATCTACCTCGTGAGAACATAGAAATCATCCTGGTTTGTAAACATTTTGTGTAGTTACTGATAAACAAAAACAACACATCTGAATAGGTCAAATTTCAGTTCAATTCCAGGGTTGGGTTGTTTAGTGACTTTTTTTGTTTTACTCTTCCAAAATTGTTTTTTAATATAATTGACACCCAGTGGCTTATTGTTAGAAATGCTAGACACTGAGGTGGCTGATTCATGGCAGATTATTTTTGACTTCGTAATTATGTCCACCCAAATTATAGGGGTGTTTTTTCCTCTGAATTTTTTCTATATCTCTAGGTTATACTATTTATAGGTTTCTCAGTAGAATTGGGCAGGCTTTTTTAAAATGGCTTATAACTGGGCCTCAGGTGTTCGAATTGTAGGAATCACTTAAACTGGTCAGAGCTCGGGAGCTTGAGTACCCCAGTGGTGAGCTGAAATCATCCATTGTTTATCAAAGAGTTGCCATGTCATTCCTCACCTGTACAGCCCAACAATCATCAGGCACTGTGCCATTTGACTCATCATTCATTCATCAAACATACATTAAACTGCTGGCTATCTGCTCTGTGCCCTAGTGATGCAAACATGAACAGAACACATTCTCTTTACTCCCAACTGTGGCAAAAGGTGATGTTATAAAAACTGAAGATCGCATTGGAAACTTGCTGACATCAACAAGTCCAAACAGCTCTTACATGTATTTCCTCAGCTACGAAATTGGAATAATGTCTATCCTGACTGACTTGTTTTCAAGTGATCAGATAGGCTGGTACACATGGGAGCACTTTGTAATGGCCAATAACAGTATAAGATTTTTTTTTTAACATAGTAGCCTGTTGGTCTATAAGACTTAAAAGCATTCCTCCTCAAATATCCAATTTGTTAGAGAACAAGGATAACTTCAGAATGTCAAAGGATAGATCTGCCTTGTGTCTTTTAAAGCTAGATTTATCATTAGAACTGCTGCTTGAAAAAAAAAAAAAAAGGACAAAACTGAATTGAGGCCTGCCATAAAAAAAATACTTCATTTGCAAATTTAATGCTATTAGGACCCTTTTATTTTTCCACAAATGTAACATGATTTTGCATCTTTGGAACTGCATAGCTCCTGAAATCACCCAACAGTGCTCCTGAATTTGACATGCTTTGATTTTTAAAACTACTCTCTACCTTTCCATTTATTGCAACTTTGAAGCAAAAATGAAATTCAGGAACACATAGTAATGTTCTCAGATACCCACTTGTTTACTGTGTAACTTGTTCTCTCATTGGGTAACATATTTTTTATGTTTAAAAAATTTTTTTTAATCTTTATTTAATTTTGAGAGAGAGACAGTGTGTGAGCGGGGGAAGAGGAGAGAGAGAGAGAGAGAGAGAGAGAGAGAGAGAGAGAGAGAGATACAGAATCGGAACCAGGCACCAGGCCCTGAGCTGTCAGCACAGAGCCTGATGTGGGGCTTGAACCCATGAACTGTGAGATCATGACCTGAGCCAAAGTTTGATGCTCAACCAACTGAGCCACCCAGGTACCCCAAGTTTTTTGTTTTGTTTTTTTTTAATTTTTATTTTTGTCTTTTTTTTTTTTTTTTAAGAGAGAGGGAGGACATGAGCATGAGTTGGGGAGAGGGGCAGAGGAAGAGAGAGAATCCCAAGCAGACTCCACTCTCAGCATGGAGACTGACATGGGGCTTGATCCTACAACCCTAAGATCATGACCTGAACTGAAATCAGGAGTCCGACACTCAATCAAATGAGCCACCCAGGCATCCCTCATTTGGTAACGTAGAGAACCATTATGACTTAAAGACACTCACACAGCTTGGTAAATTAGAAGGGTGTGAATATATCTGACCTGAGGAGATAATTTTATACATGTCCAATAGGATAGGGTAAAAAAATATTGCTGAGAGGAAAGGATGGTACTATAATGTATTTGATTATAATTTGTTAAAACCATGTTGAACAGATTAATTAGGGAATAAATTTTAAAATGTCACATATGTAATGTTAGAAGAACCCATGTACTTAAAATGTGGCTTTCAAATTCTTTTCTTCATGTCCTAAATTACTCACATTGTGATTTAAAAAAAAAAAAATTTAATGTTTGTTTATTTTTGAGAGAGATACAGAGAGACTGAGTGCAAGTGAGGGAGGGGCAAAGAGAGAGGGAGAGCAAGCGAGGGAGGGGCAGAGAGAGAAGGAGACATAGAATCCAAAGCAGGCTCCAGGCTCCAGGCTCCAGGCTCCGAGCTGTCAGCACAGAGCCCGATGTGTGGCTTGAACTCACAAACCGTGAGATCATGACCTGAGGTGAAGTTGGTCGCTCAACTGACTGAGCCACCCAGGCACCCCTGTGATTTCTATTAGTGCAGCTGTGTTCATTTCTCTCATTTTTTGAGTCTTCTCACAGAGACAGGTTTGGTTTTAATATTAATGAACCAAGAGATGGATTGTGACACTTCACTGCCAGTGTTGATCTGATTTGTAAAAAGCTAATATATTTATGTGAATTCAGCATTTCTTTTTCTTTTCTGTGTAATAATCCATGAGCTAAATGGGTCTGAGACTCTTTGGGGGGTCAATGTTCATGCAGAATAGCTAAAGTTGTACACCAGACATGGGCTGAAATTCCATTGAAATTAGTTTGTGGGTGGAAATTAGTGGCTGGACATAGGTAAATTGAAACCATCTGGAAGAGTTTAAACAGTCACTGAAACAAGAGAGGGTTTCAGCAAGATAGTGCATTTACACAGGTGAGAGTCTGACAGCAGCTGGGGTGAGTTAGTTTCATGGTGATCCTATCCCTGTTAAATTCATTGAGTCACATTGTATGCATGCATTTAGGTTACAAGAATGCAAGTCTATATAATGATAGCCAACAAAGTAAAAAAATGAGGAAAAATAAGCATTTCCATTTTGCAAATGAATACATTAGTGATTTCCCTCCATGAGCAGAAATGGACTTTTCTTCAATGGGTCTCAAGTCTCCATGCCACATAAAGTGTTAGCATTTTTCTAAGCTGAGTGAAACATTAGCATTTAAACACAGTATTATTTTAAAGGGATGAAAGCAAACACTTCAGAGTGATAGGTTCATATGTTGGAATTAAAAACAGTGATTCATTTATTGAAATATGTATTTGTTTTTACTGTTCTTACTGGGTTTTCAAGTGTAGTATTGATATATTTTTGCCTTATAGACTTATGTTATAATGTAACTCAAAAGCAAGCTGAGACTCATCTGTATTATGATTAAGAAATACAGTTGGCCAGGACAAGTATCTAATTAAGGTAGACACTGGATACTGCAGGATAGTGTGGGTCTAGGTGGTGGGTGCTTCCTGTCAGCAGATAACTAATAAAGGGAGTCTGGCAGGTCTGGGGTGTTAAACAGGTTTCAGAGATAAACAAGGACAAATAGGAAAGCACAGTTACTGGGATTTCAGGCTTGAAACACATTTCAGAGATGGAGAGATGAGCAAAGACAGGGAGCAAAAAGAGAGAAGGGCTAGCAAATGGTATTACAATATGCTCCTACTGTACAAGTCATTTGCTTTCTGATCTGTATCAATTTAAGGTTACTTGCCAATTATGTTCAATAAATATGTCAGGAATTTCTTTGCCATAAAGACCCAAATATTCTATGAGATAATCAGACTCTTTTGTCCTATTCATGGTCTTTCTTCAGCTATCTTAAATATGTTCCTCTATGTGTGGAATCAAGGATAATTTTTAAAATAATCTTGGATAATGCAACTTTTGTTAGAATATAAATACATTTAAGGGGAAAAAATTGCTTTGCTTTTTGAAAGACCTTAAGAAGATGAAGAAGAAAAAAAACTGCAAGGATACAGAAAAGTACATAAGGACTAAGTAAAATAGTGAGATTAAATTTTTCTTATTTCAGTCTGGCAGGGGCATACGAGAGTTCCCTAGGGAAGACTGTTTACTCAAGGACACGGACTCAGACGGAAGTGAGTGTGCAGGAAGTTTGTTGGGGCAAGGACTCCTTTTTGGGGAGTCGGACTGGACTTTGTGTCCCCATGTCAGTCAGTCCTTGAATAGGAGCTAATAGGGGAAGGGGGTCTTGCCTTCACTGAAGCCCTACTTAGATGGGAAAATAAGATTTTTAGTCCTGAAGGGGGTGTGGGGAGGAGGAGATTTGGGGAGTCCGTCTCTTGCCCTCAGATCTATTTGTCCTATAAGTCTAGGGAGCATCTCCTTTAGGACTCTGGTGCTCCTTGTTCTGGGGGAAACTTTGAAGAGAAAGGTTAATAGGGGAAGTGGCAACCCTTACTGCTGCTACAGGCAGGCTTGAGGTTAAATTCCTTTATGATTCATTCTAGATCTATCACCATTGGTTAGTTGCTCTGCTGGTTGGGGAAGCTTTCTTTTGAGTCAACCAGACCTTTATTCTTGGGGGAGTCCAGTCCCCATTTACCTATTTTGCTTAGACTGTGGCTGTGGCGATTAGGGACTTTTTATCAAAACTGTGTGTGTGTGTGGAGGGGAGTACTAACGTCAGTCATCTGAGTGCCGAAGAAGTTCCTCTTTCCCCAAGTGTATATAATATCAGTTCTACCTCCTCCTGATGAGTAGGTCAGTTACCTTGTCAGGATGATATTTCTGTTTGTTTGTTTGTTTGTTTATTATTTTTTTTTTTACTAGCCTTGGACACCAGGTACCCAAGTGACACCTATATCAAATGTCCAATGGGACTTCGGCTATATCTGCTGGGGGTCACTGGTGGTGATAGTAAAGGGGATTGTTTCTGTGCCTTTCTCCTGAAACACATCTATTCTTGTTCTGGGTATAATTCAGCTTATAATGGTCACTGATTTAGCATACTGCAGGATGGTACCCCATACTGGCAGGATATTGTCTTTAATCTGGGGCCTCAGCAGCACCTTTAAGAGGCTATTCGAACACACGACTGGGCCAATAACTTCTGGGTAGTGAAAAGGAAGGACAAGTGGCTATGTGCACACTGCCTTATTTCCTTTGATGTAATGAGAGTTGCTTGGTCTGAGGTGAGGATGTGTGAGGTGCTCTGAGAGTGGATCAAATGCTCTGTAAATCCTTTGGTAGTAGTGCTTATGATGCTTTATCTGGAATGTGTAATAATTCTTGTCAAAATTAATTAAAGTGCCTTCTGGGCCAGAAAGGCTCCTTTGTAGCTAGCTGACCACGAAGAGGCCAGTTGTTCTCCATAGGATAGTGCTGTATCAGGGCTCATGATTGGTTTTTGTCATGTCATTTGACAGTGGCAGTAGTAGATAATCCTTGTTGTGTGAGCTTATATGCAATTTGGTTTATGCATGCCTCAATTTCTACCATAATATCAACAGGCCTGTTATGAGCACATGAGGATTTCTTTCTTTTTTTAAAGAAAGTTAAAGGCTTAAACTTCTTTTTTTAATTGCATCAAGGAACAACCTGAAGAATTTTGAACCACTTTCCTGATTTGAGAATGCTGGTCCAGAATCCCCATGGGTAATGCTTCAACAAACCATCTCATGGATATGTGGTCTGCCTTTTGCAGTCCCCCATTCATATGCTATTTCCATTTTTTAACAAAGAATTTGAGTAAGTAAGCATCTTTCAGTAAAAGCTCAAAGTCAGATACTAATTCAGAAACAATTGATCCTCAATCTGTTAATATTTATATGTTTAAAGTTTTTTTTTCATTACTAGACTTGACGTCAGTGTCATTCAAAGTTTGTGGACACTGCTCTGTGTACAAACACTCCAATGGAAGAATCCTAATAGCTCCTAGAAGCATAAACATCTTAAGCAGAACCTGCCATCATGGATCAAAAACTCTGTTGATACATACAATTTCCAAGTGCACATAATACACTTTGGTGGTCCTAAACTTCTAGGTATGCCCCACATGTAGAATTGGAACTTAAAACACTATGTCCACCAACTCAAGGAAGCTAAATTGTGAATAGAATTTCTTTTTCCAAATTCTTGGACTTTAAAAAATGACCTGTCAGTTACAAGCTTCAGGAACTTCCTTGAAAATGTATGGGCAAAGAAATGTTGCTGTAATCTCTTGTTGGAAGAGTGAAGTCTTACTATAGGGGATGTAGATCTTAATTTGATTCACTTTGATTTGAGAGAAAATCCAGTAAGAGAAGAGTGTGATTAAATAAACCCATGAAGCTAAACTGATCAAAATCTCAATTAACTTTCTTTCTTTCTTTCTTTCTTTCTTTCTTTCTTTCTCTTCTTTCTCTTCTTTCTCTTCTTTCTCTTCTTTCTTTATTTCTTTTGTTTTTTTGCCACACATAGATTTCATGAGAAAGAGGCAAAGAGTAAGAAATCCTTCATGTTCAAGATTTATCTTGCTCCAAAAATGCACCTTCCAGGGATGCATGACTCCTACCTTATTTCAATCCAATGTGAGAACATCCCACATCCTCAATTCTATGCAGTGGTAATGTTTAAAATAATTACTTGGAGGTACCACAGGGCCTACAATGATCCAAAGAAAATTCAGTTATGTTCAGAGATTGTTCCTATTTAGGAAAGAAAACTTGTCAGTGTACTTGCAAAAAAAACCCAAAAAACAAAAAACAAACAAAAAACAAAAAAAACAAAAACAAAAACAAAACCCCACTTTGAATAGTGCAGAGGTGAGAGACTGACAATTTTCCAAATTAACCTGCAGTTAGTCAGATAGGATAGTCTATTTCTCAAGTATTCTGCTCATTCATGGTCTTACTGTGTTTGAATAAACCCATACCTCAGTTGGGGGCATCCATGTCCTCCAAAGTTTAGGCAAAACAATTCTTTAAAACTCCCAATTTCACAGTGTTTGGACGTTTCTGAGTTGATTTCTTCAGGGTTTGCTTGTTTTCCCTTTGTGGGAGACTATTACATTTTTGTTGCTTCCTAGTTGCAAAGGATTCTTCCTAGAATTCATAATAAGAAAATCTAACCACACCGAATATATAAGGATTTTTATGGCTCTGGTTAGAAAACTAACAACAGACAACAGGCAGTCAGTGGCTGCCATGCTGTCCCAATCTACCACCCCTGTTCTGGGGCCATCCCCCCTCCAGAACTTTCATAGGCTGGCCTTCCGGCCAAGTGACCTTCTTCACAGAGTGTAGTCCCATAGTCTTAAAGGGGGTGACTGACCCATCAGGCTAATAATTTACATATGTCCTGCCTTGTTCCCTTCTGTATCCCTTTGGGTTCTAATGAACAATATCTATATCAGAGTGAGTTTTTATTTTCTGTCAAATGCTTATTTTAAATTACTTCTTCTTCCCCTAGTCCTTGAAGAATAAGGAGCTCTTGACTCTACAGTTCTAACAATCTTAATTCAGTTCAGTTGACTCATTTTATGGATAAAAGTAAAACTCAGACCAGGGAATTGATTTCCAAAAAAAAAAAGTAAAGCTATTTAGAAGCAGAGCTAATACTGTAACATAGGTCTTGTGCCTGTTGGGCCAATACCCCTTTCTACATGTGTCACTTTTTTGCTCCTTTTCAGCTTGGGATTGTAGTGATGAGGGATCACAGGATTGTTTATATACTTTCTATATCTGTCTATTAGAACTATAAACGTGAATGTATGTTTCCTGTGATATTTAATCATGTAATAGAAGGAGATAATGTAATTTCCTGTCCTGCAAATCATGAAAAAATACCTTCTGTATTTCGCTAATGTTTGATATATTGTTATTGGAATATAAAAAAATTTCCATAGTGTAAGTGGGCATAAATTCTTTTATGTTTCTCTTTCCCTGTTGGGATATGCTGACACAAGGCAACGATTGGTTACATTACATTAGGAGAACAACAGTTTAAAAGAAAATCACCATAAGTTTAGTGATGGCGGGTTTTTTTCTATTGAATGGAAAAATTGTTCAGCTTTTGTGTCTATGTGGGTAACCTCTTCTGTGTCTGGGTTTATCTTAGTCATAAGGCAATCACATGGTATGAGAACATTAGAAAACTATAGGAAAACAAAATCCAGCAGATAGTTGAAGACATGTTTACTCCAAATAAATGTTTTTAAAATTCCCAGCTTTTAATAAAACTTTGAACCCACAGAAAAGTGGCAAAGGTAGTATGATAAGGATACATATAGCCCTTACCTAAGCTCATTAGTGGCTAACATTTTCATTTTCTGGTATTTGATTCTTTTTCTTTTTCCC
Organism: Leopardus geoffroyi; assembly: GCF_018350155.1. Classification (NCBI taxonomy): domain Eukaryota; kingdom Metazoa; phylum Chordata; class Mammalia; order Carnivora; family Felidae; genus Leopardus; species Leopardus geoffroyi. Next base: position 49,875,314 of record NC_059337.1, read on the forward strand.
TCTACACACACACACACACACACACTTTAGTGGGCTGTGCTATTTGTTTTTTTTTTTTTTTTTTTTAATTTTTTTCAACGTTTATTTATTTTTGGGACAGAGAGAGACAGAGCATGAACGGGGGAGAGGCAGAGAGAGAGGGAGACACAGAATCGGAAACAGGCTCCAGGCTCTGAGCCATCATGGGCTGTGCTATTTGAAAGTAAGTCACACACATCAGGATACTAGGCCCAATAGTACTTGAGGTTTTTTCTTAAGAACAAGGACATTTTTGTATTTATTACAACAACAATTACAGAAAAGACATTTGCCACTGATAGTATTTTCTGATACACAGTCTAAATGCAAATAACTCCAGTTGTCGCCAAATATCCTTTGTATCAAAGAGAAATCACACACTGGTTTTCTTACTATATGTCTCTAATCTCTTTAAAATATAGCTAGCCCTCTGTTTTCTTTCTTTCTTTTTCTTTTTTTCTTTTCTTTCTTTTTTTTTTTTTTTGTCTTCCAAAACATCGACATTTTTGAAGAGTTCAGACCAATTGTCCTGTGAGACACTCCTCAAAGTGGATTGTCTGATTGTTTCCTCTGGATTAGATTATGGTTAAAATGTCTGGGCCAGATACTACATGTTTCCCATTACATCACATCAGGAAGTTTATAATGTCAGTTTGTCCCAATATTGGTGAAGATACATATGATCTCTTCATTTTAAACGTAGCTTTCCACCTTTGTAATTAATTAAAATCTGGCGAATAATAATTAGAAAGTCCTGTCTTTTTCTTTCTTTTTTTTTTTTTTTTTTGTCAGCCATCTTTTAGCCTATGGGAAAAACGTTTCTCCAGGGAGCCTACTCTCCTTTTAGTGATAAATGGTATTTAGAAACTGGCTCCAGGAGCTACATGTGCTCAGTGGTACTGAACTGCCATGACTACTGTGTACTTTAACTGAACAGACCGAGGAAGGGTGTATGTAATTCCTCTTCCCTCATTCCCAAGTGTTTCTCTTTCCGTATTAAAAACAACAACAACAAAAACCTTGATTCTCAACATCAGCTTATTTACTGTATTCTAAAGGACATACAAAAGAGTTTCAGAATCACTGTCCTCAGTAGCAACAAAACTACAAAATAAATTCCAAGATTTCTTAATCACTCTTTTCTTCTTAAAAATACCTTACTTAAGGTTTAGAATCAGAGTACTATGTTATTTGAATTATTTTTGTGTGGTGGTCAAATTAATACATAGCTAGGGCAAAGTTATTTTTGTTCCTATTTGATTTTAGTGTTTGTCTTTCTTCATTCTATTTTAACTTAATTTTACTTTTGGATGTGAAAACGACGTAGTTCAAAATCAAAACAATGAAAATAATATGCTCAGAGAAGTCTTATTCTTATTCTTAACACTATCCCTTTCACTTAATTCTCTTTCATTCTGTAGATAACCATTTTCATTGTGTTTAATCATTCCTGTTTATTTTGAATTGCAAAAATAGCTGAAGTGCATGCATACACACATTTTAACTTTTATTTCCATTTTCTGTGTGTAATAGCATTATAGATACGTATCTGTACACATCCTCCTGAACAATAACTCTTTCTGATAATAGCCATTCTAATGAAAATGAAGTAATATATCATTGTGGTTTTGATTTGCATTTCCCTGATGATTAATGATGAGCATCTTTTCATGTACCTCTTGGCCATCTGCAGCTCTTCTTGGGAAAAATGTGTATTCAGATACCCATTTTTTTTTAAATTTTTTTAAATGTTTCTTTATTTTTGAGAGAGACAGAGACAGAATGTGAGTGGGTTAGGGGCAGAGAGAGAGGGAGACACAGAATCTGAAGCAGGCTCCAGGCTCTGAGCTGTCAGCACAGAGCCCGACGTGGGGCTGGAACTCACGAGCTTTGAGATCATGACCTGAGACGAAGTTGGATGCTCAACCGACTGAGCCACCCAGGTGCCCCCAGATGCCCAATTTTTAAAATATTTTTTGTTAGTTGTATGAATTTTTTAAGTACATTTTGGATATTAAAACTTAATCAGATATATAATTTGCCAATATTTTTCCCATTAAGTAGATTATATATATCAGTATTTGTTTCTCCTAATGTGACTGGATTCTTAATATCTTAAGATAGAAAGAACCAACTACATTGTCTTCTACTACTTGTAAGATTGCAAATTTTTTACATTTAGATCTCTGACCTATTTGGAGTTGACTCTTATTTATGGTATGGGGTATGGAACCAATTTTATCTTTTTGCAAATGGCTATCCAGTTAACCCAACACACTTTATCTTTTCCTTGATGATTTGGAACAGTGTTCATGTCATCTACTGCATTTTCTTATGTATTAACTATATGTAAACAGTATATTAAGTCTTTCCATATATTCATATATAAATTGTATATATATATTTTTCAAATAAAGTATAGCGGACCCACAATGTTACAATACTTTTAGGTATACACCATTGTGATTTGACTAGTTTATACATAGTATGTTCACCACAGTGTAGCTACCATCTGTCCCCTTTATTCACTATCATGATATCATTGATGGTCTTCCTTATGCTACAGCTTTTATTCTTGTGACTTACTCATTCTGTAACTGGAAGTCTGTATCTCCCTCTCCCCTTCATCCATTTTTCCCACCACCAATCTCCCCTACCCACTAGCAAACATCAGTTTGTTCCCTTTATTAATAGGTCTGATTCTGCTCTTCCTTTTTTTTTTTTTTTTTTTTTTTTTTTTTTTGAGATTCCATTTAAGAGTTGAATTGTAGGGAATTTCTTTCTCAGTCTGATTTATTTCACTTAGCATAATACCCTCTGGGTCCATCCATGTTGTTTAAAATGACACAATTTCATCCTTATGGATATATAATATTCTGTATATATACACCACATTTTCCTTATCCATTCATCTGTATTAATTATAGAGGCTCTTTTGATCTAATATCTTTCATGATCAGTCTCCCCAATGGCTCTTTTTTTCCCTAAGTGTTGTCCTAAATATTATTACATGTATGCTCATAACTTAGGAATTAACTTATCTAATTATAGATAAAAACACTGTTTATTGGGGGGGGTTGCCTTACATTTATATAATAGCTTAAGCAGAAATGCTCTAAAAAGTACAAATGATATACTGTGGTGTTCAGCAATCCTACTAAAGAACAAGAAATGGTCTCATATTGATAAAGATTTTGAAGTTTTCCTCACATAGGTTTGCATATTTCTTCTCAGGTCTCTTCCTACATATTATAACCATTTTTGATGCATTATAAATGGATTTTTCCTTTTATTTCTTGTAGCTAGTTATTGTATGGATGTATAGATTATTAATTTTTATATCTGAAATTTATATACTGTTACAATGATGAATTTCTTACTATATGTTATTTTTGGATATTAATTTGCTTTGGTTTAACTGGCATACTAATATATCATATGAAAATATTTAGTTTATTTCTTCCTTTCCAATCCTTAGGTTTCCACTTGTGTTCCTTGTTTGATTGCATTTTGCTTTGTTACTGATCATAATTGAAATGTTCCTGATATTTCCCTATGAAGTATGATTCTGGCTTGGAACTGACATATGTTTATTTCATCTTCAGGGAGTATTTTCCAATTCTTACTTTAAATTCACAAATGGGTGTTGATTTTGCCAAAGACCTTTTCAGCATCCATCGACATACTAAGATTTTCCTCCTTAGAAATATTAATATGGTGAATTAAAGTAATGCATTACTTTTTAGTCAGAAACCACTTTGACATTACTAGAACATTCATTCTTTTAAAATTTGTTGCTGGGTTCCATTTACTAGCATTTTTAAATAGGATTTTTAAAATGATATTCTTGGGATTCATGTGTACTTTTCTCTATTTTTTTTAATATAGTCTTTTAAGGTGGGTACCAAGTTATACTTCTTTAAATGACGCTTTATGTAAATTTTATATAAAAATTTTGGTTCTTGACAAAATACAGCAAGCCAAATTGAATAGCATATTAAAAGGGTCATATACCATGTTCAAGTGGGATTTATCCCTGGGATACAAATATAGTTCAACATACATAAATTAATCAGTGTGATGCACCACATTAAAAGAACAAAAGATAAATATTATACGGTCATATTCAAAATGCAGAAAAGCATCTGACAAAGTACAACATACTTTCATGATTAGAAGTGTCAACAAAACTTGGTGTAGAGTGAACGTACCTGAACATAATACAGGCCATATGTGACAGGCTTACAGCTGATATTATTTTCAATGGTGAAAGGTTGAGAGCTTCTCTCTAAAATTAGGAAGAAGATAGGATGCTCACTCTAACCACTGTTAGGCAGTGTAATACTGGAAGCCGTAGCTAGAGCACCCTGGCAAGAAAAAAGCAATGAAAGACATGCAAATCAGATAGGAAAAGTAAAATAGTCTTTATTTCAAGATTTTATGATCTTATATGTAGAAAACCCTAAAGACTAAACCAAGAAACTGTTTAACCTAGTCAGTGGATTCAGTAAAGTTGGAGGATACAAATTAATATAATTCAAAATCTATTTCTATATACTAACAACAAAATATCAGCAAAAGAAATAGACAAAACAACGCTATTCACAGTAGCATTAAAAATAATAAAATTCTTAGAAATGAATTTAAGCAAGGAAGTAAAATATCTGTATATTGAAAACTACAAGACTGTGGTTTAAAAAAATAAAAGAAGACACAAGCAAATGAAAAAATGTCCATGTTTATGGTTCAGGAGGACAAATATTATTAAAATGTTCATACTAAAGCAATGTACAGATTAATATAATTGCCATCAAAATTCCAATGTCATTTTTCACAGAAATAGGAAGAATATGCCCAAACTGGTATGGAACCATAAAAGATCCCAAATATCTAAAGCAACCCTGAGGAAGAAGGATAGACCAAGAAACATCATACTTTTTTATTTCAAACCATACTACAAAGTTATAGTAATCAAAACAGTATGGCTCTGGGCTAAAAATACACACGGTGGCTAATGGAACAGAAGTGAGAGCCCAGAAGTAACCCCCATATTTGACAATGGAGCCAAGAACAGTCCATGGGGAAGTCAGTTACCATTCAATTAATGGTAATAGGAAAACTGCATATCTACATGCAGTATTAAATTGGACTCATTATATTATACCACTTAGAAAATTAATTAAAAATGAACTAGCTAGTTAAATATATGACCTGAAACTATAAAACTTCTAGAAGAAAACATTGGGAAAAAGTCCCTTGATTTAAGTCTTGGCAACAATTTTTTGGATATGGAACCAAAAGCACAAGCAACATAGACAAAAATAAGTGACACAATATTAAACTAAAAAGCTTTTGCATGGCAAAAGAAACAAACACAATGAAAAGGCAAACTATCAAATGGGAGAAAGTATAAGATCTCATGTAAATCAGTATCACACAATTTGATTAAAAAAGGATAAGAGGACCTGCATAGACATTTTTTCAACGAAGATACCCAAATGGTCAACAGGTGTGTTAAAAGGTGTTCTGCATAATTAATCATCTGGGAAATGCAAATCTAACCACACGAGTTATCACCTTACAACTGTTAAAATGGCTACCATCAAAATTACATGAGTGAGCAAGTGTTAAATTTGGAGAAAAGGGAATCCTCGTATACTGTTGGTGGGATTGTAAATTGCTACAACCACTATGGAAGATAGTATGGAGGTTCATCAAAAAATTAAAAATAGAAATCCCATATGATTTATCATTCCATCCCACTTGTGTAAGTATATCTGATGAAATTAAAACAGGATCTCAAAGAGGTCTCTGTATTCTCTCCATTATTCACAATAATCAAAGTATGGAAACAATCTAAGTGTCTTTCAATGGGTGAATGGATAAAGATAATGTGCTATATAATACATACAATGGGATGATTTTCAGCCACAAGAAAGAAGGAAATCCTGCCATTTGCAACAACATGGATGGTACTAGAGAACATTATGCTAAGCATAGTAAGTCAGACACACAAAGAAAAACATCATATGATCGTAATTATATGTGGAATTTTAAAAAGCTGAACTCATAGAAACAAAGAAACAAAGTGCAATCGTGGTTACCCAGGACTGGTGGGTGGAGGAAATGGGGAGATATGGATCTAAAATATCTATAGAAGATGACTTTGTTCTGGGGATCTAATACACATCCTTGTGATTATAGATAACAACACTGTACTATATACTTGAAAGTTGCTAAGATACAAGATCTTAAAATGTTTTTATAACAAAAAAGATGGTAATTATGTGACATGATGGAAGTGTTAGCTAACACTGTGGTGGTAATCATACTGTTATATAAAAGTATATCAAATCAACACCTGGTACACCTTCAAATACACAATGTTATTTGCCAATTATATCTTAATGAAGTTAGGAAAAATTCAAATTTAAAAATCCTTTTAGTAGGTAGATTTGGATTTTCTATTATACTTGCAAACTTCTTAGACTATGTTTTTGAATACTCAATTTTGCTTCTTTTTTTTTTTTTTTTTTCATTCAGGAGCTCCAATAATGTATTGGAGCTTTGCATATCTACTAATCAGTATCTCTATAGTCTTTTTTTTTTTTAACCACTTCCTCTATCTTATTTTAGTTTTCTTAGATATTTTGATTTCTCTCCACAATTCTCCTTATTATAAGTTGTAGTTATTTTCTTGTGCACATTATTTAAACTTTTGAGATGTTTTGTATTTTCAATTTCTTTTCTGAATTCTCATTTCATAGCTTTTTTTTGTCCATTACATTCAGAGATTTAAATATTTGGTATGAACATCTTCTTTAATATCTGCATATTCTCATCTCAAGTATTTAATTCAACTTGGGATATTGTGGTTCAACTTTTCTCTGCTTTAAATTTACTTATTTGAGGGGGGGGGTTCATCAGCTACAATGTTTTTATTATAATTTTTTTTCTTATAGTAGCTTTGTAGGGATGGTATCTACCATTTGTTATTCAATTTAAACTTTTTTTAAAGTCTATTTTGAGAGAGAGAGAGAGAATGCACACATGGGAAGGGCAAAGAGAGAGAGAGAGGGAGAGAGAATCCCTCTGCTGATAGCACAGAACCTGATGGTGAGGCTTGATCTCTTGAACAGTGAGATTATGACCTGAGCTGAAATCAAGAGTCGAACCCTTGACCAACAGAGCTACCCAGAAGCCCCTGTCATTTATTTTAAATGTCTGTATTTTTCTGGATTAGCAATAACAGATGATTATATTACTGTGAAATTTCGGTGCCTTCTTAGATGTTTTAGTTAAAGCATCCTCTTCAGGCTGAACAATTTTTAGACTTTTTGGGGTGGGTGAGGAAAAAAGGGGGTGATATGTCTTCCGATTTTGTGATTCTTTTTTATTACTCTAGGTCCGAAATTGACACTGCTTATTTTCTCTTCACAAGCCTTAAACACTCCTCGCTAAGACTGCTACCATCACTCCCACAGATTTAATCCCTGTCCTTTTGATTTCCCAGGAGCTACTGCTCTGATATACAGTCTGAGTATCAGTGATTTCCCCCATTCAGTGTGTGACTTTCGAGTCAGTGATCTTATCTGTATTTCCCAACTGTTAGGCCTCCACTACTCTATCCTCCATCTTGTGCAGTCTCTACCTGACTATCTACTCCTGCATGTCTCTATTATTTTCTTATATTTGCCTTACTTATATGTGTATTGAATTGAATTCTTTGTCTCTCAACTTAAACTTGACACCTTTTGTGGGTAGTTCAATTTGCTCTCTTTTTTCCATGATGGTTGGATGATAGAAGAAGAAATTAGATTTAAGAAGTTGCTATTATTCCATAGGAATCCTGTATTCTTTCAACTGAATAGTTCATTGATTTTTTTACAGTAACAAGCAGAGAGCTAACCACCCACTTAAAAGGGCATGGTGGTGATTGTGTTTGCTGGTAGGGGAGGATTAGAGTTGAGATGGGATAATACCTCAAATTTTAGAGCATTTGAATCACTAGCTATAAATGATACCTTCACACAATGTCAGTGCCTGCATTTGTATTTTGGTTTATAAATCTTCTGGTGTGAAGAGTGCACCATAGCACAGTAGCTAGAATTGAGACCTGTGCCATTGACGGGATAATTAGTTCATTAAGCTGTACCTGCACTCAGGTAGTCAGAATCATGTCCAAAACTATAAAAAAACATATCATCTTGGGGCGCCTGGGTGGCACAGTCGGTTAAGCGTCCGACTTCAGCCAGGTCACGATCTCGCGGTCCGTGAGTTCGAGCCCCGCGTCGGGCTCTGGGCTGATGGCTCAGAGCCTGGATCCTGTTTCTGATTCTGTGTCTCCCTCTCTCTCTGCCCCTCCCCCGTTCATGCTCTGTCTCTCTCTGTCCCAGAAATAAATAAACGTTGAAAAAAACATATCATCTTTATAAGTATCATCTTAAAATGTGCATTAGCTATAAGCATAGTGCACACACAATGAAGACATTTTCCTTAAATTTTTTCAGTATTTTAAGTGCACTGTAAAAATAATTGGTAGTTAAAAATTAGTCCATTGTTAAGAAAAAAATTAATGCTAATTATAGCAACTCAAATGACAGCTTACTATGCTCAAAATAAAGAGATTAACAAAAGGGAAATATATTACACAAAAATATATCACTTTACTTTTAGATCTATTATAAATGAATCTGTTTTAACAAATACTGCTTCAAAATAATGTTGGTAGTTGGAATTTTGCTGGTCTTATAGTTTTGTTGTTGGTACTTTATAAATTCTACATGGTTTTGTAGTTATATAAGAGCTATAAGTATAGAGTTTATTCTCATTTTTGTTTGTACACCTTAAATAAAAACTAATTTCAGTCAATGCTACGAGTCCATGAGAATTGTTTCCCTGTAAAGTGCATCTGCATTACCCAAGTTGGAGAGACACTGATATAGTGCATTGAATATAGCTATAACTAGGTTGAATAGAATTTTTTATGAATATAATTTATTGTCGAATTGGCTTACATACAACACCCAGTGCTCATCCCAAGAAGTGCTCTCCTCAATGCCCATCACCCATTTTCCCCTCTCCCCTGCCCCCACCCACCCTCATTTTGTTCTCTGTATTTAAGAGTCTCTTGGGGTTTGCCTCCCTCCCTCTCTGTTGGTAACTATTTTTCCCCCTTCCCTTCCTCCATGATCTTCTGTTAAGTTTTTCAAGATCCACATATGAGTGAAAATATATGATCTCTATCCTTCTCTGACTGACTTATTTCACTCAGCATAATACCTTCCAGTTCCATCCACATTGCTGCAAATGGCATAATTTCATTCCTTCTCATTGTCAAGTAGTATTCCATTGTATATATAAACCATATCTTCTTTATCTATTCATCAGTTGATAGAAATTTAGGCCCTTTCCATAATTTGGCTATTGTTGAAAGTGCTGCTATAAACATTGGGGTACAAGTGCCCCTATGTATCAGCACTCCTGTATCCCTTGGATAAATTCCTAGTCGTGCTATTGCTGGGTCATAAAGTATTTCTATTTTTAATTTTTTGAGGAATCTCCACACTATTTTCCAGAGCGGCTGCACCAGTTTGCATTCCCACCAACAGTGCAAGAGGGTTTCCATTTCTCCACATCCTTTCCAGCATCTGTAGTGTCCTGATTTGTCAATTTAGCCACTCTGACCAGCGTGAGGTGGTAGTTCAGTGTGGCTTTGATTTTTATTTCCTTGATGATGAACGACGTTGTAGGTTGAATAGAATTTAATGCATTTCAGTGCCTTGTCACTTTCCAGATTGATGAATTACAGAAAGTTTGAGTTTCACTTTCTTTAGAAAATAGGGGAAATGATTTCAACATCATAAGGTTGTAAGGTTTAAATTAAAAAGATGTATGTGAAGTGATAGTAGGTGTTTATAAAGTTGTAGCAATTATTGTCATATTTCTGATTTACATACAATTAAGAACTGTTTTAATTGAGAATCAAAACTATCAAAATTCTATCATAATTTTCAAGTGGGCTCTTTACCTCCACATTAACTCGTTTTGATACTATATTCTCTCTCCTCAAATTCCTATTCACAGTTGCAGCTATACTTTCCCCATACTTCAATGGGAAAATAGAAGCACCAGAAAAGAACTCTTTCTTCTGATACCAAATATAGAAAATATCAGGATGTACGCTCAATTTTTTCTTAAAATCACAAGGATGATGAGTTCTTATTCTTTTCAAAGGCCATTCTCTCCAGTCATGCACTACTGCACCTTGTCTTTTAAGGACCTCTCTTTATTTCTAGTTCTTCCTTCTCTAGAATCCTCAAACTTTTTCCTTAGTGGGTTATTCCTTCTGGCACTCAAATAAGCTTCTTTCTTTCATTCCAGATTTCTTATTCACCAATGATTTCTATATTACCAAATATAGCTGAGTAAATGCGTTTTTTTTTTTTTACAAATAAAGCTGTATATACTTAAGGCAGACAATGATGTTTGCATATATACATTGTGAAGTTGGCACCACAATCATGCTAATTAAGACATACATCACAGCACATAGTTAATTTTTTTTTAATTTCTGGTGAGAACACTTAACATTCACCCTCTTAGCAAATTTAAATATATGGTACAGTATTGTGGGTTTTTAAAAATTTTTATCATTTATTTTTGAGAGAGAAATAGAACGAGCCATGGAGAGACAGAGAGAGAGAGAGAAAGAGAGACAGAGACAGAGACAGAATCTGAAGCAGGCTTCAGGCTCTGAGCTCTCAGCATAGAGCCTGATGCAGGGCTTGAACCCACCAACCATGAGATCATGACCTGGGTTGAAGTCAGACACCCAACTGACTGAGCCACCCGGCATCCCACAGTATTATTAATTATAGTTCCATGCTTCAGAACTATATTAGATCTTCAGAATTTATTCTTTTTGTATAACTAAAACTTTGTATCCCTTTCCCAACATCTCCTCCATTATCTCTACCTCAGCCTGTTGCCACCACCATGTACTCTCTGCTTCAATGAGTTTGGCTATTTTATATTCTACATAAAAGTGGGATCATGCTGCATTATCTTTCCGTGTCTAGCTTATTTCACTTAGCATAATGTCCTCCAGATTCACTTATGTCAGGATTTGTTTCTTTTTGAAGGCTGAATAATATTTATGTGTGTATGTGTGTGTATCACATCTTCTTTATCCATTTATTCATTATGGACATTTAAGTTTCCATGTCTTAGCTAATGTGAATAATGCTGCAATAAACATGGAAGTGTAAACATTTCTTAGAGACAGTGATTTCATTCCTTTGGATATACAACTGGAAGTGGTATTGCTGGATTATAAGGTAGTTCTATTTTTTTCTTTTTAAGTTTACTTATTTTGAGAGAAAGAGAGCATGAGTAGGAGAGGGGGAGAGAGAGAGGTAGAGGGAGAGAGAATCTCAAGCAGGCTCCGCACTGTCAGCACAGAGCCAGATGGGGGTTTGAACTCACAAATCCTGAAATCATGACCTGAGCCAAAACCAAGAGTTGAGCACTTAACTGACTGAGTCACCCAGGCTCCCCAAGGTAGTTCTGTTTTTCATTTGCAGAGGAGCCTTCATATTATTTTTCATAATGGCTGTAAAAGTTTACATCCCACCAACACTGTACAAAAGTTTCCTTTCCTCTACATCCTTGCTAATACTTATTTTTGACTTTTTGATAATAGACATTCTAACAGGCATGAAGTGATGCCTTTTTTTAAATTTTCATTTGCATTTCCCTGATGAGAGTGATATTGAATACCTTTTCATATACCTGTTGGCCACTTGTATGTCTTCTTTTAAGAAATCTGTGGAAATGCTGAATCACTAAATTGTACACCTGAAACTATTACTACATTGTATGTTAAATGGAATTTAAATAAATACCAAGAAAATTTGCCTATGCAGATCTTTTGCCCTTTTTTAAATTACACATTTTTTTTTCTTTTTTTTTTTTTTTTGCTATTGAGTTGTATGAGTTCCTTACATATTTGGGTATTAATCATCAAACAGATAACATGGTTTGTAAATAGGCTTTCCCAGTGCATAGGCTGCCTTTTTATTTTGTTAATGGTTTTCTTTATCACGCAGAAGATTTTTAGTTTGATGTAATACTGCTTGCTTGTGTTTTTGGTGTTGTGTTAAAAATTATTACCCAACTATTGATGGACATTTGGGTTGCTTCCATATTTTGGCTGTTGTAAATAATGCAGCAGTAAACACAGGTGTGTGTGTGTGTGTGTGTGTGTGTGTGTGTGTGTGTGTGTGTATAATTAGTGTTTTTGTCTTTTTTGGAGGGTAAATCCTCAGCCTTTGGATCATACGGAATCTTCATATGTTTTCCAAAGTTGTTTCCATTTGAGGAATCTCCATACTGTTTTCCAAAATTGTTGCACCAATTCACATTGCCACCAACAGTGTACAAGGGTTTTTTTCCCTCCACATCTTCACCAACAATTGTTGTTTATTCTCTTTTTGATACTAGCCATTCTGACTGGTGAGTAATATCTCCAATTGTCCATTAACAGATGAATACACACACACACACACACACACACACACACACACATACAATGGAGTGTTACTCAGTCATGAGGAAAAGATGAAATCTTGCCATTTGTGACAACATAAATGGACTTAGAAGGTATTATGCTAAGTGCAATAAGTCAGAGGGAGAAAGACAAACAACATATGATTTCACTTACATGAGAAATCTACAAAAACAAAGCAGGAAAGCAAACAAAAAAACTCTTTTATACAGAGAAGAAACTCATGGTTGCCAGAGAGGAGGTAGATGGGGAGATGAGTAAAATAGGTGAACAGGATTAAGAAGTACAAATTTCGTCCCTCAGAAATACAAGCAATTATCAGGGAATACTATGAAAAGTTATATGCCAACAAACTGGACAACCTGGAAGAAATGGACAAATTCCTAAACACCCACACACTTCCAAAACTCAATCAGGAAGAAATAGAAAGCTTGAACAGACCCATAACCAGCGAAGAAATTGAATCAGTTATCAAAAATCTCTGAACAAATAAGACCCCAGGACCAGATGGCTTCCCAGAGGAGTTCTACCAGACGTTTAAAGCAGAGATAATACCTATCCTTCTCAAGCTATTCCAAGAAATAGGAAGGGAAGGAAAACTTCCAGACTTACTCTATGAAGCCAGTATTACGTTGATTCCTAAACCAGACAGACACCCAGTAAAAAAAGAGAACTACAGGCCAATATCCCTAATGAATATGGACGCAAAAATTCTAAATAAGATACTAGAAAATTGAATTCAACAGCATATAAAACGAATTATTCACCATGATCATGTGGGATTCATTCCTGGGCTGCATGACTGGTTCAACATTTGCAAATCAATCAACGTGATACATCACATTAATAAAAGAAAAGATAAGAACCATATGATCTGTCAATCGATGCAGAAAAAGCATTTCACAAAATTCAGCATCCTTTCTTAATAAAAGCCCTCAAGAAAGTCGGGACAGAAGGAACATACTTAAACATCATAAAAGCCATTTATGAAAAGCCCACAGCTAACATCATCCTCAATGGGGAAAAACTGAGAGCTTTGTCCCTGAGATCAGGAACACGACAGGGATGTCCACTCTCACCGCTGTTGTTTAACATAGTGTTGGAAGTTCTAGCATCAGTAATCAGACAACAAAAGGAAACCAAAGACATCAAAATTGTCAAAGATGAAGCCAAGCTTTCACTTTTTGCAGATGATATGATATTATACATGGAAAATCTGATAGACTCTACCAAAAGTCTGCTAGAACTGATACATGAATTCAGCAAAGTCACAGGATACAAAATCAATGTACAGAAATCAGTTGCATTCTAATAGACTAATAATGAAGTAACAGACAAATAAAGAAACTGATCCCATTCACAATTGCACCAAGAAGCATAAAATGCCTAGGAATCAATCTAACCAAAGATATAAAAGATCTGTATGCTGAAAACTATAGAAAGCTTATGAAGGAAATTGAAGAAGATATAAAGAAATGGAAAAACATTCCGTGCTCATGGATTGGAAGAATAAATATTGTCAAAATGTCAATACTACCCAAAGCTATCTATACATTCAATGCAATCCCAATCAAAATCACACCAGCATTCTTCTCGAAGCTAGACCAAGCAATCCTAAAATTCATATGGAACAACAAAAGGCCCCAAATAGCCAAAGTAATTTTGAAGAAGAAGACGAAAGCAGGAGGCATCACAATCCCAGACTTTAGCCTCTACTACAAAGCTGTCGTCATCAAGACAGCATGGTATTGGCACAAAAACAGACACACAGACCAATGGAATAGAATAGAAACCCCAGAACTAGACCCACAAACATATGGCCAACTAATCTTTGACAAAGCAGGAAAGAACATCCAATGGAAAAAAGACAGTCTCTTTAACAAATGGTGCTGGGAGAACTGGACAGCAACATGCAGAAGATTGAAACTAGACAACTTTCTCACACCATTCACAGAAATAAACTCAAAATGGATAAAGGACCTGAATGTGAGACAGGAAACCATCAAAACCCTAGAGGAGACAGCAGGAAAAGACCTCTCTGACCTCAGCCGTAGCAATTTCTTACTTGACACATCCCCAAAGGCAAGGGAATTAAAAGCAAAAATGAACTATTGGGACTTCATGAAGATAAAAAGCTTCTGCACAGCAAAGGAAACAATCAACAAAACTAAAAGGCAACCAACAGAATGGGAAAAGATATTTGCAAATAACATATCAGACAAAGGGCTAGTATCCAAAACCTATACAGAGCTCACCAAACTCCACACCCGAAAAACAAATAACCCAGTGAAGAAATGGGCAGAAAACATGAATAGACACTTCTCTAAAGAAGACATCTGGATGGCCAACAGGCACATGAAAAGATGCTCAACATCACTCCTCATCAGGGAAATACAAATCAAAACCATACTCAGATATCACCTCAGGCCAGTCAGAGTGTCCAAAATGAACAAATCAGGAGACTATAGATGCTGGAGAGGATGTGGAGAAACGGGAACCCTCTTGCACCGTTGGTGGGAATGCAATCTGGTGCAGCCACTCTGGAAAACAGTGTGGACGTTCCTCAAAAAAGTAAAAATAGACCTACCCTATGACCCAGCAATAGCACTGCTAGGAATTTACCCAAGGGATACAGGAGTACTGATGCATAGGGACACTTGTACCCCAATGTTTATAGCAGCACTCTCAACAATAGCCGAATTATGGAAAGAGCCTAAATGTCCATCAACTGATGAATGGATAAAGAAATTGTGGTTTATATACACAATGGAGTACTACGTGGCAATGAGAAAGAATGAAATATGGCCCTTTGTAGCAATGTGGATGGAACTGGAGAGTGTGATGCTAAGTGAAATAAGCCATACAGAGAAAGACAGATACCATATGTTTTCACTCTTATGTGGATCCTGAGAAACTTAACAGAAACCCATGGGAGAGGGGAAGGGAAAAAAAAAAAGTTAGAGTGGGAGAGAGCCAAAGCATAAGAGACTCTTAAAAACTGAGAACACGGGGCGCCTGGGTGGCGCAGTCGGTTAAGTGTCCGACTTCAGCCAGGTCGCGATCTCGCGGTCCGTGAGTTCGAGCCCCGCGTCAGGCTCTGGGCTGATGGCTCAGAGCCTGGAGCCTGTTTCCGATTCTGTGTCTCCCTCTCTCTCTGCCCCTCCCCCTCCCCCGTTCATGCTCTGTCTCTCTCTGTCCCCAAAAAAATAAATAAACGTTGAAAAAAAAATTAAAAAAAAAAACAACTGAGAACAAACTGAGGGTTGATGGGGGGTGGGATGGAGGGGAGAATGGGTGATGGGTATTGAAGAGGGCACCTTTTGGGATGAGCACTGGGTGTTGTATGGAAACCAATTTGACAATAAGTTTCGTATATTAAAAAAAAGGACAAATTTCAGTTATAAAATAAGTTATGAAATTGAAAGTAAAGCATAGGGAATATATTGAATGTATTGTAACAATGTTGTGTGGTGACAGATAGTGAGTATACTCATGCTGCACTGAGCAATATAGAGAGTTGTTGAATCCATATGTTGTATACCTGAAACTAATATAACATTGTATATTAATTATACCTAAAAAAATAACGCATATTAAAAGTGTTTTGCCACAAAAATGTTGCCCAGATAAATGTCAAGAAGCTTTGTATATGGTGTGAGATACAAGTTCAGTTGCATTCTTGATCTGAGTATCCAGCTTCCCTAGTGCCATTTATTGAAGATAGTATCATTTCCTCATTTTGTATTGACACCTTGTCAAAGATCAGTTGCCTGTATATGATTGGATTTATGTCTGGGCTTTTTATTCTGTTCCTTGGTCTTCTTGTCTGTCTTTATGCTAGTATTATACTGTTTTCATTATAGTATCTTCGTAACATATTTGTTTATCAGAAAGTATGATACCTCTATGTCTGTACTTACATAGGAATTTTAGGATTACTTTTACTATTTCTGTAAGGAATGCCATTGGAATTTTGATATGAATTGCATTGAGTCTGTAGATAACTTTGGATAGAGTGGACATTTCAATATTCTTTCAATTGATGAATATGGGATGTCTTTCCATGTATTTGTGTGTTCTTTAATTTCCATCATCAATATTTATAACTGTTGAGGTACAAGTCTTTTATCTCTTTGGTTAGGTTTATTCCAGATATTTTATTCTTTTTGTTGCTCTTATAAAGGGGATAATTTTCTTAAATTTTTGGGGGGGGGATAGTTTGTTGTTTGTGTATAGAAATGTGACTAACTTTTGGATGTTGATTTTGCATCCTTCAGGTTTACTGAATTAGTTTATTCTAACACGTGGTAGTTATCCTTGAGTCTTTAGGATTTTCTGCATACATGGTCAGGTCATATACAAAAAGATAATTTTACTTCTTTCTTTTGGATTTGGATGTCTTTTCTTTTTTCTAGTTGCTCAGGGTAGTACTTCCACTACTATGTAGAGTAGAAGTAGCAAGAGTGGGCATCATTGCCTTGTACCAGAGGGAAAGCTTTCAGCTGTTTTTTATTGATTATGATGTTGGCTGTGGGCTTTTCATAAATGCTTGCATTGTGTTAAATTCATTCTTTACCTATTTTGTCTATAGTTTTTTATCATGAATTACTGTTGAAATTTGTCTCATTTTTTTTTACCATTCATTGAGACAATTATGTAATTTCTTTGATTTTGTTCACGTGGTGTGTCACACTGATTTGTGTATGTTGAACCTCCGTTCCATCCCTGAAATAAATCTCACTTGGTTGTGGTAGTTGATCCTGTGAAGGTGGTGCTGAATTTTGTTGGCTAGTTTTTATTTTATTTTATCTTATTTTATTTTATTTTGAGAGAGAGCACATGCACGAGAGTGAGGGAGGAGCAGAGAGAGAGGGAGAGAGAGAATTCCAAGCAGGCTCCATGTTGACAGCCCTGATGCGGGGCTCAGTCTCATGAACCCTGAGATCATGACCTGAGTCAAAACCAAGAGGCAGATGGATAATAGACTCATCCACCTAGGCGCCCCAATTTGCTAGTGTTGAATTTAACATTCTGATATCTATGTTTGTCAGACATATTCTCCTATAGTTTTCTTATATTGGCTTTTTCTGGCTCTCATTTCAGGGTGATTTTGGCCTCAAAATGAGTGGAAATTTTTTTGGGGGGAGAGTTTACAAAGAATAAGTATTCTTTTAGTATTCGGTAGAATTTACCCATGAAGCCATCTGGCCCTGAACTTGTCTTAGTTGAGAGGTTTTTGATTACTGAGTCAGTCTCCTTATTTATTATTGGGCTTTCTATTCCCTCTTGATTCAGTTTGGGTAGGTTGTATGTTTTTAGGAATTTGTCAATTTTTTTCTAGGTTATTAAATTTGGTACATAATTGTTCATAATAGTCTGTCTTTTTTATTTATGAAACAACCATTGTGATATTTCATTTATGATCTTGAGTCTTTTTTTAGTCTAAATATTTGTCGTGTTGTTTATCTTTTCATAAAACCAACTCTGTTTTATTATTTTTTTCTATAGTTTTTCTGGTCTCTAGTTGATTTATTTCTGCTCTAATCATTATTATTTGCTTCCTTGTGCTAACTCTGAGTTAGTGTGTTCTTTTTGTCATTCCTTGATATGTATAGTTATATTGTTATTTGAAATCTTTCTACATTTTTAATATAGGCATTTATTGCTATAAAATTCTCTCTTAGTACTCTTGGCTGCATCTCAAGTATTATGTTGTGATTTTATTTTTGTTTTTCTCAAGATATGCTTAAAATTTCATCTTGATTTCTTTTACCGAATGGTTCAAGGGTTGTTTAGTTTCCACGTTTGTGAATTTTCCATTTCTTAGTGTTAGTGATATTTTAGTTCACTGCATTATGACTGGAAAAAATACTTGTAATAATTTTTATATTCTTAAGTTTGTTATGACTTGTTTTATGAAGTACCATGTAATCTGTTTTGGAGATGTTCCTTGAGCTCTTGGGAAGAATGTGTATTCTGTTCGATGGAAAGTTCTACCTATGTCTGTTGAGGTCCATCTGATCTACAGTGTTGTTCAAGTCAGCTGTTTATGAATTTCTGTCTGAATTTGTATCCTTTATTGAGAGTTGGTATTGAAGTCTTTCCCTATTGTTGTATCGTCAATCTCTCCTTTCAAATTATTAATTAATTTTTTTTAATGTTTATTTATTTTTGAGAGAGAGAGACACACACACACATACAGAGCATGAGTAGGGGAGGGGCAGAGAGTGAGAGAGACACACAGAATCCGAAGCAGGCTCCAGGCTCTGAGCTGTCAGCACAGAGCCAAATGTGGGGCTCAAACCCATGAACCATGAGATCATGACCTGAGCTGAAGTTGGATGTTTAACCAACTGAGGACCCAGGTGCCCCTCAGATTATTAATGTTAATGCTTATTTTATATTGGATCCATACATATTTATTGTTAGATCTTCCTGTTGGATTGAGCCTTTTATCATTATATAATGACTTTGTGTCTAGAGATAATTTTTGACATTAAGTCTATTTTGTCTTGTAGTATTAGAGCCATTTCAGCTTTTTTGGTTGTTACTGTTTTCATGTAGTGTATTTTCCCAAAACTTTACTTTCAGACAATGTGTTTTTAAAACTAAAATGAGTCTTTTGTAGATAGTACATTGCTGAATTAAAAAAAAAAATTCAATCACCCTCTGCCTTTTGATTAGGGCATTTAATCCATTTACACTTAATTTAATTATTGATGGTGAAGACTTATTATTGCCATTTTGTTAATTGTTTTCTGTCTGTTGTGCTATCCTTATTATTCTCTCTTCCTCTATTGCTGTCTTCTTTTGTGACTGAAGAATTTTTTAGTGACTTTAATTCTTTTCTATTTTTCTTTCCTGTGCCTATTACAAGTTTATTTTCTTGGTGGTTAGCTTGAGGTTTGCATAAAATAGCTTGCAGTTAAAACCATCTATTTTAAGTAGATATCACTTCAATAATCACACATAAAATCTCTCCACTTTTATTCCCCTCAATACACACTTTGTGTTCTTGTAGAGCTTGCTTCTTTTTTATATTTTATATCTACTAACATATTTTTTTCTTCTAACTTTGATGCTGGGATTATAAGTAATTTTGTCCTCTTCTAGAAATATTCTTTTTTTTTTGGCCTCTAGGACTCTGCATTTTACCAGTTTTCCTCTCACTTATCAACCTACTTCTCAGCTTCTCCTACTGCGTCATTACTATATCTTATTGCTAAGCACTCTTTCATCTTTAAACTTTGTGCCTGCATGTCTTAATCTATATACTTAGCTTTAAATGACATTTATGTAGTGTTCTGATCACCTTGTATTTGCTCCTTGGTGAAGAAAGGATCCCTTGCCCTAAATAGTATGATAGCTCAATACATGACACCCAACCCTCTACAGAAGAGATTGACAACTGCTTATTGTCAAATACATTTACACTCTGGTGAACAAAGACACTAGGGACCATGTAAGGCAACATGGATGTTGCACAGGGAATGGAGTGAACTAGCAGGGGTTGTGGGAGGCAGACTCGGTAATAAGAGGAACGTTGGGTACCCCAGGTTTCCCCATGGATGGATGTAATTGACTTGTGTGGATAATTCTGTAGGCTGTCAGAGAAGTAAAAACCCTCAGGTTGAATACCAGGTGAGGTGCAAATGATACAGGTGATAGGGAAACTAGCTCATTTAGAAGCCATTACTCCTGGGTGGGCACACCTGGTGAGAGCAGGAAAACTCATGGTTAGGTCTTTGGAGGCTATACAGCTCAAAGATGCTAAGGGAACACTTGAAATTCTGAGTGTTAAAAGAAAAATACTAATGATTCCTATGTGTTTCATTCCAAACCTTGCCTATATGTTCCATACTTTTTTACCCAATGCCTCCATGACATTTACCACTGAGATGTCTGACAAACAAGCCAAACCTAAAATGTCCCAAAGTCTTAATTTCCTTCTCTGTTACTCAACATGTTTCTCCTGTTTTTCTCATCTTAGTAAATGGAATCATCATGTACTCAGCTGCACAATACTTTGTAATATTTTATCTCTACCCTTCTTCACCCTTCACAATTCATTTCACATTTCACATACAGAAAAATTCATTAAGTTTTTAATCTTCTTGTCTTACAGTTATCCACTCCTCTCCATTTTCACCGTCACCATTTTATCCAGGCTACCAACATCTTTCTCTTTGACAAGTATAATCCTCTTAATGAAACCCCCCAACTTTGCTCCCTTAGCCCCAGTCTGTTCTTACATGGCAGTTGAAGTGAACTTTTAGACATAAAGTATAGGAGTGCCTGGGTGTCTTAGTCAGTTATGCATCTGACTCTTGATTTGGGCTCAGGTTATGATCTCAGGGTTGCGAGATCAGCCCCCCTTCCACCCCCCGCCTTGGGGCTCCATGCTGGGCATGAAGTCTGCTTAATATTTTCTCTCTCCCTCTCCTGCCCCTCCCATCCCCTCAAAAAATAAATGAAATAATTTTTTAAGTATACATATATGAGCAGCTACAATTTTCCTTGGTGAGAGTAAGGGCAGAGAGGATAGTCTAAACAATAAGTGTTTAATTTGTTCTAATTCAAGGCCAATTTATAGAGGACACAAATAGTTTGCCTCTTTCTCTAAAAGGTTTCAGTGTTGTGCCGTAGTATTTCCTTATCTATGGTTTTGGTTTCTTTGGTTTCAGTTACACATGGTCAACCACAGTCTGGAACACAGACGATTTTCCTTCTGATGGATCTTCAGAAGGTTGACAGCCCAATGCTATGTCAAAATGTCTGTGTCGTCTCACTTTATCTCAGTCATGTAGCCATTTCATCATCTCACATCATCACAAGAAGAAAGATGAGTACAGTACAATAAGATACTTGGAGGGAGGGAGAGAAAGAACATTCACCTAACTTTTATTATACTATATTGTTATAATTGTTCTATTTTATCATTATTACTAACCTCTTAATGTGCCTAACTAATAAATGAAACTTTATCATAGGTATCATAGGAAACAACATAGGATATATATGGTTTGGTACTATCCATGATTTCAGGCATCCTCTTGGTCTTTTGACGTATCCCTTGCAGATAGGGGTAGAACTACTGTACAGATTTTTCACTGGATTTACTAGTTTTTCCCATTCTATTTCTATGGGTTAACTTTGATAGCTGCCCTTCTTCCAATCCAATACATTTACATTTTAATTAGCACTGCCTTTTGAACACAAGTTATGCCACTCCACTGCTTGATGTATTTAAGAACCTCCTACTGCACAGAGAATAAAATCTAAAATTTTTGTCATGACATAATGGCCTGTAAGATATGTCCCCTGCCTCTGTTTCCAGCGTTTTCCTTTCCAGCCTCTCCTTGGCTTGTTATACTCTAGCTACCTGTTCATACTTAAGTTCCTGGAGTACATGTTTCTTCTGTCAGGTCTCTTTACTCTTATTTACTTTATGCTGATTTCTCTTTATCCTTCTGTACAGACTGTAATTTATACTTCCCTCACTCCATTATTCTACCTCATAGCATCCTGTTCTTTCTCTTAGAAAAAAAATATCAAAGTTTGTAGTAAACATGTATTTGTACTGATTATTTTCAATGCTCACTAGGAATAATGACACTTGTTTTGTTCAACACTGTGTATCTGATACCTAGAACTGTTTTGCATAAAATAGTGCTCAAGAAATAATTATTGAATTTAGAATATAATAATGAATGAAGAATTAAGAAGAATGAATAAAGAACATAATTGAAACATGGGAATTGATTTCTGGATCACCTTTTTACTTTAGCCCAGCAGTTCTCAAAATTTTTCTTCTCAGCCTTCCCTTGTACTCTTAAAAATAATTGAGGACCCCAAATAACTTTTAGATTTTGTTAATTTTTTATTGAAGTATAATTGACAAACCATATCCTCTTGGTTTCAGGTATACATCATAATGATTTGATATTTTTATACATTATGAAATAATCCCAATAATAAGTTTAGTTACCATCTGTCGTCATAGTTATTACAATATTACTGATTATATTTTCTATGTTGTATACATTGCATCCCCATGGCTTGCTATTTTACAACTGGAAGTTTGTACCTCCTAACCTCCTTAACCTATTTCTCCTACCTCTTAATTTCTCTCCATTCTTGCAACCAACAGTTTCCTGTACTTTGTAAGTCTGTTTCTATTTTGTCTTGATTGTTCACTTGTTTTTTAGGTTCCATGTGTAAGTGAAATGATAAAATCTCTGATTTTATTTCACTTAGCGTAATATCCCCTAGGTCCATCCATGTTCTTGGAAATGGGAGAATTTTATTTTTTCTAGAGCTGAGTAATATTTCATTGTATGTGTATACCACATCTTTACTTATTCACGTATTGATGGACAGTTAAGTTACTTTTGAATCTTGGCTATTATAAATAATTGTGCAATGAATATAAGGGTACATTCATACTTACAAATTTGGTTTTTCATTTTCTGCAGATATATATTCAGAAGTAGAATTGCTGGGTGATATGGTAGTTCTATTTTTTTTTTATTTTTGAGGTAAACTCCATGTTGATTTGCAAAGTGTCTGCACTAATTTACATTCTTAGCAACAGTGTACAAGTGTTCTCTTTTCCTCATCTCCTCACCAATACGTTTTATTGTGTGCCATTTTGATGATAGCCAATCTGACAGATGTGAGGTGATATCTCATTGTGATTTTGCATTTCTCTGATGACCAGTGATACTCAGTATCTTTTAATGTACAGCTGTATATCTTCTTTGGGGGAAAAAAAAGGTCTATTCACATCTTCTACCCATTTTTTTAAATTGAAATTCTTGTTTTATTGATATGAAGGTGTGAAAGTTTTTCATATAATTTATTTTTAACCTCCTATTGATGGTATGGTTTGCAAATATCTTCTCCCATTCAGTAGGTTGCCTTTTGTTTTGTTATTATTTATTTTGCTGTGCAAAAACTATTTAACTGATATAATCTCACTTGTTTGTTACAGCTTTTTTTTTTGTCCTTGCCTGAGGAAACTGGCCCAAAAATAAATTGCTCAGACTGATGTCAAAGACCTTATGCCCTATGTTTTGTTTGAGAAGTTTTATGATTTCAGGTCTTATGTTTAAGTCATTAAACCATTTGAATTTATTTTTGCAATTTTCCCAGTCCTTATTATCGACACACGTCTTTTCCCCTTTGTATATTCTTGCCTCCTTTGCCGTGGGTTAATTGACCATACATGTGTGGTTTTATATCTAGGCTCCCTATTCTATTACATTGGTCTACATGTCTGTTTTTATGTCAATAAAATATAGTTTAATAACTTTAACTTTGTAGTATAGTTTGAAATTGGAGCATGATACTTGTATCTTTGTTCTTCCTTAAAATTGCTTTGGCTGTTTAGTATTTTGATGGTTCAATACAAATTTTAGGATTCTTGTTCTAGTTCTTTGAAAATGCCATTGGTATTTTGACGGGAATTACATTAGATCTGTAGATTGCTTTAAGAAGTATGGATATTTTAAGAATTTTAATTCTTGTGAGTATGATATATCTTTTTATTTCTTTTTGCCATTTTCGATTTCTTTCATCATTGTCTTATAGTTTCCAGAGTACAAATAGTTTACCTCCTTGGTTAAATTTATTCCTAGGTATTTTATTCTTTTTGGTGCAATTATAAGTGGCATTGTTTTCTTAATTTCTTTCTGATAGCTTATTATTAGTATATAAAAATGCAACTAATTTCTGTATGTTAATTCTGTATTCTACATTTTATGGAATTTATTAGTTCTACTGGGTTTTTTTTTGGTGACATATTGAGAGTGTTTTATATATAGTATCATATCACCTGCAAATAATGACAGTTTTAATTTTTGCTTACCAATTTGGGTGGCTTTTCTTTTTCTTGTCTAATTGTTGCATCTAGGAGTTAGAATACTTTGTTGAATAAAAGTGGCAAGGGTGGGCATCCTTATCTTAATCCTCATCTTAAAGGAAAAACTTTCAGCTTTTCACTATTGAGCATAATGTTAGCTGTGGACTTGTTATAAATAGCCTCTCTTGTGCTGAGGTACATTTCCTGTAAACCACTTTGTTGAGAATTTTTTTCGTAAATGGATGTTGAATTTTGTTCAAATGCTTTTTCTGTATCTATTGAGGAGATCTTAAGATTTTTATTCTTTGTTAATAAGATGTATCATGTTTGACATGGAGATATTGAAGCACCCTTTACATCTGTGGAGTACACTTGATCATAGTATATAATCTTTTTAATATATTGTTGAATTCAGTTTGCTAATGTTGTGTTGAAAAATTTTGCATCATGTGCAAAACAGGGATATTGGCTTGTAATTATCTTTTGTGATGTCTGTGTGGTTTTGTTATTAAGGTATGCTGACCTTATAAAAAGAGTTTAGAATCATTCCTTCCTCTCTAATTTTTTGCACTAATTTGAGAAGAAGTACTAACTCTGAATGTTTGGTAGAATTCACCTGCAAAACTGTCTGGTCCTGGATCTGTTTTTTGGGGGAGTTTTAAAATGACTTCTTCAATTCCATTACTTGAAATTGGTCTATTCACATTTTCTATTTCTTTTTTTTTCTCATTAAACTTTGTTTTAATGGGTCTCAAAATTCTGTGACAGATTTTTGGTCAAGTTGTTTCAATGAAAAAGTACTGAGGGGCGCCTGGGTGGCGCAGTCGGTTGAGCCTCCGACTTCAGCCAGGTCACGATCTCGCGGTCCGTGAGTTCGAGCCCCGCGTCAGGCTCTGGGCTGATGGCTCAGAGCCTGGAGCCTGCTTCCGATTCTGTGTCTCCCTCTCTCTCTGCCCCTCCCCCGTTCATGCTCTGTCTCTCTCTGTCCCCAAAAAAATAAACGTTGGAAAAAAAAAAATTAAAAAAAAAAAAAAAAGTACTGAATTTAAAAACTAAAAAACTGACACACATTCACGCGCGCATGCACACACACACACACACACCTCAAATGGTTCACAAAACATTCTCATTTCCTCCTGAAGGTTTTATGATGCATTGTTAGTATTAACCTGTCTTTTACTATTAAACTTAAATGGCCATTTGACACATACAGTTGACAGACCATTCTTCTACCACTGATTAAGACTGGGTGGCCTTCTGAGCTTTCTGGGTGGACTTGGTGACCGTGCCAGCTCCAGCTGCCTTCTTGTCCACTGCTTTGATGACACCCACAGCAGCAGTCTCTCTCATGTCATGAACAGCAAACAGGACAGAGGAGGTTAGTCAGAGAAGCTCTAAATGCACATAGGCTTCCCAGGAACCATATCAATGATGGCAGCATCATCTGATTTCAAGAACTTGGGTCATCTTTCAGCCTTTGCCCAGAACAACCATCTTGTCCTTCAGCTCAGCAAACTTGCAGGCAATGTAAGCTGTGTGATGATCCAACATAGGTGCATATTCAGCACTGATTTGTCCTAGGTGGCTCAGGATAATCACCTGAGCCATGAAGTGAGCTGCTTCAATTGGTGGGTCATTTTTGCTGTTACCAGTCACATTGCCACAATGAGCATTGTGGCATTCTTGATAGATACATTCTTGACATTGAAGCCCATTTGTCTCCTGGACTCAAAGCTTCCTGGTACATTTCAATAGACTTTTCTTCAACTGTAACAATGACAGGAGCAAAGGTGACCACAATGGTAGGTGTAAGAATGCATTTCCGCTCAGCCAGCAGGGACAGTACCAATACCACCAATTTTGTATTTTGTGTCTGTCCTGAAGGGACAGACACAGGAGCTTGTCAATTCAATGAGTTGGTGGCAGAATGCAATCCAGAGCTTCAAGCAATGTGGTTATGCTGGAACTGCCACCTTTATGGGTAACTTTCCATCCTTTGAACCAAGGTATGTTAACACTTAGCTGTAGCATGTTGTCACCACTGCAGAAATTGGCACGAATTCTAGTATGTCAGGGTTATAGTCTATTTTCTTAGGGTAGGTGTTGACTTCCGTAACGATTTCCTCCTATCTCTTCTGGCTGTAGAGTGGCTCAGTGGAATCCATTTTGTTTACACCAACAATTAGCTGTTTCACACCGTGTGTAAGCCATAAGAGAGTGCTCACAGATCCTTCCATTCTCAGAGAGGTATCTGCTTCAAATTCACCAACACCAGAAACTACAATCAGAACAGCACAGTCTTCCTGAAATGTGCCTGTAATTATGTTTTGGGGAAAGTCTCCGTGTTCTGGGACATTGATGATGATCACATAATACTTTCTGGTCTCAGATTTTCACAGGGAAATCTCAAAGGTGATACCACGTTCACAGGCAACTTTCACTTTGTCTAAGACCCAGACATACTTGGAAGGAGCCCTTTACTATCTCACCAGCCTCCTTCTAAAATATTTTTATAGTTCTTTTGTTAATCCCACCACATTTGTAGATCAAGTGACCACTAATAGGAGACTTGTTTGAATGTATATGTGCAATGATGATGATGTTGATTTGAATCTTTTCCTTTCCCATTTTAGTTGTCATGACACCTGTGTTCCGGTGGCAAACGTGTTGTGAAAAAGTTCATTTTCAATTCCTTGATTAAGCCTTAGAAGGTTGTGTGTTTCTAGGAGTTTACTTTTTCTATATTTTCCAATTTATTGGCATAAAATTGTAGTAATCTTTTATGATCCTTTGTTTTTCTGTGTTGTGAATTGTGATTTCCCTCCTTGCATTTATGATTTTATTGATTTGGACCCTCTCTCTTGAGGTCTTACTGAGTCTGGCAAGAGGTTTACTGATTTTGTTTTTTTCATACATCCATCTCTAGTTTAATTAATCTTTTCTATTTTTTATCTCTATTTCATTTATTTCTGCTCTTTTATTTCTTTCTGTTTACTAACTTCGGGTTTTGTTTGTTCTTTTTGTAGTTCCTTAGGCATAAGGTTAGGTTATTTGAAATTTTTCTTGTTTCTTGAGGTAAGCTTTTATCTTTATGAACTTCCCTCTTAGAGGAAGTGTGTCCTTTTGGTGTGTCCCAATGTATTTCCACTTTGATTTTTCTTAAGGTATTTTTTTAATCTCCTCAATTTTTTTGTCTACCCATTAGTTGTCTAGTAACATATTTTTAGTCTCCATTTCTTTGTATTTTTCCAGATTTCTTATAATTGGCTTCTAGTTTGATAACATTGTAGTTGGAAAAGATGCTTGATATGATTTCAATCTTCTTGAAATTATTGAGATGTGTTTTGTGGTCTAATGTGATATATCCTAGAGAATGTTTCATGTGCACCTGAAAAATAGAATTCTGTTTTAGGATGGAATATTCTCTATATATCTATTAGTACCAATTTGTCTAATGTGTCATTTAAGGTCAATGTTTCCTTATAGATTTTCTGTTTAGATGATCTATCCATTGATAAAAGTAGGGCATTAAAGTCCCCTAGTATTATTATATTACTCTGAATTTCTCCACGTATGTCTGTTAATATTTGGTTTACATATTTGGCTTTTTCTATGTTGGATGCATAAATATTTACAAATGTTAAATCATCTTCTTGGTTGACCCCTTTTTCATTGTGTAGTGCTCTTCTTTGTCTTCTGTTAGTCTTTGTTTTAATGTCTATTTGGTCTGGTAAGAGTCTCTCTACTCAAGCTCTCTTTTTGTTTCTTTTTGCGTGAAATCTCTTTCTCCATCTCTTCACTTTTAGTCTGTGTGTGTCTTTAGATCTGATTGTAGTCTCTTCTGAGAAGCATATAGATGGGTCTTGTTTCTGTCATGCATTCAGCCACCCCATGTTTTTTGATTGGAGCATTTTGTCCATTTACATTTACAGTAATTCTTCATATGTACTTACTGCAATTTGGTTAATTGTTTTCTGGTTGCTTTTTGTCTGTTTCTTCTTTTCTTGTCTCTTCTCTCATGGTTTTATTTATTTATTTTTTTAGTGTCATATTTGTGTTCCTTTCTCTCTGATTTTTGTGTATCTATTGTAGGTTTTTGGTTTCTTATCATATGGTTTATATTTATCAACCTATATTTATAGCAGTCTATCTTAAGCTGATATTCACTTTAATTCAAATGTATTCTAAATGCACTACATTTTTATCCCCCACCATTGTTTTATGTTCTTGATGTCATATCTCACATCTTTTTATTTTGTGGGTTCCTTAGATACTTAACATAGTTAGTTGATTTACTAGTTTTGTTTTTCAGCCTTTATGACAGCTTTTAAATAGCTGATTCACTTCCTGTATTATATATTTGTCTTTACCAGTGAGGTTTTTCTTTCATATGTTTTCTTGTTTTTACTTACATACTTTTTGTCACTTAAAAATGACCCTTTAACATTTCCTGTAAAGCTAGTTTGGTGGTAATGAAATCCTTTAATTTTTGCATGTCTGGGAAATTTTTTTTCTCTCCTTCAATTCTGAATGATAACATACTGGGTAGAATTTTCTTGGTCGTAACTTTTCCTTCCCCACACTTTAAACATATTTCCACTCCTTTCTGACCTCCAAAGTTTTTGCTGAAAAATTAGCTGATAATCATTTGGGGTTTTCCTTGCATGTAACTATTTTTCTCTTGCTGCCTTCAATATTCACTCTTTATCTTTAAACTTTGCCATTTTATTTATTTATTTATTTATTTTTTAATGTTTATTTATTTTTGAGACAGAGAGAGAGAGAGCATGAACGGGGGAGGGTCAGAGAGAAAGGGAGACAGAGAATTGGAAGCAGGCTGCAGGCTCTGAGCTGTCAGCACAGAGCCCGACTCAGGGCTTGAACCCACGGACCATGAGATCATGACCTGAGCCGTAGTCAGATGCTCAACCAACTGAGCCACCCAGGTGCCCCGAAATTTTGCCATTTTAATTATAATAGGTCTTGGTGTGGATCATTTTGAATACATGTTGTTTGGGAGTCTCTTTGCTTCTGGGATCTAGATATTTGTTTCCTTCACCAGGTTAAGGAAATTTTCAGCCATTATTTCTTTAGGTAGGTTTTCTGCCACTTTTTCTCTTCTCCTTCTCTTTTTGGGACCATTAGAATGTTAGTATACTTGATATTGTTCTAGATGTCCTTTAAACTTTCCTTATTTTTTAAAGTTCTTTTTTCTTTTTGCTCTATGTAATGGGTATTGTCAACTCTTACTTTCCTGGTTGCTGATTTGTTCCTCTGTATCATTTAATTTGCTGATTATTCTCTCTAGAATATATATTTTTCATTTTGGTTATTGTATATCTTAACTCTGATTAGTTCTTGCTTATATTTTCTAAGTCTTTTTTGAAGTTCTCACTTTATTCCTCTACTCTTCACCAAAAGTCGGTGACTGTTTTTAATGACTATTAATTTGATCTTTTAATCTGGTAAATCATTTATTTCTGTCATGTTAGGATTTTTCCCCCCTGGGGTTTTATATTCTTTCCTTTGGATCTTAATTCTTTGTCTCTTTATTTTTCTTGACTTTCTGTTTTTTTCTATGAACTTTGTAGAACAGCTACCTCACTCAGTCTTGAAGGAGTAGGCTTGCATAAGAGAATCCCCTGTGTAAAGTTCATGTGTCTTGCAGCTTTGGCAGACTGGTTGCAGCAGTCATAGGCCAGGTGGTCCTTGGCTGTGCTGTGTTGGGGCCACCTTGGTTGAAACTAGAGTGTGCATTGGTAGAGGTTTCCTGGGTCGTGGTGTACTAGGGCCACCTTGATGGTATAGTTGGGATTGGTACAGGCATGGGCTAGGAGATTGTGGAGCACATTTTGTTAGGACTGCCTTGCAGAAACATCTAGAGATGGTATGGGACAAGAGGGCAGGGTACACTTGGACAGTCCTAGGATACCAGCTAGAGTCCTGAATCTTGCTTCTGTCTACATGGAGAGGGAAAATAAGAGAATTGTACTCACCAGTGTGTCCAACTGTGGAAAGTATTCCAGCCGTTCTCTGTTCATGTGGTGGGTTCACTCTTTATTAAACAGATTTCCTTCATATATACTCTAATTGCCCTTTAAACTGCTGTTTTTGTTTGTTTGTTTGTTTTACTGTGCCCCATGGTAGGTGAGTCTGTGCATCGCCCCCTTAGTAATAGCCCTTCCTTTTTAGTGACAAATTTAAGGGTGATGTTCCTATTATCACCATATCTCCATCTCTCCTACCCTTCTCTATGTGGTCCCTTAATAATTTGTTGTACATAAGCTGTTCAGTCAGCCTTCAGTTCTCCTGCAGAAGGAATTGCTCTATATATTGGTATAAGTTCCTTGTGTCCATGGCAGGAGTTGAGTTCAGGAACTTTGTGCACCACCATCTTGGACCACCCTTCTTTACAAAGAACTTTTTAAAATGTAGATTATATATCTTGATATTTATTGCATTAGAAATTACACTAAGAAATTTTAGAGATGTGTATTCATTTGGAAACAATGATAATGTTATTATACAGTAACATAATTTTCTGAAAATTTCAGAAACAACAATTTAGTATAGGCTTTTTTTTTAAAAAAAAATGTTTAAAGATGTCTTTAATGACAACTTAATAGAAGAAAGCTGGATTTTCCTATTTGCTTCTGTATTCATCTGTTCCCACATCATATATCATGGAGCTTTGGAGAACCTCACTGTGCATGAATGAACGAATGCAAGTGAAAAAGATTAATAATAACTTAGTGTTGTCCCTAAACTGCCTAAGAATTTGGTCTAGTTCATTACCTGTTTGTTCAATGGGAATGGCATGTGCTGGTCTTGACATACTCAGGGGTTTTGGTGAGAACTGGAACAGTATCAGAGAGGTAACAATCAGTAGTCTGGATTATAATCCAAATTTTAGCCCCAACATATAGCATTATCCATATCTATTTGTAAAACTTTGATGGGCTTTAGTTTCTTCTGTAAAATGGAGATACTATAACTCTCCAAATTTTTCTGTGATGATACATATGATAGGGCAATTGTAAAGTGGCTGGAAAAGAAGTTGGCAGAGGCAGATAAATATAAGAGGTTAATTGCTTTTCACCACTATTGCCTTTTACCATCCGTGCCTCACAAAATGAATAATGGATGCAAGATTTTCTCTTCAAACATGTTCTTTTTTCATAAATTTCATTTTTCATTATGCCATTAGGGCTAGAGGAAAAAGTATTGGACTGATGAATAGTTTTGTAATGGCTTCTATTTTTATTACAAGGTGTAGAAATAGGTGAGAGAAGTTCTGCTATAATTTTTGGAAAATCTATTTTTCATGAAATTCAGTTATTTATATAATGTAAAAAAATTCAGTTGTACTTTATTTCATATTCTATATTCACGTAAAAAGAAGAGATTAACTGACTGCATCAGCAATTTAACTTCCCCTAACAACAACTTTGTGGCAGTAAGAACGAACATCTTTTGTAACAAGGTGTTTGTTCCTTGTATAGAATCAGAGATTAATGTCATGACAGTTTTCTTCTTAGAGCCCCACATTACTGTCATGTTCAGCAAGGTCTGTCTTCTAGTAAAATTGGGAGGCTCATAACAGGCAAAACATCTCTAAGTTACATATTTTGTAGTGCAAATGAAAACTTTAATGTTTCAAATAATAACAATTGTTTCCTTTTATATTTACTAGACTATAACATAAGGATTACAGTTGTGCTAATATCTAAATCTTTACAATGGCCAGATTGTAAACTGGATGTTTCAAAATTGTTGGACTTTCACAGAAGTCTTCAGTACATCCTGAAATTAATACTTCTGAAAGTATTCAGTATGAGGGAGAGAGATTAACTAGTACTACATCCCTACACTCACATACTTGCTGGCTACCCACATACCTACACCCACATGCACACACCCACACACACACACACACACACACATGCACACACACACAGAATCATGACAAGTCATAATTTTAAAAAACCTGGAATGATAGGTAGTTATTCTGTCCTTTATCAGGCTCTCAATAATATGATACTCGTCTCTACTTATTTTAGAACAGGAGTTCTCAGACTTGAGCCTACAATAGAATCACCTGTTAGGGCTTATTAAAACATAGATTGTTGAACACCAAACCCAGAGTTTCTGATTCAGCAGGTTTGGGATGGGGTCCTAAAATTAGTATTTGCTATAAATTCATAGGTTCAGGGACTGCACTTTGAGAAATACTTACTGCAGAATCCTAATAGAGATTGTATTTTCAAATAGTGATCTCAACTCAGACATACCATACTTCAAAACTGTATGATCTAGGACAAATTTATTTCTCTATGTCTCAGTTTCTACCTCCAGAAAATGAAAATAACCCATTACAAGGCTATTGAAAGTATTACTTGGGAGAAAGGCGTAAGCATGTTACCTGGACTGGTGAGTGATATATAGTTGTTAATTGTTTTTAAGAATTCTCTTCAATTGGAAGTTTGTGTGTGTATCTGCAGTGTGGATATTTTATGTTGATGTTTGAAAATAAATGTGTAAGATTTAGATACCCAATCAGTAGGTGGAGAGCCTGGCAGTGCAGTGAAATTGAGGCTGATTTTTTTTTTACCTGCCAGAGAGAGCAAATTACCTATTTTATCTTTCTTACTTTTTAACTAAAATCGTAATGCTAGCTTTTCCATAGACTCTACAATATTTTGGCTCAAACTTAATTGCAAAGTGACTTATCAGTTGTCAGGTAAGTCAATTTTTTCTATATATTATTTGATTATCTCACCAAAAGGGGAGACTCTTCTGGCCTTCACACTGTCATCAGTAGGAGTGAAGAGTTGAATCCTGAGGCTTTATATATTCTTGGTAAGACCCCCTATTCCCTTCTCAACCACACTCACTTCCTCCTGACCACATCTTGATTAAGGACCCAGGACTAACCAGATTGTGCTTTTCACTGATGTCTCTGTCAGTTATCCTGTGAGCCACAATGTTTCCAAGTCCTCTCTCATTATCCATATTCATCCTTCTAAGTCTCTTTACTCGTAAAATCGTTCTGTCTTTTTAACTCCCCAAATCTCCCATTGAGTACTTTGGAATCCAGTGTCTATTACCAGCAAAATCCTCTGATTACTTAACCTCTTTGCCAAACATTTTTTCACCTACTTGCCCTTTGAAACCTGACTCTGTAAAGAATCAGCTTCCTATGAAGCCTATGAAGGAGGGGATACTTTTCCTTCTGCACTCTTGTGCCACTGATCCTGGATATAGGTAGACTCCTTGGTAACATTCACACTACTCACCTACTCTCCTTAAAAATACCTAGTTTGAGGTTCAAATTACAAGATTATGCCATTCATTACTCCACCTTGTTACAAACATCTATCAACCCAGGTCACTCTCTCACACATATTTCTTCTTCATATTCTTAGTATCTGGTAAATTCATTCTTTGCCCCTCCTTTCCTCCCTTTCTCCCCCTCTCCTTATATACATGAAAAGTATTATATAAATATATATGAATGAATTTTCTAGGTATATATGAGGCATAGATTTATATTATTTGTATATGAAGAGATAAAGTGAATTTTATATGTGTGTACATATACAGTTTTACAAATTTTATTATCCACTCAGCTGCCATCTCATTTACTCGACCTTCTGTCCTCCACTGCTTTTATCCCTTACTTTGTCTCAGGTACTCACTTCTATGATCATAAGCTATATGTTGGCATTACCACTAATTGCACTTCCCCGTAATCTTCATTTTCAACATTATATTCGCCAAACAACACTCTTTTCCAGCTTTCTCCCTCTAGTGCCCTGGTGATAAGAATTCTTGAACCCTACCAGGATCTACAAGCCATTTATTTTATTACTGCTACAATATTTCTAAATGTCACATGTCCTCATGTTTTTGACTTTCATATGGAGTTCATGGTCCATCATTATAATCACCCCTAGCACATACCTTGATGGCCTCTTTCTTCCTACATCGTAAGTTTCCAAAGTATTCTCAAACCAGACTAAATTCAACTCTCTTTCTATTCCACAGAACTGAAACAATGTTGACTGCTTCTATGCCAACATATACTGCTTTTGTTCTTGTTGCTGGTGAAATGTATGTGCTTCTGTTAAAGGCCAACACTTTTATTTTTACATTGAATCCCTTCCCCTTTCAAGGACACAACTCCAGTAATTGTCCTGCCTCTATGCATTGCATCATCAATTTCCCCTCTTGACTGGTTTGCTCAAATAAGCAGTAATAGTCTCAATTAAACAACAGTTATATTCAAACTCACGTTCCTCCACAATTCTTGCTCTATTTCTCTCAGCTTCTTTGAACAGAGCTCCTCAATAGCATTGCCTGTCTTGTCTCAGTATGTGTAGTCTTGCTTGAATTCTTGCTTGAATTCAATTTTATCAGGCCTTACCTCTAGCATTCTATGAAAGTCTTAAGTTAGTACTATGTTGTTAAACCCTATGGTCAATTTTTAGTCCCTGTCTTAACTAATTTATCAGCATTATTTGATCACTTGATCACTTGATTCTCCTTTAAAAAATCTTTCATCATGTGGTTTTCTGGAGACCAACCTCTGGCTTTCCTATGTCACAGGCAGTTAATTTTCAGTTTGCTTTTTCTTCATTTATTAGACCTTTGAAGATTAGAATATTCCAGGGTTCAGTCTTCAGACTTGTACTCTATTGTATTCATATTCGCTAAGTAGCTAAACTTATCCAGTATAAAGACTTTAATTACTGTCAATCAGCTGATGAGTTCCAGATTTATATCTGTCCCTTTCCCCAGAAGACAAATTCATATATTTTATGATTTCCTCAACATCTCTCTGCAGGTGTCTAATGGCTATTAAAATGCATCATGTCTAAATATTAACCCAGCCACATCATATCTACTTTTATTCTGCCTCTTTTTTTCACATCTCAGTTGACAAACTTTTTAGCCTTCAACTTGCCTAAGGAAAAAACTGTGAAGCCAACATCCCCACTTTCCATTCTTTAACAAAAGCTGTTCCTGTATCTTCAAACAACATTTTGAATCTGATGAAATTTTACCATAATCAGGCCAACACCCCAATTCAAGAATGATCATTTGTTAGCTGGACTATTGGAGTAGCCTCATAACTGGTTTCCTTCTTCCCCACACCCTGCTATTTATTTTTGATATGTAAATCTGAGGGGTCCTTTAACAAAGTAAGTCAGATCATGTTGCTTCTCTGCTTAAAATTCCTCAGTGGCTTTCCATACTTCAGAGTAAAAGTTCAGGTCTTCATAATAGCCTCTAAGGCACTAAACGTTATAGCCTTACCCTTTCTGCTCTGACCTTATTTAGACCACATGTCCTGGCTTCCATGCTGTTTGTTGATCATACCAGGCATGCTTCTACCTCAGGACCTTTGTCCTTGCCTTTTCTGTGCTTTGAATTCTCTTCTCCCAGATACCTGCTTTGCTCTCTTTCTCAATTCTTTCAGGTCATTTTCAAATGTCACTCTACCATCTTGAAAATGTGACAGAATCCCTCTTTACCCATTCCTCTGCATCCCTTTTACTTTATTTTTCTCCATTGCCTTCATCATTTTTCAGCTGGTAGAATGTGTTTTGTATTTACCTTTGTGTTTATTCATTGTCCACTCTCTTACCAAGAATGTAGATTCCATAAAGGCTGGAACTTTGGGTTCTCCACTGTATCCTCAGTGCATGGAACTGTCCTTGGCACATAGTAGGTGCCTGATAACTTTTTTTTTAAATGAATTGAATGACATGAATTAACTTCATATTAACACTTAAGACAATGACTTGGGTGCTAAGTTAAATGAATCATGTAAGCTGCAATTACTTTTCATTTAATGTCTGATTTTTTAAAAATATATTTTGCTTACAAAATCTTAATTGCCAGATTGTGTTGTCTATTTAAAATTCTCTGGATTTATGATTATGAAGAATGTAATTATGATAATGATTAAAACCATAATAACAAATCCCAATTTTAAGGACTTTTAGTTTAATTAAGTGTGAAAAAAACAACAGCAGGAGAAAATTAAGCAAAACTTTTCTGTGTCCCTGATATTTTCTCTGTTCAAGTGAAAGATTAAAAAAAAACATTTCAGTTATGAAGTTGCATTTTATCAGTTAAAATATTATATTTAGAAGAGGATTTAGATATTGCTAACTGATCCTTATTCTCATCTATTACACTATAGTAAAAAAGTTTCTAAATACCACTTTTGACAGCTCTTAAGAATTGTCAATTCATACTTTCCTTTTTTTTTTTTTCCACAGCATGCAAAATAAATACTAAGAATTACTCAATTTCCATATAAACCACTATTGTGGGTATTTGCTTTAAGGAGTTGAGATTGGTCACTGACCAGGCATAAAGATTATTTGATATATGTGGTCTTTTGGGCAACAGAAGTGATTTCTTATTTTGCTGAGAAAAATTCAGACAAAAATAAAATACATGGTAAAGATAGGCCCTGAATGGAGCAAAAATTAGGCCTTGAAAAATATTGGTCTCTGGCAGATATTTCAGACATCTGACATTTTGAAATGCTATATACTGGGGTTAATGATAAACAAGTAATAGTTCACCCCTCACAGGATTATGGCCCAGCTTCAAATCCTTTCAATTCCTAACTGAAGTAACATTACCTGGGATTATGGGATCTCTAACAAAAGTAAATTCTTTCTAGAAAAAAATAACATAAATAACATAGAATCTTAATTATCTCTACTAATCTTCATTTATAATATATAGAACTCAATAAAGAATAATCAGATAAAACAGAAGAAAAGATATTATTGGAATATATGAGTCAAAATTGGTAATTAAAATAGTCTCTAGATAGTGGCATTTTTAGACACAATCTTGAAAATCATTTTGATTAATATGTTCAAGAAACTAAAAGATTAAATGAAGAATTTAGGTGGCCAATTTTGCATAAAATGAAAGATGGTAAGGACCAAATAAAAATTCTAGAACTGAAAATATACCTGAATGTAATAACTCAAGGGGTTTAACTGTAGATTAGATATAAGTGAAGAGAGAATTAGTGAAATAGAAGGTTAAATCAAAAGAAAAAGCTGTAGGTGTTTTCATACAGCCATGCAAAATGCAAAAAGAAGATATACATACATAATACATTTAAAAGTTATAGTGCATATAGAATTAAAATATCAGGAAGAGAAAACAATAGGGTAATAGTAATGTGTGGGAAAAATATCTGGAAGCTTATTCACAAAATTGATGATCAAAAAATGTCATTAATAAAGGGCATATGGACATTCTGAGCCAAAAGTCTGTGATACTTTGAAAAGGACAAGATGTTACCTATATAGTGTTCTGAGTTAGAATACCTAATATGAATATATTCATGGAGAAACATCAGCCAAACCAATAATGAGAAAGTTTCCATTAAAAGAGGAGGGTACTGTAGTTTTTTAAAATGTCAACACTGTAAAACACACATACAGACACACACAAAGACTGTGCAAATGTTTCAGACTAATGGAGGCTAATTGAAAGCATGAAAAGTGAATGCAATACCTAACCCTAGACTGCATTCTATACAGGAGGGGGAAAAATGTGCCAAAGGACAAAACTGGAATTTGGATGATGAATTATCCTAATAACATTAAGTTAACTGAGCTGTGCTATGGCCATTCTATTCTTAGGAAATGCCTGCTCATCTGTTTATAAGTAAAGGACTACAATGCACATAACATAACTTCAAAAAATGGTTCTGGGGGCGCCTGGGTGGCGCAGTCGGTTAAGCGTCTGACTTCAGCCAGGTCACGATCTCGCGGTCCGTGAGTTCGAGCCCCGCGTCGGGCTCTGGGCTGATGGCTCAGAGCCTGGAGCCTGTTTCCGATTCTGTGTCTCCCTCTCTCTCTGCCCCTCCCCCGTTCATGCTCTGTCTCTCTCTGTCCCAAAAATAAATAAACGTTGAAAAAAAAAATTAAAAAAAAAAAATGGTTCTGTAAAATATATATGTCTATATATCTATACCTAGATATAGATATATATAATATGTATAGATATGCCCAGAGCACAAATGCTCAAATAGTTAAGCTAATGGAGTAAAATGGTACCATTAAGTGAATCTGAGTAAAGGGTATATAGGAATTATTTGTGTCTTATTCTTGTAACTCTCCTGCATTTTGAAATTGTTCCCAAATATAAAGTTAGAAACTTAAAAAAAATTAATTGAATGAATTGAATTCTGATGGTATTATGAAACAGAATAATTTTGCTAAACATTTTCATGCATGCGTTCTCCCATATCCAATACTTGTTGGATGCTCGCTAGAGGTTGGCATTAAACTTAGGAGAGATACTGTAGTGAAAAAAAAGAATGTGGTCATTGTCCTATGGGAAATTGCAGAGTGAGATGCAGACATTAAAAAAGTAATAGCAGTAAGAATTATACACATCAAATGAGATAACTGCTACAAAGAATAAGTTCAGGATGTTATAAAGGCATTTTTAAGTCACTCTTCACTTATTTAACCTCTTAATCATAACTGATTGAATGAAGGAGTAAGGAATCTGATCACTTGGAGTGTATGTTGGCCTTTTATTGTTTTGTCTTTCTCCCCACCTCCTATTCCCCACAGCCCACATTTCTTTCCTTCTTCATCCTTCTCTGCCCTGCTCTGTGTCCATGTGGCTAGCCCCTATAGACTATGTTAGTGGGCGTCTCTTGTCCTCTGGCTTCCACTTGAGTTTGGAGTATGGAGGACAGAAGTCTCAATATTTCTTCCCTTTCTCTCTTTCTCCCTCATCACCATGGCTCTTAAAGTGGTTGTGCCTGTCTTTAATAATGGCTGTTTTTGGGAAATCCTAACCCCAAAGCTCCCGCTCTTTGCTCCCTCAAGCTTAGGGGTGATAAATATCTCCTTCTGTTGCCAGATATTAGATGCCTCCTCCTCCCTTATTTGTTATTTGAATTTTTTTCTCCACCACTGTGAATATGCCCTTAATTAAATTCTGCTGAAAAATAACCGTTGAGTAAGCCTTATGTTTTCTGTTGGGACACTCCTTGATACAGAGTGCTTCTCTATTAATTTGGAATTAAAATGAAGATTTAGGCCTCAGTTCCAGATTTGATGTCTTAAATAGAGGTTATTTGGAAATTTAGTTGTTGTTATAGAATCACCTTACACTATGTAAATGATCCTATAAAGAGAGAAAGCTAATGTTGTAAGAGAGTAATGAAGCAGAGAAGCAGAGACCAATAGATAGGAGGTAAAGATCACCTGGGTTCTTAATACTTTGTAGGTGCTGATTCAGTCCTTCTGAGGGCCAGCTACATCCCTATAATTGTGGCAAATGAGAGTATTAGTGATACAGATCACCCCCCTTTATTTTCACTCCCTTTATTTTCTTAGGATAGCTCAAAATAGTTATTTTTAGTTGTATAAAATTTTTGTTTTGTGGTGGAATTTTTGCTCTCTCTTCAAAACTTGTAAAACCTATGTTAATATGGCTTTCAACATTCTTCTATTAAGAATTCATGGATGATGATTGGAAAAATGATACCAGACATAATTTTAGTTGATTCATTCAGTTTACAGATGGGAAAAAATTATAAGTAGATATGACTGAAAGTAGCAAATACATTTAAAAGTGAATAAAACATACACACAAATTCATTATGTAACAGTATGATATATAAAGTACACATATTCACCACTCACTTGAAATTTCCCTGGGGCTTCACTATTGATGGGAATTTCTTATTGCTAATGATGTGTTTTAAAACATTTTCTACCTAAGTGGTCAGCCTACAACAGGCCTCATGAATCATAACTTAAATGAGCCAGGGGAAGAAGTTTCATCTACTGTAATTATGGGTAGAGAATTAAGCAAATATATTTCTTAAATTATTCACACTTATAGAGTCTTAATAGGTTGTTATAAATCTGCAGATAAGTAGCTGTAGAAACTTTGTGGAAGTTAGTGTGGTAGAGGGGAACACTTTGCACCAGGATCAGAGAGAACTAGTGCCTCTTGGTGGATCTGCTGTGAGCTCACAGCTTCAGTTCATCCATACATTTGGGAATAAAAACTCCTTTAAAGATTCCCATACCCATCTTATCTAGTATTTGGAGACTGTATATAGTTAGTGATGTGTAAGTACATTAACTTTTATAAAGTTCCTTGTAGCAAAGTTGTTAAAATTATAATTGTTCTGTTTGATTACAATGCAAAACATATCAACCAGGGATGTTTAGTTTTATGTAGCTTATTAATATTTCAAAGAACTTTGATATGCATAATTTTATTTGATTCTTCAAAAAGTTGTGGGAACTGGGTGCAGCAGAAATTATACCCTCCCCTCCCATTTTTTCAGCATGGTGACACTGAAGTTGAGAGTTGTTTATGACTATTGTAGTAATAACACTAATAGGCAGTATATTTTTAGAAGTGTTTACCAAGTGCTGGGCATTGTACTATGGTTAGATGATTTGCCATAATCACGCGGTCATCCAGTTGTGATTACTCGATGTGTAACAGGGTATTACCACAAATCTTATTTGTTTTCCACTACGCCATTGTGGATTTGGGATTTATACTTAACTTTGTTTGATTATTTGTTAGATAAATTTGTCTAAGCACATTCAGGTTTGTATTGGAGTGAAAACTGAAAATTTGTATTCTTAAATCCTATTGGAAAAGCAACATTACACTTGTGAAGATTTTGAAGGGAGACCTGGAGAAAGTGACATCAGAATGGTAAATGTGTAGTGAGGGGGGTGTTCCTCATTTTCTGTCCTTAGGCTGTGAGTACTGTGGGATTACTTACTTTCTGAGGACCTAAAAACATGTAGCATCATTTACTACTTCTTGTACTAACTTCTTACATCAAGGGAAATAAGTAGGAGCCTAATTCCTGGGAATAAAATACTTGTTGGCCAACTTTTAAAGAAAAAAATACCAAGGGATGTATATGAAATCTCAAGGTGCCTCATAGTATTGGGAGACACAGTTAACCCAATTTAAGATAAATAGAAGAGGGCAATCTATGAATAGTATTTAATGAAATGGAAAAACAAAACAGGAAAGCAAACTAAATACAATGACTGGTGATCATTCCTAAGAAAGGCAGACGTAGGAAGAGATAATTTACCATTTGTTTCTATAGACCAGCAGTCTTCAAAATTCTCATGGCACACTAAGAGAAAAGACATTTTGACCACAAACCTCCATATTTTAATTTTAAGTACTAATTATGCAAATTTTTTTCAACTTAGGTATAAAATTTCCACCTTCTCCTCTACCAATCAGTTACTTACCCTCAGAAAGTAATCAGAAGGCGATGTTGTCTTTTTATATCTTTTATATCTTTTATATCTTTTAACTAGCATGCACTGAAGCTTTTTGAAATCAGGTTAGAGTATTCTGTTTCTGAATTTTTAAAGGGAGTGGGTATGACAAATTTTAAAATAGTTGACACACTTAGATTATGCTTGGCATCAAAATGATGTGATCCTCAAAAATGTTCCAAATATTGGTTCCTAAAATATTCTTGGTGAAGTATGACCTTTAAAAAAAAACAAAAATAAAAGGTACTATATTTCTCACTCATTAAAATACTATGTTTATCTTGAAGGAATAAATTAAATGTCTATGTATTTTTAAAAATCTGCTTTGGAACATTGACCATAAAAAAAATTAAGGACTTTTGATGTTCTCTGTGAGGGAAGAATTTCTAAGTTCGGTAGCTCTTCTAAGTGTTTTGTCATAAGAAAAAATCTGTGTGTATAAAACTTAAATATTTTCTTTTCATCTCATTGTCAGGTATTTTAAAGATTCAACTATATTTTAAAATTGTAACCTTTACCCAACTAGCAACATCATGACGTCCTTTAATACTTTGTGCATTGTTTGGCCTCTTATCTTTTGATGGAATTGCTTGCTTATGCAGTAAAAGAATATATTGCCTTAGAATAAATGAATAGATGAATAACTGAGTGAATCTGAATTATCCATACCATTTAAAGATTGTGGTTAAAGTACAACTCCACCAGAAATTCTACTTGTGTGTTTTCTTCATAGAGATTTGTATTTTTTTCATTAAAAATATATATACTATCGTGTGTGTGTGTGTGTGTGTGTGTGTGTGTGTGTGTGTACTCTTTCATTTAGTGTTCCGTGAAAAAAAAAATAGTTCTTGATGCATTATTGAAATGGAACCCAGAAAATACCATATGCTGAGATGTTAGAAACATCTGTTCTTTCATCCAACTGTATAACAAGCCTCCCATAATAGGTAATTTACTCTAATGCTTGTGTCTTCAAAATGCAATGTATCTTTGCATTTTCTGAAAGCATGATCTGCTAGAAATGCATTTTAGTTGTTACACTGTATTCACTGTGTTATTTTGGCCACTTTTACTGCTTCAGGTAAATCAAGTGCTGCCCCCAAAGCCATGCCTACCTCCTTCCCTTTCTTCCTTCCTTCCTTTCTTCCTCCCTTCCTCCCTTCCTCCCTTCCTCCCTTCCTTCCTTCCTCTCTCTTTCTTTTGGCTTATAATGTGAAAGAACAAATTTCAAAAGAGGTTTTTAAAATATTTGTTATATTTCATGAAATTTGCCATATCTCAGATTAAGAACCACGTAACTTGCTGTAGCATTGTAGGTATTTGCATCCAGAGTCAAGATGATTAATTTTCCAGTGTGCCGATGGCTTCATCCATCATTAGCTACTATCTCAAGGCACAATGTATACTTAGGATGAGATTCTCTGGTAACCATAGTAGATGTGCATGTAGATCTATATTTATAGTAATCTTGATAAATCCAACTTTCTGTAGCCTACTTCTGGGAGGATGTGATTTCATATTTTTAATCTGAAACTGAGAAAGAGTTTATATTTAGAGTGAGGAAAACGTTGGCTCTGCTTTTGTTTGTTGCTCAAATGATTTTTTTCATTTGAAATTTTTCAAAGTTGTTTTTATTTTTGTCAGGCAAAGAGAGACAGTATAAACATAAAATCCACTTAACCAGCTTTACATATAATGCAATATGTTGCAATATATTAAAAGCAAGCACATGAGTAAAGGTGCCACTCTCATCTACTCTGTGTGAAGGAAATTCTACTTCAGGGTGACACAATGCTGGGAATAGGCTATCTGACACAGATATGTGGTGTTGATTTATGTATTAAATGAAATTTATTTGTGTTCATTTTTATACACGTACAACTATAACTGTAAAAAATAAAAATTCTGGTGTTTTCTTACACTCCAGTGGATCATCTTTTCCATCTCCTCATATATGAGATAACTGGGTTTTGTACATGCCTGGTGTTGACTACTTGGTGTGGGAAAGACCAGTAGCAAATGCATTGTACTCCAATGAATCTGGTTCTGAATCCTCAGGTTCAAGGCTGTCCTGTTTGGTTTTTATTTTTGGCAATAAAATTCCCTTTTCCCCAAGTTTTATTGAGATAAAATTGACATTTAACATTGTTAAAGTTGTATAACATAATGATACATGTGTATATTGTGAAATAATTACCACAATGTTAATATCTGTCAGCTCATGTAGTTAATGTTTTTTCTAGTGATGAGAACTTTAAGAATCTGTTTTTTCACAACTTTCCCATATGCAGTACAATATTGTTAATTGCAGTCACTATGCTGTACGTTCTAACATCAGAATTTATGTATCTAATAACAGGAAGTTGATAATTTTGGACCACCTTCAGCCATTCCCCAACTCCACACCCCCTGCCTCTGGTTTCTGTGTTTTTATGAAACAAATCTATCTGATTTCTGGTTTTTATGAGTTCTTTTTTTTTTTTTAATATTCCGCATATGAGACCATACCCTTTGCTAATGTGCTTACATATTCCTCAAGGCAAAAAGCCCTCAGAAGACAAATAACCATACACCTGTTATCAGTTAAGAGTATTCTCTAAGAAGATTAGGAAATTCTTTGTCCCAGAATCTGTCATTTTGGCTTCAATATTACAGATTTTTGCATCAGCAGGAGGCATGTGTCCCTCAGTGCATGAGAATCTTCCCCTAAACAAAATTTTACTAACTCTACTTTTAAATTCT
Organism: Leopardus geoffroyi; assembly: GCF_018350155.1. NCBI lineage: Eukaryota > Metazoa > Chordata > Mammalia > Carnivora > Felidae > Leopardus > Leopardus geoffroyi. The sequence continues at coordinate 49,919,844 of NC_059337.1, forward strand.
TGTATGGATATTTTCTATATCTTATGTTGCCTTGTCAGACCAGACAAGGTACAAAAATAAAGCCGTATATAAAACCATATATTTTCTACTTGGGTTCACCTACTTGACATAAGATTGGCTCTTCTCTTAAAATTTGGTAGCCTTCAGAAAGTGAAGTTTCACATTGACTTCCTAACCATAGCCATTTTCATTATTTTCTGGTTTCTTAGCTTTAACAGTGACTGTCCCTGTGTGACATTGATGCCCTTCCAAAGCACTATTACCAAAGCCTAAAGTGGTTGATTCTGTTACCTGCCAAACAAGGTTGTACCCAGTGTCTAGAGAGCTGCTATAGAAAATGAGAAACCTAAAGATGCATATTCTTATTGCAAAGGGCACTATTATTGCAGCTGTTTCTGCCTCCTTTTATCGTCATTGAGACAGAAAAAAATAGAGGGTGGTGATGTCTCATGTTAAGCAGTTCTGTATTTTCTTTGCTTGAAGTCTATAGTAGCATAGCATCTAAACTTAAGTAAGTATTCGCAAACTATTTGAAGAAACAAATGAATCTTATGATAAGAAATTACATTATAGGTTTTAAGGACCCCATGTCTCTATTTGCAAAACTTGTCAAAATTATTATCAATTGGATTTGTATATAATTGACCTTCTAGTTCTCTAAGTAACTACCTACCACATAAGATTTCATGAGTCTAGAGACCAATATTTAATGCAATCCCTATCAAAATACCACTGCACTTGACTAAAAGTGTGTATATAAGCTTTCCTTTCTTAGGATGGATTTTTTCCCCCATGGGGTTCTTTGGTCCTTTATGTGTATGAACTCTAGAAGTGCTTGTTCCTGATTTTTCCATATTTGTTTAGAAACGCTACATCCCTGGCCTGGATATGCAGGAGGACCATCCATGAAAGCACAGACTTCTGTGATGACTAATGAGGCAGTGGAAGAAGATAGGAGACAATTTATCTTGTACCATATGAAAATAGAAGAGAGAGATGATCAAGGCTCTATGCTAACTGCTGGATGATGCATTAGAGTTGGAAGGTTTGAAAAATCATGGATTTAAGTGTTTTCATAAATTATAAATAGTAAAGATGATGTGCGCTTTGTTACCCTTTGCATTTTCATATTTATTGCTTTGAGTAGACATAGGCAGTTTTGTAAGAACAGGGTAAGACAAATGTGCTTTGTGAGCAACCAAGTGACAAAACATTAGTGGTCAAAATGAGAATATATGGGAGAGCCAAGGGCAAAGTTAATAAGAGGGAAAAATACAGAGTATTCAGGATTCATGCTGATAATTTTGTCCTCTGAAATTAGAATTGTGTGGGATAGCTTTCTAATTTATATCAATTACTGGCTTGTATTGGCCTATTAGAACTATCTGCTGAAGTCACATAAATTGAATTTAAGCAATGAAAGCTTATTTAAAAAAAAAACCTGCTGTAATAAATTGTGCTTGCATTGGGTGAGCGAGGAATTTAGTCAAGAAACAGCACAGGAAAAAATGGTCAACTGAAACTGGGAAAATGAACAACTAGCTTGCAAAAAATGTCTGTCACCCGCTACCTAAAATTTAAGGTAATCTCACTTCATGAGAGTAGGTAATTTAAGGTGGTGAATTTCCAAAATACTTCAGAGTTAACCAAAATCATAACTGGCTTTCAATGTTTTGATTTTCATGTGTGCTTTGAATATGCATTCAACAGATCATGACACTTTTGGACTATTTGGGAGAGATGGCCTATCTCATAGCAAAGTACTAGGGTATTATCTTCAGGCCCAGGAGAAAAAAACTGAGTGATTTTCTGAGCAGGCATAAACCTATTTAAGATCATCGGAAGGAACTGAGCTATATACTCTCATTGCAAGAGCTGAATGTTACTATAACATCTCTAATCAATTTCTTGATCTAGGAGGGATCTCCTCTAACTGGTAAATACTATGTAGTTTCTTGGTGGTGCCATAGCATCATTCCATTACAGGTGAATTTTGACAAGCTCTAAATGAAATATGGATACATGACAGGACATGTGGTGACACCCTGACCTGATCTTAAAGAACCATGGACAGGACCGGAAGCTAACTGTCAACTCCTAACAGGATAGGGTAATTGAGGAGCACTGAGATTTTTTTGTTCCCTTGTTTACTATTAGCCTATTGGGTTAAATCTAATTGTTTTTATATTAATCTGGGGCTACATTCTCACAAAGTGTAAGTAAAAAACTTTCACTCAGGCTATCAGGCTGTCTAGAAATGGATCAAGCCAATAGATGTATGATCTTTTTAGAAAAACTCACTTGTTTCTCTAGACCATAAAATCTCTTAACAGAAAGATGAACTTGCAAGAGAAAGCACCATTCCTCGGGTGCTTTCATTCATTCTTTGGGTCTGCTATGTATCCCTGTGGTTCTGAAGAAGCTGTTGGTGTACTAGTAGAATCAAAGGGACAGTTTTCATTCAGGGTCTGCCAGTGATCCAAATGGATGGTTGATTTTTAGCTAGTAAAGCTAGAGAGAAAAAAGAAGAAAGGAAAGCAAGATGGATGAAGGAAGGAAAATACAAAGGAGGAAGGGAAAAGAGAATACAGAAAAAATTAAAATTAAAGAAAGGAAGGGGAAGGGGAAAAATCATGGATTTCCTTTGATCTTCATTTTCCTGCCTACCTATATTCTAGGTATCACGAAAATATTAATTTGTTGTTTACTATCGATGACAAATGTTAGTGTTTCTTACAATAGGAATCTGTGCAAAGAAGTTTTTTTTTGGTTGTTACTGAGTACACATAATTTCTAGGACACTATTTCTGTTAGGCTTTTTTGAAATATTGAACTCAGTTTCAAATGATTAGCGACTATCATTTCTATTCTCAGGAATTCTAGATTGTGAACCATTACTTACAACTTCTCTGTTAATTTAGCAAAGTTAATCTGCTTTATGATGGAATCATAATGTAGAATATAGGACAGCTAGAGAGTCCTCTGGATCTGCCACAGTAGACTGTTGGCCATCGGACACCACCTCAGCTTGTTGCTTGTGTGGTGTGCATTTCCTGATTTGCCTTGTGCCAGGACCCTTCCAGTCTCCTTATAGAGGGAAGTCTGTGACAGCAGTTCTTACTTGTGTCCACCCTTCGATTCCCTGAGTGCCTAACTATGCTCTGTCGGGCTTTTTACTTAAGAAAGTAGGAATCAAGCTATTTAAAAATAGGTCAGTATATTACTCTATTTTAAATAATTATTCTTGGTAAACCATGAGAGGAAAATGGATATTTCACTCTTAAAACTGCATTCTAAAATTCTGTGGTCTCTGAAAAACATGACATCTTTTAACTTATGTGGTCTGTCATTGTGTCTATGAAATGATTCGGCATATTGATCATAATGTCCTGTGACGTATAAATTGGATGCTACTGCTTGTATGTTAGGTCTCCTAAACTAAGATAAAAATGGCCTGAAATAATTTTCTCTGGAAAATTATTATTTTCAATTTATTTGACTTGGAAATAAATGTTCCTTGACCTTCTTTTCCCCATTACAAAGTAGTTTGCTATGTTTTAAAAATCACTAGGGCATAGAAATTTTCAGTTAAGAGGAAGTTTAACTGTCTTATTTTAATATCAGATTGTTTAACTTGGTGAAACTGTGCTTATATGACATTTGAATAAAATATATAAAATTTAGCCAAAAATCCAATTATTTCCAAATATTGGTGACTTATAGCCAAAAAAGTCTTTGTGGAAAAATAATTTTTAACTGTTCCTATATTTTTCCACAACTATGCTGAATCCAGAGGGATATTTGTCTAGTCTTTTGGTAGCCATGATGATGCAGCTATTAAAAAAAAAAAAACTGCATGTTCTGACAGCAATCCTATTTGGATATTTTGCTTACAGTAATTTGCAAATTTATAATCAAAACTTCTTAATGTCAACACCAAATGTTTCATGTTAATCCAATGTATGATTTACTTCAGTTTCATTAATCTTGCCACATGTAATTCAAGAACAAAGCTAGGTGCTGCAGAATTATTTTCTGAAATCTAGAAAATAGTTTTACAGGTGAAAAACTTTAGTTGAAATTCAGGAGCATGTTAAGTGATGATTGGGCAATGACCACATTTCTTTATATGCTTTTATAAAGAACAAAATAGAAAGTCTCATAACAAAAATTTAAATACACAGAAATAGAAATTTGAGCAGAAAAGATGGAAGAAAATATGGTTGTCTATTATTAGATAAAATGAGTATACCTGAATTCTACCTACTTATGCTACAAACATAATTGCCTCACTTATTCACTCATTATTCCACAGATAGATGGCAGATGTTAGCCTATCTCCTGATCACACTATATAATAAGTCATGATAGAGATAACATTTTGTTTGATAGACAAAGAAAAATAAACCTCCTTAAAAGAATCAAAAATCACAATTTCAGGATTCCTCTTGTCTTGGAAACAGAATTTTAGGATACCAGGAGACCTGGGAGATGATCTGGTTTGATCATTTTGGATTTGCAGAAACTAGGGCCCAGAATCCTCAGGTGACTTTTCTGATGATTTTGAAGTGGATCAAGGAGAATCTGATTCTGATTTTCATGACAAACATGGCTTACTTTGTTGACAGGTGACAAACTGCTCTACCAGATCAATTAACCCTCAACCTTTAGGTGTATGAAAACTATGAACACAAATCCTTAATTATAGTCATGATAGCCACCATTCATTGAGTGTCTTATATATGTTACCTACATGTCATATGGTATTTATAATTCTAACAACCTGTGACCTGGTAATTATGTTTTTCATTTTACAAATGTAAGCTCATAAAGGCACATCAGCTTGTTCAAATCCACATACACAGTACGTAGCTGAGCCAAAGCCTGGTCTGTTTCAGTCTCAGGAGGTGGAGTATGGAGGAGGAGATGGGAGACTTTCCATAATGTATAAGATACTGACAGTGTTAGAATTCACATAATGGAAGACTGGGAGGCTCTTGGACCTCTGGTGGTGGCTGAGATAAACAGCAATGTCAGACATGACACCATTGGTTTTTAAAAGTTCATTAAGTCTGTATTTAGGATGTGACATTTATTCTGTATATTTACAGATATGTAAAAAGAATACATATATAGCATTAGAATTTTATTTGCCAAAAAAAAGTGAAAAGTAATACACACTAAAATTTCAGCATTTCGTTTGACTTCTTTAAAATAGGTTTTGTCTCTTTGATGAGATTTCCCATTCATTCATGTGTACTGCCCACCCTTTCTAATTAATTTGACACATTAATCATAGACATTTTTAATTTTTATTCTGAGTCCTCACTGGATTATTAACTGCTTTTTCACTGGTCTTTGGGTTATTCTTATGTTAACCCTTTTGTGTGTCTGAGGATTTTCATTTGAATGCCAAACACTGTGGTATTTTGAATGGTAGAGACTGAAGTAAATAGCATTTATGCCTGAAAGTGGGCTCACCTCTTCCATCAGATCATCTAGTCAGTTGATGAGCTAGGTTTGAGTTTGTTGTTGTTGCAGTGGGCTGCTGCTACCTGCACTTGAGCTTGGGGATTCATAAAGTTTTTCTCAATGTTGCTGCTCCACTTGGCATAGCTGGACCATAATGGGTCTCTCTCCTTACATTCCACTCTCCCTTAGCAGCATGCAACCTTTTTTTTTTTTTTTTTTTTTTTTTACTAAAGTCAATTTATTTATTTTGAGGGAGAGAGCATGCAAGCAGAGGGGACATGCTCTGTCTCTCTGCTAAGGGGACAGTAGGATTTCCTAATCATCTCTGATGGCTTAAGGCTTTTGTTTCACAGAAGAATGATTGAGAGAATGGACACACTTTTCCCTGTGTACCACTCAGTGGACTCATTTAGACCTCTGCTCTGATACTCAATTTTTTGTGAGTGGAGACGTAAGGAAAAGAACTTGTGAATGAATGCAGGCTCCCCTTATGTCTGCATTCCCAGTGATCCCAAACTGTTAAACTAATACACAGCCATTAAGAATTACATTGATCCTTGGTCTACATGGGGGGGTTAAGGGCACTGACCTCTCCACAGTTAAAACTCTATGCATAACTTTTGACTTGGCCAAAACTTAACTATTAATATAGACTGTTGTTGAGTGGAAGCCTTACCAATAACAAAAACAGCCACTTAACATCCATTTTTATTTTATGTATTATATACTGTACTATTATACTTTCTTCCTTAATTTTTTAGTGTTTCTAGCCTACATGGTGTATCTGCAATTTTTTTCAAATAGTTGAAAATGTTAAAAGGAACTTGCCACTATATCCTTTGAGAAATATCCATGTATAATTGGACCTGCACGGTTCAAACTCAGGTTGATCAGACATCAACTGAAGTTACCTTGCTGATTTCTTATTTTCTTTCATGGCAGTTGCTTCTTCCTCGATGTTTTATCGAAGGTGAAATAGCTCAGGATCTGATCTTTCCTTTGGAACTCATTGCAATGGGTTATTCTGCAATCTCACCTCTATAAAAGGCTCAAGAAAATTTATGATTTTGGAGATTTTTCAAGTTTTTGTTGTTAGGGTAAGAGTTATGTCTCTTCAAGTTTTCTATTAGTGGACGTAGAAATGCCTGGTCCATTCATATTAAAAAGAAGGAAGTCATTCCTGGCTCTAGGAATTTATGCAGCAATAGTAGCTGAAAGAATAGTCTCAATCTGTGTACTTTTAGCCTTTATGCTCATTCTCATGCTACCTAAAAAGAAATATGAGCCAGAGGTTGCCATGTGATTGAATGGTATGGTGAATTTAAAAGCTTGCATTTGTAGCCTGACAATACTAGGTGGAAACCATAGTCTTGCCACTTACAGGTGGCATTAGGAAACATAAATACTTTGAGCAAAAATTATTTTGCAATGTAAGACAAATGGCGTCATTTTCTACTATAATTAAGGTTAGTATATACTAGTTTATTCCACAAACTTTTTTTTTTTTTTTTTTGGCATCTGCAGTATACCAGATATCATTGAAGATACTTGGGACACAGGGATAACACTGGAGAAGCAATCTCTTGTTCTTACAAAGCTTGCATTTTACTGGGGGTAGACACACTTTAAACATGTAAGAAAAAAAAAAAAAGGCTCAGGTAGTAATAAGTACCTTGAAGAAAAATAAAGCAGGATAAGAATAGAGATTAATAAGTCAGATGGGAGCTGTATTACATTGGGTGGCCAGCATATAAGAGTAGGTGACTTTTGACTGGAAACTGAGTGATAGTAAAGAAAAAAATAATAAGCTTTATGAAGGTCAGAAGAGAAGAACATTATGGCATAGGAAGAAGCAAGTATGAGGAAGCCTTCCCTGAGGTGGAGTGAGCTTAGTTTTTTGAGCACCAGGAAAGTCACAGGCTATAACAAAGTGAGAGGGAGGGTGAGCAGAATGGGATGGTTTGGAAAGACAGGTAAGAACCAGATTATGTAGGGTTTGTCAGGCCAGGTTACAAAATATATATAATTTTTTATTTTTATATTTTTATTTTATATTTTTATATTTTATATATTTTTTATTTTATATTTATATGTATATTATACACACACAAACATACATACATATATTACTCTGTCTTGAAGACTGACAAATAGTGGGGATTTAAGAAACGTTACTTCCTATATCATTATCAGTTACTCATCTCCATAGATGAATCTATTTATCCTACCCCAAATAAAGGCAAAAGAGGGATGGTGATACACTGTTCTGGAATTGTGCATGTGGATAAGTATAAACTGTGAAGACTGGAATTTAGGAATGTAAGAATTTTGTCTTCCAAACTGGTCTTAATATTAACACTTAACTATGTGCTGGTTGCAACTAGAATTCTAGGCCACATTTCAGTGTTAGTTTGTTTTGATGTCCTAACTCTCTTAATGATTACTTTCCTTAAACGCTCTGCAGATACCAGATGTCTTCCATATCACCCCCATGAAAGCTCTGGTTCCTAAAGCCAATATGTTAATTAGGAAATGAAATAAAACTAAGATGAATGGCTAATAGGCTTTTCAATTTATTTAAATGTTTAATTTTGAGAGAGAGAGAGAGAGAGCGAGCAGGGGAGGAGTGGAGCTAGAGGGAGACACAGAATCTGAAGCAGGCTCCATGCTCTGAGCTGTCAGCACAGAGCCCGATGCAGGGCTTGAACTCACTGTGAGATCATGACAGGAGCCAAAGTCTGATGCTTAATCGACTGACCCACTTAGGTGCCCCACTAATAGACTTTTTAACAGCTAAGTCCTACTCCATGTAAAAACAGTCCTACAGGGACACCTGCATTTGGGACAAAAAGCAGCTTTCCAAAATATACTTATAACTGCAAACTTACAACTGATAAGTGTGAGAAAAGATACTTTTAAGCAAAGGCACCTTAAATATTCAAACTAACTGTCCTCAGTCTGTATTATTACCCTAAAAAATGCATTCAGTGTTATTTGTTCACATGTAATTACCCTACATACCCTTCTTTCATTCTCTTTAAAAAATCAGCATTAAAACAAGTAAAAAAAGACTTTGTTTTCCAGGTAGAAATCAAATCAGCTCAGCACACCATAGAGAGAGGTCTCAAATCCATTTTCTCTTATAATCCTTTTGCTATCTGTTTTAATAAAAAAGAGTATACTTATATTTAAGAATAGAAACTTAGACTCAAAGCTGGAAGGCAAGATAGTGTTACCTAAAGACCTACTATCTTCCTAAACTTCTTTTCTGTAGTCCTGCTACAACATCGCACCAGCTCATGAACATGATGTACACATTCCTCTGGTTATTCAGAGAACACAGTGTCTCAAGAGGTGGTGCATGGAATCTTGGATTATTTCACAGGTCTATACGTGCACACATTCCTTACAATTCTTTTGTCTCAAAATATTCATAAACATTGCCTGTTAGATTCTGATTATTCAGTGCTCTCAAAATGCTGATGTTTTTCTTTCAGTTAACTTATCTTCCTCTTTTGGGTAATGTTTCTCACCCTCGTGATTTCTTCTCTGGTAACTTTTACATATTTATATTCTTGTGCATTTTTATTGCTAAGTTGTCACTATGGTGATGTTTTCTTGTTGTTAAAAACATAGCATATTTTATTATTACTAACACTGTTACCAGAAAAGATAAGTTCATTTATTTATTCACTAAATAAATACTTATTCAGAGCGAGGTGTTTACGCTCTAAAGGTACAACAGTGAACAAGAGAAAGTTTTGTAAGCTAGATGTTCTGACACCTGATGCCATGTGTTCACCTATTGACTTGTTTATGACCTTAAACTTGATGCAGATCATCTATACATATATATGACATATATGTGTGTAATTCCCTTGAATGTTAAGAGTGAGAGAGTCTAAAAATTCTCTAATTGGTGGGATTTTAATTGTTATTTCATAAATATCAATTAGACTAATTTTGTTTCCCCCTTGTAGTGTCAGCAGATTCATCTTTAAGTCTGGTGTTTTCAGAGTCTTAGTACTTGAGTATTCTGTCTTCTCTGTGTTCTCTTCTCGGTGCTCCCTCTTTCCTTCTCACAAACACAGAACTTTGTTTTCGTTTTCACTAGAATTTTCAAAGCAATGTAGTCCATGTGACATATCTTCTCTGAACTACCTCTTAAATTTCCTGTAGTTCCCAAGAACATTATAATATCTATTTTTTATAATAAACAATTATATAAATTTCTCAGTGCTTATCAAGATGAGTATACTCTTAATCTCATCACATCTTTCACCTATCCCCGCCCCCCCACCTCTCCTCTGGCAAATACTGGTTTGTTCTCTGTATTTAAGAGTCTGTTTTCTTATTTGTCTTTTTCTTTATTTGTTTATTAGTTTTGTTTCTTAAATTTCACATATGAGTAAAATCATAAGATATGTGTCTTTCTCTCACTTATTTCACTGGCATTGTACCGTCATGGTCCATCCATGTTGTTTTAAATGGCAAGATTTCATTCTTTTTTATGGCTGAGTACTATTCCATTGCATATATAAACTACATTTTCTTTATCCATTCAGCTATGGATGGATCCTTGGGCTGCTTCCATATCTTGGATATTGTAAATAACACTGTAATAAACATAGGAGTGCATGTATCTTTTTGAATTAGTGTTTTCATATTCTTTGAGTAAACACCCAGTAGTGGAATATTAGATCATAAGGTAATTCTATTTTTAATTTTTTGAGGAACTTCCATAGTGTTTTCCACAGAGCCTGCACCAGCTTGCAGGAATCAAAAAACTTCGTTTTTCTTCGCACCCTCACCAATACTGGTTCCCTCCTGAGTTTTAGATTTTAGCCATTCTGAGTAGCGTGAGGCGATCTCTCACTGTGGTTTTGATTTGTATTTCCCAGATTAATTGGTGATACTGAGCATCTTTATCTGTCTATTGACCACCCTATGTGTTCTTTGAAAAATGTTTATTGAGGTCTTCTGCCCATTTTTTAATTGGATTATGTGGTTTTGTGTGTATGTTGAGTTGTATAAGTTCTTTATATATTTAGAATATAAACCCTTTATTGGATATATCACTTGAAAATATCTTCTCCCATCCAATAGATTGTCTTTTTGTTTTGTTGATGTTTTCCTTCACTGTGCAAAAAACTTTTTATTTTGGTGTAGTCCCAATAGTTTAATTTTGCTTTTATTTTCCTTGCAGGGAAGGCATACTATAAACATGTTTCTATGGCCAATGTCAAAGAAATCAATATCTATTTTATGAGTGGTGGAAACCTCTTGTGAGATGTGTTCCCAGTTTTACTGAGAAACAATATATCACTATATAAATTTATGACATACAGCATGATGATTTGATTTACATATTTTGTCAAATGATTACCACAGTATGTTCAGCTGATGTCCATTATCATATAAATCAAATAAAAAGAAAAGAAAAAAAAGAAAAGAATTTTTCCTTGTAATGAGAACTCTTAGGATTTACTTTCAACTTTCCATATAACTCTAATTTGGAGGTGTTTTTTTAAAGGACATCATTTTAAAAATTAATTTCTATATCTTAACAACAATAGTAACATAATAGTGATTTTAAAGAGAATATCTAATGTCACAGAAATGTACTTTTAATTATTTTTATTTGTATATATTACCTCTTTATAATATGCTGCATAACTAGCCCTATCAGGTTCAACCTTGGGGTCCTTTGGACCTTATGGATCTGGATGTCCATTTCTCTTCCCAGGTTCAGGAATTTTTCAGTCATTATGGCTAGAAATTTGTTTTCTGTCCCTTTTTCTTTCTTTTTCCTTCTGGAATCTTCACAAAGTGACACTGGTCCTTTTCATTGTGTTTTATAATTCCCATAGCCTTTTTGTTCATTTGTTTCAAGTTTTTATTTAAATTCTAGTTAGTTAACATACAGTGTAATATTGGGTTCAGGAGTAGAAATTAGTGAGTCATCAGTTACATACAACAAAGTGCTTATCACAAGCTGTCTCCTTTTTCATTCTTTTTTCTTTTTGATACTCTGACTGGATAATTTCCAATGTCTGCCCTTCCAGGTTGCTTCTCCCATTTGGTAGGTTGTCTTTTGTTTTGTTGGTGGTTGCCTTCATTGTGTAAAAGACTTTTATTTTGGTGTAGTCCCAATAGTTTAATTGTGCTTTTGTTTCACTTGCCAAAGGACACATATCTAGAAAAACATTTCTATGGCTGGTGTCAAAGAGATTACTGCCTATGTTTTCTTCTGGGACTTTCATGGTTTCAGGTCTCACATTTAGGTCTTTAATTCCACTTTGAATTTATTTTCATGTATGTTATGATAAGTGGTCCAGTTTTATTCTTTTACATGTTGCTGTCCAGTTGTCCCAACACCATTTGTTGAAGAGACCATCTTTTTCCCATTGCTTATTTTTGCCACCTTTGTCAAAGATTGACTATATAATTGTGGATTTCTTTCTGGGCTTTCTATTCTGTTTCATTAATCTATGTGTCTATTTTTGTGCCCATACCATACTGTTTTGATTACTACAGCTTTGCAGCATATTTTGAAATCTGGCATTGTGATACCTCCAGTTTTGTTCTTGTTTTTCAAGATGGCTTAGTCTATTCAGGGCCTTTTGTTGTTCCATACAAATTTTAGGATTATTTGCACTCACTCTGTGAGAAATGCTGTTGGTATTTTGATAGGGGTTGCAATAAGTCTGTAGACTGCTTTGGGTAAAATATATAATTCTGCAATATTTGTTATTCCAGTTCATGAGCATGGAATATCTTTTCATTTGTTTATGTCTTCAATTTCTTTCATCATTATTTTATAGTTTGCAGTGTAGAAGTCTTTCACCTCCCTGGTTAAATTTATTCCTAGCCATTTTATTTTATTTTATTTTATTTTATTTTATTTTATTAATTTTTTGGGTGAAATTGTAAATGGGATTGTTTTCTTAATTTCTCTTTCTGCTGCTTCATTATTCATGTATAGAAATGTAACAGCTTTCTGTGCATTGATTTTGTATCCTGCCCCTTCTTTGAATTACCAGGTTCTAGTAGTTTTTTGGTGGAGTCTTGAGGGTTATCTACATATAGTATTATGTCATCTGCAATAGTGAAAATTTTACTTCTTATAACCAATTTGCATGACTTTTCTTTCTTTGTTCTTGTCTCATTGCTATGGACTTCCAGTACTATGTTAACTATACATCCTTGTCTTTTTCTGATCTTAAAAGAAGAGCTCTCATTTTTTCACTATTGAGTAACATGTTAGCTGTGGGCTTTTTTATATATGGCATTTTTTACTTTGAGGTATGTTCCCTTGAAACGTACTTTGTTGAGAAATTTTATTATGAATGGTTGTTGCATGTTGTAAAATGCTTTTTCTACATCTACTGAAAAAATTACTATGTTTATCCTTTTTCTTATTGATGTGATGTATAACATTGATTTGCAAATATTGAAACACCCTTGCATCTTAGGAACAAATCCCACTTGATTGTAGGGGATGATTTTTTAATATATTGGTGGATTTGTTTTGCTAATGTTTTGTTGAGGACTTTTGCATCTTTGTTCACCTGTTACTGACCTCTGGTTTTCTTTTTTGTGGTGTCTTTATCTGGTTTTCATATCAGGGTAATGCTGGCCTCATAGAATGAATTTGGAAGCTGTCGTTTCTCATCTATTTTTTGGAGTAGTTTGGGAAGAATAGGTATTAACTCTTATTTAAATACATGGTAGAATTCACCTGTGAAGCCATCTAGTCCTGGACTTTTGCTTGTTGGAAATTTTTTGACTATTGATTTCATTTCACTGCTAGTAAATGGTCTGTACAAATGTTCTATTTCTACCTGATTCAGTCTTGGGAGTTTATAGGTTTCTAGAAGTGTATCTATATCTTCTAGGCTGTCCAATTTGTTAGCAGATAAGTTTTCATAATATTCTTTTATAATCTTTGTGTTTCTTTGGTGTTGGTTGTTATTTATCCTCTTCCATTTCTGATTTGCATTCTCTCTCTCTCTCTCTCTCTGATTTTGATGAGTCTGTGTAAGGGTTTATCAGTTTTGTTTATCTTTTCAAATAACCAGCTACTCCTGGCTTCCTTGATCTATACTGTTGTTTATTTAGTCTCTATTTACTTCTGCTTTAATTTTTATTATTTCCTTCCTTCTATTGGTTTTGAGCTTTGTTTTTCTAGTTCCTTTAGGTATAAGATTGTATTGTTTGAGATTTTTCTTGTCCACTTTTGAAACTCTACTGAATTCTTCAATTCAGTTATTATTCTTTTACCTCTAGGATTTGTTTTATTTATTCATTTATGTATTCATGTATGTATGTATTTTTTTTGATGGTTGCTATTTCCTTGTTGAACTTGTCCTAATTTTGTTTAGTTCTCTGTGTTTTCTTTTATTTCACTAAACTTCCTTAAGACAATTATTCTGACTTCTTTCTCTGACAGCACCTAGATCTGTATTTCTTTAGGATCAGTTATTGGAGATTTATTTGTTTTCTTTGATGGTCATTTTTCGTGTGTGTGTGTGTGTGTGTGTGTGTGTGATCCTCAAATCCTTAGGTTAGTATTTTTACATTTAGGTAATATAATTTATCTACCAGACTTCACATGTTTCCTTTGGCAGAGAAAGATTTTAACCAGCTCAGTTTGGATTTTTGGCTGTGTCTTCACAGACACACGATCATGGTCTTGAGCAGGTGTTGCCTACTATTGTGGTCTATTTTGGGATGAGGTAATTGGTTCATACTCTGAGGTTGGGGATAGGTGGTTGTTCCATTGGCTGAGAAGAGTTGAATATGACTGCTGGCTTGATTCCCTACCCAAGTGAGGCTATAGGATGGCTTCACAATTGTCTGGATACTCTGGGCACACTTACTAGATAGTCAGGACTAGGTATTGTATTCAGTAACAGATGGGGCTGTGATTTAGCTTACCTCCCCTGGCAGGGAAGCAGGACAGAACCCCATACAGATTGTTGTTTGGGAACTCATATCAGGCAAGTACGTGTCCTGAATTCCTTGGCCAGATGAGGCCATCAATTTTGCTCTACAGATGAGGAAAATCACACATTGTATTCTCTGTTCAGGTGCCACTATAAGCAGGGCTGTTGGATGGGTTGTGTAACTTTCCATGTGCTCTGGTTGGGCCCTCTGTTAGGGCAAACTGGAAACTATATTCACCAACAAATGGAGGCTGTGAATTAGTTTCTCCCCCTGGGCACAATGGGAGAAGCAGCTGTAAAGACAGTAAAGCTTCATTGTCTTATTTTAAGCTGAGCCACACCCCAAATTGTCTGCTCAAACAGGTCTCTGGCTTTGTTCTGCAAACTATCATCTCTGCCTATTCTTCTCTTACCCATATGCCAATGGGCTGCACAGCTTCCAGGTATTCTTGACAGCCCTTCTAGTCAGGTGGGTGCAGGAACCATAGTGGGTAAGGCTATGTCTCAGTCCCTTGCCTGGGTGACAAGGGGACAGACCATTACAGGTAACTCTCCATTTCCCAAGCAGGCTTTCCACCTGGGAGGGTTTGGGAGCTACCCTCATTCTTGGCTATAAATTAATCCTCCAGTGTGTGCTTAGAATAGAGACCCTCCACGCCTTCTACTGGCTTTGCTTTGGGAGTGATCAGCTCTGCTCACCTACCTCATTGCTTGAGTACTGCTGGGCTGCACAGCTTCCAGGTGTTCTTGCCAGCCCACTAGTCAGATATGGCCAGGAGACACTCTCCACAGCAGGCGGGGCTCAGATCCTCAGCTGGGTGTGGGCTAGCCAGGCTCTGGGGCCAGCAAAATTCTTCATTTGGCCATGCAAACCAGTCAGATCTGCAAACTGCCAAGTTCCCTGGCCAGAATGCATCCCCAACTTGGTTCTACAGATGAGCAAAACTGCTGGTTGGGATTACTACTTGAGCACTGCAGTTGTAAACGCAGTTTGTCAAGATCCATGTGCTGGCTGTTACAAGCCCCTCTTCCTTGTCTGTCACTGTCAGATTCCCAGTGGCCGGGCCCTCCAGATTCCTCTGAAGTCCCTGTGGAGTATGTTCAGAGTGGAGGTTACTTCAAAGTAATCCACAATGCTGAGGGGAGCTGCTGGTTGTTCCTCTAAGTTCTCTTCTCTCACTAGAGGAACCAGAGCCTCAGGGTGACCTCTCCGCACTGGCATAGGTGAGGGACAATGCAGTCAGTGTGTGGCTGCTGCAGTTACCCTTCTACTGCAGTCTGTCTTGGTCTTGGAGGTGCAGGGGTGCTTCAACATCATCCCCATATTCAAATATTCTGTCAGCAGTGTCTTGTTCAGAGTAGTAGTTAGGTGTTTTTCATGTGAGGAGGAATGAAGTCAGGAATGACCAGTGTTCCCATCTTGGTAATGGCACTCCTCCAAGATTTCTTTGTATAATCCTTTGCTGTCTGTCTAAATCTTCAGGCTCCGTCCTCAGTGACTCATCTTTTTCACTTTCGTGTGTTACTTTTTTCATGTTAAAATGTTTACTCTGTGTGAAAAATCTTTCTCAACGTTTATTTATTTTTGGGACAGAGAGAGACAGAGCATGAACGGGGGAGGGGCAGAGAGAGAGCGAGACACAGAATCGGAAGCAGGCTCCAGGCTCTGAGCCATCAGCCCAGAGCCCGACGCGGGGCTCGAACTCACGGACCGCGAGATCGTGACCTGGCTGAAGTTGGACGCTTAACCGACTGCGCCACCCAGGCGCCCCAGTGTGAAAAATCTTTCTACTAGTCTTTCAAAACTGGCGAGTAGAATCTGGAGCAAGATCTACAATGATATCATCCTCTGCTCTTCTTTGTTTCATGTAGAAACGTTGAACTCCTCTGCACTGATTTTGCTCAATTTGCCTTTCTCTACTTAGAGATGTATAAGCACTTGTGGTCAGGTGGACCCTGTTTTTGAATAGGGTTATTATGGACCCTATTGACAGGCACTGTCAACAACTGGTATACAAGAATAAAAGTTAACCAAGACCATATTGTCATTTCCTATCAGATAGTAAATTATCCATGAATATATTTCCCTTAATACTTCACTTATTTTCATTTCTTTTCCATCACAAAGGACAATAAATAATCCTTTTTGGCTCCTCCACTGATTTTTGTCTTCACTTCAATTGTACTTGCTTCTTTTCCATTTTTGTAGTTTTGAGTTTTGCCCTTACATCACCTGGCTGATCTCTCTGATAGACTCTACATCTTTTGGTTATTTCTAGAGAAACATCCACTGCACAAGGCATGACTGGATTGGCTGTGAAAGGATATCCCCATGCATATTTATACTATTCTCAGTTTTGTTAAGCATTTCCTATGAAATAATCTTGAAACCCCATGAATTTCTGTGGACTAACGGAGCTAAAGGGGCTAAAGGAGCAACCTGTTTACTCTCACTTTAGCGGTGTTTTATTTTTTTCCATATCCAACTTACGGATACCTACGGATGCTGTCATATCAACACATCCGCAGCCTTTTAGGTGAAGGTTATTTTGCAATATCCTGAATAAGAAATCATCTGTTAAATTAATAACTTTTAGGATTGCTTACGTGACTCAGTAGTTAAACATCAGGCTCTTGGTTTCAGCTCCGGTCATAATCTTGGAGTTTATGGGTTCAAGCCTCGTGTTGGGCTCTGCATTGACAGTGTGGATCCTGCTTGGATTCTCTCTCTTCCTCTTGCTCTGCCTCTCCCTCACAAGCCCACACACACACTCTCTCTCTCAAATAAACTTTAAAAAAAGATTGATAATGTTTAAATATGTTCTTTATATTTCCCTCCTTTATGGTCTTCTACGATTTTTAACCCTAGAGCTCAGGCAGCTATTTTCTGTTGCTTCATAGCACCTACCACTCTTTTTTGTCAGTGTAAAGTTTTTGGTAAGTTAAGCATCTATTTTGTCCATTCATATTCATTTAATTGCCATTACTGTGTTTATTAAGAATATTCTAACCTATCTTCTCTAATTTCCCACTTTTTAAATTCTATGTATATAATCTGTGAAATGGGTGAACTTTTGTAATATCTATTTGCTTCCATAAAGCCTCTGGGTTTTCTCCTAATTTAGTTTTACTTAGCTTTTTATTCTTCATGGGTTAAATTTTTTAGAGATAGAAATTTTTTTCGGTCTGTATTCTATACAACTCTGTAAAATTTCTCAACTTTTGGGCAAAAAAAGAGTCATTGCCATTGCATGTTTAGAAAAATAGTAGTTTTCTCATCTATTTTTTTCCCTACCCGTGCGTACTCTCATATTCTCAGAATTGCTGGGTTACTTTGTTTTTGAGTAAATATGTTCCATTTCTTTGAATTGATAGAAACATGTGTAATATTTGGATTCCCACATGGTTACTTGTGTCTTTTCTCCTTTTTTGAACTCTGCTCCTGCTCCAACTGCCGTAGTCCATGTACTGGGTAGGAACATGTATCAAGTCATTTTTTTTTCTTTTTTGGAAGAATTTAGGTACATAATAACCTTCTAACCTAAGTATCCTTTATTTGTTGTTTATTCAGTGAAAATTGATAGTGTGTGAAAAATCAAGCTGCACCATAATCTTTCTGTGGGCACCAGTATGAAGTACCCCAAGTGGCTTGCTGTGTTTACCAGTTGATACTTAGCACAGCCCATGTATTAGGATAACAGGATTTTACGGTAGAAAAGAGAAAAAGCACTCTGCCTGTTTCCCCCCTTTGTGATAATTTTAGTCTTTTGAGGTTTTTGCCCAGGTTTCTTCGAAAGGAAGTATTGGTCCCTCTTTTCCTCTGAAAGGAATCTCCTCTCTGTCTTCACCAGATAATCTTCGTTTTCCTGCTGAAATTACCTGTCTTCCTTCTCCTTCTCCCTAACCCAATTCCATAAACCAATCACTGTTTTTAAGTTCTCCTATGCCTTTCTAAAATCACTTGAGATTTTCCTTCCTCACAGAAGATAATCCAGAATGTACTGGGGCAAATTTCACTTGCTCTATTCGTTCTTTCCTATCCTGTATTCTTAGTCCTGGGCACGTGTACCTTTCTCCCGGTCTTTTTCATTGCATGGTCTTCGGCAACTTGAACAGGATAAGTCCTTTTGTAAAACACAAATTACATAATTTTATCCCTGCTTTTTTCCCCATGATAAGAATAGGAGTGAGCTTGTTTTGAAAAGATCTGTGATGTTTTTATTTACTACGTATTCAGTTTATTTCTGGATTCAGAAAATGGGGCTTTTCTTCTCTTTATCAGACCTATACCTGATATGGGTTTCTCCCTTCTTTTATTGCCACAATTTTATTTCACCTTTATTTTCCTAGATCCAAACCTGACAACTTTTACTCAGATTTTTCTTACATCATAATTTTTTAGTTGCTTTTATAACAAATTTTTTTATTTCAAAGAGAATTTAAAAGATCTCTTTGGGCTTTTTCTTTCTATTGCTGTAGTTTCCAAAATAATATGTGTGTTTAATCAATGATCCAAAGCTTTTAGAAATGCTTTAATTCCTAAACATTCTTAAGTGTTGTGGAGGGATATCAGATGTTGGAGACAGAATGCAACTGAAATAACTTCCATTTTTCATTCTGATTATGAGGACTTGATATCTAGTTTCTTCAGCCTTCAGTTTCTTTTTTTGGATAATACAAACAATACTTTCCAGGATACTGAAATAATAAAACTCTAAGATAGTCTATGTAAAGGATGGTTATAAACACATCCACATAGTAGAGCTAATGTGTGTGAAACATCTAATGCAACATCTGGCCCATAAAAGTGTTCATTCAGTAGTCAGTATTTCAGCCAATGCATACTTCAGATGCTTTCCAATTGTAAAGTAACCGTGAGCATGTATCTTTTGTGCCTCAGGTCACAGCTAGTTTTTCTCCTCTTCCAGAAGTCTTACAGATTTTCTTTCTCCGTGCTACTTGTATAAATTTTTTTTTTTTTTTTTTGCCAGAAATCCTAGGTTTCTAGGAAACAAATCTAGCAAACCACATCTTGGTTGTAGATTTTCTCTTCCAGGCCTCTCTTGAGTTCCATTTTTTCTCTTTCTTGAGGTCTCCAGCTTTGTACTGTCTTTTCTCTTAGTTTCCATTTTTGACTGACCCTGATTCCTTGACTTTCACTAATGGGTGTCAGAGAGAATGGGAGGAAGGAACAGATAATAAGAAGTCTCAGAACACCCAATTCTCAACAATTTATGTTTTTTTTTTTTCTTGTTGCACTCAGTTTTTCTGTCTCCTTAAGAAAAGTCAAGGCTCTTTTCCCACACTGTTGCCTCCAAATCTTATCCTGACCACTTCGGGGTTTTTTTCATAAAATTTCTTGGTTTGGAAAACTCAAAACAACCTGCAAGTGTTCCTGCTACTGTGTTACGAATAAGAAAATTAGGACCCATACAAGGTTCTTGTAACAAGCACATCTGGGTTTGAACTGAATCTTATTGCAGGACTTTTTCTGACTGGCCAGTAAATCTCTCTAATTCAGTGTTCCTCAAATTTGTGTAAATATGAGAATCAATGGGGGAGGTTGTAAACAATTCTAAATGCCCAAAACACACCATAAATGATTTAGAATCACTGAGAGTAGACCCCAGGCCTCTGTATTTTTCAAAAAGTCCACTGGATGCACAGAAAGGGTTAAAAAGCATTGCTATAATGAGCTATCAAGTCTCTAAGCTCACTTGTATTTTTGAATTCAATTTCAGTGATTCTAGAACCAAAGAAGTAATTTTCAAAATAACTTATTTTTCTGGTGGAATTTTTTCAATGAAGCAGGAAAAAGGGAGCTGTCCTGGGGTTAGAATGCAAAAGTTTACCTAACCGGGATCCCTCCCTGGCGAACTGCCTCCAGTAGTGTCATTCTGCACAGACATTCCCATTTCCCATGTGTCTTCTGATGTGCCTTCCCCTGATATAGAGAAGCACTGGTCTAAGAAGTTGTTTTATTTTTTTAATGTTTACTTTTGAGAGAGAGAGAGTGTGCGAGCAGAGAAGGGACAAAGAGAGAGAGAGGGAGACAATCTGAAACAGGGTCCAGGTTCTGAGCTGTCAGCACAGAGTCCAATCGGGGCTTGAACCCATTAACTGTGAGATCATGACCTGAGCCAGAGTTGGACGCCTAACAAACTGAGCCACGCAGGTGCCCCAGAAATTATTTTTAAATCAGTTTTGTCACCAGAGACATGGCCTCAAATTTTGCTGCAGAAACACTACAACAATTAATAATTCAATGAGCAAATTTTAGCATCTTTAAATGTTTGGGTATTTTTTTGCAAGTTTATTCACTGTGTTTGCTTTCGTTTGTTTTGCTTTCTTTGTAGTATTTTTCAGTAATACTTTCAGAAAAAGTATGTAATTAAAAATTAACCCACAACTGGTTGTAACAGGTAACATTAAACCAAGGAATCATTTTCTATCACCATTAACAGGATTTCCCTGTGGGTACTACGTGTGTGTGTGTGTGTGTGTGTGTGTGTGTGTGTGTGTGTGTGGTTTCCTCTTTTCCTCCCTCCCTTCCTTCCCTCCTTCCTCCTGCCCTTCCTTCCTACAATAGAAATCTTTCTACCCAGGTGAAATAGATTTTTGCATGCAGCTTGTCACCTGCTTGTAGAAGATTCCCAGTAGGCATGCACATACTCTGGGTCATTGATTCTCATCTCATTTCATGCATATAATGAATTGTTGTTGGGTGTAGTTTTGGGGTATGAGTGGATTTCAGCTGTCATCTCTAGGGCAACTTACCTAGAATTAGATCTTGCCATTTCAAATGCTATTTGTCTTCATTAATCTTCACTCTTGCCCCATTTGTCCTATAGAGTTAACGTGATCTGAATAGCTTAATGGTGACTGTGGTGTTTTTCAGCCAGCTAAAATAGAAATACAGACATACCCTCTAATGTTGTTACTTATAAATCTAACGTGAAATCTATATTTTTGGTAATTTAGTACCAAGATTTCTGCTGTCCTCCTTATAGTACAGTAAGCATGAGTGGTAAAGAACCACCTGACAGGTTCCTAAAATCTAAGTCAGTCTGAAAATTTCTGTTGAATTCAAGTATTTAATGAGACTTGACTATCTTCTTGGTAGTTGTTTTACTAGCTTAAAAGTTCGCTGAGGTCGGGGAGTATGTTTTGATCTTCATATTTCAACTCTCACAGAGTTCTTGATATATAGTAAGCCCTTGAGCAGATAAAGGTGAATGCTAAACTAATGAACTAGCAAATACAAAAGAAGTTCATAAAAGGTTAATTGTTTTAAGGAGTTAGAAAAATCTCTTTTCAGAGAAAAATAATCATCTGGACTAAAGCTTTACACATATTACCTATTTTAATTTACTTAATAGCACTATGAGATAGGCATGGCTATCCTTATTTACAGATGGATGATAAGGCTCAGAGAGGAAGAAACCCAGGTTACACATTGTAGTAGTGGAAGAGGTATTTGTTTAACCTAAAACACAGTTCATAGAGAAAGGCAGAATCAGGGTTTAATTTTGTCTTTGAACTTTCCAGCTTTCAGAATTTGTTGGCATCCTGGCAGCCTCCAAGAGGAGTTAATAGTTTTATTTTTTTAAAGTATCACTATTAAATCATTGATTTTAACCCATGTATTTGCTATTTCAATCAATTGTAGTCCTGATTCTTTCTGATGCTTAATGTTTCTACTTGTAGCTACTGTGTTTTTCTTAAGACCGCTTTGGTGTCCTTTTGACACTAGCCCAGTAAGTACTCTTTGGTATTTTCTCTTTCTTTCTTGCATAAAAATATGCACCACATTCACTTTGTATATTCGCTACCCAAGATCTGGAATTAGCACTTTTTCTAAGGGTCCTTGGTTCTAGTGGATTGGTTTTTAGACGCTATGTTTTGGGCAATTCTGATGTTCATTGGTACTGGGTTTTCATTATTTCTAGGCTATTTTAGTGGGCAGTACTAGAAAAATACATTTTTTAACAAATAAATTATGAGTTAAGTTCATAGAATTCAGGATTAAAAATTCAGGTATTTACTTAATTAAAAAAATAAGTTTATCTTTTTTTAAACTGATAATCTTAATTCCTAATAACAATAGCATAATTATTTCCCTTATTCTGTATTATACATATGATAATATAATATTAATATTATTACTAACAATAAGGCACACTATACCTACACACTATTTTTCACTTAAACATATCCTGAAGATCATTCCTTATCTGTATATAAAGATAAACCTCATTACATTTTTCACATTTTTTACAGAGAGGGAGAGAGACTCTCAAGCAGGCTCCATACCGCCAGCACAGAGTCATGAGGGGCTCAAACTCAGTAACCTGTGAGATCATGACCTGAGCCGAAGTCAACAGTCGGATGCTTAACCAACTGAGCCACCCAGGAGCTCCTATTTTTTTTTTTTTTAATGTAAACATACTATTGTAACAATACTACTGTAACAATAGTATGCATTTTAAGTATGCGGTTAAAAAGTTTGGCAAATGTATACATCATCATCGTTTGGCAAATGTAACCATTATCACAGTCAAGTTATAGAACAAATTCCACCACAGAATATATCCCTGTGCCCCTTTCCTCCATTCTCAGCCTCGGGCAACAATTAGTAACCTGAAGATGACTTTTAGAAAAAAAATTCTTTGGAGCATTTACTTCATTTATATTTCATATAATAATGGCTGTATAAAGTTCTCTTTACTTTCTTGCCTTCTTTAGTATTCTTTCACAAAAATGTGTTTCCCTTTTAGTTTTCTATTAGCTAGATAATTATCTGCTCTTTTTTTATTCTTTCATTTTTATACTCTTCTTTTTCTTTAATTTTTCAATTACCTTGCATCATGATTTCATTAAAATCTAAAATAGATAAAAGCTTTTAATGCTTTGTGGACAATGAAAAGAATTTAAAATAGTTCATTTGTATCTTTTTAAAATTTTTTAAAAATATTTCTTCTTGAGACAGAGACAGAGTGTGAGCAGGGAGGGGCAGAGAGAGAGGGAGACACTGAATCTGAAGCATGCTCCAAGCTCTGAGCTGTTGGCACAGAACTGGGAGGTCATGACCTGAAGCTGAAGTCAGACGCTTAACTGACTGAGCTGCCCAGGCACCCCTATCTCTTGAGATATATCAGTGTGGTTCATTTTAATTTACATTAAATATAATCCACACTGAACAGTAAGATCATCATTATTGTTGTTTTCTTACATTCAGTATTTTTTCTCTTCATTATTTTTCTATTCTTTATCTTTGGTCTTTCATTTAGTGTGATTTTCTTTCTTTAAAAAAAAAATTTTTTTTTAATGTTTATTTCTGAAAGAGAGAGAGGGAGAGAGAGAGAGAGAGAAAGAGAGAGCATGAGCAGGGGAGGGCAAAGAGAGGGAGACACAAAATGGGAAGCAGGCTCCAGGCTTTGAGCTGTGAGCACAGAGCCTGATGTGGCGCTCGAACTCACAAACGCTGAGATCATGACCTGAGCTGAAGTTGGACACTTAACCAACTGAGCTACCCAGACACCCTTATCTCTTGAGTTATATATCAATGTTGTTCATTTTAATTTACATTAAATATAATCCACACTGAACATTAAGATCATCATTATTGTTGTTTTCTTACATTCAGTATTCTCTTTGTTATTTTTCTATTCTGCATCTTTGGTCTTTCATTTAGTGTGATTTTTTTTTCTTTTTTTACTTTTTTTAATATTTATTTCAGAGAGAGAGAGAGAGAGAGAGAGAGAGAGAGAGAGAGAGAATGAGTGGGGGAGGGGCAGAAGGAGAGGGAGACACAGAATCTGAAGCAGCTGTCAGCACAGACCCCAATGCAGAGCTCAAACTGGTGAACTGCGAGATGATGACCTGAGCAGAAGTCAGATGCTCAACCAACTGAGCACCCAGGCACCCCTAGTGTGATTTTCTTTGTAGTCAGTGTCACCTCTTTTAATTGAGATTTATTGGTGTGATACTCTTTTATTAATTGGAAAACATGATTAATTTTCCCTTCATCGTTGAATGTTATTTTCACTGAGTATAGGAGTCTATTTTGGCAGTTATTGTTTTCAATATTTTTAAAAAAATTATTTATTTATTTTTTAGTTTACATCCAAGTTAGTTAGCATACAGTGCAACAATGATTTCAGGAGTAGATTCCTTAATGCCCTTTGCCCATTTAGCCCATCACCCCTCCCACAACCCCTCTAGTAACCCTCTGTTTGTTCTCTATATTTAAAAGTCTCTTTGTTTTGTCCCCCTTCCTGTTTTTATGTTATTTTTTTTCCAATCAAGATTGCTTTCTGGTTTCCATTGTTTCTGTTGAAAGTCAGTGAGTCACCTCTATTTTTTTTTTTTTTTTTTTTGAAGATTATCTTTTTTATCTTACTGCCTTTAAGAAATCTTTGTCCTTTGGACACCTGGGTGGTAAAGCATCTGACTTCAGCTCATGGTTCTTGTGAGTTTGATCCCCACATCAGGATCTCTACTGTCAGCACAGAGGCCGCTTCAGACCCTCTGTTCCCTACTCTCTGCCCCTTTCCCGCTCGTTCTCTCTCTCTGAAAAATAAAGATTAAAAAAAAAAAAAGAAGAAATCTTTGTCCTTGATTTTCTGCAGGTTTACTACGATGTGAATTTCTTTCTATTTATTCTTTCTATTCATGGTCACTCTTGAATCTGTGGCTTGGTGCCATTCATCAATTTTGAAAAATTCTTAGGCAAATTTCTTCAAATATTACTTTCTTCATTCTCTTTCTTCTTTCATTTTATGATTCCAATATAAAATGATAGAATTGTTTATCATATTAATATGTATCATCTTATTTTCTATATTTCTCATTCTATTGCCTCTTTAGTCTAAATATGTTCTATTTTATATTCCATTTGACATTTATCTTTCTATTAATATCTAATTCATTACATTCTTTTTCTTTTATTAGTTGTATCTTTCATTTCCAGAATTTCTATTTGATTTCTTTCTTAAAGTTTGCATTTCTGTGAGAAAATCTCAATTGGGTCATACAATTCCTTGCAAATACTATTCCTTATTATTTTAAAATTTAAATCTTAATAATACCATTGCGTTAATTCCCCCTTAGTCTGCTTATTGTTTTTGCTTTTTTTTTTTTTTTTTTTTTTTTTAGATTGCCTCATATATTTCATAGGCTTAGTTACTTTTTATTGTGTGCTGAACATTGTTTAGGAAAGATTATCAAACTAATTTGAAGCTCTGGTTAATCTTCTCATAATATGGAGTCACTTTTGTTTCTTGGAAGCAGCTAAGCATTGAGTACCATAATCCAATCAAGGAATAAAAGGATTCTGGGCTGTGAGGGAGGTTTACCATTATTACACTAAAGTGTAGCCCTGGAGGACTTACTGGAGCTTAATTTTCTTATTGGACCCTGTGTTCAACTTTATCCACACAGTCCAACAAATCTGTGAGCTCTGTCCTTAGCCTCCAAGCTGATGTTTCTGAATCCACAGGGGCCTTTAGAAGAAAAATTGCTACAAATGCTGGCTCACTTCCCTGATTACCTACTTTCCTGGTCTTGGCCTCATGATTCCTCACTAACTTGGAACATTTTAATACTGTTAAACATCATTCTTGTAATACATATCCCAGGTTTCCAATTATTTACAGCAAGATTATTGGTCTACTGAGACTGCTGTTTCCAGAATTGAAACTCAGTATCTTGGCCTAAAAAGCATCTTTTCTTTTTTTTCCAGTTGCTCTTTGTTTGTGTCTAGAAACACATTTTCTATATTATTCTTATGAGACAGCTTATCAAATTTATTTATATATTTGAAATTATTTTAATGTTTGTTTATTTTTGAGAGAGTGCAAGTTGGCTAGGGGCAGAGAGAGAGAGGGAGACACAAAACCTGAAGCAGTTTCCAGGCTCTGAGCTGTCAGCCCAGAACCCAACACGGGGCTTGTACTCATTAACCATGAGATCATGACCTGAGCCCAAGTCAGATGCTTAATTGACTGAGCCACCTAGGCATCCGTAATATATTTTAAATAATTTTCCTATACATTCTATTGTATTCTCATTACTGTTGATTGTATCATCTGTGAATAAATATGGTGTTAGGTTCTGCCTTTCCTATCTTTATGACTTCTTAGTTATTTGTACCTTTTTATTTTATTTTTTTAGTATTCTATGGCTTACGGTATATACATATAGTAGAGATATGTTGATGTATATATAATATTTATTAAATACAGTTATATATTAATATATCACTATCACTACTTTTTTAGTCTTCCTTCAAATCTACCATTTTCTGTATAGTTTAAGGACTATAAAGTATACTTCTATTCTTTCTCCCATCTTTATGCTATTTTTTCTTAAATTTTACTTAAAACTATACTGTAAGCTTCAGAATACACTTTCACTGTTTTTTGTTTTAGACAATTTTTGACTTACAGAAAGTTACATAAAGAGTACAAAGAGTTCCACAGGGCCGCTGGCTGGCTCAGTCAGTGGAGCATGCAACTCTTGATCTTGGGCTTGGTTGTAAGTTTGAGCCCCATGTTGAGTGTGGAGATGACTTAAAAAGAGTACACAGAGTTCCTGTATACACTTTATACAACTTCTGTAAAAGTTATCTAAAGAAACAGGGCACAATGACCAGAATCAGGAAATTAACATCAACTCCATAATATTTACAAACTTAAAACCTCAATCACATCTCGTGACCATTTTGCTAACGTGCTTTTTCTAATCCAGGCACTTATCCAGGATCCTGCATTTTGTCTAGTTTTTATGTCCCCTAGTCTTCTCTAATTTGTGATATTTCCTTAGTTTTTATCTTTCCTGACATTGACACATTAGAATTGGTATGAATAGATAATTTTTGCCTGCCTCAATTATTGCTATGGTGGTTGCCTATTGGATATTTTGTATTTTCCTCATTGTTTCTATACTAATCAATTGCAATTCTACTGTAAGAAAGAGAAGCTCTTCTCTTTTTTCTATTCAATTAGTTATCTGTATCAGGATAGACTTAAGGATATTCATTTTATTCTATGGGTTATAATCCATTATCATCATCACCTATTTTTTGTTGTTGTTGTTCAAATTGTCCCAATTTGGCCATGGGGACCTCTTTTAAGGCCCACTTTTATTCCTTTTATTGTGAATTGCCTGGTCATGTTTTTGTTCAATTTTTTTTTGGATTTTTATTCACTTTTTCTCAAGTTTCAGGAGTTCTTTACACATTAGGGAGAGTAATCTTTTGTAGTACATGTTGCAAATATTTTACTAGTGGTCTTTGAGGTTTTTTTCCATGAAACTTAAAAAAATTCTGTGTAAAATTTTTCAGTTTTTCATTCATAATCTCTGGATTTTTGAGTCATAGTTCAGTCTTTCTCTATACTTAGGTGTTGGAAGAATTTATCTGTGTTGTTGTTCTAGTTCTTGTAAGATTTCTTTTTATATTAAAATCTCTCATCCATTTGATATATGTTCTTATGTATGGTATAAACTGTGTATGTAATTGTATTTTTTCCTAGATATTACCCAGTTGCACCAGCTTCATTTACTACAAATTTCATCTTTGTCCCAGTGGTTGGAGATGCTACCTTGTAAAAATTACTTTATTATATGCTATTATATACTAAAACCATATGTGTTTGTTGGAATTCCTTATGTCATTTGATACATGGTTAGTCTTCCATATATTTCTTGTACGATTCACAATTTTTGAGTGCATGTTTCTATTTGGGCCTGTTAGATCAAATTTATTCATTGTGTGACTAAAACGTTTTTGTACTGATGCTGATGTGCATCATGCTTCATCTGTCATTTAGTGATAGATATATTCAAATCTTCGATTATGCTAGTATCTTGTGCCTTGTAATCTTGTCTCATTTTCTTTAAAGCAATGTTACTAGGGGAAAAGAACTTTAGAATTATTCCATATTTCTATTTTGTTGAAGCTTTTTATTATGTAATGAGCCTTTTTATTGCTAATAATGCCTTTTGCTTTAAAGAATGTGTGGTTTAATACCAAAATAGGTTTCTCAGCTTGTTTTTTTCACATTTGCCTGGTGTGCTTTTTATCCATACTTTTATTTTTGTCTTTTTTTCTTTTGTACTTCTATTTTAGATGTGCGACTAGATGATTTTAAAATCCAGCCTGATAATGACTATCTTTTAAAAGAGAATCTTAGGGACACCTGGGTGGCTCAGTTGATTAAGAGTCAGGCTTCGGCTCAGATGATGATCATGGAATTCATGGTTTCAAGCTCCGCCTTGGGCTCTGCACTGATGGTGTGGAGCCTGCCTAGGATTTTCTCCCTCTCCCACCTGTGCGCGCTCTCTCTCTCTTTGTTTCCCTCTAAATAAATAAGTAAATAAACTTAAAAAAATAAAAGAAAATCTTAAACCATTTATTTTTTTTTTATATTTATTTTTATGGTGACTTCTAGTACATTTGGATTCTTTCATCTCATTATAAAACTCAGGAACACTTTAAATTCATTTTTCAGGGACCCCTGGGTGGCTCAGTGAGTTAGGCATCCAACTTTTCCTCAGGTCTCAGTTCATGATCTCTTGGTTTCTGAGTTCAAGTCCTGTGTTGGGCTCTGTGCTAATAGTGTGGAGCTTGCTTGGGATTCTCTCTTTCACCCTCCCTCTCTGCCCCTCCCCTGCTCACTCTCTCTCTCAATAAATAAGTAAACTTTAAAAAACATAAATTCATTTTTTGAAAGTAAGAGCATTTATATGATAGAAATGTAATTTCTTTGTTTTGTTTTGATTGTTGTTGTACCATATGGGTGATATAAATTCATCTCACCTTGCATGAGAGCTTCTCTGTTGTAGCACATGTTCTTGGGGGCCTTTTTCTCGAGTTTACTTAAAAGTCCAGGCTGAGATACACCATTTCTCTGATACTTTCCTTTGTGGTAGACTTTTCCTGCTGTCTTCCCTACTAGTGAGTGCATATACCCTTTGGGATTCTGTACTTATGAAAGGATCTCTACTCAAATCTTGACTAGATCTGAGGTTTTTTCTTGGTCCCCAAGTAGTCATTAAAACATGATATCCTGTGTTACTGAGAGTATAAAAACTCTAGGTTAGACTTTATTCTGAGTATCCCACTCACATATTAAATCACCTATTTATTGTTTCCATTGGAACATCTCACAATACCTGAAATTAATGTTTTCTAAGCTGAATGCTTTGCCCTTCCACATTGGATCTTACTCAGTCTTCCCAGTCTCAATCTGTCACTGACACCACCAGCCATCTACTTACTTGAGCTGCCACCTGACAATTAATCTTGCCTTCTTCCATTTCCATGTCAGCATCCGACCCAGCAGGCAAGTGTATTGATTTTGCATCCAAGTATATTTCAAATCCAATTTTCTGCATCACTGTAGACAAAAATCACCGTCATCTTTTTCATAGACGATTTCAATAGCTGCCTAACCAGTCTTCTGCTCTGGGGATCCTCTAGCCCATCTATTCCACACACAGTGCACACATACCTAAAAAAAATAATAAATTTGGGGGGAGCCTGGGTGGCTCAGTCAGTTAAGTGTCTGATTTCAGCTCAGGTCATGATCTCACAGTTTGTGGTTTAAGACCCATGTCAGGCTCTCTGCTGACAGCTCACAGCCTGGAGTCTGCTTCAGATTCTGTGTCTCCCTCTCTCTCTGCACCCCCCTCCTTCTCTCTCTCTCTCTCTCTCTCAAAAATGAATAACAGGGGCGCCTGGGTGGCGCAGTCGGTTAAGCGTCCGACTTCAGCCAGGTCACGATCTCGCGGTCCGTGAGTTCGAGCCCCGCGTCGGGCTCTGGGCTGATGGCTCAGAGCCTGGAGCCTGTTTCCGATTCTGTGTCTCCCTCTCTCTCTACCCCTCCCCCGTTCATGCTCTGTCTCTCTCCATCCCAAAAATAAATAAACGCTGAAAAAAAAATTAAAAAAAAAAATGAATAACAAACATATTTTTAAAAGTTGAAAAAAATTTTGATCCTGTCACTGTTCTTCAGTGGTTTACCATCATACTTAAAATAAAATATAATTTCTGTATTATATTCTACATAGCCCTAAATGATCAGGCTCCTATATTTTCCTACAAACTAGACACTTTGTCCTACAAACTCTGACAAAGTGGATTTTCTCCCAGTGCTGTTTTGAGTGCTCTCCTCCCAGCTCTTTCCATTAGAATAAAGTACTTCAAACATGTACTAAGAAGGCTTTATATTCTTTGCATTTCAGTTTAAATGTCATAATTACAGAGATTTTTTTTCTCTGACCACTTTATCTAAATTATATCTAGAACTCTCCCTCTGGCCTTGCTGTTCCTTTGTGTTAAATCCTATGGTTTTTCTTTGTAGCACTTCTCCTATTTTAAGGTTATATGTTGTTGGGAAGGTTTGTTTTTTAATTAAAAAATTATTTTAAATTGTCTTCTCATTAGAGGCAGAGAACCATGAAGGCAGGGATTGTATGTCTTGTTAGCTACTGTATGCCCAGTATTTAGGACTGTGCCTCATACATAGTAAATGCTTAATAAATATTTCTTAAATTATTAATTTTGGCCACAAAATTAATTTCTCAAAATATTAAAAGGTCTCTCTTTGGAAAGATACAACTTATGAATTTGATTCAGAATTCAGATTTAAAGATTTCAGTTTTGTCTCTGTCATCAGCAGTATAACATCTCATCTCTGATTTCCAACTTCATCTGTAAAAAACAGGCTTGTGTTCTCCATGCATTAGGATCATTCTTCCATTTAACCAGCTCCCTTAGGATTTGGGGGTACCATAATGGAAGGAGAAAAGTTAAAATATCTTGGTTTTGTTTGTTTGTTTGTTTGTTTTGTTTTCCTGTATGACCTTTACCATGCTGTGGGAATCAGACTATGTATTGGCCTAAGTCTGTCCTAGAAAGGAGAAATTCCATGACTATCTTATAAATACAATAATATAGTATTTCTTGTTTCTCAGTTGGATCCTTTTCCCAATTCCATTAAAAATTTTTTTAATGTTTATTTATTTTTAAGAAAGAGACAGAGTGCAAGTGGGGAGGGCAGAGAGAGAGAGGGATACACAGAATCTGAAGCAGGTTCCAGGCTTTGAGTTGTCAGCACAGAGCCCAATGAAGGCCTCGAACTCACACGCTTCGAGATCATGACCTGAGCCGAAGCCAGATGCTTAACCGACTGAGCCACCCAGGTGCCCCTTCCCTTTTCCATTTTAACCCATATAGCAAAGGGCGGGAAAAGAAGGTCCTGGTGCCTACTTCTCTTTTGAGCTTTATCTTCTTTGATAGTCCATGATTTATGACTTCACTAAATAGATCACAGAGAGATGCCTATGCATTTGTGCCAGGCCCCAAAATTCCTAATTTAGGTTTTACATGTGATATAATACAGTGTTATATCCATACTTCTGTGCACAAAGGGTTGTCATAGGCCCAGGAAGGTTGTGTTGCCATGGTATTCTATTATCAATTAACGGGTGCTATTGAAAAGCTGTCAGCAAATACATGCCCTGTCAACTCTAAAATGCTTTGAAAATAAAAAATCAAATACCACGTATAGAATAGGCTAAGGGTCATACTCAAAGATTTTCTGTTTGAGTGAACTTCAATTTTATTTTAATATTTGAATTCATAATTAATATTTCGACTTGGCAGTAAGAGGCACTTGAAATTTTAATTGTTGATACATCGCTAACTTCTAGAGATATATCTTATAGATCTAATATTCCTTTGTTCTGCTATGAAATATACATGTTACTTTTAGATATGGAAATCTAAATCTATTTCCTCTGGAAATAGGACAAACTTACATTTGAATTCCATTTCTTTAATATTTAAGTGGCCTTGGTATACATAAGTAGCACACTGTTTCCTTCTAGCAGATTCCTAGAGATTTTCCTATTTTATTTTTTTACTGAAAGTTACTACTGCTTTTAGTCAACCATTAACAACATTGTATGCCTAAGGGCTAATGGACAGGTTTGTATCATTTTATTGCTTAAAAGACTCTAAATACTTCTGTTTATTTGGAGGAATGGCTCCCAAATAAATACTGAATCTCTTAAATTCCCATTCATTTCCATAAATTGTCTTTTTTAGGGCAATTATGAATGGAAACAGGGATAGAAAACTCAAATTTATACCAAATGCATGCATTTTTGATAAATTCAATCATAATTTGTTACTACTTAGTGGAAGCAGCAGAGCATATTTAATAGCCCAGATTTTGGAGTCAGAAAGACCAGTGTGAATTCTAGCTCTGCCATTTGTGAGTTTATTTATTTGTTTAGGGTGAGGGACATAGTCCAATATGTTGGAATGGACTGAAAGAGATTAACTTCTCTTTGTTGTTACTGATAGTCTGGGAGAGGAGCTAAGCAGTCTGCCCCTCATCCCTTACTTAAAAAAAAAAAAAAAAAGTAACACATTTACCCATATGTTACATTGAATGTTAATTACAGAATATCATGAAGGCATTTAAGCATTAAGTAGTCCAGTCCAGGTGAGCTGGCACTGTTGATTTCCACCCGGGTCCTGGGCCCCTTCACATCTCTGTTTCTCAGGCAGCATTGTGGGATGCTGTGACCCATATGAGGGGTATTGTGCTCTAATTTTTGTCTTTAAGGAGACTTTTACTATAACTGGCACCTTTAGTGGCACCTGCAAGCTGGCCATAGAACATTCCTTGGGGGAGGGGGGATTCTAACTTACTCAAATTCGTCAATGGCAGAGAAACTCGCCTTGATATGAAAGATGCTTTCCTAAAGGAGTTTCTAAAGCAGTGGAAATTAGTCTGTCCTTTTGAATGTGCTTTTTGTGCATTTTAACTGAAAGGATGGATTTGCCATTCTCCTCCACTTGCTACCTCTTGATCTAGTAAACACTGGATCTGACATGAACTCTGGAGCTTTCTAACTCAGATTTTTGAAAAGTTACTGGTTTCTAGGATATTTTTTAACATTGAAATATCACATGAAATTCAGAATTTTTTTACTTTATTTTTAAAATTATTTATTTCTTAGAGAGAGAGAGAGAGAGAGAGAAAGAGAGGGAGAGCATGAAAAGGGAAGGGGCAGAGAGAGAGGGAGAAATAAAGAATCCCAAGCAGTCTCCACACTGTCAGTGCAGAGCGCAATGCAGGGCTCAGTCTCATGAAAATAAACTGTAAGATCGTGACCTGAGGCGAAAGCAAGAGTTGGATGTTTAACCGACTGAGCCACCCAGGAGCCCCTTTATTAATTTTAAAATGGAGTTCAGAAATTGATTTAATACCACATTCTTTGAGGCATGTAGAATTATACCAGTACACAGTGTATAAACTTACGTGACCATTGTTGTCAATGACTCTTGTTAGTTCGATCACATATTAGGTCCTGAGATCTCTGAGGATCCCAATACTAATTAACAGTGTCAATACCAGTAGAGTTTATTTCTCTGATTGTAAATAGCCCTGCCCTTAAATTATCATTTCTTTTTGTTAATAAATGTACTCTTTTTTTTTAATGTTTGTTTACTTTGAGAGAGAGACAGAGACAGAGTGAGAGTGGGGGAGGGGCAGAGAGAGGGAGACACAGAATCCACAGCAGGCTCCAGGCTCCACACTGATAGCACAGAGTCCAGCCTTGGGCTCGAACCCACAAGCCGTGTGATCATAACCTGAGCCGAAGTTGTGCGCTTAACTGACTGAGCCATCCAGGCACCCCTTAAATAATCATTTCAATTTAACATCATTTTGAACTCCATGCTTGTTCTGCACAGGTTTAGTCAGTCACCTAAAAACTGACTTTCTTTGTACTTGAGTATTTCCTACTATAGGAAATGTACTGAGAGAAACATGCCATCATATCGTCTATCTGAACCACAAGAAAGGCGCCCTCCTGTCTCCTCCCAGCTGAGTAGCTGAGAACTGTTGGGGACATGGATGTAAAGAATGTTCTCAAACTGGCCAAAGAAAACACAAGGAATCCCTCGAATAGAAATGCAAAAAAAAAAAAAAAAAAAAAAAAATTCAGTTCCCACTATGCGCTCACAACTCTTAGAGAGTTCAAGAATCATGAAAAGTTAATTAAGGTTTTGCCATAAAAAGAGAAAAAATACTAAAGTGTGGGGGGCATGTTATTACCTATATACACAGTTACATTCTATATGCACAGCTAATACAGTCCTGTGAGGCTGAGATTGGTGCTCTCTCAGATGTTTTGTTAGGTAAACAAATACCAGGATAGGTAGGAACATGGATGTCAGAATCAGGCTAACCAGCATCTTAATTCCATCAGGGTCTCCCACTTACTGGATATGTAACCATGGACAAGTTACAAATCTCTGAATCTCATCTGATGGAGGATGGCAATTCTCATGACAGACACATGAGAATTAAGAATATAAAGTGCCTAAAAACTGAGCACAATTTTTGGCATATGGTAGATGTTCCTTAAACAGGAGCAACTATCGTTAAGGAAAGAAAATACCTGTCTTCTAAAAGATTTCCCAGACTCTGTGTTTATAGTGGCTTGTAAAATAATTACACACAGTCTTCCATTCCAGTAAATGATGTTGATAGCTATAAAGAAAATATTTCCCAAATCCCAAATATTTATTTTTTCAAAAGTTGCTAATGGTGATGGGAGTAGTGGAATATTTGGAAAGGGAGTATTCCAAGGTATAACTAGATTCACTCATGGTAGTCAATTAATAACCATCCATCTGAAAGAAAAGCGTGGGTTGATCAACACTCGTTACTGGAAAAACTTGATTTACAGCAGTTCCAAATATACCTCTGCTCATTATACCGCTACCCAGTGACCCCCAGAAAGAAATTTAATTGTCAGTAGTCAGATGATTAGACATAATACTAGACTAGTCAGTGGTTAGATGATCCTAAAGGAGGGACTGAGACCACAGACCAGTATTTGCTGAATATGTGCTGACAGTTGCCTGAAAATTCTCCACTTGTAGAATACATAAAGCCATATTAAAGGCCACATCTCCACTGATACTCAATTGTGGTTTCCTGATGTCCTGAAAAACACCTAGATACAGTTATGCGGTTGTTTTTTAGAAGTTTAGCTATCGTCTGGCATTTTTTTCTTTAGTAAACCTGAATGAGCTAATAGCTCTACAGACTAGAGCTAGGCAGCTTTTAAAGGAAGAGTAAATGTCATTTAAGATTAATTTCCAGATCTGTGTGTCAATCAGCCAGACTCAATAGGACCCTGAGAACAAAGTCGGGCAGGAAAAATAGATGTGTTTTGTTTTGTTTTGTTTCGTTTACTTCTTGTTTTTTGTTTGTGTGTGCGTGTGTGTGCCTTCTAGGAGAAACAGTATCTTTTGTTTGTAGGTTCTATCATAGTGAAAAAGGAAGGGATCTTATTTTGTCATTTCAAAGCTGGTGACTTCACTGATAAGAATTGGAACTTGGTTCGTGGGTATTGATAGCATGCTGTCTCTCCTGAATATTTTCAACTTTTCTCAGGGTTTACTCTCGAGCTTTACCTCACTCTGTATTCCAGGAGGTTGACCCCCAAGTATTGTCTAAAACAGTCTCTTACCTTTAAGCTTTTGGTTGGAATAGCCAATGGGAGGAATCAAAAGGAGATTGGAGTATGGGAAGGAAAACAGTTTGGAGTATTTGTCTTTGGTTCCCTCTCTGTATCTTGCCAATTGAGACCACAGTTCCGGTTGGATGGATGGCTCTTTCTTGGAAGTTTCAGTGGTTTCCATTAACCATTCCCAGCGTTGGCTTTCTGCTGTTGCTTGCCCCAGGATGCCTCCCCATCCTTTGTGGTTTCCCTTACCTGTGTCTGCCTATGTGAATAGTCCCTTTATTGCACTCTATGCAGTCATCCCTTTTGAGTAGGCTGTTTCCCACTGTGACCTCGTTTCTAAAAGAGCTGGAGAGGAAGAAAGGGTGGCTTAGCAAAATCATGGATTGCTAGCAGCTTTCACTAAATGGTTATTAGAAATTGGAATTTAGTAACCTCAGCCTCTATATCCCTAACTATTGGCTCACAGTCTGAGAGGGTTGAGAACTCAAGTATTGGGCACCATGCAAAATGTAGACTTGAGAAAGACTGTATATATTTGGAAATTAATACATTTTGTTTTTTTTAATATATGAAGTTTATTGTCAAATTGGTTTCCATACAACACCCAGTGCTCATCCCAAAAGGTGCCCTCCTCAATACCCATCACCCACTCTCCCCTCCCTCCCACCCCCCATCAACCCTCAGTTTGTTCTCAGTTTTTAAGAGTCTCTTATGTTTTGCCTCTCTTCCACTGTAACCTCTTTTTTTTTCCTTCCCTTCCCCCCATGGGTTTCTGTTAAGTTTCTCAGGATCCACATAAGAGTGAAACCATATGGTACCTGTCTTTCTCTGTATGGCTTATTTCACTTAGCATCACACTCTCCAGTTCCATCCACGTTGCTATGAAGGGCCATATTTCATTCTTTCTCATTGCCACGTAGTACTCCATTGTGTATATAAACCACAATTTCTTTATCCATTCATCAGTTGATGGACATTTAGGCTCTTTCCGTAATTTGGCTATTGTTGAGAGTGCTGCTATAAACATTGGGGTACAAGTGTCCCTATGCATCAGTACTCCTGTATCCCTGGGGTAAATTCCTAGCAGTGTTACTGCTGGGTCATAGGGTAGGTCTATTTTTAATTTTTTGAGGAACCTCCACAGTTTTCCAGAGCGGCTACACCAGTTTGCATTCCCACCAACAGTGCAAGAGGGTTCCCGTTTCTCCACATCCTCTCCAGCATCTATAGTCTCCTGATTTGTTCATTTGGGCCACTCTGACTGGCCTGAGGTGATATCTGAGTATGGTTTTGATTTGTATTTCCCTGATGAGGAGCGACATTGAGCATCTTGTCATGTGCCTGTTGGCCATCCAGATGTCTTTAGAGAAGTGTCTATTCATGTTTTCTGCCCATTTCTTCATTGGGTTATTTGTTTTTCAGGTGTGGAGTTTGGTGAGCTCTTTATAGATTTTGGATACTAGCCCATTGTCTGGTATGTCATTTGCAAATATCTTTTCCCATTCCATTGGTTGCCTTTTAGTTTTGTTGGTTGTTTCCCTTGCTGTGCAGAAGCTTTTTATCTTCATGAGGTCCCAGTAGTTTATTTTTGTTTTTAATTCCCTTGCCTTTGGGGATGTGTCAAGTAAGAAATTGCTCTGGCTGAGGTCAGAGAGGTCTTTTCCTGCTGTCTCCTCTAGGGTTTTGATGATTTCCTGTCTCACATTCAGGTCCTTTATCCATTTTGAGTTTATTTCTGTGAATGGTGTGAGAAAGTGGTCTAGTTTCAATCTTCTGCATGTTGCTGTCCAGTTCTCCCAGCACCATTTGTTAAGAGACTGTCTTTTTTCCATTGG
Organism: Leopardus geoffroyi; assembly: GCF_018350155.1. NCBI lineage: Eukaryota > Metazoa > Chordata > Mammalia > Carnivora > Felidae > Leopardus > Leopardus geoffroyi. The sequence goes on from NC_059337.1 coordinate 49,957,660, forward strand.
ATATTCTTTCCTGCTTTGTCAAAGATTAGTTGGCCATACGTTTGTAGGTCTAGTTCTGGGGTTTCTATTCTACTCCATTGGTCTGTGTGTCTGTTTTTGTGCCAATACCATGCTGTCTTGATGATGACAGCTTTGTAGTAGAGGCTAAAGTCTGGGATTGTGATGCCTCCTGCTTTGGTCTTCTTCAAAATTACTTTGGCTATTCGGGGCCTTTTGTGGTTCCATATGAATTTTAGGATTGCTTGTTCTAGTTTCGAGAAGAATGCTGGTGCAATTTTGATTGGGATTGCATTGAATGTGTAGATAGCTTTGGGTAGTATTGACATTTTGACAATATTTATTCTTCCAATCCATGAGCATGGAATGTTTTTCCATTTCTTTATATATCTTCAATTTCGTTCCTAAGCTTTCTATAGTTTTCAGCATACAGACCTTGTACATCTTTGGTTAGATTGATTCCTAGGTATTTTATGCTTCTTTTTTTTTTTTTTTAAATATTTTTTTCCAACGTTTATTTATTTTTGGGACAGAGAGAGACAGAGCATGAACGGGGGAGGGGCAGAGAGAGAGGGAGACACAGAATCGGTAACAGGCTACAGGCTCTGAGCCATCAGCCCAGAGCCTGACGCGGGGCTCGAACTCCCGGACCGCGAGATCGTGACCTGGCTGAAGTCGGACGCTTAACCGACTGCGCCACCCAGGTGCCCCTATGCTCCTTGGTGCAATTGTGAATGGGATCAGTTTCTTTATTTGTCTTTCTGTTGCTTCATTATTAGTGTATAAGAATGCAACTGATTTCTGTACATTGATTTTGTATCCTGCAACTTTGCTGAATTCATGTATCAGTTCTAGCAGACTTTTGGTGGAGTCTATTAGATTTTTCATGTATAATATCATGTCATCTGCAAAAAGTGAAAGCTTAACTTCATCTTTGCCAATTTTGATGCCTTTGATTTCCTTTTGTTGTCTGATTGCTGATGCTAGAACTTCCAACACTATGTTAAACAACAGTGGTGAGAGTGGACATCCCTGTCGTGTTCCTGATATCAGGGACAAAGCTCTCAGTTTTTCCCCATTGAGGATGATGTTAGCTGTGGGCTTTTCATAAATGGCTTTTATGATGTTTAAGTATGTTCCTTCTATCCCGACTTTCTCGAGGGTTTTTTTTTTTTTAATTTTTTTTTTCAACGTTTATTTATTTTTGGGACGGAGAGAGAGACAGAGTATGAACGGGGGAGGGGCAGAGAGAGAGGGAGACACAGAATCGGAAACAGGCTCCAGGCTCTGAGCCATCAGCCCAGAGCCCGACGCGGGGCTCGAACTCACGGACCGTGAGATCGTGACCTGGCTGAAGTCGGACACTTAACCGACTGCGCCACCCAGGCGCCCCGTCGAGGGTTTTTATTAAGAAAGGGTGCTGCATTTGTCAAAGGCCTTTTCTGCATCGATTGACAGGATCATATGGTTCTTCTCTTTTTTTTTGTTAATGTCATGTATCACGTTGATTGATTTGCGAATGTTGAACCAGCCCTGCATCCCAGGAATGAATCCCACTTGGTCATGGTGAATAATTCTTTTTATATGCCGTTGAATTCGATTTGCTAGTATCTTATTGAGAATTTTTGCATCCATATTCATCAGGGATATTGGCCTGTAGTTCTCTTTTTTTACTGGGTCTTTGTCTGGTTTAGGAATCAAAGTAATACTGGCTTCATAGAATGAGTCTGGAAGTTTTCCTTCCCTTTCTATTTTTTGGAATAACTTGAGAAGGATAGGCATTATCTCTGCTTTAAATGTCTGGTAGAACTCCCCTGGGAAGCCATCTGGTCCTGGACTCTTATTTGTTGGGAGATTTTTGATAACCGATTCAATTTCTTCGCTGGTTATGGGTCTGTTCAAGCTTTCTATTTCCTCCTGATTGAGTTTTGGAAGCGTGTGGGTGTTTAGGAATTTGTCCATTTCTTCCAGGTTGTCCAATTTGTTGGCATATAATTTTTCATAGTATTCCCTGATAATTGCTTGTATCTCTGAGGGATTGGTTGTAATAATTCCATTTTCATTCATGATTTTATCTATTTGGGTCATCTCCCTTTTCTTTTTGAGAAGCCTGGCTAGAGGTTATCAATTTTGTTTATTTTTTCAAAAAACTAACTCTTGGTTTCGTTGATCTGCTCTACAGTTTTATTAGATTCTATATTGTTTATTTCTGCTCTGATCTTTATTATTTCTCTTCTTCTGCTAGATTTAGGCTGTCTTTGCTGTTCAGCTTCTATTTCCTTTAGGTGTGCTGTTAGATTTTGTATTTGGGATTTTTCTTGTTTCTTGAGATAGGCCTGGATTGCAATGTATTTTCCTCTCAGGACTGCCTTGGCTGCGTCCCAAAGCGTTTGGATTGTTGTATTTTCATATTAATTTGTTTCCATATATTTTTAATTTTCTTCTCTAATTGTCTGGTTGACCCATTCATTCTTTAGTAGGGTGTTCTTTAACCTCCATGCTTTTGGAGGTTTTCCAGACTTTTTTCTGTGGTTGATTTCAAGCTACATAGCATTGTGGTCTGAAAGTATGCATGGTATGATTTCAATTCTTGTATACTTATGAAGGGCTGTTTTATGACCCAGTATGTGATCTATCTTGGAGAATGTTCCATGTGCACTCGAGAAGGAAGTATATTCTGTTGCTTTGGAATGCAGAGTTCTAAATAGATCTGTCCAGTCCATCTGATCCAATGTATCATTCAGGGCCCTTATTTCTTTATTGACCGTGTGTCTAGATGATCTATCCATTTCTGTAAGTGGAGTGTTAAAGTCCCCTGCAATGACCACATTCTTATCAATAAGGTTGCTTATGTTTGCAAGTAATTGTTTTATATGTTTGGGGGCTCCCGTATTCGGTGCATAGACATTTATAATTGTTAGCTCTTCCTGATGGATAGACCCTGTGATTATTATATAATGCCCTTCTTCATCTCTTGTTACAGCCTGTAATCTAAAGTCTAGTTTGTCTGATAAAAGTATGGCTACTCCAGCTTTCTTTTGACTTCCAGTGGCATGATAAATAATTCTCCATCCCCTCACTCTCAATCTGATGGTGTCCTCAGGTCTAAAATGAGTCTCTTGTAGACAGCAAATAGATGGGTCTTGTTTTTTTTATCCATTCTGACACCCTGTGTCTTTTGGTTGGCACATTTAGTCCATTTACATTCAGTGTTATTATAGAAAGATACGGGTTTAGAGCCATTGTGATGTCCATAGGTTTCATGCTTGTAGCAGTGTCTCTGGTACTTTGTCTCACAGGATCCCCCTTAGGATCTCTTGTAGGGCTGGTTTAGTGGTGACGAATTCCTTCAGTTTTTGTTTTTTGGGAAGACCTTTATCTCTCCATCTATTCTAAATGACAGACTTCCTGGGTAAGAATTCTCGGCTGCATATGTTTTCTGTTCATCACATTGAAGATCTCCTGCCATTCCTTTCTGACCTGTCAAGTTTCAGTAGAGAGATCGGTCACAAGTCTTATAGGTCACCCTTTATATGTTAGAGCACGTTTATCTCTAGCTGCTTTCAGAATTTTCTCTTTATCCTTGTATTTTGCCAGTTTCACTATGGTATGTCGTGCAGAAGATCGATTCAAGTTACATCTGAAGGGAGTTCTCTGTGCCTCTTGGATTTCAATGCCTTTTTCCTTCCCCAGATCCGGGAAGTTCTCAGCTATTATTTCTTCAAGTACACCTTCATCACCTTTCCCTCTCTCTTCCTCCTCTGGAATACCAATTGGAACTTAATACATTTTGAAACAACCCATGGTACAAGAAAGAAAACAGAAAAATTGAGAAAATATCTTACACCAAATTAAAATGACAGCAAAACATAAAATTTAGGATACCATTTTTGCAGGATGCAAATTTAATATATAAAAATTAATTATATTCTATATTCTAGCAAAGAACAATTGGAAAATAAATTTTTTAAAGTTTCCATTTAAAGCGGCATCAGCAAACAAGAAACAGGGATTCATTTGATAAAGTATATTTTTGACATATATCCTGAAAACTACAAAACAATGTTGAGAGAAATTAAAGACTTACATAAATGTTCATGAATCAGAAGATTAAATATGTTAAGATGTTAGTTCTCCTCTTTAAAATATAGGTTCACGGGGCGCCTGAGTGGCTTAGTCGGTTGAGTGTCCCCGGACTTCTCCTCAGGTCATGATCTCATGGTTTGTGGGTTCCAGCCTGCTTTGGGCTCTGTGCTGACAGTTCGGAGCCTGGCGCCTATTTCGGATTCTGTGTCTCCTCCTCTCCCTGCCCCTCCCCTGCTCTTGCTCTGTCTCTGAATAATAAATAAACGTTAAAAAAAAAATTCAGGTTCACCACAATGCCAATTACAACGCCTATAGTCCTTTTTTTTTTTTTTTTTTTTTAATTTAGCTGCTTCTGAAACTTAGATGAAAATATAAGGAGAAAATATAAGGGAATCAGAATATTCTAAATCATTTCTAAAATGAAAAACAAGGTTGGAAGACATGGATTACCTGATTTTAAGGATTTATATAGTTATGGTAATCAAGACACTGTAGAGTTAGCATAAGAATAAACAAACAAGCAAAAAAAACAAAAAACAAAAAACAAAATAGAAATGTCATTGTCCTGTCCCTGTTCTCCTGACCTCTGCCTCTGTTTTTGAGTTAGCAGGAGAAAGAATTCAGAGCCAAACTCTCCAGTGAGCAAGAGTTTAAGAGCAATTAAAGGGAAAGTGCACTCTCAAGGTGGGACAGTGGGCAAGCCTGGAGGTGGTGGGTTGTTTTTTCTCTTTCTGTTTACAAGGTTCTGGTCTGCAGGTAGAGCTGTCTCTGGGGTTGCCTCCCATCATAAGGGTCTCCTCCTACCGGTCCAGAGGGCAAGTTTTTGGTCCTTTATGGTCCTTACTGGAACTGTCATGGCAGCTATCCCTTGCAAGGGGGCTCAAAACTGTAAGGTAACTGTATTATAATGAAGCTATATAGGTTACTATAGGGCAGCAGTTATGGGGAAGAACACATGCTTGAGCCCCATGGCTTTTCCTGGCTGTTTGAAACTTGGTTTCTGCTGTTCTTTTTTCTTTTTTTTAGTGTTTTTTTTTTTTGTTTTTTTTTTTTTTTTTTGAGAGAGTGTGAGCAGGGGAGGGGCAAAGAGTGAGGGAGACACAAAATCTGAAGCAAGCTCCACGTTGTCAGCACAGAGCCTGATGCTGGCCTCAAACTCAAGAGCTGTGAGATCATGACCTGAGCCAAAGTCAGATGCTTAACTGACTGAGTCACCCAGGTGCCCTTGTCATTTTTAACAGTCAGAAAACACTTGTTCCCTGCTCATGTCTGGTTAACTGTCGACTCTGTGAAAAACAGAATAGGAAGTCCAGGAATGGATACACACATTTAAAAAGTACCTCCATTCTTACCTTAAACTATACTCAAAAAATTAATTGGAAATGTATCAAAGACTTAAACATGAAATTTAAAATTATAAAATTTCCCAAAGAGAGCATATGACAGAAATAATAAAATCTTTTAGTCTTGACATAGAAGATCTGTCAGGATGCAAAAAGTACGAATTCTGAAAAAAAAAAAAAGGTGATAATTGTACTAGTTTGAAATTTAAAAATTTTGCTCATCAAAAAAATAACCTTGAGAAAATGAATAGGCATGACACTGAAGACTAGGATGAAATTGTATGTGTGTATAGATCTGTATGTGTATGTGTGTGTCTATTCAACCCTTTATAAGACAACCCAATTAAAAATGGGCAGGGCACCTGGGTGGTTCAGTCAGTTGAGTGTCCGACTGAGGCTCAGGTCATGATTTCTCAGTTCTCCAGTTCAAGCTCTGCAGTGAGCTCCATGCTCACAGCTCATAGCCTGGAACCTGCTTCACATTCTGTGTCTCCTTGTCTCTTTGCTCTTCCCCTGTTTGTGCTCTCTCTCTCAAAAATAAATAAACATTAAAAAAAACTTTAAAATAAAAGTGGGCAAAATATTTGACTAGACCATTCACATATTGGGGTATACAAATGGCTAATACACACATGTAAATATGCTCACTATAATTTACCATTAGGGAAATGCAAAGTAAATCTTCAATACCATATCACTACACACCCTTTAGAATGATTGAAATTAGAAATACTGATACTAATAAATGTTGGAAGGGATATGGACCAACTGGAATACTTATACATTGTTTTGAAAAATGCCAAATGAAACAATCACTTGAGAAAACATTCTGGAAATTTTTTTTTAATATGAAATTTATTGTCAAATTGGTGTCCATACAACACCCAGTGCTCATCCCAACAGGTGCCCTCCTCAGTGCCCATCACCCACTTCTTGAAATTCTTAAGACAATTAATTAAATGTACTTATTTACCATAAACCCTAGTCATTCCACTTATAGGGATTTATTCAAAAGAGAGGAAAACATGTAACTACGCAAAATGTGGGCACTCTTACTCACAGCAGCATGACTTACAGTAGCCAAAACTAGAAGTAAGTTAAGTGGTCAGCAAGTGTAAGGATAAATGAGTTCCACTTGATGGAAATACTACTGAATAATGAAAATGAGCAAAGTACGGATACATTCAAAACTGTGGATAAATTTCAAAAATACTGAGTTGAGTGAAAAAAGTCAACATAAAAGTTACATACTGTATATTCCATTCATGTAAAATTTTAGCAAAGATAAATCTAATTGATAGGTAAAAAGAGCATATAAATAGATTTGGGTTCAGAGGCAGGAATGACAGGACTGCCTAGAGAAAGGTACAAGGTAACTTTTTTGGGTGGATGAAAGTGTTTGATGTCTTTATTGTGGTCTTGGTTACAGGACTGTATACATTTGTTGAAACCCATCATATTGTACCCTTAAAATGGGTACATTTTATTTAATATAAATTATACCTTAACAAAGTTGATTAAAAATAAATACATGTAAGTCCTTCTATTGTTTATTTTGTTACCAGTGAATAAGAAAAGAAACATTACAATAAATTTATGTCTAGAGAATAAGCCACACTATGGTGAAAGCACACATTTTTCTTTTAAATTGAGAAAGGCTTTGCCCTTCCAAGAAAAATAAACTCTTTTTGCATCCTTCATAGATTTTGCTAATCAACTGAGTTTACCTTAAAATGTAGCTTTAGGGTAGTTTGGGGTTTTTGTTTGTTGTTTTTGTTTTTTTAGGGGATACTGAATACTAAAAAAAAAAAAGTATATTTTCATGATGTGAAGCGATACCAATAACTTAAAATAACTAGATGCAGTTCCTCCTTAGATTTCGATGGGCTTTACAGACCAATTATTTGGTCTTCTTTGTTCATATGTTCCTGATGCTCGAAATCTTGTGGTTAGCATTTATTTGTACCTCTCACCTGTGATTCAAGTCTCTTTCTTCACCTATCTATATGTCACTCAAAAGTTTCCCTTCTTCGAAAAGCATCATTTTCCTTTGATATAACTGTTTTTGCATCCATATTTTAAATATTTTTCTTTGGAAAAACCATCCTTTATCTATTTTTACTATAAAAATAATGTGTGCTTATTACAATTAAGAAATAAAAAAATAATAGTTTTCTTCTTCCTGTTTTCCATGATGAAGTAAACACCATTAACAGTTTACCATGTATTTTTTTTCCTATGCCTATAGAAACATAAACACATAATATATTGTCCATTTGGTAGGTTAATAGGCAATTATATGGTATGTAGTATTCTGCATCTGGCTTTTTTATTTAACAATATGAAGTAAATATCTTCCTCACATGTGTTTGTACGTACATGTGTGTGTATAATTGTTTCTCATGGCTACAGAGTATTTAATAGTACCCATGAACCACAATTTATTCAAACATTTGCCCATTAATGAGTATTCACTTTGTTTTGGTCTTCTCTTTTTCAACATACTATGCTGCTTTAGATATCTTTCTACATGTATTTTATATACTCGGGCTTTCATTTCTTTGAGACAGAAATCTAGACAGACCCGAGCTTGGTCCTAAGCACCTTCATTTGTTTGCTCATGGCTTTGAAAAGTCTCTGTGGATAAGGAAATACAGGTTCTTTTTTAAAAAGGCAAATTCTTGGGGCTTACCCACCTCTCATGATTCAGAAATGGAACCTAATACTTGCTCCCTTTAAACAAGCATCCTCCATACCTTTAAAACAGATACTCATGTGCTCACATTTTACCAAACACTATTAAAAACTAATTATCCTGGGCAGGTCGCACAGTGCTTTTGAGTTTCAATATTGTCCTTTTGTCACAGTAGAATGTAAAATCTGGGGCACCTGGCTGGCTCAGCTGGTACCTGTGACTCTTGATCTCATGGTCATGAATCAAGCCTCACATTGGTGTAGAGATTACTAAGAAAATAATAATAATAAAAATAAACAAGCTTTAGAATGTAAAATCTACCAGGGTGGGTAGTTTTTATCTATTCAGTTCACTGATGTAGAACATAGAACAATGCCTCCCATGTCAAAAACACACAAATATTTGGTAAGTGAAAGAATGAATAAATCTGTGAAATGGAACTAATACCTATCACATAGGCTGGTTTTTAGGTTTCAGTACGATAATGCATCTAACCTTATTGTATACCAAATGCACTCAGTAAAAATGAATTCCTTTTTCCTTTAAAATTTTAGTCACCATGGTATATAAAATTTCAGGTACAATTCAATGGATGGTGTTATTTTAAACAACAATAATGATAATAAAACGAGAATGAAAATGAACTTGCCAGTTCAATGGCCCAAACATGATATGCTTTACTTTTTAATGGAAGGGTTATATAGATCAATTCACATTGTGCCCTTTCTTTAGCAAAGAATTCATCAAGATGAGAACATTAACTTATTTCAATAGCTGTGTGAAAATGTGACAGATGTATTATAGAGGAGTATACTAATGTTGCTTCCTATCATAAATCAAACTCTGTGTGTGTGTGTGTGTGTGTGTGTGTAGAAGCAGAGGGATATTTCTGAAGATGATACATGCATTTAATTTTTAGAATTCACCAGTCAAAATTTAAGGACTGATTCTTCCAGATAAAATAATTTCTAATTGACATTATTTTGGTCTAGGCTGTCAGGACTTCCCTTACCATTGTTTACTATGAAAATGCATTGGTTTAAGATGTAGACAAAAATTTGCAAAATTTGGGGAATACTAGGTTATGATGTAGAACTTCCATTTCTCATTAGGATTAACTATTTATTTATTTATTTATTTTACTTTAGTTTGAGAGAAAGAGAGCATGAGTGGGGGAGGGGCAGAGAGAGAGGGAGAGAGAATCCCAAGCAGGCTTCACACTGTCAGCACAGAGCATGATGGGGGGCTCAATCCCATAAATGCTGAGATCATGACCTGAGCTGAAATCAAGAGTTGGATGCTTAATTGACTGATTAATTTTTTTTTAATTTTTTTTTCAACGTTTATTTATTTTTGGGACAGAGAGAGACAGAGCATGAATGGGTGAGGGGCAGAGAGAGAGGGAGACACAGAATCGGAAACAGGCTCCAGGCTCTGAGCCATCAGCCCAGAGCCTGACGTGGGGCTCGAACTCACGGACCGCGAGATCGTGACCTGGCTGAAGTCGGATGCTTAACCGACTGCGCCACCCAGGCGCCCCCTGATTAATTTTTTTAACTTGGCATTTAACTTCATACTCTTGGAGTTTCTGTGAAATAGTATGTTCATTCAAGAAGTTGTGAATATGATTATTTTGCGGGAAAATTACTGGAATGGTGAGTTTCCAAAATAGAAAATTAAGATGTAGGCTTAAGAGCTTTAGAGATAAGATAAAGATAGAATCAGTACACCAAGTATTGTATTGGAAAGAGTAAAAGAAACTCATGACGCAATTTTTTGGGGGTCCTTTTTGTTTTGTTTTGTTTTTGTGGGAAGGTCAAGATAATTGGCATGGTTTACTATAAAAAAATAAAAGATCACATTTATAAAATGTCAGCTATTACTCATTAAAAAATAAAACTAAGGTGGGGATGCCCAGATGGCTCAGTTGGTTAAACATCTGACTCTTGGGGCGCCTGGGTGGCTCAGTCAGTTGAGCGGCCAACTTCAGCTCAGGTCATGATCTCTCGGTCTGTGAGTTCAAGCCCCGCGTTGGGCTCTGTGCTGACATCTCAGAGCCTGGAGCCTGTTTCAGATTCTGTATCTCCCGCTCTCTGACCCTCCCCTGTTCATGCTCTGTCTCTCCCTGTCTCAAAAATAAATAAAATGTTAAAAAAATTTTTTAAAAAATCTGACTCTTGATTTCAGCTCAGGTAATGATCTCAGTTTGTGGGTTTGAGCCCCACACTGTTGAACCTGTTTGGGATTCTCTGTCTCCCTCTCTCTGCCCCTCCCGTGCTGGCTATCTTTTTCTCTCAAAGTAAGTAAATAAACTTAAAAAAAAAAAGACTAAGGTGACTTTTTTTGTACAGGAGTGTAATGTTAAGATCATGTCTTTACTGTGAGTTAAAATGGAATATTATAGAACATCCTTATTAGGCAGACTAGTTAACTGAGTCATTCAGGTGATTGAGGGAGTCTTTTGCAAAGGTATGACATGTAGGGAGCTTCCATCATGCTTTGTGATTGGATGTGATTTCATTGAGTTGATGTTGGTTAATGTAACAATCTAAGATAAGAAAAGGAACAGCATTTTTGCTCCTGAGGGGACTATATCCCATTACCATATGTTTCAAGTCAGAAGTGACAGGAAAATTGATGTGGGGAGAAAGTAAATAACTTGCCCAAGGTATATAGCTTTTCAGAAGCATAGCCAGAACAAAAATGTCCTTGACATAATAACAGAATAAAAATCCTCAAGATTCTTGACTTTTATTAGATTTACAAATGAAACTGGCAGCCATAGAACACATTATTTCTTTGGTGGAGAACATTACATTAATCAGCTAGATGTGGTTTCCTGGACAGTCTCCCATGGGAATGGTTGGGCTCCCTTGGGTTTGATCTGACTCCGTAGATGGCAGCTGCTAGTTAACAGAAGCAGGGCTGCCTTAGACCTTTGTGGTATCCACCTGCCCTAATGACATTGACTCCTTTCAAACCCATTTCTATCAGGCTGTGTAGATTTGTAATACTTGTTCTGCACTTGTTTTAGTCATTGATTATTTTTCCCTTTGGCATTAATTGTTACTGTTAGATGAGAATGCAATGTATAGTTTGAAACTGTTACATAAGGGAGCAAATTTGACTTCTTCCTTTCAATGCCAAAATGAGTTTCCACAACCATGACAGGCCAAGCCTATCAATATCCTTTGTGCACACAGGCACACATTGTCCTCTGGGCTCTGTTGCAGCTTCTCAGAATCTTCTAACTTTATCCTACTTACACTACTATGGAATCTGTACACTTAGCTTGAACATAGTTGAATTGGGTTAAGCAGAGTGGGTGGGAACTTGATCCACATAAATTGATGATGTTACCAGCTGAGACAGTATTTTGAACAAAGGCTCAGAGATGGGCCTAAGTGTCATGACTTACAGATAGTGGTGGAGAACAATGAAATCATCCTGGTTAAAGCAAACAACGTATAAAAAATGGACTTCCAACCAAGGAGTGCCAGAAATCTGCCATCATTGAATTGTAGGCAAAGAGTTTCAATATGGAGTTGCAGGTGGTCTCTGAGGATGGAATGGAAATGAAACATAACATGTGGAGACAAGTGTACTATTATCATATTCTAAGCTAGAAGTAATGAGAATGGGACTTAAGAAAAAGCTAACTTTAAAGCCACTAATAAAAAGAAAAAACAATAGTTCATATATTACCAAAGTCATAATCAATATGTACCATGTACTCCATGTACTCCATTGTACTTATTGGATATCAATACAGATATCAAATATCAATAAGACAGTTATTTTGATTTGGAGATTAAACACCAACATGATAAATGAGCTGTTATTGGGGAAATGGCTAGCCCACGGGAGATGGATTATCATACCCTGTGCAAACCACAGACACGGCAGCCTACGTGTGACTTTGAAGAAGGAAGGAAGGAAAGAAGGAAGGAAGGAAGGAAGGAAGGCAAGTTTTTCTTTATTTCCCTACTTGTTCCTTCACTCCAGCTCAACTTCAAATGCCAAAGATCTCCTTAGCTCTCAGATTTCTCGCTCTGATGAGAGCAATCATCCTGAAGGACTATAGGTCACACACTTGGAATCAAAATGTTACTAAATTGGTAACGGGGGATTTGAATGAACTAGACTTGGCTAAAGACCATGGATATAATAAAGAGATAAAACTTGAAACATATGACTCATATTAGAGCTTTGTATAACTGGCTGCCAAATAGTCTTCGGACATTTTTCAGAGAGAGGACATTTGTCAGGTCACCTCTGGATGCTGTACTTAGACAAGGGCAAGTGTGAATCTCTGGAGCTTTCTGAGTCCTGTCCTCTGTGCAGATGTAGGTAAGCAGAGTTTCTGGTTTGTTCATTTGCTATTTGTTTGCCCATACATTTAAGAAGCTTTGAACTTTCATGCTTTCAGGATGCAGAAATAAAGGTTTCTTTGTGGAAATAGACAAGTAACATGAATAGGACAGGAAGGGGACATCCGTGTGTCAGATGGGAAGGGAGGTGCAAAGAGGGATACATGCTTATTAAAATGTGACCTCTGTACTTAAGTTAAAGGAAGGCCTGGAAGAGTTTAGCCAAATGAGAAAAGGATGAAGGCAAGGGCATTCTAGGCTGAGGACAGAGCTTGATGTCAATTCCTACTTGGACATTTTGTTTTATCACTTCAGAGAGATGTTTACTTTATCATCAGTACATTTGAAAGGCATTTTGTTCCCTGAAAGCTTTCTTTTTCTTTCATTCCAAAATAGGTGAGTTGTGACTTCAGGAGATGGCTGACAGTGCCAGAAACTGCCTGAAGGAGAAAAACTCCTTGAAACACTTCGTGTGACTATACCCTCCAGGAAACTGGAGAAATTGGTGAATCTGAAGCATCATTAGGTTCATTAATAGTGATGGAGGACTTTCTTGAAGGGGGAGGAAGGGCTTAAAGAGTGCCTTCTGGGGATCTCTTAAATCAGCCTTGTTTTATAGGTTTGAAAAGAGACAGTGTTTGTTTGGTGAGGATAAGTGGCATTCCTCACCCCGCAGGAGGCACACATGCTGACAGAGTTGTCTGTCCAGTGAGAAGTACAGGTGATTCTATCTTCTAAACAAAGTATCTTCACTAGGCAATCAGAGTCAGAAAAGGTAATCCTCGATTAAAAAAAAAAAAAGACATCTGTCTTAGGACTTCAGATGCTTTTCCTTGCATAGTGTCAAATTTCAGGATAACTTCTCCTCTAAGTCATAATTATATGTGGAAAAAATACATCAGAGCCACACACTGACTGGCATTCGGAGCCATTAAAAAAAGGCTTAATATTTCCAATCTGAGGATATGGGTATGTCTGTATTTTTTAATGCATAACTTATTAGCTGATGAGCTAATAACTTTATTAGCTGTTAAAGTTTTGTTAAACCTTGTCCATGTTTGTTCAGCAGTAGAACACACAGCAAAACGTTGACAGCGAGTGTCTGTCTACATGATATTAAATGAAAAGCCATCTTCGAGTGCTGTGTGAGACCTGTTTTTTCGAAGCCATCTTCAAAGTGCTGTGTGAGTGCTGTTTTTTACCTGAGATGACCTTTAATGGGTGCTCTTTAGAAGTTGTAGGTCTGATTACATCACACATCCTCCACATGTAGCTCTCTGCTATTGGTGGCATGTCTCCAATCACAGAATGTTCTTTAAATGCTGCTCCTGTTCTAACGTTTCTATTTTGTCATCTTCTGTTAGAGTTTAACTCAAACATTTTTTCATGAAATAAAAACCAGAAACTTGTCGGAATTTCTAAACACCTCATAAAATCCTTTATTTAAATGTGATTCAAAGTGTAATATAGTTTCTGAAAAAGGGGGAATGGAAGCTAGTATTTATTGAGTGCCTGTTTTGTGCTGGGCATGGTATGTATTTTTAGTTCTTTTTTTTTTTAAGTTTATTTATATATTTTGAGACACAGAGAGAGCGCGCGTGCACATAAGTGGGGAAAGGACAGAGAGAGAGGGAGAGGGAAAATCCCAAGCAAGCTCTGAACCACCAGCACAGAGCCCGAAGCAAGACTGGAACTCCTGACCCACGAGACCATGACCTGAGCCAAAGTCAGACACTTAACCAACTGAGCCACCCAGGCGCCCCTGTATTTTTCTAATTAATTCTCAAAACAAATTCATGAGGCAAGTATTATGTTCTCTTTACAAAAGTGAAAGTTGAAATTCAGAGGTAAAACATTTGTTCATGGTCACATAGTTAACATTGAGCAAGGATATAAGCCGAATTTGCTTGAGGCTGAACTCTTTCCTCATTCTCTTATACTCCATCTATAAGAGAGCATCCCAAAACATTAAGGTGTCATGGAGCCTCCAAAAGCAAAGAGAAGTGCTAATATATATATTTTCAGGAAACCACTAACTTAGTCTCTAGCACCTCAAAATCCCTGAAATCAAACACAAAATAAACAATAAAAAACCCATCCTAACATAAATTCTCATCTCTTCTGACGAAGTATGAGCTTTGAAATATTTTCTCCAGTTTTTAGAATACCAACAAGTGATAGGACTTTACCTAATTTTAGAAACAAAAAATTGTTAAATAATACCCACACACAAAATCCAAAAAGGGGGGAGTTTTTCAAATCAATTAGTTTTCTTCACCATGACCTTATATAATTATTGGGCATTATAACATTTCTAGTAACTCACATCATGTTTTATAAGAATCAGAAATGATGGAAATCCTCAAAGTGATTATGCACACATAGGAAAACTAAGCACCCTTGAAGGATGCTTTTTTCCCCCTCTTAAATGAATGACTGAATATTGTGCTAATAAGTGCTTGAAAAGCATTTACTGAGTATCTAAGATAGGTGATTTTTATGGCAAGACCACACTGCAGTTAGTAAGATGAAGGCTCAGAAAAGAAAAGCAAAGTTCAAATCGGCAAAAAAAAAAAAAAAAAAAATCTTAGCATATACCTGCAAAGAGAAAAAGCTATTTGACTTTAAATGTAGAAGAAAGTTTAATGAAGTAAGAAAATTGCCTGAGGAAGGGTTAAGTAAGGAGGCATAATACTATATATTTAGATAGGATCTTGAAACATCACTAGGTACTATGTTGAAGCATTGCATGGTTCTCTTATTTTTGAGAGAGTTATTTTTCTTTTCTTTTTTTCTTTTAGTAATGTTGGATGAAGATGGACTTATGGGACCTGTGTAGATGCTGGAGGTCTTGCTTATGAAAATTAGGGTTCTCTATTTCCAGCTCAGGACTAGGCTAAGACATGTTTTTTTATCCTGGGAAAATAGGTTTCTGTGGACTTGACTGTTCAGTTATTCTGTGAAAGCCTTAGCCTTTGCCCAAACTACAGCTACTATGGAATAAGAGATAGTGCCATTGATTTAATTAAGACCTCTTAATCGAAGGTGACAGAATTCAATTGTCTATTTTTAAGATTAAAAAAAAAAAACACAGTGTCTTTAAAAATTATTTTTAAAAGTTTTTTTTAAGGTTTATTTATTTTTGAAAGAGAGTGAGACAGAGCGTGAGCAGTGGAGGGGCAGAGAGAAAGGGAGACACAGAATCTGAAGCAGGCTCCAGGCTCTGAGCCGTCAGCAGAGAGCCTGATGCAGGGCTTGAGCTCACAAACTGCAAGATCATGAATGATCTGAGCCAAAGCTGGACACTTAACCAACTGAGCCACCCAGGCGCCCTACAAACTACTAATACTAGTTGTAGGAAATAAGAAACACAGATGAATAAAATATGGAAAATATCATAACCCTATCATTCATTACTAATATTTTAGAATATTTATTAATATTTTGGAATATCTATATATTAGTTTATTGTATCTATTTTGTCTGTATCTCCCTCCACATACACATCTCTGTCAACATCTACTTTGTGCAAAGTACTGCATAGGAATGCAATAATGAGTAAAACAAATATGATTGAAGCTTTCACAGCATCTAATGTGTATTTTGAGAGAGTATACAAATATTAATCAAATAATCACACAAATATGTAATTGCCACTGATGTAGTGCTGTGGAGAAAAGTATATGACAGAATGAGATATCCTAAGAGAAAATTATCAGGTAACTAGAAACAAAAATAAATAACATAATGAATAAATAAATGAGGTATAAGGAAACTATCTTACCAGATAAGTTCTTCAATAAAGAAGATTTAAGAAAAGATCTTAAGGCTGAGTAGAAAATAAGAAATACAAAGTAAGGAGAGAGGGAGGGAAAGAAATATCAGGCAAATGAAATATCCAAGAGTCTGAGGGGGAACACAGAGGCTGCATCTAATGAACATAAGGAAGGTCAGGTATTAACCTCTTACTGGATATGTCATTTGCAAATATCTTCTCCATTAAGTAGGTTCTCTTTTTGTTTTGTTGATGGTTTCTTTTGCTGTGCAAAAGCCTTTTAGTTTGATATAATCCCAATTGTTTGTTTTTATTTTTGTTGTCTTTGCCTGGGGAGAAATACCCAGAAAAATATTGCTAAGGATGATGTCCAAGAGATTGATGTCTTTGTTTTCTTCTAGAAGTTTTATAGTTTCAGGTCTTACATTTAGGTTTTTAATCCATTTTGAATTTATTTTTGTGTATGGTGTAAGAAAGTGGCTCACTTTTATTCTTTTGCATATTGCTCAGTTTTCCCAACACCATACCTCTAGGGATGGGATTGTCATACCTCTAGTTTTGTTCCTTTTTCTAAAGTTGCTTTTGGTTGTTTGGGGTCTTTTGTGGTTCCATACAAATTTTAGAATTTTTTGTTCTAGTTCTCTGAAAAATACTATGGATACTTTGATAGGGATTGCCTTGAATTTGTAGATTGCTTTGGGTAGTATGAGGATTTTAACAAATAATTAAAATCCATGAACGTGAAATGTCCTTCCATTTGTTTGTGTCATCTTCAATTTATTACATCACTGTTTTACAGTTTTCAGGGTGTAGGTCTTTTTTTAAAGGTTTATTTATTTTTGAGAGAGAGAGAGTGAGGGAGGGTCAGAGAGAGAAGGAGACAAAGAATTCGAAGCATTGTCTGCACTGTCAGCTCAAAGCCTAACACAGAGCTTGAACTCATGCACCATGAGATCATGACTTCAGCCAAAATCAAAAGTCAGACACTCAACTGACTGAGCCACCCAGGCACGCCAGAGTGTAGGTCTGTTATCTCATTGATAAATGAAAAATAAACCTGAATGGGAGAAGATATTTCCAAGCTATATATCTGATAGGGATTAATATCCAAAATATATAAAGAACTGTACAACTCAACACTAAAAACAAACACAAAAATAAAAAACCTGATTTAAAAAAGGACAGTGGATCTGAATAGACAGTTTTCCAAATAAGACATACAGATGTCCAACAGACACATGAAAAAATGCCCAACATCACTAATCATCAGGAAAATTCAAATCAAAACCACAATGAGATATCTCCTTACACTAGTCACAACAGCTAGTATCAGTATCAAGAAGACAATAAATACCAAGTGTTGGCAAGGATGTGGAGAAAAGGGACCCTTCTGCACTATTGATGGGAATGTAAATTGGTGCAGCCCTTCTGGAAAAAATAATTTGATGGTACATCTATGTGTTTTGCAGTATTATTTACAATAGCCAAGGATTGAGAACAAGCTAAGTATTACGGATAGTGAATGGATAAAGAAGATGTGTACATATACATGATAGAATATTACTCAGCCATAAAAAGGATGACATTTTGCCATTTGGGACAACATTGATGGACCTACAGAGTATCATTCTAAATGAAATGTTAAAGAAAGGCAAATACCAAATGATATCACCTACCTGTGGAATCTTCAAAGCAAATGAACCAAAACCAGATAAAGATTCCTAAAAACAAAGAACAAATTGTTGGTTGCCAGAGGGGAGGTGGGCAGGGGAATGGGTAAAATAGGTGAAGGGGATTAAGAGGTACAAATTTACAGTTATAAAACAAGTCATGGGGATGAAAAGAGCAACATTGAAAATTTAGTCAATAATAGAATAATGTAGACTATACTTGTGAGCATTGAGTAATCTATAGAATTGTCAAATCATTATGTTACATATCTGAAACTAATATATGTCAACTATACCTGAATTATAGAAAAAATAAAAGAAGGCCAGAGAAACAGGAGCATAAAACATGATGTTGAAGAAGTACCAGGAGCCAGACAATAGTTTCTTTTAGATTGCAATTAATTTTTATCTTTATCATAAAAACAATGGGGAACCATTATATTGTTTTAAGCAAAGAACTGGCATGATGAAATCAACTTTTAAAAAAGTCACACTGGTTCCAAAGAGATGAAAGGGGAGGCCAAAATGGATTCAGGTAGAAAGCTTTGGTCGTTGTGGTGGTAGAATATAAGAGCTATGATAGTTGCATATACCTGGGTACAGTGAAGAAAAATAAGAGGCAGGCAAATTTGAGAAATATCTAGGAACTTAAACAGATAGTACTTGCTCACAAATTGGGTGTAGGAATTTAGGGAGATCACTTAAGCTAACCCTTAAGTTATGGCTGGCATAACCCAATAGAAGTTAGTCACTGTGATTGGAAAGAGTTAAGGTATCCAGCTTTGAACAGAAGTTTCTGAAATCAGCTCTGATTATGTTGAGTTCAGTGCTTCAGATACTTATGTTGAAATATCAGTAAGCAGTTGGGTGTGGATGATGAGGATCCACAGGCATGGTGTATGCTAATAAAATGTATTTGGTGGCTTGGGGCCAAATGGCAGTTGAAGCTATGGGTATAGCTGAATGTTGGCGATTTTTCTTCTTTATTTTAAAAAGTGAATTCCTCAGAGTGATGGTGCCAAAAGAAGACTGTCTAATAAGCTTCTGATCATATGAAGTTTAATTTTTTCCCCATAGGTGTTTTTGAAGAGATAGAACTCTTCCTCAAACACTAAAGTTTGGGTACAGGACCAAGGTGATTAAGGTTGTTTTAAGTATTTTAAAATACTTTCATCCTATGCTTACACTTAAACTTGATGATCTCCCCTTGGTATAGAGGAAACAGCACGTATTAGTTAGAATTAAGTTCTAGTCTACAACAGTGACTAAAACCTAAGGGACTATTTTTCTTCATGCTGTCTGGGAGCCAGTGTATTGGCTCCACAGTTATCAGGTTTCCAAGCTTAGAACATGAGTTAAGACCTTAAGGTTGCCTCATTATCCAAGATGGCTGCTACATGTCTAATCCTTAAACCTGCATTCCTGAGGCAAATATAAAGTTGAGGAGAAGGGCACCGTTCACCTACAGCTACAAGAGAAACTGAGAAATGTCCTCTTTTTTACCACTTGTAATGATGTCTTTTCTCCTCCTCTGTTAATGAAGAAGAAAAGGAGAAAGAATATGGGCAGGAAACTAGATCCTTCTGCCATAGAACATGTGAATATTAGACCTAATTCCAAGTCTTGCTGTTAATAAGTTTTGCTATATTTAAATACCTTTTGGGAAGAATAAATGTCGAATTGCTATATTGTCCACCTGAAACTAATATTACCCTGTATGTTAACTAGCTGGAATTTAAATAAAAAATTGAAAAAAAAACCTCTTTGTGAAGAATAAATGGTATACTGTATGTGAAAAAGGTGTTTTGTCAATGTAACACATTAGTTAGCTATTGTTGGAATTTCTAAAGTGATTAATTAGCTCTGTGGGTACTTGAAAAGTAGCTCAATTTTTGTTATATTGAAAGACTACTTGGATTTCAAAAGTATGACTCCAGATATAAAGGTTACTCTTTTAAATGTATGAGTATTCCTTTTCTGTAGCTCTACCGAAATACAATTTTGTATCTTGCTTTCCCATTAATATTGCATTCTAGGAATTGTTCCATGTTCGCATGTAATACTCATAACCATCAATTTTAGTGGCAGTATAAAACAACAAAATCATTATTTTATAAATCTGCCATTTCAGTAATTTTTATGAGTGAAGCAGAAAGCTTGCTTTTTCTTGCTTTGATTCATGCATTATTGAATTATTTTAAAATTTTAGAAAAGTGTTAAATAATTTTGTCTTTACTCTCATTTTAAAGGGGTAGTTTCTTGTATGAGAGCTATTGATTTACCTCTTTATTGTTTCTAAACTTTCATCTAGTATATTTGTTAAATTTTACAATTTTAGCATCTAAAGAGAGGATTTAAATGTTATATATCAATGAAACATTTTATTCATGGGTTTCCTAATGTTAGATATTTGTATTCCTAGAAGAAATTTACCCTGATAATTTCTTATAATGCTAATGAATACAGTTTGAAATAATTTTACTTACAATTGATACTTTATTTAAAATGGAGATTGATGTATTATTTACTTGGGGCATAATAAGAGGAACATATGATTTTTACCATGTGCCATCTTACATAATTCATCTAATCATCTAAATAACTTCAACATTGGGAATATTATTATCCCTACTTTGCAGATGAGCTAGATGAGACAGTATTTCTATCACACTGGAAATCAGTGTTAAATTAGCTTCATAAACTGAATTGAGTGGGTTCCAAAAATTTTTTTTTCAGTAGTTTCTTTTTTTTCATAGGGTATGGAGATGAACTGCTTCCTGAATATTTCAATGAATTCACCAATAAAACCAAATTCCTCTAGAACTTTTGGGGAGAAGATTCTCTATAATAATTTTAATGTATTCATAGTTACAGTTCATCTTTGCTCCTTCATTTTGAATCATTGTTGATATGGCAGAAATTGGCTACACTCTCAGGGATGCTGGTTTTCTTTCAGATAACACAGGATGCCTTAGTCTCCGTCCTCATCCTGCCTTGCGCTTAGGCAGACTTGCAATGAGGCCAGTGGAATGTATATGTGGAAATGATGTATGCAGCTTCCTACACTGCCTTAAAATGGCCCATGTGACTTCCATGGTTATCTTCTCTTTTGTCTAGATGGCTGAAGTAGAGGAAGAATGCCAAAGTCACTGCTTAAAGAAAAGTTACCCAGGAATCAACCAACCCACATTGGGTCTGTGGTGAGTAAGAAATCAAGCTTTATTATTCTGAACCACTGAGATTGCTTGCTACAGAAGCTAACATTATTTATTGATTAATATATTTGGTAAGTGAAAGTTTGCCAGAAAGGTGGGTATTTTATTCATACTTTAATTTTATTAGCATGGGTTATACATTTCTTAAAATTCTGTCTTTCGGTTGTTTTCCTTTAAAAAAAAGAAGTACCTTTTTAATTCCCAATTTTGCCTGTCTTTTCATCTTTCACTTTGCTAAAGGTGAGTTAACTTCATTACTTATTTTACTATCCTTTAGTGTGGGTCTAGTTTCACTGGGACTCTTTCTCCTCCCTCCTTCCCTTCCTATCTATTTAATATTTCCTTCATGGCAGCATATTTGATTAATACTTGTAAATGTTCTATTTAGGCTTGAGAAAATATATCCACTATTTATAATATTTATAAATTTCAAGAGTGACTTATCAATTCTAATTAAGTATATTATTCAACTGATTATGTATTTTCCATTCTATTTTGTGTGCCAATATCTTTTTAAATTTCAACTAGTGTTTGCTTTTAGTCCTTATTCTTGTGTCTTGGATTTACTTTATATTCACTCAAATAATATATATATTTTAAAGTTTATTTATTTATTGCGAGAGGGAGTGAGAGAGAGGGCAAGAGAAAATTCCAAGCATGTTCTGTGCTGTCAGCACAGAGCCTGATGTGGGGCTCAATCTCATGAACCATGAGATCATGACCTGAGCTGAAACCAAGAGTCAGAAGCTTAATCAACGGAGCCACCCAGGTGCCCCTCAAATAATAATTTTAATTCACATGTATTTGACATACAACACTGTGTTAGTTGAAAGTGTACAACATATTGGGTTGACACACCCATGTATTGCAGTATGATTGTCATTGTAGCACTAGTTAGTACCCCTATCATGTAAGTATCATTTCCCATTTGTGGTGGGAATAGTTAAGATTTAGTCTCTCAACAAGTTTGATATGTATAATACAATATTCTTGTCTATAATCACTATACTGTGCATTAAATCTCAAAGACTTATTTACCTATTGGTGGAAAATTTGTACCCTTAAACAGCACTTCTATTTCCCTATTATCCCATTCTCCACCTCCTGTTAACCACCTTTTTATTCTATATTTTTATGAGTTTAGCATTTTTTAGATTCCAAATCAAATGTAAGTAATACCTTACAGTATTTGTTTTTCTCTCATTTAGCATAGAGTCCTCAAGGACCATCCATGTTGTTGTAAATGGCAGGAATTCCTTCTTGCTCATGGTCAAATAATACTTCAGTGTGTGAGTGTGTGTGTGTGTATGATATACACACACACCTATGTACATATACACATACATATCTTTTCTATCTCTTCATCTGCTTTTGGGCATTTAGGCTATTTTCTTATCTGGGCTATTGTAAGTGATTGTACAGTAAACATGGAAATGTATACCTTTCTTCAATATCTTGTTTTCATGTACTTTGGGTATATACCCAGAAGTGGAATTACTTGGTCATATAGTAGTCCTATTTTTAACTTTCTGAAGAATTTGCACATTGTTTTCCTTAGTGGCTGTACCAATTACATTCCCACCAGGGTTCCCTTTTCTCCACATCCTTGCCTGTACTTATCTCTTGTCTTTTTGAGGATAGCCATGCTAACCATATGAAGTGGTATCTCATGGTTTTGGTTTGCATTACACTGATGATTACTAATACTGAGCACATTTTAATGCATCTGTTGGCCATTTGGAGGTCTCACTTGGAAAAATGTCTATTTACTTTCTCTGCCTATTTTTCAAATTGGATTTTTTTCTTTTTATTGAGTTGAAAGAATACTTTATATATTTTAGATGTTAGCCCCTTATCCGATAGATGATTTGCAAATATTTTCTCCCTTTCAGTAGGTTTCCTTCTCATTTTGTTGATTGTTTCTTTTTTAGTACAGAAGCTTTTACGTTTGATACAGTGCTATTTGTTGAGTTTTACTTTTGTTGATTAGTGTTTTGGTGTTATATCCAAATAATCAATGTTGAGACCAATTTTAAGAGGCTTCTTTCTACATTTTCTTCTAGGAATTTTATGGTATCAGGTTTATGTTTACATCTTTGATCCATTTCAAGTTAAATTTTGCAAGTAGTGAAAGATAGGAGTCCAATGTCATTTTTCTGTATGTGTTTTTCCAATTTTTTTCAGCTGCTATCTGTTGAAGGGACAAATTTTTCTATATTGGATGTTCTTGGATTTCTTGCTGATTATTAACTGACCATATATGCGGGGCTTTAACTATCTATTCTGTTCCATTGATCTACATGACTATTTTTATCCCAATACCATACTGTTTTAGATGCTATACCCTGATGGTATAGTTTGAAAACATGAAGTATGATACTTTTGGCTTTGTTCTTCTTTCTCATAATTGCTTT
The DNA here is from genome assembly GCF_018350155.1 of Leopardus geoffroyi. Classification (NCBI taxonomy): domain Eukaryota; kingdom Metazoa; phylum Chordata; class Mammalia; order Carnivora; family Felidae; genus Leopardus; species Leopardus geoffroyi. The sequence continues at coordinate 49,981,225 of NC_059337.1, forward strand.
GGCTAAATCCAAAGTTGGCAGAAGGAAAGAAATAAAGATCAGAGTGAAAATAAATGAAATAGAAACTAGAGGAACAATAGTTGAGTGCCTCAAAATAAATGTGTTATTCTTTCATGAACAAACAATAATAGAAAAACCCAATTTCTTTAGTGATACTTGATTCAAAAAGTAATGTAAATTAATAATATTGATCTCTGACATGTAAGCTATTATAACAGTAAGACTGCATTAATAGCAATGATCTAACTGTGTGCCTAGACTTTTTGCATTTTAAAAGAGGAGTGCATGGGTGAGGAATAGGGGAAGTCTGAAGTCCAGTAATGTAGTTCTGTGACATTTGAAAGTTTGCCATATAATGAAAATGTGGTTAGGAAACCCATTAACATTTATGTTGCTTGGAATTGATGTTTGAGAGGAAAACTATTTGCAGATATAAGACTAATAGCATTTTACCAAAATTGAAGCATTTTTTTAAGGGCATTAATCCTAAAATATAAATACTAGTATAACTTGATTTCTCTTTTGATGAAGATTTCATACCCAAGGTATATATTGTGATTCAAAAAGAAAGATATGGTTAGAAAGAAGAGTATCTTTTTAAAAAAAAATTTGTAATAATTATATTTTAATAGGTAAAAAGAAATAAGTTATTTTTATATTAGTTGTTATTTTCATGTTACCACAAAACTACCCAGCATTAAACCTTTTGCCATTATTAAATCTCTGCATAGAAAATGATTAGCTTACATGAATGGGTTTAGAAATATTCAGCATGATTAAGATATTTTCTTATATTTAGTCTTTATGTTTTAACTTTTCTAAATTGAAATTTTAAATGGCTATACATTTTTGTTTGGATCACTTTTTTTTAAACTTGTTTTATTTTTTTGTTTTTTAAAATTTACATCCAAATTAGTTAGCATATAGTGCAACAATGATTTCAGGAGTAGATTCCTTAGTGCCCCTTGCCCATTTAGCCCATCCTCCCTCCCACAACCCCTCCTGTAACCCTCAGTTTGTTCTCCATATTTATGAGTATCTTCTGTTTTGTCCCCCTCCCTGTTTTTATATTATTTTTGTTTCCCTTCCCTTATGTTCATCGGTTTTGTCTCTTAAAGTCCTCATATGAGTGATGTCATATGATTTTTGTCTTTCTCTAATTTCACTTAGCATAATACCTTCCAGTTCCATCCACATAGTTGCAAATGGCAAGATTTCATTCTTTTTGATTGCCAAGTAATACTCCACTGTATATATATACCACATCTTCCTTATCCATTCATCCATTGATGGACATTTGGGCTCTTTCCATACTTTGGCTATTGTTGATAGTGCTGCTATAAACGTGCTAATGTGTCCCTTCGAAACAGCACACCTGTATCCCTTGGATAAATATGTAGTAGTGCAATTGCTGGGTCGTAGGGTAGTTCTATTATTAATTTTTAGAAGAACCTCCATATTGTTTTGCAGAGTGGCTGCACCAGTTTGCATTCCCACCAGCAGTGCAAAAGAGATCTTCTTTCTCCACAGCCTCGCCAACATCTGTTGTTGCCTGAGTTGTTTATCTTAGCCATTCTGACAGGGGTGAGGTGGTAACTCATTGTGATTTTGATTTGTATTTGCCTAATGATGAGTGTGTTGAGCATTTTTTCATGTGTCGGTTGGCCATCTGGATGTCTTCCTTGGAGAAGTGTCTATTCATGTCTTTGGCCCATTTCTTCACTGGATTATTTGTTTTTTGGGTGTTATGTTTGATAAGTTCTTATAGATTTTAGATACTAACACTTTATCTGATATGTCGTTTGCAAATATCTTCTCGCATTCTGTCGGTTGCCTTTTAGTTTTGCTGATTGTTTCCTTCACTGTGCAGGAGTTTTTATTTTGATGAGGTCCCAGTAGTTCATTTTTGCTTTTGTTTCCCTTGCCTTTGGAGACGTGTTGAGTAAGAAGTTGCTCTGGCCAAGATCAAAGAGGTTTTTGCCTGGTTTCTCTTAGAGGATTTTTGTGGCTTCCTGTCTTACATTGAGGTCTCTCATCCATTTTGAGTTTCTTTTTGTGTATGGTGTAAGAAAGTGGTCTAGGTTCATTCTTCTGCATGTCGCTGTTCAGTTTTCCCAGCACCACTTGCTGAAGAGACTATCTTTATTCCAATGGATATTCTTTCCTGCTTTGTCAAAGATTAGGTGGCCCTATGTTTATGAGTCCATTTCTGGGTTCTTCATTCTGTTCCATTGATCTGAGTGTCTGTTCTTGTGCCAGTACCATGCTGTCTTGATGATTACAGCTTTGTGGTACAGCTTGAAGTCTGGGATTGTAATGCCTCCTGCTTTGGTTTTCTTTTTCAAGATTGCTTTGGCTATTCGGGGTCTTTTCTGGTTCCATACACATTTTAGGATTGTTTGTTCTAGCTCTGTGAAGAATGCTGGTGTTATTTTGATAGGGATTGCATCGAATATATAGATTACATTGGGTATTATCAACATTTTAACAATATTTGTTCTTCCTATCCAGGAGCATGGAATCTTTTTCCATTTTTTGGTGTCTTTTTCCATTTTTTTCAAAAGCTTTCTATAGTTTTCAGTGTATAGGTTTTTCACCTCTTTGGTTAGATTTATTCCTAGGTATTTTATGGTTTTTTGTGCACCTGTAAATGGGATTGATTCCTTGATTCCTCTTTCTGTCGCTTCATTGTTGGTGTATAGGAATGCAACGAATTTCTGTGTGTTGATTTTATATCCTGCAAGTTTGCTGAATTCATGTATCAATTCTAGCAGTTTTTTGGTGAAATCTTTTGGGTTTTCCATATACAGTATCATGTCATCTGCGAAGAGTGAAAGTTTGACCTCCTCCTGGCCGATTTCAATGCCTTTTATTTCTTTGTGTTTTCTGATTGCAGAGGCTAAGACTTTCAATACTATGTTAAATAACAGTGGCGAGAGTGGACATCCCTGTCTTGTTCCTGACCTTAGAGGGAAGGTTCTCAAGTTTTCCCCATTGGATATGATATTAGCATTGGATCATTCATACATGGCTTTTATGATCTCGAGGTATGCTCCTTCTATCCCTACGTTCTTGAGGATTTTTATCAAGAAAGGATGCTTTATTTTGTCAAAAGCTTTCTCTGCTTCTATTGAGAGGATCATATGGTTCTTGTCCTTTCTTTTATTGGTGTGATAATCACATTACTTGTTTTTGCGGATATTGAACCAGCCCTGCATCACAGGTATAAATCCCACTTGGTTGTGGTGAATAATTTTTTTAATGTATTGTTGGAACCTGTTGGCTAATGTCTTGTTGAGTATTTTTGCATCCATGTTCATCAGGGAAATTGGTCTATAGTTCTCCTTTTTAGTAGTGTCTCTGTCTGGTTTTGGATACAAGGTAATGCTGGCTTCATAGAAAGAGTTTGGAAGTTTTCCTTCCATTTCTACTTTTTGGAACAGCTTCAAGATAATAGGTATTAAGTCTTCCTTAAATGTTTGGTAGAATTCTCCTGGAAAGCCATCTGGCCCTGGACTCTTGTTTTTTGGCAGATTTTTTTATTACTAATTCAATTTCCTTGCTGGTTATGGGTCTGTTCAAATTTTCTATTTCTTCCTGTTTCAGTTTTGGTAGTGTATATGTTTCTAGGAATTTGTCCATTTCTTCCAGATTGCCCTTTTTATTGGCATATAGTGGCTCATAATATTCTCTTATTGTTTTTATTTCTGCTGTGTTGGTTGTGATCTCTCTTCTTTCATTATTGATTTTATTTATTTGGTTCCTTTTTTTTTTTTTTTTGATCAAACTGGCTAGTGGTTCATCAATTTTGTTAATTCTTTCAAAGAACCAGCTTCTGGTTTCATTGATCTGTTCTACTGTTTTTTTTGGTGTGGATAGCATTAATTTCTGCTCTAATTTTTATTATTTCCTATCTTCTGCTGGTTTTGGGTTTTATTTGCTGTTCTTTTTCCAGCTCCTTATGGCGTAAGGTTAGGTTGTGTATCTGAGATCTTTCTTCCTTCTTTAGGAAGGCCTGGATTGCTATATACTTTCCTCTTATGACCACCTTTGCTGCGTCCCAGGTTTTGGGTGGTGGTGTTACCATTTTCATTGACTTCCATATACTTTTTAATTTCCTCTTTAACTGCTTTGTTAGCCAATTCATTCTTTAGTAGGATGTCTTCAGTCTCCAAATATTTGTTACCTTTTCCAAATTTTTTCTTGTGGTTGATTTCGAGTTTCATAGCGTTGTGTTCTAAAAATATGCACGGTATGGTCTCAATCTTTTTGTACTTAGGGCTGATTTGTGTCCCAGTATATGGTCTATTCTGGAAAATGTTCCATGTGCACTGGAGAAGAATGTATATTCTGCTGCTTTAGGATGAAATGTTCTGAATATATCTGTTAAGTCCATCTCGTCCAGTGTGTCCTTCAAAGCCATTGTTTCCTTGTTGAATTTTTAGTTAGATGATCTGTCCATTGCTGTGGGTGGGGTGTTGAAGTCTCCTACTATTATGGTATTACTTTTGATGAGTTTCTTTATGTTTGTGATTAATTGATTTATATATTTGGGTGCTCTCACATTTGGCACATAAATGTTTACAATTGTTAGGTCTTCTTGGTCTATAGATACCTTGATTATGATATAATGCCCTTCTGCATCTCTTCATACAGTCTTTATTTTAAAGTCTAGATGATCTGATATAAGTATGGCTACTCTGGCTTTCTTTTGTTGACCATTAGCATGATAGATTGTTCTCCATCCCCTTATTTTCAATCTGAAGTTGTCTTTAGGTCTAAAGTGGGTCTCCTGTAAACAGCGTATAGATGGATCTTGTTTTCTTATCCTTTCTGTTACCCTATGTCTTTTGATTGGAGCATTGAGTCCATTGACGTTTAGAGTGAGTACTGAAAGATATGAATTTATTGCCATTATGATGCTTGTAGAGTTGGAGTTTCTGGTGGTGTTCTCTGGTCCTTTCTAATCTTTGTTGCTTTTGGTATTTATTTATTTTTGTATATATATATTTTCATGTTTTCTCCCCTCAGAAAGTCCCCCTTAAAATTTCTCGCAGGGCTGGTTTAGTGGTCACAAACTTCTTTAATTTTTGTTTGTCTGGGAAACTTTTTATCTCTCCTTCTATTTTGAATGACAGCCTTGCTGGATAAAGAAATCTTGGCTGCATATTTTTCTGATTCAGCACTCTGAATATATCCCGCCACTCCTTTTGGCCTGCCATATTTCTGTGGATAGGTCTGCTGCAAACCTGATCTGTCTTCCCTTGTATGTTAGGGACTTTTTTTTCCCTTGCTGCTTTCATGATTCTCTCCTTGCCTGAGTATTTTGTGAATTTGACTATGATATGCCTTATTGATGGTCAGTTTTTGTTGAATCTAATGGGGGTCCTCTGTGCTTCCTGGATTTTGATGTCTGTGTCTTTCTCCAGGTTAGGAAAGTTTCTGCTATGATTTGCTCACATAACGCTTCTACCTCTATTTCTCTCTCTTCCTTTTCTGGGACCCCTATGATTCTGATGTTGTTCTTTTTTAATGACTCACTGACTTCTCTAATCCTTAAATTGTGCTCTTTTGCCTTAATCTCTCTCTTTTTTTCTGCTTCATTATTCTCTTTAAGTTTGTTCTGTATATTGCTGATTCTCTGTTCTGCCTCATCCATCCTTGCCGCCGCTGCATCCATCTGTGATTACAGCTCAGTTAGAGCATTTTTAATTTCATTCTATTTTTGACTTCTTTTATCTCTGCAGAAAGGGATTCTAATCTATTTTTGACTCCAGCTAGTATTCTTATTATCGTGATTCTGAATTCTGGTTCAGACATCTTGGTTCTATCTGTGTTGGTTAAATCCCTGGCTGTCATTTCTTTGTGTTCTTTCTTTTGGGGTGAATTCCTTTGTTTTCTCACTTTAAAGGGAGAAAAGGAATTAATGGGGTAGAAACATTAAAATTAAAAAGAAATTAACAGAAAGAAGAGTATCTTTAAATTTTTCCCCAAACATGTTTACCTTCTAAAAGATAAAAAGTTTTTCTTAATCCCGAATCCCCATTCCCATTATGTACCTCAATCCGCTGGACTGCAACCATCGCAAGGTATTTGTTCCTCCCTCCACTCCCACACATGTGCTCTTTTATTTTTTTTTTTTATTTTTTTTTTTCAACGTTTATTTATTTTTGGGACAGAGAGAGACAGAGCATGAACGGGGGAGGGGCAGAGAGAGAGGGAGACACAGAATCGGAAACAGGCTCCAGGCTCTGAGCCATCAGCCCAGAGCCCGACGCGGGGCTCGAACCCACAGACCACGAGATCGTGACCTGGCTGAAGTCGGACGCTTAACCGACTGCGCCACCCAGGCGCCCCACATGTGCTCTTTTAAAATACATATTTTTCATGAACTGCATGTATTTTTTTTATTAATGTAAGTAACAAACTTTGGGGGTGCCTGGGTGGCTCAGTTGGTTAAGCAACTGACTCTTGTTCCAGGCTGAGGTCATGATCTCGTGGGTTCGTGGGATCGATCCCCATGTCAGACTCTGCACTGACAGTACAGAGGCTGCTTAGGACTCTCTCCCATTCTCTTTGCTCCTGCCCCTCTCTCTCCATTTCTCTCAAAATGAATAACTAAACACTTAAATAACAAGCTCTAGACTTTGTTGTTTTATACTTCAGAAACACCATAATGCATTTTAGGCTCTGTCCTGTATAATTCATCTGTTTGTATAATTCATCTCAATGTGTCATGTGTTTGTATAATTCATCTCAATACTTAGACCTGTGTGAGAGCTTCTTTAGGATATAAAGCCCATGGAATAGGACCACTAAGTGCTGTTGTATTGCTTTCCTGAGGGGCTGTGCCAATTTACACACTCACTGGCATTTTGGACAGGTGAATTTCTTGATAAATTTTTGAAAATCAACAAATGCTTAAGAGTTTGAGATTTTATATATGTTTTATCCAGTTTTGACATTTTATATTTTTCTAAGTATTTATCCACTGCATCTATTTATTGGATTATTTTTATTATTTTTATTATTACCTTTATTATTACTATGTTTCTATTATGTCTATAGTTCCCCTTTTCATTCTGTTTTTCACACAGTAATATCTTCTCTCTTATTTTTCTTTGTTAGTCTTGTCAAAGATTTATCTATCTTATAAATCTCGGGAACTAGGTTTTGATTTTGTTAAACTATATGGACTTTCTTTTGCAGGGTACCTCCTAGGTCTCATTTTTTTTTTTTTTAACCTTAATTTTGGTACTTTCTTTTTTTATTATGTCTTTGGACTACTCTTCTGCTTGTATTCCATCATCATGAGTTGGATACTAATATTTTCTATCATTTCTTATTTTAAAAATAAATATATTTAAGGCTATTGCTTTAACACATACTTGTGTTTATATGATAATTCACCTTGAAGTATTTATTAATTTATTATTGTTATTATTATCTCTTCCATAAGGCATAAATAGGTTATTTGATAATATACTAGTTTTCAAACATGTAATTTTCAGCATTATTTCTGTTATTAATTTATACCTACATTTTTATGGTTAGGGAACACAGTCATTGTGTTATTGATCCTTTGTAGACTATTAGCTATTTTTGTAAATATTCTGCTTCTGCTGGAGAGCAATTTATATTTCCCATTTGCAGAATACAGAAATATACATATATATATGTATATATATATATGATATATATATATATACATATATATATGTATATATATATGATAGCATAGAATCATTAGTTACATTGTTGAGATCATTGATGTCTAACACTATTTGGGAAGGCTTTATGGATTTTTGAGATGGTATCATATTAAGTTCTCCAACTATTTTTTCTGGTTTCTCTTTTTTTTCCTCTCTAGATTTGTAGGTTGTTGTTTAAATACATTTTGATATACATATGTACTTCTAAGTAAATGTTTATGATAGGTATGTCATTGTCCCTCTTAGAGATTTTTTTTTTGACCTTGAATTTAAAATTGGAATTGGACCAAGTGTAAATCTTGTTTCCTGAATAGCTTCATGACATAGGAGAATTTTCTAATCTTTACAATGGTTACTATAATACCAACCTCATAATAATATTGTGAAGATTAAATAAGTCGATGCATTTAAAGCATTCAGAGTGGTGACTGGCATATTCTAGCACTCCTTGAATGGTATTGATTAGTTATTAAGTACTGAGGCCAAGAAAGCAGAAAGGAATATTGAATAAAATAATGAATCACTCAAAGGAAAAATATTGATACAGCAAATATGAGTAATTGATTAAGTAGGATTATAATGACAAGTATAAAAATATTTTGACCTGAAAATTTTCATATTTTAAACAACAGGGTTCATTTCTCCAGAAAAAATAAATAAATAAAGGAAATAAACTGATCTTTGAAAAAATATACCAAACCAACAAACAAAACAAAATCCCCAAGAAATAAGTGTGTTACATTTCTTGACTGGTAGGTGTAAGATAGAAGTTATTTTATCCATATATAAAGATAATGACTATATTTGTGAAAAGAACTATACATTAGTCACTAGTAGAATTTTAACTTGAGTATTTTCTTGCAAATTATTACAGAAGATAAACCCTAATAAAACATAGTCACTATCTCCCTGTGTGTTAAGGAAGATGAGCCCCAGGATAGAGTCTTTGGCACTAAAGAGACATCATTACCAAGTTCTACAGGGCACTACATCACTAGGAAACATCTGCTTGTCAGAGCTTTATCTATAAACTCTCAGAAAGGAGCCCTGGAGGGACACAGTTGGCTTAGGTTACACTTTTTAAGCCCTGGGAGTTGAGAAGGGTGGGGACAGAGGAGAGAATTGTTATGCAGCCAACCTGTTTATGCTTTAACAGAGCATTCACAGTGTTGAGTGGTTTTGGGCAGTTTCCAAAGTGAAGGCCATAATTATATTGACTTAGGGTAGAGGCTACTGATGCTACTAAACATCCTACAATGTATAGGACTGCCCCGACAACAAAGGATGATCCTGCCCACACACAATATTTTTTACCATTATTTACTTCTCTTTGCTGCCATCATCATTATAATGTAGGCTATTTATTGCATATCATGCATATTTTATTTTGGGTTTGACTTATGAAGTTCGTATATGCAGTATCTTCTTAGATCTTGTTTAATGACATTGATGAGGTATTGTTCAAAATGTTACACTGATTCTTTTTTGTCAACTTGATGAGTGAGAAATACTTTACAATCTTATTATTTGCATGGAAAGTAAGCATTTCTAAATATATTTCTTCTCATTCATTAGTGGTTTCTCTTCTGTGGATTACTCATTGATTATCTCCCCCATTTTTCTATTGGAGTTTTAAATGATTTGTATGTACTAGCCAAAATGTAGTTGAATCCATTATTGAGTAACCATATTAAAATAGATCTTTTCTGTATTGGCTATTCACTTAACTTTGCTCCTTCCATCATAGAAAAGTTTTAAATTTTAATATGTTTAAATTTATTAATCATTTCTTCCTTCTTCTCTTTTATGCTTTTTAAATTCCTGCTTAAGAAATTATTTCTAATTCCTATATTGTGAAGGTTGTTTCCTTCTAAAATATTACTCTTTGACTTTTAATTATTAGATGTGAAATTCAACTTAATTTCATTTTGTTTTTGTTGTGTTGTACATTGAGACATGGTTGTATCTATTTCTATATGGATATAGAATATATAAATTTATTAAATCTATCTGAATGTCTACATTAGTTGTAAGTCTATTCTATCCCACATGATACCAGTATCTCACATATTCATAGATATATTTCTAAAAAACTTTGTTTATTTCATTGTTTATCTATGTTTATATAAAATCTACACTATTTTATTTACTACAGTCGTATGACACATCTTGATATCAAGTAGAGATGTGCAACTGGTGGAATGCTTGATTATTCTTCAGAATTGCCTTGGCTATTGTTTCACATTTATGAATTTTTATATGAACTTGTAATATATTACCAAGAAAATCTATTGGGTTTTTCATTGGGCATAATGAAACTTGTAGATTAATCTGGAGAAAATTGTCATCATTATATTGAGTTTTGTCATCCATAAAGAAAACCTGGTTTTCTTTGTGTTATCTTCTATGCTCTTTAATAGAGTTTTAGAATTTCCTTAAAAAGTCTTACGCCTTGTGTGTTAGATTTATTCCTTGGTTTCTTAGAACTTTGTTGCTGTTATGAATAGGATATTTTTTCCCTTTTTCTTAATATATTTTTTAATTGGTTATGAACATGTACATCTATCTTTACATGAGGATAAACAAATAAGAATGTGTATGAATCTGGCCACATCATTTCAACTCTTCAAAGCTCAGTTTTCTCAAATATAAAATTGAGAATAAAAACATATTTCACAGAATATGAATCTTTAGAATTTAGCCAAGTATAGGGGCACCTGGGTGGCTCAGTCAGTTAAGTGTCTGACTTTAGTTCAGGTCATGATCTCACAGTTCATGAGTTCAAGCCCTGCGTTGGGCTCTGTGCCGACAGCTCAGAGCGTGGAGCCTGCTTTGGATTCTGTGTCTCCCTTTCTCTCTGCCCCTTCTCTGCTCACACTCTGTCTCTTTCTGTCTCTCAAAAGATAAATAATTTAAAAAAATTAAATAATAAAAAGAATTTATTGAAGTTTATAAGTAAAGAAAATGATTAGCATGTGGTAATATTTTTAACCTTTTCTTTCTACAGTACTAAATTTGGGGGGGAGTATAGCTGGCACATAATGTTACATTGGTTTCAGTTATACAACATATTGATTCAATAACTCTATACATTATGCTACACTCACCACAGGTGTAGCTACCATCTGTCACCACACAGTGCTATTCTCATACTATTGACTATATTTCCTATGCTGTACCTTTTCTCCTATGACTTAATCATTCCATAACTGGGGAGCCTGTGTCTCCAGCTCCCCTTCACCCACTTTTCTCAATCCCTCACCTCTCTTCTCTCTGACAACCATGAGTGTTTGCTGACTGTATTTATAGGTCTGATTCTACTTTTTGTTTGTGTTTTTTATTACACATTTAATGATACTATGTGATGTTGTCTTTCTCAATCTGACTTATTTCGATTGTATAATACCCTTTGGATCCATTCACATTATTAGAAGTGGTAAGATTTCATTCTTTATTATGGTTGAGCAATATTTGTGTGTATGTGTGTATGTGTGTACACTTTTTATTTATCCATTTATCTGTTGATGGACACTTGAGCTGCTTCTATATCTTGGCTATTGTAAATAATGCTGCAATAAACATAGGGGTGCATATATCTTTTCAAATTAATGTTTTCATTTTCTTTGGGTAAATACCAAGTAGAAAAATAAAGACAGAGGTATCACAATTCTAGATTTCAAGATACACTACAAAGCAGTAGTAGTTAAAACAATATGGTACTGCCACACAAAAATATTCATAGATCAATGGGAAAAATAGATGGCCCAGAAATAAACCCATACTTATAATGGTCTATTAATCTATGACAAAGCAGGCAAGAATATATAATAGGGAAAAGACAGTCTCGTCAAATGGTGCTTGGAAAACTGGACAGCCACATGCAAAAGAATGAAACTGGACCACTTTCCTACATGAGTTCACTATCCACAGAATTAAGCCCCAAATAAAGACCTAAATGTGAGAACTAAAACCATAAAACTCCTAGAACATATGTAGTAATTTCTCTGCCATTGGCTGTAGCAATATTTTTTCTAGATATGTCTCCTGAGGTAAGGGGAACAAATACAAAAATAAATCATTGGAGCTACACCAAAATAAAAAGGTTTTACATAGCAAAGGAAACCATCAACAAAACAGACAATCTTCTGAATGAAAGAAGATATTTGCAAATGATATATCTGATAAGGGATTAATATCAAAAAATATGGAAAGAACTTATGCAATTCAACACCAAAGAAACAAATTATCCAATTAGAAATGGGCAGAGTACCTGGTGACATTTTTGTAAAGAAGACATACCAATGGCAAATACACATGAAAAGTCCGCAACATCAGTATTCATCAGGGAAAATACAAATCAAAACAACAGTGAGATAACACCTCACACCTGTCTGAATGGCTAAAATAAAAAACCAAGAAATGGCAAGTGCTCATGAGAATATGGAGAAAAAAGAACCGTCACACTGTTGGCGGGAACGTAACTTGGTGTAGTCACTGTGGAAAACAGGATGTTCCTCAGAAAACTAAAAATAGAAGTACCATATGATCCTATAATGTTACATTAAAATTTTTTAAAAATGTTTATTCATTTTTGAGAGAGAAAGAGAGCATGAGCAGGGGAGGGCAAAGAGAGAGAGACACAATCTGAAGCAGGCTCCAAGGTCTGAGCTGTCAGCACAGATCCTAATGCAGGGCTCAACCTAAAGAACCGGGATACTATGACCTGAGCCAAACACGGATGCTCAACCAACTGAGCCACCCAGGCACCCCATAATGTTACATTTTAATAGACTACTCAACCATCAAATACCATAGCTACAAAAAATATGAAAATTAACTAATTTGGGTACCACTTTGATATATAATCATAATTTGGCCCACATTGAACCCTTTGCTTTCTGAGGAGCACCCATGAGGACCAGTCTTAGAGAAATAAGAAGTGCCCCAGACAATTTACTGGGGTGGAGAAGAGAAAATAGCTTTAGGAGAATTAGCTCATCTGTGTTCCGTGTTCCCATTAGGCTATTAGCTGGCTGATATTAGACTAGTCATTACATTTCTCTTTCAGTTGCTTAATCTTAAGTGAAGAATTTTGATTAAATGATCTGCACAATTCCTCTTAGCTCTTAAACTTTATGATTTTTTCCAGGAAATAACAATGTAGATAGTTATGGCTTTAATGTGTAACAATCTTTCAAAGTTGTAGCCTAAATGCCTTTCTGTAAAGAAGGCAAAAGACCAGTGCATCTTAAGTCTTTTTATTTCAGCTTTCTCAGCTCAGGATTTTTGCAATTTAAAAAATCCAATTAATTATCTCTGTAAAGTGGTAGGTATACCAATTAATAGATTGTCAAATTAGAATAAAAAATGATGCACACATGTGCTGTCTATAAGTGTCACACTATAAATATAGTGATGCAGATAGTTTAAGAGAAAAACAGTGGAAAAAACGTATACCTCTTAAACCCTAATTAAAATAAAGCTATTCTGGGGCGCCTGGGTGGCGCAGTTGGTTAAGCGTCCGACTTCAGCCAGGTCACGATCTCGCGGTCCGTGAGTTCGAGCCCCGCGTCGGGCTCTGGGCTGATGGCTCAGAGCCTGGAGCCTGTTTCCGATTCTGTGTCTCCCTCTCTCTCTGCCCCTCCCCCATTCATGCTCTGTCTCTCTCTGTCCCAAAAATAAATAAACGTTGCAAAAAAATTTAAAAAAAAATAAATAAAAATAAAATAAAATAAAGCTATTCTAATATCAGTTATTATAGACTTTAAATCAAGGAAAACTACCAGGAGAAAACAGTGACATTATGTAATAGGGTAAATTCACCAAGAAGACATCACAATGTGTATATACCTAACAACAGAGTTTCAAAATATACAGACCAAAAGAGAAATGAAAAGATGAGTAGAAAGATTCATAATTATATTTGAAGACTTCACTTCTCTCACAGTAACTAATAGAATGAAGAGGCAGAAAATCAGTAGAATATTGAAGATTTGAAGAACACTCCCAATAAATTAGACTTGATTGTAGAGCTCCCTCCCAATAGCAGCAAAATACATTCTTTTCTAGTGCATGTGGAACACTCACCAGGCATATCTTGGGTAATAAAACAAATAGTATTAAACTTTAAAAAAGTGAAATCATAAAATTATTTATTTTTTAACTAGAGTGGAATCAAACTAGAATGAATAACAGAAAAATATTTGGAAAATTTCTCAAATATTTGGAAATTTAATAAGACATTTAAAATGTAACCCATAGATCAAAGAAGGTAGAAGGGAATTTAGATAATATTTTTAAACTTAAAAAAATAAAACATATCAACATCGTGAAATAAATCTAAAGCAGTGCTTAGAAGAAAGTTTGTTGTATAGTGCTTACATTTTAAAAGACACACGGTACCAGATTAATAATCGGATATCTCACTTTAATAAGAAGAAAAAAGTCCTCATCAAGCAGATGTAGGAAACTAATAACGACAAAAACAGAAGAAAGTGGAATTCAGAGCAGAAAAACAAGAAAAATCAATGAATTCAAAGCTGTTCCTATTAAAAGGTGAATAAAATAGGTAAATCCTTAGCCAGATTGAACAAGAAATTAAGAGACAAGATATAAAATATCAATATAAAGATTTAAAGAGGGAAAATCAGTATAGATCCTACAAATATTAAAGGATAATTAAAGATACTCTAGGAACTTTACGTTCATAAATTTGATAGAGTAAAATGGAGCAGTTCCCTAAAAGACAAATTTGAACTCACTCAAGAAGAAATAGATAACATTAATAGTTTTATCTCCATTAAGGTAGTTGAATTTGTTGTTTAAAACTTCAATAAAGAAGAAATCCAGATCCACATGTTTTTAGTGTTGAGTTGTACCAAATTTTAAGGGAGCATTTAAATCAGTTCTATGTAATCTCTTCCAGGAAGTAGAAATGGAGGGAACAACTCCCAGTTCATTTGAGGAGGCCATACACAGCCTGATACCAAAACAAGACATAGACTTTACCAGAAAAGATAACTAGAGATCAATATAGCTCCTGAATATAAATGGAAAAATATTCAGCAAGCATGATTCTATGAATATGTCAAAACACAAATGTATACCCACAGAGTATATGCAATTTAAAACATACACGATGTGTTTTTTTTAATCAGTAACTAATCATTACTTTCTCTCTCTCCATTTATAAGTCTTTGTAAATATACTTCCTGTTTCTAAGAAGTTATTCATCTCATTATGAATTATTTTATAAACTATTGAAGGAGGAAAACATCAAGTGAAATATAATGTGCCATTGCTTATAAAATGTATGTTGATTTCAGAGTTGTCATAATGTGAAAAAAAGGATAATTGAGAATACATTTAATGTGATATTTACAAACTGGAATTTATCCCCCATTAAGCCATATATCCTATTTTTTTTTTTAATTTTTTTTTTCAACGTTTATTTATTTTTGGGACAGAGAGAGACAGAGCATGAACGGGGGAGGGGCAGAGAGAGAGGGAGACACAGAATCGGAAACAGGCTCCAGGCTCTGAGCCATCAGCCCAGAGCCTGACGCGGGGCTCGAACTCACGGACCGCGAGATCGTGACCTGGCTGAAGTTGGACGCTCAACCGACTGCGCCACCCAGGCGCCCCCTATTTTTTATTTTAAGAAAACAAACAGCAGCAGCCTTTTTGATTTTAAGAAAACAGAGGAAGCCTCAAACAGAGAGATCATCAATCTGTGAGGGCTGGGAGTCGGAGAGCAAGGAAGGGCCAGCTATTTCAGATAAAGAGCTGGAGTGAGGATAAACACAGGTAGTGCCACGCAAGACAGTCTCTTTCCTGGTGTGTCCAAGAGTACTGCACGTGGTTAACAAGGGAATCAGACAGCCGTCCAGGGATAGTTGCTGAATCCGGTATAAATGTTCTTTTATTATTTAAGTGTAAAGATTAATGTTATTCCATTACTTCATGAAAAAGATAGTGTAGTCATGTCTTTGTATAAGCTAGAGAAATGAAAAGGAGAAAATAATGCTCGCATCAAACATTTTTTTAAAAAAGTCCAGATGAAAAACATTAAGCTAGAATTGTCATTTATAAATGTACCTCATTTAAGGGAAATTCAATATATAAATTATCCTAGAAAGAGATGAATTAGAGCAGGTAGTGATGGGGACATCTGATTACTTAAATGATCATTCATCAGAACTCCTTTAAATAGTAAGTGCTCTGTTATGGTTTTAAGTACTTCATTTTGGCCAAATTTGATTTTCATGTCTTTCTTTAAGAACTTCTAATGTGAAGTTTAACTGTAGATGAGTAACAGAGCTTTGTCTCTTATCTACAAGAAAAATAAATTGCCACATTTTAATGGATCCTACAGTTGACAGTGGTCGCTAAGAACTTCAGAGTGTTTTTGGGTACGTAAACACAACAGGCTTGGTGTTTTGGGAGAAACAACAAAGCCTGCAGAATTTAGAACTATTTCTAAATTACTACCTGTACTTTGTGTATTAATAAATAGACTCAATTCACAATGTCACCATTAGCATTTGATATATATGTATATATTTTTAAAAGACAGAATGAATAGGTTCAATTAAACAAATACTAGGAAAAAATAATAAGCTCATAATTTTTTAAAGTGATCCATACGAACTCAGACTGCCATTTCTTAAGGAGTATTGTGCTTTATAACAGTGCACTCCTGAAAAGCTCAGGTCAGTGTTCTGTAAAATCACTGTAAGATAAATCTAGAATTAATCATTCAAAATAATAAAACAGTTTATAATAAGTTTTTAAGAATGTGGCTTGTTTTTATGTTGGATGTTGTATTCTTTTCATGGGACTTAACAATATTCGGAGACACGGAGGTAGATAGATACCTAAGTTTTTCCTTATTTTCAGTGTCATGATCTTGTAATATGTAGCTGTTTCCATGAATACAACTCCTGGAAAAAGTTTCTCAAATTTTAATGAGAGAGTAGAACCATATAATGTGAAAAGTGTTATGTTATATCCAGTAAAAAGGGTCTGGGGTTTTTCTTCCTAAGGAATGAAATTATGCTGTATAAATGAAATAAAAAGGCAGAAAATACAACAGTGTTATGTGTGTTCAATAAACATCCATTTATTAATGCATATGCCAGAGGATAGTATTGTACTATGCGTTTGAAGAAGTCATTAACAAAGCAATTGCCTAACAATTTAACATGAAATAGTGGATGTCTCCCGTATGTGTTTTCACATCCAGTAACAGAATGGTTCTGAGAGTCATGATACTATTCACTTCTGTCCTTAGCATATCAGACCAGCTTATTCACAAAACACAATCGTTGTAACAGATTCTTGTTTCTGCATGTGTATGTTGTCCACTAACAGTTATGACCATAAGTACAATTACGAAGTACTGTTGTACAGCCAAGTATTTAGATACAGACTCTAAAAAGTCAAACCATAAAAACACAGAAAATGCAAATATTCATAAACTATTTCATAATGAAAATCCAATCTAGTTATTTTTTATGTACCAAGCTGTACTAAGTTGTTTTCTTATTGTATCTTATGACTTTGTGCTCATAAATAACATAAATTACAAAATTATAAGCAATTTCTTCAGACCTTATTTTACATTTTTCATTAAATAGATGAAGACATGTATTTTTGCTCCAGTGCAATATATAGTAATGCTGCATTCAGTACAAATTGTTGACTAGTTTTAAAAAGAAAAAAGCAATTAAATGATTATAGTGCTAAATAAATAAGGAGATAGTCATAACTGTCAGAGGGAAAACACTAACAGTATAGTTACTTATTATAGGTAATTTGAAGAAACAAACCTTCCACTGCATTTCTAAACCCTTAATCCAATGACTTTCTAAAGAATGAAATTTGGTAAAGCCAAGACATAGTGCTAGATGGCAAATGCATCAACTTACCTTTTTTACAAATGTGATGTGATCTTGGCAGTTTTAAAGAACAAAGTTTTGTCAATATATCAAACATTGTTAACAAACTCTATTTAGCATTGCTTTGTATAAGTTTGCTTTAATAGCATTTCTTCACAGTGATATTTCAGAAAGGTTGGAAACTGGTCAGCATAAAATATTTCCCACCTTTTCTATTTTAAGTTGTATGCAAAAATCATCACAATAGATCTGCAACTATAAAATTACAAACACTTTCTAGAAGTGACTGTATTTCTAGTTATGATAGAAAAAGTTCTTTGTATGACATCTACAATGAGGTAAGTCTAAATAAAACAGAATGTGGGTAACAAATGCCTTCTGATCTATGGGCAATATAAGCTAATTTGAAAGACAATGGACAAACCAAAAACAAAACAAAACAAAACACCTAGTTGTGTTTTAGTATGTTTAAAGGATGAAAACTGGTAATGAAATGAAACATTTTAAAAGATATGCTGGATATTTCACTTTACATCATAATTTTGGCACTTCATGGAACATTTATTTCCCAAAGACCAGAATTGGTATAAAAAGTTCAGCAAGTTTTCCACATACTTGGTGGACACTGAGTACTGGCAAACACTGAAACATAGTGAACTATTAAACATTCCCATGTATTTGCACATGCATGCAGTAGTCAAACAGTTATAGTTTATGAATTCTTGAAGATGATATCTTGCAGTATTTGTTTAAGCACTCTCTTCAGCAGATCTTGTTTCAGATTTCAGTCTTACAAATTCTTTAGCTACGTCATCGTTGGTCCTCTGAGAGAGTATTCTAAGGATAGTCAAACCAGTTTCATCCAGGGAGACATTTTTCAGAAGGGGATACCATGCCCCGTAGCTTCCTTTTTCTGCTATGTTCTGTAGCCGAATTACCGTCATTCCGATAATTCTATCTTCTCGGGCAAAGCAGTAATCTTTAACAGATAGATGAAGTTCATAAGCCCCTGGCCGGTTTTCATTACCTAGAATGCTATGTGGATTAAAAAAGAGAATTTTGAGCAAAAATTTTACTTCACCTAGGGATCAATAAGCTTCTAAAATATTGTTGAAAATTTTATACATTCCTCAGAATACTATTTGGCAAATAGAGTATCATGGTGTTTTAATTCTGATGTAAATATCATTTACATTTTATGTAGATTGTTTTTACATAGATATTACTTAGCAGTCTAATTTAAAAATTTCTTTCCCTAGATAAAAATAGGAAGTCAGTATTAATATACTTTACTATCTTGATATTGAACATATTAACATAAACTTTAATTAAAATCTGGTATACTTAATTCTTGGAGGCATGGTCTTCTCACTGATATAGGGGTAGGATGGGGTTACTAGGGGGCTTGGCCAAGGTAAAGGGTAGTTCTTGCAAGAATTTCTATGCCATTTCAACATGAGTTATATTTTCTTTTCTTTACCTCAGGCTCCTGGATATACTATTATATCTAGGAGCCTTTTCTCTGGGGAATAAACAACACAGACTATCAAGCTAACACAGACAACAAGATTATTCACAAGATGCCAAATTAGATACAAATCTCCAGAGTAAATCAGTTCCAGTGGAGCGTGATGCTTCAATGCCAGTTCTTTCTGATGGCAACAGTTAGACACCTGTCAAGTGTGGGGCTGAGGGTGTCCTCCACTAATAACAACTTGGCAGTGCAGAACTGAACATAATGAAGAAGGCTGAGAGGTAATACACTGAGAATAATCCTCCCCTGCCCCTTATTTTACTTCATTCTCAGATATCCTTGACTTTCTAATGAATGCACATCTGTTCCTCAGCAGTAGAAGCTTCCAAATCCCTTCCTTTTCTAGGTGACTTTTTTTAGATCAAACATTTGCAGAGTCAAACTTTTGTTTCTTGGCAACACTGATAACTGAAGGGTGTACGTACTTTAGACACAACCGAAATAATGTGAAAGAAACTGGAAGCCTGATGAGTAAGTCAGAAGTGCAGAATATGATAGGAACCAGATCTTCTGAAGAATTAAAATGTTTCATAATGCTGTCTTTTTCCCGGAGTCATGGTCTTGGTACCTCACAGTGTTATATCTGAATGTTGTGTGATTCAAGTAATTCCTAGAAACTTAATTTAATCAAAATTTGCATATAATTTAGAGAGATAGATATGTGGAATCTTGTGAGCTGGTTTATTAGGAAGTATTATGGATATGATTAATCTATTAGAGCCATTTTAATAGATGTGGTAGTTTAGCTAAGTTTAATGAGTGGTAACAGAGTTTAGTACTCAGAATTCAGTGTGCTGAAAAGTCTCTGGGAAACTAAGAATGTGAAACAAACAAGCAAAGAGGACCAAACCAGTGAGAAAGTATTTCGGTAAGCATGTGTGCATGTGTATGTAAACCCCAAGGTTTGGTGCGGTGTCCTCTCTCTGATTGTAGCTCAGCTCATCTAGATTCATGCATTTACATTTACATGCAGATGATTCTCAAGTTGTATCCGACAATATATGTGATACCTCTTCTGGAATGTACTACAGGCATTTTCAAATTAGTAGACTTAAAACAGTACTTGATCTCCTCATCTCTTGTCCCGATTCCCTCATCTCTGTAAATCACTGTCTATCCACTGCTTATGCAAAAAACCTAGAGGTCATCTTTGATTTCATTCAGTGCCAGATACTTGCATTTGCCTCAACTGGATATATTTTTCATCCTTCTCGTTGTACTTTGCAATAGAATGCTGACCTGTAAGGATTATATCAATGAAGTTTCTTCATACTGAGGCTTCTAGTTGGTTTTGGCCACAAGGGAGGCACTTCAGGAAATCAGAAGTAATGATGAGAATAAGGTCAGAGTCTATTTCCCTGGGTCCTTTTGTGTGATGCTGCCTCTAGGATACTGTCCATCCCTAGAAGGCCATTACTCTTTTTGAGGTGGCTGATGACATAGGAAATTTTTGTTTTCCCAGTTTTAGTAACCAGTCTTCCTCTCCTTCACGTACAGTAGGGGGAATAACCTGGCCGCTCCTGGCCTCAGATTACATCACTATTGCTTATAGTCCTTCCATTCTCATATCCTAGTAAATTCCTTTGTAATAAGGCTATCTTGAATTATCCTAAATTAAATGTTTTCAGGAACCTAATCATATATTCTTTCTTTCATGTGCTACCTCGAGTGGACTGGAAGTTCTATAGATTCTACTTCCAGTACATACCTAGAATCTTTCCTCTTCTTTCCATCTCTCTACTATTTACTTCCACTTTCCTACTACCATCTGGTGAGTCAGTATTACCTCTTGCCAGAACTACTGCAATAGACTTCGAACTTCTCTTCACTGTTTGGTCTTGTTTCCCTATAATTATTATTTTTATACAGCAAACAGAATAATCATTTAAAGATATAAATGAGATCATTCATTTTCTTATCTGAAAATTCTTCAAGGCCTCCTATTAAACTTGTAATGTAATCTAGTCTTCTTTACCCTGACTGCAAAGTCCTGTGTCCCTGTACTCTGGTCAAGTCTTCAAACTCATTTCATCTCATTCCCTTGCCTACCATATACTATTTCTTAAATATGCCAGGTGTGCTCCCACCTTAGTCTCTGCACTAGCAATTGTGTTAGGCCTGAGATGTTCTCAACCCACATCCTTGCATGACTGGTTCTTTCTTTTTCCCCCTACAAGTTTTAATTTAAACACCACATGCTCAGAGGGGCTTTTGCAAACATCCAATCTAAGCACCCAATCAACCAATCTATTACATCAGCCTGTTTCAATTCTCTATGTAGTAGTCACTATCAAGTGATAACTTTTTATTTGTGATTTGTTTACCATGTGTTCCTCACTTCTAGAGAGTAACTTCCATCAGAACAGAGACCTCCTGTTATATATACCAAACTCCTAGAATTTGGCCTGATGCATGGTAGACACTGAACAGCTGTTGAGCAGTGGGAGGAAAGTAAAATCATAGCAGTCTTAATTTGCCAGGGATGAAAGATCAACAGGAATACTTAAAACTATAGGTTTTGCTTTCCTTAGCAAGGCCGAGTGCCATTCCCACCCTAAACCCCTCAATACGTTTAAGATGTACAATAGCTATTGCCTGGCTGAATAGATGAGTCGGGTGAGGACTTACAATTGAAATGTTTCATTGTACTTGGGTGACCATGTGTTGCTTTTTGTCTTTGTGCCTTGTTTTCTCTTCTTATCTCCAAGGTTGGGTCCCAGTATACAAACTTCCACAAAGGGCCTGAACATTGCAGTGGTCTGCCAGTTAAGATCATTAATAGCAATCACTAAAAACCAAAAGAGGAAAGGAATACTAAATGTTAGCAAACAAATGTGTGGAATCTTAGCCTCCCCTTTGGTCCTCAGAGTAAACTTTTAAAAAAATGATGTAATAAACCATAACTTGAACTTGATAGTGCCCTTACTCCATTGATAAGAAAATATCCTTGAAGAACAAACAATTTACTCTCTGGAATGTACTTGATTTAGCTTTAAGCTCTAAGCTGTGTGGCATTGGTATGGTAAAAAGTTAGTTGTAATTCAAATGTCATTTGTTACTACTGAAATGTTATCATTCCTCTCAGTTAATTAAGCTCTATTGGTTAAGTAAAAATGTGATGTTTTTCATATGAAAAATGAAGACATGTTCATGAACTACCTAGAAAATATACAGAAAATAAAAAATAGTTTAAGATAAAGTCTATAATTTTATCAGTAAGAGTAAATGACTTAATACATTGGTACGTATACTTTCAGTATTTAGTTACTTTATATACAGAATGGGATCAATGTAATATAGTCATATATATATGTGTGTGTGTATGTGTGTATATACATATATATATATTATAATATTTTATAATTTATATATTCATGTAATACATATATATATTTAAAGTCTATCATGGATAGCTTTCTCATTAATTATATATGTTCCAATTAACTATATGGATATTCCATTCTGTATTTAACCAGTCACCTATTGTAAATGTTATGGCTGTTTCCTAATTTCAGGCATCATAATTCTTCAGTGTAGATTCTCATATGTATACTTTTGTTCATCCTTTGAAAATCTTTTAAAAAAGTATATTATAATTAAAATAGTTAAGTAGAAGTTTCATAAAACTTTGGGCATTTGATAAATAGACTCAAAATATTTTTGAAAAATATTTAAAGACTGACATGTGTAGGTAGGCATTCCCACTTACCAATACCGTACATAATCTTTTATAGACTATAGCAGTGTTACTTTTATAATGCAAACATACGCTAGGTAATGCAGTTTTAAATGTGTTAGAAGGAAATGGTTCTTAGTAAGGTGGATAATGTGACTAAGTCTATAATGATATAAAATAGAGAATATGGTTCTATTGAGCAAAATATTAACCATTAAATTTCACCTTAAAAATGACCCAGCGTTCAGATTGTATTTTTGCAGTGTAAAACCAATAGACTGAACTAGTCATTAAAAAAAAGAAAAAAAAAAAACAGTTTTGGAAATCACATAGAAAAAGAAGTAAACAGGTAAGTAACATGAATAGTAATGATGAGGGAGCTTGAGGAAAGCTGAGGGCAAAGTGCAGGCTAACAGAACCCCTTCCCCAGGTGGGACACGTATGACATTCCTGGACACTCCAAGCTACACCAAAACAAGAAAGGACATAAACAAACAAACAAACAATCCAAAACAAAAAAAAAAAAACCCACAAATGGTTAAACTGATGGGCATCTCCACCAGTTAACCAGAAAAATGCAATCCCATCAATAGGCCCAAGTCTAGGAACTCCCTACTGTCTTAATGTTAATGCCTTGCTAGAGGGAAAAACAACCTTAGCTTGACAATAGCCAGGCCTGTGGTAAGTCTTTAGCATGTGAAAGTCTCTTTGGAAACTCCTACTTGACTTTATCTCCCCCAACACCAAAAAAGATCACCCCCACACTTGCAGTGCAGCTCTTTCTGCCCATAGGCCCTGTCCTTGTGCTTTAATAAAATCACCTTTTTACACCAAACCTCTTCAAGAATTCTTGGTCTTTGCCTCTGGACCCCACAAACCCCCATCTCCCCAAAACCTCATCAGTAAGCATAAACTGACCTAACATATAAAATTTCACAGGTTAAGGAGCCAACCATAGCAGCAATCTTCAATGTATATTCTAGCATCAACTAGAGACAATGTTCAATGTATATAGTTTTGACATGTAATCAACAGTGTATTTAAACCATTTAGATATTTCAGATAATATAGGCTAAATATCTGTGCCATTGATTTTTTTCAGTTTTAGATCAAAAGTTCTGGTTTCAGGAAAAAATTGTGAGCATGTCCTAAAATCATTAAATATTTTTAAAAATAAATCTCAGAAAAAATTGTATTTTTTATATTATTACAAAGGTTAAAATCTACTAGACTGATGTATCTGGAGTCAATATATACCTTTTACAGTGACTTTATGCTCTCCAGTTCCTGGGGTAGTGGTGATGTCCACATGAACAGAAATCTGACCCACTGAATCTTTGGAGGGGCGACCTGCAAACAAACAGATATTTACTGGCTTGAACTTTCAGGCTACTTTAATAATAGACATGCACATTTTCTGCATTAGGGACTTTAAAGTGTGTTCATGGAAATGAATGGTTCTTTTCATTAATAGCACATAATAGGTATTGATAAATGTTCACTAACTTGCTATGGAGATGTGAGGCTTTGGTATAATCATTTTGAGCCCACTGAGCTATACTTTTATATGGTCCACAGATATCATAAGATACCTTGTTAGTATAGTAGTATTACCATTAAAAGAACTTGCAGTTGCCTTACTAAGCACTTAATTAAGCTCTATTTATTGCTTATGGACAAAAATGTATTATTGCTTTTCATTCCTGTAAGAGCTTTTCTACAAAATGCCATGCCAAAGCACTGGGGCCACCAAGATGGCTCTGTAGAACACCTGCTTTCATGAAGTCCGAAGCAGTCCAGGAGAGACCAACCTATGAACACAGTGCTGCAATATAGTGTGATAAGTTCTATAATGTATATTTGCAAGGTCTATTCATGGAATAAAAACGCATAGTCTATCTCCCCTGGTAAAGGTTAGTGAAGGGTTAACCTGCTGTACTGGAAAGTGCCTGTGATTTGGTGTCAGATACATTTGAATTCAAATCATAATTATATCACTACTGATTCGCTGATCAGAATGTGACACTTTCTCCAGTCTGTTTTTTTATTTGTAAAAAAGGGATAATAACACCAACCTCTTAATATATACACATCTATTAACATGTGTGAACATACATATTTTTCCCCACAAATAGGAGTACATGCTCTATCCTTAGGATTACCCCTATTTTTTCACCTAAAACTATGTTATTAAGATGATTCCATTTCAGTATGTATAAAGCTATCCTTTGTTCTTTAATATACCCTCGGATATTACAGCACTAACTATGATGTAATTGTTCAATGAGTACTTGCATGAAAATAAATCACTGAAAGGTTTACAAATAATTAAAACATTAAAATATTTAAAACATTTAAAATAATGTTTGACCTTTATTCCATTATATGAATATATCATAATTTAGTGAAACATAATTTGGTTTCTAATCTTTTGCTCTTATAACCAAACTATAAAGAATACTTATTATTCATAAGTTTATATGTCTTCTTTGGGAAAATGTCTATTCATATCTTCTCATTTTTTATTTGGATTATTATTATTATCTTTTGGTATTGAGTTGTGTAAGTTCTTTATATATTTTGGATACTAACCCTTTATCAGCTATGACATTTGCAAATATCTTCTCCCATTTACTAGCTTGCTCTTGCATTTTGTTGATTGTTTCCTTCACTCTGAAGAAATTTTTATTATGGTGTAGTCCTGATAGTTTATTTTGGCTTTCTTTCCCTTGCCCCAGGAGACATATTTGGAAAAATGTTAATAGAGTCAACATCAGAGCAATTACTGCCTGTGCTGTCTTCTAGGATGTTTATAGTTTTGGGTCACACATTTAGGTCTTTAATCCATTTTGAGTTTACTTTTGTATATTGTATAAGAAAGTGGTCTCATTTCATTCTTTTGCATGTAGCTGTCCAGTGTTTCCAACACCATTTGTTGAAGTAATTGTCTTTTTCCCGTTGGATATTCTTTCTGCTTTGTCAAAGATTGACCATATAGCTGTGGTTTATTTCTGGGTTTTCTATTCTTTTCCATTGATCTATGTGTTTATTTTTGTTCTAGTGCCATACTGTTAAGATGACTATAGCTTTGTAGTATATCTTGAAAACTGGGATTATGATGCCTCCAGTTTTGTTCTTCTTTTTCAAGATTGTTTTGGCTATTCAGGGTCTTTTGTGATTCCATATACATTTTAGGATTATTCTAGTTCTGTGAAAAATGCTGTTGGTATTTTGATGGAGATTGCATTAAATCGTTAGATTGCTTTGTGTAGTATGCATATAATACTTGTTCTTCCAATCCGTGAACTATCCCATAGAGATCTTAACAATTTATCCTCTCATATGCAATATATGAGATTAACAGAATCTTAACTTTTTGTAAAAATAAATGGCTAATGACCAAAGCTGGAAATAAAAGTTCTAAGAGACTTCCAATTTCTACCTTCAGAGAATCACTTTCAGGCCAGAACCTCTCAACAGAACCTGCTAAGAGCTAGTTCACCACAAGGACTTCACTCCCTGCCCCCACCCATCCCATTCCTCTGATAATAAAAGGATTGAAACAAAGAAAGGGAGGGGAGGATAAGAAATGCTTTCTTTACCTGGTAAAGGGAAGAAAACTCCAAGACAAATACTCCTAAACCTAGGAAGTGCTAGGAAGCTGGTCATTTCATTTTTGAATTAGTGGTTTCCTTAGCAGACAGTATGACCTGACCAAAATGGGGGGACAACCAGCCACAGAGTGTGCCAGGACTATCTCTTTAAATTCACGGTTCCATGATAATGTTAAAAGTAGATGTGCTTGTCAACTTTCATTTGACTCTCCAAATTCATTTTCCACCCTTCTCCACACTGCCCTCTGCCCTCAGAGGCTGACAATTTCACTGATGTCTCTACACTCTAGTGTCTATTTGGGTCTGGCCAATGGGAAGTGCTGGCAAGACATGAAAAGGAGGGAAGAGAGTTCAGGTATTTTTTTCTTTAGTCTCCTTCCTGTGGGTTCACCTTGTGCTGGCAAAATCCCATAACCAAATATCACAGTTCCCCTCCATCTGCTCTCACTATGTGACAATATTTTTCCTGGTTCTAGCTGCTGCTTCCTCTCTTGTTACTGTTAATGCAAGGAGTAGTTCAATAGTTCACTATTCCTTTTGGTTTCTTTATATCCCTTGCCCATACCTTTCTACATACTTTCTTTATTAAATCCTTTCCAAAAAATCTCAGTTAACCTCAGTCCCTCAGTTCCTGCTGGGACTTTGGTTAACAGAGTTAACGTTTTTGATTTGCTCATAATTTAAATGAAAATGCTTCTGGTATTTTCCCAATAGTTTGTTTTGTGGAACAATGAGACAGTCTTTGGGAGGAGGAGTAGAGCTTAAAATAAAGACACTACTTAACCACTATTATTGTTATGGATTTTACAAGGGAGAAAATCCTGAAGGAGGGTCCTGAAGGCTGAGTTGAAATTCATCTTTTAGACAAAGGGGCTAAAGGAGATAGCATGAGCACACATGTGGAAGTCTCTTAATTTTTTGGCCATGAGTGGCACAATCAGATTTATTTTTAGAAATAATTCTTCTCTTTTGAGTAAAAGATGGATCATTCTCATCACTACATTCTCTTGTGGAAAGACTCACGCCTACCTCTCACTGTACCATGTATCGAGTCCTAAAAACCCAGTGCTTTCCTAGGATGCTTTTTTTTTTTTTTTTTTAATTTATTTTGAGAGAGAGAGACTACATGTGAGCAGGGGAGGGGGAGAGAGAGGGAGAGAATCCCAAGCAGGTCCTGCACTGTCAGTGCAGAATGCCATGTGGGGTTTGAACTTACAAACCATTAAGATCATGACCTGAGCTGAAATCAAGAGTCAGACGCTTAGCTGAGCTACCCAGGCACCCCTCCTAGGATGCTTATGATGATCTTTTAGTTAATCTGTGTTGTTGGTCCATGCTGTTCTCATGAGCCTAATTCTTGAAAACTTTCTTCATGTTTTCACCAAGACAAACCACATGTTGGGAATACCCTTTATCCATTATCCTATGAAGCCCTGTCCAAACACCTCTACTACAAAAATATTTTCATTTTTTGTCCTATAAATAATCTGCAATTGTGATTTCCTCAAATACTATAAAATCCTGGGCAATGGAATCAGACTGCTTTGATTATGAAGATGCTCTCAGTCACTGAGATAACACTTAATTAAAATTCCATGGACTTTCATTTTCTTATTTTTAAAGCAGGGATAAAACCACTTACCTGGCAGCATTGCGGTGAGGTTAAAAAGAGATAATTAAAAAATGTATATAGACTATATTGAGTCTTGCATTTAACAGCTGCTAGTAAATGGTTTCAAGTTTATTATAATAGTTCAATTCTTAATAAGAGAATATTTCAAAGTTGTTAAATTCCTTGAAGATTCATGCATAATGCCCACATACAAAAATTATGGAAAAAAATCCATGGATATTATGATTATCTAGATCAAGGACTCTAAGTAAAGAACTCCAGAGTGATGGACATTCTGCCCAAAAACTTTGGAATTCTCCTTTCTTCACTAAGACTTTCTGGGTTGAATAGAATAGAGATAGCAGATATGTAGAGCCCTTAAATGTCTAATAGGGAAAACTCCCTCTTTATAATGTGAAATGTTTTATTAACCGAGAATCTGGTGAAATGATTTTTCTTGATTAATAAAAATTTTTTGTCTGTTTTTTTCACTATTGTTGAAATCACAGTCGATGAGAAAATGCCTCTGAGCAACATGGAAAATTCATCCAAATTGCATATTTGCCTCTTGTTTCACTAAGGATCAGAGTCCGATCAGTGTCTGGGTTTGTGGTTAAAACTTTTACGGATCATTTTCTATGTATTCTATGAGCAGTGATGCAGCAGTGGCTGGTTTCTTCCCACAGCAAACATCATGAAATGATGGTCAGGCAAGTTACTGATTTAATGTATTTGTAAGTGCAAAAGCCTTCCATCAAAGCACTCAACAGGAGGTGTCATTTCTTCATCTGAGTTTCTAATCACCAAGTAATTTAAAGTCTTTAATTGTGTTGTTATAGAATTTGAGAGATTTCTATGGTAGAAAATAGAAAATTCTAGCAAGGAAACTGGGTTTCTGTCTGCTGTCCTTATTTGGAGGAAAATTTTTATACTCTTTTAAAACAACAGCTTAAGAAACTTGCCTAAAACCTCTCAAAAGGTACTGTTTAAATGCACAGATACAAGTTATCCCCTTTTACAAACTGCTTTTCTTCAGTCTTCTTGTACATGCTGTGTGTGTGTGTGTGTGTGTGTGTGTGTGTTTCCTAAGGAGATAGGGACAGTTGCATTGGGAAGAAAAATAATAATAAAAATCATAATTATATACTCAGCAGTACCTGAACACTTCTGTGAAACTGCCTGGGTGGAAACATTTACTAAACTCTAAAAATACACATTTCCTTTTCTTACACAAAATGTGAAATTTACTGCTCAGTTAAGTCAAACATAGGCATGAAAAATACAAGTGTCACATTAGTGTCACAGCCCTAAACAAATGGAATTAGGAAGGAACTAGTTTAAAAGGGTTTTTCATTATTGCCATTATTGCTTTAATAGTTATGCTATTCACGATTGTCACTTTAGGACTCCAGGTCCTGCATCCATGGCCAGGTGTTGATACCACTCCCTAGCAACCAGGTTATACCTGGTAATGTAGTTAATTATGCAGATTTTTTCCTTCCTAACTACATTCCATAGGGGCAGGAAACCTCTATGAATAATTCATACCTTTTATCTCCAATTATATAATAAATTTATGGTATTCTTTTGATAAGTACTAATGACCAATTCCTTGATTAAATGTGCAAGCGGTCCTCACTTTGCAGTGTGATATGCCCAGATTTCATTTCCCAGGGTTTAATTAAATAACCTCCCTCTCCCAACAAACAGGTTCAGATTTCAGCTACCATGGTATAGAAAATGTGTATCACTGCATAAGGAACAAATATTCTTGCTAGTATTTTAGTCCACAAATCACAACATAAATAACAGATCTGTCATCAGTAATCAACTACGTTGCTTCTTTCAAAGTCTGGTAGTGTTCATCCGTTCAGTTTACACACAGCAAGGTGTGTAGGTGTGTTGCTGCCTTGATTCCCAGTGATAAACCCATGTCATATTTTACAAACATGGATGATCAAAAGAGGGAATCGGTCAGCAAAGATGAAAGTGCAGCAAAGAAAGAAAAAGTGGTAACACTGGAGTGGAATTTGCATAGAAGGTAAACGAGTTAGTTGACAAGATTACAGAGCTTGGGAATGTTGACACTACCACCAATGGGGAGACTAGAGAAGCAGCTTGCGAACTCAGTGAAAGTGAACTTAATGACATAAATGAACAAGGAGATGAAGATGTCCTGGTGGAAGTGACACTAGAGGAAAAACTTCATATTAAAGGAACTCTGGGATGTTATGACATTGCAAGTAGAAAGGATAAATTATCAGTAATGGATCCGGACTTTGGAAGGAGGAGGACATTCCACCGAGGCACGTGGTGAAAAGAAACTAGTTCTCACTAGTCTTGATAAGACTAGTGAGATTTATTCAAACTAGTCTTTTTTTTGTTTTATTATTATATTGATGATTTTTTTTTAATTTTTTTTTTCAACGTTTATTTATTTTTGGGACAGAGAGAGACAGAGCATGAACGGGGGAGGGGCAGAGAGAGAGGGAGACACAGAATCGGAAACAGGCTCCAGGCTCTGAGCCATCAGCCCAGAGCCTGATGCGGGGCTCGAACTCACGGACCGCGAGATCGTGACCTGGCTGAAGTCGGACGCTTAACCGACTGCGCCACCCAGGCGCCCCTCAAACTAGTCTTGATAAGGTCTTAAAAAGAAATAAAACACTTTAATTCTCAATGTTTCTAGTATTTCCAATTACAGTGTATTAAGTGTTTTACTATGCATTTTCCTATACATTTATAACTGACAGTAAAAGGTTTTGTGTCTTTTGACAAAATGTTTTCAGAAGTTATGAATAAATCCCAATTTTCCCTATTAATTAGCAAATTGCTTTGCAGAGTTGCAGTTTGCTCAGTAAAGTGGGGACTGTGTACATATGGTTGAATTGATTCACTTACTACTTTTGCAGGTGCTGAAACTATAGAAGTTGCTTACTTAAGTGAGATGTAAGTTACATGTGTGTTATACTTTGCAATACACTTTTCCTCCCTTCTGGCAGGTTTGGTTTGCTATAGCCTTGAATCTGATTGTCTAGCATTTGTACTCAGTGAAATCTGTTGATTGCCTATCTCAGGATAAAAGAAAGGAATTAAACAAAAGCATTTTCAAGTTGAAGAAAATATATATTGATCAGGCAGTTATTTCTCAAAGAGGGAAAGGCAGCATATAAGAGATCCCATTTCCCATGGAATGGAATATAAAAATCACCTAATATGGTGGTTTTTATTCATTTACTTAACAATTTTTATGAGCACTGAATGAGAATTTAAATACAGGCTATGCCTGTTACATAATCCTGACTATTCAAAATCCATAGGAATTAGACGATTGTGTCTCAAACCAACACCTGGGCTTCTGAAATGTGTCCTTTGTCACCAACATTAGTAGGTCATGATTACCAAGCTTTCCACTTCAGGAATGAGTACAGCTTATGTGAATAAACATTGGCATGGTGGAGGATGAAAGAACTGCTTGTTTTATTTGAAGTCCTTTTTAGAAGAGCAGCTTTTGAGGATAAAAGATACTAATTACTATCAGATTATGATATACCATTATAACTTTAAAAGAGGTAGCTTATCATCCTCCATAGTTTTTGCATATTCTGGGAGGGAATAAATAATACTGTAAACATTTAATAATGATTATTCATGTGATATTTTAAGTCGATAATTACCCCTACGTCCTCAATAAGCATCTTGTAAAATATTAGATGAAAAATATTATAGCTTCTCAAGTGACTCCTATATGTTAGCCAAACCGCCTAAACCTCTCAGAGGCAGGGTTGAATCTGTTCCCATGGATTTTGGGTGGAACTCTCAAAGGGGGAGGGGCATGAGGACTTCATGAGGGACATCCATTCTGGCAATGTCACAGTTGAATATCAGAGCTGGCAGATTTGTGACTCCAGGTGGGAGAGTAGCCTACTTCCCTTAAGTTGTTAGACATCATCAAAGATGGTAAATAAAGATGGTATATAAAAGATGGTAAATAAAACCTTTAGGATATGTTTTTAAAAAAAAAAAAAAAAAGATGGGGGTTGAATAAACCAGGAAGTGGCTTATTGACTTGAACCTGTATCCTTCTCTTACCCCTTCTTGGGCTTTCCTCCTGGTTATTCCCTGTTCTTTGCTCATTAACTCCACAGTGTTTAATATATATTTGAAGAAGTTCATGGTAATTATAATGGGTAATTATAATGGTTATAATATATAACCATTTATGTTTGGCAGACATTGTATTAAGTGCTTTAGGTATAAGATCTTGCTTTGATATTAGATACAGGTAATGTATATATTTTACAGATAGTAAAACTGGGGCCTAGGTGTTCCTTGTCCAAATCACTAAATGGAAAAATTGGGATTTGATTTCAGATCTCTGGCTAATAGGATACAGTATATCCCATGCTTATTAAATAGCTTCTTTTCTTCCCTCCCAGCTCTGTCACATCAAAAAGGAAACAGCAAACTCTGTCTTGGTGTTTTGTTTTGTTTTGTTTTATTGCATTTAAAATGTTGCTGAACTAAAATGCAGTAAAGATGTGAATTGAAAGATAAACACCATACTACATAGATGGATAGCAAATGTGTATGTAAGATTATATGTTTTTATGTGATAGCATTTAGCTTGCATTGGTAACTTTTTATTTTAAACTCCCCAGTATTTTACCCATTAAACTTCATAGTAATCATTCAAATGTATATTTAAATTAATTTTGCTTCTTGGAACAATATGGTTTCTTAGATCTTTGTGCTTTATCTTTAAACTTATTACTGATCGAAACATATTCCTGCTTTACTTCGGTGAGTTTCCGTAGCTAAAACATGCTGAAGTGTGTCGCTGTGAAATTCATCAGTGATTAATAAGTTTTGAAATAAGTGTCAAATCTTTGAATTAAGTCACTGTGCTAGCCGGGTAGCCTTTTAGAATTGTTTTGGAAAAAAAATTGTTTTGGAAAGTTTAGTTATTTTAACTTGAAATATTTTAGGACTGAGGGGCACCTGCGTAGATCAGTCACTTGAGCATCTGACTCTTGATTTCTGCTCAAAGCATGATCTCACAGTTCTTGGGATCGAGCCCCATGTCAGGCTCTGTGCTGAGTGTAGAGCCTGCTTGAGATTCTCTCTCTCCCTCTGCCCCTCCTCTCCTTGCTCGCATGCATGCTCTCTTTCTCTCTAAAATAAAAAAAGATACATTTTGAGATTGAAAAATATGAATAGTTTTTAAAATAAAAGGATGTTAGATCTAAACAGGGCCTTAGGGACTATTTGATCTATGCACCCCTAGCTGCAAATGTTGGGTGTATCAGTGACCAAATAGTGCTGAGAAGTGGCTATTTATCTTACTGGTTTACCTGAATGTATTACCTGAATAGATCATTTTCTTTGAGAATGAATAAACATACAAAACTTAGTAAGGGGTTTCTGAAGAACAAAATCTATAGCATAAGAAAAGGGTAACAATATCTCAAGGACTCAAAGGAGAAAGCCTATCACTAGAAATGATGTTCCTGAAGAAACCAGAATAAATAGTGGAGCCATAATAAAAAGTAAATTTTTGGAGCTAAAAGATTCTAAATTTTTAAACAATTCAGTTTGTTTCAGAAAAATAAAGCAAAAAAATATATAAAGGTAAAAAAAGGAGAAGAAAGGAGAAGACGAGTAAAAAGAAGAGGATAAAGAAAAGCGAGAGGAAGAAAGGAGGAAGAGGGGGTGAAGAAATATATCCAAGAAGAAATAGGAGAGAATTTCAGCTGGCCTTTATTTTTCCTCACAAAATAAAATTCAGAAGGAAATGGAACAATGCCTACAAAGTTATGAAGGAGTCTGTGATCCTAGAATTTTAAATCTAGCCAAGTTGTTTCTCAGGTGTGAAAGAAACAAATTAATGTGCAAAAATTCAAGAGCTAAGAACCTTTTTTATATTTTATATATAGATACATATTTTTTCAGAGAAGACTGGGGAAGTTGTGTTGTATAAAGCATGGCAATGAGTATTGGTACCATTTAAATACAAGAATATATTTTATTGTAACTATCAGATGGATATCAAATAGATACATATCCCTTATTAGATTTGAATTTATGAGGGCAGGCATAGTCTTCTTAGTTTTATATTCTGAACGCCTATCTCTGTGCCTCACACAATGAAGCAGCTCCATAAAGGGATGAAAGAACAGAAGTTTGGATGATGTGTGAACAGGAGGGCAGATAGTAAGAAGGGATGAACTGGGGGGTGCCTGGGTGGATGAGTCGGTTGAGTGTTGGACTTTGGCTCAGGTTGTGATTTCAGGTTCTTGAGTTCAAGCCCACATCAGGCTGGCTCCCATCAGTAGGGAGCCCGTATCAGCAGGGAGCCCACTTCGGATCCTCTGTCCCCTTCTCTCTGTCCCTTTCCCACTTGTGCATGCTTTCTCTCTCTCTTTCTCTCTCTCTCTCTCTCTCTCTCTCTCTCTCTCTCAAAATTAAACGTTTGAGAAAAAAAGGAATGAAGTCTTTAATGGCAATATAACTTTCAAAGGTTTGTCTCTTGGTTCTCATGTTGGAATATTGGGTGAATCAGTGGTGAAATAATGAAATTATGGACATACTCAATGGAGATTTTCCTTATCAAACTAAATAGGTAGTGATCTATGCCTGGCTTCTACACAGAAGTACTCTCTTCTTGTAATGTAATAGCTACAGAGAGGCAAGTTACCATCTTTCCAGGAAAACTGTGAATTCAAATAGTTAAAAACTATTGTGTGAACAGGTGATTATGAAGAATTTGCTTTGTAGCAGCTTAAAGATACTCATGGCAGTTTCTTAATTATAGAGATTTTGGGAGTTTGGGGTTGTGGGTATTAGCAATGGCACAGGTTCTATTTAATATTTTGTTAAAATGACACAACACTAGCAATAATGAAAGAAGAATAAAAAGATAAATCCTGGGGAGAAAAAAAAATTAAAATTATAGAGGAAGTCTACAAAACTAGATATGAAGTTCACCTGAAGTTTTTATACTATGTAAAGATTCATAAAAGGAAAAACAAGAAAATTATTAAATATAAGAAATAAGGAGAGAAACTTGATAATTAATTAAGAACCTCTCCCCACCTAGTCGCTCTGGGGAACTGCTTTCCTTGTTACAACAGCTGGAACACTAGGAAATGGCGATGGAGTTTTTACCCTTTTTATTTTATCACAGCACTTCTTTGATGTTGCAATACATTATTTATGTGCTTCTAGTGTGTCTTGCCCACCAAAATATAAGCTCTGTGAGGAAAAGATCTTTGCCACGGTCACAAATGTTTAGTGCCTGACACACTATGTAGGAGGTGCTCTAAGTTTTTGCCAAATATACACAGTGACAAAATGTCAGAGAAAGGTTAAGAATAACACTTAAAGTAGAAGTTTGAGGGTTTGTGCCTTGCCTCAGACTCTGTGCTGACAGCTCAGAGCCTGGAGCCTGCTTCAGATTCTGTCTCCCTCTCTCTCTGTCCCTCCCCTGCTCTGTCTCTCGAAAATTAATAAATGTTAAGAAAAATTAAGAACTTATTCCTTAAATGTTTTATATTTTTATTGATCAATCCACAAATATTATGCATTTATAATTATATACAATAGGTTTAAAAATTTTTATAAATGGTGTTATCAGTATGATTCTACATCTTTATTTCAGTCAACATGGTTTCAGAGGTTTAATAGATGTTGTTATAGTTCACTCTTTTTTTTTTTTTTAATTTTTTTTTTTTCAACGTTTATTTATTTTTGGGACAGAGAGAGACAGAGCATGAACGGGGGAGGGGCAGAGAGAGAGGGAGACACAGAATCGGAAACAGGATCCAGGCTCTGAGCCATCAGCCCAGAGCCTGACGCGGGGCTCGAACTCACGGACTGCGAGATCGTGACCTGGCTGAAGTCGGATGCTTAACCGACTGCGCCACCCAGGCGCCCCATATAGTTCACTCATTTTTAACTACTATGTCATTTTATGAATAGATCATTTATTCATACACTCCCCTATTAATGATTGTTTTCAATATTTTGCTATAGCAAATAGAGAATAAAATAGCAGCACCATTTCGATAGCCATTTTTTATTATGTCTCTTGTTGAGATTTTGATTGGCATTGCATTTAATTTATAGATTAATTTGGAAATTGGGACTTTGATGATACTGTTGCACAGTACATTAGCACGGTACTTCTCTCCATTTATTCACTTATTTATTTATGTACTACCTTGAATAAAATTAATATTTTACTGAATTTATTTGTAGGTATTTTAAATGGTTTTTTCCTTACTTCCTAATTGTCTATTAATTGTGCAAAGGAATGCTCTTGAGGTTTCATGTTGATTTTGTAAGCAGCAATGTTACTAAAACTTCTTATTCTAATAGTTTATAGATTTGCTTATGCCTTCTAGGTAAATAATGTCTGCTTATAAGGCTTTTTTTTTCTTTTTCAATTCACTTTTTGAGTAGAGAAAGCATAGTCTCTCTAATTAATTTTATGTGTATGTAACCTTGATATAAAACCTTACATGGAGAGTATGTAAAGAGAACCCCACCAAACTAGTTTGTACATATAACTATAAAAATCTGAAAGAAATATTGATAAAATGCAACTCAGCAAGTACAGTTTATTTTAACTAGAAAAACTTTGTTCAAACTATAATCCTAATAAATATAACTGAAAATTATCTCATAAACTCTGAAGAAAAAAACAAAAAAACATTTGATAAATTTCACTGCCCATTCATAACAACTCTTACATAATTCAGATTTTGAGGATGGTTTCTAAATGTGATAAAGAATATTCATTTTAAAACAATAACCAGTATGATACCCACATGTTAATTATTAGAAATCTACTTTTAAATTGGTAGCAAAATAAGAATACAGTGGTCTAAAAATTTATATGAAGGCGGTGATTTCAAAATAGAAAATACAGTGTGGCTCTTTGAAATGGCAACATTAATTTTTTTTTGCAACACTATGCTTATAAAAAAACCAATATAATTCAAAAATTATTTGCCTTGAATTTCTTTAATTAACTTGAGATATAAAAATCATAAGAAACAAGTAGTTACATGATTTTGGATGACAATATATATTATTATCAAAGTAGCAAAATAAATGTGTATGTGTGTATATGTCATAAATATATATCCTGAAATCTAATTAAAAATGTGATAAAACCATGGAATTTGTTTCAGGCATAAAAAGATAACTATAAATAAAAGAAAAATATCTCTAACATTAAGATAAAATACATTAAGGATGTCACTTATTTGCATATTTAGTTACAGGTTTATTGCGATTCTAATTAGAATCCCAAAGGCTTAATTTTTAACAGAATCCAAAGCCCATTTTGAAAATGCAATTCTAATAGAAACTAAGAACTTATTAAAAGCAGAACTTATTAAAGAGAAATATCATTTTATCACAACTTATTAAATGAATAGTAACTAAGAACATATGTAAAAAGAAAAATGAAAATTTATTATTATAAACTGTTAAAACATTTTATTAGGCAGCAGTAATTAAACTGGTCTAATTCTGGACTGTACATGGTCAGGGAGAAAGGATAAAAGGTCCAGAAACAGAATTCCAATGTAACTAAGGTATCAATGGCAAAAGGATCATTAGTAGGAAAGGGAAAGATTACTTAATAATCGGTGGAAGAATTGGCTACTATTGGGATAAAAAGTTTACATTCTCATCATATATCAAATACTAAAGATAAATTCTGGTACATTAAAAAGTTAAAAAAATCAAACTAAAAGAAGAATGTAATATAGACAAATTTTAATTTGATATTTGCATGTGGAAAGACTCCTGGGACTTAAAGAATAAATCACAAAGGAAAATACATTGAAAACATTTGTAGGTCAAAAGACATCTTCAGCAATTGATCAAGAAAATGTTGGCAGCAATGTTATAGAGTTACTACCCTTAATTTGTACAGCAATCATACAAATCGATAAACTCTAAGATGCCAGTAAATAAGTGAATATAGGTCATAACCAGACAATTCACTAAGAGAAGTTCACTTAGTTAGTATTGAAAATGTTTAACTTTTTGTAATCAAATTAATATACAATGAAATATCTCATATTACCTGTTACACTAGCAAACATGTTAAGCAAATACAACCACCTAATGCTAGAGCTTTAGTGAAAAAATCAAATTTGAATC
Source organism: Leopardus geoffroyi (assembly GCF_018350155.1). Classification (NCBI taxonomy): domain Eukaryota; kingdom Metazoa; phylum Chordata; class Mammalia; order Carnivora; family Felidae; genus Leopardus; species Leopardus geoffroyi. Next base: position 50,019,451 of record NC_059337.1, read on the forward strand.
TGATTTTGATGTGAGTGGAAGTTGGAACAAACGTTTGTTGGAGAAATACTTGGGTATTACATGTTTTTTAGATATTCACAACTTTGGGTTTAGTATTTCCATGATGGAATTCTATTCAAAATGTAATTCTAAATACATAATGATTTACACTTATAAAAATAGTCAGCTGTTTAAAATATTAATTGAAATTTGAAAAATAAAATTAAGTATATTGTAACGAGAATAAACAATAAATTATGAAATATCTATGGGATTGGAGATTAGCATGAAATAGTGACAAAGCTGATAATATCATGTAAAATCCTTAGCTTGAAATACTATATGAAAGGGACACATAAATGCATATAAAGCTTTTGAAGTACTTAAAATATAAGACAAGTATCAAAAGTTTAATAATTTCTAGGTAATCTTTTCCTTTTTATACCGTTTTGTATTTTTTAAAATATTTTTTTAAATGTTTATTTTTGAGAGAGAGAGGCAGTGTGTGAATGGAAGAGGGGCAGAGAGAGAGGAAGACATAGAATCTGAAGTAGGATCCAGGCTCTGAGCTGTCAGCACAGAGCCCAGGTGGAACTTGAACTGATAACCTGAGCCAAAGTCAGATGCTCAGCAGACTGAACCACCCAGGAGCCCCTACTATTTTGTATTTTCTATTGTTTTCCAATATGCATATGTTACCTTTATAATCAAAATAAAATAAGCTTATTAAAACAAGGTTTTAAAACTTGTGTCAGGGGAATGTGATTTAATATTGATTGAAACATAAAGTTTTTCAATAAATAGGAATTTTAAACTCCTGATTACAGGGGTTTGAAATAATACATCCATATATTTTTGCAGAAAAGTTTGATAAAGATTATAAATAGCTGAGTCTTTCAGGATTCTTATAAATTCCTCCAGAGATTAATTCACAAATTTTTAAAACACTCAACCAGCCTTTATACTGGTCTTCTGACTTCTTTATATGTTATTTCTCATATTTTATTCTCAAATTTCTTGACTGTACTGTCCATTTTCTCACTTATTTCTCATTTAGTTTCCTGTCATCTCATCTTGCAGCATAATTCCACAGAAATTTTGGGAATCGTAATGATTTCTTTATTAACCATATATATATTTTTTTCCAATTCCTTGCCGTTTGCTATGTCTTTGACCTTGATACAGTTGGCTACCTCCTTGCAGTCCTTTCCCACTTGGCCTTCTTCACTGTCTACCTTCTTGGTTCACTGTTTGCTTGTTTGCTTCTTGTTTACTCTTACTCTTCTTTGGAGCCTCCTTTTTCTTATTTCAGCTCTTTGTTGTGTGATACTCCCCATATCAGTCCTTGGCTCTCTCCTTTCTTGTCCTAATACTTGGTTTTATAGTTTCAACTGTAATCTTTCTAAAAAAATATTTATTTATTATGAGAGAGAGAGAGAGATTGTGAACAGGGGAGGGGCAGAAAGAGAATCCTAAGCAGGCTCTGCACTGTCAGTGCAGAGCCCAGCGTGGGGCTCCATCCCATGACCACAAGATCATGACCTGAGCTGAAATCAAGAGTCAGACACTTAATTGACTGAGCTACACAGGCACCATGCCCGCCCCCCGCCAACTGTCATCTTCATTAATTTTTAAATGTACATTTCTAGTCCTTATCCTGATCTTTCAGCTGAACTCCTTTGCCAATTGTCTAATGAATCTCCTGTTTGATGTTTTCTCCCTCACTTAACCTCATTAAATCCAAAAATTAATTTAAGGTGTTCTCACACCTCTCCAGCTGGCAACGTGTCCATTTCCAACCAACCTTGATAACACCATTCTTCCTTCCATCCAAGCTGAAATCATTGATAACCGTATGGAACTTTCCTTCTGCTTTATTTGCTGATCCTAATAATAACTAAATGTTATGCATTACTCTTCACATAGTTTGTTTGATTCACTTTCTAGTTCGACTTTCTACTCTTTTAGTTTAGGACCTTATCACCATATCTAGATAGCTATGTCACCTTCCACGATGTCACTTTGTTTTCATGTACTTCAATTATATTTTATACAACTTAGTAGGACTAAGCTTCTCCAGATACGGATTCCATCCTGTTACTCTTCTCCTCTTAAAATCAAGGGCTCTTGGTGCTTTGACAGGAAATTCTAGATTCCCTAGGTAACTCTTGGCCTTAGAAATTCTGCATTCATTAATTATAATCAAATTTCTCTCTCACCACACCCAGCAATATCCCTTTTCACAAGCCTTTATTCCATGTATTCGAGTACTACCCCCTCCAAGCTCTGCCACCCCTCCACAGCTTCCCTGTCAGTCCAGTCTATGTTGCTCAATGTCACTTGGAGCCACTTCTGCATTTTTATTTATACCACCCATTTTGGCGATTAATAATATTCTGCCTCATCCTATATTCCTGTGTTTTCTCCTACCAAACTTTATTTCATCATGAAGTTACACCAATATTAAAATAGTTTCAACTATAATTGTCTAAAATGTTTGACAATATCCACTATTGAAAAGCAGGATAACTGATGTAAAAAAAAATATTTGGAAAGTAAGTTTTGGAGATGCAACATTGTTACGATGCAGTGTGCGTAGAAGATAAGACCTCAGTCTCTGAGCCATATTACCTGGATTTGCATGCAGCCTCCACCACCTATTAGCTGGGTGACCTTGGGCAAGTTACTTAATCTCTCTGTGCTTTAATTACCTCATTTGTAAAACAGAAATAATAGCACTTGCCTCATTCAAATGTTGTAAAGATTCAATGTGTTATTACCTGTAAGAGACTTAACAAAAGTATGTGGCATATAAAGTCCTTCCTATTATTGTGGTTGTTTCTTAAAATATTACACTAGTCATCTCCATTTTCTATGAACCTTTTGTACAGAATTACATTTATATGTGTGTGTGTATCTATATATCTATATCTATATCTATATCTATATCTATATAAAGATGTATATGACTAAAGATGTTAATGGCAACATTTTTATAATGGTTAAAAAATTAGATACAACCTATATGTTTATAAATTGTAAAATAGCAAATGAATCATATTTTATTATGAAATATGAAGCCACACTAAAAGAGGGAAAGAAATCTATATATAAGTTATGAAAATATGTGTATGAGAAATAGCCTAACAGGATGCACATTATTCAATTATGCGGGGGGAGTGGGGGAAAAAAGTAGAATGTAAGTTTCATATGTGTATGATTTAAAGTCTTGGAGAATAAACATACAAGTACCCATGATAGGGCTGGAAACACTTTCGTATTACCTGATTTGTTTTTAGTGAGCATCTACCACTTGTTAATTAAAATGTTTCCATATATAAAAAGAACCAGAAGCTTAGAGTAGGAAAATGTACATGACGAGTTCAGTTCACAGACTTAGAATCCTGTGCTTTCCCTAACAATGAGAGTACACACTTTGCAGACATGGCTGTCATTTTGACCAGGACATTATCTACCCCACCAAGCAGATATCATGAACAAATTGCTGAATGCAGCCTGTGAGCAAGTAATTGAACAGTGTTGAGAGGAAAATTAGTAATATGCATTGATGGGTAGACAGACCCATGTTCACAGTGATCCGGTAATAGATACCTGGATGACAGCAGAAGACAGAGCTCACTTCCTCACGGTAATCAGTCAAGAATGCTCACCCAGCAGAATATTCTCAAGCAGCAGTAAAAGCCATTAAAAAATCAGCTTTGTTAGGTATAACAGTGCAAAGACCCAAGAGATGACCACAGTTACCAAGAGTAGCTCACAGGGTGAAGATTCATTTCATATTGAAGACTTTATTGCAGGTCAAAAATGGAAGAAATAGAGACTAGTGTTGAAATAGTAAAACATAACTTCACCATTACTTTGGAGCAGCTATGCCGCAGGAGGCGTGCCTACACAAATTAACTCCTCTGCAGAGAAGGCGACAAGAGTTGGTAATACATGGCCCTGACCTTTTCATCAAGAAGTGGTCTAATCTAATGTAGTGCAGCAAGGATAATATAACAAGACAGAAGGAAATGTAATGGACAGAATAAATAACATTTGTCAGAAGAGAAAAAGAATACATATGGTTCCACTTTCAGCAGATAGAGTGAACACAAGGAACTTAATGCAAGAACACCCCTGTGACTTCACTCCTCCTTGTCTTCTTCTTTTTTTTTCTTTTTTGCTTATTGATCATTACACAGCACTAAATAAAACTTTGAAATCTGGAATATGTAAAAACTGGGCTACTGTACAGATTTTAAAAATAATAATTTCTTCATTTGGTAATAATTAATATATAAAACCTGCCAGTCTTCTAGATGTTACTGCATTCCCTACCTCCAGATAAGTGGAATAAAATATTAACATAAATAACTGTATTTGAAGATACTATTTTGGTAATCTGAATGATTTGGGTTTGAATCCTAGCTGCGGCATTTATTAGCTGTGGTCTTGGCAATCATTTTACCACCTCTGAAACTTAGTTTATCTGTGGAAGTCAAGTAATCACATATATTTTATAATACTAGGAGGATAAAAGGTAACCTAACTGAACTCACTGTCTACCAAGTATTAGGTGCTTATGAACGTTAATTCCTCTATATTCTTTCATTTTAATTTGGGTGCGATGATCTATTTAATTTTTGTTGTAAAAATTCATATTTAAAGCAAAAAAAATGAGTTGTTATGAAGGCAAATACCGTAAAACCTTGGTTTACGAGCATAATTTGTTCCAGAAACATGCTTGTAATCCAAAGCACTTGAATATCAAAGTGAATTTCCCAATAAGAAATAATGGAAACTCAGATGATTCATTCTACAACCCAAAAATATTCATATAAAAATGATTACAATACTGTAATACAAAATAATAAAGAGAATACAAATAAAGGTAAATAAACAAGTTAATCTGCACTTACCTTTGAAAACCTTTGTGGCTGGTGTGAGGGAGACAAGAGAGAGGAGGGTTATTGTGTAGGACGACTTTCACTATCACTGCAGAATCACTGCTATCTATTGGCTCAATGAAATCTTTTCTGCATGGGGGCCATTATATACACTCACATGGATGTTGACTACAGTACAGTATTAATAAACTCTTGTCATATACTGTATCTAATTTAAGAGGCAATAAAGGCAGCAGAAGAAAGGGTCTATATCTGCAGGCAGCCTGACCCATAACAAAGCAAAGCATTCCTAAGCTTACTCTTTGGTGGAAAAAGTGAAGGATTGTCTGTAGGTGCTTTGGGGTGACAAAAAATATACTAGTGCCAGTTGAGGGCACCTTCCAACATACTGAAAAATCACTGATTTCTGCCAAATACCATGACCTGAGACCAAGCATCTAAGCATGGGAGACAATCACCCGCAATCTCACAGAGAGTGAAAGAAGAACCATTGGCTCAGTTGTGATCATGTGATGTTCGGTGTCATGTACTACTCGTATTGCAAGACTTCTCTCATTTATCAAATTAAAATTTATTAGAAATATTTGCTCCTCCTGTGGAACATGTGCAGAATAAATTACTCTCAATCCAAGATTTTACTATATCTGGAATATATTCATTTTATTTTAGCTTTAACTTAAGCCTTAGATTTGTTGAAGCAGTATTAAACATTTATTCTTCGGTAATACTTATTTTCTTGCAGAAACTATGAACTTCGTCTGACAAGTGAAGATAATTTTTTTCTAAAGAAGGGAGAATACATATTTTTGAGGGGATTTTAAATTTTGAAGTAAACACACATAAAACTACCAAATCAACTCTTTTCCTGAAGCTATCAGGAAAAAAAAACAAAAAGCAAAGGGCCTCAGAAATAATTCCCCCAAACTGTATTCTTTACAATTATATCATTCTAAAAACTTCGTAAGTTCAAACAATGCTGAGGAACTCCCAGGTGTGTACAACATTAAAAATTATTTATCTTTCTAAAGAAAACATTAAATCTGACTCTGATAAAGGGCAAGCATGCATGGAGAAACACAGATAAGAGACAGTGTTCTGGAGTGTAAATACTGGCTTCTAGTAATTTTCATGGCCCAGTACATCCCTATGCCCTGTGGTTTGGTTCCAACTTGAGACTTGCCAGCATTCTTATAATTCATTCCCATTTTTGTTTAAACTATTTAGGATTAGATCTCTGTCAGAGCCAACCACTGGTTGCATTCATAATGCAGAATTTGCCATAAAACTGGATACCACTGCCCTAAAAATCCATCCAGGATCTGAGGCTGAAGTCAAATGCCATGTTCTTCATGAGGCCCTCCTTGACCCTTCCACCAGGAAACTCTCTCCTCTTACACAACTTCATTTATAATTCTTTTAAAGTTTTTAATATTTTTTAAAGTTATTTACATACAAAACGCTTATATTTCCAATTCAGTAAACTATAAACTTCCTAAAGATAAAGGACTTTAATAGATTCCACTCTATAACTGCTATGCCTTCCCCAGTGCATGAACTTATTAGGGGCTCAGTAATGGAATACAGAGAAAGTGCAAGAACACAGGGTCTGGAGTCAGATGCCAGAGCAATCCAACTCCTAACTCAGGGTGTGATTCTTGAGTATTTCCTTAATCTCTCCATCCTTGGTTCCTTATATGAAAAAATGGGACAGTAATAGTATTAACTTCATAGTGTTATTTCAAAGGTTGAACAGTGTAAAGCACTTAGTAGTGTGCCTAGCACATAATAAATGCTAGTGGCTAACATCTCTAAAGTTCAGTCTCTCCAAAAGCATATGCATTCAGAACTCTGGGTCTAGGTAAGGCATTTTAGTAAAGTTTACTTTTTTTTTAAATTAAAGCTGACAAAATGACAAGAGAGACTCTCTAGGTTCCCTTGATTGTTGATGAGATTCCTAAGGTAATTCCTATGGTAATATTTGAGTGACACGCAAAGTTGGACATGAGCTACTGACTGAGTATGGAGCACACACATTCTTAAATTTGTAAACAGACTCTTTCAAATTATAATGTCTCTTGTGAACACTTGCAAAACTTTATAAGGTTTGTCATAAGGTATTCTCATTCTGAATAAAACTCTAAGCCTTAAATCCTTGCTCAAATCTGTATTGAAAAGCAAGATGGTTCAACCACACTGTGTGAGAGAGAATCAGAGAAATATAATCTGCTGCATTTTCTGTTACAATACCCCATAACTATAGAATATATTTGCTTAATAAATGTACTTTTTATAGAATAAAATTTTTAAAAATCTCAGAACAGGGGAAACAGGTAGCCCAGCAATGACATGCAATGGTCTTATAGGCAGATGCCCTTTGCTTTCCAAAGAAGAGAGAGACCAAACTCTGCCCATGGTACGGCAACCAGCTCTGGTTTATTCTCCCTATCTTCAAAAACTCATTATTAGCAGTTTCAGGCAACAGTGATCCACTGTCCATGAATAATGTTTACACTCAGCAGAAATGTTCTTGAATTTTGCCCCTTAATCAGGGGAAAGAGAAGGAGCTTGTTGCTTGCAAAGTATTTAAGCCTTGGAGTTACATGGGTCAGACAAGTTCCTGCCTTGTTCTAGCTGCATCCTAACTGATTGAAACTGGCATTGAGTCATTCATTTATTTTTTCATTCAGGAATCTATCAAACATTTACTGGGCATCTATATTTTAGACACTAAAAGTGGTTTAAGTCTGTGATTCCCACCCCTCACGTTGTACATTAGAAACATCTGGGGACTTATAAAGCATTGATATGGACTTCATTCCAAGCCCGTAGAATCTTTGGGGTAGAGCTCCAGCATTTGTATTTTTTAAAAGTTCTACAGGTGGTTTAGGTTTGCCAAGGTTGGGAACTACAGGTATAGCAGCTCCTAAGTGAGGCACACAAACCTTTGTAGGAGCTCATAGGCTCAAGGAGAAATGGAAAAGTAGACAGGCACTCACAAACTAGTGGTATTTTTATGATGACAGGCAAGATAGGGGACTTGGGGAACACAAAAGAGGACACTTCACTGAGACTAAGTGTAAACTGGCTCAAAGAGGGAAGGCTTCCTCTAGCATCTGGTTCAGAAGCTGAACCTTGAGGCCCAATTTCAGTGATTCTACTCTGTACCATTCAGCTGCCCTTCCTCCAACAGTGACTCCTCTTAGATCTCAAGCATCTAATTCAGCCTAAGGATGGAATATGATGTCTTCCTGACAGGCACTGGAGGCAGATTGTTTGACTCTTCCTTTGGAATCTCTGTTGACCTGAGTCTCTGTGACCTGTCTCATGGCCTCCCCCTCCAGCTTCACTACCCAGCAGGTGTTGTGACCTGTGTCTCAGGCAGTGAATCCTAACCCATGCCAAGTTTCCCTGCTGATGCAGCATCTTTTGAAGGACATTACTCATCTCAACATAGAGAAAAAAAGCTGTTTTAGATTTAGCAACTGTCTTCCAGGACATTGCTGCCATAGGACTGCCCTGTGTTGGCACTGGAAGAGGAGGTATTGAATGAGAAGCAATGTGTTCTAAGGAGGGCTTTAGAGATGAAATATCAGAGAGAACTCTTCCCTCACAGGAATGGCTTCTTATTTTCTGGAATTGAGATTTGCAACTAGAGCTTCCAGAGAATCAGAGAGTCAGGGGAACCCCTTAAGGATAGAGATAGTAGTGATTCCAAAAGACTTATACTGCCCTAGTCAAAGTGTCTACAAGCAAATCTGGGCCTAAATCTGGAGGTGATGCAGCTGTGACTTTTTTTCTTGTTTAAAAATTAATACAATTTCAAACTTGTAGTTGCTTTTCTTGAAAAATAATTGAAAATATTCTACTACTCATGTTAGGCACGTGGTTAAATACAGTGTAGCCTAACTATGTGATGGGAAACTATGCATTCTTTAACACTTTTACTTTTAGAGATGTTTAAAGAACACATGCAAGTATTATATAATATCGGAAAAAATCAGACCACATTATAATATACCATATGGTGTATACAATGCCAGGACATTGATGACAATGGGGGCTGGCCAGTCCAGTGTAGGATCAAGACAAAGCCAACTCCATAAAGACATGGGCAGGGCTCTAGGTCTCAGATAAATAAGCTGAGAGGGTTAAAGCATCAGAAGTAGATCAAAGGTCTGGAAATCTGGGTATGAACCTCTGTGGCCAGGGGAGATCATAGTACCTACTTAGAATAAGTAGGAATGAGCACTTAGATTTGGTAATAAAGACAGTGGAAATGCTGTATTCAGGAAGTCAGAGAAAAGTCATGCTCAGGAGTGAGCTTTCAAGAGGTTTATTTAAACAGAAAAGTCCTTTGTATCTTTACCATCTGTGTGTGAAAGAGTTTGGAGTAGTAATGTCTACAGATAAGGACTGGAATATTAGCAACAAAAGTATTTCCTGTAAATGGCTAAAAAAGAGTGCAATGCTACAAACAGGATTTTGACAGCAGTGTAACTTTGAAATGATAAACAATTTGATAAGCATCTCTTAATACATATAATAAGTATGTTCTTCCAAAGTTTCCAGTAAAGCAGTTTCCTGAATATGAAATATTTTTCTCATTAAAAATTCAAGATTCTATTCCTATATGATAAAAAAAAAATATCACTAACAGAATTCTGGGAAGATGGCTGAAATAGTGGCAGTCTAATTTTGGGGTCTTCCTAAATACACAAAAGACATAAGGGAAACTACTCACTGAAATCAAATACCTAAGAAAAGTATTTACCATGAAACAGGTGCCAAGGTAGCCCTATGAACCCCTAAATATGAGGATGGGATGCAGGAGGCACCACCAACAGCCATGAGGCCTTTGAATAACTGGAGATGGGGACATCTGACAGACTTTAGAATGAGGAAACCCCAGTACAGCCAGCAGGTACTTACTGGAAGGTCCTGAGGGCCAACTTGAGATAGCAACTGGAATTTGGAGGGGATTTGCCCAATCTGAGAACAGGTGAGTACATGAGGAACAGAGTAAGGACCTAAGGGTAGGAGCAACCTAGCCCCATGCACCCTCCACACTGCTTCAATCTGTCCTTTGGCCTAAGGAATGGAACTGAAGTCCAGCCTTGCCTCTGGACCCAGTGGCCAATTTGCAGGAATATAGGAGGATATGCTGAATCACCTGCTACATCCTCAATCAAGAAAATCCAGACTAGGAGATTCTACAATCTAGCAATCCATATTCTTCAAAAGATAAATTGTAAAGGCAAGAAAGAGATGGAGGAGGAACTCATAAATTAAAGGGATTTAAAAGCCATCAAATTAAAAGGAATGACAAGATGAAACTCTAATGTCTAAAGATACTCCTTAGTATAAAACTATAAAGACATGCAAGGGAATCAATTACAAAAATAAGGACAGTGGTTCCTTTGGAAGGATGATGGGTGTGTAATTGACACAGGGCATATGGAGAAGCTTCTGCAGTGTCTGGAAAGTTCTCTTTGTTGATTTTTTTTCCCAATCCTAGCCAAGAGATTTATTTATTTATTTATTTATTTTAATTTACATCCAAGTTACTTAACATACAGTACAACGATGACTCAGGGGTTCATTCCTTAATGCCCCTTACCCATTTAGCCCATCCCCCTCCCACAAACCCTCCAGTAACCCTCTGTTCTCCATATTTAAGAGTCTCTTATGTTTTGTCCCCCTTCCTGTTTTTATATCATTTTTGATTCCCTTCCCTTGTGTTCACCTGTTCTGTGTCTTAAAGTCCTCATATGAGTGAAGTAATATGATATTTGTCTTTGACTAATTTCACTTAGCATAAAACCCTCTAGTTCCATCCACATAGTTGCGAATGGCAAGATTTCATTATTTTTGATTGCCAATAATACCCTGTTTTGTGTGTGTGTGTGTGTGTGTGTGTGTGTGTACCACATCTTCTTTATCCATTCATCCATTGATGGACATTAGGCTCTTTCCATACTTTGGCTATTGTTGATAATGCTGCTATAAACATGGGGGTGCATGTGTCCCTTCGAAACAGCACACCTGTATCCCTTGGATAAATGCCTAGTAGTGCAATTGCTGGGTCGTAGGGTAGTTCTTAGTTTTTTGAGGAACCTCCATAATGTTTTCCAGAGTGGCTGCACCAGCTTGTCTTGCCACCAACAATGCAAAAGAGATCGTCTTTCTCCTCATCCTCGCCAACATCTGTTGTTGCCTGAGTTGTTAATGTTAGCCATTCTGACAGCTGTGAGGTGGTATCTCATTGTGATTTTGATTTGTATTTCCCTGATAATGGGTGATATTGAGCATTTTTTCATGTGTCCGTTGGCCATCTGGATGTCTTCCTTGGAGAAGTGTCTATTCATGTCTTTGGCCCATTTCTTCACTGGATTATTTGTTTTTTGGGTGTTATGTCTGATAAGTTCTTATAGATTTTGGATACTAACCCTTTATCTGATAGGTCATTTGAAAATATCTTCTTGCATTCTGTCGGTTACCGCCTTTTACTTTTGCTGATTGTTTCCTTCACTATACAGAAGTTTTTATTTTGATGAGGTCCCAGTAGTTCATTTTTGCTTTTGTTTCCCTTGCCTCTGGAGACGTGTTGAGTAAGAAGTTGCTGTGGCCAAGATCAAAGAGGTTTTTGCCTGCTTTCTCCTGGAGGATTTTGATGGCTTCCTGTCTTACATTTAGGTCTCTCATCCATTTTGAGTTTATTTTTGTGTATGGTGTAAGAAAGTGGTCTAGGTTCATTCTTCTGCATGTCGCTGTCCAGTTTTCCCAGCACCACTTGCTGAAGAGACTGTCTTTATTCCAATGGATATTCTTTTCTGCTTTGTCAAAAATTAGGTGGCCCTACATTTGTGGGTCCATTTCTGGGTTTTCTACTCTGTTCCATTGATCTCAGTGTCTGTTCTTGTGCCAGTACCATACTGTCTTGATGATTACAGCTTTGTAGTACAGCTTGAAGTCTGGGATTGTAATGCCTCCTGCTTTGGTTTTCTTTTTCAAGATTGCTTTGGCTATTCGGGGTCTTTTCTGGTTCCATACAAATTTTAGGATGGTTTGTTCTAGCTCTGTGAAGAATGCTGGTGTTATTTTGATAGGGATTGCATTGAATATGTAGATTGCTTTTGCATTGACATTTTGACACTTTAACAATATTTGTTCTTCTATCCAGGAGCATGGAGTCTTTTTCCATTTTTTGTGTGTCTTCTTCATTTTCTTTCAAAAGCTTTGTATAGTTTTCAGTGTATAGATTTTTCACCTCTCTGGTTAGATTTATTCCTAGGTATTTTATGGTTTTTGGTGTAATTGTAAATGGGATTGATTCCTTGATTTCTCTTTCTGTCACTTCATTGTTGGTGTATAGGAATGCAACCGATTTCTGTGTGTTGATTTTATATCTTGCAACTTTGCTGAATTCATGAATCAGTTCTAGCAGTTTTTTGGTGGAATCTTTAGGGTTTTCCATATAGAGTATCATGTCATCTGCGAAGAGTGAAAGTTGGACCTCCTCCTGGCCGATTTGGATGCCTTTTATTTCTTTGTGTTGTCTGATTGCTGAAGCTAAGACTTCCAACACTATGTTGAATTAACAGTGGCAAGAGTGGACATCCCTGTCTTGTTCCTGACCTAAGTGGGAAAGCTCTCAGTTTTTCCCTCTGTGTTGATTTTGATTTTGTCTTTATATTTTTTATGAAGTTCTTTATATCTATTTTACAGTTAGAAGGTAAAAAAATACTTAAAAACCATGAGATCCATTGATAATACATCTAAAAATAAAAACATTAAAATACTCACTTGACGTTAGAATGATGGTGCCCACTTAATCTATATTCTTAGTGTCTCATTTCTATGAGATTGCTTTGGGATGATAGGAGTCTCTTCCTACTCTTAACCTCCTTATTTTTAACCTTCTCCCTTTCAGCCTGGTGAAATTAATCTATTCTTGTAAAAAACTAGAAACATTTGTGTTTATTATTCTGAGTAGTGTGTTAAAGAGCTATTATGATAATTAAGGTGTTTAGAAAGAAAGCTATCTCCTATATTTCTAGGCTGCAAAGCTCCATGGAAACCACTTAGAGCTTTGCTTTCTTTGGATGCTTTCTTGGTCCTTTGAAGGCAGTGAAGAAGCTGATCTCTTCTCAATAGCTGTTAATTGATGGAAAAAGGGTTTCCTATTGAGTCTAAGCCAGGGTGAACCAGTGACGGAAGATGCTAGTGAGGAGGGCAGAAATAGAAGAGTTGGGGGCTGACTAGGGGATCACAAGAAGAGTGAAGTGGGGGGGAGTGTACAAGTCAGTCCTTTTGTTCTTCTCAGGTGGGACAGTGGGAGGGGGATGACTAGAAATCACTGCAATAGATTGTAAAGACTAGGCCATTCTCACCTTCACTCTTTCCTTGCCTTTTTCTACTTCCACTTCTTCATTTTCAGGGGGATCAGGTCTTAGATGAATGGTGGAGGCCCAAGGCTGACACCTGGGTGATTTGTTAAGTTCAACAGCACTGATAAAACTCCTTTAGGAAGTAGAGGTAGGAGGGAAGTGAGATGAATATCTGGATCATTCACACACGTCCCCAGAAGGAAAGCACATACTGGTAATGATCAAGGGGGGATGTCTCATTCTCTCTGTGATCACTAAAACTTAGACACTTTTTCCTGTTGACCTACTCAATGAATGTCAAAGTTACTTTTTATGAGTAGCCTGTAGGAGACACTGATGCAAATAAGACTGTTGCTGCACCACTTTGCCTGCTTTTTGTCTTTGTTTTCTTCCTGTCCTGTAATGATCTGCTAGTCCTGGGTGTGGACTATCCATTAATTTTGTGTGTGGCCAGTTCTCCCAGGAGATTTTCTTCTTGATGTCAGAAACCCAATTATACTATCCTTTGGATTTTCCGTAACATCTAGCAGGGTTCCTGGCATAGAAATCATCAAATATGCTTGTCACTTATTTGACTGATTTTACTCCTATCCATTGCATGACATGCCAGGTGTTCTTTGGAATAGAAGAATTAATTGCTAGAAAGAAAGCAGTAGTTTAATCTAATCTAACCTATTATAGATTACCTGACAGTAGGGGCTGAAGTATTCAATGCTGTGTCACCAACATCTAGTATAGTGCTTGATCCATGATAAAAACTTAGCTTACATCAGTCCCAAGAATGAATAAATGATCAAACTATGAATTCTCTTAAGTTATAAAATAGATGATTTTTTAAGAGAAAAAATGCTTCTTTTATATAATAGATAAAAACCTGATTAGATGTTCCATAACTCAGTTAATTTTATTGTTTATCAATAAACACCTGAAAAAATAAGCCACCAAAAAAGTGAATTGTAGTGAGTATTCAGGTGTTATAATTACTCTGCCTTCAGCAATATGAAAGTACTATATGGAAAAGAAATGTAAAGGGCCTCCTATTATGTAATCTCATCTACCTGAGCTCTCCAAATAGACCTTCTGCTCCAGCCTATCTGGCTTGCTGCCTCTTACCCTGAACACAGCCTGCTTGTTACTATCTCTTTGCCTTTGGTGATACCATTTTGTGTTCATAGAAGATCCCCTTTTCTTCTCTAAATCATAGGCCTCCATGAATATCCCTCCCTAGACTTTGCTTTACTACACAGTGTTCCCTGGATAACAACTCTATTCTTTTGGGATTTAGAGAGACCTCACTCTAACAAGACCAAGGAACAGTCCGGGGCTTACTATGTTCCTACACTAATATGTGCTACTTTGAAATGACACTCTTCTAGTCCCATGCTTACCTACTATGCTCTGGTGAATTAAGACTACTTTGAAATAGGAATGGTACCCATTATTCTTTTTGGCTAAAGCACTTAGTAGAACAAGGGGTTAATAAATGACCATATGCTTGCTAGGTTACACCTATGAAATCTGTTTTTAAAAACAAAAATAATCACTCAAGGGGCACCTGGGTGGCTCAGTCAGTTAAGCATCTGATTTTGGCTCAGGTCATAATCTCATGGCTTGTGGGTTCAAGCCCCATGTTGGGCTCTGTGCTGACAGCTCAGAGCCTGCATCAGATTCTGTGGCTCGGTCTCTCTCTGCCCCTCCCCCACTCATACTCTGTCTCTCAAAAATAAATGAACAGTAAAATTTTTTTTTTTTTAAATCACTCAATCATGTTAAAAGCAGAGGAGGAAGTTAATCTTTTCAGTGTCTTTAATTTAAATAGTATAGCTAATTGTTGTTCTCTTCAGATTTATTTGCAATGGTTAGGGATAGGCAAGAAAGAAAGAATGAGAAGACAATATTTTTCCTTACTCTATAGGTAAGACTCAGGAAGAAAAGACCAGAGGTCCTTCATTTCCAAAGAGTCAGAAACATAGATAAAATAGACTTAACACATGCCCAGAGAATTTGACTAGAAGTAGGGAAGAAGTTCTTACTGTCTAAATGATGAAACACTGGCCACCTAAAGGAGATTTTAAAAAGTAGTATATACAACTATGTGTTTTGGGTGGTTTAAACATTTGACTACTGTAAGGACAATTGCTTTCTTGAGGTTCTTCCAGGATCCTGGATCCACACTCATCAAATATAATTGGAGAATCTTATTTTTCTTTTTTTTTTAATTAAAACATGTTTTTAATGTTCATTTTTTGAGAGAGGGACACAGCGTGAGCAGGGGAGGGACAGAGAAAGAGAGAGACACAGAATCCGAAACAGGCTCCAGTCTCTGAGCTGTCAGCACAAACCTGACGTGGGAGTTGAACCACAAACTGTAAGATGATGACCTGAGCCGAACTTGGACACTTAACTGACTGAGCCACCCAGGCACCCCGTGAGAATCTTATTTTTCAAAACTTGGATAGTGTTACCAGGGTTAGAGGAAAGGTTCTTACCTTTTATGCTATTATAGATAAAACTAGTAACAATGTTTGCAAGGAGATGTTGAGGAAATAGAAATTACGTCACAGATTTATAAAAGATACAAGTCAAAGCCAAAAAAAGTCAAATGTAGCGGAAACTGCTCAGGCTTTATCTTTCCTTGATTGTAACTGCAAAGCTGGCATAAATGCTCATGTTTAGTAGAGGACATCCTGGATGTGGAATCTTGAAAAAGGGATTTGTGTTTTAGTCAGTAGTGACTAGACTTTGAGTGACTCTTTAACCTTTCTGAACCTCTATTTTCTCTATTGATGAGATAGGAATGATAATATTTCTCTACCTATGTTTCTGTGAGGATCAGGTAAGATCATGAATACATATATATTTGATAAATGCTAAAATCTCCTATTACTGTAAGGTCTGAGGCTTATTATGAGGGGGTAAATCAGGAAGAAGTGGGGAGGTAAGAAGACTAATAGAGGAGACCATTTGGATTTTTTTTTGTGGCAATAGCATAATTGTTAATTTTTTTCATTAAATATTTATCGAGCACCAGACACCAAGGGTACAGAAATGAACAAAACAGGTAAATACTCCTACTGTCATTTTCAAAGGAAAACAAACTCTTATGTGTATATGTTTTACACTAATCAAAATTATAAATGGTATTATGAATCCTCTATACCAAAGGAGTTTTATAAAGGATTTCCATGAACAAATATATGTGGAAATATTGTATGCTAGGTCCTCCTCATAAAGCACATTAGAAAAGTAAAAATTAGAGGAGACTACTTAACTGACAATTTTAAGCCCAACATCCCTATACAAATTTGACTTCACAGCCTAGATTTTGGTTCTGTATTTTTTCCCCTTTTATCTTTTTTTTTTTAAATGTTTTTTATTTATTTTTGAAGGAGAGAGACACCGAGCATGAGCAGGGGAGGAGCAAAGAGAGAGAGGGAGACATAGAATTTGAAGCAGGCTCCAGGCTCTGAGCTGTCAGCACAGAACCTGATGCGGGGCTCGAACTCAGGAACTGTGAGATCATGACCTGAGCTGATTGGAAGCTTAGCTGGCTGAGCCACCCAGACGCCCCCCCACCCCCCTCGATATCTTTGATCATCACCCATAAAACAAATGGGAAACAATGCTCTCTTCTTTACCTTGTACTTCTTAAGTAGAAGGACTTTGCCATTCTATTTAGCCTAACAGTCGCTAACTTCTGGTGATATATGGGCATATATCCTGGTGTCCTCTAAACGGACATGAAGTTTAGGAGCTTGATCTTGATGTTTAAAATAGAGTCTGACAGGGGAGTGACCAAATCTTTCTAAAAAGAGAAGGGAGAATTTAGGAAATGTAGTAAAAATTATAGCAAATCAACAAAAACTCAATTTTTAGAACTTGAAGTTTATAGTTCTTGGGCTAAATCAGCAAAAATTAAACTAAATTCTTTTAGGAAAATTTCAATAAACCTTTTCTAATGCTGCTTCCTTCTGCTTGAGTCAACAGAACTTGAATCCATCCAAATCATACATACTGTACGTGCACCGGTCTCCAGATGGAATAAAAACTCTGGGATTATACTCAGGATTTGCATGCGGTTTTTACTCTGAAGTTCTAGAGTCCTAAATCAATGTCATATAATCTTAGAATTGAAAAGTTAAACTTTTATTGAAAATTGAAAAGTTAAAATTTTAACTTAGAAGTTAGAATATTCCACTCATTGCAGGAGTCCTTTCTACAACAAGCCTGGAAAGTTTTGACCAGTCTCAGCTTAACTGCTTTCTACCATGTGGACATCACTCTCTAAAAAGGCATCCCATCCTTTACTGTATAGCTCCCATGATTAGTACTTTTTCCCACTATTAAGCCGAACTCTCTGGAATATATCTAACACCTCATTTTTTTTGAAAGTCATCGTGCTCCATGAAAATTAGATACAGTGGAAAATGACTTTATTAGCTGGACTTAACAGGAGTTTTATATAATCAGAATAAAAATTATGTATAATGTATTTGTATTTCTAACACCTGAAATCATCCCCCTGTGATATCTCTGGTACAGTGTATTAATACTTTATTCACTAATTTATTTACTCAAATACTACCCTTTTTTTAAGTTTATTTTTATTTGAGAGAGAGAGAGTGAGGGAAGGGCAGAGAGAGGGGGAGACAGAATTCTAACCAGGCTCTGCACTGTCATAGCCTAATGTAGGGTTCGAACTTAGGGACTGTGAGATCATGACCTAAGCTGAAACAAAGACTCCAACACTTAATTGACTGAGCCACCCAGGCGCCCCTCAGATAATATTCTGAGCTACTGTGTTTTAGGCAATAGGTTATCAGTTCTGAGAAGATCAAAGTTCAATTTTTTGTTGTCGTTATTACATTTCACACATCTGGGGCTTTCCTGCCCCCTTGTATAATGCCTCTGGGATGAGATGATTCTCCAGGCTTAATAATTCCCACTCCCCTTCCATATCAAATGGATCTCCCAGATTTATCTGTGAGATCCAAAAACAGAGGACCCCAAGCCCTGGGCTAAGACAGCCCTGTAAGAGTGGAGAGGCTAATGCAGCAACAACTGTGGCCTGGAGGTAATGTGGAGTATCTTTCTACCAGAGGATCCTGGGTCCTAAAGGTGGAGGAGGGTTTGTCCTCCGGCCAGTATTTCATACTTATATGCCATTAAAAATATGACTTTTTGGTAAATATAATCTGTAAAATAGAACTTACAAGTATTTTTAGACTAGCTCAAATCCCATCCGATTCAGCTAGATTTAGTCATGTTGGATGTTTGGCCAAAATTACTTGTTAGTACAATCAAAATACTCAAACCACACCCTAAATAGACAGTTATAACTGGCACTGAAAGAATTTTATTCATTGAAAGTTCTTGGTCATTTTCATATTTAACATTCATTATACTGTGAGGAAATCTCCTGGTTACTTCATTTTATCTTTATTTTTCAAGAGATCAGGTGATTTAAAAAATGAGTAAAAGATTCTTTTTCAATTAGCTACATTTCTGTACAATATCAAGTAAGTCATTCAAAAAGTGAGTCTGTTCAAATGAGCCAAAGAATGAATCAAATAGAAGCTGGACAAGAATTTTAAATTATTTCTGGAGAACAATGTTATGTGCTCACATCACTAAAACCACTCTTAGCTTGAATGGATGGAAATGTATTTCCATTTAGTTTTCATAGCAAAATAAGAGGGGAAAACACAGTTACCTTAGTTAATGTAAACAAAGACAATAAAATATCAGTAATTCCATAATTAAGAATCCGGTTATAAAGTACTTACTAGGCATTGTCCTATGAACTTTAAATATGTTCATTTAATCTTCTCCCCATGCACACTTGGGGATACTATTATCCTCATTTTACAGATGAGGGAATTGAGACATTGAGGAGTAAATACCATACCCAATGTTACATAGTTAGTAAGTGACAGACTCAGGATTTGAGGAAATATGACCATATTTACAAATGAAAGCTCAATTTGTTCAAAAAAAATTAAACACATTTAAAATATATTAGCATTTCCTTTGTATTTGAGCACATAACTCTTTGGATTCTAGGGTAATTGGATGATCCATCATACCTAGCGATCTCTACTTCCTACCTTTTGATTCTGCCTCATCCAGGAATTGGTACAAAGTCCATCTTTCTGAGATTAAAGTGTATTACCCAGAGTCAGGACCAGGACCAATTTTATTGCCTTCTGAAACTTAGTATAGCAAATGCACAATGAATCTTTTTTTTTTCCTTAAAAGTATGGTGACTCAGTCATGAAAACATGTCCAACTTGACTCTCCTTTTAGGATTTTATTATTAAACATATTAATATTTTTCATGAAGTGGTCTACATTTTTATCTGACTAAAATAAAAAGATGTTTTCCAATGCATACACAGGGGTTGTGCAGAATAAAGAAGTAAAAGGTGGGAAGACTTGGGGAGGAGGCTTAGTATCATCTTACCTTTACTTAAGCTCCCTCCAAGCTTGATTGTCTGAGGAGAGGGGCAAGATATCATTGACTCCAAGGATGACTCCACTCTAACACAAATGCCTATAAATTGAGGAAAGGGGTGGTACAGAGGCCTTGGGGACTGGTGCCAAACTCCTTAGTTGTGGAAGTTGTATTCCTTAAATGTGGAAGTTATAAAACTACATAATCTCTAAAAATACTATAAATTCAAACTCTGTCTGGATGGCCTTTTATACCATTTTGATCAAGTTGTATTAATTGCTTGGTGGTTGTTTTTAAGAACTGGGAAGGGAGGTAGAAAATTCTGTTTCCCATAATAGGCTATGAGCATAGAAGAAGCTTTAGGCTGTATAAATGTTTCATGGGATTTTGAATTGTACTAAGAGGAAAAGTCTGCCATTGATGTTCTATCACATCATGTCATGGATAGTTGTGTCAAATCAACATGATGCAACAGTCTGAAATTGAAATCTAAGTTTGAATTCCAATCAGTAGACTTATAAATCTATAATGGTAGTAAATGATTTCTGGAGGGATATACATTATCTGGGTAGCCTTTAGCCATGCTCGTGTGTAAAATGAATCTACAAATGACTAAACATTGAGTGAAGGAATAAGTGAATTAAGGAATGAATAACTGGGCTGCTGGTGAATTATTATTGATTGATGACTTTAATATTCTGTACAACCTAGTTATATCTCTGAGTATCGATGTGATTCTACTTCTATACATCCACTTTTGCAGTTCTTTTCTTCCCTAAGATTGGGAGCAAATACTGTTGTTAGCTGTATTTTCCCAAACATTCCCCAACGCTAGGGCAAATATTAAGCAATGTATAAACATCTGTTGAATTAATATCCTTAGTTTCCTATCTCTGTTACTAATATATCCAAAAAATAAGAGGTTCTATTAGACTTTATTATATCTTAATTCTGCTACTCATATCAAATAACCAGCCGCAGGCTGATGAGAAAGAATAATGACTGTAGACCATAATTGGTTTTACTCACATGTCCACAGAATTGCTCTAAGTGTTTGGAAAATTAGCTTTCTGATGAAAGCTTTGCATAGTGGAAAATGTCCTGTGTTTGTTCTTGGAAGAATTTAGATTTGAGCCCAATTCCAACCCTCTCGATGTGGCTCTTTTAAGTCACCAATCTCATCCTGAACCCTGTCCCCTCATCTGGAAGTGGGTATAGTCTCATGTTCCTCATAGGGTCACTGAGAAGATCAAGTGGCC
The DNA here is from genome assembly GCF_018350155.1 of Leopardus geoffroyi. Lineage (NCBI taxonomy): Eukaryota > Metazoa > Chordata > Mammalia > Carnivora > Felidae > Leopardus > Leopardus geoffroyi. The sequence goes on from NC_059337.1 coordinate 50,040,440, forward strand.
TACCCGGGTATGCTTTATATAATGGAAATTTACACCATATTTGCTTAGAATTCACTAACCTTGCCATAAAAATAGCTGTAACATTCACCTGCTAATCTCCAAATTGGCTGACTCCAAAAGACAAGAAAAATTGACTTCATTTTCCATTTCCAGGGCATCTGGCTCTTCTTCCCCACTTTAGAGTTTCTTCACAGTGACTTTCCTGCCTTTTGACAGCACCATTTTATTTCCTTTCTTTAATGATATAGGACATGTTGCTTATAGTTTTGCTCTGTTTAATGTGGTTCTGCCTCAGGGGTTATTACTGCTAGGGGGATGCTCTATCAAGTTACCTTGCCTTTTCAGTTAAAGAGATTTGAAGGTGTTTATAAACCAAGTGAATGAAATGACTTCAGGTGGAAAATAAAATGAAACGAGGCATAAGTGAATCCTGCAAGATAGTAATGCCATTTAAAGCTAAAATGGATCTAATGTGTTCAAAATCATAAAATTTTACACTGTAAACATACATGTAAACAGCCAAGCTGTCCCACAGAAACTGACTTGAAATCACTTACATAATATTGTTTGTGAACAAAAACGAAACTGAAAGTAATTAAAATAACCCTCTTTTGCGGGGATAACAGGCAGGGATCAAATTTTCAGGTCCTTCTATTATAGGTTAAAAGGCAAAAGTCATTTTAACTGAAAGCTAAAATATGAGAAAAACCTGAGGAAAATACGTAGGCCTGAATGTCAACTTTGGCAAGAATGAAAGTGCTTTTGTTTTTCTCTCATAAAGGGTTTCCTTTATTTTAGCTTTCAGTTTTGTTTGGCTTTGGTGCAGTCTACATGAAGATCCTCCTACAAGGCTGTAAAACACATGCTTTCATTTGGAAAAGAACATTTTTATTGACTCCATACTTTGCTCTAATGCTTTTGAAGTACTCCTTTTATCTAGAGGTTTCAGCCTGGAAACACATTACTACCAGAAGAAAATGTCTGCAATTATAGTTTATAGCCAACACCATGAATTGGCTACACGTAGCTCTTATCATAGGGAGTGCCCCTTGTGTAAGACTTAACAGTGGTTCTCAAAGTGTGGTTTCTGGACCAGCAGCATGCACAGCTCCTGGGTACTTGCATAAATGCAAATTCTCAGACTCTATCCACCCCAGACCTAATGAATGAACATCTCTGAGTGGGGTCCACAAGTAATTACAACATACACTAAAGTTTGAGAACCACAAGCTTGTGGTTACGGAAACCCTAAATGAGGTGACACATTTCTTGCCCCACCCCAGTTTCATTGAGATAATTGACAAATAATACTGTATAAGTTTAAGGTATATAGCATGATAGCTTGACTTATATATAATGTGAAATGATACAATAGGTTCAGCTAATATCCATCATCTCATATTGATACAATACAAAGAAAAGATTAAAAAAAAAGTTCCTCCTTGTGATGAAAACTCTTAGGATCTACTCTCTTAACACCTTTCCTCTATATCTTACAGCAGTGTTAGCTACTGTCAAAATGTTGTGCATTACATTGCCAGCATTTATCTTATAACTGGAAGTTTGTGCCTTTGACCACCTACCTCAGTTTCCTCCACCAGTCTCTGGTAAGCACAAGTCTGATCTCTTTTTTTGAGCGTTTTGTTTTAAATTCCACATAAAAGTACATCATACAATATTTGTCTTTCTCTGACATATTTTTTGTAGCATAAGTGCTTTCAAGGTCTATCCATATTGTTGCAAATGGTAGTATTTCCTCATTTTTATGGCTGCATAATATTCCATTGTATTCACAAGTTCTTTATCCATTCATCCATGGATAGACATCTCGGCTGTTTCCATGCTTTGCCTGTTGTAAATAATGCTGCTATGAAAATGGGAGTGTGTATATCTTTTCAACTTTGTGTTTTTGTCCTCTTTGTATGTATTCCCAGAAGTGGTATTGCTGGATCATATGGTGTTTCTATTTTTAACTTTCTGAGGATCCTCCATACTATTTTCCACAGTGGCTGTACCAACTTACATTCCCATCAAGAGTACACTAAGCTTCTCTTTCTTCCACATCTATGCCAGAATTGGTTGCCTTTTGTGTTTTTGATGATGGCCATTCTAAAAGGCCTGAGGTAATATTCATTGTGGTTTGAATTTGTGTTTCCCTAATGATGTTGAGTATTTTTTCATGTTGGCCTTACCATCTTTGGAAAAATCTTTATTCAAGTCCTTTGCCCAGTTGTTTTTGTTTTTGTTTTGCTATTCAATTGTATGAGTTCTTTATATATCTTGAAAATTAACTTATCAGATATGTGGCTTGCAGATACTTTTTTTTCCCCCATTCTAGTTGTCTTTTCATTTTGTTGATGGTTTCTTTTGCTGTCCAGGAGTTTTTTAGTTTGATGTAATCCCACTTATTTTTTTATTTTGTTTCTTGTGGTTTAGGTATCATATTTCTCTTCAAGGCCCATGTCAAGAAGTTTTATTCCTATGCTTTCTTTTAGGCATTTCATGGTTTCAGGTTTTACATTTTAGTCTCTGATACATTTTGAGTTAATTTTGAGTTGTGCAAGAAAGGGCTCCACTTTCATTTTTTTACATGTGAATATCTAATTATCCTAGCATCATTTATTAAAGAGACCATCTTTTCTCCAATGTGTATTTTTTGGTTTTCTTGTCAAATATAAGGTGACTGTACATGCTCAGATTCATTTCTGGGCTCTTGATTCTGTTCCATTGGTCTGTATATCTGTTTTTATGCCAGTGCCATACTGTTTTGCTTACTGTGGGTTTATAGCATAAGCTTGAAATCATGGAGGGTGATGCCTTCTTTTTTGTTTTTGCTCAGGATGTCTTTGGCTATTAAGAGTCTTTTGTGGTTCCATATAAATTTTAGGAGTGTTTTTTCTACTTCTGTAAAAAATGCTACTGAAGTCTTGATAGAGACTGCATTGATCTTAGGATGGAGTTTGGTAGTATTGGCATTTTAACAATATTCTTCCATTCCATGAACATGACATACTCTTCCATTGACGTTTATCTTCTTCAGTTTCTTTCATCAGTGTCTTCCAGGTTTCAGAGTGAAGATCTTTCATGAGGGAACATATCTCTTACATACATATAAGTGGTTAACATCCTTGGATCCTTCAGATGGTGCTCATGGCCATTATCCTGTTTAACAACAGGTCAAGCTAATAGCACTGACAGTCATAATTCACATTTCTCCTTGTTGGCCCAATTCACAAGACTGATGATTTACCCAGAGGACTCACAATGAGTTATAAACAACATATTCTGAAATGCTCAGACTCCATTAGAGACCTTTTGAGGTGCTAGTAGCAAAAGTGTTTTAATGGTATTGATATTTACCCTGCTCTGATATTCAGCCTGTATTTCCAGGCCATTCCTTTATTTTGAATGGTGGCTTACTCCATGACTTTGCTCATTTCCCCTTGCTGTGTGCCTTTTCTAAGAGCTTGCACCTACTCCCAAGGATTCAATAATTACCTCCTGAATGTAGTTTCTCAACCGACTGCTCTCTTCACTGTATCTTCCAACTTGCCAGTGAATATAGTCACCTTATGTCCTATTGTTAATTCTTACAGAAATAAATACAATGGAATTTATCATATGACTCAAAACCGCTCTCCATCTACACTTCCACGTTTTGGTCAGTGGTAGGTGGCACAGACCTACATTACTTAAGTTTATGACTCTTTGTCCTTTGCTTGCTTTATCTTGTGATGAACTATAGATTCTTCCTTCACAATATTTCTCATATTCCTCCTTCATCTATTTCTGCTGTTGCTATATTTAGATTGTAAGCATTTAAAGTACAAAATTGTTTTTCTAAAGATTTCCTTTCTTTCCTTCCTTCATTCCTTCCCTTTCCCTTTCCCTTCTATGCAAAAGCAAAACCATAGCATGAGTGTTCCAAATTAACCTGTTTGACCTCTCCTCCTTTCTTACCTCCCACTGAGTACAGGTCAATCTCCACCTGGGCCTAACATTCACAGCTCTCCAAGTTCTGATCACAACCAATTTCTTTCAACTCTCCTTCATTCATTCCTTCCTACATATTCTTTACTCCAGTGGTTCTTTTTTTAATGTTTATTTTTGAAAGACAGCACAAGCAGTGGAGGGACAGAGGGAGAGGGAGACAGAGAATCTGAAGCAGCCTCTGTGCTATCAGCACAAAGCCCAACATGGGGTTCAAATCCATGAGCTGTGAGATCATGACCTGAGCTAAAGTCAGATGTTCAAACAACTGAGCCACCCAGGCACCCCATACTCTGGTGGCTCTTAAAGTCAGCTGGAGGGCTGGTTAAAACAGATTTTTGGAACCTACCCCTTAACTCAGTAGGTCTTTGGGGGGTAAGGCCCAAGATTTTGCATTACTAATGAGTTCTCAACTATTAATGGATAAACTGCTTATCGCTTATATTCATTTATTGAAAACCTAACTTCCAATATGACTCTATTTGGAGATGGGGCCTCTGAGGAAGTAATCAAGGTCAAATGAGGTCATAAGAGTTGGGTCCTGACCTAATAGGATATGTCCCTATGAAACAGCCACCAGAGATTTCCCTCTCTACTATGTGAGGACATCATGAGATGGCAGCCACCTGTAAGCTAGGAAGAGGGTTTTCACCAGAAACTGAATCAATCAGTACCTCCAGCCTCCAGACTGTAAGAAAATAAATTTCTGTTATTTATGCCACCCAGTCTATGGTACTCTGTTTTAGTGGTCTGAGCTTACCAACATATCAGGAGACCCTGATGCTGCTGCTCCAGGGACTACACTTTGAGAAGCACTTCTCCAGCCTCCTGATGGGTTCCTTGTCAAGTTAGCCTCTGCGCCATGCTGACCGGCTTTCCTCTTCCTCCCTTGCTCAAACCTCACACATCCTTCAAAGCCTACCATGGGCCACACTTGTTATCTGAAGACTCTCAGCTCTCCTGCCCATAGTTGTTTTCTCCCTCCCCTTTGGATCCATCTGATATTTAGCATAGACTACCTTGTATGATTATTTTTCACTTTACATAGTTGTTATAGCTTCACTGTAAGCTCCTTGGAACAGATAATTTTTCTCATGTCTTACACCCAGCATAGTGCTTTGCAATAGCAAGAGTGAGACATGTTGTTATTTGACAACCATGGCGTGTATGGAGAAGAAGTTCATAAAAACTGCAGGTGTGATTCCTTCAGGTGTCAGTGTCATAGGTTTCTCCATCACTCTGAGAGCCTCTTGGCATTATGAAGTTAGTTTACAGGCAAATGTGCTTGTTGGTTTCCTTGCTTAGCTGTATTTGAAGAGAGTTCTTCATGTTTGTAGAAGAAAGGGGTATTTTTTTGATAGTGCATCTAGTAATAATGATGGTGCAATACGAATTGGCAATGAGAGATTGCTGTGCACTGTCTCACATGTATTACTACTTGTGATCCTCCCAGCCACACAATGGACTTAGGAATACTACGCTAGCTGCTTTACAGACGGGAAAACTGAAGCTTACAGAGGGTAAGTGATTGATCCCAAGGTCACAGAGCCAGGCAGAGGTAGTGGAGATGTTTAAGCTGTGACTGTATGGTTACCCGTTCCCGTCTTAACCAAAATATCAGTTCCTTGTCCCTTCTCCTAAATGAGAGCACGTTATGCCAGAGGTTTATACAAGGTTGACTTCCAACCTTTAGAGATTTAGAGTCACTATTTCCATGCCATGTGACATAGTTCATATTTCTTTTTCTAAGATAAATCAAGCACTTAATAACAAGGCTTAATGTCTACCGCTAAGGGGTAACTGAAGGAGAAAACATCCCGTCTTTTTTTCAGAAATTAGTTATAAAGGGCATATGGAGGTTGTGAGGCAATAGTCTGTGGTTTTTCAATTAATGCCACTGACCTCATTGGTCACAAAACCTGCTCTCAGTGAATAAAAAACAGACATTATGGCTCAGTAGGTACAGAGATACTGTATTGCATTTTGCTTTCTTGACTCAGTGATTTGTAGAATGTTTTTCTGACATCTCAGTTTGTCAGCATTTCCACTGAATTTTCAAATAACTGATTCTAACCTCTGTTTCACTTTCCAATCAGATCTAAGACCAAAATAATAGCAGTAACCAAAATGTGAAAAAATACCATAGTTACCCACAGTAAGAAAGTATTATATGATTTTGGAAATACCTGTTTTATCATTGACTTAGCATTTGCTTAATTTTAATGCTTTACATAATTACTCTGATATTTTTCATTAAATAAGATTTAAAATTATTCAATTACAGATACACATATTATATTATATCTATTATATATATATATATATCATATCTATGTACAAATATAAAGTGCGTGTGTGTTTGTGTGTGTGTGTGTGTGTGTGTGTGTGTGTGTGTGTGTGTAGTTCCCATTCCAGACAATTCTCCTACCTCCAGAGCAATTTTGAGATCTTTTGAATCCTTCAGAGGAACTTTAATTGAGCTGTTTATTCTAGCCCACAGATTTAAATCTAAAGCCCTGAAGGACTTCAAAATGAACTGCTTTGGGTTAATTATACTTTGGAATTCAATTAAAGTAATTTACTTTGCATAACAAAGTATGCTCTTCATATTTCTTTTTTTAAAAGTTTTTATTTCAATTCTAGTTAGTTAACATACAATCTAATATTAATTTCAGGTGTACAATATAGTGATTCAGCACTTCATACAACACCCAGTGCTCATCACAACAAGTGTGCTCCTTAATCCCCATCACCTATTTTACCCATCCCCCCATTCACCTCCCCTCTGGTAACTAACTGTAAGTTTGTTCTCTAAGGTTAAGAGTCTGTTTCTTGGTTTGCCTCCCTGGTTTTTACCTTTGCTTGTTTTGTTCCTTAAATTTCATTTATAAGTGATATCATATGACATTTGTCTTACTCTGACTGACTTATTTCCCTTAGCTTAATACTCTCTAGCTCTATCCATGTTGTTGCAAATGGAAAGATTTAATTGTTTTTTATGGCAATGGACACTTGGGCTTTTTCCATAATTTGGCTATCATAGATAATGCTGCTATAAATTTTGGGGTGCATATATCCTTTCAAATTAATATTTTTATATTATTTGGGTAAATACCTAGTACTGCAATTGCTGGATAGTAGGGTAGTTCTGTTTTCCACTTTTGAGGAACCATGCTGTTTTCCAGAGTGGCTGCACCAGATAGCATTCTCACCAACAGTGCAAGGGCAAGGGGGTTCCCCTTTCTCGGTATCCTCGCCAACACCTGTTTTTTCTTGTGTTGTTGATTTTAGCCATTCTGACAAGTGTGAGGTGGTGTCTCATTGTAGTTTTGATTTGCATTTCCCTGATGATGAATGATGTTGAGCATCTTTTCATGTGTCTGTTAGCCATCTGTAAGTCTCCTTTGGAGAAATGTCCGCTCATGTCTTCTGCTCATTTTTTAATTGGATTATTTGAGTGGTGAGTGTTACATTTTCTTTATATGATTCAAAAAGAAATACTGGGACGTTTTGGGATGATTTCAAAGGGCAGAACATTGTAAGCAGGCAGAAAAAAATCTACCATAATTTCACCACACAGAAGTCAATGCGGCTTTATTTTGAAATCTTCTAAAAGAAATTTATTATCCTAAATCTTTATTCCTTTAACAAGAGTTATTTCACTAGCCCATGCCTTTTGTACTGCTAAACTGCAGCGTCAATCTCCCCACATCTCTCCATCACTGTTGCCAGCCCAGCTGCCAAAGTATCAGCCTGAGCCCTTCTTATCTCCCTTCAATCTTTTTTCTGAGATGTCAGAAAAACATTCTACTTTTTCACACTGCACCCTTGCTCAAATTACTTCCATGGCGTCTACTGCTCTTGGGTGAAATGACTGTCTCAAAAGAACACCCAGAGGCAGTATGGAATATCAGAACAATAATTTGAAGATCTTTGACTTCTCAATGTTCTGAGACTCAAGTGAGAAAAAGGTATTTGAAGATGCCTGTAATCTGCAGTAAATGCCAGGTGTGAGTGCTTTTACTTAGATCTTTGAATGCAATGCCAAATGCCAAGTGTTTAGTTTCCAATAGCAAAAAAAAGTAATTAATTTTAGAAAAATATACATTACTTCCAGATTTATTTTAAATAATATCAGCCAGTGAGAGGCAAGTAACAGAGAACACTTAATACTAGAAAACAAGGTTCTAATACCACTGATACTCTTCATGGCCTTGGAATGAGATCTGGTTCTCACCCGACTAAGAAATCAAAAGATGGACCTCTTACACAGAGCAACATAGTTATTGATTTTACATGAGTAGTGTTAGGAAAAAATCTTTCAAATATTTATGTTAAAAAAATGAAAAAATAATAAAAGTATATCTATTCTGACCTATCAATACGTATACTTAGAACACTGCACTAAGAATAATAACTTCCCCCTTGCGTGACATACAACAAATATCTGCTTAATCTGTGCTGTGAGGACTAATCTTGCAAATGATTTTACCAATGACTCCCAGTTGTCTCAGTTTGGCTTCAGGTTTCCAGAGAAGTTGAGATGCTGAGCAAGATAAATTGCATTATGAGAAATGGAGATCTGGGATTTTGATGCTCTGGCCAGAATATAATGGAAATATTCCTGTGAATGAAAAGCTAAAACATTTTTTTTTTCATTCTGGACAGCTCAGTCATCAAAATGTGATGTTTTACCTCACTCCAGAGAGAATTATTCTGATGCTTGACTTGCTTATTTTAATGTATTAATTGTTGACAACCCAAATGAGAGTCAGTATGAAAGAAAAACCTAGCAAAGTCATGAAGATTTGCCTTTGTATCAGCCAGGGTATCAATAGCAAACAGAAACTCAAATTGCAGTAATTTTGGATGGTTTAATAAAGTGCCTGCCTGTGAAGGTTTAGATGGGGATTTAGGGAAAAACAGAAGGGGTAGTGGATCTGTTAACACCCACAGTCTGTAAAATATGAGGGGCAGAAGTAGCTACTGGGATCCAGAAGGAGAGAGTTTTCTAGGGAAGAAAGGTACTTTGAAAGGACAGTAAACTGAATGGACCAAGCCCAGAGGGAGCCTGGAGAAGGAATAACTGACCTAGTCTCTCCTCGCATGGAGCTTCAGAGGAGCCCTCTACTGGCTGACCCAATAAGGAAATAAGGAGTGAGAGAGTCCATAGCTGTAACCCATACAGCCCAGCCTCCTGGGAAGAAAAGGGTCCATTAGGAGCGGCAAATGGAAGACATTTAGCCCAGCCTTTCACTGTAGTTTATCTAGCATCTAGCACAGAGGCTGACACATGGTAAATCCTCCTAAAAATGTGTCAAATGAAAGCATAGATGAATCACCCAGGGGCCTAAACTGAAAACAGTCATGTATTTCATTTTTTTTCCTCATTGCTTTTGAGTTTTATGTTAATAGATTAAATAAAACATGATTTTAAGAGTCTGATAAAAATCTCTAATCCTATTCTTTTAATCTACCTTTATACATCTGTTTGTATTTCTCCATTGGCATTCAGTATATTTTACCTTGTACGAAAACTGAATAGCATCAGCCATCAAATCGTAAGCTTTCTTCCTAAGGGAACACACACACACACACACACACACTTTGGGTGCTCTGCAGTGTCTAGCCCAGGGCTGTGAACATATTTACTTTGAATAAAGGTTTGTCGAAGGATTTGTAATTATATAAATTCAAATATAAGGACTATGGTCATACTGTATAATTTTTAATTTCCTGCATTTAATTTTCTACCATTCATTTGTTCTAAAATTCACTGATCATCTACTTTGCATCTAGCACATAGATTTCAACGATGAGTAAGCAAGGTCTCTGTCCTCCTACGGCTTACATTGGGATAGGAGAGAAATATAAACCAGCAATCATTCTATGATTCAGTGTGCTAAGGAGAGTTACAAAATGGTACTTATGCTGGTGAAGAACAAGGGTGGTGAACAGTAGAAGAGGGAGGGTAGTCCAAAGCAGCAATATCCTACACACAGACACAATAGATTGCAGAGGAATGAAATCAGGCTATATTAGAAAAGGTTTTCTGAAAGCAGTATGCATTTCCTTACATTCAGCTTGACTTTCTATAATGTAATTATTCTCCATTAATATTTAATTTTTTAAAATGTTTATTTTTGAGAGAGAGAGAGCCAGCATGTGTCCAAGTGGCGGGGGGGGGGGGGGGGGTGGGGAGAGAGACAGAATCTGAAACAGGCTCCAGGCTCTAAGCTGTCAGCACAGAGCCTGGGGCGGGGCTCAAACTCTGAACAGTGAGATCATGACCTGAGACAAAGTCAGATGCTTAACTGACTGAGCCACCCAGTCGCCCCATTCCCAATTAATATTTAAAAGGTATCCTGGATACTGAGCATGCCCAGTAACTGCAACCAGAATGAGGGGAAACTGAAAAGTGGAGGAAGAAGTTAGAAGTTTGGGGATATAGTTTGTTGCTGACATGAAAGATTTAGTCATACTAAAATGAAAAGTAAGGATCCTGAAGTAAACTCAGTTATTCAAACTCAAGAGAAGAAAGCATAGGCTGTAGGAAATAAGAATACATTCTGATTTCTTTTCTGATTAAAATAAGTATGAGATAGGGGCACCTGGGGTGGCTTAGTTGGTTGAGCATCTAACTTTGGCTCAGGTCCAACTTTTATCTCATGATTCCTGAGTTCGAGCCTCATATCAGGTTCACTGCTGTCAGCACAGAGCCCACTTCAGATCCTCTGTCCCCTTCTCTCTCTGCTGCCTACCTCCCACTTGTACTCTGCCTCTCTCTCAAAAATAAACTTAAAAAAATAAGTATGAGATAGTAGCAAGGGCATTGTCTCTACCACTTATCTACATGACTTTTGCAAATTTCTTAATTTATTTGTGACTCCATTTTATTATTTAGTTGAGAGAGAGAGAGAGAGAGAGAGAGAGAGAGACAGAGAGAGAGAGACAGAGAGAGAAAGAGAGAATTCCAAGCAGGCTCTGCACTGCCAGAGCCCAGTTCTGCCAACATGCTGGAGGAGATGGGGTGGGGGGAGGGGCTTAACTCGGGGCTTGAGTTGAGATCATGTCCAGAGCCAAAACCAAGAGTCAGATTCTTAACCAACTGAGCCACCCAGGTGCCCCATGTGACTCCATTTCTTAATCTGAGAGGTATGGATTCTGTTACTGGCCTCACAGGATTATTGGGAGGAACTGCATAGTTGTAGACAACTTACTTGCTACAAAGTATTGCTCAGCATTACAGTAACCTTGTCTGACACCTGCCATTTCTACTTTGGGAAAGGATTCAACAAACTCAGAACCGTATCACATCACCACTCCTATTACAGTTATTTGTGTACAACTTTTTGACTGGACTGAAGAGCCTCATCCAGCTTTAAATGTTATCAGACCAACTGCAACATTTGAAGAGCCAAATATCATAAATTCTCCATTTTCCCCTGCACTGCTAAAACATTCTAATGTCTTGGAAGGCAGTGCTAGCTAGTTAAATTTCACTGTTCCAGGGATAAAACAGTGACATAAATCTTTTGGATGGGATTCTGGATCTCTGGTTACCTCTGAAAGGCTTATCAGCTAAAATGAGAAACCACTTCTGACTCTGCTTCCCAATCAGTATTAAACTGAAGATAACCAACTGGATTTTAATATTACTTCCCCATGTAAGCTGAGAATATTCCTTGGTGTTTTCACCCATCAGTGACATGCAGTAAGTCATTTCTTTATTTTGATGTCAGTTCTTTTGTCATGTAAATATTATTAATGTAAGTTCTCCTACATTTCTGAAAAGAAGAGATCCTTGGGGTGCTTGGGTGGCTCCCTCAGTTGAATGTCCGACTTCGGCTCAGGTCATGATCCCACAGTTTGTGAGTTTGAGCCCCGCATCGGGTCTGTGCTGACAGCTCAGACCCTGGAGCCTGCTTCGGATTCTGTCTCCCCCTCTCTCTGCCCCTCTCCTGCTTGCACCTCTTTCTCTCTCTCAAAACTAAATAAGCACTAAAAAAAAATTTAAGAAGAGATCTTTTCTACAGTGAGCAATATCAGAAGGGTTTTTTTCTACTTATGGACATAACTTCTATAGTTTTAGAACCTAATTGGAGATAATTATTGCTTTATACATAATGTGTATAGTAAAGTATATTCACAGATTCCAAATGTGAATCAGTGGTGATCTGATTTCCATTTCAAATTAAAATACGTTATTCTCTCCTTTAGTAGGAAACAGGTCATTAAAATGACGAAAAGTATCTGATTTTTTTAAATAAGCAAGGACTCAAAGATATTGCTCATAAAAAGTTAGTAAGAGGACAGATCATAGAATAAAACATTTTATCTCATAATTTTAATTCACATACTCATTAAATATATATATTTAATTACATATATATTTCTTTATGAGTCAGTTGTAACTTAGACATAAATATCCCTTTGTCTGTAAAGCTTTTGAGATTCAGATTACTCAAGCTATTATAAAAGCTCAGATAAAGAAACAATATGACGCAGAGTAGCTCAGCAATTAATCATTCTGTACCTCATTCCAAATTGTGTTATCCACTGAAAAAAAATTCTACTTACTATGTTAAACTTTTGTACATTTTCCACTGTCTGCTACTCCATGAAATATTCAAAAAGCCCTTGATATAATGAAATAGCAGTTAGAAAAGTTTTTTAATGAATATTAGAATCAAGATGAAGAAAATTTTGTACCAGCTTCTAACAATATAATACATCCCTGAAAAACAACAACAAAAGTATAAGTTTTAAAGCTAACTACCCAATCTAAACTATTGGATTAGCTTTAAGAAAGAATAGATGATAATTATTAGAAATGCTAAAATAATTTTTAATATTATTACACAAAACCTACAGTATTTCTGTATATTTTAATGGTGTAGAGAAATCTAAGATGCCTTCAACTAGAACTATTGATCCAAAATAGGTGGTGATGTGAATTTTGTTGTAAAAGCAAAATAAACATTTTTTTCCTAATAAAAATAAACCCTGGATATTCTTGACATAGTGGGTTTTTTAAGAGCACACATATATACTTTCCTGGACAGTTTGTATATCCAGAATACCCTACTCTTAGTACCACCTCATGACTCAGTTTACCCACTGGACTTTGTACTTTTCCTGTCTTCTCAAGTCTAAACATTCCTTCCTCTGGGGTGCCAGGGTGGCTCAGTCAGTGAAGCATTCGAATCTTGATTTCAGCTCAAATCATGATCTCACAGGCTTGTGGGATCATGCCCTATATCAGATTCTGCGCTGACAGCATGGAGGCTACTTGGGATTCTTTATCTGCCCCCTCCCTGCTTTTACTCTTTCTCTCTCAAAACAAATAAACTTAAAAAAAACTTTTCCTTCTTCTGACATGAACTGTGTTACAACACTTACCAGTTTTCAGTCTAATAAGAGCAGGGTGTCCCAATCTCGGCATTATTGCGATTTGGAGACAGAGAAACATGTGCACCATAAGGTATTTAACAACTTGCCATGTCTCCACTCACTAGATACCAGTAACATGACCACCACTCCCAGATGCACAATCAAAACTCTCAGGATATTGCCAAATGCCCTTAGGGGAACAAAATTACCTTATTTGTTACCTTATTTCCTGCTGAGGAACTGCCTTATTAAAGCAACGGTGTATGTAACATCATGTTCAGTTTTGACTATATGCCTCAATGTAGGAAACTTCATTCAGAGGTGATATTCAGTAAATATTTATAAAGTGAATGCAGAATAAGATGGTGTTTTATTACTGCAGTTCATAGCTAGAATTATAAATATGTTATTCTTATAAAAGGAACTATCAGTTTTACTTGAGGACTTAATACTTCTATATCTGTCTTGGACTGGTTTATTTCCAATATTTGGAACAGAAAGAAAAAATAAGATTTTTCCAAATAGATTGTTCTCACTTGAACTCTGTGGTTCCCAAATTCCTAATGGGACTCAATCCCTAGCACGTTTTTATTTTTTTTCTCTTTTTTACTGCTAGAGAAAGATGATATCTAAATTTATTCCAAAACAAAGAAATCAAGGTGAAAATGGGAGAGAAAGGAGCAAAGGAGAAAAAAAAAAAACAGAAGGAAAAGAAATACATGAGCAAGAAAGATACAGTATGTTTTTCTACACTTATAATCTATTTATGAAAAAACTGAATTAAAATAAATAATTTTAGGGGTGCCTGGGTTGCTCATTCGGTTAAATGTCCAGTTCTGGATTTTCGCTCGGGTCGTGATCGCATGGTTTGTGAGTTTGAATCCCACATCTAGCTCTGTGCTGACAGGGCAGAGACTACTTGGGATTTTCTCTCTCTCTCTCTCTCTCTCTCTCTCTCTCTCTCTCTACCCCTGCTCATGCGCGTTTTCTCTCTCTTTCAAAATAAATAAGAAAAAGAAAAGAAAAGAAACAATTTTGACATTTTTTTTTGACTTTCCTATTTCTGTAAATAATTTTGAAGCACAGGCAAAACAAAGTATGCTGTCAGTCAGGTATCAGAGAGAAAAGCTGGCTAACCACCACCAGGTCAAGGAAGAGCTAACTGCCAGCCCCTCGCAAGTCCTTAGTCCCTACTCCCCAGAGAGAGCTGCTCTCTTGACTTCACTTAAGTCCTTTCCTTGCCATGTGTTGTCATTATACTGTGTATTCCTGAACACTAAAGTTTCTGGAATTTTTATAAATTTAATCATGCAATATATATTCCTTAGTTATCTGGTTGCTTTTATTGAACATTTTGTTTCTCCTTATTCATCCATGTTGTGTGTTAGGGCTGTATAGGTTTTCACTGTATGAATATGCCACAATTTATTTTACTGTTCAACTGTTAATGGACAGGTTTTTTTTTTTGTTTTTTTTTCCTGTGAATTTTCTTATATGTGTCTCTTTTGGTGCACATGCATACAGATATCTTTCAGATTTGTGCCTAGGAATTGAATTGCTATGTCATAGGGAAGGCAAATCTTCAACCTTAGTAAATAATACCAAACTCCTGGGGCACCTAGGTGGCTCAGTCGACTAAGCATCCAACTTTGGCTCAGGTCATGATTTTGCTGTTCTTGAGTTCGAGTCCCGCATTGGGCTCTGTGCTGACTGCTCAGAGCCTGGAGCCTGTTTCAGATTCTGTGTCTCCCTCTATGTCCTTCTGCCACTCTCCCACTCATACTCTGTCTCTGTCTCTCTCTCTCAAAAATAAGTAAACATTAAAAAAATTAAAAAAATACCAAACTCTTTTCCAATTTATAGTCACACCAAAATTGATATACATGGGTAGCTTTGTGTGCTGTGACATCTATGCTGGAAGATGGGCTATGTGCCTACAAAAGCAAAGGTTTCATACACTCAAATTTTCTGGGAACAAAACTGCAACACTATATGATGCATTAAAATTACATTCATATTTATAAGGTTCAGAAAATCTTGAGGGATGATGGATTCAAGGGAATAATGTTTTGAATATTTCTTTATCTCTTGACAATCCCTCATGGGCTCAACTCTTTTTTCCTTTCTCGAATTATCCCAAGATATAACCTGGGTTAGCATAGTACATTAAAAGGAGTATTTGTAGCATTTAATTGAACACTATCAGAAACCACAGTGTTAAAGACAAGCGAAGGACCTACCTAACACCTACCTTGGTACTACAGGCAAAGCACGCACCTTTGATGTAGTTCACAAAGTTTAAATACCCATTAAGAAACACATAGAAATCTGGAGCATTTTCATCACAGGAACAAAAAAAAAAGCGTACACTTTCTTAGGATCCCTCATGAATGAAGACACTGTCCTCATATTCATTTTTACTATTTCTGTGGTACAATTAGTTACGTTCTAGAGTTTGACCCCGCATTTGGCTTTTTGTGACTCATACTGACATTTTCAATAATCTCTCAGAAATGGCTGATCTGAAATGCATATAATTACTAAAATACAATAAATCACAAAGCAACTTGAAAGAAAGGCTGCTTACTAGTAATATCCTAAAAGCTTAGGAGGTGGAAGTTGGCCACATGAAATAGACCTAAGTTTCCAATAAAATTCTTACCTCTTGGTCCATTTTAAAGTAAAAGTTAAAATTTCTCTCAGATAAAGTTAGAGTAAAATGAGATTTTCCTTCCTGAAACCCCAGAACACGAGATTTTACATTTAAAGTAAGATTTGGGGAGTTATCATCATAATTTGGAAGTTACCGAGAGCTGCAAACACTACATCTATCTACTGAATTGAAAAGACTATCACAGCCATGGGTATTCAAAACTAAGTTTTACTAAATTGTATGATGTCAGAATCACCAACAACAGTCAACCACTCCATACAGTTTTAGTATTAAGCACATCCTAGTATTACTGAAATATAAAATTATGAATCATGAAGGCTAAAACACGTTGATAATTTTCTATTAAACATAATCCTCAATTCTTATTGCTGGTTTAATTTATAGTAGTAAAAACTATTAATAATATTTATAATAATTTATAATAATATTTATGTTGAATTTTAGTTGTGTTCAGCCTACTTTATTCTCACATCCAATTTGTTACTTACTCTGTGAGGTCTGAGTGTCTATGAATTTCTTTATCAAGGCATCAGTTGTCTGGGTATAAAGACTGAGAGCATATCTCAGAGACTGAAGATCTGGGCTTTTCTCCAAGAAATTCTTTTTCAGGCCATTTCCTCCTGCATGAAAGTATTGCTAAAAAGAAAAAAAATATATAACATAAGCAGAAGGATTTAGAAAAAAGTATTCATGGAAGGATTTTTTTTTTTTGGCTGTAATAGTGATGCTCAAATGGAATAATACTGTATGATCAATGTAAAATATCAACAAAGGGATAGTCCTACCACTTTCCCATTGCTAAGGATTAACCCTGTAATTCAGATTCCCTCAATATCTCTGAACAGTTGCTTTATATCACAGACCCCAGATCCTTGAAGCTTAAGATTTTTCCTCTCATTCAAAACTTGAGGTAAGCATATGGGATCATGAAGATACACTGATCAGAAGGCTTATAGAATGACAGGTTGAGATGACAGTTGTCAACTTGATTATTAGTTGGTTTCCAGGACATAAAAAAATATCCGAGGTTGTCAAAATTTCACAAAGAGGGTAGTACCTGGTCACATATTTTCCAGATACTAGTTTGTGATTCTAGACCAGGTGTCCACTGCTCTATCTTCCTTTGCTCTAAACACACAATAGTCGGGGCGCCTGGGTGGCGCAGTCGGTTGAGCGTCCGACTTCAGCCAGGTCACGATCTCGCGGTCCGTGAGTTCAAGCCCCGCGTCGGGCTCTGGGCTGATGGCTCAGAGCCTGGAGCCTGTTTCCGATTCTGTGTCTCCCTCTCTCTCTGCCCCTCCCCCGTTCATGCTGTCTCTCTCTGTCCCAAAGATAAATAAACGTTGAAAAAAAAAATAAAAATAAAAAATAAAAATAAATAAATAAATAAACACACAATAGTGCAAATACAGTCTGACCTGAGGATGCAGAGTGGTCTTCAAGGTCCCCTGAACCTTGTGTTTGATAAATGTAATATAACATCCAATAAACTCAAACCACTACGAATCTATAGCTAAGATAATAGAAGAGATATATGCTCTTGAAGAATAAATATAGTCATTGAGGGATGTTAGCATTTTTCATACTGCAAATATGTGCAGAAATCACTTTGGAAGGCAGAATATATACAAATACGTGATAGAACTAAGGATATTTTTTCCTACCCATTTATAGATGATAACATATTTACAGTGAACTGTTAAGGTTAGATAAATAGTTCTCTCTCCCTGTATGGACTGTACTAAACTATACACTCACTGCAACCTGACTTGCTTTGATCTATGATTCTCACAGAATGACATATTTTGAGAAAGATCAACAAATGATTCTGATACTCTCTCCTAAATGGGTATGTGTCATCTCTTTATCCCAATCCTCACACATTTCTGAGGTAAAACAATTCAATTAAATGAAAAATCATAATTACCTTAGTTTTCTCCCTTATTTGAGGGGGATGGAGAAAAGTATTCTGGGCATTTGTAGGCAGCTGAGTACACTTTCAAAGAGTGTGATGAAGAGAAGATTTAGGGCATAAGCCAGAGAAAGTAGGCAATGGGAGTGGAATTTAAAGAAAGATTGCTTCCACTGCAGATACTGTCCCTCCCCAGGGAGAAAAATTTATAGCCACTTAAAACTGCATTTACTGATTCTAGCTGGGTGTGTTGTAAAAACCCAAGCTGTGCCAAAAGCCACCTATGTTCATGTAAAGGAGGTACAGAAAAGTGACAAAAGATTTTTCCTTTTAAGAGATGATGAGACACAATACTTAAAATCATCCTAACCCTTAATCTTCCTATAAAAATGTTAAAATGGGGCATCTGGGTGGTCAGTTGGTTGAGCATCCAACTTTGGTCATGATCTCATGGTTTGTGAGTTCAAGCCCCACATCGGGCTGGCTGCTGTCAGTGCAGAGCCTGCTTCAGATCCTCTGTCCCCCCATCTCTCTGCCCCTCCCCTGCTGTGCTCTTTCAAAAATAAAAATTAAAAAAAAAACTTTTAAAAATGTTAAAATACTTTCCCATGCAGAAAGTATTTATTGAGGATTATGAGTCCAGAATTATTTCAGGTGCCTTGATGGATCAAAAATTGTGATCATTCCTTATTTCAGGAAATATGTTTAAGGTGGAAAATATTAAATGGATGTATTGAGAAGGGAAGGTTCAGCTTGTATTTGACTATTTCCCCAGAGCAGTGGAGGGGTGCTCTCTGGAGTTGTATTTATATAATGAAGCAAAGAGCCATCATATGAAACAACTCACCCTCAATGTAAAGAGCAGTTGGATAAATGGAACCAAAATAGGCAAGCTCTCTGGGAATGTGGGGAACACATTCTGCTTCTCAGACTTTTTCAGACAAGCCTCATAGTTATCAAACCTGAGCACAAGTGCCAGGAGATTATGATAAAAAGAAAACCAAGGAGTACCATCTGAACTGATGTTTTGCCACCTCTTGGGACTATTGAGAGTTATCAGGAAAAGTTGTGAAAGACTTTGAAATGGACAAAAAGATCAGTGGATGTTCTACCTCGTGTACCCATCAGGTTATCTATGCTTTTCATTGTCTTTGAGCTATTTAAAACTCTGTAAACGATAGAAAATGGATAATCATGTAAATGACTCTTGTCCATCGAAATGCAAATTAATTATTTCTGGGGGGATGCAACTGATTATTGTTCTGTGAATAGACCCTCTTAGCCTCTATTTGTAAATTGATTCCAGCCTGCCTTATTGCTCATCTTGTGGTTCTTGGAATTCTCCCATAAGCTAGTTGTAAGATCTTACTGGTTCCCCCATTAATGATAAGTCAAATAACATGTTTGACAAGTTTTATTTATTTATTTATGTATTTATTGTGCATGAATGTCCCAATTTTTTTTTTTTTAATTTTATTTATTTTGGGAGAAAGAGGTAGCGAGAGTCGGGGAGGGGCAGTGAGAGGGGGAGAGAGTGAATCTCAAGCAGGCTCCACACTGACAGCATAGAGCCAGACACAGGGCTCAAATTCACAAAACTGAGATCATGACCTGAGCTGAAACCAAGAGTCTGATGCTTAACTGACTGAGCCACCCAGGTGCCCCCACAATCCTCTGTTTTAAAAACTTCTTTGTGTATATAAGGCAGTGTGGTGACAGCATTCACAAGGGTGGCCATAGTTTTCACACTGACAGTTTGTGAGGACAGAACTATGGGCTCGCACTGACAGTATCAGTGGTGGTGTTTGCCTTCCTGCCTGCTCTGCTTCTATCCCTTAACAAATACTTATTAAACTTGTATCATAAACCAGACCTTGTGCTGAACGCCAAGGATAGAAAGCAGTAGAGGTACAGAAGGTGTTCTCAAAGGGATGATAGTTTAGTAGGAAATGTAACCAAACGGTCAATGAATGACTCCTATAATGTTACAGATGTAAGAAAAATAATTTGAAAATACAGATAATGGAGGTAGCAATCATTTCCATTGGGGAAGGAGTCAGGAAAGGTTTCCAAAGAGGTGACATCTTCGGTGTTTGTCAGTCTTTTAGCACTGCCATTTGTACATTCAACAGCAACTAGATCATTCATTACGGTGGAGGAGAGAAAAAGGACACTCCCATTTATTTTAGATAACCAAGGGAAACCATGGCAATCCCAGTATTACTTAAGAGGAAATGAAATAATAGTTATCACAATACAGTTCCTTGGTATCATTTAAAATACACTGGTTGCTACTGTTAATCTGTTCTCATCCTTAAACTTGTGCTGCCTGCGAGCCACATGTTGCCTCTAGGCAGTAAAGGGCCTGGAGAACTTGAGATGACATTGTACCCTTAAAGATTCACAATGCTCATCAACGTGTGAAAGGCTCTGAGATCCACTGTTGTAAGGAAATCTGTTTGACCTTTCATTAACATACCTGCCTTTTAAAATTATTTGGCTTTAGAACATCTATCACACAGGGCATCTATTAACACTCATGGGGAATGATATGTGCCATGGGATATGATTTAGGAAACCCTAGGAGAGAATCAGGTGACTAGACTTCATAGAATGCAAGATATTTCTAAGGGTCTAGAAGGCTTCATAGAAGAAGGGAAGTCTGAAGAGTTAGTCTCTGAAGGCATAGATTGTGTATTTGTTCTTTTTCTTTTTTAATGTTTATTTTTGAGAGAGAGGGAGTATGCACATGCAAGTTGGGGAGAAGCAAGAGAGGGAGAGAGAGAGACTCTGGAATGTCAGCACAGAGCCCATGCAGGGCTCGAACTCACCAACCATGAGATCATGGACCTGAGTCAATATCAAGGATTGCACACTTGACTGACTGAGCCACTCAGGCTCCCCTACTGTGTCCTTTTTCTTGACCCCCTCATAATTGTATAGGAAGACATGTTTTTAGCATGAATACATTATCTTGTAGGCCTCTGGGACATGGGGAACTAACCATGAAACGAAAACATAAACAAGGAATGAGTTTGTTCCTGCCTAAGGGTCCCCTAGAGTTTTTGGTTATGATACTGAACTGACTTGACTTCCTCCTTTGTAGACATAGGGTATTATGAGTCATTCTTTTAAAGGCTCTAGCAGGATTGTAAGGAAACAGTACAAGATGTGTAAGGGCAGAAATGATGCTTTTGTCTTTTGAGTGCATGGTATAATAAGAGATGTTGCAATCCAAACCCTGGACAGAAGGTAGCAATTTTAGGAGAAAAAATAAGTTGCTTCTATTCAGTGAGTACAGATAAATAACACATGCCACAGGCTCCTAACTCAAAGGGCAGAGGAAATGATTTTTATGGTTATGCAAATGCAAACTCAATGAAAATACTACTTTATAGAAGCCTTTCACAGAGTGTTCAGAACCTGGGTGACTGCTCCTGAGAACATGGGTCTGTTTATCTCACTGGCACAGATAATAAGAAAGGGAGCTGCAATTATTGCATACACCTTGGCATCTGGAGATTTCACATTCAGTTTGACTCTGTGAGAGCTCCTGGAAGAAGCAGGAAAAGTAGAGTTTGGGTTTTGCTGAGGCTTGGGTTTGAAGCATATAAAAATGAGGCTGATGTGTGGGAGTGAATGTCTTAGTTATTAAACAAACTCCACTATCCACAGCTCAATGCAGCTTAGTTGATCTCCCTTCATTATAGTAAGCATTTTTTTTGGGGGGGGGGTGGGATTATATGCTAGAGAAGAATTTGTGTATATGGGGTTTTAAAGCCTGCTAGATGTTTCCCTTATGCATGTAAAAAGTGGATTTTTCTCCATTGGTTCTAAACAAAGAAAAAATGGGGACTCAGCTTCATGTTGTTCCTCTGCAACCAGTGGTATAAACAAAGAACCTCCAGCTTAATCTATTCAGACGTTTACTTAGAATAATATGAATTCGCAGAAAATAATTGGCAAAAGTAAGTTGGGACAGGTTATTTTCTCCTCATTCAAGAAAGGGATTTTTAATTAGAGAGCTGAGGACAGATGGCTATTCACAGTTGTGAAGGATAAGGATGTCAGCTGGATGTCATTCTCTCTACCCTTGGCCCTGTCCTGGCTGATATTTTCACCATGGACTTGGACAAAAGCAGAAAGCATGCTTTTAAAATGTACAGTTCAGCCAGGCTTGATGTTATTGCTTCAAATGACAGGAAGTGGTTTCAGAAAGGTCTTGGCAGCCTGGAATCGTGGTTCAACATTTACAGAATGGGCTGAAAAAAAATAAAAAAGGAAAAGACCTATATTTATAATAAAAAGTTTACTGCAAAGTATGGAATGGGGGTGATCTGGCTTTAATACCAGTAAAATTTCAGACGAGATTGGGTGTGTTCAGGGTGGTATGGCTATAGACAATACCAGTAAAATTTCAAAAGCCATAAAGCTTTATTTTCTTTCAGGTTTAACATGATTTAATAAGTGATGGGGCAGCTATCAAAGATAATGAATTCTGATCATGCATTAATATAGATAGACCGATGAAGACAAAGCCTGTGATAGAGCAACAGCATTCTCTGCTTATTAGAACATATTTGAAATATTGGGGTCATTACAAATTTATCCCTAGGCCTCATCATTTATAAGAAATATGAAAAAGTGGAGGGCATCCAAAGGTGGTAGACTGCCAGAATTTTGTAAGATCCAGAAGGCATGTCATTTAATAAATGGCTGTTGATAAATCGGGGAGACATGACAGTTTCCTTCAGTGTATGAGAGGCTATCAAATGGAAAAGGAAGTAGAAATAAGGACAGAAGGACGAATGTAGAGCTAAAAGTACGAAACAGTTATTGGATTGATACCTTTTTAATAATAAGTGTATCTTAAAAATTGAAGCTGCTACCTGTAAGTGAGGTCCCATCACTGGCCATTAAGTGGTGGCCATTTGACTATGAGCCAACAACATTGTAGATGACATCTATATGAGTAGGGAAGGAGATGTTGGATTCTGTTTCTATTCTGAGATTTTAGGATCTTTTCCACCTCTTTGACTCTCTGCTTTTTACTTTAAAATGTGTGAGAAAATGTAAATTCATCATTTTTCCTCTTTGCAGCGTACTCCATGCATAGATTATGTAACCTCAGAGAGTATCCTTTTTTCCTTTGTTGAACGGGAGCAGAAACATGCACCCTGCCTGACTGTGGTATTGTAGGGATGAAATGAATTTTTCAATCTGGAAGAGATCTGTGAACTGTGGAGTTCTTTTTACTTAGAAGAAGACATGCTTAATTAGCAGAATAACTCCTGAAACTTGAGCCTTGCTTTGTTTCCTAAGCACCAGCCCCTCTTACCAGCATTTACTAGATATTTATTTCTATGCTCCTGCTACCATATCTAACTTCATTGTGGCAGTAGAAAAACAGCCCTCCTGCCTGATTTTTTTTTTCCCCAGTGGAACCATGCTTTCTCATCCTCTGGGCTGAGTCAACTGTTGCCAAGTTCCAGTGAGTCTCCCCTTCAAGTGTCAATCATATCCATCTTTCACTTCTACTCCTAAGGCTAGTAACCTATCGATAGCCATCATCATTTTATGCATTAAATAACTGTAAATGATCTCTGTGAGTAAATCTTGAACTATTCCAAGCATTTTGCACCTTTCTGTAAGATTTCCATTGGTAAAATGCCATATCTAGTATGCCATATATTTATGAAATCATCAGTGGCTCCTCTTTTAAAGAATACACTGAAGGTGCAAAAGCATCTCTGTTCTTTCAACCCAAACATTTCCTGAATCCTCATTTTACATGGCTTTACTATCCTAACCTCCAGTTATATCTAGACCAGTCCCATAGCATAGTTCAGTCACTGATGGCCAGTCCTCTGGTCTTGTGCCTTTCCATGATGAAGTCCCTTTCCTCTGATTATGTTCAAGTCATGAATCTTCCTTCAGGAAAAACTACTGTCTTTCCAATCCAGCCCGTGGACTCCCATCTGTCCTTCAAGATCCTCCTCCAGCTTTTCCTGATCCCCTGAGCTCACACTGGTTGCTCCCTCTTCTCAATCCTTACCACTTTTTAATCTGGGCCCCTCAATTGGCATCTGTATCACCTGTTACATATCTTACACTGTTTTCTTTTTCTTTTTTCTTTCTTCTTTCTTTCTTTCTTTCTTTCTTTCTTTCTTTCTTTCTTTCTTTCATTCATTCCTTCTTTCTTTCATATTTTAATTTGCATCCAAGTTAGTTACCATATAGTGCAACAATGATTTCAGGAGTACATTCCTTAATGTCCCTTACCCATTTAGCCCATCCCCCCTCCCACAACCCCTCCAGCAACCCTCTGTTTGTTCTCCATATTTAAGAGTCTCTTCTGTTTTGTCCCCCTCCCTGTTTTTATATTATTTTTGCTTCCCTTCCCTTGTGTCATCTGTTCTGTGTCTTAAAGTCCTCATATGAGTGAAGTCATATATTTGTCTTTCTCTAATTTCACTTAACATAGTACCTTCTAGTTCCACCCGCATAGTTACAAATGGTAAGATTTCATTCTTTTTGATTGCCGAGTAATACTCCATTGTATATATATACCACATCTTCTTTATCCACTCATCCATCACTGGACATTTGGGCTCTTTCCATACTTTGGCTATTGTTGATAATGCTGCTATAAACATTGCGGTGCATGTGTCCCTTCGAAACAGCACACCTGTATCCCTTGGATAAATACCTAGTAGTGCAATTGCTGTTTTCTTATAAGTTAACATGTATCATTATTTAATTTTTAATGTACTTGAAAAGAAACTCCTTGAAAAGAAAACCACAACAACAACAAAAAGCAGCACTGCTTCCCAGAGGGGAGTCTCAGGGAACACTCAAGAATCTTATGGGGTTTGTGCCCTTAGAGAGAAAAGATGCTGAGCATAGAAAACCAAAAGGCCAGAGGATAAAGCCATAAGGACTTGGACCATTGCTTGGAGCAGAGAGTCAGATGTAATATTTAGTTTCATTGAGAGAGAATGAAGGGCCTATTAAGGAAGGAGGAAAAAAAAAAACAATTGTAGTAGAATATGTGAGATCTTGAGTAAAACAGTAGAAAGAGGCTCATCCAAAATAAACCAGTGTTAAGGTGATCTGATAGTCACATTTATAAGGAACTTTCTATATGGCAGGAGCTATTTTAATTGTTTTCCATGTGATAACTCATTTAATTTGCTGACAATAATTTCTTCAGCCCTGTTATTTTTCCCATTGGAGTGGACAGTGACTTACACACTGCAGTTTTTTCTCTCTCAATTACTTACTGTCCTGAGACTCTGATCATTGCCAGTGATATAATTCCTCAGGTGGTTCCAAATATTTTATTTACATTTGTATTTACATCCATATTCTGATATTTGCAAAGGCTTCCACCTTAATACAGTAATGGGATTTAGTAATTTAAGGGTGGGTGGGGAGGAAAACTATTATTCCATCTGAATGGAGATTGAAAGAGCTATGTGTAAATATCATTTTCTTATATTAAAGAAAAACCAGATAGATTTTGTTCTGTTTATAATATTCTTCATAAAGCTACAAAACATAAAGCACTGAAGACCTGGTTGTTATTTCTGAGAAAAAAAAATAGTACTGCTGAAATTAAATCAGGATAAATACTGTCTGTACCCTTAACAAGCCATTCCTTTTATAAGCCCAGTAAAAATTCTCAATTCCTCTAATTCATTAAATTTGTCATATAATTTGAAGATTTTTTATGATCTATTTTTACTGACTGATGGGAACATGCTAATGTTTCTTTACAAGTTTGCAGGAAGAATTTTCTTCCTGGTTTCATACACTATTTTGATAGCACTTACCCATCATCACATATTTTTGGAAAATTCATTCAGACAATTCATTTTGCAAACTCAGATATAATCTGCCTTTAACAACTAAGACTTATTTCTTTTTTAAGGAATTATTTGATAGATATTTTAGAAATTACTTTCTACTACAACTGGAGTCCTCGTGTATACATCAGATCAGAATATGCTACTCTTTCCCGTTTACCTCGATGTAAGCGTCAGCATTTTGGTTCCCATCCAGTGTTCCTCTTTTTTTCCCTACAGTACTCAACAGTCATGATCTGTTCCTCTACACTGGACTATTTGAAGTTCTCAGACTGATTCACCCCTTCTCGCATTCCATTCAAGCTTTTCTCTAAGGCCTGCAATGACTTTCCCCCTTGCTTTGCCCATTTCAGCCTCTCAATCCCAAAGCTTCCCTCTCTTTCCCCTAGTGAGTCACAGAGAATATATTACCCTGTCTGCAGTCCCCAGCACTTTGTCCACACCTCTTATTTGATCAATTGTAGAGGTTGGTGTTCTTAAGTCTAGAGCAAGATCTCTCCTTGGTTTAGCCTCCTCCTTGCTTACCATATTTCCTACATACAAGTAAGCTCTCAAGTAATGATTTTTGAATTGCAATAGTCCAAACTAGGTAAGTGATTTTGTACTTCTCATGAGCAGCTGAATTTTAAATAATGCAAAAACTAAACTTATGATAAAAAAGATACAGAGAAGCAGCCACCAAAACTGCCTCATGAATAATGGATAGCAGGATAGTGTAGGACCTCAGTCAGGGTAACAGCCTCAGAGGCATAATATCATATGTCTTGCTATTTGTCTGAAATCCAAATTTTCAGAAATGGTGTTATCTCGGATTAAATATGTAATAAGTAAATTCCAAAGCTATATTTGAATAGATATTCACATTTAGTACAAATTCTCTCCTTTATATCCAAAAAAATTAACATTTCTAGAGGGCCCTAATTCACATGGTTATTATTTTTAGGGAAGTCTCTGTATTGTCCCTACATGATGTCAAACATATGCAACATACATTGTAGAGTATCATGTTTGGGTACAAAGAACAAGTTGTTCCAGGGAAATCTGGAAGGTTGGACAAAAATAAAACCAGCCAGCTTATTTTCTGGTTTTTTGATTTTCAAATTTATCAGAAAATAACCTGAGGTTTGTTCAAGACAGGAATTTCCTTAAGTTCTTGGGATTCATGCTCAGGTCAAGAGTACCTATTGTTGAGAAAAAGGTCTGTTTTTTTTTTTTTTTTTTGAAAGAAATCCACATTTCAGGGAATTTCATAGCAGTCCTAAGTCTTCGTGACATAAGGGATTTTTGGAACTTATGCCACATTCTCTCCTTTTGACTCATAACTGAAACCTGTGACTGGTATGACAAAATAGTCCAGTTAAAATTTTAGTATTTAAAATTTATTATTTGAGAGAGAGAGCGCACAAGCGAGGGAGGCACAGAATCAGAGGCAGGCTCTGAGCTGTCAGCACAGAGCCTGACATGGGGCTCAAACTCACAAACTGCAAGATCATGACTTGAGACGAAGGCAGACTCTTAACCGGTTGAGCCATCCAGGCACCCCAAAGTTTTACTATTTAAGAGAGTTAATATTTTTAGAGGTTGAAAGATTTTAAATCATCTTTAGAAAATAAAATAAATAATTGAAATCTGGTATTTAATCTAGAAATAACTAATTTCTCTAAAGAAATATTATCCATTTTGGCCTGTGGCATTTTACCAATACTCTGTTAATAGTTAGGGAAATAATGTGACACAGAAGCAAGGACAATGACATTAGAGGTAGGAGTCCTTTCTCAGCTCTGCCAATTACTAGCAGCTTTCTGGCCTTTGATGGTAACTTAAACCTGCTCAGCCTCCATTGTTTAATCTATAAGATGTGAATGATAACTCTTGACATACCTAACAGCCAGATGTTTTTAAAGATCAGGCGAGAAGATGTACATAAATGGAAGATATTTGAAAGAATGTAAACCACTATTTCAGTCTGTAGTCTACAAACTCCATAGCATTTTCCTTCTTCATTTTTTATTTCCAGCTTATGTGCATAAACTGAGTTAAAGAAGAACCAGGATCATGTC
This sequence comes from Leopardus geoffroyi, assembly GCF_018350155.1. NCBI lineage: Eukaryota > Metazoa > Chordata > Mammalia > Carnivora > Felidae > Leopardus > Leopardus geoffroyi. The sequence goes on from NC_059337.1 coordinate 50,068,337, forward strand.
TTTGGCAGCCTTTGTGAGTTAGCATGGGTAGCATCTGGTGCTTCTGCAGAAGAACATCTTTCTCATGAGGTCTCTGCTAGTATTACAGGGGTCCCTCTGCTGGGCTTCAAGCCGACCTTGAATCGCTATCTATCAGAGCTGCAATTCTTTTAAGTAGTATTCCTCTTTTTCCTGAATTCCTTTGTAGTCAACAACAGAATTAGTGTTTGGTAGGATAATCAGTTGGGTAAAATCTCAGAATCAGACAAGGTAACGGGAGTCCCAGCTTTGGCAAACTGACTACAGGGCCATAGAAATGAATGCCCAGGTACATGTGTTGGCAGATAGGCAGACTACAGACCAAAAGAGTCTCATAATAGGCCCAGTAGGTGTAGCATAGAGGCCTGACCTCAGGCTCTGAGGGTCAGGAGGATCAGGGTGAGACCTGAGTCCTAGAGAAACAAGATAATGACATGGACCCATTTACTACTGGATCTTGGACACCAGCTGGTGGAAGTGTCTGAGACTGAATTAAAAGATCATCCCAGATGACATGACAGGAAGATGGGGTAGTTGAACTGTCAAGATGTAGAACAATTGATGTTAGGGATAAGAGCCAGGTCTGAATGCTATTCTCTTTTCATAACACATATTTCCCCTTCTCTCTCAAAGTCCTACAGTGACTTAATAAAATCCATGAAGGGCTGTATTCAGTTTCTAAAACTCTTATTTTTTCCCCGTGTTCATGGTTCACTTCAAAGTTCTTATTATTTTCTACTAGCATTTCCTAATTTGTAGGAACTAATGGCTATTAGTTCTGCTCTAACTCCAAAGGTCAGTCATTTCTTATTCATGTTTTGAAATTATTATTTATTTAAAATGTTTTTTGTTTATTTTTGAGAGAGAGGATCTGAAGCTGGCTTTGCACTGACAACATTGAGCCCAATGTGGGTCTTGAGCTGAGGAACCGCGAGATCATGACCTGAGCCCAGGTTGGACGCTCAACCGATTAAGCCACCCAGGTGCTCTGAAAATAATTTTTTAAAAACAGCTGTTTTTGCTATTTTCTCTGTTTTTTTCATGTTTTCCATTTTTTCCCCTCAAAATGACTGTGCAAAATTTCCATACTTCCAGGTAACTCTCTAGCTGCAGCTTTAGAAACTCCATTGCTGTACTCTCACTGCCTAAATTCATACTCTCCAGTTTCCACCAGGTGTCACAAAATTCTCACCTCACAACTTTTATTTTGCAGTTTTTGACATTGAAGCAGGAAAAGATGGCATCTTATTAAATGCTGAAACTGCAAAATAAAAGCTGTGAGTTAACAGTTTTGTTAAGGTGCCCAATTGTTGCACAAGTCTCTTTTAATGAATTCCATAGTAATGTCTGTTTCTATCCTGTGAGACTGTTCTGTGCTCTGAAAGGGGTTCATTGTAGCTAACAGTTTTTGCTACACTGGTCACACATGCTGGACGATAATAGATGCCTTCCCCCGGTGAAGCATGGTGACAATGGACAGGGTTTAAATTTAGACAATAAATTTTCACTCTTCGATAAGCTTTCACATAAAAATATAAAATGCATGTATATAAATATGAAATATATGTACATAAACAGAAAAGGAATTATGTGGAAACAAAGAGCTTCTAAGTTACATTTTGAGGTCTGTCCATATTTAGCCCATACCACAGTAACTTTTGGTCAACCTTTGGCTATGAAAAATTGATGCACACAACACAATGCCTTTGGGTTTTCTGCAGAAAATTAAATTATTGCACTTACTAAGAGAGAGGAGAAGATTGATCTCTTGAAAGCCATTTCAACAAGCATAGAAAACATAAAAAGAAATTCTGTTAACCCCAAACCTCCTGAAGCGTCTATTTAATTGAACTTTGGTGGGGGGTATATGTCTTTCTTTGCAAACACATGTTACAGCAAAAGTTTCACACACATTTTCTAGAGACAAAGGAAGCAAGTATAAGGACAGAGTAAGGTGGATACTGTGGACACAGTATGCACTCAATCTGACACAATCCGTATGGGAATATACCCATACAACTATCTCCTGTATCTATGGATGGCACAGCACTATAGATAGGCATGTGGGAGAACTTTCTCTGAGGGTAAACAGAGGACTCTGGATGCGTGATTCAGGAGTCCTGTAACCTTACCTTGATAGTAGCCAAGACCACCTCCATCACAGCACACTGTCTTGGTGTCAGACCCTTGGCATCCTCCCGAATCATGTGCTCCTAGAAAACAGGGTAACGATTACTTATAAATTAACCAGTTCATTCATTTAACAACTATTTTCAAACAAAATCTGCATAACGACCACAGGGACACATTTTAGATGATTATTTTGTCATATATCTAATCAATAGCTACTCTTCAAAAAAAAAAAAAAAAAAGAAATACTGAAATTTGATCCATATGGGGCTTTACTTTTCGCTTACAAGTTAATGTTAGGAAAAAAAAGAGAGACCTGGAAAAATGTGTCAAAGTGTTTTCAATGTCTGTCACACTGAGGAAGATTAGTCATGACCGGGAGTTAGAAGGTAATTTTGGCTTCTTTCAATCACTACTGTTAAAGTCTACTTTAAATATAATGCCCCCAATTTAGTCTCTTTCTTGCATTCCCTTAATGCTTTGTCATTAGTAATGAAAGCCCCCAAGAGTTAACTGCATTTGGCTCTGCAGATTTTCAATATTTTAAAATATTTTTCAATATTTTAGAGCTGATTTCCATACTTACAATGGATATTCCTCATTGTTCACTATGGACTGTCTCAACCCATCATTCAAAGTTTTTAGGGAAATCATGGTATAAAGTTGAAGACAATAATACAAGAAATAGAAATCTAAGAGAAAAATGTTAAAAATTCCTCACTCTCCAAACTGATAATATCCCCAGAGCAGCCACTATTCTAGCCAACAACATATCATATGCCAGTGCTGTCCTAGTGATTGTGATACGCTGTTCAGTAAAAGAAAGAGTTTTGTCCTCCTGGAGCTTAAATTCTAACTTACCTAGGTGCCTCTATGCTAATTAAAGGAAAGGCCATGTGGGTGGACACAGCTCTGAGAAGGAATGACTTAATGATCAGTCAGTGCCTTTTGTCAGTAATAACAGGTGCCTCTTTTTCTACAGGGCACAGCTCTACATCAACACAGATGGCTTGGCAAGTGGAGCATGGGCTCTATTAGAGCAGTTTACTTGCTCCCTCAGACAGGCACTTGTGTGCAATGCACAAATTGTGCAATCATGCCCAGTGACTCCTCCTATTGTAGCCCTTTTCTTATTCTGTTATTTGGTAGATACCATGACTTCCTGAAGATAATCTTGATCTACATCTTGTCTGCAGTCTTTCAGGGCCTATCTTGGCAATTATAACCTGTTAGGCATTCAGTGTATTTTTGGTAGCTGAACTGTATTTCTTTCAGCATATCTTGTAGGGTCCAATACGCCTGAATGAAAGCATATTCTTTTGGGTAGTTTCGAAAAAATGATACCATGCTTCATGGACCCATCACATACAATTCTGCATCTTACTACATCTTTCTCTGATAGAGTTTTAAACTCAAACATATAAGCCAATTTAATATTTTAAAAATATGAGTATTAACTATCCATTGAGACTCAAACAGTAATGGGAAATGTTTACTAAATTATAGGGGGAAATGCTTTAGAGTAAGTAAATATAAGTATTTCATATTAAATCTCTGGCTTCAACTCCTTCTATGTTACAGAAAAAAATATTTTTTGTAAGAAATAATTTTCTGGGATTTAGAAATAGTTCTTTCAAGTAAGGGAATCTCTGAAAGGGGCTGGCAATGAGTTATTGCCCAATGAGTTACTGCTTGCTTGCAGTAAGTAAACTTACAGTCTTTGATGTATTAATTGGTTTTAACATTGCATCACCTCTCCATGAAAATTTATGTTTTAAAAAAATTATGCCAGCCTGGGTGGCTCAGTCAGGTAAGGGTCCAACTTCGTCTCAGGTCATGATCTCAAGGTTTGTGAGTTCAAGCCCTGCATTGAGTTCTGTGCTGACAGTGCGGAGCCTGCTTTGGGTCCTCTGCCTCTCTCTGCTTCTCTTTAATGTTTAAAATAAACATTAAAAAACATGCCAAATAAATCTGATCCTATTAAACAGTAATAATTTGGGCATACATAGTAAACATACATTATGAAGCTCCAGACCAGGAAGTAATATAGAATATGTCAAATGGGTGAATAGTTCTTTAATGGATTATTATTAAATCATAATCAAATGCAGAAAAACAATTTCCCTCCTTGTTTTATTTTCCTTGACCTTGTATTCTTTAAAATAAGTTGGTTACTTGTGTTTTTTGATTTAAATGTTTTAATGTTTATTTTTTTGAGAGAAAGAGAGACAGAAGGCAAGCAATGGAGGGGTGGAGAGAGAGAGACACAGAATCTGAAGCAGGCTCTGAGTTGTCAGCATAGAGCCCGATGCGGGGCTCAAACTCACGAACTGAGAGATCATGACCTGAGCCAAAGTTGGATGCTAAACTGACTGAGCCACCCAGGCACCCAAGTTATTTGTTCATATTTCCATACAGGACTTCTAAATTTATCCAAATATGCTTTCAAACTAATATATGAAAAATGTAAAGGCCCTTTGTTTAAGATGAAAAAAAAAAATGGAAGTGACATTTTAGTATAAAATAAGGGAAAATGACTTTGTAAAATTTGAAGTTCTTTATTCTGACAAAAATTTGAATTTTGCATAATATTTTAAAGGTCTTTTTCTGTAATTCAAATAATAATGACCAAATAGATTAATAATTAAAAATTAAAAAAATCAAGGACCAATAATAGAAAAATATAATTTAGAACTACGTTATTTTTCTATCACCTATGTATACAAGATTCTATTTTTAGTCCTTTGGATTATTTCAGTGCTGATGATATAATCCCTTTAGGATACCTTATTAAAATTTTGTTTTTAGTTTAGTATATTCTTGAAGAAGTTTGCAAGTTGCAAAGGGACCTAAAGTCCTAAAGTGTTATGTTTTTTGTGAACTCCGATTTCCCCCCACTAACAGCTCCCCTCTAGGGAGCTGTCTCTAGTCCACTAAAAGTTCATAAGATTTGAACAGCGTGGATTAAACCCCCAGCTCAGGGGTTGGTCTGTGAGTTAAGCCAAATGGCCTATGTCACAGTGGTTGGCTTCATATCAGAGCCCATGATGTGCTGGTGGTATTTGCTGGAATTTCCCACATCAAATTGGGTGTTCTCCTCTACACAATTCAAGTTTGAATGATGCTATATGGCAGAGACAACCATCTTACCAATAGAAAGGTAGGTTTGTTACGGCCATATATCAAACAAGGAAAGAACATAGTTGAGAGATACTAACTGGGTTCTGTAACATCTTTGAGTTCCTAATCAAGCAGCGATGGAAAGCAGAGTTAGCTAGGACTATAAAATTTCATGTAGCAATAAATTCCTCCCTTGTTTACGTTAGTCTGGCTTTCTAGCACTTGGAACTGAAAACAGTTCTGGCTGATATAACTTCTAACTCAGGAAACAGTAGCCATGGGAGATAGAGTATGTTTCCTGGTATCACACAGATGCTAGAAGCAGGGCCAGGGCCATTTCTTTTGTAATGAGATACTATGCTGTTTCACCTTCATGGCTTTATATAAGAAATTTCAACCCTGTATAAACCTATTTTTCAAAGAAGGGAATAGAAATCCCACGAAGAAAATAAGGGGGATAAAGCAAGGGAGCAAGATGTGCGTGGCAGTAACTTCTACCTTTTACCTTTCCTCCAAACCATCAACGTAACTGAATACCTGTGGGAAGCAATTCTGGTGACAATGCAGTATTTTAAGTGGATTATTAGCTTTTAATGTTACTTTCCGAGTAAGTATATACTTTAGGGTACTGAAATTACAGGACACCTACCTCATCTCAGTAAGTAATTATGCAGTCAAATAGATTATCCTTCTCCTGTGTTATATACACAAAACAATTCCAGCAATACCTAACTGAGCTGCCACCTTCTGTGAGTGGGAGGTGGCATAGTTTTTGCAATTACCATGCAAAGATAAGGTATGCATTATCTAATTTATCCTCACAGTAATCCAAGTGTTAACTTTTTTTTTTTTTTTCCACTTTACAAATGCCAAATCTGATGAGTAAAAAGGTTAGATACTTTGGCCAATTTGGAAACAATTGAAGTAGAATTTGAACCAAGGAGTTTCGTATCTGGAACGCATCCCCATGATACACACTATATACTAAGAGACAAAAAAGGAATTAAAACATCATGTATTTCTACGATAGGCACAATGTTGGCCTATATGTCATCTATTGATAAATGACTGGATAAAGAAAGTGTGGTATGTACATACAATGGAATCTTATTTGGCTCCTAAAAAGAAGGAAATCTACCCATATACAACAAAATGGAAGAACTTGAAGGACATTATTCCAAGTAAAAAAGTCAGTCACAGAAGCACAATATGTATTTTAACCAGTGAAGTTCCTATCCTTGAAGGACAGAACCTGAGGTTCCCTGCACAGTCCTGTGAATTTCAGCAATAATAAAGGGTAGGGTTATTTAGTCAGCAAATCCTCATTTATAATATGCTTGAATATATTGACAAGTTCAATAGCTGCTTTGATGAGTTTCATTTTCCCACACTAGCTTTGTGTAGACTTTAATGGATTTCTATGAAGCACTCAACTTTGCCTTTATTCATACAAAGCCTGATTAGTATAAGAAAGAAAATATGTTATCAAATTTACCCCAAAAGAAGTAATGCTGAAAACTAGAACACAAAATAAAAAATTCCTAGTTGCCCTTCTAATTTGAAATATTAGACCTATGAAGGAAAAAAGAAAACCGTACAATTCAGTCCCTAAATTTTGACCTGAATTTTGTTTTTGTTTTGAGAGAGGGAAAGAGCACGAGCAGGGGAGAGTGGCAGAGGGAGAGAGAATTTTAAGCAGGCTCCACCCTTAGCACCAAGCCCAAGACAGGGCTTGATCCCATAACCCTGGGATCATAACCTGAGCCAAAAATGAAGAGTGGTTCACTTACCCGATTGAGCCCTTCAAGTGCCCCAGCCTGATTCATCCTTAAAGCAGATTGTGAGAGTACATTCATACATCTTAGTCCTGCCATGCTAGATATCATTACTAGTAGGAGGACAGTTTCTTGCTGAATTGTAGTTAGCTCATTACTTTTCACAGACAACCAATAATCCCTTTATTCTTTCCTTAAAATTTTTAAAACATGTTTATTTTTAAGAGAGACAGAGAGAGACAGAGTGATACTTGGGGAAGGGCAGAGAGGGAGACACAGAATCTGAAGCAGGCTCCAGGGTCTGAGCTGTCAGCACGGAGCCCGGCGTGGGGCTCGAACTCACAAGCTGTGAGATCATGACTTGAGCCGAAGTCAGACACTTAACAAACTGAGCTACCTAGGTACTTGATTTTTTTTTTTCTTTTGATACACGATAAATGTTTCCATTTATTCAGCATCTCAACGTGCGCAGCACCTACATCACAATATTGGTCGGCACCTGTATAAAACTACAGATTCTGTGAACAGAGGTAAATATAGAAATCTTAAATCTCATCACAGCAATAGAAACACTTCGCAATTTTTCAAAGGTCCAATTACATCACTATATGCTTCACACGTGACTCACTGAATATAGGCAAGTGGTCAAGGATGACCACACTCTGCACTTCGGACATCTCAATTTGTGACACTTTGGGCTCTGAGATGAGATTTCATGCCATAATTTAAAGCATTTAAGACTTACAATGTGAGTACTTTAAATACAGAATAGCCACACATTCCAGCCCCTGCCCCCTCCAATCAACACAGAGATCTATTACCTTCAGTTTGGATAATTGTCCAAGATCTTTAGCTGCAATGAAAATCATCTGAGGTCCCTAGAGACACACACAGAAAAGGAGAGAGAATATTCGGTCAGTCTTAAATCTTCAGTACCCAGTAGAAAGGTGGTCAATAGACAATTTGCTTTATTTCCCTTATTACATTTGTGACATTTATACCATACATACTTAATTGGTCTATTTTACAGATTGGGCCAAAGAGATCTCGTACTGCTGGCAATATAATTGTCCTCATAGGCATCCCACTCCTGAAGGCTGAGTTACTGCATGGGTTACTACTAATGTAGCCATTTTTATGTAACATATGGATTAAATCAATGATCTTTAACATTTGTTTGTTTATATTAGAGGTAGCTCTCTCACTCTATGTGGCACCAAATTAGATCTATGCAAACTTTCAAGATACAGAGCTGAGGAAGACGAAGCTGCCTCTCCTCCAATGCTGTGCAGCCTATCAGAGACCTGCCCTCCTAGCTCCTCCCTCAGCCAGAGGATCTTCCTAGGACAAGAGTTTGAAAAGTGGGAAGAGTTTGAAAAACACAGGAATAAACCATCCACAGCACTACCAGATTGAAAAACTAGAGACTTGGCTGTTGGCATAAGTGACAGGAAAGAACTAAATTTGGTACTAAGTTCATTAGTGCCCTAGAATATTGCCTCAGGAGAGAACAATCAACTATTCTGAAGTACTGTTCTTCATTTTTTAGTGGATCCTGTGAATTTATTTGGAAATTAAGGACTACAAAGTTTATGAGAACAGCAACTGTGTCTAATATTTTTTTATCCCCACCACAGGGCAAAGAACATACCAGAAGCTCAAAGAACACATAGTGAATGAATGAATGAATGATCGATATTGCTTCATACTTTGAGATCTCAATGCTAGAGAAAATTGATGTGATAGTAAGCTTTGCTAGGGAAGACTTTTAGAAAAATGAAATGTCATATATAGAGTTTCTGCTATAACATGATGTATGTAGTTTTGAAAAACCTCATTCTACAAAACTGAGCACTAGAAATAGTAGGGCTCATGGGGAAAACAGCAAATGGGCAGCACAGTGAAACTCATGCAATTTTATTACCAACTATCAAAAACATTAAGTGCTACTTTCAGAGGTAGCTTGTATAGTTCACAGGGAGCTCAGAGAGGCTGGTGGCTGCTATAAAGGGCATTAAAAATGCAAAATAATAAATAACCCAAACAAAAATCAACAAAACAATAGAATACAAGTGTGGGATGGGGAAGTACCCATGCAAGTGGAGCTCTTAGCACAGGGGGAGGGTAGGCTGCCATTTGTGAGAGCCATGCAAGCTTCATCTTTTTGGATACAAGAACTATGTACAAGTGTATCCGCCACCCCTATGCAGTAGCTCAGTTGAATGCTCTTTCCTTCTGCTGAATTTATAGGTCTTCTATTACATTCCAGAATCTCCCACCTAGGAAAATTTATATATAAACCAGCTTAACTTCCAGATTATACTGACATCATTCCCCTATTTACCAATCACACCATAGCTAACTGGTGTTATAGAAATGTATTATGTGTTTTAGCAGAATAAAGTGTGTGTTTATAGCCTATGTATATGGAGAGCCAAATTACATACCTAAAGTATTTTATCACTTGCTGGCAGAAAATCAATAAAAACATGAATCTTTGCTTCTTGGAACATTTTATAAGAAAACATTTTCTATATGATTTCATTGGATAAATATGGACTGGGTGTGCATTGTTAATGGTGAAAACAGGTTAGTTTAGTTTGTAATTACTCCTTATTTGCATCAACTTGCCTTCCCCAGTCACAGAAAAAAATTGTTTGCTCCATAACAGGTACATGTTATGGTTATTTCTTCTTTTGCTTGACTCAGGGTATGTGAACTGAGATATCTGGTACTGTGTATCCACTTGACCGTTGTCTAACTTTGCTGCCAAATGATCTTTCTTATTCCTTTTTATTTCACTGTGTATGATACAATCACATTCTTCTAATCCACTAGAAGGTGTCTCCTCTGTTAATCTCCATGTTGGAATAGATGAAAGTAAAATGGAAAATAGAAAAAAATTCTCTATAGCAGGGTTAGATATATCTTATTAAACTATAAAGTTTTAGGGAAAAAACAAACTGGGGATATTCTATCCTTAATTTATTTTCCTGGGTTCTCACAGTGAAATTAAATTTAAAAATTATGTGTATAGCAGATAATTCTATGAGTTGAACTTTCATACTTTCTTTTCCTTCAAAAAATGAGGTTCTGAATGTCAAGTATGAAGTCTGACTGCTATTGACATTATTTAAAACTGATTTGTATGTTAAAATACATTTGAATGATCATTGTCTAGATAGTCTTTACCAAAGATGTTTTCCCAAAATAGATTTAATTATCATTTCAGCTGGATAAAAACCATTCACTTAAACAAAGTACAATTAGATGGGTTACTAAAAGTATAATCAAGAGAGAGGGGGGATGATGGAACAGGAGGATCCTGCGCTCACTTCATCCCATAGTCTCACCAAGGAAACAGGTATAGCTATACAATTAACTCTGTAAACAACTGAAGGCTGGCAGAACAGACCTTCCACAGCTAGTTGTAAAGAGAAGTCCATATCAAAAAGGGTAGGAGAAGCTGAGATGCAAACAGTAGGGACATCATAAGCACAGAGAAGTGAGGGGATCAGACCCTACAGTGGGTACCCCTGGCCCTGGGGACCCACTCTGGGAGAGCTGGATGACTATAGAAAACCAAGTCCCTGCCCCTATAAAGGCAGAAAACTAAATAACTTGGCCAGAACCACAGAAGCAATAGTTTGAAAAATGCCTGGGTTATATGTGAAATTGATCAGCTAATTTTAAGATGTATGCCAGAGGGTCTGCAATCTGCAGGAGTTTTCTCTGGGAACAAAGTACTGGCAGGTCCAATGTTTCTTGTCCTCCTCAGCCTAAATACCTGGACACTTGTGGGCTATTGTGGGCAAAGTAGTCTCCATCTACTTTGCCATCAATACATGCCCTGATCAAGTGCCCCTCTAGACTGACTCTTGCCATCAAAATGACAGATAACTCCACATCCCAGCATGTCCACAGTTTCTGTCACTGGGCCTCTAAGTGACTGCACAGGAAGCAAGCACTGCCCTTCGGTGTACAAACAACTGTCAGTGTCCAACTGTAGATAGCTAGAATGAGTACTGGCCCCACCCACCAATGAGCCCACAGGAGTCACAGCTTAGCCACAACAGATGGTTACACACAGGGAACAACCTTGGAGCACCTGGTTCTGGTGACCAGAAGAGACTAAGCTGCAAGGACACAACAGGCAGGAGCTCTTCTACACAAGGTCATTACTATGAAGACCATGAAATGCAGATGACCTCATAATACATAAAAACAAACACAGAATCACACAAAATGAGGCAACAGAAAAATATGACAAGACAAAATCACAGGAAAAGAGCTAAATGAATGGAGATAAGCAATATGCCTAATAAAGTGTTCAAAGTAATGGTCATAAAGATTGTTACCAGATTTGAGAAAAGAGTGAACTCAGTGAGGACTTCAACAAGGAGATAGAAAATATAAAAAATAACCAGTCAGAGCTGAAGAATACATTAACTGAAATGAAAAATAAACTAGAAGAATGGATTAGCAATATGAAAGACAGGGTCAAAGAAAGCAACCTAGCTGCACAGCAATAAGTAAAACCTGAGAATAGGTCAAGGACCTCTATAATATCACCAAGAGTAACATTTGAATTTTAGAAATCCAAGAAAGAGAAGAGAGAGAGAAGGAGGCTGAAAACTTTCCTAATCTGAAAACAGACATCCAGCTTGAGAAAGCACAGAGTGCTTTCACCTAAGAAGATGAAACCAAGAAGTTCACACCAAGACACATAATAATTAAATGGCAAAATGTAATGATATAGAGAGAATCTTAAAGGCACCAGGAGAAAACAGCTACATATAAGGGAAACACTGTAAGGCTGTCAGCTGATTTTTCAGCAGAAACTGCAAGCCACCATGCTGAAAGGAACACACCTACAATGAAAAATATTATGCCTGATAAGGTTATCAGTTAAAAGTGAAGGAGAGAAGTTCCCAGCAAATAAAAGTTAAAGGAGTTTATTACCACAAAACCAGCCTTATAATAAATATTGAAGGGAATTATTTAAGTGGAAAGAAAAGACATATAACTAGAAGAAAATTATGAAAGGAAAAAATTTCACAGGTAAAAGCAAACATATAGTAAAGGTAACAGACTAATTACCTATAAAACCAGTATGGAAGTTAAAACACAAAAATATAAAATCAATTATATGTACAGAAATTGGTCAAGGAATACACAAAATAAAAATACTTAAAATATGACAAACAAAAAATGTGAATGTGGGAGTAAAAATTTAGTGCTTTTAGAAAGTGTTCAAACTTATTGGAGAGTATTATGCTAAGTGAAATAAGTCAGGCAGAGAAAGGTACCATATGTTTTCACTCATATGTGGATCCTGAGAAACTAACAGAAGACCATAGGGGAAGGGGAGGGGGGGAAAAGTTAGGGAGGGAAGAAAGTAAACCATAAGAGACTCTTAAATACTGAGAACAAACTGAGCGTTGATGGGGGGGTAGGGGAGAGGGGAAAGTGGGTGATGGGCATTGAGGAGGGCACCTGTTGGGATGAGCACTGAGTGTTGTATGGAAACCAATTTGACAATAAATTTCATATAAAAAAAAGAAAGAAATAAGTTGTTCATAAATGTCCGGGTCCTTTGCTATATATATAGTATATATTAACCCAATGGTAACCACAAATCAAAAGCCCATAATGGATGTACAAAAAACACAAAGAAATTTAAGCCTAACACTAAAGAAAGCCACTGAACCACAAGAGAGCAAAAGAAAAAAGGAACCGAGAAGAAATACAAAAACCAGAAAGCAACAAAATGGCAGTTAGTACATACCTATCAATAATTACTTTAAACGTAAATGGACTAAATGCTCCAATCAAATGATACAGAATGACTCAAATAGATTAAAAAAGACCCATCTATATGCTGCCTGCAAGATATGCTTCATACCTAAAGACACGTAGAGACTGAAAGGGGAGGGATAAAAAAAAAACACTCTATGCAAATAGAAATAAAAAGAAAGCTAGAGTAGCAATACTTATGTAAGATGGAATGGGCTTTTAAACAAAGACTGCAGAAGATTGAAAGAAGGGCATTACATAATGACAGAGGGATCAACCCAACAAGAGGATGTAAAACTTGTAAATATCCATGCCTCCAGCATAGGAGCGTGTAAATACATAAAGCAAACATTAACATAAAGAAATAAATTAACAATAATACAATAATTTTAGGGGACTTTAACACCCCACTTACATCAATAGACAACTCATCCAGACAGAAAATCAAAAGGAAACAGTTTTGAAGGACCCATTAGACTAGATGGATTTAACAGAGATGTACAAAACATTCCATCTCAAAACAGCAGAATACCCACTTTTTTTTTCAAGTGCACATGGAATATTTTCCAGGACAAATAGATCACGTGTTAGGCCACAAAGCAAGTCTCAATAAATTTAAGATTGATATCATTATTAAGCATCTTTGCAAATCACATTAGTATGAAACTAGAAATTATTTACAATTCAAACAAATGAAAGAAAAAAAAAAACCCATGAAGGCTAAACAACATATTACTTAACAATGTATCAATGTATCAAAAAAAATCAAAGAAGAAATTAAAAAAATCCATGGAAACAAATGAAAAAGGAAATATATCACTCCAAAATCTTTGGGACTCAACAAAAGCAGTTCTAAATTTATAGCAATACAAACCTACAACAAGAAGCAAGGATAATGTCAAATAAATGATCGAACATCACACCTGAAGAAACTAGAAAAAGAACAAAGCCGACAGTAGGATTGAAGTAAGTATCAGAATAGAAATAAAAGAAATAGAGACTAACAAATAACCACCAAAACCAAAAGCTATTTCCTTAAAAGATAAAATTGATAAACCTTCAATATTTTAAAATGTTTATTTATTTTTGAGAGAGAGAGAGAGAGAGAGAGAGAGAGGTACAAGTGGGGGAGGGGCAGAGAGGGGAGACACAGAATCTGAAGCAGGCTTCTGGCTCTGACATGTCAGCACAGAGCCCAACATGGGGCTCAAACTCACGAACCACGAGATCGTGACCACAGCTGAAGTTAGACACTCAACCAACTGAACCACCCAGATGTCCCACAAAATTGGTAAACCTTTAGCCAGATTCAAAAAGAAAAAAAAAGAAAGTACTCAAAATCAGAAATGAAGATGGGGAAATAACAGACACTACAGAAATACGAAGGATTATAAGAATACTGAGAAAAACTAGAAACGGACAAATCCCTAGACACATCCAATCTTCCAAAATTGAACCAGGAAGAAATAGAAAAATTGAACAGATATGTACTAGTAATGAAATTGAAGTGGTAATAAAGAAACTCACATCAAGCAAAAGTCCAGGACCAGATGTCTTCACAGATAACTTCAACAGACATTTAAAGAAGAGTTAATACCTATTTTTCTCAAAGTACTCCAAAAAATAAGAGTAAAGAAAAATTCCAAATTCATTCTATGAGGCCAGCATTACACTGATTCCAAAACGAGATAAAGGCACTACAAAAAGGAACTACAGGCTAACATCCCTGATGAATATGCATATAAACACCCTCAACTAGGGGGGCCTGGGTGCCTCAGTCAGTTAAGCATCTGACTCTTGATTTCAGCTCAGCTCATTTGATCATCTCAATAGATGTAGAAAATGCATCTGAGAAAATATAATAAAGGCTGTACATGTAAAAGCCCATAGCTAACATCATCCTCAATGGGGAAGAAAATAAAAGCTTTTCCTCTCAGATTAGGAACAAGAAAAAAATGTCTACTCTCAATTTTATTCAGTACAGGAAGCCAGGAAGACCTGGCTTCATAATGAGACAAGAAAAAGAAAGAAAAGACATCCAAATTGCCGAGGAAGACATAAAACTATCACTCTTTGCAAATGACATGATACTATATATAGTAAAGCCTAAGGACATCACCAAAAAAATGAGAACTGATAAGTGAATTCGGTAAAGTTACAGGATATGAAATTAACACACAGAAATATTTTGCATTTCTATACGCTAATAATGAAGTGTCAAAAAGAGAAATTAAGAAAACAATTCAATTTAAAATTGTACCAAAGGAATAGAATACTTAGGAATAAATTTAACCAAAGAGGTGAAAGACTTCTATTCTGAAGATGACACAAACAAATGAAAAAACACAACACGCTCAAGGATTTGAAGATAGAATGTCCATACTACCCAAGGAAATCTATAGATTCAATGCAATCCCTGTCAAAATAATAATAGCATTTTCACAGAAATAGAACAGATAATCCTGAAATTTATATGGAAGACTGGAAAGGCCAAAGCAATCTTGAGAAAGAACAAAGTTTGAAGTATCACAGTCCCAGATTTTAAGAAACTACAAAGCCATAGTAATCAAAACAGGATTATATTGGCATTAAAATGGACACATAGATCAAAAGAACAGAATAGAGATCCCAGAAATAAACCCATGCTTATGTGGTTAATTAATCTACAACAAAGAGTCAATTATGTAAAATGGGGAAAAGACAGTGTCTTTAACAAAAGGTAGTGGGAAAATTGGACAGCTACATGCAAAAGAATGAAACGTGACCACTTTCTTAACAGCACACACAAAAATAAACTCAAAATGGATTAAAGACATAAATGTGAGACCTAAATCCATAAAATTCCTGAAAGAAAACATAGGCAGTAATCTCTTGGGAATTGTCCTTAGAAACATATTTATGGATCTGTCTCTTCAGGCAAGGGAAATAAAACAAAAGCAAACTACTGGGACTATAGTATGTTAAAAAGCTTTTGCACAGCAATGTAATCAACAAAATGCAAAGGCAACCTACTGAATGGGAGAAGCTATTTGCAAATGATATATCTGATAAGGGGTTAATATCTAAAACATATCAAGAACTTCCACAACTCAACACCAAAAAACTCCAAACAAAAACAGAAAAACCCCCACATAATCTGATTAAAAAATGGTCAGAAGACATAAATAGACCTTTTTTGAAAGAAGACGTATAGATGGCCAACAGACACATGAAAAGATGCTCAACATCACTAATCATCAGGGAAATTCAAATTAAACCATAATGAAATATCACCTCACACTAGTCACACTGGCTAGAATCAAAAAGACAAGATATAACAAGTGTTGGTGAGGATGTGGAGAAAAGGGAACCCTCATGCACTTCATTTTCCTTGGTGACAATGTAAATTGGTGGAACCACTGTAGAAAAAAGTATGGAAGTTCCTCAAAAAATTAAAAACAGATAAACTATATGATTCAGTAATTTTACTCCTGAGTATTTACCCAAGGAAAATGAAAGTATGAATTCAAAGGGATATATGCACTTCCTTATTTATTACAGCATTATTTATAATAGCTAAGGTAAGGAAGCAGCACAAGGGTCTATCAACTAATGAATGGAAAAAGAAGTGTGTGTGTGTATGAAAATGTGTTTCTTTGGTTTTTGGTCTGCACCATGAATTAATGTATGTATGTACATATGTGTATACATGTAGACATACGTATGTACACACACACAATTGAATATTACTCAACCATTAAAAAAATGAGATCTTGCCATTCATGACAACATGGATGGAACTTGTGGGTATTATGCCGAGTGAAATAAGTCAGAAAGAGAAAGACAAATACCATATGACTTCACTTATATGTGGAATCTAAAAAACAAATCAAATAAACAAATCAAAACACAGAAATAGACTCATAAATACAGAGAACAAAGTAGTGTTTGCCAGAGGGGAGGTGTATGGGAGAATGGGCAACGGGGATGAAGAGGTACAAAGTTCCACTTATGAAATAAATCATGGAAATGAGAAGTACAGCAGAGGGAATATAATCAATATTATTTTAATAACCTTGTACAGTAGCAGATGGTGACTACATTTATGGTGGTGAGTATTAAATAAAGTACATAACTGTCAAATCACTGTTGCACCCCTAAAGATAATTTAACATTGTATGTCAACTATATCTCAAAAATTTAAAAAAAAGTATACTCAAATTTTGGTTTTAAATACTTACTGTTTGATCTGTCAGAGGAGGGAGGACAATTTGTCTTTCTATTTTGTTAAGAACTAGCTTCCATAACTCCTTTAAAACTCGCTTTAGGACGGTTTTCTCACAGATTTTTGCTGAGAGACTTAATCTGAAATAAAACACAGTCACTTATAAGCCTCATATCAAGGTATCAACTTTTTTATTGATCAGAAATTCACATTTTTCAATACTGAGATTTAAATATATAAATAGGCCTTAATGCTAAATTTTGTTTACTGAAAAAAATACATTTCAGCATATTACATATTAGATGATTCACTACTGGTAGAAAATATACTGAGCTTATCACTTCCCTTAAATTGTTTCCTATATTGACATCAAGGCTCCCAAAGTAGATGATTTTTACCCACATTCCTAATTCATATTTACTACATACCCCATGTTCATGATGCAGGCCAAACATTAAAGAAACACATTTTTATCACTATCTGTAACTGCTCCAACATAACAACAAAGATGCATATAATTTTACTCAAGAGTCAAAAGTTTTCAGTTTTATTGAGATACAATTAACATATCACATTGTGTAAGTTTCAAGTGTGATCACATAATGATGTGATATGCATATATATTACGAAATGATTACCATAATAAGTTAACATCCATTACCTCAGGCAGTTAAAAATTCTTTTAAGATCTACTCTACCCTCAGTAATTTTTAAATATGCAGTGAAATATTGTTAACTATAGTTACAATGCTATACGTTAATCCCTAGGACTTACTTATCCTATAACTGAAAGTTTGTACCTTTTGACCACTTTACCCACTCTCCCAATCCCCCAGCTTCTGGCAGTTACCAATCTGTTCTGTTTTTCTAAGATCAGCTTTTTAAGATGCCAAATTTACCAATGTGAATAGGTTTATATTTATATTTCTTATAAATTCTTCTCATGGTGAGAATGATGATAACATCATCTGGTATTTATATAACACCTAAATTTAGAAAACTCTTCTGCAAATGCTTTTTGTTTATTACTACATTCACTTTATAAATCAAAAACAGGTTCAGAGGGGTTCCTGGGTGGCTAGTTGGTTAAGAGTCTGACTCTAGGTTTCGACTCAGGTCATGATCTCGTGGTTCATGAGACTGAGCCTTGAGTTGGGCTCTGCACTGACAGTGTTGAGCCTGCTTAGGATTCTTTGTCTCTGCCCCTCCCCCATTTGTGCATGCATACACACTCTTTCTCTCAAAATAAATAAATGAAACTTAAAAAAACAAACAAACAAACATCAGTTTCAGAGAAGTGAGGGAACTTGTTCAAGGAAGTGAAGCTATTAAGTGAGGGCTGAAAAGTCCTCTAAATCCAGTGTTATCCAATGTGCCATGATGCCCTGGACAAACACGCTACCATATGAAGGCCCAACATTCTGTCAATTCACAGTGCTGTATTGATATTTACTGAATGTGCTGCAATAGGACCCTCAACTCTGTAAGGCTACTTTAATAAGAGTTCATTACACCTGTTTCACAGAGGGCTAGAGGTGGGTCATGTATTTCAGGATAGCTTCATCAACTCCCTACAGTGCTCCTAAGTTCTCTGTATGCTTTTAGACTCAGAAATTATAATTTCAATTCTGGTTCTGAGATAGAGTTGACTATTTTAAATATATATAATTGATATCTAAATGCAGGTGACATATGAGAGGCTAAGGGAAAGATTTCCAAAATATCTATTTATGTAGAACTATTTCTCCGAACTCTACTGTATGCAGATACCTAATACAGGAAAACATACGAAAATAACCTCCTTTAGATGGTGGGGGTGGGTGTTGGGACCCCTGTGCATAGTTATGGAATCTGTAGCCCCACTATTTGGAAACCACTGTTGGAGAGTAGCATTCATGATATGGACATAGGGTAGAAACCAGCAGATGTGTCATAGCAGAACCAAAGTACCTAACCTCGGAGATATTCCTAGGGTAATTTGAGACAAAACCAATCTGCCATTTTTGTAGCAGATGTGTAATTTCCATTTTCAAAAGGTCTGGGTTTAAGCATTGACCTTGTCTTTATGGTCAGCTCATACACTTGGCATGCCAACTAATTCTGCTCAGACTGGAAATGAATGAATAGGTATAAAACCCTTGACATGTTTGTAGCTCTGCATGGGATTTCTGCCAGCTGGAAATAGAGTTTACAGTTCATTTTATAGAGTGGTGAGGTCTTGGTGAAGAAAATGAAACATACAGACATGTTTTATTTAAAGAGGCTACACAAAGAGAGCCTATACATTTAGAATATAACACGATTTCTAAGGGGATTTTTCTCAAAGCTACCTTAAAGACTTTAAGCCCTCCATTGTTCATTTTAAATGACCAAACAGGAGATCTAGCAACTGCTTCCTTAATTTAGAGTTAACCCACTCTATAATGCAAACTGAAAAACATATATTTTGGAAACTGAGCTATCTAAATTGGTTAACCACAGACCAATTAACCAAACAATTTTCAAATACCATGTATTCCAGCTGGCAAGAGAAATTTGCTGTCATACACTTGATCGGATTTTCATGAAGACAGTATCCAGCTGTTCTCCCTCCTCCAGAATTCCTATCCCTCATTTCCATACCTCTAAGTCCTACCCACCTAGAAAGATCTAACGCAAACGGAATTTCTAATGATAGTTTGAACAAGGAATTACTAACTTATACCTTATTGTGTTTATTTTTGTATTTTTCCTAACCGGTTGGCTCCCTAAGAACAGAATACCTGACTTTTAAAAATCTCTCCTAACAAATGGCTTTATGGTTACACATTTTTATTAGCCTTGAGAATTTGTGCAACTCTTCATGCCTCATACCTCTTTCCAAAAATTTTAAATCTTTTACAAATTTTTAAAGCTCATAGATGTTTTTTTGTATCTTTATATACTGTCCCTTTCTACTAAGAATTAGAAATATATATATATATGTATATATATATATATATATATATTATATAATGTTGTATAATTCTAATAAAATTAAGACAGTAAAATAATCTAAATATGCTGAAAAGGAGAGTCCACTGACTTTATGTTTTGGCCTCATTTTACAGATGGTGAAATGGATTCAATGTCGCTCAACTAGTAGTTAAAAGGATTAGATAACTTAGAACTTTCTCTATGTTCCACAACATTTGGATAAATGACTGGCTGGAAGTCTAAAACCATAAGGCATTCCACAGGAGTTTGAAGAGGATTGCTTTGTTCTGCTCTCCATTCACCATCACATTCACAACCAAATGGTAGTGTGTTTATGTGATATGATTCTGTATTGGTCATAGAAAGAGCCATCTAATAAGATAAAAATGTCAAGGGGTTATACAGGAAATTAAATGGTAAAAGTCTACATTAAGAAACTAAAGAAATGAAGATGATTTTTCTCCCTTTCTTCTACACCTACATGCCCACCTCCCTCTTGCTAAGTTATATCCTAGATATTTCCTCATACAAACAGAAAAGACAATTTGTCTACCAAAATTGAAATTAAAGTGATAATGAACATTAGTCTTGGTTATGCAGTAAGCTATAAACAAAGGGAAATGGAATTAAAATTTATGTCAAAGGAGCACCTAGGTGGCTCAGTCGGTTAAGCTTCCGAATCTTGATTTCCACTCACATCATGATCTCATGGATCATGAGATTGAGTCCTGCTTTAGGCTCTGCACTGATGGTATGGAGACTGCTTAGGATTCTCTCTCTCTCTCTCTCTCTCTCTCTCTCTCTGCCCTTTCCCCATTTGTGCTCTCTCATGTTCTCTCTCTCCAAAAAGAAATAAATATTTTGAAAAATGAATAAAATGTCATAAATATATAGAAGAGGTCCTCTTTACTAATTCTTTCTTTGTTATCCTGATCTTTAAAGAAAGCTATTATGTCCTTATTTATCTTGGTCCCTTTGGTATCAATTGATTTGCTACAACAATATTAAATGAGGTAACATATGAAACCACCAGGTATAACACTGTTCCCTTCGTAGGCATTCAAAATTATTTTTTACTTTTCTACCTTCAGTTTGGTGTTAAGTTCCACTATTTAAGAAATCATGTCTCTGGTTACTTTAGATCAATGGTGACCCATTGTGGACTTATTTTAAAATATAGATGCCTTGACCCTACTCCAAACTTATGAAATTAGAACTTCTAAGAGTAGGAACTGAGCAGAAGCATTAAAAAAATCAAGCCTTTTTGGTTAAGAACAGTCTTAGTTGGTCACAAAGGCCTCCATTTCCACCCACTCGCACTACTACTAGGCCATAATCTCCATGGAGTCATGGACTTTGACTCTCTTTTTTGTCACTATCTAGTGCCTAAAATAAAAAGTTTGATACAGATAGGTGCTCAATAAATTACTGAAGGTTGAGTCAGGCAGTCTACTTGCCTCTGAACTGAAATAATTCTGCTCATACTTGTGCTATTCTCTTCTTCAGTTTTCTGACATGAAATCAGACATTCTGGACTTAATCCAGTCTTTTTTGGTGTCCAAGAGGATGCAAAACAGTATCTTATCTGAGAAGCATCAAATCCTAATGTTTTCTCCCCTCAGAACAGCAAATTCCTTAGTTATCATTATTTATTTCCTTTCCTGCACAAAGTCATGCCTTCTTTTTTCGTATCTAGTAATGAACTAAAAGTCTTTTCCTTTTTGATGAATTAGCGTATTTCTCCAGAAGACTTTTTAAAACTATCTTATGTAGAGGAAAACAATTTTTTTCTCTTAAAAACTGTATCAGTCAATTTTAGGGCGGTGGTTAAAGAGAAAACTAGGTAGGAAACTTACGTTTTGTCCAAGAAGTCCATGAGGGCTCTTAACACAATCTCTGCATCCATTGCTGCACTGTTCTTATTAGATGCAGTATTTCCATTTGTTCTCATTTGGTTTAGTTCAAAACTCATCTGTTTTATACAGTCTTCAATGATAAGCTGGAAACTGAAAATAAGGAATATAAATTCCGAAATAAAAACAAGCATTTATGATTCCTTTGTCTTTGTCTGTTTAATTCAACTCCAAGGAGTTTGATCTGTTTCAAGTGGTGTGAATTCCCATGCTCATCAGTCTTCAAACTTCTTGTTCAGCTGCAAAAAATTTTGTTGCAATCAAAGCTTACTTGGGACCCATATAAGCAGATAAAAAGTAATGCTCTTCAGGTTGTATTAATTTGAGTGGGGGTTTATTTGGTCCCATCTCTCACAGAAATGGCTGAGCATTCCTCTAAGCATTGGAAAAATGTTTTTGAAAGACTCTCGGTATGGGATTCACCTTCTTCACTAGACATCTGGGACTCCACATCCTCTTGGCTTTCCTCTAATCTCACTGGCTATGCTCTCTTCTCAGTTACCTGCCCTCTAAGCATTGGAGTAGGGTTACCAGACTTAGCAAATAAAAAGACAGGCTATGTGGCAACCAGGTGGCTCAGTCGACTATAGCTCAGGTCATGATCTCTCCCTCTTTGAGTTCGAGCTCTGGGTCAGGCTCTGTGCTGAGAGCTTAGAGCCTGGAGCCTGCTTCCAATTCTGTGTCTCCCTCTCTCTCTCTGCCCCTTCCCTGCTTGCTGTCTCTCTCTCTGTCAAAAATAATAAATGATAAAGAAACTTAAAAAAAACCAGGATACCCAGGTAATTTGAATTTCAGATAGTGAATATTTTTTTAGGATAAGTACACCCCCTGCAATATTTCGGGCATATGTATACTAAATATATCCATTCTTTACCTAAAATACAAATTTAATTGTGTATATCCTATATTTTATCTGGCAACCCTACATTGTAATCCACTAGGCTTGATCATTGGACCACTCCATTTCTTTGTCAAATATAGCTTTTTTTGGCAATTGTATCTAGTTCCATGGCTTTCACAATGTCAATATACTGGTGATTCCCAAATACACATCTGCAGACCTGACTTCCTCTTTTTAAAAAATTTTTAATGTTTATTTATTTTTGAGAGATAGAGACAGAGTGTGAGCCGGGGAGCGGCAGAGAGAGAGGGAGACACAGAATCGGAAGCAGGCTCCAGGCTCTGAGCTGTCAGCACAGAGCCCTATGCAGAGCTTGAACTCATGAACCACAAGATCATGACCTGAACTGAAGTCAGAGGCTTAACCAACTGAGACACCCAGGCACCCCTGCAGACCTGACTTCTAATGTGAGCTCCAGACCACTTTGTTAAACTGCCTATGAAACCTTTCCACTTAGAAGTCCAATGTGTTTCTCTCATACCAATATCCAATCCATCAGGAAGTCATCATAAAGTATCCTACCTCTTAGTGTTCTTAGAATTCTCTGAGGACACTCTTATCTCATAGACACTGTTATGTTCCCTCTCCCATGAAATTTCTCATGGGTCTTTTGGTCCCTCACTCTTAATCATACACCAGATGCCATGTCCATTGAAAATTCTTCTTGAACACTCAATCTGAAATGACATTTCTATCATTCTCCATTTCCTCACAGTTTTTTTTCTTAATTGCTTTATTATTCTCTATATGTTGTTATTATTTGACACATTGCATACTTTTAATTTGTTTATTGCCTGTTGCCCCAACTAGAATGTAAGCTCTATGAAGGCAAGCGCTTTTTTTTTTTTTTTTTTTTTGGTGCTACTTATCCACACCACAGAACCAGATTTCACACTTTGCACAAAGAAGTTGCTCAAGATCAAGTGGCTGAATGTATCAATGGACCCTCTCCGTCCACCCACTTCTATTACCTCACCACTCCAAGGACTTTTTAAAATTTTTGTTAATGTTTATTTATTTTTGAGAAATAGAGTGAGCAGGGGAGGGGCAGAGAGAGAGAGAGAGAGAGAGAGAGAGAGAGAGAGAATACGAAGCAGGTGCCAGCCTCCACTTGTCAGCACAGAGCCTGATGCAGGGCTCAAACCCACAAACTGTGTGATTCTGACCTGAGCTGAAGTCAGATGCTCAACCAACTGAGCCACCCAGATGCCTCACCACTCCAAGGATTTAAATAAGTATGTGAAAAGTAATCTTTAGCATTATTTCTTCATTCTTTCTATCTTTTACTGAAATAATTGGCACAAAGTAGGACATTTAAATAATGGAGACTCATCATCACTATCATTCTTCTATAGTGTCTATTACTTTCACACTTCTAACAACAGGAGTAATTATTAGAGATGTACAGGCAGGCAAGAAAAAAAAATTTAGGAGAATGGGGATAAATGACAACCTGTAAAATGGTCCCATCACTAGAATGGTGATGATTAGAAGGAAAAAGTCTATTTAAAAAAGTATCACAGTTGGGGTGCCTAAGTGGGTCAGGCCCGACTGAGCATCTGACTTTTGATTTCTGCTCAGGTCATGATCTCATGATTCATGAGATCGAGCCCTCTGTCAGGCTGTATGTTGACAGTGTAGACGCTGCCTGGGAATCTCTCTCCCTCTATCATTCCCCTCCCCCAGCTTATACACTCTCTTTCTCTCAAAATAAATGAACACTAAAAAAAAAAGAAAGTACTGTAATCAAGTCAGTCCATTCCCTCTTCTTCCCCCACACACAAAGGTTATAGAGTTCATATTATTTGAGTCGTTTCCAAATGTACTAATTTCTAAAATTTTATATAGAAGTTTAGGAATTTTCACCATATAATGCTACCATTAAGTAGAAAATATAAGTATTTATCATCGCATGCATTCTACCAATATTTTAAAACACTTATGTGCCAATCTCAGTTCATAGGTGCTGAAGATATATCAATGAACAAAACACAGAATGTCTTGTTCTTGTGGCACATGCGAGAATTTATTTTAGAATTTACATCATGAAAATATTTTACTTAGCCTGTTATCCAATATTTTATTTTTCTAATTTTTGGTTTTGCTACCAAATATTGGAAATCTTTGAAATATTTTAAGCTGTCACAACTTGGATGTTTTCCTTCCTCCTGGACCTTTAAAAAAATGTTTATTTATTTATTTTGAGAGAGAGAGGGACAGTGGGCAGGAGGAGAGACAGGGAGAGAGGAGAGAGAGAATACCAAGCAGGTTCCATTCTGTCAGCACAGAGCCCAACACAGGGCTCGATCTCGCAAATCGTGAGATCATGACCTAAGCCAAAATCAAGAGTCAGCCACTTAATGGACAGAGCTAACCAGGTGCCCACCTCCTGGACTTTCTATAGCAGATTTATAAGTAAACTGTTCTGTAATTTTGAGCATAGAGTCAAGACCTGAATCTACTTTTACCATCATCCATCTTTGGCTCCCGACATCTCCTGGACTTGCTTTACTGTTGACAATACCATTCCTGCCTCTCTGGACTTGGTATCTGTATTTGGTTTCTGGATCCTTGAACCTCAGCTTGCCCCTATGCATGTAGCTCATTTCTTAGCTCCCTGCATATTTATCTAAAAGAGGATGTCTCACTGAATTAAACTCAGGTCCAGAAGAATCCAGATATGTGTATTTTGGCTTTTACCTGGCCAGACCTGCCTTTAGACTTTTGTTAGGTAGTTGTTGTGGAGGAAGGTGGGGGTAGGCATGGTGCAGACTGTGAGAAAGTAAGTGGTGATAGTGGTGGTGTGTGTATTTAGTGAGGGTACAGTGGCAAATATTTGGGACAATAGAAAAGCAAGGTAGATAATGTTGGAAAATGTGAATTAGTTGATTTACCACTGGGTCATCAGTGATCCTGCTGACTGTAGTAATAATCACCCTTGAAATAGCCGCTTCCTTTTGCACTGTTTCTCAAATCAGTGTATTGGAGTGGAGGATAGATTGAGCAGAAGAAGTTATGATAGTTATTTATAAAAATGTTTAAATGAGTTCTCCTACAATAGACCCATATGGTGAACTCCCACCAGAAGCCATCTCCGTGTGTGAGATCAGGCATATGGAAGAAGGGTTATCAGTGTATCAGAGACAGTGACATTTTATCTTAACATTAATCCAGGATAAACCAACACCTGCATTTCACCTAAAATTTTTTGTCTCTATTAATTTTTGGTAAGTTCACCTAAAATATTTTTTCTGTGTGAATTTTTTAGTTGGAGAAGTCTGTAGCAATCAGCTTGAATAAAAGTGGTACCAGTTAATAATGACAGATTTTATAAGTACCCGTGAAGTCAAATACTAACAGGAGAATTCCTAGGAAATGTTCATGAATTCCTTTCTTAATCCAGCTAGCCACTGGTACCAAAGGCATCATTAAAAGAAATGTAGTAAGCCAAAAGCCAAACTCCAAAATATAAGCAGAAACCTAAGTGGCACAAGTTTTGAAAACTGTAAGAACATCTGTAAGAACATCTTTAAGATATCACTGAAACTATATCGCTTAGTTTCCTCCCAACAAACAAAACAGAACATGACAAAATAAAAATAATTGATTCCTGTGAGCATGTCAAAGTCCCAGGAACCTGGGCTTCAGATGTGTGGTTTGGCTCTGCCCTGGCTTTACTGTGAAATCATCCTACCAGCTCCATATACAAAAATTATGTGATTGTGGGTTTTATTTTTTTTAATTTTTTTTAATGTTTTTATTTTTATTTTTGAGACAGAGAGAGACAGAGCCGGGGAAGGGCAGTGAGAGGGGGAGACACAGAATCCGAAGGGGGCTCCAGGCTCTGAGCTGTCAGCACAGAGCCCGATGCGGGGCTTGAACTCATGGAGTGTGAGATCATGACCTGAGCTGAAGTCAGACACTTAACCGACTGAGCCATCCCGGCGCCCCTGATTGTGGGTTTTAAAAACACCAGACAAAACAGATTCAGGGCAATTAATTATACACTTAATATTAAGGCTAAACTGCTAATTTTGACTCTAAAGAAGGTTGATTCAGACTAAAATGATCCAGTCTGACTTTACAGTGTGGTCACGCTGATCATTATAGCCATCCCATCCACCTGGTGTGATAATCTGATCAGTTGTGTGGGAAATAAATTCATACCAACAGGTATATATTATACTTTTTATAAGAAAAGCATGGCATGTGGGTTGTTTATTCCAATAATCTTAGCCATAGTTGCACACAATACTAAATTCTTTACTATATTTAATAAAATAATGAAGAAATAGTGCTGGGTAACCAGGAGTTTCAATATCTAGGTGAAAATAGCTGGCTTCACATGAACAAAATACTTCCAGTGCTCTTCTAACAGCAAGCATCACTCCTTATTTCATAACTGAAGTTCGCTCAATTTTTTTCAAATCATAAATTCAGCCTTTGTAAACTGAATATTCCTCCCACGAAACAAAACAGAACAAAATAAAAAGTATTTATTCATAAGGATGATTTGGCTATATTCCAGAAAGTAATTTGAATATATGTTTTCTATTTATATTCTAATTTCTATTCTGTTTAGTCATCTTATTTCCCATTAGGTTCTGAACACCCCTTGCTATGCCAGACACCTCTTTGTTTTCCCTGACTTTGCTAAATAATCTCTATTTTTGTCTTCCTAGCTTAATGCAACAGTTTTTTTTGCTAACCACATATTAATAATTCACAACTGCACTGAAGAGAGGTAGGCCCAAATTGACTGACCAAAGGCCTCCATCAACTAAGTGTCACTCAAGTCAGAGCCAGTAAGCCCGAACGTCTCTGGGACAATGTCAGCATCTCCAACTCCAGGGACACAGAATCTTCAAATTGCTTATGAATATCTAGGTCAAGTAAGCACAATCATCCAGGTCAGCTAACAACACAAAACAGAAGGCAGAGCAATCACCTTGGGCTCAATACAGCAAGGCTGTCTCTTGTTCAGCACCTGAGCTGTGAAGGTGGGCTACATAAAGACCATGAATAATAAAGAGAAGGCCGGAGCACCTTGGTGGCTCAGTGGGTTAAGCATCCGACTTCAGCTCAGGTCATGATCTCACAGTTTGTCGTTTTATGCCCTGTGTCAGGCTCTGTGCTGACAGCCCAGAGCCTGGAGCCTGCCTCAGATTCTGTCTCCCTCTCTCTCTGCCCCTTCCCCACTTATGTTCTGTCTCTCTCTCTTCCTCACAAATAAACAAACATTAAACAAATTTAAAAAAATGAAGAGAAGGCCAATATGGGATTCTTCTTTACTTTTCATCATTGCTATATTTGAGGGAAAAAATGATGATTTTAGTGTCTTTTTCTTTTTAGTCTCTCTGATTTGAAAGTAGCATATCTAATCAATATTTATGAAGCATATATCTTTCCAAAACCCAATAATAATTGATGAGTGGGGTTCAAAGAGATAGATAACCTTCATTAGAGTAATTTTGATAGTGCCATCTGATAACAGAACACAGTAAGTGAACATTTATCAAACTAATATTTAAAGCAAATTCTGGGGGGTGCCTGGGTGGCTCAGTCTTAAACAACTGACTTTGGTTCAGGTCATGATCTCAGGGTTCATGAGTTTGAGCCCCTCATGAGGCTCTGTGCTGACAGCTCAGAGCCTGGAGCCTGCTTTGGATTCTGTGTCTCCCTCTGTCCCCGCCCCTCCCCAACTCATGCACTATCTCTTTCTCTCTCAAAAAATGAATAAACATTAAAAAATTTTTAAAGCAAATCTGTATGAAGTTAATGAACCTCTTTAAAGATGTGTTTGCTTTTCTATTTTAACATTTGATGATGATCTAATGGATTTTTCCTATAGGGCCAAAATGAAGTTTATCTAGGATGGATTTTTCTCTCTTTAGAGCCACACTATAGAGAAGGAAAATTTATTGTTTAAAAATAGAGGCGACTGAGTGGCTCAGTCCATTAAGCATCAGACTCTTGGTTTTGGCTCAGGCTGTGATCTCATGATTTCTTGGGTTTAATCCCCACGTTGGGCTCTGTGCTGACAGCATGGAGCCTGCTTGGGATTTTCTGTCTCCTTTTCTCTCTACCCCTGCCCCACTTGGGCTGTACCTCTCTCAAAAATAAATAAATAAACTTTAAAAAACATAGAAAAAATATAGATGTGCCAGTACTCTCCTATGGGTAATTACATCAAGATTCCTAAACCTTAAAACCTAGAGCCCTGGCTTTATTAGCTTATGGGGTTGGAATTCAGTTCTTTGGAAGTGCAGTCACAATGATATAAATGGCATGAATGCAACTCACTCTTCTTTTGTATGTGAAGCGTCTCTCCCTCCCTTCATTCTTTCAATAATTACTAAGCTCGACACACTAGAATTTCAGGTAGGAATGAGATATGCGGTTTCTGACCTTAAGAAGCACACTAGTAAAGTCCGGAAGATAGGCAAGTAAAACAGAATTTAGAGTACAGTGTTATAAGTACTACCCAACTGAAGGATCATGCAAAGTTCCAGCGAACATGTATCAAGACTTCACTGATAGATTGTGGGGTTGTTGAGAGGAGATAGTGCATGGTTTGATTATTGAAGTTAAATGAATTTAACCAGTCAGAGGAGAGAAATAGCATTGAAAGCATGATTACTATTAGCGGAAACCCAACACGTTTGGATAATAACTACTTAGCCACTTACCTTTCACCATAAGTGATGCTGAGCTCATCCAGAACCCCATTGAGTTTAACTTGAAGTTCTTTTAGAATAGCACTAGCTTCAGGATCTAGCTGCAGAAAGACCATAAATGATATTACTTGGGAGTTGTGAGAAAGTACACTTTTGTTTCTCTTACAGGCATTTTGCTTATTACAAGGTAAACTTCAAATGATACAACACACATATCCTCTTTCCTTTCCTTTTTTTAATCTTTGAAATTAAGTGCAAAATTTAGGAAATTCTAAATATGTGTGAAAAAAATTGATCGAAATGCATGGCATGCATACAGATGAGAGCTAGATAGCAAAGCCTTTGTTGGTTACAGCAATGGGATGCAAGGCATGAGAAAGTAACCTTCAGAACACGGTAACTTCATAACTTAGAAATCGATTGTGTTATGCATTAGTTGAATATACATGTTGCTTCAAAATATAGTTCAGTTTTTACTATCCTTGTAAATAAATAGGCCCATAAAAATAAAAAAAATAGTAAGAAAAATTAATTTGTGAGTGTTGTACTGTGACTTGACTGTATTTATATATTTTTTATAACTATAGAATAGTTAAAATTAAAAATTAAATTATAAACTAGAGAGTTAAAAATAGGAAAAATAAATTATCCAAGCACTGCAATGTTTCTCTAAGGTGATAGGCCTGACTTCTCTTCCTAGATGCCAATTAGAAATTCAGAGTTCAAGATCCAATGTTCCTCATTTTATTTTTATTATTCTTTAAGTTTTCAAATATTTATAGCTTGAAGTTAAGCTACTGAGCACATTTAGGGTCAAATAAAAAATAATTAAATCAAGATAACATATTTGAAGATGTTTTTACAATGCAAATGTTAAAAGTCAACTATTCTTTTTATTTGGTTTCAGTTCTTAAAATAATGTTAACCATTACAAGAAAAAACTATACTATAAATAAACGTAACTATAAACCTATCGACCTATTGACAGAATATTTTTGTAATTAAAGTTCAGGATCAACACAAGTTTCATTAGCACTTTAGAAACTTCTAATCTTTTTGTTAAGTTTTCACAAACTGTCAAAAAAGAATGACTTGTAACAGATGTATTATCTCAAGTTGATAGGAATTCATGTAAAGGGCAATCTAGAATGTTCTCTGTAATTAAGTCAACCTTCCTTTGATGCTTTAGAAATTAGTTTCTTGCCTTTAGTAGCTATAGTTATTATGCAAGCGGATCTACTATTGAAAACAAGGGATAGGATAAAGCCAACTTTTGGGGGTAGAACAAATTAAAGGAGGACTTATAGTAAATAGGAGGACCTAAGATGGACACCAAAAAATACAGGACCCAATATCAAATTTCAACTCCAGGAAGCCAGCCCAGGACCAAATAATATCCCTGATAGTATACACTGGTCATTTAGTACCATAATCATCCAAGAATATTTTCTAGTACTAAGATACTGTTAGGAAGAAGTATTATTTATATATCTCAGCACACTGTGTGGCTCTAGCTTATATTACCATGATTAAACACACTGGAATGGAAATAAAAAATTGCACTTGGCATGTGATTACTGATTTTATGAAACCAATCCTTGATGTCAATTTTGACTCAAATTCACGTGGTTTCAACATTGGTTAGTTTCTGCTGCCCCTCTATAGAGCCAATGTGATTCTTCTGGACTTTATCTTTTTTCCGTCTCCATCAACAGACAAGCTCACAGCTCTTACCCACAGATACATAGGCTACTGTTACAAACTTCTTTTGGAGTTAGAAAATTAGAATATCCTTGAGTCTCATAATTTCTGAGAGTTCCATTAAGCTATAGCTGGTCATAAGGCAGTGATTCAGAAAGATAATTAGACAGCACTTAAGTTAAAAAGACACTGATAGGCATTGAAACAAAAAGAGCCTAATAAACTGTAATTCACCAAACTTTAACCAAGAAAATATTTGTGGGTTGTCTGCCCCACTCCCAAGGCACCATTCAGGCTGAACATTTTTTATTGTATTTTCTTGCTATTGACCTAATACCAATTTTATTTCATTTGGATAAGATTTTTGGGCAACAGGAATGAGAGAGAAGCCCCTCCATGGGTTTCTTCATGCTTCTGACTCTTTGGTAAACCGCTTGGGTAGATAGGTGTTAGTTTCCTGCTCATATACCTGTCATCTCCAAGGAAATGGCTATGAGAATAGAATTTTAACCAGGAAATTGGATTGCTTCTTTTTTTCTTTTAAAGTTTATTTACTTATTTTGAGGGAGGGATGGAGTGGGGGCCGGTGGGGGGGGGGCGGGAGGGAGACAGAGAGAGAGAGAGAGAGAGGGCTGGCATGGGAGGGAGAGAGAGAATCCCAAGCAGGCTCTGCCCCATCAGCTCAGAGTCCCACACATGGCTCAAACTCAGGAACCTGTGAAATCATGACCTGAGCTGAAACCAATAGTCAGATGCTTAACTGACCGAGCCACCAGGGCACCCTGGGATTGCTTCTTATTTAAAATGTGTATTTTGTTTTCAAATTAGTTTAATATACACATTGAGGTTTTTTTTCACCTGTTAAGATAATGACTTTAAAGTCATATAAAAATGGTTAGATCAGTTGGATGAAATTATGCTATTTTCCCATAAATTATTTTAGTCTACCTTTGGTATTTTGTGAATGGAGATTTCTATCAAATAGTTGGCTTTGGCTTGAAACTGTGAACCTGTCAAATCTATAGCAATTTAAACATTGGATGACAGTTTTCATTTCCTCATAGAAGCTTAAGTTTCCAAGTGGGTGCAAACTAACGCCTCTGTCATGGAACCAGGCCAAAAAAAAAATTATAATTTCAGTTAAGTACATGTTGTTCATCTGATCAAAATCATACCATTATAACATTGAAACAGAAGCAGTAATTATGAGGCCGAATTGCAGGTCTTTTGCAATAATAATGATTATAAATATCATACTCATCTAGTTATAAAAAAATCCCTTTAGGCAGCAAATTAACCAGTTCTTGAGTTCTGCATTTCTTTATTCGTACATATAGAAGAAATTTTCCTTACTACTACAAACTTCCTTAAGTCTGTAAGAAACAATGACTTGGGCTTTTAGACTTCATTGCCTAAATTACCAACAGCACGTTTTACAAATTATTGGCTACTTTGGAAAGGTGAAAGACTACCTGATTTAAATCTTGTTCCCAAAGATTTAAAACTTAGACTGGTTCTAAATGTAATATCAAATATCAACTTGCATTTTTTATATTGTTATTTAGAGTTATTATTAAAAGGAAAAAAAACAAGCATTCAAAAGTCACAGTTAATAAATTTATTTTAAATTACAAACTCAGGGGTGCCTGAGTGGCTTAGTCAGTTGAGCATCTGACTTCGGCTCAGGTCATGATCTCACAGTTCATGAGTTCAAGCCCCAGGTCAGGCTCTGTGCTGATGGCTCAGAGACTGGAACCTGCTTCAGATTCTGTGTCTCCCTCTTTCTCTACCCCTCCCCAGCTGGCACCCTATCTCTGTCTCTCTCAAAAATAAATAAAAACATTTAAAAAATTTTTTAAAAATTACAAACTGAGGGGCGCCTGGGTGGCGCAGTCGGTTAAGCGTCCGACTTCAGCCAGGTCACGATCTCGCGGTCCGTGAGTTTGAGCCCCGCGTCAGGCTCTGGGCTGATGGCTCGGAGCCTGGAGCCTGTTTCCGATTCTGTGTCTCCCTCTCTCTCTGCCCCTCCCCCGTTCATGCTCTGTCTCTCTCTGTCCCAAAAATAAATAAACGTTGAAAAAAAAAAAAAAAAAAGAAAAAAAGAAAACTGAGAAGAGAGAACATTGGCTTTCTTCTAAAAAAAAAAAAAATTACAAACTGAATTAGCGTGTGTATGTAAACAACTTGGCTGGCAAAAAATAAAAAATAAATGCCTCCATGTAAAGAGGAATATACTCAATGAGAATTTAAATATACAGAGTAAAACTCTGAATTTATAGTAAAGCTTTTGAAACAGATTTTATCCACACTCCGTGATAGGTTTTAGAATTCCAAAATCAAGGCTGGAAGGGTATGATTTTCTAATGGTCAGAATGAACTATCGTCATACATAGGTACTCTCTTGAGATTTCACACCACTGACATATTTTACACCACTGAGCTGTGATAATAAAAAAGACTTGTCTGGAAGAGAGAGCCAGCATGCAAGCTATCTGCTACGTTCTTCTTCCCTAAGGCCCACTTCTGCTTTTCCTTTAAAAGACAATGCATCCATCACTTACTTTAGCAATTCTTGCCCTCCATGCTGCTGGCCCTGTGCTGTTAGTAGCTCTAACTCCTGCACTACCTATGCGGTTTACTACAATATCTGTACAAATCTTTCTTCTAATTGTTCTCTTATTAATCTATCTCTTCCACTGATTTCTGTCTTAGTTAACTGTCCACCCTGGGTGTCTGTCCCTGTATGCCTAGGCATTTACCAAATATTTGAGGAAGGAGGTGAGGGCAGAAAGAAGCACGGAAATTATCCCTCAAAGGAAATCTTGATACCCAGAGTGCTCCTTCTCCTTGGAGTGATAATTTGCATTGACTATTAATAGAATACTTTTGCATTTGAAATCTTTCATTCCTTAGCAACCATATATTCTGGAGTTACAAACTTAGTCCTGATTTCAAATTTTTGTCTCACTGTCAGCCCGTATCAGATTATGTCCTGATATTTGTTTAGTTCCAAAAATAAGGTTACCATACCCACTCTGCATGTTTTGGTTTGTTCGTGTTTTACCAGCACACATTATTTCCCCAAGGAATGTGAAGGGAATCTATGTTATTTCAGCCTCTTAAAACAGGAATGGTTAATCCAACCATCAAGCTGTTGCTGGAGATAGAACTAGTCAGTTGGAAAGTGGCTTTAAACTCTTTCAACAGTTCAATACAAACTCTTTAAAAGAATTAAGGCTTTGCAGGAAGAAATTTTGTGTGAATTGTATTCCTGTTCCCCAGTGTTCAATACTACCTCATCTCCTTTCTGTTGTATACACATTACTAGGCTGTTTTTCCTCCTGTTCAACTCATCAGTGTTAGAGTTCCATTATTTGCTTATCTAAACAAGTGCAGATCAGGGAGGATGATCAGTCCCTGGCCTTCATCTACACAGGTCCCAAATTTTGGTCATTGGACTGGTGGGTTTCATGTCCTGAAGGTTTTTTCAGAACAATCTTTTAATAAATGCAAACACCATCACTATATCTATGAAAAGAAAGAAAGAAAGAAAAGAAAGAAAGCAAGCAAGCTTCATTTCCAAGGAAAACAGTTCAACTTGAGCTCTTGGTTCCTTGTTTTGGCTTCTGCTCAAATATCCCTTTCTGTCTTCATTCCCCTTCATCATTATCTTCATGACCCCATTCTATAAATGTACTCAAACACTTTGTTAAAATAAAAAATAGAATACAAAGACCAACTTATTTAGTACTAGCTTCTCATTGATAGCTTGCTAATATCTTTTCTTCTCTTGACCATCAAACTGTTCACAGCATAAATGTAAAACTTACAGCTTCCTTATTTCTTAAATATTGATCTCCTCTAGTGTAGTTTCTGCTCTGGACGCTCCACTGAAATGTTCATGTATACATCACCAGTGGTTTCTTAATAGTGATCTCCAATGACTATTCAACCTACTCAGCCTGCATTCACTCTTGCTTTCTCAAGCTCTTCTTCCTTATTTCTCTAGAGACTACCTTCTCTTAGCTCTCCTATTTTTCTGCCTATCATTTGTCTCTCTTTTGATGACTTTTCTTCCTCTATATACTCCTTAGAAATAAGTGTTCTTCAATTCTCCCTTCCTCGTCTCCTTTTTTTTCCCCACTCAATCTCTCTTGAGCAATCACATCCATGCCTATGTCTTCAGTTCCCACCCCTGTGTTAACAACCCCCCAAATCTCTATCTACAGCTTTAACAGGATGCCTGAGCATCATGTCTACATTCCCACATTGCCTATTTGGCCTTTTCTACTTGGATGACCTAAATGTCAGCATATCAAAAATGAACGTATTACCTGTCCATCCTTATGTCTAAAATTTTATTGATACCATACCGTTAAGGCAGAAATGTGAAAACCATCTTTGACCCTTCTTTGCCTTCTACCTTCCATATTCACTTGGATACCAAATATGACTGATAACATCTCAAATATTTTCTCCATCTGTCCTATCCTCTTCAATTTTTGATGCAGAATTATCCTCATGTAGACTCGAATGCAATCATTTCCACATTGTGTTCTTGTTTTCTCTTTTATTCCATCCTCCTAACTATTCCTAGAGTGGTTTTAATAAAGACCAAATCTGCTGGCCCCACTAGTTGGGTTCAACAAGGGAAGTGCTTCAAGTAATTTATCACAATCTTATCTGGGCTATGTTTTTTTTGTTGTTGTTAAATATCATTTCTCCCCAACCCTCCTATTTGGCCAGAATTTATACATCCTAAAATGGCTAGCTCAACTTAAAATATATGATTGAGAAATCACTGAACATTCCTTACTGAATCCAGCAGGAAATTACTCTCCTTGGAATGTCCTAAATCACTTTGCTGAGCTATGGTATTCAGCATGGGTATTGTGGAATGCTGTGTGAAATTTAAAAACATGTATGGTGTTCTGTATTGTAAAAAAAAAAAAAAAAAAAAAGAAAAAAAGAAAGAAAGAAAGAAAGGAAGGAAGGAAGGAAGGAAGGAAGGAAGGAAGGAAGGAAGGAAGGAAGAAAAAAGAATTGTGCCCCAGGTCCACCAATGGTACACTGTCTTTTGTTTCCTTTTTTATTCCTGTTAGGAAAGAAGCTCCCCAAGAACTTATAAGACCATTTTAAGAGATAGACTATGACATTTTCTTTATGCCATTCAGATTTGCATGAACTGTTATGCTAGAGTATCATTAGTTATATAAATTCATGCCTCTAACTTCTTCGCTTCGAAAGTTGAACATCAGTAGCTGTCTCGCATCCTAATTAGAGAGTATGCAGTAAATCCAACTGTCATTGTGCTTCAAATCAACTGAATGCCTTTGAGATATGTTAAGTTAGGTTCTTCAGCCTAGACAACTGAAGGGGAAAAAAAAGCCTTTCCTTTATTCCTGTACTTTTAAGAAAAAATGATACCTTCAGACCTCCTATGAGTGACAAGATCCATTCTTTTCTCTTAAACATTTTTTTCCTCTTCACCTACAACACATAGACTAAACCTCTACTCCATGGGTTTATAACAAGTGTCCTTATAACTGCCGAATTTTAGAACTAGAATGAGCTTCAGAAGCCATATAGTACAATTCCCTTTTACAAGTGGAAAAACCAAGGCGTGGACAATGTGCCATGCTTCATGATATATTTTGGGGACATATGAGGACTGAGAAGCAGCAGTCTAAGAAGCCATATTTTTTTAAAGAAATTCTCTTCTGCAAATGCTCATTAAAAATTAAACAAGTACAATAACTTGATTGAGAAGGAACACTGGGCTTATTAGCTCCATCTATTGGCTGACTAACCATGAATATGGACAGAGTAAGATTAAGTCAGGAGAAGAAAGGAGGCACAAAATTTATGTTCAGAATTTATTCTATAAAAAATGCCTTTTTGCCCTGTTTCACTCTGTCTTTCCCATTCTGCTACTCACATTAGGGAATCCATTCACCCATTAGGCACTGTGAACACAGTCTGTTCAATCAACTGAACTGAGTACCTGTTGAACATCAGTCCACGGAGACAGAATTCCCTCAGTGAGCCATTTGCATGAAGTGCCTGAGGTCCCTTTCAATCAAGTAGGAGAAGAAGGGGGATTGGCTGGGTTAGAGAAGTAAATTTTCCTAGTTTGCATTGATTTATGGGTTGTGAAGGCAAGCATAAACAGTCAAAGAGGATCACAAGACAATAAAATAGGTCTATTATAGAAACTGGCAGTTAAGCTCTATTTTTTTTCTCCCTCCTGGCTGTGGCTTGAATTCTCTCTCAAGTTCTCTTAAGGTTCAGAGACAGGTTAGTTTAAATAAAGACTTGATGGCACAGAGGCGACCCTATGATTTCTTGGGAATGCTCTGGGGAATGAGGTTAACAAGCAGTACCCGCCTGAGTTTTTATTTCATCCTGACATGGGTCACCCACCCAGAAACTTCTCAACCTAATAGATGGCACCTTTTCTTCATTTCACAAGCTTAGCAGTTAGCTGAATTTTACTTGGTAGCAGTGCTAGATTCTTAATCATACTTACTAAATCACCTCAATGCAATTTGCCCCTCTGGCCCTCATTAGTCTTTTAATTTTCTATTAAGTCCAATTTGTTAACTGCAATCATAGAGATGGTTCAGAGGAGAAAGAAAGCAGGCAATAGCTGCATGCCACCAAAATAAAACGCCACTACTTCAAACATTCAGTTCCCCTTGTTATCTGCTGCCATAAAACTAAAAATAGCTGCTTGCTTTTACCGAATTCAGCCAAATGACATCCCACCTTGGAGCTCTATTTCCACATGAAGAGGCTAGGAGTTTCACTTTATTCTTTGAATTGTTGCAGGAGAAGATTTAACAATTACAGCTTTCATTTAAAGGATATTTTCACATTTGCAAATTTCACATTTGGGGAGGAGGTTCCACTCCCAAACTTTATTACT
This sequence comes from Leopardus geoffroyi, assembly GCF_018350155.1. Taxonomy (NCBI): domain Eukaryota; kingdom Metazoa; phylum Chordata; class Mammalia; order Carnivora; family Felidae; genus Leopardus; species Leopardus geoffroyi. Next base: position 50,106,455 of record NC_059337.1, read on the forward strand.
TTATTTGTTCTAACTTCACTAATAAACTTCCTGTCTCAACTACTGCCCTACAGATTCAGTAACTATAAGTGGCAACAATAGACCCTTCTACCAAATAGAAAAAAAATCTTTGCAAATTGCTTTAGAAAACAATTTTAGAACTAAAAGGAAGAGATGACTAATGTAAATTGTTTATTTTACTATCTAAGACGTCTGATACATATTTTATAATTTACTTTGTAATGGCTGGAAAAGAGATGAAAACAGTACACCGATTCTCACTAATGTATTAACTAGTGAGTGGTATCTCTATTTACATTAAGGACAAAAGGTGAGACACATCAGAAACCTGAACATAAAGCTCAGCCTCCGTACAACCACACCTTTCGATGGGGTTACATATAAAATGTAAGCATAAAGTCTAGAATGTTTTTAAAAATTCTGAGTATTTGTTTATTATTGCAAATTGGTCACCTATGTTTTTGGATCACTGCATTCCTTAATACAAACATTTGCCTGTACCATTGCATGCTGTGTCTGGATCCATTCCAACATGTCGAGTCCTCTGTGTTCTCCAGATTCAAAACATATTAAGTAGGTCAGTGAGGTGTGTGGCACAGATAAGACAAAGGAGGCTCTGAGCCATTTCCTAATTACCTGGTTGCTGTTCTAAGAGCACAGAGCCATAATTCTCAAAATGTGGTCCCCTGAGCAGAAGCGTTAGCATCATCTGGGAATCTGTTAGGAATGCAGGTCATCAGGCTCCACCCAAGACCTTCAGAATCAAAAAGTCTGGGGATGGAATTCAGCAACGTGTGTTTTAACCAGCTACCCAGGTAGTTCTGATGCATGCTGAAGTTACAGAAGTACTAGTGTGAAGCATTATTTCCTTTAAAGCAGTGCTATTCAATCCCCTGTTGCCAGCAAGTATAATTTTGAAAGGATAATGCTAAGTAAAATATGATAGGGGTTAATTTCCGTCCTCTCTGGTGGGGATTTGCTTAGCTGAAGACTAAGTCCTTACAGCTAATCGGTTTTACAGTGAATTTCAATCAGCAACATGCATTATACTTTGAGTCAGATGCAGTTTCTAACTCATCAAATTCATCATTAAACAGTGGAAAAGGATATAGACAAGGCTTTCCTGAAACAAAAGAATAGTTACATTGCTCATTAAAATACACACATGTTTAGGATAGGTGGCGTTATGTTTCAGATTCCATGGCCCTGTTCAGGAAAGTTTACCACAGTGAAATGAGTCAAGAGATTCAGTTATTTTTGAGACATAGCAATGAAAATATTACCAATGTATCTAATTAGTCTGCTTTGTGGCCAGCAGAGTAAGAGAATATAGCTAAGGAAACAAATGCCTTTATTCCCCCTCTCTTAATGATGGCTGACTTCTAGCATCTGAAGTACTGTCAGTAAGTTAGCAGGCTTATGGATAATTATGGATTCTACCACTCAGGACAATTGCACCAATGCAATATCATGAAGGAGTAATGCCTCTTCTGCTTACACAGCACAGTCATAATTTTCTAAATCAATTACTACAAGTTCTCCAGAGTTTCATAACCCATATCTTATGGCTTCCTGAAATGAAATGAAATTTCAGATCATCTGATTTTCTTTTTCATGTATTTATACAAATTAGATTGCAGGGCAAGGAAATGCAACCCAGTCCTTCTTGTAGGTGAGGGCAATATATTTTTATGAAAAAATAAATACAGGGTCTATATTTATTTCAAATCGCTCTGAGCTGAGTTATACTCATAAAATAATTAAGCTATTAAAATAATGTAAACCAAAGTATATGTGTTTTCTTTTGAGGTATTTCAGCTATTAGAGAATAATAAAATGATCATTCACCAATAATGAAAATAAGTACCTGACATTCTGATAATCATTTTGCTGTTACTGTGTTACAAAGGGACCGATAATGCAGTATGGGGATTGTGGTACACATAATTTAACTTCTAGCTCAAGTCAATCCATACTGCGGGTTGGCTACTCTATTTTAGTATAGTGTGTCCCAAAACAATATGCACATGAAAGAATCACATGACATGCTTTATTAAAAAGAAAACAGACTCTGGGCCTCATTCTTAAGGTTACGTTTGCTTCATGGCTTGTGTGACTTACTATATTTTTTATATTCTCTACAGTAACAACAAAGTTGTTATGCCAAAACATGCTCTTAATTTTTATGCAAGGAAGCATGGCAGAAAGTCACAATAGAGGAGAAAAAATTTAGCGGTTTGCTTTTCTTTTTCTTTCTAAGTAGGGCACTAGGAAAAAAAAAACCGATGTGCCCACATGGTCTCTGGGGTATTGTGCAGGCAGGCAGTAATGGTGTCTACACAAGAACTGCTTTTGGAGCCACTGACAACAGCATCATGCCAAGACTGTCAGAATGTCAGGTCATGTTTCAAACTGGGACCCCATTAAGCCAATGTTTTTTTACACGTAGAAAAAGGTTTTAAACATTATTTCCATCTCCAGAGGGAAAAGAGGCTGATCCTGGACAGAGAGCGCAGCTGCGCTGCCCCTACAGTGGTGGGGCTAAAGCGGCAGAGAGCTGCAGCATCATGCAGTGGGGCGTGCGGGCGGCGGGCACTTTGCAGACGGTATGAGACGCAAGCCATGCCGCTGCTAGGAGCCAGCTAATGAACACAGAGTAAACCATTTTGAGCAAGTGCACAATCATTAATCATTTGCTAATTAAGAGTTTTTGTAGCAAGAAGTGCACATCCTAGCACAGGTGGTAGGGGACAAACTATAAGAAACTCCTAAAAAGAGCTAGACAGGGAAGCTTCCCTTAGCAAGACCAGTCCCGGTGTTATGACCAGTTCCACTGTGAGAGGAAGACTGGCGTCAGTACACAATGCATTACCTTTAAAGGCCACTGAGCATGCCCATATTAAGTGCTGTATAAACTTCTCATAGTGAAGGGTAAATTGTCATTCTCAGTAAAATCCTCTTTATCTTTGTAACAGCTCCAAGTTAAGGAGCCCATTTAGATAGTGCCCTATGTAGCTAACTGGATTGGAAGGGCTCTGCCTATAATTTTGAGATTCTGGTGCCCAAAGGAGGCTGAGTGTAGCAACTAGCAACTCTAACATAAATCTGCAGAATGACGATTCTTTCTCTCCTTTCTCTCTGGAGGCTGAATGTTACACCCACACTTGGGTTGAGGTCTTGCTCCCTCCTGACATCTCATCAATACCAATGGCAATGCTAACACTTTTTTTTTGTAACAGATGATGAGGTGAAAATGGAAAATAATAAGATAATAAGAAATTGTTCTTAGAAAGGAGACAGAATATCAAAAGATGATAAGGAGAGGGAGGGAAGGGATGGATAATATTTAAATGCAGGAAAAGAAAAGAACTAGGGTCCATGCTGTTCTCCTAAAAAATTACATTGTTAGAAACTAGATATTCATCCCATTCACTTAATTGATTTTTCCCTTTAAATTATGTATGAGGAGTTTAGCATCTGGCCTTGCAAGAGTGATAAAGGTAGAAGGCACCAACCTCAGTATTTCCATCTTCATTATGTTCTCCAGTAAGAAGAGTTGTGTGATTTAGCTATAGAGTTGTAGCTAAATTTATAATGTGAAACCGGTACATTTCAAATTGGCAATTTTATGTGGAGTAAAGAATCCATTCTTGTTTGGTGTACAAGGTGCCCCATAACATTTTTGGTTAGCGCGTGGCTTGGCCCACATAGCTTCCTTAAGTACAGGTCTGATCTGTCTTGTTAATATTCAGTCAGCAGTATATGACTCACATTAGAATCCAACCATGGAATAGTAAGGAAATAGAAGTAGCATTAGGATAAATTCCTGGAAATATGGCATTTTAAATATAACTTTATCCTTACATGATATGTGGTCTTAAAAATTCAGTAAAAGACGACAGAATTCCGCACCCCCCCCCCCCCCGCAAGAAATCAGTCATTTCTTCACGATGCTTCTAACAGTAAGTGAACTTAAACTCTGAATATAAAACATCACTAAAATTAAAACGGCAGTCTCCAGCTATGATCCTCAATTGCTTGTGTTCACCTAATTCAGCAAAATAATTCAAAAGCGAGATGGATGCCCTCATACTGTGCAAAAGGCACTAACACACGATAGGGAATGGAGTCTTATTTTATACAAAATAAACTGATACTGTGGTTTAAAAATCAGAGTTCATTTTTGAACTATTCCATCTTTGCATGCATATCCTAGTGCTTCTGATTTGTAGGCTGCTAAGCAGCAAGTTCAGTTTTCAAAAGACTGAGTGTCTAAGATAGCAAAAAAAGGGAGGGAAACGTACAAATGTCTCCATGGGGTTAAAAGCAACATCACATGTGAAGAAGCCCAATGTTAAAAGAAGCATTTTCAGCCTTGTACATTTAGAAATAAAAGGGATCTTTGCTTTGAAGTCCAAACTTGCTTCACGTACATCTCTGACCCTTACCTCAATAAGGAACACTGTAACTAAAATCCTCAACAGAAATATCTCTACATTCTAGTGCCAGCTGCATGAACCTTTCCCTCTCAGCATCAACTCTGGTCCCCAAGTCCCTGGATGCTCATGTCGGTGTGTGAAAGGAAAGACCGTGGCAAAAGCAGGAGGCAGGTGCACAACTACTATTTCACTGTCTGCTTGATCCAAATGAGCGAATGAGAATAAATAAGAAGTGCAATGGTCTTTAGGTCTGGGGGGAAACAGCCAGAAAAGGGTAAGATGCTTACTATCACAAACCTCATAAAAGAATCTTTCTCCTTCCTTCTTCTGCTCAGGGAAATGCAAGTCAAAGATGTTGGACAAAGACACGACACATTACAGACACAGCACACAACACATTTTGACAGATTTTTAGATGTGAACAATAAACTGATGCATCAAAACCACTAGGGCCACAAAGCACATTTCAGAGCAAACAGTGATATCAGGTTGACATTGTGCAATATGGTGAAAAAAAATCCGCAGTTTGTAGAATTTTACAGATCATTAGCATATATAGATTTGTGTGTATAGCACTCTCTCTGTATACACACTACAAAAGGCTACTGACCATCTCCCCCCTCCCCTTCACACTTCTAATGCATCACTCAAATATTCTGTTGTGTATAATGGTCACCTTATTGTTAATGATATTTTAGATTACCGGCCATGTCCTCTTCTGCTGTTAACCCATGTAAAAAACTTGATTATGACACTTTCCATAGCAAAGAGCTGTGCTGCTAATGATCTCTAAATAGACATTTGGCAAATGCAGGCATAAAAATATACCCACCTCTTTCCCTCCCATGGATTCAAACATTTTTTCCAGCTGGACCCGCAATTGTTGAATATTGTTCATCAATATACAGGGCTTGAAGTAAAGCAAACAACAAAAAAGATGGTGTGAGCATCTTTTATACATGAAATTATTGAATGAGTTTACCTTAAATGTGATATATATACAATCATCACTGAAGTATTGTATCTGGCAAAGAGAATAATTCTGCTATTTTGATTATACTTCTTAAGAGTCAAGAATGGAAGAGGGAAATATTACCACTTTGGGGAATGCAATTTAATAATATATCAGACAATAAACTATTGGGGACTTAATTACTAATCTTTCTTTTCCTCTTAATATTGAGCCAAATTCTCTTTTAAAGATTTACTTTAAAAAAAGGTATCGAAATTGTGGTTTATATACACAATGGAATACTACGTGGCAATGAGAAAGAATGAAATATGGCCTTTTGTAGCAATGTGGATGGAACTGGAGAGTGTGATGCTAAATGAAGTAAGTCATACAGAGAAAGACAGATACCATATGTTTTCACTCTTATGTGGATCCTGAGAAACTTAACAGAAGACCATGGGGGAGGGGAAGGAAAAAAAAGGTTAGAGAGGGAGGGAGCCAAACCATAAGAGACTCTTAAAAACTGAGAACAAACTGAGGGTTGATGGAGGGTGGGAAGGAAGAGAGGATGGGTGAGGGGCATTGAGGAGGGCACCTGTTAGGATGAGCATTGGGTGTTGTATGGAAACCAATTTGGCAATAAATTTCATATTAAAAAAATAAAAAAATAAAATAAATAAATAAAAAAACCTTATTCTCAAATTCTGACACTCTAAAAAAAAAGAAAAAAAAAAGAAAAGATATCAGTTTAACGTTTCCATTATTTCGCCATTTAAAAAACAAAATCACCATCTGAATTTTAAAAATCCAAGGGGGAGGGGCGCCTGGGTGGCTCACCCGGTTAAGCGGCCGACTTCGGCTCAGGTCATGATCTCGAGGTCCGTGAGTTTGAGCCCCTAGTCAGGCTCTGTGCTGACAGTTCAGAGCCTGGAGCCTGTTTCAGATTCTGTGTCTCCCTCTCTCTGACCCTCCCCCGTTCATGCTCTGTCTCTCTGTCTCAAAAATAAACATTAAAAAAAAGTTTAAAAAAAAATTCCAAGGGGGAAAAAGAAAAAAAAAAGACACCTTTAATAGATTCTCTTTGGCTATAGACAAAGTCCACACATTGGTATTCAAGGCCCTTAGTTATCTGGCTCCAAATTAGGTTTTCCTTCCCATCTCTGTCTACCACAGGTAACTTTCCCCTCTAAGCAGCTTTTCTCCCCAAAACACCTGTGCTTTCTGGACTCCAACTTGGCTTAGCATGTGGCCTCTTCAGTTCCACCTCTTTGCCTATTTGAATCATATCCATCATTCCAGATTTGAGCTTCCTTTTCCCACACTATATCCTGTTGTCACTCACTTGACATTTGTTTTATTTAACTTTATATTGCTTTTCACTGTCTCACCCACTGACCTTAAATGCACCGTACATGCTACTGTGTCCTCTGCTTTTTCTTACTCCCAAAGTACTGCACAGAGCCTTACACAGAATATATGTTTAAAAATGTTTTTGACTCCATGTTTCCAGGCAGGCAGAAATATACAATAACATAAAGATGGAGGGCTCTGTGACAGGACTAGATGTGGCCTTAGAATAATAGGAGTTAATTTATAATTGGAAAATAGAATTCAGAATAGTTATAGAATAATTTAATATTTGTCGCATACTGATTCTGAAAAGCCAGTTGACTGGGGGGAGGAAAACAGTGAAAGAAAGGAAAGTGGATATATCTTCCAAGTTGCTGGGAAATGAGCCAATAAAGAATTAGATGCATATAAAGGACTTACAGGACATCAGAGAGGTGTTAGCACTCCTCAGTGGAAAGATTTTATTAATGCTGTAACCACATTACTGACCTTTGAAAAACTTTCTACTTGATTCTTAAAGTGACCACATTCTAACTTCAATTAATGAAAACAATTTTAAACTTTGATTCTCTTCCCTTAATTCTGGTCACATAAGTATTGTATGTCTCTCACACAGATATTTGAGATCCATGTGTCATAGATTCTGTTCAGTAAGCTGAACCACAATGTTCCACCAATGATTCTGATCCCATCAGATGTGACTGAGAGCCACTTGATCTAGGCTTATCCTTTCCACTACATGCATAGTCAAAATTTTTCGGGGATTCGGCATCTTGACCCTAAGGCAACAAACTGAATCTCCACTTAGGGCCAGAATCATTGGGATTTTCTTTTTTTCTTTTCTTTTCCCTTCCTTTCTTTCATTTTTTTTTTTTTTTTTTTTTTTTTTTTTTTTTTTTTAAATTGCAGAGGGGGAAGATTTGGCTTGAATCTGGCCATCTTACCAGGGAGGAAATGAAGGTCAAAAAAAAAAAAAAAAAAAAAAAAAAGACCATGACACTTATTGAGAAGCAGGAAGAGTAGATGGGTAAAAGGTTGTATCACCCTGCTCCCCATGGGTCTAAGTTAACTAGGTGGTCTCTTCTCTGATTATTTGATATTGGCATTCAAGCTTATCTTTTTTGGCACATATAATAGTACTTTAGTAATAGTTGTATGAGCACAAACCAACCTCCAAGCCTTTTTATATGACCATTTCCAATGGAAAAGAACAACTAAGAAACAAATGGACTGTGTGCTCACTTAGCATGGATTGCTATTGGTGTCAGGTAAGGCTACATTAAAAAAAAAAAGATTCAGTTATTCAGAGAGAGATAAAAATAAATATGAGACTCTCCTCTTTCATTAAGCTTTCTCTGACTTTGAAATGTCCAATTATCAATTTTATTGAATCAATTTACCAAATCACTACTGAGACCTGAATCTAACTTACAGCTAATCTGGAAACAGCTTTCATTTTAAGCACCTCCATGGTCACTGAAAACAAAACAAAACAGCTAACATGTACAGGAAAGGGAACATTAACCCAATTCAGAGGTATCATTTGTTGATGAGTTTAGTTAGATAAAAGAACCTATGTTCAAGTTGTAATCTTTTTATTTGTATATAATTTGACTTTTCCCCTAAAAATATCATAATGCATTTCATCTAGAACAAAGTTAGGAACCTTAACTACAGTGAATATGAAAGTTAGTTATGTTGGGACTATGGCCATTTCTACATCACTTAAAGGGTGTTTCTGAGCTGAAAAAGATTTTCAAAAATATTCAAAATAAAGTAATTCTGATTTATATATGTTGTGTTGCTGTATTTTGGAGTACAGGGACAACAGATTAAAAAACTTATGATCCATTTTCAATTTAAAACAAAGTTCTAACTTAAAAAAATTTAGAAAAAATTATTCTGTCATTTTAACTATCTAACATTCTAACATTTTAACTATCATCTTTAATTCTGACCCCTGGGAAAGCATGTTATGGTTATCTCTTAAAGGATGTCTCTATTTTTTTTTTTTTTTTTTTAGAGAGAGAGAGAGAGAGAGAGAGAGAGTGCAAGCAGGGAAGAGGGCAGAAGGAGAGAGAGAGAGAGATTGAGAGAATCTTAAGCAGTCTCCATGCTCAGTGCTGAGCCTGACACGGGGCTTGATTCCAAGACCCTGGGATCATGACCTGAACAAAAATGAAGAGTCAGACACTCAACTAAGCCACCGAGGTGCTCCTGGATGTCCCTCTTTAAAAGTTTCTAGATCAATTTGCAGAAGAAATAGGTATATGGGCATAAATATACTGAGGGGGGAAAAAACAACTTATGATGTTCTTGATATTGAAAGAAACCTATAATAGTTCTATGCACATGCATAAATGTACAAATGAACCTCTTCAATTTATCTCAGCTGAAAGCATAACTAAGCAGGTAATTGCCGTTCTTTCACGGAAAAGCGAAAATGATGTTTGGCATTTGAATGAGAGTCTAAGACTTATTAAGATACCAGGAACTAGGAAAGAAAAGCATTGAGGAAAAAAGTTCTTGTGCTGTAATATTTGCAAGAGTATTTATTCTCTTTCTTTATAAATACTTGATTTTGAAAAGTATAAAATATACAGACAAAATACAAGTAATAATAAACATTGATTTATGATTTTTTTCTCCAATGTTTTTAAAAATAAAATATACTATAGAATGTTACCTCATAATACAGTGAAAGTCTGCAGGAGTCCTTAAGGCTAATTTTCTTTTCTGAATGACAAGAATTATCCTTGGTAATTCATAGCTACCTTTCAAAATGTTCAACTGGCTATCCTAATATAATCAGAATTTTTTTCTGAAATTACCTGGCACTGTTTTTTATTTTCATCATAATATATTTCAAATGCATTATAAATTTAATTATAAATATATGCCTTGAGTAAATCAATATCTTGCCTATTAGAGTATTTATAATCAATGGCAGTTAGAAATCACTGCTGGATATGTGGGAATTTTCATAAAATTTCCAGGCAGCATAAAAATTTAAGAGAAAGAAGTTATCTTCTGGGACCCTCAAGAACCATTAAGACTGACATATTAATGAGCTGTCAGCCAGAGATCAATGAGGTTTCAGTGGGAATTCTATTTGAGGTTCGCCTGATAGTGGGAACTAATTTTTTAAGGGGGGGGGACTGGTTTTCCTCTTTAAAAATCTAGTACTAACTTTTGTAATATATTTTTTCAGTGTTCAAAAAAATTCCTATAATGTTGCCATTATATTTCTCCTAATATTACATATGGTGAATAGGAAAGATTTCACCTTCCACCATAGAATAAACACAGATTATCCTCTAAATCACTTTAGTTTATCTTACTTCCCTTTGTGCTTTTTATTAAGGTGCACTGCTGGTTTGAATTTATAAAGATTTTCTCAATCATCCAAAAAATAAAAGGCTAAGTTAATAACTTGGAGTAGAAATCAGAATCATTTCTTACTTTAACTATCTTTCTCAATTTATTTGAAAACCAAAAGATAAATAATACTCACTTTGGTACTGGAGGCCAAACTACTCTGTTTGTGTTGATCTAAACAACTTTTTAATTCCTAGTTTAATGTTTTATGATTATGTGGGTTTTTAATTGTTTATGTGAATCTTGTTCCTCACGATCATGGAAAACCACAAGTTGGCTGACCTTGAGATGCTCTTAACCTTTCACTGATTCTGTAATGTAACCAGTTCAGGACTCCTAGAGAAGTTTTCGAATTGTTTCTAGAGATCCCTTATTACCTATTATCCTTGAAAACAGAAAGCAAACAGGAATTTCTCCTGCTTACTTATTAGTTTAAAAAAGTACATCTCAATGGGATAACATGAAGGCAGGGTTTTACTTACCACATTTTCCTTATCGCAGTATGAACTGAAATCACTCGATACAATCGCAGCATACTGAAGCAGTACTTTATTGATAGTCTGGGGAAAGAATTGTAAAATGTACCCAGTTATGCACACACTACCCAGTTTACTGCTAATCAGGCCAACTTTTCTTTTTCAGCGACAATGGAGCCATAAGCAGTGATTAAAATTATGCCCTTGCCAAAAGAAGCATCTCAGACTTTTACGTTTAGATGAGAATTTGTGGTATTTCTGAGTACCTGTGAAAGATAATCCACATGAATTAATTCAATTGTAATATAATCTCTCTAGCATAAAATTCTTTTTTCTTAAAGATTTTATTTTTAAGTAATCTCTATACCCATTGTGGGGCTCAAACTCATGACCTGAGACCAAGAGTCACATGCTCCACTGACTGAGCCAGCCAGGTGCCCCATAAAATTCTTTATTTGTAACTTAACTAAATACTCCAAAGATATACGATTTTGTGACAACCTCCTCTATGATTGGATGCTTATTACTTAATGACAATAACACTCCTCCCCTCAGGCCCCAAACAACCTGCCTTATGCTTTGACTCCTTCCTCATGGTTTCTAGTTGCTACACCCCTCTCACTCTTATCACACATACATATACCATGCCCAAAGTCTCTGTGCTGGTCATTTTCTCAACTTTCTACCATGTTTCTAAATACCTTCTACAATTATAAGTGGGATCACAGCATTCCTGTGCAAGTCACTTAGCAATGGATATTTTCAGTAATTTTCTATAAGGAGCCTTACTAATATCAAAGACCACCTATGGAAACCTAAAACTTCAGCTTTTGTTGTATCACACTATTTCAATACACTTAACTTAATTTACTAAATTATTTATTGACAAATTATTTTCTAAAAAATGTCCCATTTTTGCCTTCTTTCTGTCCTCTTCATCCTAATTCCACATTTTCCTTCTCCATTTAATAAATGTTTCTCAGCTTAAGGATGCCCTCTGCTTCCACTAATTATGCAAAAATAAGGAAAAACAAACACATTTTGTTAAATTTTATTTCAGTTACTCAAAGATATATTGATGCATTTGTATCCTACTTTTACTCACATAGCTTGAATTATCCTAAGCCAAATGTGGACATGATTTTCTTAGGAGAGAATGCAATAATAATTATAGATATATACTATCTCTTCTTATAGAAAAGGACAGCTTTTCTTTTTTGTGCAATATATTAATCTGAATTTTCTTTGCATGGCTCAAAATAACTCAGGAAACACCCTAAACATCTCTCCTTCAACTCAACTCCTTAATCTATAAACCTGAATTCAAATGGAACTATGAACTTGTTTTACGGATGTTTAAGACCATAGTGAAAACCTGAAATTAGGGGAAACACGCAGAAAGAAAATTGATATTTTGTGGAAGTACAAAGCATGTTGATAATAAGCGTCAATTTAAATAGACAGTTGGTCTTGGAAAATATAAAATCTTACGAAGTGGGAGACAAATAGATCTAGGAAAACAGATGGCTGATCAGACTGAAGCATCTTCCAAATGCAGCTGTTCAAATTTTACTCTATATATAATGCTGAAAATGACTTTGGGACTTACCTAAAAAGTACTAATTCTCTGTACATACGAACACTGCTTTCAATTTGCAGGTTCTAATGATTGTACAAGCGCTAAGAATCATTTCACTGTGATATAAAAACAAAGCAAAGTCTGAATTGAGGATCTTGTTGCAACTCAGAGACTATAACTTGCGCCAGATAAAGTTTGGAGAGGGGAATCCAGATATTCAATTCAGAGTATTCTCAAGGTATCCCCCATGGTCTGACATTTGACTCTTCTCTATGGGAAAGCCCTAGTCTGTTGAATTCCCACTTGGGGACAACTGATCCTAGGATCTTATATCTACTAACCTACAGATGCCAATGGTTAGCAAATGAGAAGGGGCTGTGGGTAAGGCCAAGAGCTCAGCCATGTAGTATATGGTGTAGGGCCTTGTGCCCATAGGAGTTGTAGATACACTGGCTATAACAATATCTACTTCTTTATTAATGTACAAAGTATACCTGAAGGACAGGCTTCATGTACATTTTAGAGGCAACTTAAATTTCAATTCTAATTCATTCAACAAAATAAAACCTTATCAGGTATTAATTTTTTAATACTAGTAAGCAGTTACATGTGACATACTTTCCTAAGACACATCTCCAGCTGTATCACAAGCTTTGCCTAGGAGCTTGCTGGAAGTGCCAGTTCTCTGGTACTACTCCAGGTCTACTGAATCAGCAATTCTGGTGTTTATTAATAAGCCTTCAAGGTGATTCTGCTGCAAGCTAAAGTTTGAAAACCACAGTCCTAACTAACGTAGAGTAGGGTGTAGGTGAACTCTTCAGAGAGAACCTGGTGATGGAAGGTGTACCTAGCAAAGCCTGGAAGACAGAACTTCCTTCTGACTGTGTGAATTTAGTTCAGGATTTTATCTTTATGGGACTCTTGAGGCTTCAGAAATGGGGACAGCAGAGAGAGAGGCAAGAGTCTAACAGAAGCTGTTTCCATTCTGTTCTATAATAAAATACAGTTTATATGAAGACAGAGTCATGAGGTGTAGATGATTCTCTTATGGATGCAGTAAAGGAATTGCCATTCAAAGAGCTCCAGATGAAATAAAATGAAATTCTAATAGGATTGTGGCAATGAAGCTAGGGATTCTCTACATTTAAAGGATCAGACAGGATTATCCAAATATCTCCCATCTGCAATCTGCTCTCATTTGACATGCAGCTACTGGTATTACTAAGTGAGATAGTGATCAATTACTCAAAGTCATTATGATCTCCTGAGCTAATGGCATGCTCTTGAAATGGGCTAAATATCCTGCAAACACCACCAGTAGGTCCATCTAGGGTATTACTCTTGCAATCAGTAAGATAAGAGCCCTGGTTCAAAATCCATCTTTTCCGCCCCACTTTAGTTATGGAACATTCAGGATTAGAACAATGCATGGAGGATAAGAAGTATGCTATCTAGTAAGTGACATCAGAAATGTCACTTCAGTGATTTACAGCACTGTATTTTAATGCATGCAGCGTAAGATAGAATCCAGAGAGTTGCCTAGGTTTGGCTCAGAGGTTGAAAATAAATGGTGAGTTGCTGCTTTCCAACTTATCAATTGATTTGTGATGATACCAGATTGTGGAGGTAGTATTGCTCAGTGGTTACAAGCACTTTATCCATACCATTTCTAGGTGGGTGCCTTGTTTGAGTTACTGAAACTTTCTAAGCTTGTTTCATCACTGGAATGATTAGGAAAAATAATAGTATCTGTGTCATGAGGTTGTAGTGAAGAATAAGCAAGACATAATATGTAAAGTGATAAGTACATAGTGATGGTCAATTAATTATCATCAGTAAGTTTGAAAATTAGGATTACATTCCCCAAGAACAAGGAATACGTGTGTCTCATTCACCATAGTGTCTCTAGTCCCTGGAAACTCAATAAAAACAAAAACAAAAACAAAAACCAGCCAGAATCATAGCCAAAAGTCAACATTCGTTGGTTTGTTTTTAATAATGAAGATATTGCTTCATATCTCTTTTTTTTAATTAAACTGCTCATATTTACCAAGAGCAGCAATATAGCCATAGAAATGTTCTCTGCCCACGTGCACTCTTTGCCGGTCATCAGAGCTATGAAATGTGAAGCATCTCTTTGGTATATTCAGTTTTACATATGCTTTCATAAGAACAAATCATTCCTTTAAATCCCACTTTAGAAGGCTCAGTCTTCCCAAATGTTTGCTGTGATCATTTTTGATGTCTTTTCTCTGGGAGGTTTAAATCAATATAAGTTCCAGGAAGAGGAGATGATTTCAATATTCTGACACAAGGATCCTAATTCTAAGAAGGATAGGGTTTTTAAGACCAGTGGTCACATGTAATGAAAGAACACCAATTCTAATAGTCTGACATGGCTGTGAAATACCTAATTATATTAACCATAAAGTCCCAGTTTTCATTTTTATGATTTTTAAAAATCATTCCAACAAAATAGAATTTATTTTTCAATGAAATTACCCATTTCTACTTTCCCAGAAAAGGTTTATTTTCTCACATTATTTCCTCATGATAATAATTGGGTAGTTTTGAATTTACATGGATTGAACAAATTTTAGTTATGTAAATTTTTTTTTATTGTGCCAAAAAAACCTCACATTTCCTCAGTGACACATGGAGCCTAATTCTTTTCTCCTCACTTCAGAGAATGTGTTTTCCTGTGTGTGATTCTAACATAACTCTCTTTGTAATCTCCCACTTCTTTATACTTTCCTCCAGCCCACTTGCTTATACCTTGGGCAGTCTAAACACGGCTGGGTGCAGCTTCACAGCTGCAGAAAGGTCAAAACTACCAAGGAGCGGAGGGTGGTCTGAGGCCCAAGGCCTTGACCCCTAGTGGAGCTTTCATTCTGCTCTCGATACTTACATGCTTCCGGCTTACATAACCTGCTACATGACCACTCTGAGGGTGAATCCTAGTTACCTTTCTCATAGAGTGCACAATTACAATAGCATGTTACCAAATATATTAGCTCTGAGATTATTAAACTCTCAAATGACCCTTCTTCCACAAGTCCCACAGAGTTCCAAGAATAGCAGGTGACACACTTTTTTCTACAGTATCCCTAATGACCCCCTTTCATTCTTCTCTTGGCAGGCACCCAAAATGCAGCTGTTCATCGAGAAAGGACTTTCTTAGAGAATTTTTTTAGAGTAATTCTCCCGCAGAGCTTACTGCAGATTTTACCACGCTGGGAGGTTGAAATCAGCTGCTACCAACAGTTTCCTCTAGAGATGACCAAGAGAAATGATTTTTAGCTATTATCATTAAAAGCAGGAGATTACTTTAGCCTACCTAATTAACAGATGAAGACTAGAGTTCAAAATACTTGGTGGGACACAAATAATGTAATACAGTTTAGGCTGACAGTTTATGTACCTAAAAGTCTTCACTGGCATCTCATTTTCTTTCCTTCCTTCCTTCCATCCTTTCTTCTTCTCTTTCTCGTTCCTTCCTTCCTTTCTTTCTTGCATCTATCTACCTAACTACCTACCTACCTACCTATATATCTCACAGCTCCTACTTTCTACTAAAAGAAGTTTGGCCACTTTGCCCGTTCTTCAAGACTTCTTACAATGAGGACCTAAGCTTCCAATTCTAGTTCCATCAGCTCTCTATGAGTCCTATGTTCTCTCTTCTTTGGGATCTCTCAGGCTAGAATCCCAATCACAGAATGACAGAGGGTGACAAAGACTCTTTCCTTGACCAAACTCCAGCCAGCCTCCTCTGAGCCCTCTTCTCAACCAGCCCTCAACCTTGGCATCAAGACTTGAACAGAACAGTAACTGTTTCTAGCAGTTCAAAGGCACCTCTCTGGGATGATCCGAGGGCCCCTTGAAGTGCCTACCTGAGAAAACTAGCTAGTGTCTTTATAAGAAAAGCAAATTTGGGTACACAAATAAACACCAGGGGTGCATGTGCACAGAAGAAGGATCCCATGAGGACCCATTAAGAAGGCTGACATCCCTGAGCCAAGGAGAGAAGCTTCAGAAGAAACTAAATCTGCTGATATCTTGATCTCAGTCAGACCTCTAGCCTCCAGAACTGTAAAAAAAAATAACGTTTCTCTTTTTAAGCCATGATTCTGTGGTATTTAATTATGGCAGCCCTTACAAATTAATATATCTTAGATATTATATAATTTAACTGAGTTTTGGCATTCCTTTATTTTTTAACATGTCAAAGCTGTATATTTGTTTATATATATATGTGGAGAAAGAAATCTTAAGAGTATGTAATCTGATCAAAATCAATCTGTCAACTAAGAAAACTACATTTCATAAAAATGGAATGAATGGCTCAGACTCATACCACAGTTATTGGCTGATTTGAAATGAGAACTCTGTTTTCATGACTCCAAGTCTTATAGACTTTTCATTGTAGTATAGGGTCCGTTAAAAATACTTGCAATTTAAATATGAAATGCCAAGGCTCATTTTCAGCTAAGAAGCACCATATCTGGAATAATTTTGCCATCCATAGTAGTTCCCTCAATGGTATGAACAACTGAATCACTAATGTGAATAACAGATTTTTAAAGATGATAAATTTATATTTAATAAACAAAAAGGGCAGAAAGAAAGTCAGATGACAAGCCTGGAAACAGAACCTATTGGTACTAGAATTAGAAATTCAACGGGGCGCCTGGGTGGCTCAGTCGGTTAAGCATCTGACTTCAGCTCAGGTCATGATCTCGCGGTCCGTGGGTTCGAGCCCCGCATCGGGCTCTGTGCTGACAGCTCAGAGCCTGGAGCCTGTTTCAGATTCTGTGTCTCCCTCTCTCTGACCCTCCCCCATTCATGCTCTGTCTCTCTCTGTCTCAAAAATAAATAAATGTTAAAAAAAAAATTTTTTTAAAGAAATTCAATTGGGGTAGTAGTGTCAAAGAAGAGTAATACTACAAACAACAATAGCATTTGTCAAATTCTATGTGAGAAAATAATAAATGCCACCATCTCAGAAAAGAAAGGATGCACTCCATTTAACCCACCTTTGCAAATCTTCTCATTAAGTGAGATAATGCTTCAGGATTAGGGCACTCCAGTTTCTTAATAATCTCAAAGCTCTGGTTAAGCTGAGCAAAGACATCAACCACAGAACAAGAGAAGAGGGCATGATCAGACGTCTGCTGGAACTGAAGGGAGAGAAGGCGATACCATTCCAATAAGCACATTAGAGGGACTGTGGAAAGAGTCAAATCACGTAAATAAGTGAATCTCCTATACCATGTATCTTCATCTCATATGCCTTCATTTCCCATTTAATAAAATGCTTACCCATTTCAAAATCATTCATCTCCTTTCCTGGAAAAGTATCAGAACTAATATTAGAGACAGGCTCCTATTAATTGGTTTTTCCATTTCTACATTGAGGGACTAGTTCTCTCATTCCCCATAGATACAAAGATGGGTTAGCCAGCCTATTGTGGCTCAAGACTTTTAAGTTGTTCCGGAGGGATTTGGAGGGTGTCTCCTCCTAATCTTGAAATCCTGGAAAGCTTTCAGGACCAGGAAGTTTTGTTTAAGCTTGGTGAACTTGTAGACCCAGATCAATTCAAGAGGTAAAGGAATCCTGGAAGCAAAAGGGTAATTTTTTTTTTTAATTTAAACAATTCCCTAGAGTTTCTAGCAGCCCTTAAAAGTTGTGTTTTACATTTATTTTGGTCATTAGAGGATTAAAATAAAATTAATTAATAACAATGAGCCTAACAATCCCCGTTACGTTACAAGTGAATAGTGTGAAAGAGTATTGACAAAAAGTAATCTTAAACTAATTTAAACTTACCCCATCTTTTTTGTCTCTTCCTAGTGCTCCATGAAGAAACTCCATTGATACATCTTCATTTTCATCTAGCCACTGCATGACAAAAGGCTCAAACCACCTAAAAAAAAAAATAATAATGTTACATACCATAAAAGATGTCATTTGCACATAATTAACAGTGAATACTGCTCTTTCCTTACATGAGAGTAATTCAGGACCTAAAATCTCTTTTCATTCCCTTTTTTGTAGTTCTGTCTCCTGGAGACCTTTAGCTTTACGTCATCAAACACATACATCCCTGTTTATTTACTTTCATTGTCTATCTCTTTCTTAGCTCTTCCCATGGTTTTTAAAATAAGCTTAGTTCCCAATCCCCACCCTACAATTCCCTTTATAATTCAAAATTTTATAAAATGTCAGTCATGTGTGCTGTGTCCCCTATTATGCCATTCTCTCACTTTTTAGTACTTTACTGTTGGGCTTCCGCCCATACTGACTATTTATTTTCCTTTTTTTTTTTTTAAACGTTTATTTATTTTTGAGACAGAGCATGAACGGGGGAGGGTCAGAGAGAGAGAGAGGGAGACACAGAATGGGAAACAGGCTCCAGGCTCTGAGCTGTCAGCACAGAGCCCGACGCGGGGCTCGAACTCACAAACTGTGAGATCATGACCTGAGCCGAAGTTGGACGCTCAACCGACTGAGCCACCCAGGCGCCCCTATTTATTTTCCTTTAACTCATCCTGGGTGCTCACCTCTGACTTGTGATCTGTAATCCATCCGCAGTTGGGGTTTGTGAATGGTCAAAGTTTCAAAGTTCTTTTCTCCATGTGGAGGTGCAAGTGCAAAGCATCTTCTATGTTAGAAGATAATCCTTCTCCCTGCTGCCTTTAATTGGCATCATTGGTGCATATCAGGTAATGGCATATGTGGGTTTGTCTCTAGACTACTTTGTCCTATTGGTCTATTTGTCATACACTAACACCACTTCGTTTAATAGCTGTACCTTTTGATTAAGTCTTCATAACTAATAGTGCAGCTCTCAAGGTTTTTTTTTTTTTTTTTTTTTTCTTCCTTCGCCTTCAAGATTATCTTGGCTATTCCTAGTCCTTTGTATTTCTGTACTCATTTTTTGATTGAATTTGTCAATTTGCACAAAAATATCTGCTGAAATTTTTAATGGGACTGCATTAAGTCAATAAGTCTATAAGTCATTGGGGGGAGAATTACTATCTGTACAGTAATACACCTTTTAGGAACATTGTGTATATTATTTAAGTTCATCTTAAATGTCTCTTAGTAACATGTCTCTAAGTAACACATTCTAGAAGTAGAAGGCTTGCACATCTTTCATCACCATTTGTTTCTCATGATTTTAATATTATTTAAATGGTAAGCTTTATATGTAATTTTTTAATTGCCCGTGGGTATTATATAGAAACTTAATTAACTTTTACATAGACTTGTTCTCTTTTTAATTCTATTAGTTACCCTGTAGTTTCTTTTGGGTTATCTAGATGCACAATTATGTCATACACAGATATTGACAGCATTAATATATGCTTTTGCAATCATTCTATTTTTTCTATTTCTTTCTTGTCTTATTGTATTATATAGCACTTTTAGTACAATGTTAAATAAAGGTGATGTTATCAGCTCTCAGTGTCATTTTTTTTTTTATCTCAGGGGGAAACTTTCAAAATACTGTCAATAAGCATAATGTTTGGAGAGGAAGGGAATCAAGATGACAGAGTAGGAAGATCCTGAGCTTGTGTCCTCTCACAGGCACACCAAAATCTATAATTATGTATACAACTATCTCAGAGAATGAAGTGAAGAATAACAGAACAGATATTATCTGTTAGCCACAAGGAGACAGCTAAGACAGGTGGAGAGGTGGTCTAGTCAGGACTGATGCCTGTCAGTGTAATGACCCACAAGAGGAAGGGATACTGTAACTGTCCCTCCCTGAGGAATAAGGGGTCTGAGACCCACATTAGGCTCCATAGCCCAGACAACCTCACCAGGAAAATGAGCACCCATAATATGTCTTTGGAAACCAGAAGGGCTTATATCCAGAAAAGCCAGAGAGCAACAGAAAATGGAAACTCTACTCTTAAAGGACATGCACTCAATCTCACTTACTTTGAGTCCCAGCACAGAGGCAGCACTTTGAAAAGCACCTGGGCTACCTGTGAAGGAGTTTCATTGACTAATTTTACAGCATGTGACAGAAGAGTGAGGATCTGTTGGAATATTCCCTGGGAAGAGAAGCCTGGCGGACACCATTTCCTTTTCACTTCTCTTCTATTTAGTTGACCTAGCCCTGGTGGGCACCTTTTCTGACACTCTCCATCTACTGCACCCAGTGCCCGACCCTGCAGAATCCCCGCCTAATCCCCTGCACTGGCCTGGCTCTCCTCCCAAGTGGTTTCCCACACTGCCACATATGGCAGGAGACTTCAACCAGTTGTGGGGCCCCTTCCAAGCAACCCCCTGCCCCACCACACATGGTGGCCAGCACTGGGGTTCCCTCAAGCAATGCTGCCTAGGTTTGGGCGCATGCCAATGCAATAGAGCACCTGTGACAGTAGTAGCCAGACCTCATAGCCAGTCAGACCTCACAGTCAGCCACACCACAGGAGACCAGATATGGAAGCAACCTAAGTGTCCATGGATAAATGAACAGATAAAGATGTGGATGGGGCGCCTGGGTGGCGCAGTCGGTTAAGCGTCCGACTTCAGCCAGGTCACGATCTCGCGGTCAGTGAGTTCAAGCCCCGCGTCGGGCTCTGGGCTGATGGCTCAGAGCCTGGAGCCTGTTTCCGATTCTGTGTCTCCCTCTCTCTCTGCCCCTCCCCCGTTCATGCTCTGTCTCTCTCTGTCCCCAAAAAAATAAATAAACGTTGAAAAAAAAAAAAAGATGTGGTACAGATATATAATGGAATATTATCAGCCATAATAAAAAAATGAAATCTTGCCACTTGTAACAACACCCCCAGAGGGTGTAATACTAAGTGAAATAAGTTAGATGAAAAAACACAGACGCCATATGATTTCACTTATGTGTGAAATATAAAAACACCAAACCAACATGCAAAAGAGAAATCAATTCACTGATACAGAGAACAATCTTGCAGTTGCCAGAAGTGAGGAAAGGGGAGGGATGTGTGAAATAGAGGAAGGGGGTTGAGAGGTACAAACTTTCAGTTATAAACTAAGTAACACATGGAAATACAATATACTGTATAGGAAACATAATAATATTGTAACAATTTTGCATGGTGACAGATAGTAGCTAGATATATGGTGATCAATTTGTAATGTATATAATGTTGAACAAGTACCTTGTACTCCTGTTTGTCGACTACATTTCAATTGAAAAATAGGCACAATGTTTGTATAGTTGTTTCTCTTTTGAAAGAGTGTGTCTTTATTATATTAAGATAGTTCCCTTCTATTTTTAACTTCTAGGAGAATTTTACAATAAACCGGTCTTGTATTTTATTAAATTATTATTTTGTGTCCAGTGTAAGGACTGTAGGGATTTTCTCTTTCATTCCTTAAATGTGGTGAATTGCATTCATTACTTTTAAAATGTGAAACCAATCTTGTATTTCAGGAATAAATACTTCTTGGTCATGCTATGTTAGTCTTTTTATAAACTACTGCATTCTATTGGCTATGCTATTTATTTTTTAAATGTATGCTCAGAGAGAAATTGTTCTTTAATTATATGTCATATTTTCAATAAGTTTTAGTAGGTGAAAATATGCTGAACTCAACAAATTATTTGAGAAGTTTTCCTGCCTTTTCTGGAAGAGTTTGTGTAAGATTGGTGACATTCTTCTTTAAATAGTTGGAAGAATTCCATTTGGAGCCTTCTGCACCTGGAGTTTTTGTTGTATGATTTTAAACTATGGATTCAAATTTTAAAACTTATGGGCCTATTTAGTTTTTTTTTTACATTAGCCTAGTGAGTTATATAAAGGAATTGGAGATTTTGTCTAACTTCTAATGTGCTGGCATAAATAATGTCTTTTTATGTTTTACACTACCTTTAGTAATGTCCTTTTCAGATAACAATTTGCGACATCGGTTTTTCCTTTTCATTTCCCATTGGTCTTGCTAAGTCTTCTTTTATCTTTATCATATTTTTAAAACATCAAATTTGGCTTTTCAATTTCTTCCATTTTAAAATTTATTTTTGTTTCAGGTCATGTTGATCATTTTCTTCCTTCTACTTTCTTTTGACATAATTTGGTTTTTAAACTATTCTTCTGACAGTTACACTATTGATTTTATACCTTTCTCCCTCTCACTACAGAATCGTAGAATTCTATAGAATTTCTGTCTATGGAATTATAGAATATCATTCTATTTCCTGTTTTAGCTGCAATCCACAAGTTTCAATGTCATATTTTATTATCACAGTTCAAAATATTTTGTAATTCACATTGTGATTCTTTTTTAACTCATGAATTAGAGTTTTCTGCTTAATTTCCCTATCTGGTCATTTTCTAGTTATCTTCTTAGAGTTGACTTCTGGCTTAATTCCACAGTGGTTCTAGAATATACAGTATATATTTCAATCTTTGAAAATCCATTAGACCTCCTTTATGGTTGAACAAATAGTCTATTTTGGTAAATGCACTAAGTGCATATGATAAGAATGTGTGCTTTGTCATCATTTGTTATAAATTGTAGATAGGTGTGTGTGTGTGTGTGTGTGTGTGTGTGTGTGTGTGTGTAAACAATTCCCACAAAAAATTATGGAATCTCTAGGTGACCAGATACAGATATAGATACAGAAGAATAAATATATTTAAGTATGTTATTTGTGTTGTTGGAACTTCTGTATTTTTACTGACTTTTTTGTCTGAATGTTTAGTCAGTTGCTGAAAAATGTAATCTCCAAGTAGTATTGTAGATTCATTTTTTCCTTTTATTTCTGACAATTTTTGCTTTATATATTTTGTTAACATGTTATGAGATACATTTACATTTCTAACTGATATATCTTTTGTTAAATTGCTTCTTCAATCATCAGGAAATATTTCTATTTCTCAAAATTATTTTATTATTATATTTCTTACCTTGAAGTCTCTTTTAATATTAGTATCCTGTGAAAATTTTATCTCAATTATTATTTTCATCCTTTTATTTAACCTTTCTAGATGCATAAATTATGAGCAAGACAGTTTGGTCTTACTATTTTATCTGGTAGGCCAGTATTAATCCATTAATATTTAATGATTACATTCAATTTTCTGATATATTTAGTCTTAAAAATATCATCTTGCCCTCCCCCCCCCCCCAAATTTCCTGCCTGCTCTTTATTCTTTGCATTTTCCTTTCTTACCTTTAGGTATGTTTTATTACCCTCCACCCTACTGTGTTAGGAATACACAATATTGTACCTTATGGGGTTACCCTATAAATTATAACATATATCCATGACATATCCATGACATATTAGAGGATTTTAAAATTTTTTTAATGTTTATTTATTTTTGAGAGAGACAGAGACAGAATGAGAGTGGGTTAGGGGCAGAGAGAGAGGAAGAGAGAATCTGAAGCAGGCTCCAGGCTCCGAGCTGTCAGCACAGAGGCCGATGCAGGGCTCGAACCCATGAGCTGTGAGATCATGACCTGAGCCAAAGTCGAACTTCAACTGATTGAGCCACCCAGACGCCCCTAGAGGATTTTTAAATTGGAGTATTTTACACTTTGTGAACAATTCAAGGATCTTACAACATATTAACTGCATGTGTTTATCCAATTGTCTTGTACTTTACTTCTATGTATATTTTCTTCTACAGATTTTTAATTTTTAAACAGTTAACATATTTTAAATTTTATTCTTTGCATACATTTTGTAATGCATTATTTGCTACATTACTATATTTTTATCTTTAGTCATTTTCATTCTATCTGAAGTATGGCTTATATATTTTTGGTGAAGGTCTGCTGGAAATGGATTCTTTCAGCTTCTCAGTTATATAAATATACTTATGTCAGTTTGTTTTGAAAGGATATATATTATTTTTGGAAGGATATTTTTGATGCTTATAGAACTCTAAGCTTGTTAGTTGTTTTCTTTCAGCACTTAAAAGGTATCATTGCAGTGTATTCTGGTTTCAGTCACTCCTACTGAACAATCATCCATGAGTATTACTGTAGCTCCTTTGAAGGTAAAGTGTCTTCCTTTCCTTGACTTCAATAAATGGAAAGTTTTTTTAAATTCTTTTTTGGTTTTAAGCAATTTTCTATGATGCAATGACAGGTAGTTTTTCTTGCATTTAAAATATTCTGCTTAGGACTGATAGAAATTCTTGAGCTGTGGTTTCATGTTTTTTTTTCATCCATCTTACAAAATCCATACACTGTGCCTTCTCTCTTCTCCTTTTCTGGGACTCATTTCTTTGTACATTAGACCTTTGCAATTTGTCCCATGTACTCTTTGTTCTATTCTTTCTTCTATATTTTGTATTTTTTGTCTCTCCCTCTATTTTATATGGAAAATTTCTCCAAATTTATTTTCCATTTTCAATCCCCTCTTCTGCTATATATAATCTGCCTTTAAACCCATTTATTACATTCCTAATTTCATCCTTTTTCAGTTCTGCAATTTTCATTGTATTTTTCTTATACAAATTTATTTTCCATTTTCCATCCCCTCTTCTGCTATATATAATCTGCCTTTAAACCCATTTGTTACATTCCTAATTTCATCCTTTTTCAGTTCTGCAATTTTCATTGTATTCTTCTTCTAGAATGTTGAAATTCTCTTACATTTTGAAGATACATCAAAGCCTATGTCTGGTAAGTATAATGTCTGCTTTTTCTTGGAGTCTAGTCACTTGGTGCTGTTGCCTGACAGTCTAATTTTTTGTTGAATATTACATATTATCTATGAAAAATTATGGAACCTTTGATTGGTCATTTTCTCCTGAGAAAATCTAAATTTGTCCTTGTATTTACAGGATCATAATGGAGACAAGGCTGAATTTTAGGCTGGGCCATTTCTAGTTCTTCAGAGCCCTGAAGAATCTCACCTGAAAGTCTGGAAAGTCTTATTTCTTAGGAAGTCTTGACCTCTCATTTTTGTCTCCCTAGTATTATGAGGCTGCTGACATATCTACTCAATTTTTAACCTCTCAGTCCCTGCTTTCTACTTGCTTATTTCTGCCTCAGTCTCCACACAAGGGCAGATTAAAAATCAGAAAATACCTCAGGGAGAAACCGTATGCAGGATGTTATGTTTACTTCTCTGGGGTTCCCATCTCTTTAGGAATTGACCCTGCAAGTCCAAGCAGCCTTCATAGTACTGAACACCAATTTTTATTTCTCCAGCCTAGGGAGATTGCTATAAACTAGGCTGCTATTCTCTGTTTGGCCACCAAGACCTGCACTGCTAATTGTCAAATGCATGGGAGCAGGGAGGATGGAGAGAAAAAACAAAACAAACAAACACACAAACAAAAACAAACAAACAAACAAACAAAACCTTGTAGCAAATACAGGAATCACCTCAATGCATTTCTCTTTTCTCAGGACCATAACTTCTTAAATCCTGGTTGCCTTGATTTTTCTCTGATGCTATTTAATTTTATTCAGCTTTTATAATGGTCTTCAGTATGCATGCCAGTCTGATTTTAGTTAGTGTAGTTTCGTCGAGACAGAGCCAAACAAAAGTGTCCAGCTAATAGCATCTCTTTTTTTTTTTACAAGCCAATGATACTATCAGCTGCTTAGGCACATATATTTCATGTTTAACTCTTCCCTATTTCTTTTATCCTCATTTGTATTTAGTTGACAAATTATGTAAATTCTATCTTTGAAATCTCTCTCCCACACATACTCATCTTTGACATCCTTGCTACAATCACTGTCTAATGTGTATAGACTTCTAACTTATCCCAGTATCTCACTGTACCCTATAAACTTCTATGAGAAAAGTCATACTGAATGGAAATTCATTACATTACTCCCTACCTTCTAAATCTCTTCCTTGTCCCCCATTGTCTGTCTCTTCCAATGCCCACAATGCCTAAGAATGTGGGGCAAGCTTCACAGCATTTATTTATAATAATCTAGTTCAAAACTACATGTCCTATCTACTCATTTTGTACACATATCCTATACCCCACTAGAATGGCATTATTTCCCGTGGACCCTAGCCCATATATTCCTAATTCCATAATAATGCTCATAACTTACCTTTTAATCTAAATGCTTTTCTTGCCATAAACTGACCAAATTTTCAAAGTCTATATCAAATGCTACTCCATACATAAAGATTATGTAGAGTCCTCCATAGGGTAATGTCTCTCTTCTGTGAGAACCCACTGCACTTTGCTTGTGCTTCTTGAATTAGTGCTTATTAAATTTTGCCTTGCTTTTTCATGAATTTTATACTTATTAGTATCTCATCAAGCACAAGCTTCTTCCAGGTTGCAGTCTTTATCCTATTCACTATTGTCCTATAGCACTTGACATGGTGCCTGGCATATGGAAGACCCTCGTCAATAGAATTAAATAGAATTCTGATAAATGTCAGATGCAGTGTATTACAGGTCTGTGTGCTTAGAAATGTATTTGGTACAGGCATATTTATGAAAATATTACCTGTTTAATTATAACTTCTATTTTAGAAATATGCATTTCTAAGACATTTTTCAGTTTAAATTAAAGGGGAAAATCTGAATGTAATGCTCAGTATACAAATACCTTCATTTTCCCAATAAAATCTGAGTTTGAGCACTTTCACAGAAAATAACCTCATTATGTAAGCCATATTTGTTTTGTATTTCTTTTCCTTTGAGTTGAAAATCCAAGTGAATGCAACACAATTCAATTAAATATGTAGCTCAAAAATGCAACACAATTCAATTAAATATGGTCCGAAAGAAATGCAAGTCATTTAATGTTAATTTTATAATAGAAATGTCTGCATCCACGCAGAGACCATGAGAAGAAATTTTAGGGCTGCATAATTCAGGTATAATTTTTACAAGACTATGAATTGAAGGCTTGGGGGTGAAAATCACTACTTACAAGGAATATTCAGGGACAGCATCCTTGAAGGCAGGAAGCTCTCGCACGTATTCATTATAAAACCATTTCACTTTGAAATGCAAATTCATATAATCGGTGCTCTTGCATAACCGCTGCTTCTCATGTTCTATAACAGATAAAATCAAACATTTAATAAAGTTTGGTTTGCCAACAATGCTGCTGTATTCTAATCTACTTTTATTAGTGGTATTTTAAAAAGGAAGAGAATAGCATATTTGAGGTAAAAGCTAAGTGAATTGTTAAAGACAGACCTGAAATTTCACAAAATGCACAAAAGCATCCTAGGTCCTCTGTGGAATAGGGGAAGTAATAATGAAAAGTAACTTGAATGTTCTAATGTGCTTGCCCGAAAAAGGTGAGGATTCTGAAGTAAAGTGTTAGAACCTACCAAACCTTTTCTATTTATTTCCATGCTTTCATATTTTGACTACTTTTAGCCTGATGCAAAGTTCTAGGGAGAATTAAAACTCTAAGCATGGATAAAACATGAATCAAACTAGGAGACATAATCCTTGATAAATACTGGCAATGTGAATGAGTAGATCACATTTCTGGCCTGGATATTTAACATTGAAAGAATTAAGAGTTGAAAAGGAGAGGAAATATATCAAACTTCTAAGCCATATGATTTCTTCTTCCCCTTTTAAGCTCAGCTAAAATTATTTTGTACCCTGTGGCTCTTTTGACATTTCTTTAGCAGGATTTCCGAATATGTGACTTTTTTTTTTCTTTTCTTTTCTTTCTTTCTTTTTTTTTTTTTTTTTTTTTTTTTTTTTTTTGCTCTAGCTTAGAAAGTATAGCTTAAGACTGTTTCTTTCTTTTTCTTCTTTTAAAATCTGGATATATAGTACTGGGGAACAGTGACAAGTAATAGTATTACTGAACATGTTTATCGCTGCTTCTCCCCTCCCTCCAATATTAATATCTCTGCCAATTCTGGCTACAAATATAGATATAACCAAACCCCAAATATTCCAGACTATAAGTTGAAGTGTCCTCTTACAAGTTCTGCATGAGGTCTGTGAATGTTTCTTAAGCAAAGTTCTTTGATTCATATTGGAGACATCCCATACTTTACATTTCAGACTGAAAATACTAACTGAAGCAATTAAATTGTTATACACAAATTGAGGGCATCTTTGTTTTCCAAAATGTGACTATAGAGGGATTTAAATACCAATGATAAACACAGGAGGGAATACAACCCCCAATCAAACATTTTCAAATTATCTAAACAACTATTCATTCAAGACAATTTGTAGAGATTATAATTGTAATCTAATGTTATACATAGACACAAGAATAAACTAGTACTTATAGACTAAACTCCCAAACAAAATTATGAACTAGGTAACATTTTGCTTCAACTCCCTCCAAATTCATTTCATTCTTTCTTTCTTTTAATGTTAATTCTCCCCAACCCTTCTCCTCAGATGTTTAGTATCCCTCCACACCATAAGAGGAGACATTTATTTGATAAACTCATAGTTAGGAATTTAATGCAACACTACCCTCAAACCCAGATAAAATAAGACCTTTGTCTTAACATCCACACATTAAGAAGACTCTACTCGTCACAAATACAAACTCAAAAATTAAATAGATTGTGGTCACTCGGGATCTCATACGTGGTACCCACAGAGTGAGCCAGAACCCTAAACATCTGCTCTTGTGACTGACACCACCTGCTCTTATGATTAACACCCTATAAGCTCACAGAAACACTTTGGACTATCTTTCGTTCTATATTCTAAAAACAAGAGGTGACTACTTCCAGATGCTACTAATGTTTGTAGACTGCCATTGCTGACAAAGAAATAGATACTGCTTTGGAGTATGGGAAGAAATTTGAGCTATGGAAGCACTTAAGAGAAAGGGCAAACTAACTCACCAGTTCTTTCTCTGGATGGCATAAATCCAACAGATTACTGCATAACAAAGTATTATTTCCAAGTTTTAAGAAGTACCCATTTTCTTTGGTTTCAATTTATGCATTTGAAGGCACTCATGAATCAATGAGGCATGCAAAACAGGTGCACCTGCTGGCTGGGGAATATTTTGAATACTAAATCATTCAAATGACTCTCAAAATCTGTATATGTGTGGTTCTAGATGTAATATACATGAAGCCTGAAATTCTTTGGCAACTAGCTATCTACTGACTTCTAGAATTATCAATAGTTTTATTTTTGGAATTTAAATTTACAAGGTTTGACTTATTAAATTTTAGCTTTATTCAAATGATTTACATAAAAACTTAGATAATTTGCATTGTGTCCTCATTTTAATAAATATTTTTAAGTATCTTCGAAGAAAAAGAGTTTTCTGCAAACTATATACGAACTATATCTGAAAGTACGTTTGGAAATAATTTAAAATTTTTTGTATAGTTTATGTTAAATTACATGAAATTACATAAATTACATTCAGTTCATGTCTATTTTGAATGTAATAATATTTTATGTTTTAATCCTTTAATATTAAGATTGTGTGTAAACTTAGATTGGATGGGAAAAATAGAAGTGCATCTCAGAAAAGAAAAAAAAAGGAATAGAAAAAGAAATAGAAAAAAAGTTCAGTGACAAGATATAATTTTTTTTTTAATTTTACAGAGAGAGAGAGAATCTTAAGTAGACTCCATACTCAGTGCAGAGTTTGATGAGGGGTTGGATGTCATGACCCTGGGATCATGACCTGAGCCAAAATCAATAGTCAGACGCTCAACCAAGCCACTCAGGTACTTCTATACTTGAAAGTTTTATATCAGGAAAAAATTAAAGAGAGCAGACATCATGTGACTTAGCATGACTGTAAATAGAATGCAAAACATTTAAAATATTTTATTATAACTGCCTAATTTGTAACTGTGCTGAAATAAAGATGAAAATACATTTTTCTGAAAGAAAAATATAATTTATGACACTTAGACATTTACTTTGAAAACCTAAACACTGCCACCCAGAACACCTAAATATACACATTGATAATTAAGTTGTATTATCTTTGACATTTTGCCAATATGCAGCCTATTAAAAAAGAAATGTTGTTTTTAATCTCGTCAATATGCAAGGACATTTATTTGTTGAGGTAGGAATATAGAACTACGTTGCATTCAACAGTTTGTTAGCTTGATTTAGAAATTATAAATGTTTAGGTCTACGGTAAGTGGGGCTCCATGTGTGCTCTTGACTTTGCAAATGTTATCAGTGAACCTGATTTGATGTGTTACCTCTTCCAAGAGTGTTTGCACATTAACAGAATCCTGAAGGTAAGGGTAAGCCAGTTCCAGCTAATACCAGGAATGTTTATTTAGCATTTATCTTCTGCTAGGTCATGTAGGAGGGACTGTGGATGTAAAGATGAAGATCCATGTGCATAGAGCTCAGGAAGGGTGACATATGCTACATGTAATACAACATGGCAAGTGCCATTATTTGATATGCAGAGGGGAATACTGTTTCTCAGAGGACACGAATTTCGCCCCACCTTTGTGCTTTAGGTGAACACTTAAATAGAGAAATGATTTGTGATTAGTCGTTCATTGCACAAAGAGGAATTTGAATCAAAGGACACATGTCATATAAAACAAGACATTTTTCTTTGAAGTACTATTTAATATATATGTGTCTCTTTCATGAAGCTCTATGTCTCCAATTAAGACTGTGGGTTTTTATCCCTTCTCTCAGGTTTTTAGATGTTTTAGTAGTGTGAGTGAACCTTAAATTTATGTTGTACCATAAAAAGAAAAAGTTTACCAATCTTTGTTCCTTACAATGAAGTTATCTCTATACTTTGGAAAGCAGGTAAAAGCCAGCTGTAGGCAGTGTCCCTGTCAGTTTTTCAGGAAAGAATTTCAATTTATTTTCATAATCCATGTACATTTCACTTCTCCATAATTACATAAGTCTTTTCTCCATCCCTATTTGGGTACTCTGTTCAGAACATACAGAACATCCCCGACTCGTTCACTTGGAATCTGAAAGCTTCCTCAAGTCCTACATTCCCCTAATTCCTGCTGTTCCTACACTTCCAGAAAAGAATCACCTCTAGATGTTGAATCTTCTGTAGCCACAGAGTAGCCAGGCTACTTTCCCTTCTTCCCCACTTCCCAAGTCTCTCCATTGTGGATCAGTATGGGAAAGGAGATAGATAGGAAGGATACCAATGATCCTTTTGCAAAATGAAATCTAATACTGCTCTAGTCTAGAGACCATACTCTAGTTCCTAGGAATATACCTGACAGAATAGCTCAAACTATCAGGGTTTTACCAGCCTCTTTGCAGAAAATAAACTTAGAAGATTACTATTAGCTTCCTCCTTACAGAAATGCTTTCCCTCCCTATGAATTCTTTCCTATCTCTCGAAGTCATATTTCTCATGTATTATCAACCAATATTTACTGCTGTCTGTGGACTGAAACAGGAGACCAGTACCATCTGTTTTCATTTTCTGCCAATTCAACAAGAATAATGGACATCTTTACATGTATTATGCACTTCAGCTGATACAGCAAGAGGTTTTCAGTTTATTGAGTTAGTTGGTGATGTAAGCTTGATCTTGAGGAAAATGCAAACAAAACTGGAAAGGGTATGCTCCTGTATAATAAGGCCCACTTGTGATGTTTGTCTTTAAGTAGAAAATATTAATTATAATTTAAACATTTTTTTAGCAGTGACTTGTAATCATTATTAGTGATTATAATCAGTATTAGTGGTGAATTTAACTATTTGGCTACCAAACCATGTCCTTTTCTTCATAGGCATACAACCAAACCATATTTCCCAACATTTCTTGCAGTAGGCCTGGCCTGTGACTAAATTTTGGGCCAAAGCAATGTATGCCATTTCCATACTTGCCCTGAAACACCTACTCTGAAATAATCCTCTTTTCCCTCATTTGTTAGCCAGATGCTGAAGATCCAAATGAGGATTTCAAGGCTCCGTGGAATCAAAGAGCCACTAAAGGGTAGAAGTCTGGGCCCCTCAACCAATTCTCAGAAGAGAGTTGCCGAATCAGAAGTACCTGCTTGGACATATACAAGTGAGAAATAAACAAACCGATAATGTATTAAATAGTTTGTTACAGAGTTGGGCTACCTGGAATTATATTCTATTGCATTACAAAAAGTTTTAAGATTGAGACCCACTTGCTAATTAACCTCCAAATTGTTTTCTACGTTCTTATTTCTTCTATATGTGTATATGCATTTATCTGTATATATGGATATAGATATTCAGGCTATTCCCTTGCTTTGCAAAACTGTGTTAGTAAAGCTATGTCTATCATACCTCACTATGAATTCATCCACCATCACACAGGAAATCAGTTAATCAAACTTGTTAAGTTGATGTTAAGAAAACAATAAATAGGCTCTGAGAAAGGAACAATCATAGAGGTAAAATAGATGAATGCCACTTTTTATTTTTCTGTCAGCCTTATTTCATACTTGTGGGATTTTCTGCTATATTCTGAGGAGTTACTATTACCACTTACGTGACTCTATAAAAAGTGAGCTGTTATTGTTCCAAAATCCACATGCCTGTTTTTCTTGGGTCTTTAGATATCCCTCCCATAATGTGTAATTATATATTATAAAGGGACAGTTCAAGTAAACTACAATTACATTCTAACTGCCACCTACCAAATATCAATGTAAGAAATAATATCAAATTCAAAATATTCTTCAAATTATCTTTAATTCCATTCAAATTATCTCCTGCTTAGTGCTAGACCACACTGACAAAGTTATATTTATCTCACACAAGATAAATGACTCTTAGAATTTATTTAGCCATCAATCCTCCTACATTTTTAATTTTGGCAACAAAGATTTAACTAGCTCATTACATTTACCAAGTAAAACATTTAATTAGTTTTCCAAATTGCCGTACAATAATTTTGCACAAAATTTAATCTTTGACTTTCAATGCTAAATATGAATATTTTACTACCAGTATAAAACTGCTTTGCTTAAGTTGTGCAAAGACACTTGTTAATTTGAAAGTATATGCCTATTTTCCTTTAGATGGCATTTACAAGCATTTAATTGAAAAGTATATTTTTTTTGAAAGTTGATTTTTATGCATGGGATTTTATGTATAGTGCAGTAATGTACAATTATGTATTAGTATATAGGATGGGGTGGTATACACTCAATCTATTCTCATGCCAAAAGCAAATGTGCTGCCATCAACCATCACAGTGTGATTTTCTAGTTCTCAGTTCTTAGTTTTATTGCATAAACACTGTGTTGCCCTATAGTTGGTAGTGTACATTTTTTTTAGGACTATCTTAAACATCCCTGTATTTTATACTGGTGATGATATGGAATTTCTGGAAGGAATATCAAATAATAAATTGGTATTAGGGACCCAAGGACATGATGTTTTGTGACATATTGTGTACTCACAAATCTAAAACTACATCACCTAGAAACTTTGGTTCTAAAAATAAATAGGTATCAAACTTTTATATATAATAGATACATATAAACATTTATCAAAGATAACCACAAATTTATATTAACTATATATAGGTGGGGATCATGGGCTCCTTTTTATACACTGAAAGTGCTAAACCATGTAGTTAGAAGTAAAAAAGAAAAAGAATACAAGTTATAGGTTTCTATTTTAAAATAGCTCTATAAAGGGCTTATAATATCCATACATCTTGGGGTGAGTATCATATAAATTTCTGGCTGCCAAAGTAAGCTGGTATTAAGAAGCTATATAGCTTGAAATAATAAAATAAAAATGAAAAAAAAATATATATAACATGTTAGCAAAAAGTAATTTGGACCAATGGGAAGCTTCCAGGGAAGAAAATCAGCCAACAAGAGAAAAGATTAAGTACAATAGTAAATTACTGTAATCAACTTTCTTAGGTTTAATGACTACAAAGCAACAAATATCATTAATTTTTGTAGGGTAAGAAAAAAATACCAGTTTCTTTCATGACACATTTCTGATAACCCAGCCTTAGCAAAACACTAGGAAAAAGAAAAGCCAATAAAATCTGCCTTACTCCATGACCACTAAAACTGATGCTAGAAGTAGTTTTACCTTTGAGAAGGAGTAGCTGACAGTCCTCACCATAAATGCAATCAATCTCTCAGCAGAATCCCGGAATGCATCTAGGCTCTCCAGGTTCATTAAACCAGGAATGATGTGGAATCAGACTTACTTCATAAACACACTCTCTGATACATCTGTGGTGAGTTTAGACATATATCAACCCACAAACCTACACTGGCGGGTTTAGAATAAGAACAGTGCTTTCCAATGGAACTCAAACCTTCTCAACCCATCTCATTGTCATCTAAAACTTGACCTTTCTCTATTTCTGGGGAAAAAATTTATTCACAAATGAGCTGTGATTTGGTCACCTTTTACTTTAAAACTTTTTTTGCCAAATTTAAGTAGCACCATACCAACACTTTCTCTATAATCTTCATCGATGACACAAATTCCTATACTTCTGATGTGTTCTGAAGCCAACTCAGTATGTAGAGTTACTGAGCTCCAGAACACCCAGAAGGGGAAACATACCAGTTCATGACCTGGGAAAATAAGGAAGTAGTATGGAGGCAAGACCACATAATCTGGTGCTAGAAACCTAGAGATGGATAGTTGTAAAGGAAAAAGTGGGATGGGATGAGAAAGAGCATTCAAAATCAGAGAGGGCCAAAAGACTGGAATATAATGGTAAAATACAGGCACCCTGAACAGCTACTGGAAATAATTGACAAGTCATGGAGCAAGAGTATGTGGCTGACAAGTTCAGATACAAGAAGGTTAGTGTGACTAACACAGAGTTGAGTGGGCAAGAGTGGTGACAGCTAATTTCAGAGAAAAGCCAAGGCCAAATCACACAGGATCTTGTAACCTGCGAATAAGGACTTCTCCTAAGAGTTATGCAGTAACACTGGAGGATTCTGGGGTAATTTACATTTGTAAAATATCATTTTGGATGCCGTCTGGAGACAGTAGGAGGGTATAAAAGAGACTATGCAGAACAAGCAATGGGTGAGCCATCTTAGACGTGGGTGGTAATAGTGATGATTCTGGTGGAAGTGGTGAGGCATGGGATCTATTCTTGGCTGTCTGTATTTCTGTCACATAACCATGCCTGTAACCTCTTCCGTTCCTAGATAAACTCTCTTAGAACAAATAGGGCGACTTAATAAAATTTTTATTTCCCCACACTACCTTCTCTGCTTAGAACCATAGATGGATGGATAGACTGATAGATAAAAGGATGGAAAGACTGTATCTGGCTCTTTTGCCACGTCTCTTCCATCATTTTCTCTTCAGTCTTGCTGAGGATAGAGTAGATCATTAAGCAGACTGGTAGAGTACCTGCTCAACATTGGACTTGGTCTATAAGTGTGGTAGTTTATTAGCTTCTCATAGGGGAAAAGCCACTGCTTTCACTGTCTTAAAACGTCCAATCATCTGTATTAAAATAAAAGGCCCTGTTTACTTAGGTCAGTAAGTTTTTAAATTAAGTATTGTCAATGAAATATGGACAATTTTACTCCCACATACATAGCTCATAGAAGCCACTTACAAATAATCAGTTTCATGTAGTTCTCAGAAGTTTACACCTTTTATTGCAATAACATTGCTTGCACCTTTTTCTTGAAAGACTCAAATATTTATGAATTTTACTTCTCATAGCTCCCTGTACTTTTTCTCATCACTTATTTAAATGTAACTTGTAGTTGAGATTCTATTTTAGGATAAAATTGACTTCTATCAATTTCTATAAATATACAAAGATTTCTCTTTTTGGTAGATTTCAACTAAGCTATTTTTTTCTTTGCTTTCTGAGTTGCCATGATCTCTTTATTACTTATAAAGGAAAAGTAACTAATTGATAATTCATTATTATAGGTGAAAAAAATTAGTTAATTTATATTTTAGCCAAAAGTTGTTACAACATCCTAAATATTTGATTACTTTTCATTTTATTATTGGTGGTAATTTTAATTTTATTAATAACTTTTTGGTAATTCTCAAAAGAGACAATAGTCTTTAAACATATAAAAAAATGCCTAACTTCATTTATACTTAAAGGTATAAACATTTAATGAGATGGTACTTATCAGTATACAAAAAATAAAAAATATACAAATTCATATAGTAACATATATATGAATTTATATATTTATATACGATACATATTCATATATAATATATGAAGTTTTGATTTTTAGGGAAAAATTGACAATACATGTCAAAATTTTAAATGCATGTATTTTTCTGGCAATTCTTTTTCTTAGAGTTCTACTTACAAATGTATGGGCACATGTAAACAAAAAGTAGGGGTTTATAGGTATTTGCAAAATATTAAAAATAGTCTAAATATATACTGATAGAGAAAAAAGTAAGTATGTTTTATATACCCATTCTACTGAAAACAATACAATTCTAACAAAAAATGAGGTAAATTTAAATGTTTATATAGTACTAGCCCCAAATTATACTGTTAAGTAAAATAGAAGGAGTGGGAGAGTATGAATGTATTCTACCACTGGTATGAAATAGAAAAAGATATGTACACATATACATAGGTAGGCTTAGAACATTTCTGCAATTACACAAGAAATTGAAAACAGTGATCATCTTTAGGGAAGGCTGGTCTGATAGCAAAGAGAGATTTTTCATACACTATTCTTTTGCACTGATTATTTTAACCATGTGCATCTTACATTTTCAAAAACAAATACTTGATTTAAAAAATACAATTAGAGGGTCGCCTGGGTGGCTCAGTCTGTTGAGCGTCCAACTTTGGCTCAGGTTATGATCTCACAGGTCGCGAGTTCGAGCCCTGCGTTGGGCTCTGTGCTGACAGTTTGGAGCCTGGAGCCTGCTTCGGATTCTGTGTCTCCCTCTTTTTCTGCCCGTAACCCACTCGCATTCTGTCTCTGTCTCTCTCAAAAATTAATAAACATTAAAAAAATTTTTTTTTAAATTCAACTAGAGGGGCGCCTGGGTCGCTCAGTCAGTTAAGCATCCGACTTTGGCTCAGGTCATGATCTCACTGTTCCCGAGTTGGAGCCTCGCATGGAGCTCTGTGTTGACAGCTCAGAGGCTGGAGCCTGTTTCAGATTCTGCGTCACTTTCTCTGTCTCTGCCCCTCCCCTGCTCGTGCTCTGTCTGTCTCTCTCTCAAAAAAAAAAAAATAAAAAAGAAAGAAAAATTTTTTAAAAAATACAACTAGAAACAGTAATGAGCAAAATAGAAAATTTAGGAAAACAAATCAGTAATTTCAAGAAAAGCTTAATAAAATCTTCCAGAATGCAGGGCTAATTGTTAGAGCAGAAAATTACAGAATGAATGACAAAGAAATCAGAGAGACTTCTATTAGAGATCCAACATGATAGAAAAAAGTCAAACAAATGAGAGAATCAATAATAAAAGACACAAGTAAAGAAAACCATCTTGTAGTGGGAAAGAGAGAGGAAAACAAGCATGAAGTTAAGGAATTCTCCACTAATGAAAAGATACTCCCATCTAGGGGCACCTGGGTGGCGCAGTCGGTTAAGCGTCCGACTTCAGCCAGGTCACGATCTCGCGGTCCGTGAGTTCGAGCCCCGCGTCGGGCTCTGGGCTGATGGCTCAGAGCCTGGAGCCTGTTTCCGATTCTGTGTCTCCCTCTCTCTCTGCCCCTGCCCCGTTCATGCTCTGTCTCTCTCTGTCCCAAAAATATATAAACGTTGAAAAAAAAATTAAAAAAAAGATACTCCCATCTAGATATTAGTGAATAGATACATTTGCCAAAATGTCCGAAGGACAAAATACAGAAAAAAATCTTACAGGCTTTTAAACAGAAAAACAAACATAAAATTAAAATAGGTTGGCTGTGTCTCTTCCATTCAGTAGAATGTGATAATGAAACAACATCTACAGAGTCATGAGAGGAAGACCTGCCAAGGACTAAAGAATTATATATTCAGTCTTATTTTTGACAGGAAGGCAAAGTACAATAGCTAAACTGTCTGGTTCCACTAATAAACGATATGTGGTTTATTGGATGTGGAGGGATTGGTTCCTTCTTTCCTAACAGCATGGGGATAAAGCTGAAAAGCCATACATTTTTATCACGAATCATTATTTTTCATTATAGAAATAAATTTATTGGACCCAAGGAGTTTCTATGTTAAAGCCTCTCTCTTAGACCAGACTTATGTCAGATTCAGAAATCTAATTACAGAGGAATTACAATTTTTATTAAAAGATGAAAGAGCTACCACCAACCTATGCCAAGAAAAATGTTGAACGGAGAGATCCAAAAAGTTATTGTGGTTATCTCTGGATAACTCTCTTCCTCGAAGTATTTGTGTTTTAATAAGAATTATTTTTCATGTTTATTTTGGAAATAATTCCAAAATAATTTGAAATATTTCCTCAAACAGTAGAGGAAAGTTCACAGAAGAAATAAGGATTACCAGAAATATCATTATTCACAGATCTGTTATTAAACTATGACTCAATACCCTTCAAGATAATGCTCTGCAAATTATGTATCTCTAAATATAGGTGTACAATTTGTGTAAATACTTTGTTATATAACCCACTCCTTTCACTCAACATTTTTCCATGTCAATGAAATTAGATTTGCATCATTATTGAAAATTATTTCCAAGAAACTATGGTTTGTCTGTTCTTGGGCATGCACTTTCTGTGATTATTTTTTGGTCTGACTTCAGGGTCTAAGCTCTTTCTGCTGTGTCATACAACCTAATCAAGGGTGGTTTCAAGCAGAAAAAACAACTTTTAGATGGACTGTAAATCTAAAATTTTAAAGTAAAGTAATAAGCTTTTAGAAGAAAACAAGGGAGATTATTTTCATGTTCTTGGGTAGACAAAGATTACCTAAATAGGACAAAAATAGCATTAAAAAGAAAGGCATTATAGTTACAATTAAGAATTTCTATTTATCTAAAGACATTAAGAGAGTAAAAAAGTCACAGACTGAGAGAAAATATTTGGAATACAAATATCCAACAAAAGGATAACATCTACGATACATAATTTTTTTAAATATTAAGAATATGTCAGACAACTCAGTGAAAACATGGGCAAAATATTGAAAAGATAAAAAAAATATTGAAAAGATAGTTCATCAAAGAAATATCCAAATGGCCAATAAGCCTATGAAAAAATGGTCCACTTTATTCATCACCAGGGAAGTGGAAATTAAACCACAATTTGAATTAAGAGCCATTACATACCTACCAAAATGGCTGGAATGAAAAAGAAAACGACAATACCAAGCTGGTAAAGATGTAGAGTAATTGAAACTTTTATACACTTTTGGTGGGAGAGGTAATTATTATAACAACTTTGGAAAACTATTTTGCAATATCCGCTAAACTGAACATATGCATCCCTATCACCTAGTAAGTTCACTCCTTAGGTATACCCATGACAGATATATGTACACATGTATTCACTGAAAGAACATTCACAGCAGCACAAATAACCTTCATAGCCTTTATAATAGCCTAAGATCAGAAACTATCCAAATATACCTCAACAATAAAATGTATGTACAGCTGCATATTTGTTCACTGGAATGCAATACAGTAACAAGAACGAAAAAAACAAATATTTGCAACCATATGCATCAAACCACTTTATGTGTAAAATCTGCCCCCTCTCCAATAATGCTTAGCGCACAAAATGGAATATGCCCTATGATTTGATCTAAATGCAGTTCCAGAATAGGCAAAACTACTCTATGGTGTTAGAAGTCAATGAAGTGTATATTATTAGGGGGATTAGGTACTGACTGGAAAGAAGATGGTGGGGACTTCTGAGGTTCAGTTAACAGGTAATTTCAGTGTGTGAAAATTTATCCAGATGGATACCCATGTTTTGTGCACTTTATGTATCCTGTAGTTCAATAAAATGTTTACTCAGTAAAAATAAACTCTATTTTAGGCAATGGTCAGTAATTCAAAGTATTTCATGTACTTGAAGATTTATGAACATAGAAGTTGCACGATGTCAATTGCACCATGTCTACACAATGTCACACTAGGCAGTGTGAAAGACACAACAAATACTTTGGCATGTTTCCTATCCTTAAAACTTAACATCAATAGAATTACCACCTGAAAGTTAAAAATACTAGTAAAGAGTCCTCTCTTGGCTCAGCGTAATGGACATTCAGGATTCCAGGATGGCGTCACCCAGTGAAGGAGAAGCTCATGGATGGGAAACTAGGAGAACGACCAAGCTGGATATCGATTTGGGATTTCACCCCTAAAGAGATGGTTGGAACGTTTCAAAAAGGTTACAACTGGTTTCACAAGTATGTCAGTGTGAAGAAAGGGGATGTCACTGGAATTTCTATGATTCTGGCAGCTTATGTGCTTTTCAACTACTGTCGTTTTTACAAGGAACTCAAACATGAGCATCTACCCAAGTACCACTGAGGAGGGCCCAGTGTGGAGGCACATGCTGCATTCCTGAATCCTGGCATCCTTGAATCCTATCATATCCTCACTGAGAATTAACATTCAATAATGATGACTGGTAAGAACAAATATACAAACTAGTAAAACACATCGTATCTTTTAATTACATTTTAAACATTACTTTTATATAATCCATCTTCCACTTGTATTCATTTATCTACCTTTATCATTGTGTAAGCTAACAAATTTTACTCTTTAGGTGAAAGTTCAGACGAATAGAATCAATATATTTAGAGACTAATTAAGCACAGACTTTTCTTCTTTCTCACTCTATTTATTCATGCTACATTGTAATTTAATTCAACTCAACAAGTCCTATTGATTCTGATGTGCAAACCAACTATTCTTCATGCTGTGAGGATACAAAGGAAGCCTAGGACAGGCCCCCAACAGTGTATAGAAAGACTAATCTGTCCTTTGGGTTATGGATACATTAGCCAATTCCAGAGAGCATGGAAGCCTGAAGACATGGACTTCAGTCTTGGCTATAGCAATTGCTGGTCTTGTCAGTTTGGGCAAGCCATTATGCCCTGACAAGTCTGTTTCCTTTTACAGTAAAGGGGACTATAACTATACCTTCCTTTCAGTGTTTTGGGGCTTGAGGGGGAAATCCACTGATATAACATTATATAAATGCTATCACTGAAATATACTTTATAAATGGCAGTAATAGTTTTTGTGGTTTTAAGAACCACAATCACGTGAGAAGGCTATTACTGTAATTCTCATAATGAGAATTATGTTTGTTTATGGATGTTAGTGTGCATATATGGAATGTATGATATAAATGTGAAATAAAGACATAATGCAAATTTGGGAAAATATTAACCACTGTTGTGTTTGAGTAAAGAATATATGAGAGTCCATTATAATTTTGTGCCACTTAAAAAATTTTTTTTTAATGTGTATTCATTTTTGAGAGACAGAGAGAGACAGAGCATGAGTGAGGGAGGGGCAGAGAGAGAGGGAGACACAGAATCTGAAGTAGACTCCAGGCTCTGAGAGGTCAGCACAGAGCCCGACACAGGGCTCGAACTCACAGACGGTAAGATCATGACCTGAGCTGAAGTTGGACGCTTAACCAACTGAGACACCCAGGTGCCCCACTTTTGTGCAACTTTTATATAAAGTATATATTATATAAGTTATATATATATTTATGTTGAATATATATACTTATATAAAGTATATTTTATGTGAAGTAAAATATTACAAATTTCATTACTTCTGAAAAATGGAGACAAAGAACGGACTAAACAATGTCATTCCCTGCCACCATCATATCTAGTTCATGAAATACATTAAGAAAATATTAACTTCTATTTTAATGTTTTCAGCTATGTATACTAAACTTTGTTGTATTCTTTTTTTTAGCATCTATGGAGATTATCTTATGCTTTTTATTCTTTTATCTATTAATATATTCTATAATATTAACAGGTTTCCTAATATTAAACAAGCTTTTTGTCTTTGTTTAGGTTGCTAGAACAAAATACCATAGTTTGGGTGGCTTATGAAACAACAGACATTTCTCACTTTTCTGGAGGCTGGGAAGTCCAAGATCAAGGCACCAACAAGGTCATGTTTTTGGTAAAGTCCCTTTCCAGTTTGCGGACTGCTGATTTTTCTATATTTGAAGGGTTGAAGGAACAAGGGGGTTTCTTAGACTTTTTTTTTTTTTGAGAGAGAGAGACAGAGAGAGAGAGAGAGAGAGAGAGAGAGAGAGAGAGAGAGAACAAGCTGTGGAGGGGCAGAAAGACAGGGAGACAGAATCCCAAGCAGGCACTGTGCTGCACAGAGCCTGATGCAGGGCTCGAACTCATGAACTGTGAGATAATAACCTGAGCCAACGTCAAGAGTTGGATGCTTAGCCAACAGAGCCACTCAGGCACCCCGCCAGAGGTTGCTTTTTTCAAATTTTTATGTATGTATGTATGTATTTATTTTTTAAATAAAGGCAAAAACCGCATTCAATAGGACTTCACACTCATGACCTAATTACCTACCCAAAGTCCCACCTCCCAATACCATCACATTGGGCATGATGTTTCAAGATATGAAATTTGAGGGACACAAACATTCAGACCATAACACCTTTCATTCTTGAACTAAATGCCATTTTACCATGAAGAATTATTTTTGCAGTCTGGATTTGGATTTTGCCTGCTGATATTTCATTTAATGCTTTTGCATCAATATGTTAAATTTGATCACTAAAAAAAGAAAAGGCTTAAATTGGTCTATTTCCAAAGAAATATTGTATTTTTCTAGGAAATTATCAACTTCATGTAGTTTTTCAAATTTATTTGTATACAGTTTTGTATAATAGTCTCTTCTGAATTTTTAAAATTTCTATTTAAAGGAATTTTCAGCGACTATTTTTCACTTAAAATATTTCATTTGATATATTTGTGCTTTTCATCCTCTTTTCTTGACTAAATTAGCTGAAAGTTATTCTAATTTTTCAAAAACTAGAATTTTTAGTTATTGTCTGTACCTTATTTGTTTTTACCTTTATTATCTTCTTCCTTATTAATTATTTTGGTTTACTTTGTTTTCTTCTAGATTTTTAAGTTAAGAATACAACTCATTTATTTTCTACTTTACATTTTTATTGATCCAAGTGATTATAACTAAGTATTTTCTCTGATCAGTGCTGAAAATATAGCCTATAAATCCATGTAGTATTTTTATTATCATTATTTTTTCTAAATTCTGTAATTTGAGTTTTTATTTCTTCTTTCATCTAATAATAGAGAATATGTGTTTTAATTTTCAGTTAGGACCTTTCTTCATTACTGATACCTAATTTATTGCATTTTGGTTAGGGTACTTTTTTATATTTCTACCATATGGAACTTGTAATGCTTTTTTGTGATCTAACAATTGATCACATATATCAATTGTATTTTTCGTTGTCAGAACACACACACATTTATGTATATCTATATCATCTATATCTATCTATACCTATATCATCTATCTGTATACTTCTATCTATCTATCTATCTATCTATCTATCTATCTATCTATCTATATGACATTTATATGTTGTTTTTCCCCTTGACCGTATCTTGTTCATCTTTGTTTTAGTCTTAGCTTTATAGCTAAATCAACTAAGTGCTTACCATAAATTCTTTAGCTGGAGTTTCCTCAGTCATCTTTGATGGATAAAGGTCTCTTACTAATATATTACTCATAAAGGGTTCATGGATATACAATCCTTTGTTTACAGTTTCTTCCCTTGAGTTTCTGCAAAACATTGCTTTACTAACTTTGGGCTTTTGTGTTTCTTGAGGCATCTGATGACAACCGATTTTGTTTTTCCTTTTCATTTGTTCATTATGCCCAGACACTCTCTTGATAGTTTATCTTTGAAATCTAATAACTTAACAGGATCTGTTTCAGAGTTTCCAACTCCAGGTGGATTTTTCTAGTATCAAGTGGTCCTTGTCAGTACATACCATGGAGTCTTCTTTTGTTACCATAAAATTTTCTTTTATTACAGTTTTAAATATAAGTTCTGTTTCTTTGTTTTGTTTTCTTTTTTTCAGGGATACTAATTATACATGTTAGAAATTATCACTTGCTAGTACTATTCCATACTGACCTCTGCTCAGCTGGGGAGTCATGTTAATGACTCCTTGAATTTTCTTATTAACTCTTACCCTAAGCAAACTCTAATGCTCGGATCCCTATTTTGATCATGCCAACTTGTATACATGAGTTTCTGCAAAAAGGAGGAGCTCAAAAAACTTCATTTAAGGGCCAAGGGATTGGCTAAGTAAACTATGTATAGCACACCATAGAATATCTTCTGATGTATT
The DNA here is from genome assembly GCF_018350155.1 of Leopardus geoffroyi. Classification (NCBI taxonomy): domain Eukaryota; kingdom Metazoa; phylum Chordata; class Mammalia; order Carnivora; family Felidae; genus Leopardus; species Leopardus geoffroyi. The sequence goes on from NC_059337.1 coordinate 50,150,832, forward strand.
CTTGGTGACAGAATATATAGGATGATTAGAAGATTAGTAGAGTCACAAAATAGTACAATTCCTTTGAAATCTGGGATTTACCCTATTGTCATGATCTCATTAGACATTCTTTTGGCTCATTTATTGCTTCTTTCAAGTTGAAGTACTTCAAAGACAAATCCACAAAGCAGGTAACAATTGCATCAATACATACTGAAATCATAAGGTACTGAAAGCTGCCCATCAGATCCATATTATCAATTTAATACACAGAAAAATTCTGTATACCACGTCAGCTTTCATTATCCTTGAAGATGACAATAAATGAAAATTTTAGTAAAGCATGTTATTGCAGGTGTTCTAAGATATAGAGAAAATCAATGTGTGAATATCTCTGAAATTATTTATTTTTAAAAAGAGCTCCATTTAACCCTCTTGCACTGTTGGTGGGAATGCAAATTGGTGCAGCCACTCTGGAAAACAGTGTGGAAGTTCCTCAAAAAATTAAAAATAGACCTACCCTATGACCCAGCAATAGCACTGCTAGGAATTTACCCAAGGGATACCGGAGTACTGATGCATAGGGGCACTTGTACCCCATGTTTATAGCAGCACTCTCAACAATAGCCAAATTATGGAAAGAGCCTAAATGTCCATCAACTGATGAATGGATAAAGAAATTGTGGTTTATATACACAATGGAGTACTACATGGCAATGAGAAAGAATGAAATATAGCCCTTTGTAGCAACATGGATGGAACTGGAGAGTGTTATGCTAAGTGAAATAAGCCATACAGAGAAAGACAGATACCATATGGTTTCACTCTTATGTGGATCCTGAGAAACTTAACAGAAACCCATGGGGGAGGGGAAGGAAAAAAAAAAAAAAAAAGAGGTTAGAGTGGCAGAGAGCCAAAGCATAAGAGACTCTTAAAAACTGAGAACTGAGGGTTGATGGGGGGTGGGAGGGAGGGGTGGGTGGGTGATGGGTATTGAGGAGGGCACCTTTTGGGATGAGCACTGGGTGTTTTATGGAAACCAATATGACAATAAACTTCATATATTGAAAAAAAAATAAAAATAAAAAGAGCTCCATTTGTGAGTCCTTAATATCTTTTCATCACTCAGGAATATGGTCAATAAAGTTGTATTACCCTTAGCATTACAGTGATTTACTTTCATTTTATACTGAAAAATCCAACAAATTTATCTGAAGCAGTACTACCTTATAAACCTGTGTATGGTTGCTATTGAGAGCCTAAGGTAATCAAATGAAAATTTTGGTTAAATCGCTTTTAAACTTAAGACATGTCCACTCCCTTGTGCTGAATACAGACACTAAAGACTTTTCAAAACTATGTTTTACTCATATACAATAAGTTTTCATTCTTTTAGAAGAAAAAAATAACATTAAATCAAAAAAAAAAAAAAAAACCAAGCACCTCAACCTGATGCTTTATCTACAATATTAACAAATATTTAATTGTAATATTCATTTTCAAAAATGGAAAAATTACTAACACTTCACTAAAATCTCAATATAAAAATAATTGGAAAACTCAGAGGGAGTTTCTCTCTTTCAAATCGCTAATAAAAAATAATAGCTTAGAAAAATGGGTAAAAGGACATGAATGGAAAAGAAAACACAAATGACTAAATGTAAAAAGATGATCAATTTTATTCGTCACTACACAAGGAAAATCCAATTCCAAGACATTGTTTTTCACCTAAGAGATTGATAAACATTAAGGATATTTCTGATACTGGTGTTGACAAGATATGGGAAATCAAGCACTTTCAAATACCGTTAATGGGAATCTTTAGTTACACAAAGTTATTGAAAACTGCTATCAGTATTGGATTTACATTCTTTAACCCACTATTTCTTTCCCCTCACCATCACTCCTGTCATTTTTCATGATATTAATAACTATTTAGATGGTTATTTATGGCCTATTTAGCGCCCTGGTTCTCAGCCTCTAAACTCCATTTCACTGGGCTTGTTCCCCCCTACACCACAGATATCCCTTTCCATGGACCTACCCTAGGTCATATCATCACCAGCAAGGACATTCCTCCAAAATCTCAATTTCAAGCAGCCTTTTCTTGCAAAGGCATCCTGCTCTTTGACTACTACATCATCTCACTCCCTTTTGTATCCACTTAGCCACACATTTTCTCTATAAATGACCTCCTTCATTACTTTACTTTCTCCTTATCTAATTGACAGTCAATGATCCAGGATTATAAGCTCTCTTTTACATACACACTCACTATTATACTTGGCCTCTCTTTGCCTTTATCATACTCACCTGGCAAAGGCCTAACCAGGGAAATCCAATTACTTATCTATTCTGTGCCTTTATCTTAGTGACTTAATATGACTGGAAAAAATATGATCATCCTAATTATTGTTTTCTGAAATGATTGCCACGAAGTTCAAAAGGGCCCTCAGTACTGAAAGTGATCTCTAAATTTTGCAAAGTTCTTTGCCTCCTATGCTATGAAATTATTTCATATTAGTGTTCTTTTTCCACAAACATCCAAGAAACCCTGTCTTCTCCTCACTCTCAATTGTGTCGAATCGCTTAGATTTGACAGTTCCCTCTGCCACATTTACCAACCTGCCTTCTTTTAAAGCTATATACTTTGCCTGTCCCTCCTACTACTATGGCTAAAGTACCCATACTACTATTTAAGCTAACTAGTCCAGAGAACTGATTTATACATTATTTCCCCCCAAAGACTTTGCTATTGTCTCTCTCTTCTTATCATTTTTTCTCTGTCCAACTGAATTATTCCCATAATTATAAAAACATACGACATTTTCCTATTTTTTTTTTAATTTTGTTTATTTGGATGGGGGTAAGGGTCAGAGAAAAAGGGAGAGAGAATTCCAAACAGGCTCTGCACTGTCAAGTACAGAGCCTAATGCAGGGTTCAAACTCACAAAATGTGAGATCATGACCTGTGCCAAACCAAGAGCTGGGTGCCTAAGTTACTGAGCCACTCAGGTGCCCTGACATTTCCTATTTTTAAATGGATTTTTACTACTTAAATAAAGACCAAAGAGATTTAAAAAAATTTTTAAATCAAAGACTATTTTGCTGGGTAACACTGAAATGAAAGGAAGCCACAAAAATTATATAATAGTGTCTTACAACGAAACAGTGTAATTTATATGGAAAACACCAAAACAAAAAAAAATCTGCATTACTGTTTTAAAAATTAACATTTATAAAGGAGCCATTTAGATAAAAAATTAAAACTATTCGATGAATTAAAGACCAATATTTAAAGGGCAGGGACAAGAATAAAAATAATATGTAAGTAAAATTAGTCAATGCAATTATTTTATTTTTAATTTTTTTAAATGTTTATTTATTTTTGAGAGAGACAGAGACAGAATGTGAGTGGGTTGGGACAGAGAGAGGGAGGCACAGAATCTGAAGCAGGCTCCAGGCTTTAAGCTGTCAGCACAGGGCCTGATGCGGGGCTCGAACTCACAAACTGTGAGATCGTAACCTGAGCTGAAGTCGCATGCTCAACTGAATGAGCCACCCAGGCGCCCCTCAACACAATTATTTTAAAAACTCATTAGTTATTAAAGAAATTCAAGGTGTAAACAATGAGGCACCACTATTACAACTATTATAATAATTATAATTACAACTATTATAATAACAGATTTAAAATCATTATAATATTCTGTCAAAGTTGTACTGAAACAAGAGCACCCATCCATCACTGGTGACAGTGTCCACTGTTAAAAATGTTGTGACATAATTTGGCAATACAATTTAGGCATATAATCATCTTTGACTCCATAATTCTACTGATAATGTGCCGCAAGGACATAAACAAAATGTGGAAAAAGCATAATATATTTTCATTGTAGCATTATTCATAATACTTTAAGGACTGCTAAGAATCTGATTATCCAAAAATAGGGTGTTGGTTTAAAAGCTGAGGCTAATGGATTTGGTGGATTTTTATGCAACTACTAATATGATGCTGAAACTCTGCATGAATATTCCAAAATGCAAAATAAAACTGAAAAATACAGAACTGCATCTATACTAGCATTACAATTGTATAAAATTCTGTATGCATATGTAGCTATAGAGTATGGAGTGGTAGACCAGTGGGTCAGCAAAGAAATGATAGAGAAAATTAAAAAATACATAAAGGAAAATGAAAACACAACAGTCCAAAATCCAAGGGACATGACAAAAGCAGTTTCACAAGGGAAGTTTATAGCAATACAGGCCTACCTTAAAAAAACAAAAGAAAACAAAACAAACAAACAAAAACACAAGAAAAATCACTCGCAAATAAACTACCTAACCTTACACCTAAAGGAACTAGAGAAAGAAAAAAGCCTAAAGCTAGTAGAAAGGAGATATTAAACATGAGAGCAGAAATAAATAAAATAGACACTAAAAAAAAAAAAAAAAAAAACAACAACCAGAAATGATCAATGAAAACAACAGCTGGTTCTTTAAAAATTAAAATTATGGGGGTACCTGGCTGGCTCAGTTGTTAAGCATCTGACTTTGGCTCAGGTCATGATCTCACAGTTCATGTGTTTGAGCTCCATGGGCTCAATCCCCATGGGATTCTCTCTCTCCTTCTCTCTGCCCTTCCCCCATGTGTGCTTTCTCTCTCTCAAAATAAATAAATAAACATTTAAAAAAACCAAAAAAAAAAAAAAATTGAAAGACTGTAACTAGATATCAAATCAGAGATTGTATGCCTTTATGGCAAAGGCATAAGCATTAAAGTATGGTACATTTGTCATTTTAGAGTTGAGAAAATTCTGGTTATATGAAACCAGGACTTAAAGAGGACTTCTTATGTTGACCAGAGCAGAGGCATCAACCACACTTAAATTTACATTAAAAAAAATTTTTTTGGGGGGGCGCCTGGGTGGCGCAGTCGGTTAAGCGTCCGACTTCAGCCGGGTCACGATCTCGCGGTCCGTGAGTTCGAGCCCCGCGTCGGGCTCTGGGCTGATGGCTCAGAGCCTGGAGCCTGTTTCCGATTCTGTGTCTCCCTCTCTCTCTGCCCCTCCCCCGTTCATGCTCTGTCTCTGTCCCAAAAATAAACGTTGAAAAAAAAATTTTTTTTTTAATGTTTATCTTTGACAGAGAGAGACAGAGTGCAAGTGGGGGGAGGGGCAGAGAGAGAGGGAGAGACAGAATCTGGAGCAAGCTCCAGGCTCTGAGCTGTCAGCACAGAGCCCAACAAGGGGCTTGAACTCATGGACCGTGAGATCATGACCTGAGCTGAAGTCGGACTCTCAACCAACTGAGCCAACCATTTAGAACCAATTTAGTACCTCTAAATTTACATTTTAAAAATGTATGTGTTAACAAGTGAACACAAAGCTATGGAAACAAGAGAACTGAATGTTTAAAATACAGCTATTTTGTAGACACAGAATTTTCTAAGAAGAAAAGCAAACAAATGAGCATCTTTACTTTGTCATCACCTTCTGTCCATCTTTCAGTAGGAGAACCATGGCCATTAGAAGACACTCTTTGGGGAATCATTTGAATTTGTAAGTATTTAGTCACAAGTTTCATGCAGTTTAGGATTCACCTAGCTGCTGGCTGAGTTGACTTGACTTGAAAAACTGACTTGGGAGGGTCGGTAATGTGAGCCCACCCAGGAATGTCTATAGGCTTTCCTTAAGAGCAGATACCACCAAATATTTTGTTAAGGGACTAAGCTTGTGACTGCTTAAAATTTATTTTACCCTAGGGTGCCTGGGTGGCTCAGTTGCTTAGGTATTTGACTTCAGTTCAGGTCATGATCTCACAGCTTGTGAGTTCGAGCCCCGTGTCGGGCTCTGTGCTGACAGCTCAGAGCCTGGAAACTGCTTCCAATTCTGTGTCTCCCCATCTCCCAGTCTCTCACCTGCCTACACTCTGTCTCTCTTTAAATTTTGTTTTTTTTTTCAACGTTTATTTATTTTTGGGACAGAGAGAGACAGAGCATGAACGGGGGAGGGGCAGAGAGAGAGGGAGACACAGAATCGGAAACAGGCTCCAGGCTCTGAGCCATCAGCCCAGAGCCCGACGCGGGGCTCGAACTCATGGACCGCGAGATCGTGACCTGGCTGAAGTCGGATGCTTAACCGACTGCGCCACCCAGGCGCCCCACTCTGTCTCTCTTTAAAAAAAATGTTAAAAAAAATTTATTTTACCCTATTTCCTCTTATGAACAGATCCACCCCTGCTACTTGGATAAATTTAAGGATTTGAGATAATCAAAGACTATAAGAAATATAAGGGCATAGGAATAATAACTTTCATCATATAACCAATATGTAGCAATATCTTGTGCTCCCTATAAGTACCTTAGTTAAAAGCTATTTCTTATTTCATGGGGTTCAAAAGTTGATTTTAACCATTAGCCTATAAAATGTGTAATACAAACTAAAGTAGACAGATCCCGGAAAAGGGGGCTCATATCCCTCAGTTTTAACCATCTGTGTGACCTTGAGCAATTATTTGATGTTCCTTGTTACCAGTGTTCTTGTTTGCAAGAGAGTTGAGTTGACTTATCTGAGCTCCCTCTGACATGTCTTCAATTCTAACAGGCATGATTCTCTTCATAAAAGCTTCCCTACCAATTCAACTTCACCCACAGCCTGACTTCTGGGAAAATGGCCTACCTCTGAAGTAAGAGCACATATGAGAGCCCAGAAAATAAACACTCTATAGATTCGGGGAAGTGAAGGGTTGTAATGTGAACAATCAAATCAATCATAGATAAGACTCCAGCTTTATGATAGAAACACCAACTGTTTTGAGAATTACAAGTTTTATAAATTCCAAAGCATCTGTTGAGTTTTTTGCAGTTTATGTAATAGATGCAACAACAATATTTAGATGCTTGCTGTTGAATATGTATGTCAAGCTTGCCAGCTGGAAATTATTTCATGACTAAAATACCATACACATAATCAAATAGCTAAAGATGGACATACATTTCCTCTTTTGGAACTTTCTGGGGACTTGCCAGCACAAAAAAGAGTTGAGGCTAAGTGGTAACCAATGAGAGCAATTATCCACAGGGAAGCTAATTCTACAATGGGAAGAAGCAGATTTGTAACCAGACATGCCAAATTGGTGAATGTGTATGCATATAAACCAAATACTCCCATTGCAGGCAGTCAACAGAGAAATGTAAATTTTTAATTTCAGAAAATATCAACTTACAGGGTCAGTGGTGCTATTTATAATCAGTATTTTAAAGGAAAATATTTTGCTCTATATTTACTGGCTTAAAATGTTTTTTCATTACAACAGATCTTGCCATTCCTTTCAACTGGTTAACTTCTGTTTGTTCTCGAGATCTCAGTATGAAAATCACTTCCTTAAGGAACATTTTTCTGAATCACCCGATAAAATAAAATGCCCTCTCAAATGTTCTTAAAGCACAATATACTCATCCTTTAAAGAAGATATCAGTCAGTTTTACTTAAATAAGCATGAATATTTGATAAATACTTATCTCCTTGACACGATTATGAGCTCCATAAGGACAGAGACTCCCTCTTTTTGGTCCAAAATACCTAACACAGTGCCTGATAAAGAATAGACTTTCAAATATTAGCTTTTTAAGTGGTCAAATAAATGAGTAACATTTTTCTATGGATTATGGAACACATTTAAATAAAAATTATAGGCCAACTCACATCTTAGAATATTTTTGTAGTAGACTTTTTAAAATGATTTGAATGACTTTTCAGAATGACTATTTGGTAACTCCTAATATTATAACTATGGAGGCTACATCGTCAGGGTTCTTTGACATTGTTCCTATTTCAAATATGTTGTTCTACATTATATGAAAACAATCCCTTACCTGTCAGACTGTGTGTCTTGTTATTTTGGTTAGAAGACATAGTCAACATAACTATAGGATATTCTGAATTCCGGAAAATAGTAAGAAAGTAATTTGCATAAAACCAAAAATCTTCAAAAGTACTTCCTCAGTTGCAATCAATTCATATTACGTAAGATTACAGCACATGTTTTAAATAGATGTGTTTTACAGAATGTGGATCTTACAAGAATGGTGAAACAATCAGAATTCATTTCATCAAACTTTAAAGTTTAAAATAAATAAAGCCAGCTGGGTGTACGTTTTAATATAGTGGCATGTGCTGACAAGATGTGACATTGCATATTCAATGCTCTATTATACGTTTTAAATAGACATTATAGAAAGAGGCATAAGTTCTGAGACTGCTATAAAGACAGAGGAAAAGTATTGGATCCTTAGGTAGGACAAAGTCTTGTTATTCAGAGAAGTAAAATTAGCAGAGGTGGTTCCTCAATATGATGACACAAAATTTGAGGAGATTTCAGTTTTAAAAATTTTAATTATTCCAGGAAATTCTCATGTTGTAAAGCTGACTGTAATCAGCTTTATACATTACTTTTCTTGAAGATGTAATTTAACAAAATCAAACATTCACCAAAATAAAACTTCAAATCCAGTACTCTGTTAACAATAATTATTCTGAATGCTCCTTCCTGAGCAGTGAGTTAACAAATTACTTTGTTTGCAAGGGCAATGGGAAACAAAAATGTTAATGCTACTGCTTTGAGTGTTATCATCTCCTGTCTAGGTTTTCTTTAAAGAGAATTTGCAACATGGTTCATGATCTCTGAAAATTCCCACAGGAAGACTTGGTTCACAAAATAGGCAAAATCTGCCCAAACCCCCACACCAACTGTTCCCTTGGTTACATTAGCTATTGAATATAGTTGCCAAATTCCAGAACCTCTCAGAGGAATAAATGAATGAAAGACCTCCATTACCAGTAGGCTCATTCTGCCTATTGAACCTTCCTGAGATCGTATTTAGTGTAGTTACCAATCTCACAAGGCCCCTCTTCCATGTAGTGGAAAGAAAATGTGATTCAAATTCCCATGCAAACAGTTCTATTCAGTTAGTAGCAATTTAAGCAAGATAACTCTTAAAAGCAATGGCATAGGAAATACGATTTGGCAAGTCATTTAACCTCTGTTTATATTAATTTCTATTAATAGTACTTAATACTGATTTACCTTATAGGATGTTGAGGAGTATAATACATTAATGAGTATGAGCAAGTAGCACATTTAAAACACGTTGAGGGGCAGCTGGGTGACTCAGTCGGTTAAGCTCCCGACTCTTTGTTTTGGTTCATATCATGATCTCATGTTACCTGAGATCAAGCCCCACATCGGGCTCCATGCTAACAGCACAAAGCCTGCTTGGGATTCTTTCTCTCCTCTCTCTCTCTGCCCCTCCCCTGCTCGTGTTCTCTCCTCTCAAACACATAAACTTAAATAAATTAAATTAAAAAATGTTGAAACTTGGGGCGCCTGGGTGGCTCAGTCGGTTGAGTGTCTGACTTCAGCTCAGGTCATGATCTCCCAGTTCGTGAGTTCGATCCCCACGTCAGGCTCTGTGCTGACCGCTCAGAGTCTGGAGCCTGCTTTAGATTCTGTATCTCCCTCTGTCTCTGCCCCTACCCTGCTCATGCTCTCTCTTTCTCTCTCAAAGAATAAATAAACAAACATTAAAAAAAAATGTTGAACATTATAAATGAAAAGCAGAATTAACCATGAAAGAAACATGCAAAGATTAGTAATAATTTTAGGAGTGCTTTATATTTTACCACAAATGGTAGGTGATGCCAGTTGCATTTGGTTATCGAGTAGTAACCAAAATGTTTAAGGTATAATACTTTGAAGGGTATAAAACTAAATGTAATAATGCTTTCTCACTAGAAGTTAAATGGAGTAAGAGTTGATAAATCATAACTTAAGAGGGTAAAAAGGTAGTTTATTTTTCCTTGTTTCCATGAAAATTGAGTATGGAATCTGAGACTTTCACTTATCCAATATTTCAACATACTATTAGAGACAGTTTTATGGTTAAAGATATGTCTGAATATGAAGTAAACTCTAAAAAATAAAGTGGTAGCCAATTATATATTTGTTCATAGGTTCATTTTCTCAAATTGCTTATAATAAAGTATTTTAGTGACAAGTATACATCTCAGTATATCATATGCCTTTAACTATCAAAGATAAAACAGGATTAAAAATAAGTTTTTACTATCTCAATCCAATCTCATACATTTGATTCAGAGGTGTATTGCTCTTTATTTTCTGATCCTTACTTTTTAAGTCACATGACATATTTCACCTTAGGCAAAGAGAAATAAAGGAATATCAAAATGAGAACATTGTCACTGCAGTTTCAATATTAATTTCCCATAATGTATAACTAATAGATGATAAAACCTTAAATTAATAAACTTGGGTAAAATTCAACTCAGAAAAAAAAAACTAATGAAATTACAAGTGAATAAATATTCATGAATAATACTGATACCTATTAGAAAAGGAAATTTATATCTCTATGTGAATGAATTTGAGAGAAATAATGGAAAAACTACTAGTTATAGTTAATATGTTAAGCCTAATTATAACTATATGTTTCCATATTTATTTACATGTAACCACCTATTATGGTTCATAAGGAATAACTTATGATTTGAAAAATATAATGGATGTGTTAAAGTTAAAAACCATTGCATTTCTTTAAAAGGTAAAAGGATGGAACATATGGGAAGTTCATAAAAGAAGGCTTTAACCAGTTAACCTCAGAGGCTTCTCTATGCCTGTTTTTATCATCAGAATTGAAAACATCTATATAACACTCTTGCTTATAAATCACTTTTTAAATGCAACTTTATGGAGATATAATTTACCTAGCACAAAGTTCATCTATTTAATGTGTACAGTTCAAAGGGGGTGGGGGAAAAGCAACATTACTGCTAAGCAATACAAGGTTTCTTTTTGCAATGGTGAAAATGTTCTAATTAGATTATGAGGATGGTTGCCCAACCCTGTAAATATACTAAAGGACTTTGAGCATTGTTTCGTTCCATGCTTTCAAAAGCCTCTATGAGCCAAGGCTCCAGGGAAAGATGGTATTCATATGCCAAAAACTTTAAGAAATTATGCAAGACTTGAGAAACATGGGACCAAAGGAAAGGAAGGAGGCATATGAGGAAACAACTGTTAACAAAGAGGTAGAAACCCACCAGCACACAACCCAGAAGAGTGGGGCAGGAAGAAAGAGCAACAAGGAGTAGTAAGGGTAGATCAACCTTTTGATAAACACCACAGAGGCTAAAAGATACACTGCCTGGGGACTCAGCAGCTATGCTTGGTTATGTCCCTTTAGATCTGGCATAGACAGAATGCCAGGAAACTCACTTGAGGAAGTCACTCATGCAACATAGATTTGTTAACTACTAGCATCCATGTGTCAAGGTACTTTTGCAGATGCTGCAGTTATAGCAGTCAACAAAACAGAAATCTCTCTGCTCTCACGGAGCTCACAGTCCACAGGGGAAATGGGCAATAAACAGATAAGTACGTTAAGGAGATAGATTGGAGGTGGTTCTGTTTTCCTGTTTCGTAAGGTGGCAAAGACTTCGTTTTCAGATACCTCAAGTGGATAAGGATGCAAGCTTTACGGGCAGAGTGAACAGTATGTGCCGAGAACCTGAGGGAGAGATGTGTTTCATATGATTGGGAAGGGCAAGGTGGTCAGAGTGGCTGAGGCAAATAAATGAGCTGAGAATGGAAGGAGATGAGTTCAGAGAGAAGCCACCAGCAAAATGTGAGAGCCTTATGGTCTAGGGTAGAGACTTTCAGGATTCCATTCTAAGTGTGATGAGGTTATGAGCATATGAATGATGTGATTTGATTTTTGTCAATTCAAAGCAAAGACACACTATAAAGATGGTTTGTGAATTGAAGAAATAACTAAGAAATTTTAAGATCTCATTGAGTACCAGGAAAAATTAACAATGAAAGCAGCTTTTCAACATATTTTCAATCTTTAAAATAAATTTTTGAAGTCTAATTAGCATCTAGGCTAAGACAAAACACAACAGATTATTAAAAAAAAAAAAAAAACAAAAAAACTATTCTGGTCTTCCATTCCTTTGCTATAACCCTGAACACCATGAGCTAATAGAGAAATGTCTACAGAGTTTTGAAGGAAAACAGGTATGACCCAATAATTACACCCCTAGCCAAGCTGTCATTCAAGTTCAACAAAGAGACATTTTCAAACATGCAGGGCTTAGAATATATAACCATGTACACTTTCTAATAAGACTTGCAGATATATGCTGGACAAATAACTAAATTAAGATCAGGGATGACATTGTAAAAAAGTAAAAAAATAAAACCATAATAGGATATTTTCACTTAAAAAGTAACTTGGTTAGTTTTAAGGGCTAAAGATATAAAAGTATATTAATAATATGACAAATTTGTGAAAACATATGCATAAGTGTATATATATGTGTTACACATGTTTATATATGTAATTTCTGGATAATAAGACTAGGTAATGGTAATATTATTTTTAATTTTTTTTTAACATTTATTCATTTTTGAGAGACCGAGACAGAGCGAGAGTGGGGGAGGGGCAGAAACAGAGAGAGAGAGACAGAATCCAATGCATGCTCCAGGCTCAGAACTGTCAGCACAGAACCTGATGTGGGGTTCGAAGCCACTGACCACAAGATCATGACCTGAGCTGTAGTCGGACGCTCAACCGACTGAGCCACCCAGGCATCCCGTGTTAATATTATTTTTGGTGTTTCTTTATATCTTCCAAATTTCCCATAATTTCTTTTTTTTTTTCCAAAAACTAACACTAAATTTTTAAACAAAGAATAAATCATTCTGTAATATCCTCTGGTGTTAAATAAAATGTCATGTTCCATATTTTTCATGCATTTTAATAGGAGGAAAAACTGAGCTTTTAGGTCTTTAATGAAATACATAGATTCTTAATTTACATAAGGCTTTAGAATATATCTAGTTCAAAAATTTTGAACTCATGTTTTCACACTGAACCCTCCATTTAACTAAAGACTTAAATAAACATCACCAAAGCTAACGTTCATCAAGCACTGATTCACAGGTGCCAAGCAATTGTCTAGCCCCATTGCTTATCTCATTTAATCCTCAAAACAATGTAATTTCTCAGGTAAAGAAGTTGAAGCATAGAACTGACATGACGATTTCTCAATATCAAGTGGATGATAAGTGGTGACAGAGTTTGTACTCAGCCTGTCTGATTAAAGCCAGTATTCTTTGTTGGCAAGCACTCTGTGCAAGACATCCTCTAAAACAACCCAAAATGATCCCCACCTTCTGGTATTTAAGGGGTAATCCTCTTCCCCTTGACTCTAGCTTGGACCTATTGACCTACTCATTTGTATAGCAGAATACAATGAAAGCTGTGAGATAACAGGTTTGTGATTGGGTTACAAGAGATTATGAATTCCACTTGCTAACAGACTCTCTCTCTGTTGTTTTCTTGGCTTCCACAACTTGATGAAGAGGCCATGTTGGAGAGGCCCACCTGACCAGGAACTAAGAATGGTCATTGGCCAACTGTCAAGGAAGAAGTTAGACCATCAACCTAACAACGTTTGAAAAACTAAATTCTGCCAACTACCACATGATAGAGCTTGGAAGCAGTTCCTTCACAACTGAGCAATCAGATGAGACCACAGTCTTGGACGATACCTTGATTGCAGCCTCATAAGAGACCCTAAGCTACAGGACTCAGCTGAGCCAGGCTCAGATGACTATGTTTAGCAAAATAATTCCAGACACTCCCCCACTCTCAAAAAAGTTCATATCCTAATCCTCAGAACCTATATCTTCTGTTACATGGCAAACGAAAATTAAGTTTGTAGTTGGAATTAAGCTGGCTAATAGGCTGACCTTAGGGTAGGGAAGTTATCTTGGATTTAAAGATAGGCCTAATGTAATTTCCAGGGTACTTAAATGTAGGAAAGGAGGCAGAAGAGTTAGTGTAAGAGTGATTCAGTGTGAGACAGACTTGAATAAATATTGATGGCTTTTAAGATGGAAGGTGGCCATAAGCCAGGAAATGTGGGAACCCTCTAAAAGCTATACGCCTCTAAAAGCAAGGAAATGTATTCTCCCATACAGCCTTCCAAAAGAAAGGCAATCCTTCCAATACCTTGATTTAGCTAAGAGACTCATGTTAGACTTCTGACCTACAGAATTGCCTAAAACAATAAATTTTCCTTGTTGTAAGCACTAACTTGGGGAAATAGTTTTTACAGAAACAGATATATAATAAACATACTTTGTCACAGAGAGGAAAAATTAGCTGCTTTGGAGTCTTTATTAACATTTCACTTACCACAAAGTAGTCCATAAATTTTCGATAGTGTTCTATAAAGCAAATGAGAAGGCAATTGATCTACACTAACTTCTCACGACATGGACAAACTCCTCTGAACTGTATCACTAAAAGGGATTACAATTATTGAAAAAAGAATAAACAAGTATTCTAGGCCTCATTTGCATTTGAGTCTATTAAGACAATCTCTTGTGCTTAGTTGTACCTGTCAGTTTTTCTTACGTGGAGCATGCGATGGTACCTCAGCTTTTATACCTGAATCGTAATTCTCCTGTGCTGGAGTTTTCCTGCTTGCAAACTACTTATCGCTAGAGGCCTCTCTTCTGCCTCTACAGAATCTTCACACATATTTCCACCTTGTGCCTAGCTTTCATTTTTTTTTCTTTAACTTTTTGCCTTTGTATTCCTCTAAGCCACAGCAGTGGATCTTGACCATGGTGTTATGGCACACTGCCATCTACACCGTGAGTTATGAGTTGTGCCACAATGAAGTTTTTGTTCATCATAGCGATGGTACTGGAGCTTACAGATAATTTCCTGTTTTTATTAAAGAAAAAAACTATTATTTAAGATATTGTATTATAATATTGAAATAAATAATATATTATGTTAATATATAACAAAATAATGCCAGTCACACTCTGTTATATGTTAAAGTGGTCCCTGCTGGGAGATAAAGGGCTGGAATTTCCTGTGGCACATGGCACTCATGTGTTAGCTTGTCAGACTCAGCTCTAGTCAGACCTATTCTGAAGTGAGGATTTAGCATTCTGGAGCATTCCTAAAGAACATTTCCAATGACAAGTAGCTTACAGTGCACTGAAGTCTTTTGGGGAGAAAGAGGAGAGGATTATCATACTGCACAGCAGAATGTACTCACTTTCCCCATTAAATATTTCTGTTCTCCTTCCAAATTGATTTCATGCTCCAGCCTGCTCTGTTCTAACATCAGACTGTCATCAGGTATAACCTCTGTATTCCTTTCCTGTTAAGCTTCTAAAAATGTCCTCTTCTTGCCTCTTAATGCATCTCTTTTTGCCATCTTGAGTACTGTTATGGGTCTGAAATGAGTCTGAAGTTCCATCACCATCACGCCACCCACAAGTAGTTTCTTAACAGGGTAAAATATGTATATGTTGTTTGACATGCTTGCAAAGCTCTGATTTTAAGAATAAAAGGGTTTTAGCCAGAGCCTTTCCCCTTTTCCTCAAGTTGTATATATCGGTTCACATCTATACATAGCATTCATAGTCCATATGATTGGTAGTCACCCCAAGAGAGCCCACAGGAGGTCATGCCTTCACATATTTCTCTGGAAGGTCTTCAAAAGAAAACATGGCAAAAGCAGGGTTTTTAGGGATCCTTAACAGGAAAGTTTCTGGAAACCTGATTTTATACCAATTGTCATCTACTCTCCAGGTTTCTTTTGCTGCCAAAACATTTTTAATTACTGAGTATTGGCCATCTCCAAACAAGACAGATTCTTGGCCAAAATATTACCAAAAGGATCACAGATATTTGCATTCTTTGGTTCCATCTGTATGCATGCATGCATGGCTGTACTTGTGACTGATTTGATATGATTTAATGAGAAGATTAAATTTACAAATTCTATAATTAAAGTCAACCAGTTTAGATAATATCCATTCATTAAATCATTTTGTCTTCTTTAAAACTTACCAGGGGCAGCAAGGCAGAAATCAGCATCTAGGGTGGTGATATATAAATATTTGTATTTTCTATTTGAATTAAGTTTTGCTAAACTAATTTTAACAATTACTTTAAATTTATTTCTCTAAACTTTTTTTCCCCAAATGCTACTGATAAGGAAGAAAAGGGGCACCTGGGTGGCTCAGTTGGTTAAGGTTTAGACTCTTGACTTTGGCTCAGGCCATGATCTCTCTGTTCAGGAGTTTGAACCCTGCACTGGGCTCTGGGCTGTCAGCCTGAGATTTTCTCTCTCTCTCTCTCTCTCTCTCTTCCCCTCCCCCCCCCAAAATAAATAAATTAAATTAAAAAATAAGAAAAATCTAATCAAGGTTTTATCACTTCTTCTTTGCTTTCATTTTCCCCTTTTTCCCAAATGAGATATGGCTGAAGGATTTATAGTAGGAAGACAATAAGTGAAAAAATTAAGAACTAAATATATACTTTTCATGTAAGTAGATAATTTACTCTTTTATGATATTGACATATACAAACTCATTTCTTTATTTTTAGAAAATTCCACTTTAACTTTATTTTCTTGATTGTACTCTTACTACATTTTCCTCAAGGTAATTATGACCTACTACAGATTTCCACTTTCAAATACTCCATTCAAAAATTTCCCCAAGAGATGTGATAATTGGCCGGGAATATATTAATTAGTCTTAAGGGAAAAAATTTATGCTTAAGTATATCATTCTCATTATAGATATTTGAGAGAACTAGGTACACAAAAGTCAGCCCCAAGTTGTGTCAAATTCCCAAATAGTACTTGGGAAATTACGTATATGATCTACTGGTATTTGAAGTCATGAATTAGAAACTATAGCTGATGTTCTTTTGTGGAACTTAAGGCCTACTGCATAGAGCATTTTTAAATGATTGAAATATTATTATTTTACTATCCAACATTGACTAGGAATGAGGGTTCAACTGTAAACGGGATTAAGCATTTTCTGACTCCTCGGAGCTTAATTTTAAGAGCAGTGTTTGTAAACTGCTAGCCCCAACTCATCAGTGAGGTTAATTTCCTCTCAGTGAACCAGACTTCCCTTCCCAAAAGAGTTTAGCTAAGACACTAGAGAGGGCTAACAAGAGCCCTGGCATCTTGGAAATAAATTTATCTTCAGAAGATTTCAAGAGTTTGTTCATGTTGTCCTCCCTTCTTGTGGTAGTGAGAGGGGCTGAAGGAAAGAAGAAAATTGGTTTTACCCATGTTGATTGTCACTTTTGTTTGAAATCAAACAAATATTGGGGCGCCTGGGTGGCTCAGTTGGTTGAGTGTGTCTGACTTTGGCTCAGGTCATGATCTCACAGTTCATGAGTTCAAGTCCCATGTCAGGCTCTGTGCTGACAGCTCAGGGCCTGGAGCCCGCCTCAGATTCTGTGTTTCCCTGTCTCTCTATTTCTTCCCCACTTGGCCTCTATCTCTCTCTCTCTCTCAAAAATAAACAAACATTAAAGATAAATAAATAAAATCAAACAAATATTAAAAACCCATCCGAATACAAGACTACGCTAACATAAAGAACTGGTCAGAGAAGCGCACATTAACTGTGCTAGCCAGGCTTCAAGAGGACACCAGGAGTCCTTGCTTCTTGGAATTTATGTCCGTGAGCACTCCCTCCCACACTCAATGAACTGAACTGTGTGACCAATAAGACACTGTACAAGTGATGGAGCATAACTTCTCAGGCTAGGACAGAAAAGATACTGCAGTTTCTACCCTTCCCCTTGCAGTGCTTGCTCTGGGAAGAGGTAGCTGCTACATGTGAGAACAGTCAAGCAGTTTGTGAGCAGGTCTACACTGAGAATAACTGAGGCCTCCCACCAAAAGCCTGAAAAGGCTTGGGATAGCCATGTGAGTGAGCCACTGGGGAAACAGATTCTCCAGCCCAGCAAGCCTTCAGCAACTGCAGCCCTGGCCAATATCCTAACATGACCTCATAGGAAACCCCAACCAAGAAACTCCTCTCCCATAGAAACCATAAGAGATACTATGCATTTATTTATGGTTTAAAACACAAAGTTTTGACATAATTTGTTACAAAGCAATAAATAACTGATATGCTAATCCTAAACTTTATACTTTTTGGGTAACTGCCTGAAAGTTTCCCTTTTGCTATTTTGGTGTTATTGCAGGTGATCTCTTCATTTTATTCTTTAAGCCCATCTAAGATATAAAGAAATGATCAGCTAGTGAAGTAGGCATGCTTTATGAGGGAGAGAAAGAGAATCCGATCTCCTGCCTTATATTTTCCAGAGGACTCACGTTCAAACAGGAAAAAAGAAAAATCACAAGACTCGAGCTGAACCAATCTCAACAGTTAAAGGCCAGCTATGCTCATGACAGCAGGGACCCTGAATTAAGTCAACAAAGAATTTCAATTCAGAGAGTATCTTAAAAGAAAAATGTGACAAAGCTCAGTATTTCACAGGAGGTCAGATGGTCAGGTTGCCCATCTGAACCCTTGGATTATTGGCACGCACTACTCACGGTTTTTTATTTCAATACCAAATTAATAATAGGACTATGTCAAATACTGCTAGAATTTTCTTGCTAGAGCTTGAGTCTGGGTAGAGAGAAAATGACCACAAAAATCTTTATTGCTATTTATAAATAGCCATGTAACAATTTAAAATATTTGCATAAGTGATGCTCCATCTCTTGGTTCTAAAAAACCAGGTCACTGGGCTTTTGGGAAATCATTTCCATTTACCTGGGATTCTGCTAAAGTTAAAAGACAGACTTAAAAACCACTGGACTTAATTTCAGAACACACATGGGGTGTGTTTGACAAATGGATCTGCTTGTGCTGCTAGTGAGGCCGCATCCACAGTGTGAGTTAATTTAGACCTGTTTCTGCTGTGTGATTACTTTTTGAGTCAGAGATCTGGGAACCCAGAGAAAGTGGCAGGACATTTAATTAGATTTTACTCGAATACACTCATTTCTGTCAAAGGAACACAGTATATTACTCAGGTCAACATATTTTAATTATCTTTTACTGAAATAGATTATAAGGTGAGTTAGTAGATGGTTAAAGGTTAAGGTGAATAATAGCATTACAAACACTCCTGAATGCCTATTTTTCCTTCCTGTTATTTTGAAGCTAAATATTTTAGTCAGCTTCTTCTAGATTAATTACACACAGTTTCCCTCTAGATCTACTCCAGAAATACAAAATAAGTAATTAGAACTTAATTTGCAGGGGGAGAGGTGCTACCAGAAAGGAGGAAACTACGAAATGCATTTAGTGTAAATGTGAAAAGGGTTCTTTGCTTCCAAGTTTAGGTCATTTGAACTAACACTGATACTTTCCTTCACAGTGAAGATGAAGGGAGGCAAGAATCCCCTAAATGTCTAAAAAATACTATGTTTAGAAGGTGAAAAGCAAAGGGTAATAAGCTCATTTCTAGTTTCCATTTTATTTTCCTTTATGTTTGTGCCCACATGCCCACTGCCAGTTCACCATGTAAGCAGGATTTATTTACCATCCCCACCTAGCCCAGTTTTTAATTTTAATGCTTTTCCTTTCTTATTTTGATTTCAGATTTTTGTAATAAAGTATTTTTTTTAACGTTTATTTATTTTTGAGACAGAGAGAGACAGCATGAACGGGGGAGGGTCAGATAGAGACACAGAATCTGAAACAGGCTCCAGGCTCTGAGCTGTCAGCACAGAGCCCGACGTGGGGCTCGAGCCCATGGACTGCGAGATCATGACTTGAGCCAAAGTCGGCTGCTTAACTGACTGAGCCACCCAGGCGCCCCTTGATTTCAGATTTTTGTAAGAGATATCTAACATGTCCCAAATACCTTAGTGAATTCAATCTGCTGGAAAGCCCTGAGTGTACCAATTTTCAAGAGGATGATAAAGAAGGGGGAGGGGCAGGCAGCAGTAGGAAGGAAAGAACAGAACAGAGGGACGTGTGTCCATCACAGTCTTGTCCTCGTTTTCAACGGTTACTCTCAATGATCTCTATTTACACAATAAATGCCATGGGAGACTTAATGTAATGTTTTTAGATTTTTGATTATATAGCTTGAAAGTTGATTTTTATTAATCAGCCTGTGAAATCTGTTTGATGGCTAAAATTTGGTTCTGAGAGTTTTGCCATATGTTTGGTGTGCTATGCTTGCTAATGTAAAATAGATCATTATATATAAGATTAGGTTATTATATATATTATTTGGTTAACAACTGAATCTCAAAGGCTTATCTAATAAAAGGCATCCTGATCAACTGAAGCTTTACTATGCTATTTTCCAAATACTAATATAAACAATTAAACTGATGAGTAATATACTTCAATATAGAATGTTCTGGAAACCATATAGAAAGTTTTGACAAAGTGCAACCTTTGGTCCTAATGAAGATGAAACTCATTCTGAATTATGTAGTTACCCTACACACAAATGCGTGTGTACAGAGTTCTGTCCACCTTGGATTTTCATCCAATGATTATTTACTGAGAACCTATACCTGCTACGTTTGTGCTAAGGATTGAACATGGTCAATATGGTCCCTTCCTCCAAAGAGTTCATAATGTCATATAATTGAGAACGTCACTAGTAAGACCACTCATTCTACTTAAAAACAATGAAAATGTTTATTCTGTAAAACATATATCAAACATGGTCAACAGTTAAATATATCAAAGTTTTGCTGAAATCACCAGTTAAAGTCCTACTGATAAGATTAATAAAACATAAGTAAATGGTAAAGCTAGTTATCCACCTTCTATAGTATTTGGCTTTGCAGCATTTTATGGTACAAAGAAGCATTGGAGCACCTGGGTGGCTCAGTTGATTAAGACTGTGACTAGATTTCAGCTCAGGTCATGGTCTCACAGTTCATGGGATCAGGCCCTGTGTCAGTCTCTGTGATGACAGCACAGAGCCTGCTTGGGATTCTCTCTCTACCCCTGTCCTACACTCTCTCTCAAAATAAATGAAAAACATTAAAACAACAACAACAACAACAACAACAACAACAGAGCATTAGCTGTTTCAGAATGCATTGAATTTTGTCCTACTCAAAGAAATAGTTAAATAAAGATATAAATATTAGAGGAAATTTATTTGCTTTTATTGGATTATGACTCCAAGGCAAAAAAAAAAAAAAATGAAAATGTCTTGACATGAATGCAATATGTGTTTGTATTTTTCTTTTGAACAGGAGATTAAACAAAATAAGCAATTTTTCATTCTTTTGTAACAGAGGTTCATTTTCATTTATATTATTGAATACTCCATGGACTTCCTTAACCTAAGTTATATTCCTCTTTGGCTGAGTCATCAATATCTTCCCTGTCATTTTTATCCTATTGAGTTTCATGCTACTGGACTTGACTTCCTCCTTTTATTTCCTTGAAAATTATGATTTTTTAAATTTTCTTCTTTTTCTTATTTTAATTTTTCTTCTATTCTTCTTTTCTTATAAATTAAAACAATGATAATCTCAAAATTTAGCATGCAACAGAACCACCTGGAGGTCTTGTTTTAAAAACAGGCTGCTAGGGGGCCCGTGGGTGGCTTAAGCATCTGACTCTTGATTTCAGCTCAGGTCATGATCTCACACTGAGTGTGGAGCCTGCTTAAGATCTTCTCTCTCTCTCTCTCTCTCTCTGTTTTCCCCTGCCCCCTGGTTGTGTGCATGCTCTTGCTCTCTCTCTCTCTCTCTCTCTCTCTCATTCTCTCTCAAAACGTAAATAAAAAAATAAATAAAAAATAAGAAAACACACTGCTGGGCCCCACCTTTTGAGAACCACCTGGCCTAGTGGATCAGGAAAACTTAAATACAAATAAATACACTTTGCTCTTGCCTTTATTTTTTGGGAGAGTGGGGGCAAATATAAAACATATCTTGTTCTTGCCTTTATTTGGGGGGATTGAGGTACAGATGTAACACATGATCTCTCAAATAAACTGTCCCATCCCAACTGATACATTAATCCAGAAATCTTATTTCAGTTTACAGAGGACTGATGTGAACTGCCACTGAAAATTCAAATGAATAGAACTGTTTATTTGCAGTAATGAGTACTGAGAATTAGTGATTTCAGTTTTGTTTTCACTTGTTGTCCAGTAATCTAGATTTGGAATTCACCGTGAATATAGATTAATACAAATTGGTAGGATGTCACAGAAATGAAGGTGGGGCTAATAAACAGGGTATAACTGGAAGAAATTGTTTATAATTAATTAAGGAAGTATAGCTTGTACTTTATGGTAAATGTACCATCTTTTCTTACCACATGCAAATGCATGAGCAACATACACATGTACACACACACTGAGTTTCTGTGGGTAAACCAAAGTATTTAGGTTTTTTTCACAGCTATGATTATTAAACACTTCTAGAACTGTCACAACCACATGTGGTGAAAATAATTGTTGGGAAATGTTCTTTTTTATATGAGATTGTATGAGGTTTGTGTGACTGTACTGAATTGTCAATGGAAATCAGCATTTTGAGAATGGAACATACAACTATGCTTTTGCCTGTTTGTAGACACAGGCTTATACTCCTGTGTGCATTCATTGGTCCAGAACATTTCTATTATGTGTCAGAGGAAGGGGAGAGCAAAAAATGAATAAGAGCAGGGCATAGTGAGTCATGTATTTATGAAGCGTAACACATGAACAAATGTTATAACTGGAAGTATTATGGGAGAATAGGGACCAAGTACTTATTTCTCTCTGAGAATGCCAGGGAAAACTTAACATAATAAGAAACTCTTAACTTAACCCAGAAGACTACATGAGTCTTTGTTAGGGATGGCGATTAGGGAAAAGCTTGGGTAGGGATGGGGGGGGGGGCATTAGGCACAATGTCCTGAGGCAGGAACTTTTAAGAGGATTTCAGAGAAATTTCAAACATGTGGATGTAGCTATAGCATAAAACACTAGGGCTAAAACTAGGTACAGAAAGAAGAGTAAGGTACTGGTCCAGGCTATGCTAAGGAATGTGACCTTTATCCAGTGGTCAGGGAGGCATCTAGAAAGGAAGAACCCTATCAATGAAAGTGAAAGCAGAAAATACGTGTATCTAAACAAGGACAATAGTGAGAAGCATAGAAAAGAAGATTATGGAGGAGAATTTAGACATAGAACTTATAGTATCTATTTGCTAATTAGATGCAGAGGAGAGAAAGAAGTCAACCTTGACTACCCAATTTTTAGCTTAGGCAAATGGAATGATACTGATGCTATTTTATAATATCAGGAAAGTGAAAGTGTCCTCCAGTACTGTTTAACTGTCTCTGTGGTATTCTGGTAGTCATTCTTAAAGTACCTAAATCTTAACAAATAGCTTTTAGAATAGGAAAATGACTTATCAGTCATATGAAATAGAGGATAGAATTTTTTTTTTCAGGTACAAGACGTTGTCTGTTCCAAGCTAATATTTTCACAAATAAGTATTATGTTATTTCTTTGAATCATTCAAAAGTCATATATTTCTTTTTTTTAATTAAAATTTTTTTTAATATTTATTTATTTTTGAGAGAGAGACAGAGTGTGAGCAGGGGAGGGGCACAGAGAGAGGGTGACACAATCTGAAGGAGGCTCCAGGCACTGAGCTGTCAGTACAAAGAGCAGCGCAGGGCTTGAACCCACGAACCTTGAGATCATGACCTGAGATGAAGTCGGACACTTAACTGACTAAGCCACCCAGGCACCCCAAAAGTCAATGGCTTCTTGAAAAGAGTAATACTGAAAATTTTCAACAGGATGAGGGAAAGACATGTGCTCTCTCTCCTTTGTTAAGAAACACTCACATCCCTGTTGCTCATGGACCTTTGAAGAATGTTAGATAATGGAAAACAACAACAACAAATAGGTTGACTATTATTGCTGTAAGAAAAGGAGGCCAGAGAGATCCTTTACAAAGTGCTTTCCATCTCTGCTCCATCCAGAGTCTTTGAAGTGTATAGGTACAGTATATATGGGCATAGTGTATAGGTATCGTTTTAATCTCTGTCATTCAAATAACATTCAGGAAGATTCAAAGTAGGAAGTAGTGAAAAAAAGAAATCCATGGTTTCTAGAGAGATTTTATTCAATTTAGAAATTTGTACGAAGCTACTCTTCTCTACTAAAAAAAATGAAGATCAAGATAAATTGACAACCAGTGGCTTGTGAGGGTAGACTTGAAAATCGGCAGAAAACTGCTGACAAGTGTACCAGAAAGGTGATAAGTGTGAAATAATGGTTTGAAGTAGACTAAGCATGAGGTAGAGCAGAAAGACGTTAAGTATGAGAATACTCTAAGAGAGGTTAGCAAAATTCATGGGGCAACAAGTCAGTTCTTCTGGTATAGTCAAGGTAGTCAACAAGACCAGTAACGATGTAACCATGCCTTTGTGTTCTCCTTGTCTTTGTGGCTACAATGTCAAGGGCAATGCCCTTAAATGCACAGGCCTGACATTTGGGTGAAGAGCAATAGAGATCATACTTTTTTTGAGAGAAGATCATAACAATAAATATGAAGGGAGTAAAGAACTTTCAGAAGGTACTCAACAGGCAAATATTTTATAAGTTAAGACAAGGTGGTGAAGGGAAAGTTTGAGGAAGAATTAGCAGCAATAGTTAGGCTTACTAGGACGATGAGCTGCTGAAAAATTACAAAAACAGGTTTGAGAATCTTCACCCATTGGTGAGATTCAACGTAACTTAGTAGCAGACAACCAAGGTCAGTAATAAAAAGGCAAAATGTCCAGAACTATCGCTTTACTCTAACTACAGCATTTAATCCTGGCCATATTCAGTGTGTGGTACACCAACCAGCTGGGTATCAGCTCAGATTACATTAGAAATGAAGAGAATCCTGCCTCCCGTAAAAGATCTACTCAGTCGGGGCGCCTGGGTGGCACAGTCGGTTAAGCGTCCGACTTCAGCCAGGTCACGATCTCACGGTCCGTGAGTTCGAGCCCCGCGTCCGGCTCTGGGCTGATGGCTCAGAACCTGGAGCCTGTTTCCGATTCTGTGTCTCCCTCTCTCTCTGCCCCTCCCCCGTTCATGCTCTGTCTCTCTCTGTCCCAAAAATAAATAAACGTTGAAAAAAAAAAAATTAAAAAAAAAAAAAAAAAAAAAAAGATCTACTCAGTCAAAGTCTGTGTTTTCACAAGATTCCCAGGTAACTACTGGGCAAACTAGAGTTTGAGGAGCATTGATATGAGAGACTTTACTAATGCCAGGTGAAAGATGACTCTGTGTTACGTATTATAATTAATTTTATCTTGGCCTAAGTTATTAAAGTAAAACAGTAATTTTTAACCAATTTATTTTCAGTGATTTTTCTATTCAACGATTCATCTGAGAATGTGACCAATGCCTTAGGCACCCCTCTCCTATCCTACCCCCTCCTAAATGTGGATACAAATTTTAAAACATGACTTGAAGACCAGCCACAAACCCCAATTTAAGACTAAGTGTTTAAAAGAATCCCAAACATTCTTTTACAGAGCTATTAATTAGAAACCACCTGAATCCTTGTGGACCCAATCTACCATCTGGCTGTTATCTTGGGGCCTAGCAGGGTTTGCTCTTAATAAAGGCTGTGAAGACACAGACATATGTTATACAATCAGTACCCTGAACAGGACTGTCCTGATTTAAGAATTGGCAGGCAACCAAATCTGTGCATATCAACATGACAAACACAATGTCTGCAGTCAATAGGAATTACCAATTAAACATTTTAGTCACTAATAGTCATCTAAACATTTTGGTGGTATTATAAATCATTTCCAAGTTCTTGTTTACTAAATTATAATCCTTAAGGTTGTCATTATGGCTAGTATTTATTGAGTATTATTTTGTAGGAAATTATTCCCCTTATCTCCATACCTCTGTGTCTTTTTATTTCTTCTTACAATAATTTATGGGGTAGGTATTTTTGCCACTTGTTTACAAAGATGGAAAGTGAGGCTTATTGAGTTTAATAAATTGTCCAAAATCAGAGCTAAGAAGTTAATGGAAAGTAGCAGAGTCTGAACCCAAACCTAGGTCTAAATTACTACAAAACCTACATTTTGTACCTGCCAGGGTAGACTCCAAGAGCTTTTAGAATAAATTATTTAGAAACAATTCCACAAAACCAACTTTGTTTCACCATGTTCCCCCTTCCTATGCTCTCTTTTCCAGAGAAAGTTCATCTTTTTTTTCTTTTTAATTGGTAAAATCATTTATTCTGGGTTCATTCAATAAATTATCACCATAGTGATCAAATGAATTACTGTTTACCAAGCTTGTAAGGTGATTAATGTCAAGGGTTAAAAAACAAAATAACTTGGCTCATATAGATTGAGTGAAGTTGGAGAAAAGATATTTGATTTTAAATTAGATTAATTCTTTTACAGCAGGTGATGAGTTCATGAAGAAAAGCAAAATGCTGCAAACAGCTACAGGTCAAAAAGTTCTATCTAACTGGCTCTTCTCTGTTGACCTGACTTCATCACAGGTTGCTCACAAGTTGGGCTCTGATGCTTTAGTCACAAGTCGAACTATGTAGCCCAAATTATTTAACGCCAACACAGAGTCTTTCTAGGTCAAGAGCTGGAAGCACTACTCCATAGTCAGTAAATTTTAACATTTTAGAAGGCAAGTAGGGCAAGTAAGAACATTACTATCAATGTGCAAAAAGCCTGCCAGATGAATGTTTTTAAGTACATGCCCTCTACTCTGCGAGGGGCTGTTAGTCTTCATTTTCTCTAGTGATTATTATTCATGCCACATTTTTAAAAAGGTACAGTCTTTTTCTTGAAGCCACTTATTAGACTGAAAGAGTGTAAAGGAAAAAGGGAGAGAAAGTGGACAGATTCACATGCATTTGTGAACACTTTCCTAGACGTTTAAACTTTGAATGACCCATAAAGGAGATTGCTTTGAGACTCTGACAGATCTTTTCCCCTGTATAGAATAATAATGGCCCCCTCCCGTTAGCACAGTGCTTTCAAGTTTGCCAAGCACATTTAACCTATCATGCAATACTCACACCAACCTGGGGACTCTTATCACCTTTTTTATTGAAAAGAAAATCAAGGTTTGAAGAAGCACTAATTTCCAGGGTTGCCCAGCCCATGAGTGATAAAGCTTTCTAAAGGTGGGTTTCCCAGTCTCAGGTATCTTGTTGCCTCCCAACTAACAGTACCACAAATGTTTACTTTGAACATGGTAGTTATTCTTGTCTCCAAGGTTGTTTCTATAGGATTATCTCATTTGCGATTCATTTCAAGAAAACAAACACACAGTGACTTTCTCTTGATGTTCAATGCATACAAAGGTTGGAAAAAAAATCTTTGCACTCAAAAGTCTTCTCATCTGGTAGAAGAAGAAGTTGCATAAATCATTAACTGCGACCCAACGTATTCCCTTACTATATTTACCATGCCTTCTTAAAAATATGTGTGAATGATCTTAGAGCTGATTTTTGATGATACAATCTCAGCATTTGGGGATACTGTTCCTATACAAAATTATTAACCAAGCCTCCAATCAAAGTTACAGATGCTCTCCTTTAGCATTCCTATTTTCAATGTTGTTGCAAACAAACACCAAATTTTTGGTATTTTAAATTCTTTAACATAAACATTATGTTTAGTTCTCTAAAGCAACTGCTTGTTTTTTAAAGTAAATATAACATAAAATATCCAATAGTTACACAAATGTTACTACATAAGCAAAGAGAGAACCTGCCTAAACAAAATGTGTCCTACCAAGTAGTGCCATCTGGGAATGGTTCCTAATAATCAAATTCTTCTGAAATGTGGGCAGGAGTCTCCCTGCGCATTGCTGGGCACTGTGATCCAGTGTGAACTTTTCACATCATGAAAAACACACAAAGATGTTGACTTGTTGGAATGTTCCCAAGACCACATGGTAAAAGAGGTCGCAAGTGGAAGTCTCCTCCTCTGCTCACTAATCTAGTGAGTTGGGATTACCCAACAAGTAGTTACTGAGTAGCTTCTATTTTGTAGGCATCACCTTAGGCAAAAAAAAAAAAATTGCATTGTGGTAAGGAAGACAGACTGTTAAGAAGGAATCAAATGAACACCCATAAATACACAAATAAAAGATAGTAATTAGTTCCTATATAGCCAATTAAAATAAGGTTATTCCTGGCAGTGACTTTAGATCCCAAGAGAATGATGTTAAAGTGAGCCACACATGGCTGCTTACGAAGACTGGTGGCGAGAGAAGTCAAGGCAATAGACAAGATGGTGGAAAAGCCCAAAGACAGGAATGAACTTAGAATGTGCTGAGGAAAAGAAAAGAACCCACAAAAACCCCACACATGACTTGAGGAACTGGGTGAATGGTTATGCCAATATTGCAACAGGGTACAATGGGAAGACGCAGGTTTTTATAGGACACATTAAGAATTCTTTAGTGATCTTACAAAGTTTGAGATGCCTGACAGACATTGGAGGAGAGTGGAAGAGTGTAAAGGACAAAAGAAGGGAGTACATGCTAGCTGAGGAACCTTAGTGGCCTAGTGTACTGGTGCTCCCCATTTGACTTAAGAGATTCTTGAATTTCAAAGAGAAAACTGAAGGAGATTGGTAGGAAAGGATGTAGTTGGTGGGAGGCAGGCACAGAAGTAGAGAGAACAAGGCTGACTAATACAATGGGGAAGAAACATCTTATTGAAGAATAAGGAGTTTGTGCCTCTCAACAGTCTGGTTTAATTTTAAAGACAGAAAACCTCTCTATTTGTGGGTGGGAGAGCTGGACTTTACCAGAAAACTGGATATTAAAATCTACTGTGTGCCTTCTTTTTCAAATAACAAAAACGTCTATATGTTCCCTCTGTGTCCCCCAGCAACATGCTTACATTTTAGCAATGCTAAAAAAACAAAAATAAAAACAACAACATGATACAATGAGCATGAACTCTGTACCAGTCTTACCCTATAATCTGTTCTTCATATTACAGCCAAAATGCTTTTTCTAAGTTGCAAATCTGAACAAGACATGTACTTCTGAAATCCTTTCATTGTCTCTTATTTGTCTTCGCAGAGAGTTAAACTCCTCACCACATCCCACCAGGTCCTGTATGCTGGTCCCTGCTAGTTTTTCCAGCCTCTCTTCTTGCTATGTCTTGTTCATAGGGCCTGCTGAGTGCGATTTTCGTGAACGTACCTTGTACTCACTCTAACTGCTAACAGTCTGTCCTCTGCCAGGACATGAAAGAGATGTTTCTTGCTCATCTCTTCCCAGAACTAACTCCTACTTATACTTCAGGTTTTGGTCAAGATAACACTTCCTCAGACTAAGTGCCTCTAGAAAGCCTACCTTGCTCCCATGTCCCAAATCTGATTTAGGTGCTTTTCCTCTAAACATTCTATCATCATTAGACTTGACCACCCCATACTTCTTGTGGCTACCCTCCATAATTTTGTTGAGGGCAGGGACCGTGGCTGTCTTGTTCACTGCTATATACTCCACACTGAGTATAGTGATGGACATTTAGCATCTAGGATTTCAAAATATACTGTTGAACAAATGCAAAGAAAATTTGCTACTTGACTCTAAGTCCCTAGAGGACAGGAACTCTAGACTGGTTTCCAGTGCTCTAACTCTAACCATAGTGTGAGTGCTCAAAGGATATGGATAGAATTTTTAAACTTAGAGTTCTATTTTAAAGAGCTCTATTTCCCTTAGAAGATTTAGACTGACTGAGAGCAGAGTTCATGATAAATGGCTTTGCCATGGTCTTTTTAAAAACTGGTCAGATTCTAACTTTCATAACCATGGGTACAATTTCCAAGTCTACCTAGACAAATTGCTGGACTAATACTACTCACTCACGCCTTCAATATGGTCTGCTTTGGTAAATGAACTGCCATAAGGTATTCCTGCATCTGAGCATTGTCCTACAAGTGAAATACTTATTATGATCCTGCAACGTAGACAACTTGATTAAAAATGTATGCTTTTAGGGCTTTTAAAAGACTTTGAGATCTATATTTCCCAATAATGTAGAAATACGTTTTAGAACTAATCACTACAATGTTCTATTCCATCAGTTCTTTACATTTAAGATCAAGAAATTAACATCACAATTTACTTAAAACGTGTTCAAAGAGGTATAAATATTCGTAATTACCTTCTAATGCATATTTCATATCCTGAGCAAAAAGGGTCCACATAATTTCAGCGCTTATTTTTCCCATGTTCAGTTCTTGAGGAAACCTAAAACCAAACACATATATTAGTGCATCGGAAAGAGAAATGTGCCTAAAAAACAGCTTTACATATATGCCACAGTAATTGTTATATACCTCATAAATACTTTTATTTATGAGATTTTTCTTTATAAACTTTCATAGGGAAAAAGCCACATACCAGAGTACAGAAATAAACACAATTATTTGGTGCTGGGAAAACAGACTCTGTAGCATTAGTACCAAAGTGGTGCTTGGGGCTCGTGATGGATGTCTTAGGCTATGTGTTTGTTTGCTCTAAAAAGCCCTTTAGTTTGGTCAAGCACTCTATTTTCATATAATTCAATTCTGAAGATAGGGCATATGATTCTGAGTCCCTGGTACTGCACAACAACAAAACAACACCTTGCATTCATTTGTTAGCCATTTTCCTTAAAGCAAGCTTGAATGCTTCCACTCTCTATTTGCTTAAAGTAAATTATCTCCAGAAAGGCTCCTCACTTCTTGTAAAATGGCCCACTGTGAACCCATTAATCAGGACTCTAGAATTTCCAAGCAACTCTGTGTTTTAGGTCAAATAGACTTTAGGACTAAGATTACTATGGCTGCTAAATACCCAGTCTGTTTGGATGGGTTTTCAATCTTATGATAAAACTCCTAGTAACATAAGCCCAACGAAGATAATGACCAAGTCTTTTCATTATACTGAAAACACCACATGCCAATATGTTAAGACTGAAAGTACTTTCTTTTCTCACAAATATTTAATATATACACGCATACAAAAATAATATATACTAAGAGACAAAAAATATGTTAAGGAACAAAAATAGCTCTCACATTCAATATATTTTTGAGTTTAAATCAAAACAGAGTAACATTCCTAAATGGGATAGAAAGTGTTATCTAAGTTAATATGAACTCAATATGACCTCAAATAAGAAAAACACCACCACCACCAACACTGACACTACATAAGACTATTCTAGCCCCACTTGCCACCAAAAGTAGGCATGTTTCATCACATATTCCTTACCGACTGCCATCTATCAATTTGCCTAATAATGTCAATTGATATTTTAAAACTAACATGCAGAATCTGTACATTTATCAAGTAAACTCAGAACACCTATGATACAAGAATATATAACCTAAATGTATACAAATTAGTTTTCAATATTAAATTTTACTCTATTGATATAAAAATAACTTTGGGCGAGTAATTTATTTCAACAGTTTTCATTCGTGGATAGCTACTAACATCACAATTTGTGGCATATTAATTTTTATGTAACAATTATGCAGTAACAAAATTGTAAGTAATATGACATAATGAGAATGCTTTAAACTCATAAAAGGAGGAAATTAATTTTTTGAATCAAGAACAAAGAACATATTAATTCACTTTATAGTGTTCTGATATTTAAAAAAAGACGTAATACAAAAAGAAAACTAACAAATAATATCTCTCACAAAAATACTTGCAAAATTCTCAGTAAAAAAATGGCAAATTCAATCCTTCAATATATAAAAAGGGTAATACATCATGATCGAGAGAAGTTAATGTCCAAAATGCAATGTCAGTTCTACATTAAAAAATGAATCAATGTAATTTATTATATCAACAGACTAAAGAGAAAAACTTATTATCTCAATAGATCCAGAAAAAGTATCTGACAAAGCTCAACATTCATTCGTGAAAAATAAACAAAAGCTCTGAAAATTAGAAAGTAGAGGGAACTCAACCTTATAAAGAGAATCTGCAAAAACCTACAACTAACATTTTAGTTAATAGTCTCAAGCTAAGATCAGAATCAAAGTAGTGATATTTACATTCACTACTTCTATTAAACATTATACAAGTGTTCCTAAAGATTGAAAAAGGCAAGAAAAAGAAATAAGACAAGAGGAAAATAGACATATAGCAAAGGAAGAAATAAAATTCTAGGGAAGACACATGATAATCTGTGAAGAATCCTAAAAATAACCTAGAAAAAAGCTACTAATTTGGTTCAGAGGGTCACGGAATGTAAAGTCAATACACAAAATTATTTCTATATACTAGCAATGAACTACTGGAAATTGAAATTAAAATAATGGTATCATTCAAAATAGCAGAAAAATTTATCAATACTTAGGTATAAATGTAAAAACATATGTACAAGATTTATAAGAATAAAACTACAAAGTACTGAGGAGAGACACCAAATGAAACCTAAATGGAGAAATGTATTATACTTAAGGAAGGATATACTAGATATTGTTAGAATGTCATTTTTTTCCAAATTGATTTATAGATTCAATGAATCTCAATCAGAATTCCAGCAGGATTTTTTTTGTGTGGAAACTGACAAAGTGACTGTAAAATTTACTTGGTAAAGCAAAAGACTAAGAAGAACAAAAAATAATATAGATTTCAAGACAAAAGCCTTTGGGAGATAGGATTAGGAAGATGGTGGCATAGGAGGACGCTGGGCTCACCTCGTCCTGCTGATCGCTTTGATTCCACCCACATCTGCCTAAACAACCCAGAAAACTTCCAGAAGACTAGCTGAAGGGACTCCCTGGAGCCAAGCATAGACAAGAGGCCCATGGAAGAGGGTAGGAAGGGCGGAGAGGCAGTGCGTGCTACATGGACTGGTGGGAGGGAACTGGGGCAGTGGAGGGGCAGCCCTCCTGGCAAGGCAGAGCCCCAAAAGTCTGGCTGGCAAAAGCGGAGGGGCTGGACTGCATGCGTTCTGGCAGCCAGAGGGACTTAACATCTGGAATGTTAAAAGTCAACACCTCTGCTCTCAGAGTGTGGGGAGAGCGAGAGGACACCAGGAGGGAGAGGTGTTGAGCCTTGGAAGGCAGAGCTCAGCTCAGTGGGGACCAAAGGCACTGGCAAGCACCATTTCCCTCTCCCATCCCCTAGCCAAAATTCCAAAGGGAACCAGTTCCCCTCACCGAGCTTGCTTGCACTGCACAAACGCCCAATGCTGTGCTTCTGTGGATCCATCCCTCTGATGGGCCTGCTTCCCTCTGGGTGCTGTAGGGCCCCTCCCGCAGGGGACCACATACATCAAAGCCAGCTAAGCCTGCCCCTCCCACCCCTGTGCACCTTGTGCATCCACCCCGGCTAATACACCAGATCCCATAGAAGCAGCACCACAAGCCTGGCAGTGTGCATGTAGCCCAGACAGGGGCCATCCCACTCCACAGTGAGTCCTGCCTCTGAGAAAGGGGAAGATAAGGTACACACCAGTCTGACTGTGGCCCAGTGGTGGGCTGGGGGTAGATTTCAGGTCTGACTGCAGCCCTGCCCACCAAAACAAGTTACTCCAGACAACACAGGGGAAGTGCCCTGCAGTTTGGAGCTACTGCAGGGACTACCAAAATGATAAAATGGAAGAATTGTCCTCAAAAGAAACTCCAGGAAATATCAACAGCTAACAAATTGATCTAAAGTGATTTAAGCAATATAACAGAACAAGGATTTAGAATAATAGTCATAAAATTAAACACTGGGCTTGAAAAAAGCATACAGGACATCAGAGAATCTATTGCTACAGAGATCAAGGGACTAAGAAATAATCACGAGGAGCTAAAAAATGCTATAAATGAGGAGCAAAATAAAACGGAGGCAGCCACACCACGGATTGAAGAGGCAGAGGAGAGAATAGGTGAATTAGAAGATAAAATTATGAAAAAAGAGGAAGCTGAGAAAAAGAGAGATAAAAAAAATCCAAGAGTATAACGGGAGAATTAGAGAACTAAGTGATGCAATCAAAGGGAACAATATCCGTATCATAGGAATTCCAGAAGAAGAAGAGAGAGAAAGGGGCTGAAGGTGTACTTGAACAAATCATAGCTGAGAACTTCCCTGATCTGGGGGAAAAAAGGCATTGAAATCCAAGAGACACAGAGAACTCCCTTTAGACATAACAGAATCAATCTTCTGCATGACATGTCATAATGAAACTGGCAAAATACAGGGATAAAGAGAAAATTCTGAAAGTAGCTAGGGATAAAAAACCTTAACTTACAAAGGTAGACACATAAAAGTGGTAGCAGACCTACCTACTGAAACGTGGCAGGCCAGAAAGGAATGGCAGGAAATCTTCAATGTGATGAACAGAAAAAATATGCAGCCGAGTATCCTTTACCCAGCAAGTCTGTCATTCAGAATAGAAGGAGAGATACAAGTCTTCCCAAACAAACAAAAACTGAAGGAATTCATCACCACTAAACCAGCCCTGCAAGAGATCCTAAGGGGGATTCTGTGAGTGAAATGTGGCAAGGACCACAAAGTACCAGAGACATCACTACAAGCATGAAACCTACAGACTTCACAATGACTCTAAACCCATATCTTTCTATAATAACACTGAATGTAAAGGGACTAAAGGCTCCAACCAAAAGATACAGGGTACCAGAATGGATAAAAAAACAAGACCCATCTATTTGCTGTCTACAAAGACTCATTTTAGACCTGAGGACATCTTTAGATTGAAAGTGAGGGGATGGAGAACTATCTATCATGCTACTGGAAGTCAAAAGAAAGCTAGAGTAGCCATATTTATATCAGACAAACTAGACTTTAAATTAAAGCCTGTAACAAGAGATGAAGAAGGGCATTATATAATAATTACAGGGTCTATCCATCAGGAAGAGCTAACAATTATAAATGTCTATGTGCCAAATATGGGAGCCCCCAAATATATAAAACAATTAATCACAAACATAAGCAACCTTACTGATAAGACTGTGGTAATTGCAGGGGACTTTAATACCCCATTTACAACAATAGATAGATCATCTAGACAAAGGATCAATAAAGAAACAAGGGCCCTGAATGATACATTGGATCAGATGGACTTGACAGATATATTTAGAACTCTGCATCCCAAAGCAACAGAATATACTTTCTCCTCAAGTGCACATGGAACATTCTCCAAGATAGATCACATACTGGGTCACAAAACAGCCCTTCATAAGTGTAAAAGAAGTGAGATCATACCATGCACACTTTCAGACCACAATGCTATGAAACTTGAAATCAACCACAGGAAAAAGTCTGGAAAACCTCCAAAAGCATGGAGATTAAAGAACACCCTACCAAAGAAGGAATGGGTCAACCAGACAATTAGAGAAGAAATTCAAAAAATATATGGAAACAAATGAAAATGAAAATACAATGATCCAAACACTTTGGGATGCAGCGAAGGCAGTCCTGAGAGGAAAATACATTACAATCCAAGCCTATCTAAAGAAACAAGAAAAATCCAAATACAAAATCTAACAGCACATCTAAAGGAAATAGAAGCAGAACAGCAAAGACACCCCAAACCCAGCAGAAGAAGAGAAATAATGAAGATCAGAGCAGAAATAAACAATATAGAATCTAATAAAACTGTAGAGCAGATCAACGAAACCAAGAGTTGGTTTTTTGAAAAAAAAAAAAAAAAAAAAAAAACAAAATTGATAAACCTCTAGCCAGGCTTCTCAAAAAGAAAAGGGAGATGACCCAAATAGATAAAATCATGAATGAAAATGGAATTATTACAACCAATCCCTCAGAAACACAAGCAATTATCAGGGAATACTATGAAAAATTATATGCCAACAAACTGGACAACTTGGAAGAAATGGACAAATTCCTAAGCTCCCATACACTTCTAAAACTCAAACAGGAAGAAATAGACAACTTGAACAGACCAATAACCAGCAAAGAAATTGAATCAGTTATCAAAAATCTCCCAACAAATAAGAGTCCAGGACCAGGTGGCTTCCCTGGGGAATGCTATGAGACATTTAAACCAGACATAATACCTATCCTCAAGCTGTTCCAAAAAATAGAAAGGGAAGGAAAACTTCCAGACTCATTCTATGAAGCCAGCATTACTTTGATTCCCAAACCAGACAGAGACCCAACAAAAAACCAGAAATACAGGCCAATATCTCTGATGAATATGCCTGCAAAAATTCTCAACAAGATACTAGCAAATTAAATTCAATAGCATATAAAAAGAATTATTCACCATGATCAAGTGGGATTCATTCCTGGGCTAAAGGGCTGGTTCAACATTTGCAAAGCAATCAATGTGACACATCACATTAATAAAAGAAAAGATAAGAACCATATGATCCTGTCAATCGATGCAGAAAAAGCATTTGACAAAATACAGCATTCTTTCTTAATAAAAACCCTCGAGAAAATCGGGATAGAAGGAACATACTTAAACATCATAAAAACCATTTATGAAAAGCCCGCAGCTAACATCATCCTCAATGGGGAAAAACTGAGAGCTTTCCCCCTGAGATCAGGAACATGACAGGGATGTCCACTCTCACCAGTGTTGTTTAATATAGGGTTGGAAGTTCTAGCAACAGCAATCAGACAACAAAAGGAAATCAAACGCATCAAAATTGGCAAAGATGAAGTCAAGCTTTCACTTTTTGCAGATGGCATGATATTATACATGGAAAACCTGATAGACTCCACCAAAAGTCTGCTAGAACTGATACATGAATTCAGCAAAGTTGCAGGATACAAAATCAATGTACAGAAATCAGTTGCATTCTTATAGACTAATAATGAAGTAACAGAAAGACAAATAAAGAAAATGGTCCCATTCACAATTGCACCAAGAATCATAAAATACCTAGGAATAAACCTAAGCAAAGATGTAAAAGATCTGTATGCTGAAAACTATAGGAAGCTTATGAAAGAAATTGAAGAAGTTACAAAGAAATAGAAAAACATTCCATGCTCATGGATTGGAAGAATAAATATTGTTAAAATGTCAATACTACCCAAAGCAATCTATGCATGCAATGCAATCCCAATCAAAATTGCACCAGCATTCTTCTCTAAGCTAGAACCAGCAATCCTAAAATTTGTATGGAACCACAAAAGATCCCGAATAGCCAAAGTAATATCAAAGAAGAAGACCAAAGTGGGAGGCATCACGATCCCAGATTTTAGCCTCTACTACAAAGATGTAATAATCAAGACAGCATGGTATTGGCACAAAAACAGACACATAGACCAATGGAATAGAATAGAAACTCCAGAATTGGACCCACAGGTGTATGGCCAACTAATCTTTGACAAAGCAGGAAATAATATCCAATGGAAAAAAGAGACTCTTTAACAAATGGTGGTGGGAGAACTGACAGCAACATGCAGAAGAATGAAACTAGACGACTTTCTTACACCATTCACAAAAATAAACTCAAAAATGGATAAAGGATCTGAATGTGAGACAGGAAACCACCAAAACCCTAGAGGAGAAAGAAGAAAAAAAACTTCTCTGATTCAGCTGCAACAATTTCTTACTTGACACATCCCCAAAGGCAAGGGAATTAAAAGCAAAAAATGAACTATTGGGACCTCCTCAAGATAAAAAGCTTCTGCACTGCAAAGGAAACAATCAACAAAACTAAAAGGCAACCAATGGAATGGGAAAAGATATTTGCAAATGACATATCGGACAAAGGGCTAGTATCCAAAATCTATAAAGAGCTCACCAAACTCCACACCCGAAAAACAAAGAATCCAGTGAAGAAATGGGCAGAAAACATGAATAGACACTTCTCTAAAGAAGACATCCAGATGGCCAACAGGCACATGAAAAGATGCTCAATGTCGCTCCTCATCAGGGAAATACAAATCAAAACCACACTGAGATACCACCTCATGCCAGTCAGAGTGGCTAAAATGAACAAATCAGGAGACTATAGATGCTGGAGAGGATATGAAGAAACGGGAACCCTCTTGCACTGTTGATGGGAATGCAAACTGGTGTAGCCGCTCTGGAAAACAGTGTGGAGGTTCCTCAAAAAATTAAAAATAGATCTACCCTATGACCCAGCAATAGCACTTCTAGGAATTTACCCAAGGGATACAGAAGTGCTGATGCATGGGGGCATTTGTACCCCAATGTTTACAGCGGCACTTTTAACAATAGCCAAATTATGGAAAGAGCCTAAATGTCCATCAACTGATGAATGCATAAAGAAATTGTGGTTTATATACACAATGGAATACTACGTGGCAATAAGAATGAAATATGGCCTTTTGTAGCAACATGGGTGGAACTGGACAGTGTTATGCTAAGTGAAATAAGTTATATGGAGAAAGACAGATACCATATGTTTTCACTCTTATGTGGATCCTGAGAAACTTAACAGAAGACCATGGGGGAGGGAAAGGTGGTAAAAAAAAGTTAGAGAGGGAGGGAGCCAAACCATAAGAGACTCTTAAAAAATGAGAATAGACTGAGGGTTGATGGGGGGGTAGGAGGGAGGGGAAGGTCGGTGATGGGCATTGAGGAGGGCACCTGTTGGGATGAGCACTGGGTGTTGTATGGAAACCGATTTGACAATAAAATTCATATTAAAAAATAATTTTAAAAAACCCAGAACATTTACATCTCCATGTCTTCACAGCTTACAGTGAAATATAGTAATTAAGACAGTCCATCTTCAAATACAAGGTTAATTAATTTTCACTAAGATATTATGGTAATTAAATAGGGAAAGGGTAGCTTCAACAAGTTGTGCTAGGGTAACTGGATATCCATATGCAAAAAAAATAAAGAGACTTCAACCCATACTTCACAACATATAAAAAATTACCTCAAAATGGACCATCTACCTAAATATAAATATACCTACCTAAATATAAAAGCTTAAACTATAAAACTTCTAAAAGAAATAGTAAAAAATCTTTATGAGTTTGCATTAGGCAGTGGTTGCTTAGATGTGAGGCAAAAAATTCAAAGCATACTCATAAATTAGACTTCATGAAAATTAAAGTCTGTTTTTTAGAAGGTACTGTTGAGAAAATAAAAAGATATGCAACAATATAGGAGAAAACAGTTTGCAAGACACATATATGATAAAGGAATTTTACCCAGAATATATAAATTACTCTCTAATATCAATAATTTTTTAAAAAAATGGGCAAAGGATTTCAAAGACACTTCAGCAAGGAAGGTAATTAGATGAAAAATAAGCACATGACAATGTGCTCAACATTAGCCTTTAGGTACTTTCAAATTAAAACTATAATGTGATACCACTATATGTCTACTAGAACAGCTTGAAAACAAAAGAAACAGAACAAAAGCTGACAATACCAAAGGTTAGCAACGTTGTAGAGGAGCTAGAATGTGGATACATTTTGGCTGACAAAATGTTAGAATCAGATTGGAAAACAATTTGGCAATTTCTTATAAGGGTAGATATATGTTTAACTAATAGTCTCCTTCTAGGTATTTATCAAAGAGAAATGCAACTATATTTGCAACAAAAGCTGTACATATTGCTTAATTCTTAATCACCTAAAACTGCAACATCAATGTCCTTCAACTAATGAAAGGATAAATCAATGGAGACAGATTCACAGAATGGAATTTTTTAAGCAATAAAAAGGAATAAAGTACCAATACATGTAACAATGCACATGAGTACCAATTGAATTATGTTCAATGAAAAAAGCTATAGTCAAAGGCCTACATACCATGATTCCAATACATTATCGAAAAGGCAAAAATACAGAGACAGAAAACTTATGAGTGGTTGCCAGTGACTTGGGGTGTAAAGAGGGGTTGACTATAAAGGAGTGTGAAGAAATTTGGGGGTGATAAATATATTGTATATTTTAATGTTAGTAGTTACATCACTATGTGTTTTTTATTTCATCATTTCTGCTCATTATTTCCTAACATCCATTTTCTTTAGGTTTAATAAATTGTTTCTTGTTTAAATTCTTAAGAATGATACTTAAATAAGTAATTTGGGAGATTTTTTCCAATCTAATGTGTATTTAAGGTATAAATTTCTTTCAGGAACTGCATTTAGCTATATCCTAATAATATTATATTATATTATATTATATATTCATATTAATCCAATCAAAATATTTCAAATTTTTAATTTTGATTTTTTTTTCTATTTTGGAATGTATGCAATTTTAATGTTCTAATATCTTTTTTTATTGAAGTATTGTTGACATAATGTTATGTTATGTTCAGGTGTACAACATAATGATTCAGTATCTCCCTACATTATGCTCTGCTCTGCTCACTGTCACTATGGATCACAACGTTCACCAGACAACCCTATTCCACTATCACTGACTATATTTCCTATACTTTACCTTTCATCCCTGTGACTTATACACTCACTAACTGGAAGTCTGTGCCTCCCACACCCTATCACCAATTTTGCCCATTGCCCCGTACTCCTCCCCTCTGGCAACCATCAGTTTATTCTCTGTATTTATAGGTCTGTTTCTGCTTTTTGCTTGTTCATTTTGTTTTTTTAGATTCCACATGTAAGTGAAACCATATGTTATTTATCTAATCTTGATTTCTTAACTTCAGCTATTTGGATTTCCTAATATCTTTTTGTTGCTGTTTTCTTCTTAATTAAACTAAGGTCAAAGAGCACATTTTGAATGATTCCATTCTTTTGAAATTTGTTGAGATTTACTTTATACCCCATCATATAGTTAACTTTTATAAACCATCTTTATTTTACATCTTTTGTGTCCTTGAACTTCATTGTGGTTATTTTCTTCTGTACTATCTTCATGTTTACTAATTCTTTCCTTAGGTCTAAATTATTATTAATTTCATTGTTGTAGTTTTTAGTTCTAGAATTTCTTTCTGATCCTTTCAGTAGTTTCAAGGTCAGAGCTGAATTTTTTCATTGTGTTATTTAATTTCTTAATATATCAATCAAAATTATAATATATGAGTCTCTAAATTCTATTATATTAATCTCTTATAATACCTGCTTATTTTTGATTGAATGAAAGACATTGCTTGTGAAAGATGTCTATACAATTTAAGTCTGTGAATGATGTTAGTATTTTTCAGAAAGGATTCATGTTTCTTCTGGCAGCTGTATTTTAGGGTTTGAGAGAGATGACCTTTCTCCATTCACGACCTGAATTCACTCAAACTGGATCTGTATTTTATTCACGCTCACTCCTAGCATGTATCCCTTCCTAGCCCCATATGTATGACTTGGATGTTCACCTCGACCCGCTACTTCATAGGGCCTGAATTTCAATTATTCTCCTGTTCTTGTGTTCACCTTTCTGTTTTTCAGCTGCTACTCTTTGTCTAGCTTCTCAAGTTCTCAGTCTTTGTCTCTCGGTGTATCAGTTGATGCTTGTAGGAGAGACAGTCATCACATATCCAACACAGTTTCCTACTAAACATGTGCATACATCATAAGAAATTCATGGAGAGGAAACATATTAGTTAATGGAAGAAAGAAGTTGTGTACCCCAGTTAATGGTTATAATTACCACATGAAATAACCCTAAAAGTGATTTCTAAAATATATTTTCATTTAATTTGGAAGCTTCAATGAAATAACTTCAAAACAAAAATTCTAAAAACTAACTGTCTCAGAATTTTCTCAAGTGTAGAACCAATCTATGTCAAGTTTGATTTTCACTGTTGAAAAACTTTGTGTTTTTCATTAATCATTAGTATTAAATCATTAGTATTAAATCCTCAATGATGCAAAACTTAAACCAACCAAACAACCATTTAAAATAAAAACAACACATTAGAAAAATATATGCAAGATGTATTAAGAGCAAAGGGGTAATATTAATATAAAGGGAACTGGTACAAATCTACAGGAAAAAGATGAATATTAGAAAAAAGTGGCTAATGGGATGAATGGTCAATTTAAAAAGAAAAACACAAAAGCTTATTAAACCTAGGAAAAGAGATGTCCAACCTTTCTAATAATGAAATTTTCATTAAAATAGTGAAAAATTTTTATTGAAAACATTCAGATTAGAAAACATTAAACAATGGTAAAAAACTTAGGACGTGTTTGAATCCGTTTTTCAAAAGTCATCTCATGACTCTGTACAGGATTCCAAATCGTATGCAATTCCAACATCTGTGTTACTCCCATTCCCTTTTGTCCTGTACCCCAGGAGTCCCCTCTATGGGATGCATCATCCTGATGTTGTATGAAATGACAGAACATTATGTAACTATCAAAAAGAATAAGACAGATCTGCTTGTATTGAGACAAAAAAGATGCCTAGCAGGTAGTGTTATGTGAACAAAGCAAATTACAGATTAGTATACATAATATGATTCCCATATATTGTAAAAATATATTAATGCCTGTATATGTAATATGCATATAATAAACACTATTAAATGAATACCTATGCTTATATGCACAGAAAACATTAGTTGGAATAAAATACACCCAGCTATTGAAAATTGGTAAGGTTTGGGTGAGGGGGTTCTTATGTTCATTTATTATCTTCACAAAAATGATGCATAAAGATGACAACTTTTATTTTCTGCTTTACACCATCCTATGAAGCTAAATAAGATTATTTTTGTAATCCTAAAATTTTTTAAATTATTTCTCTTTTGAAATAAAATTAATGGGAATTTTACCAAATATGTAATTAACATTTTTTTTCTCACATTCTTATTTAAAAAATGAGGGATTGGTGGTCAGGATTTGAGCCTGAAGCTACTACCCCAAGTTCATGATCTCTCCCAATAAAGAGAAGACATTCAACAAATTTTTATACTAAGAGATACTAAGCTAGCTTTGATTACATTCATTTTAGACTCAAGAACATTAGAGATTTAAAAATATGTCCTAAAACATGAAACAAATGAATGGCAGAGTCAGAAATAGAACTTAGCTTCTCAACCATATTTTTCATTCTTTTTTTTATGACAGTAACAAAAATTCCTAAGCATTGAAAATGTCTTCATAGCTAATTTTGACTTTTTTGTATTAGTCTATTAATTTTGCCTAAAATTATTTATAATTCAAACTATTAGCTTCATATTTTATACAACAGTCCCTCTTTAAATTTAAATCTCAAGACGTACTCCTTGCTAAGCTCCATTTTTATGCAGAAAACAATCTTTGAGGTCTAACATATTTTCTGATATCTGTTCTAGAAGTTGTTTTACTAAACAGTGTATTATGATATACTGGTTTCAAATTTGGTTGTACTAACCATTACCTAAGGAGATAATGGATATCCTATGCTAGAAACAACAACAAACAAAACCTCAAAGCTTGTTTATTTATTTAATAGTTACACAGGTTCTTCTGATGTCCATTTTTTTTTATTTTACTTTGCTACTTCTCTATGGTGCATTTCAAAATATTTCTCTGGCTCTTCCTTTTAATTTTTAAAGTTCATTTATTTTGAGAGAGA
Source organism: Leopardus geoffroyi (assembly GCF_018350155.1). NCBI lineage: Eukaryota > Metazoa > Chordata > Mammalia > Carnivora > Felidae > Leopardus > Leopardus geoffroyi. The sequence continues at coordinate 50,194,201 of NC_059337.1, forward strand.
GTGCACGCACATGAGCAGGGGAGAGGCAGAGAGAGAAGGAGACAGAACTCGTAGCAGGCTCCACACAGAACCCGAAGCAGAGCTCAAACTCACAAACCATGAGATCATGACCTGAGTGAAATCAAGAGCCAAAATCACACTTAACCCACTGAGCCACCCAGGGGCCCCTCTATGGCTTTTTATTATATATAATCTAGTTAAATAATAATAATAAAAAACCAACACTATTTAGTCCTGAATCTAGATAGCAAACTACATCATCAACCTCTGCCACAATCTATAGCATCTTTTCCCTTCCACAATTCTGTGGATTCTTCCTTTGATACACCAGTGAAATCTGCTGTCCCACCCCCATTCCTACTGTCACATTCCTTATTCAAGTCTTAACCTTCACTTGCCTCAAGAATTGTACTAGTTTATCTATTTGCCTCCATTTCCCCCTCTTCCAGTACACTTCTACATTTACCACCTCAGTTACCTTTAAGAACACAGACTGTAATATTTCAAACCGCTGTTTTAAAATCATCAATTGCTTGTTACACTTCATTAGCATAGAAAAGTATCAATTCATTTAAAGTTACTTTCTTGGCCAGTGATGATTTCATCCCAACTTCTATCTCTACTCTCCAATATTTTCCATGCTCTACCCGCCAAGATTACTTACAATTTCTCAACATTTGTGATATCCCGCATCTTCTGACCATTTTCTCCATCTATTCTCTTTCCTCCTGAATTTCCATTTGATCATAATTTCCCTTTCTTCCTTCAAACCACAGTTCAAACATCACCTCTTGCTAAAGTCCTCTGTTGTACTCAAGGCAGAATTAACACTAATTAATTAGCTATGAAGGACAAGGACAAAGGGTACAATGACTATAAACTGCGTTATAGCTCGCTTACTATTAGGAATGGTGCTTTTACTATATAAATTCTATACTTTTACTGATAACATAAGATTTAACTTAGTATAATTTTATTGACATTTGTTTTATAGTTCAAAACTGATAGAAAGTATTTATTTTTTCTTTGATTAATTTTGTTTAGCATTAGAAGACAATTCCTCTCCATTTAGAATCTCTTCACTACCCAATATTATACAATCTTCTAAATATAATATATATTAATTTATATAATATATGTTTATGTATATATACCACATGTATGTATATTATATATTCTCTCCACATGATTTAACATGATATAAACACTTCTAGAAGCCAAGATATAACCTGGTGAAAAAATCTGCAAAGCTAATAGTTTCTACAACAACTTCTTTGCTCCTACCTACCTAGAGAAAAAAAGGATGAAAAATTCCCAACTATCAGCAAAATATGACAGAAGAAGCAAATCTGTTGTTGGCGTGAAAGAAGAGACAACTCAGATGTCTCCTAATAGATTTTATTGAGGTCTAAGTAACTGCTGGTTAGATTTTATTTCCAGGGGGCACAAAATAATCATATTCCCCCAAATGCTTTTTTTTTCACTCTGTCCACATATGCAACTACATACTCTCATGTTGGTAAATTATTTATGCTTTACTGTGCTGTATCCCCAGTACCAGAGCATTATTCAAAAGGCAGAGCTGTTTTCTTCCAACAAACTTCACAGTTGAAAATTTCTGCCCTTTCTTAAGGCTGGCTAAGAAGTCTATGCAATCTGGAACCTTCTTTTCCACAATTTAACACAGCTCTTGCTATTTCCTCTGCACAATCCACAACAACAAAATGTAGTGGCTACACCTCAATACAATCCAAAAGATACATATTTGATTTCTCTTCTACTACTTGACTAATTCACCCAGTGGAGTATTGCATAATCTCTAAAACTCAATGTCCTCATCTGTCAAATGGGGATAATAATAAATGTACAATTTAGGGCTTTTTCTAGGGATGTGGTGAAGATTAAATGATATTTTACATGTAAATAATTTGTACAGCCACTGACTCATCATAAACACTCAATAAATGTTTGCTGATGGTAATGAAATTTTAACTGTAAATGAGATATAAAGGAAAATATTATTTAAGTTCCACTGATTTCTAATGTGAACAAAATTATCATAGAAACCTAATGGAAGTTTAAATTTGAATTTGTACTTTTTAGTCTCCAGGAAAAAAAAAGTTGTTAATAAGATTAATAGCAATGAACTTGATTGCAGAGGGAAATTTTTATGTACTCACAGGAGTAATCTGGTTTCATAAACTTCAGAAATCACAAGGGGACTCTAACGATTTAAATGCTAATTATAAACAAATTCCAAACTATGAAACAAACAGTATGGAAGAGGTTTTCACTTCCACAACCATTTCCTAAGCTCGTGAGTATTACATGCATTTGAAAGTTAAACATATATAGAAGATGACACATTACATTTTTATATTTCATTATTCATATTTTAAAAATACAATTGGCCCTCCTCATACCTGTCTGCATCTGTGAGATTTTGCTGTACACAGATTCAATTCTCTAATGTACAGCTCTACTTCTTAATTTTAAGTGCAGTTACAGCTTAACTTAGTCTATTATTTCTAAAAGGAGGTTTGATGAAATAACTGATCTATTCCAATGTTATGTGAATGTCTCCTGTTTTTAATTTGTAGCAATTAATACAAAGCATAAATGCTTTAAATCTTGAATCCCATGAGACACAGCAATTTAATAACCCAATTTATTATCTGCAAATCTGTTAGTGAAATAAGAAAAACAATCTACTGCTGCCAAATTGGATAATACGGATTCATTCATTAGTCACAACAGATATGATTAGAATCCATTAAATGTGAAGTATTATTTTGATATGCAAAGTTTGTCTTTGAAAAAAAGTATTCTTTGTCACAAATGAGTAAGCAATGGTTCTGTTATTGCATGCCATGCACACAACTGAAACTTCATTATCACCTTCATAATTTAAGAGACATTTAGTTTGCTGGGCTCTTTTCACATTATAAAAAAATCCTAATAATTCAGCTTTTGTTAATATGTTTTCCATTTAAGAATACATATGGTATATATACAATGGGATACTACTTACGGTGATCCAAAAGAACAAAATCTTGCCATTTGCAACAATGTGGATGGAACCAACAAGTGTATTAGCTAAGTGAAATAAGTCAGAGAAAGACAAATATCATATAATTTCACTCGTATGTGTAATTTAAGAAACAAAACAGATGAACATAGAGTAAGGGAAACAAAAGTAAGATAAAAACAGAGAGGGAGGCAAATGAGAAGAGACTTCTAAATACAGAGAACAAACTGAGTTCTCAACTCTGTTGAGTTGGGGATGGGCTAAATGGGTGACCACCTTAAAGAGGGCACTTGTTGGGATGAGCACTGGGTATTATATAAAGTGATGAATCACTGGGTTCTACTCCTGAAACCAATACTACACTGTATATTAACTAACTTGAATTTAAATAAATTGAAAAAAAAAAAAAAAGAATACTTGACATGCATTAGTGCAATTAACTGCCATTATCTTGAAGCAATAGCCAAGAAGAATGAACCTGATTAAGCAAGACTCTACTAGTAAATTATAAAGTAGCCTTACAAGTTAAAGCTGTATTAAAGAGGAACTAAAACATATCATAGCACTGTGGTTAGGAATCAAAACCAGCTTAAATATTCGGAGTGCAAACTCATCTAATTGAACCTTTCCTTTGGTGATAATTTTTCCTTTGTAAACTCTCCTACACCAAAACCAAGTAGATCACCAATGTCGTTTAAACGCAATTACCCTTTCATGTTTTTGTTTTCTCTTTATTTACATTTACAACCTAAGGCATTATTTTACTAAACTCAGGTCTTTATATACATATTTAATTTAAACAGGAAAAATAAAAATCAGAGATGGATCAAGGTTAACGAGTAAACTCAAGATTTTGTAAGGCAATGAAAATGTCACCTGGCAGCAGCAGAGGAGGTGAAGATGGTCAGAATCGCCTACAACCTTGGGCTATGGGAATGGGGAAGTAATAAATAGGATTCACCGAATTCAGATAATTGTTTCTCAAGCGACACGTAAGACTCCAGGTTAGAGACCTGAAGGGGAGCAAGTTCTCATATTCAAGTTGTGGGGCAAGGAGACTGAGGCAGAAGAAAAGAGATGGGAATTCACACTGTAGAGCATCTAGGCAATGCCATGCCCTGGGCTAACTACCTTATATGCCTTATCTCCTGAATCCTGATATTGGTGCTAGGTCTTATTTTTCCCTCCCAAATTTTTAAATGTGGATATCAGTCTGAAAGATGTTACAAAACTTTTTTAAGTTCTCATGACTCAGTCTGTCTCACTCAAAAATATTTTATCTCTAAACCACTCAAACCACCTTTATCTCTGCATACTTAAAACATAGTCCTTTTTATTTTTACTTATTACTTTTTATGTATTCATCTCATTCAAAACTATTAAGATAGTTTACACAATTACTACATACAATGAGATTTGACTTGAAAGTAGACAAGTTAAAGGAAAAATTAAGATATAAAATAAAATGAGATTAGACATAGAAATATATGTTCTTTTTCTTTTAGCGTTTACTTCTTTTTGAGAGAGAGAGAGCACACATGGGTGGGGTAAGGGCAGCAAGAGAGGGAGACACAGAATTTGAAGAAGGCTCCAGGCTCTGAGCTGCCAGCATAGAGCCTGATGTGGGGCCTGAACTCACAAATTGTGAGATCATGACCTAAACCAAAGTCAGACATTTAATTGACTGAACCACCAAAATGTATGTTCTTAGGGGCACCTGGATGGCTCAGTCAGTTGGGTGTTCAACTTTGGGTCAGGTTATGATCTCACGGTTTCTGGGTTTGAGCCATGAATTGGGCTGTAAGCTGGCAGCGTGTAGCCTGCTTGGGATTCTCTCCCTCTCTGCCCCTCCCCCACTTACGTGTGTGCGCGCTCTCTCTTTCTCAAAATAAGTAAACTTGAAAAAATGTACTATTTTTTATTCTATAGAGTTATTAAATGTGGACCTCAGTTCTCACATTTCTGGCACCTAATCAACAAAGAAAAATTGATCATTTTTACCTATCTCAATTGTTCAGGAAGTAAAATTCTTTAAAACAGTGAATTCTGAGGGGGGAAAAATCATGATTTCTCCTGAGGATGCCACTAAGTACAAACTATTAATTATTTTTCCTCTGATACATAACAGATTGCCTACATTATTTATTGGTTTATACACAATTGCAATTGGTACCAAATGGCATATCCTGCACTTTAAACTTTTTGTGAATCAGTGAGTCATTATTGTTACAGGTTTATCATGACCAGATCCGGATTAATCATGAAAACATCAGATATGTTTGGGTTGGATTGAAGGATTAATGCCCATCATTTTATTCCTAGCATCTTTTCCTTAAAATTCATCCTGTTGTGAATCAAAGAGGTTCTTACATTCTGGTTCTGCCATTTACTAGATGTGTGATCTAGAAAGTTACTTATCCTCTGTAGGCTTCAGTGTCATCTGTAATTTGGGGATGATAATAGTACTGATGTCATTAGAATTGAGTTTAGGATTAATTCAAACATTAAACTGTAAAAATGATTAGTATAATGCCTGGCTCCGGTTAATTCCCTATAGTTCCCTATATGATAGTACTTAGAACATATAGATATCTAGTGGTGCCTAAATCATCTGGCAAGCATAACAAACCTTGGAAATCCAAGATGAACCTTTCTTTCCTCTATGATGTGCAGGAAGGGAGGTAGAAAATTGAAATCTTCATGAGAGATCGAAGTAATACAATTCTTAGTAAGCACCTGTATAATAGTGCTCTTAGAAAAATTGTATTTAGGGGCACCTGGGTGGCTCAGTCAGATAATCACCTGACTTTCGCTCAGATCATGATCTCACAGGTCATGAGCTCAAGCCCCACATCGGCCTCTGTGCTGACGGTTCAGGGCATGGAGCCTGCTTTGGATTCTGTGTCTCCCTTTCTCCTGCCCCTCCCTGCTTATGCTTTCTCTCTCTCTTTCAAAAGTAAATGTTAAAAAAATTAAAAAAGAAAAATATTCTTAATTTTTTTTGATGTTTATTTATTTTGAGAAACACAAAGACACAGGGGAGAGAGCATGAGCAGGACAGAGGCAGAGATAAAGGGGGAGGGAGAATCCCAAACATACTCTGTGCTATAAGTGACCCACTGCTCAATCTCACAAACTGTGAGATCATGACCTGAGCTGAAATGAAGAATCTGATGCTTAACCGAGCCCCCCAAGTACCCCGTCTTAGAAAAATAGTCTTAATTTTTCCAGAAGATGTATTATTTTGGAAATTTGCAGAGAAATACCTGATCTGCTTTTTTTTTTTTTTTCAACGTTTATTCATTTTTGGGACAGAGAGAGACAGAGCATGAACGGGGGAGGGGCAGAGAGAGAGGGAGACACAGAATCGGAAACAGGCTCCAGGCTCCGAGCCATCAGCCCAGAGCCTGATGCGGGGCTCGAACTCACGGACCGCGAGATCGTGACCTGGCTGAAGTCAGACGCCTAACCGACTGCTCCACCCAGGCGCCCCCCTGATCTGCTTTAAAATTCCAGCTGGCTACAGGGGTGCCTGGGTGGTTCATTGGGTTAAGTATCTGACTTTGACTCTGGTCATGATCTCGAGGTTCAGGAGTTCCAGCCTGCATCAGGCTCTGTGCTGACATCTCAGAACCTGGAGCCTGTTTTGGATTCTGTGTCTCCCTCTGTCTCTGCCCCTCTGCCACTCATTCTCTGTCTTTCTCTTTCTATCTCTCCAAAATAAGTGAGACATTTAAAAAAAACACACAACAATAACAACAACAACAACAACAACAACAACAAAAATTTCAAATGGCTGTAATTAACATGGGTAAAAACTATCAAAATTGCTTGTTTCCTTTTGGACCTTTAGTCAGGTACTTTGAGCTCAGACTTTTGGATTTTCTGACTATTCTTCCCACTGTAAACCCTAGTCTGCAGAAATGACTGCTTGCGTTTGTTAATATTCTGACAATTCAAGCCGAAGCATTCCTTCACACTTCAACAGCAATGTAACTGCAACTACACTGGAATACATGTGTCATTCCATGTCATATCGTAACAGGTTATGCTACTTTGCTTATGAAGATCATCGACCTAAGTCAACTACCAATAATTAACAGGTAATTTTTAGAAGCCTAATTTTCATAATGAGAAATGAGACTAATAATGTACACTGGCATATTATACAAAAACCTCAGGAAAGATGAACTCAGGAAAGATGGAGCGATGACCAGTAGAACCATGGACAAGCACCTGCTTCAGAGTTGAAGGCAGTCAGGGGAGAGCAATAGGTGACCACAGATGGGATCTTCACTCAAGAGATCCACCAAGAGCATGGTTCTGCTACTCTCATCATTTCTGCTTTTCTTTCCAGGTATCCCTTCTCTTCTTTTGCTGACATCTGCCTCCTTCCCTTTCAGCAATATTTATCTCCTGGCTTCTGCTTATACCTCATTTTGATTTATTCTTAATTTTAGATCACTTACTACACATATCACCAAACCTGTAACCTTTTAATATCTATTCTCCTTGTCAATTGTCTCATTCTCTGCATTTCTCAAAGTCAAATTACAAAGAGCAAACCAAGTTTTTCTCATTAGATTATTTCAAAAAGGGACAATGAGGGAAAGAATTTAATCCCAGGACTTCTCACATGGCAGGCACGTTGATTAGCCAATTGAAGACCAATGTTTAATTTTGTACATATCTCTTTCCAATTAAATTTTTGGGTCTCCAACTTTGCATAGTGCCTGATGAATAGTGAGTACTCAATATATATTTGTTAAATTTAAATGAGAATGTTAATGGAAAATGATAAAAATAAAGACAGCAGGAAATAAAAGATGGGAATAAAAATCTTTAAGCTAAAAGAAAAAAATAAGTATTTGCGTTATATTCCCTGTCCTTACTCTATTTCAGAGTAATCAAGTAAGTATAGCCCTAGTTAATGAAGGCAAGTTCTTCACAGAGAAATTCCAAATAATAAATATTGAAAGAATAACATTATAACACCACAATTTTACAGTCCTACTGGAATAGCTGATTCTGAAATCATCATAAATAATTAAAAGGATTAGAGGAGAGGTCAACAGAGAACTCTGGAATGAAGGGATCAGACTGCCAGTACAGACAAGTCTTAGCATCACCAAAAGGGAAACAACCAGACTTAATGGGATCCTTTATATGATGGGGTATGAAGTACACAGAGTTACCTGTTAGGTATCTTGAAAAAAAATAAATAAACAGAAGATTAAAGAGCTTTTAGAGATGATAATGTTCAAAGATAGGGAGTATCAAATATGGAGGAACAAGTTAAATATAACAAAAAAGCAAAAACAATGATCCATAACTTGCAATATTCTAAAGGATAGGTAGCTTCTGTAAAAAATTAGTGGCATGGATAAACAAAAAGTGAATGGAGCTGAGCTGGAATAAAAGAGATTTGTGCCACTTAACTACCAAAAGTAGTGTGTGAGCCTTATTGGGATCCTGAAGAAAACAAATCAAACGTAAAAAGGCATTTTTTTTGAGAGATAGAGAGCGAGCACATGTGTGTGAGTGGGAGAGGGGCATAGGCAGGAGATGGGGGATTGGAGAGAGAGAGAGAGAGAGAGAGAGAGATTGGGCTTGATCTCACAACTGTGAGATTATGATATGAGCTGAAATCAAGTCAGTTAACCAACTAAGCCACCTATTACCCCATCCCCCATAGGCCTTTTTTAGGTAATATTGGCATTACTGGTAATATTATTAGTTGTGACAATAACATTATGATATGCAAAAAAATAGCCATCATTTTTAGGGATGAATACTGAAGTATGTAGGGATGAAATGATATAATGTTTGGCATTTGCTTAAGATAACTCAGCAAAGAAAAAAAAAACCTCCATGTATATATGAAGAAAATATGACAAAATCTTCTCTATTCCTGAATGTGAGTGATGGTACAAGGCTGCATTGTATAGTCTCTCTACTTTTTAGAATGATAAACACTTTTGTAAGAATTTAAATTTTTTATTGTTTAATTTTTTTACTTGAGTATAGTTGACACACAATGTTACATTAGTTTCAGGTGTACGACATGGTGATTCAACATCTCTACATATTATGCTATGTTCACAAGTGTAACTACCATCTATCACCATACAACATTATTAAAATATTACTGACTATATTCTCTATGCTATGCCTTTTATTCCTATGACTTATTCATTCTGAAACAGGAAGCTTGTACTTTCCACTCCCTTCATCCATTTTGCCTATTTCCCCCACCCGCCTTTTCTGCAGCAAACATGTTTGTAATGGGTAGGAAAGGGTTAGATGCAGTGTTGCCATAAACTGCACCCATGACACAGCACCATATAATCAAGAGGGAACTCCCAACTGTCATCTTCTCCAAAGGAGCAAAGGGTTTGAAATGCATACCTAGTTCAACTTTTAAGACTCCCACCTGATGGCACTCCTGGGTGGCTTGGTAGGTTAAACCTTACTCTAGATTTTGGCTCAGGTCACGATCTCATGGTTCATGAGTTTGAGCCCCACATCAGGCACTGTGCTGTCAGTGTGGAGTCTGCTTGGGATTCTCTCTCTCTCTCTCTCTCTGCACCTCCCCAGCTTGCTCTATCTCTCTCAAAAAAAGTAAATAAATTCTTTAAATATTTTTTTTAAAAAAAGGACTCCTACCTGTGGGATGGGTCCTCAAAACACCTAGCTCTGAAAGCCAATGAGGGCTTATGTCTTCAAGACTCACAGGATTATAGTAAATAAATAAGTAGTTATTAATGGGTTTGTGAGCACTCCCTGTGGATATCCCCTCAAGGTTCAGCCCAGAAAGCAAACACAAAAATGCCCATCTCCTAGTCTTCTCCTGGAAAGGGCTAGACTGCATATTTTATGAGCCTAGGGGTCTAGCTTTTAACTTAGCATGCATCTAGGAGTTGGCTGAGATCCTTCCCAGAGTTTGGTGGAGCTGGTGGGCATTTCTACGATCTTATCCCTCTGGCTTGCTCTAACAACAAGGCCAAATTACCAGTATTTCTCCAAAATGAGTTTGTCTGTACCACTGGTGCCCCAAGTTACGGCTGCCACCTGAGGAATGGTTCCTCAAATCACCTATATCTGATAGCTAATGGGGCTTGCATTAGTGACTATAGAAAACAAAGAAGCAGCTTTACAACAGGTGCAGGAACACCCCCTCCCCCAACTCCACGTCTGTACACCGGGGCTAAGTGCAGAGGGAATAGGCAAAAATGTCCACTTTCCAGTTTCTCTCTGAAAGGGCTTAATTAAATTTTTTTCCCAGTAGTTGCCTGAGGGTCTAGCTTCTAATTAGCCTTCATTTGCTATCCCCTCCCTTTGGGAAATTGACAAGTCTTGGCAAACTCTCAACTATGGAAACCACAAAGAACAAAGATGGTGGCTTGGACATTCATAAAAATTTGAGAGACAACCTGAAGCTCAGGCTGGGGTGACTAATGAGACCAGTCTGTCAAGACTGGGACTGGTTGCTGTTTTATCTAACGTGTAGAAACCAACACAGAGAGTGAAAGAAAATGAAGAAATGGGAATGTTTGAAACACAAAAAGCAAGAGAAATCACCAGAAAATGATTTTAATAAAATGGCGGTAAGTGATTTACTTAATACAGAGTTCAAAATAATTGTTTAAAGATGCTTACTGAAGTCAGGATATCAATGCATGAACAAAGTGAGAATTTAAACAAAGAGGAAAAAAAACAAAAGAGAGTTTTAAAAGCAGGAAGAAAGAAACAGCTTGTTATACAGGGAGGATACCCCTAAGACTATCAATGGATTTTCAGAGGAAACTTTTAATCCCAGAAGGGAGGAAGATGATATATCCAAAATGCTGAAAGGAAAAAAAAATACAGCAGCCAAACAAGAATACTCTACTTGGCAATGTTGTCCTTCAGAACTGAATGAGTTTTCCAGATAAACAAAAGCTGAAGTTCATCATCACTAAACTGATATATGGATCAATAAACCAATGCAATAGGAGTACAGAATTAGACTCTCACAAGTATATTTAATTGATCTTGGACAAAGTTGCCAAGTTAATTCAATGGAGAAAGGATAAATTCTCCAACATTTGGAGTTGGAAAGATAAGCATACAAAAGAAAATCCCAAAGAATCTTGAACTCTATATCATACCATATACAAAAAATAACTTGAAATGAATTATAGACCTGAATGTAAGACATCTAGAAGAAAACTGTGGTATTACAGCATGACCTGTGGGTGTTGTAAGATGTTTTAAATAGGACACAAAAAACTCAAATGATAAATCTATAAATTGGACTATCCCATCAAAATTTTTCAAAATTTCTTCAAAAGATACTAGTAAGAAAATGGAAAGAAAGTCACCAACTAGGAAAAAATATTGCAACGTTTATACCTGACAGTAGACCCTTATTTACTCCATGTAAAGACCCACTATAACTCAATAATAAGAAGATAAACATCCCAATTTGGAAAGGGCAAAAATATTTTGAACATCTTCAAAAATCTTTGATCTTCATCAAAAATACATAGATTGCAATTAAGCACATTAAATGATGGTCAGCACAGTATTTAGGAAAATGTAAATTAAAACCACGATGAGACACTACTATACACCTATCTGAATGGCTAAAATATAAATTCTAACCATATTAAGTTTTGGCAATGTACAACCACTTGGGAAATTAGTTTGGCAACTTTAAGAAATACTAAACATATACCTACCACATGACCTAAAATAAAGATAAGATGATGTCTCTGTAGAGACTTGTAAACAAATATTCATAGCAACCTATTCTGCAAAAAAATCTCAAATTGCGACCCTAACCCTAATATTAAAAAATGAATGGATGGGTGAGCATTTTGAGGTACATCAATATAGTGGAAAATTACTCATAAATAAAAGGACACAAAGTATTGCTACTTTGTCACAAACGTCACATGGAAACTTATTAGGGTGATAGATATCTTCATTATCTTGATTGTGGTGAAGGTGTTTTGGCTAGACCTATATGTCAAAACTTATCAAAGTGTATACTTCAAACATGTGCAGTTTTAATGTATTCAGTTATACTTCAAAAATATGTTAATAAGGGAGCAAGAGAACCACACCAGAAGATCTGAAAATATTTTGCTTAATGGTTTCCTGTTTCAATAAAGTAGTGAAATTTCTATAAGCATTCAGAAAGCCACTTCATAAATTAAAAAAAATTAATGTTTATTTCTTTTTGAGACAGAGAGAAACAGAGCATAAACAGGGGAGGGGCAGAGACAGAGAGAGGCACAGAATCTGAAACAGGCTCCAGGCTCTGTCAGCACAGAGCCCGACGTGGGGCTGGAACTCACAGACCGCGAGATCATGACCTGAGATGAAGTCGGATGCTTAACTGACTGAGCCACCCAGGCACCCCTATAAAAATTTAAAATGTGAATAAATATGGGGTGCCTGGTTGGCTCAGGGTGCCTGGGTGGTTGTTGTTCATGGGTTCGAGCCCCATATCAGGCTCAGGGCTGACAGTTCAGAGCCTGTAGCCTGCTACAGATTCTGTATCTCCCTCTCTCTCTGTCCCTCTTCAGCTCATGTTCTCTCTCTCTCTCTCAACAATAAAAACATTAAAAAAATAAAAAAATAAATTAAAAAATGTGAATAAATATTGCTCAAATACTCCAGTGCATCAATTAATAATAAAGTAGGAACAGAGAGAACACATGCCAACTACATATACAGGCTTGCTTTAATTTCTTCATTCATTCAACTAATATATATGCCTGGAATTATATTAGTATACAAAATGAAACCCTATTCTCAAGTTTCATCCTATAATTATTATAAATTGTCATAAAATTTGAATGAGCCAAAGCTTACAATGATTTTGTCAAAGTCATAACAATGCTTCATTCAATAAATTTGTATCAGTAACCTTAGATTACACTGAATGACAAAAAATATCCCTATATTTTTATATCATGTATTCACTTACCTTTGCCTTCAAAATAAAACTGAAACTTGTTTTAGCCTGAAATATCTGTCTCAGATTTGACTGTGCCTTCAAACTTTAGCGTCTATAGAGCACATGAGGGTATATTATTTATATTACAGACTTGTGTGCCAACTTCATATTTTGAATCCATAGATTTGAGATAAGGCTCAGAATCTGCATACCTGACTAGCAGACCACATGATCCTGACCCAGGTGGTCTGGACTCATCACTTTCTGAAACACTGCTAGCCTTAACAAAGGAAATAATTAGTGAAGCCTAAATGTGATGACACCCTGTGCAAATCAAGAAATAGGTGTGAATGAAAATCTCACCAAATTATACAAACACATTGGTCACCAAGACCACATCTCACTCATTAGAAGTTCACTTAAAACGTTAAACAAGAAGCAAAATGGAATGATCCTTAGTAAACAAAAAATCTTTAAAACGTCCTCAAAATCTGAACAATTACAACCATAAAACATCGATTACAAATATAGGAAGGCATTCAGGTTTTTTAGGATTAGGGTCTCATAGGAGAAAAAAAAACTGATTCCAAACCCCTACATTAAAAACATAAAGGAAAAGAAAGACATTCCTTTTCTTGTATCATTACTCCTTTTTATACTGAGTAGACTGTTTAGTTCATAATTTAAATTTGTGCCATAACTAAATGTATTTCCTCCATTTCTTCTAATACAGTTTCAAAAAGTCAAATAAAAATTTGTAATATGTTTCTTAATACATGATTAAAAATAATTCTGGAAAACTTTAATTCCATGATTTTCTGATGCATCTTTTACTAGTCATGTCTGGATATCTGATATTTGGTGAATGTAAAGAATTTCTTTGATAAAAAATAGAATCTTTCATATAACTTTTGATTAGCATTTCTCAGATGTTTCTCTTTATTCAATACTCATTCACCAAATGGCATATCCCAACTAAAGGGCACAAAACAAGTATTGATCTCCCTATCTTTAGGAAATCTACTCTGTCTTAAAAAAGGCCCAAAGATGGGAATGCAAACTGGTGCAGCTGCTCTGAAAAATTGTGTGGAGGTTCCTCAAAAAATTAAAAATAGATCTACCCTATGACCCAGCAGTACCACTGCTAGGAATTTACCCAAGGGATACAGGAGTGCTGATGCATAGGGGCACTTGTACCCCAATGTTTATAGCAGCACTCTCAACAATAGCCAAATTATGGAAAGAACCTAAATGTCCATCAATTGATGAATGGATAAAGAAATTGTGGTTTATATACACAACGGAATACTACGTGGCAATGAGAAAGAATGAAATATGCCCCTTTGTAGCAACGTGGATGGAACTGGAGACTGTTATGCTAAGTGAAATAAGTCATACAGAGAAAGACAGATAACATGTTTTCACTCTTATGTGGATCCTGAGAAACTTAACAGAAGACCATGGAGGAGGGGAAGGAAAAAAAAAGTTAGAAAGGGAGAGAGCCAAACCATAAGAGACTTTTAAAAATGGAGAATAGGGGCGCCTGGGTGGCGCAGTTGGTTAAGCGTCCGACTTCAGCCAGGTCACGATCTTGCGGTCGGTGAGTTCGAGCCCCGCGTCGGGCTCTGGGCTGATGGCTCAGAGCCTGGAGCCTGTTTCCGATTCTGTGTCTCCCTCTCTCTATGCCCCTCCCCTGTTCATGCTCTGTCTCTCTCTGTCCCAAAAATAAATAAACGTTGAAAAAAAAATTAAAAATGGAGAATAAACTGAGGGTTGATGGGGGGGGTGGGGGGGTTGGAGGGTGGGGAGGGTGGGTGATGGGCATTGAGGAGGACTCCTGTTGGGATGAGCACTGGGTGTTGTATGGAAACCAATTTGACAATAAATTTCATATTTTAAAAAAAAGTCCAAAGAATAAAGGAGAAAACATATCTGTTCCATAAAACCCCCAGGATGAGCAGAGGGTATGTCATATATTAAAAAACAAGATCTAGTCTTGAGCTATCAGAAGAAAATAAAACAGAGTCTCTATAGATGGTGAGCAGCAAACACTCTGGTCTTCAGGTAGAATAAGTATAATAGGGAAAGGGGGAAGGAAGTATAAAGACAAACCTAATGATGCTATAATGGTTGCATATCAAAGAGGGCCAATTTCTCCACAATTAGGAGGAATGTGGGACAGATGAAAATCAGTGGTTAAGAAGCAAGGAAAAGATGAAAATTAGGATAAATTTATTTCTTCTGTAATTGAAATTTCAATTGGATTCGACATAAGCTTTTTGACCCTGTCTTGACCATTATAGAGAAACAATAAGTCCAGTTCTCTATAGTAAGTCTGACTCTATTTCATGTTCTACTTCATGATTTGTCTATTTCTGCTACTCCTGCTGCCCATAGCATTTCAGGTATTACCAAAATGTCAGGATACACTCTCCATTAATCATATTACAAGTGCCTTGTTGGTAGACTTAGCCGTTACTTTGCTTTTTCTGTATAGCCCTCAATATGTGGGCATAAAATAAATCCTAAATGTGCAACATTAAATTTGGACAGCATCTTGGATATTATCTAGTAATACATCCTTATTTCACATATGAGCAAACTGAGACTCAGGGAAATTAGATAATTTGCCCAAGGTCTCCTAGCAAGTGGCATTTTGAAGAGTTGATAATTTTAGACTCCTCTAGAATCTGCTATTCTAGAATAGTCATGAGTTTTAATTCATCTGCCTTGTCTATCTGGTCATAATTTACAAATTCTATGTATAGAGGCATAGGCTTGCATTGTTATTTGAGAAAATGGACTTACTCTACTAAATACTGCATTGGGGCACCTGGATCAGTCGGTTAAGATTCTGACTCCGGATCTCAGCTCAGGTCATGATCTCATGGTTTCTGAGACTGAGGACCACATGGGGTTCTGTGCTGCCAAGCACAGAGCCTACTTAGGATTCTCTCTCTCACTCTCTCTGCTCCTCCTCCACTAGGGTGAGCGTTCTCAGTCTCTCAAAATAAATAAATAAACTTTAAAAAACAGCATTAAATATTGCATTAAATCCATGTTATCTAACTATTTTGAAAGCAAGCTTTCTTTTGAAAAATTTTTATTATTACAAGTCACAATGAAATATAATTAATAATTTTGACATTCTTTTTAGTTTTGGGGGAAGTGCAGTGAGATAGTTTTGTGGGGTTTTTTTTCTTTTTTGAGATAATGAGATAGTCATGAAAGGAATCAAAGGAAAGAAAAAACTTTTCTACATCAAATAAAAATAAATTCTGGGAAATATTTGTCTCTGTATCCAAAGAATCTCGTTCTAACGGTCTTGAACTAAAAATTTAAAATATCTCTGAATTGATATTTACTAATAAAAATAAAAAAAATGCTGCTTTATATAGCTTAATTTTAGAAAATTTAATTTTGGAAAACAAACTTTTCCAATGAGAGCATAAACCATGCCTCAAATATTTTATGTTTTCTTAACTTTAGTGGAATAAAATCCATTCATTTCCAAGACAGCATACTTACTGATTCAGGACAGGTGTGTAGGCAGTTTTATCCTCATCAATAATAGTGACCATCAGTGTAATAAGCTGGGGCCAAAAATCCAAATTCTTGGTGGTTGGTCCCTGATCCTCCCGAGGAATGTCCTGTTTCTTACTCTGGTCACAAGGTCACGCAACATTAAAAAAAAAAAAAAAAAAAAAAAGGTTAAATGGTATGACTTTAGTTTATCAGTGTCAAATGGACAGATCAGAGAAAAGTGGTTACAGAAAAATTCTTAGGTCATGTGAACCAAAGCTATTAAAGTCAGGTTTCCTTTCTTCATTGAATGACATCCCATTGGATAAAATCACAATGGCGAGCATAGGCTTGTATTTCTAAGTTCTTTGACTCTAGACTGGAAGTTGCTCTTTCTCAAATGTAACTCATATTCTTAGGAATTATTATTATAGGGATTATCCCTTTAATTCTTCCAAGGAGGGAGGTTGTTTTCCATGTGTACAAAGGTGTGTGGGGGTGTGTGCATGTGCATACGTGTGAAATTTATCCTGCCTAAATATTTTGTTCACAGTTACATTGGTGGTAAGTGGGCTGAACTCAAGCCAGTACCGTTAAATTCTACAGTATATAAAAGTTCCATGAATGGTCTGGAACACTCTTATTCCACCCACAAATGCATCTAGTTAAATGAAAAGTATGTAAGTCTATCTTTCGTGTGTGTGTGTGTTTAAATCATATTTGAATCCTTGATTTATCGTGCTTCATGAATTCTCAAGCTCTAGAGAGTGTTGTCCAGGATGATCTAAATTTACATTGAGATGAACAAAGTACAATAACAATCTTGAATGTTTCACATATCAACTTCATACTCAACACATAAAATTCTTTTGTTTGGTGGGTATTCTTCGAGCACTTCTTCTACATTTACTTTAAATAATTAGGCAAAAAAGACAAAGACACAGACCATAGGGATCATAGGAAGCATAGGGCTTCCCTAATTATTTTTATCAAATGATTTGTAAGCTTATAGGTCCAGGATATCTGAAAACTTCAATTTGTGGCTCAGGAAATTCATGGGTTCTCTGGTATAAAAGGTATATCAGATTTTATTTGGCCCAAACTACTGCCATTTCCAACATCTCATCCAAAGATCAGCCACCCTCTGCCAAATGGTTGTATGCATACTTTCTAATGCTGCCCAAGACTTGCAACCAGATCTGAACAAGTCATCACCACGTTATTGTTCTCCCTGAAGTTAAAATACAGCCCTGTGTTGAATCCACTTACTATTAGAGACCTCTGTACACAGACTATAATGTACCTTTAGGGACATATATTTTCCTAAACTACTTCCAAGTGCTGCTGATTTACCTTTATGCTCAAAATGCAACGGATATTAAATGTTGGAGTGCTCAATTAGTCCAAAATTAGTGGCTGGCACAAATTACTTCAAATTTCCAAAATAAACTATAAGTACTCTCCAAAGGTTCTTAAGAACCTTGTATATCTGGTCCCTAATAACCACTTGAAACTTCTTGGCAGCCTTCCTCTTTCAATCCCGGAGGTACATGAAGGTACATCAGAAGATCTTCAAGAAGAAAATTAGGCAGAAATACAGGCTTAAAAATATCCAGCTTTGTACTTTCAAGTTACATTTTCTGTTTAAATTCATCTTTATTTTGTGAACAAGATTTTATTACTGTCACAATAATGTGATTATTTACTTATTACATTAAGCTCAATAGATTTCTTCCTCTATGATGTATTTAGAAATTGGGAGAACCTGGTAGATATTATAAAGGTTTTAAATAAAATTAGTTCTGATGGCCACAGCATTTGTTTGTCAAATGTATTTGAACTTGATTAATACTGTAATTAATCACCATGATGCATATTTAGCCCAACTATATGTCTCATTTTTTTCAAGTAATGTGATTAAATGAAATGACTATAGATGACATGTCCAACATTAGTCATTCTGCAAAGAATAATATGGAAAGAAGGAAAAAATAACATAGTTGAATAGGCATTAATTCCAAAGTTCCTTAGCTGTCACACATTATACTCTCATCACTTTTTATTATGACATCAGAAGATTATAGACGGTACCATTTTTCATCAAATTCTTTATGTTGAACCAGAATAAACCAAACTGGATGTTGAATCATTAAGTTTTTACAAATCACACGACATTATAAGAAACCAAGCTTTCCCTAATTTAATAATGCACTTTAAAAGACTGCATGTTTGAAAGGATGGGGCAGGATCATGTATACTGGAATATTTACCAGATTTCTTAAGAATTATTTTTTTCTAAGAAGCATATTATTAATATCTTAGAAATCTATTACATTTGAGCTTATGATCAGAAAAATTAAGGTAATGTAGTGGAAATTCGGGAATCTGGTAATAAGTATGCTAATATTTACTGAAACCCTTACAAATTAATATTTATCATAATAAAATATATTTTATAATATTTATACTATGTAAGATAATATATAATGATAAACTCATTAACGACAATGAACAAATGAGAATATAATCAGGTTATAAAAATATAACTGGACAGATCAATTTTAATTATGATAATTAGAATTTCAGTGACTAAATACTATTTTCTGAATAGATTATTGAGGAAAGAGACTTGAAAGACTGTGAGAGTATAATGGGAGAGAATTTGTGAAAATGGAAAGTAGCCAGCATGTGGGGTCACCGTTTCCAATGGTCACTTTTTTAAGTCTGCTTATTTGACAAAGAGTGAGCAGGGGACAGGCACAGAGAAAGGGAGAGAGAGAATCCCAATCAGGCTCCATATCTTCAATGAAGAGCCCAGCATAGAGCTCGAACCTATGAACCATGAGATCGTGATCTAAGCAGAAGTCAGACACTTAATAGACTGAGCTACCCATGTGCCCCTCCGATGGCCACTTTTATAAAGAATATTTCAATACAGAAAAGCTTTAATAGACAAGCTGATAAGATATACACTATACTTTTATAGTATCAAATGAGAAAATATAAAAATATTTCATGAAGAGATCAACATAGAGATAACCATTACATGCAAAAAAGAAAGTGTTGAAATAACAGATGCCATCTTCATATTAATGTGGAACTTGGACAACACTTCGAAGCTTGTTATAAAATATGGCTGTGGCATTCCATGTATTTGTTTAATAAGCATAAAATTTTGAAATATTTCCTCTAAGGAGTTGGCTAGACAAAAGTTGGGGGAAGAAATTTAGTAAAGTAAGGGGATATTTAAATGCAAAACTACACAACAGATACATAATTAGGCAATTATTAGTAATCTGAGGCTACAAGCTTCTGACAAAGGGTGTTTCTCTAACATTCATTCTATTGGAAGTTAGTATTAGTTATACACACACATAAACACAGTCCATGCTCAAACAAATTGAGAAAATACTTGCTTAAAACAAAGTTAAACAGATTATTTCTAGATATCCTGGAGTAACATGCTAATGTGCATTGTGATTCTCTAAGATGGTGGTACTCAAACTTTAGTGTTTTATCAGCATTGTTAGGAAGGCTTGCTAATACACAGACTGTTGGTCCCTTTCCCAGAGTTGCTGATTCACCAAGTGTAGGGTGAGACCTGAGGATCTGCATACATAATGAAGTTTCTAGTAATGCTGGTGCTCCTAGTTCAGAGACTAGTTTGCTGCTACGCTGAGGGCTAACAATGGAACATGAGTTTCTCAAATATATTTGCAATTTACAAAGCCCTCTATTCCCCTTGTACTCCCAATATCCCATCTTGTAAAACGTTCCACAGAATAAATCTTCCTCCGAACATACTTTGGAAAACAAAGTCTACAGAGATATGGGTTAAATCTTTTAGGATCTTGTGTGTCACATCAAGGAATTAACATTTAAACCATATTAGATGAGGACCATTAGAAGATTTCAAACTTGAGTCTACTTACTTAATTACATTTATGTTTAAATGATTTGGCAGTCGCAGGAAGTTTAAGAGAAGTTAAACTTATGAAATAGGTACTAAGGAAAATTGATAGATTTATGAAACTACTTATGAAATGATTAATAAGTTGATAGAACTCAGTGCCTAAGTGGTGAGAAAGAAGAGAGAGATGGAAAAATCAAGTGGAACTATCCAGAAAGTAATTATGTAGATCAGTCTGGAATTTAAAGTAATATTCTGGACTGCTGATGTAACTAGAAGAATTCCAGGATATATGTGGTAGCTGAAATTATGGAGTAAATAAGATTACTCAAAGAGAGGGAGAATATTTTGCAAGAAGGAAGACACTGGGGAAAATAAATCAAAAAAAGGAAAATAATACAATTTTATGAAAGATAGACCTAGATGGGGTAGTGAGGCCCCTGTTGAAATGGGAGAGAATGGAATTCAGTGTATGTGGGGACAAATGGCATCAAACGAATGAAGAACATGGCTTCTTCCAAGTCAGGCCATAGAGTCTTGCAGATAAGTGAGAAAGAATAGCTAGGAATTTCTACCCTGAGAGAAGAGGAGGAGTAAGTAATAAAGACTTGGGGGCACCTGTGTGGCTCAGTGGGATAAGGACTCCAACCTCGGCTCAAGTCATGATCTAAGGATGAGTTTGAGCCCCGTGTTGGGCTCTGCACTGACAGTGCAGAGCCTGCTTGGGATTCTCTCTCTAGCCCTCCCCTACTTGCTCTCTTTCTCTCTAAATAAATAAATAAATAAATAAATAAATAAAACTTAGGGGAAAAAAAGGAAATCAAGGAAATGGTGTTGGATGTGTTACTGAGGCACAGTAAAAGCAGGAAAAGAGATTTAAATGTCTGGTCAGAGTGCTAGAAGTGCTGGAACAAACATTGATTTTGGTCCAGAGGAAGGTCAAACAGAAACAGAAAGGCATAAGTAAATGCAAATATTTTGTCTTACTTCTCAGCTTTTGCCAAGAGCTCATAGACCACCACTGTACCTCTTTCCTTTGTTCTTTAATTACATTGTACTACTGAAAAGGCTACAGACAACTATTGTAATTTCTGCATTCTAGAGATGAGAAAACTAAGGCTGACATGGTTTAAAGTGGTCCATCCAAGGGGCACCTGGGTGGCTCAGTCAGTTAAGTGTCCAACTTCAGCTCAGGTCATGATCTCACAGTTCATGAGTTTGAGCCCCGTGTCAGGCTCTGTGCTGGCAGTTCGGAGCCTGGAGCCTGCTTCGGATTCTGTGTCTCCCTCTCTCTCTGCCCCTCCCTGGCTCGTACTCTGTCTCTCTCAAAAATAAACATTAAAAAAATTAAAAGTGGCCCATTTGAGGTCACGTAAGGTCCTAAAAATCAGAACACCCAAACCTTGTAGACTTCATGTTCTCCAGGGAGCCTACTTTGCTCTGACCCCTTTCTCACTGAGTTAAAAATTATTCCAGTTAAAAAGAAGATAGAGTTGGATTTTGTTTGCTAAGTCATAAAGAAGCAAATTAAGTTACTGATTAATAGAGCTTATGACAGGGTTTATAATTTAAAAAGTTTGAGAGCCAATGCTAAATGGAAACATTAATAATTTTAATTGATGATCTAAGTCTCTCTCTATATATAATGGGGCATCCCTTTAAAGATGGTATCAATACTTCCCATTATTATTTTTCTCTTTCGCCTCTGGCAAAGTTCAGTTCATCACTTACTTCAACCATTTCCAAGTTCATCATCTTTGATCTACCGACTTTAAAAGTATTTTCTGCTAGTACTCTTTAATGTCACTATCAGAGATGACTTCTTCTCTCACCAAATTTTACTGATATATATCAAGTAACTTAAACTCTGGAAATGAATGGGAGAGATTTTGGAAAATTGGGATGAATGAGATGGATTTTGATCATACATTTAATGAATAGCCTTTAGTATTCTGGCCATACCATGGATCAGAAAACTAATCTTTCAGTGCAAATAAAGTTGTGCTACCTTTGCCTTTCTGGGACAGCTGGGGCAGAGCATATATTCTGATTCCATGAATTATTGTATAATTGGCTTTTTAAATCCAGAGCCATGTAAATTGCAACATTGAGAATCTATAAGAAACACACTAAGGAGTGAAATACGAAACTATATTCAAAGAAGCTACTGACCAATGTTTTCTAAGTCTGTCCATACATCATGTACATCAGAATCATCTGGGTTACTTATAAGAAATACATATGACTTTAGAGTCTCTGGTGCAGAGCTATAAAATCAGAGTAAATGGAGGAATAGCCTGGGAATCGGGACTTAAACATACGGATATATTCTTCTGAAATCCTCATATTCATAGGAAGAGTCAGGACCCAAGTACTGACTTGTAATTGAGTCAGGTAAAAATAGGCCTTATTTGCTTAGGAAGAAGAGTGATAGAATTCCTTTTAGGTATCAATATCAGTTAGGGATTTGCTAGATTTTACATTTTGTCATGATAACAAAAGACTTCTGTTTTACCTTTACATCTGAGAAATTTTCAACTACATAAAGTTCCCTAATTTTAAGAGGAGATGGAATATCTTTCTGGATGTTTATGTGGTGCCTCTTCCAAGTGTTGATAAACTCCTCTGTTAGATCCATTTCTAAAACATTACTTTCTAAATTAACAGTCATTAGGAAATTACTGATCTACTGAAATAACTAAATATATGTTGTTGAGAGCAAAAATCGAGCAACTAGTGGTCTTAAATAAGATTAATTACCTAAAATTAACACTATGCTAATCTAGTTAGAAAGAAAAAATGCATATATTAGAATAATACACTTTTACTGCAGCAAAATATTTGAATAATCTTTACTAGGTCCTTTCAATTTCAACAAGTCCAAAATATCTTGACCTTTAAATTGCCAAAACTGCATATCAAAATGTTTGGACATTCTCAATGGCTTTTAACAGCACTAAATGGTTCCTTGAATTTGAACAGATTATACACAGTTAAGTGATCCATAAATACATAACTATAAAGTATCATAGCTCTAAATGTAGATTCAAATATACAAATAACAGCATGGTGTAATAGAAAAAAAACATTGAACATAGAATCAGAAACTTATATTTTGCTCTTAGGTTGATATTAACTTGTACAATTTGGAAAAGGATTTAATTTTTTCAACTTCAGATTTCAAATATTGAAATGGGATCACACATACCCAATTCTGTTTCTGATCCTTCTAGCAAGTCTATAGGCAGAATATATTCAATAAGAGGATGTTTATTATTGTAACAGGTGAATACTTGCCTTTAATTAAATTCATAGCATATGGTATATGGTTTACCCAACTGATAATACTCTTATTAGAATCCCAAGAGAGATGCATAAGAAACTTTCTTGAATATGAAACTGTTTTATGAAAGCAGCAAGGGGTAAAGGTGCCCTCACATATAAAGGGAGACCTATAAGACTCGTGACTGATCTCTCTTTTGAAACTTGGCAGGCCAGAAAGAATTGGCACGAGATTTTCAGTGTGCTAGACAGAAAAAATATGCAGCCGAGAATCCTTTATCCAGCAAGTCTGTCATTTAGAATAGAAGGAGAGATAAAGGTCTTCCCAAACAAACAAAAACTGAAGGAATTTGTCACCACTAAACCAGCCCTACAAGAGATCCTAAGGGGGACCCTGTGAGACAAAGTACCAGAGACAACACTACAAGCATAAAACGTACAGACATCACAATGACTCTAAACCCGTATCTTTCTATAATAACACTGAATATAAATGGATTAAATGCGCCAACCAAAAGACATAGGGTATCAGAATGGATAAAAAAACAAAACCCATCTATTTGCTGTCTACAAGAGACTCATTTTAGACCTGAGGACACCTTTAGATTGAGAGTGAGGGGATGGAGAACTATTTTATCATGCTACTGGAAGCCAAAAGAAAGCTGGAGTAGCCATACTTATATCAGACAAACTAGACTTTAAATTAAAGGCTGTAACAAGAGATGAAGAAGGACATTATATAATAGTTACAGGGTCTATCCGTCAGGAAGAGCTAACAATTATAAATGTCTATGCGCCGAATACCGGAGCCCCCAAATATATAAAACAACTACTCATAAACATAAGCAACCTTGTTGATAAGAATGTGGTAATTGCAGGGAACTTTAACACCCCACTTACAGAAATGGATAGATCATCTAGACACACGGTCAGTAAAGAAACAAGGGCCCTGAATGAGACATTGGATCAGATGGACTTGACAGATATATTTAGAACTCTGCATCCCAAAGCAACAGAATATACTTTCTTCTCGAGTGCACATGGAACATTCTCGAAGATAGATCATATACTGGGTCACAAAACAGCCCTTCATAAGTTTACCAGAATTGAAATTATACCATGCATACTTTCAGACCACAATGCTATGAAGCTTGAAATCAACCACAGGAAAAAGTCTGGAAAACCTCCAAAAGCATGGAGGTTAAAGAACACCCTACTAACGAATGAGTGGGTCAACCAGACAATTAGAGAAGAAATTAAAAAATATATGGAAACAAACGAAAATGAAAATACAACAATCCAAACGCTTTGGGACGCAGTGAAGGCAGTCCTGAGAGGAAAATACATTGCAATCCAGGCCTATCTCAAGAAACAAGAAAAATCCCAAATACAAAATCTAACAGCACACCTAAAGGAAATAGAAGCAGAGCAGCAAAGACACCCCAAACCCAGCAGAAGAAGAGAAATAATAAAGATCAGAGCAGAAATAAACAATATAGAGTCTAAAAAAACTGTAGAGCAGATCAACGAAACCAAGAGTTGGTTTTTTGAAAAAATAAACAAAATTGACAAACCTCTAGCCAGGCTTCTCAAAAAGAAAAGGGAGATGACCCAAATAGATAAAATCATGAATGAAAATGGAATGATTACAACCAATCCCTCAGAGATACAAACAATTATCAGGGAATACTATGAAAAATTATATGCCAACAAATTGGACAACCTGGAAGAAATGGACAAATTCCTGAACACACACACTCTTCCAAAACTCAATCAGGAGGAAATAGAAAGCTAAAACAAACCCATAACCAGCGAAGAAATTGAATTGGTTATCAAAAATCTCCCAACAAATAAGAGTCCAGGACCAGATGGCTTCCCAGGGGAGTTCTACCAGACGTTGAAAGCAGAGATAATACCTATCCTTCTCAAGCTATTCCAAGAAATAGAAAGGGAAGGAAAACTTCCAGACTCATTCTATGAAGCCAGTATTACTTTGATCCCTAAACCAGACAAAGACCCAGTAAAAAAAGAGAACTACCGGCCAATATCCCTGATGAATATGGATGCAAAAATTCTCAATAAGATACTAGCAAATCGAATTCAATGGCATATAAAAAGAATTATTCACCATGATCAAGTGGGATTCATTCCTGGGATGCAGGGCTGGTTCAACATTCGCAAATCAATCAACGTGATACATCACGTTAACAAAAAAAAAAAGAGAAGAACCATATGATCCTGTCAATTGATGCAGAAAAGGCCTTTGACAAAATCCAGCACCCTTTCTTAATAAAAACCCTTGAGAAAGTCGGGATAGAAGGAACATACGTAAAGATCATAAAAGCCATTTATGAAAAGCCCACAGCTAACATCATCCTCAACGGGGAAAAACTGAGAGCTTTTTCCCTGAGATCAGGAACACGACAGGGATGCCCACTCTCACCGCTGTTGTTTAACATAGTGCTGGAAGTTCTAGTATCAGCAATCAGACAGCAAAAGGAAATCAAAGGCATCAAAATTGGCAAAGATGAAGTCAAGCTTTCGCTTTTTGCAGATGACATGATATTATACATGGAAAATCCGATAGACTCCACCAAAAGTGTGCTAGAACTGATACATGAATTCAGCAAAGTTGCAGGATACAAAATCAATGTACAGAAATCAGTTGCATTCTTCTACACTAACAATGAAGCAACAGAAAGACAAATAAAGAAACTGATCCCATTCACAATTGCACCAAGAAGCATAAAATACCTAGGAATAAATCTAACCAAAGATGTAAAGGATCTGTATGCTGAAAACTATAGAAAGCTTATGAAGGAAATTGAAGAAGATTTAAAGAAATGGAAAGACATTCCCTGCTCATGGATTGGAAAAATAAATATTGTCAAAATATCAATACTACCCAAAGCTATCTACACATTCGATGCAATCCCAATCAAAATTGTACCAGCATTCTTCTCGAAACTAGAAGAAGCAATCCTAAAATTCATATGGAACCACAAAAGGCCCCGAATAGCCAAAGGAATTTTGAAGAAGAAGACCAAAGCAGGAGGCATCACAATCCCAGACTTTAGCCTCTACTACAAAGCTGTCATCATCAAGACAGCATGGTATTGGCACAAAAACAGACACATAGACCAATGGAATAGAATAGAAACCCCAGAACTAGACCCACAAACGTATGGCCAACTCATCTTTGACAAAGCAGGAAAGAACATCCAATGGAAAAAAGACAGCCTCTTTAACAAATGGTGCCGGGAGAACTGGACAGCAACATGCAGAAGGTTGACTTGACCACTTTCTCACACCATTCACAAAAATAAACTCAAAATGGATAAAGGACCTGAATGTAAGACAGGAAACCATCAAAACCTTAGAGGAGAAAGCAGGAAAAGACCTCTCTGACCTCAGCCGCAGCAATCTCTTACTCGACACATCCCCAAAGGCAAGGGAATTAAAAGCAAAAGTGAATTACTGGGACCTTATGAAGATAAAAAGCTTCTGCACAGCAAAGGAAACAACCAACAAAACTAAAAGGCAACCAACGGAATGGGAAAAGATATTTGCAATGACATATCGGACAAGGGCTAGTATCCAAAATCTATAAAGAGCTCACCAAACTCCACACCCGAAAAACAAATAACCCAGTGAAGAAATGGGCAGAAAACATGAATAGACACTTCTCTAAAGAAGACATCCGGATGGCCAACAGGCACATGAAAAGATGTTCAGCGTCGCTCCTTATCAGGGAAATACAAATCAAAACCACACTCAGGTATCACCTCACGCCAGTCAGAGTGGCCAAAATGAACAAATCAGGAGACTCTAGATGCTGGAGAGGATGTGGAGAAACGGGAACCCTCTTGCACTGTTGGTGGGAATGCAAATTGGTGCAGCCGCTCTGGAAAACAGTGTGGAGGTTCCTCAAAAAATTAAAAATAGACCTACCCTATGACCCAGCAATAGCACTGCTAGGAATTTATCCAAGGGATACAGGAGTACTGATGCATAGGGGCACTTGTACCCCAATGTTCATAGCAGCACTCTCAACAATAGCCAAATTATGGAAAGAGCCTAAATGTCCATCAACTGATGAATGGATAAAGAAATTGTGGTTTATATACACAATGGAATACTACGTGGCAATGAGAAAAAATGAAATATGGCCTTTTGTAGCAACGTGGATGGAACTGGAGAGTGTGATGCTAAGTGAAATAAGCCATACAGAGAAAGACAGATACCATATGGTTTCACTCTTATGTGGATCCTGAGAAACTTAACAGGAACCCATGGGAGAGGGGGAGGAAAAAAGGAAAAAAAAAAAAAAAAGAGGTTAGAGTGGGAGAGAGCCAAAGCATAAGAGACTGTTAAAAACTGAGAACAAACTGAGGGTTGATGGGGGGTGGGAGGGAGGAGAGGGTGGGTGATGGGTATTGAGGAGGGCACCTTTTGGGATGAGCACTGGGTGTTTTATGGAAACCAATTTGACAATAAATTTCATATAATAAAAAAAAATGCAAAAAAAAAAAAAAAAGAAAGTGTTTTAGTGGGTAAACTAATAGTTTTGCCCTCTTCTCTTTATATAAATTAAACTTACATCAAAAAGGAAAAATGCAACTGGTCACATCTGGCTGGCACTTATTTTCCATTGAAGATACTACACCTATAAAAGAACTAGTAGTGCTTAGACAAAACTCAAGAGAACCAAGATAGCTGACTTCAAATACATGATGGGCTGTGGTATAGCAAGAGATTAAAAGATCAATTAGATTTGTCTTGTGTGATTAAGAAAAACCTAGTTCTTGCGAGTAAAATTTTCTTTTTTTTTTTTTTTAAATTTTTTTTTAATTTATTTTTGAGACAGAGAGAGACAGAGCATGAACGGGGGAGGGTCAGAGAGAGGGAGACACAGAATCTGAAACAGGCTCCAGGCTCCGAGCAGCCAGCACAGAGCCCGACACGGGGCTCGAACTCACGGACCGTGAGATCATGACCTGAGCCGAAGTCGGACACTCAACCGACTGAGCCACCCAGGCGCCCCAACGAGTAAAATTTTCAATACAGAAGATTTTATTACAGCATAAGGAAAACTTTCTAAATATAATATCTCTCCAAATGTCATAAATCCCTGGAAATTAAGAGGCATGTAGAAAAATCCCTTGTCTACATTGTACCTAAAAATTAACTACATGCCAAGTGTCTTTTTAATATACTTTGATTATATGCCTGTAACTATAATTACAGAGAAAACATAACCCATAAGCTTTAAGCATTTGATATGATATTGATTAAAAATATATGGTTATTGTTTTTAAAAGCTCTACTGAGGTAAAATTAATATACAAAAACTGCAGATATTTAATATATACAGTTTGATAAGTTTGGACATATGCATACCTCCATGATACCATCACTAAAAACAAGGTAATAAACCTATCCATCATTCCCCAAAGTTTCCTTATGTCCCTTTGCTTTCTTCCCCTACCCCACGTGTGGTAAGGCATTTAATATGAGATCTAACCTCTTAATGATTTTTAAATGCAAATTATATTGTTAACCATAGGCACTATGTTTTGTACAGCAGATCTCTAGATCTTAATTCATTTGTGTAACTGTAACTTCATACCCACTGAACATATGGGTATTGTTTTAAATGACTGGAATACATTGTGGCAGAAACTGGATAGCGGTTCCCTAAATCAGTTTCCCCTTTGCCTTGAGTACACAGTTACATTACAGTGGAGGATTAAAGAGGACTTTAAATTATTTGACAATTTTTCCATTAAAAGGTATGTCTTTATTTCCTTCCCTTGAATATGGGTGACTTTTACCAATAGAATATGACAGAAGTGACCTATTTTCAGGATGGTTTTAAGAAGCTGGCAATTCCCAATTCCTGTCTTTTGGACCACCTGCTCCTGAAATCCAGTCAGTGAACTGTGAAAATGCTCAAGTACTCTTTGGAGAGGTCCACATGGAGAAGAACCAACCGGCAGATGTGGTATAGTTCCCAGCTGACAGCCAGCACCAACTTGCTAGCCATATGAGTAAGCATGTGAGAAGTAGACCTTCCATCTCCACATAGAGCAGAAATGAGACTTTACCACCCAGCCCTGCTCAAATTGCTTATTTGTGACTGAAGTAAGCTATTGTTATTGTCTTAAACCATTAAGTTTTGGGGAGGTTTGGTACTCAAGATAGATAACTGGAACAGAATTTGATACTCGAAGTGGGTCATTAATGTAACACAAACTTAAAACATGAGGCAATGATCTGGGACTAAGTGGTGGTAGGCAGAAGCTAGAAGAATTTCAAGAAGGTTATTAATGAAATCAGAGGACTTGCCTATGAGAACGTGAAGGTCAGTGAGGAAATTGTTTAGGCCAGCTAGAAGGTGACTCCTATTATTTAGTGGGGAAAATTTTCAACATTGTTACCTACAATAAATGCAGGAAGTAGAAAATATCATGTGAGCTGGTGGATTTAGTAGAATGAACATGCCAAGTGGTTTCTTACACCCATGTAGAGTAAGATAATAGCTGGAAAAAAAAAGGGAGCTAAAAACCAAATACATCATTTTCCAAGCAGAATTTATAGGAAATATAGAGAAACCAGGATTTCCTGGGTTCAAAAATAAAACTTTTTCGGGGCGCCTGGGTGGCGCAGTCGGTTAGGCGTCCGACTTCAGCCAGGTCACGATCTCGCGGTCCGGGAGTTCGAGCCCCGCGTCAGGCTCTGGGCTGATGGCTCAGAGCCTGGAGCCTGTTTCCGATTCTGTGTCTCCCTCTCTCTCTGCCACTACCCCGTTCATGCTCTGTCTCTCTCTGTCCCAAAAATAAAATAAAAAAAAAAAACATTGAAAAAAATAAAACTTTTTCATCCTTAACCCCTCCAGAACGCAAGGCTTTCAATGTGAGAGATAGCTTCAGGGAACATATCAAATCCAGGGTGCTTTACTGGTATGACTCTAAGATCATGAAAAATATCTAGGTCCAAAGCAAGTTTTCTGAGAGCTTTATGAATATTTAAGGTATACCTAGTAGAGTTTCTAAGAATCTTAAGGAAGTTGTGCCTTATAGTTCATTTCCACTAGACAGAAAGACTTCTATGAATCTTAAGTTCATTGTCCTATAGCCCATAATTTTCCATCCAAGATAGAGAAGGTCTGTCTCAGAAAGACACATGAGTGCTATTTTTGTCTAATGGAATGCTTACAGATATTTGAAATAAATTGTACCAGTCTGGACAGAAAGGAATTAAGTTAGTATAAAATGAAAAGAGGATTTTGAATCTCTAAACTTCTATGGGCAAGAAGTAGACTAGAAGGCTACTCAGTTGTAACAATGAAGAAGGATAAATGACGTAGGGTCAAGGCTAAAAGCCCAGAAAATGGAGCCAAGAGTCAAAGAGAATAATTTCCAGACAGCAGGACTAAGCTCCAAGTAAGAACTGACAACGTGTTCCTAGCTACATTTCAGAATTTCTATGGACAGGTGACTGTCATGTGCCTCCTATTTTTGAACAGAAATATCTGTTTCTGTTATACTATTTCCATGTCACCACTGTATATCGGGCATGTGGTGGGCGGGGGGGGCAGACAACATGGCTGTGTAGTTTCCAGATATTTAGATCAAGAGGAACCACACTTCAGAAATGGGACCAACAGAGCTTCATTTGCATCTGGACATAATTTAGAGTGATTTTGAAACTCAAGCATGAACCTGATACTGTAATAGGAAAATAATTTTGTAAGGTGTTGGGAGTGAGTGCAATTTACACTGGAGACAAACGTAATCAATCTATGGAGAGGCCCACAAGGAAATACACTAAGGTTCCTTGATATCACCTTCAGCTAAGCCTTCAGAAGCTTTCATCTAAAAGATGACAGCTGTTTCCAACTTTCCAGCCATGTGTGTAAGCCATCTTGGAAGTGGACCTCTGCCGCCACCCCCCCCCACCCCCAACCCTGAGCTCTAAGAGAGCCATCTCAGTTAGTGCTGCATGGAGCAGAGAAAAGCCATCCCAACTGGGTCCTGTCCAAATAGCAGACATAGATTAATAAACAAGATAATTTTTTTTAGCCACTGAGATTTGGTATTGTTACACAGCAACAGGTAAGCAGAACAACTTTATTTCCCAGCCTCCTTTGCAGGTAGTTGTGGAAATGTAACCGAGTGCTAGCCAGTAGAATGTGAGCAGAAGTGCTATAGCATACTAACCTTGCACACATAATCCTCTATGCTCTTTTCTTCTAGTTTGCTGTGCAAACGCACAGCCACTTTACTATCATGTTTAAGATGGTAGAATCATAAGAAGAAAGGGACTTGGTTCTCTAAATCGCTGCTGGAAGACTGAATAAGGTGTTTGTGGATACAGGGTCATATTCCTTCAGCACACCTGATATCAATGCATCTCTGGTGAGCAATTCCATGTACGTTGCCAGAGTCCCAAATGAAAGACTTGCTGCAATGTCTCTCTGCTTTGCTGCTTGGGGCCTCTTATAAAATCACAGGTAGCCATTCTGTGCACATTCAAGTGCACATTCAAGTGGCCCACAGGTGTGAAAAGGGTCAATAGCTCAGTCTCCTGTATTAGCTTCCTAGGGCTACCTTGACAAAATACCACAGACTTGGCAGGTTTAAACAGAACTGTGTTCTTTCACAGTTCTGGAGCTGAGAAGTCCAAAATCAGGATGTTGGCTGGGTTGCCTCTTTCTAAAGGTTGAATTTCTTCCATGTCCTTCTCCTAACTTTTGATGACTGGCCAACCTATGACAGTCTTTGGTTCTGCATATGCATAATTCCAACCTTTGTCTCTATATTTATATGTTCTTTCTGTGTCTGTTGTCTTCTTTCCTGCCTCTTATTAAAACATCTGTAATTGGATTTAAAACCTTACTCTTCTCTCTAGATGCTTATTTTAATTATATCTGCAAAGGTCTTTGCTCCATATAAGGTCATACTCTGAGGTTCTGGGTGGACATATCTTTTGGGGAGACACTATTCAACCCACTACACTCCCACCCTCCATTGGAATAATTGTGAGGTATGTTCTATGTGGTTTCCCACTAGGCTCCCAAGGGAACAGAGCCTCAACTGACAACATAGACAAAAGCTCATTCTAGCACCTTTTATTGCTTTTCTGACTTCCACATCTTCGGTTTTCCTCCTATTAAACTTCTCTTTCTAGGGTCACGTCTCAAATAAACTATGACGAGTTCCTTTTGTAGGCTCTGCTTTCAGAGAATCCAAAGTGTGACAGGAAGAACCACTTGTATATTCAAGAGCATCCAGTTTTACAGATTTTACATGAGTAAGAATAAAACATGACTCATATTTGAGTTTATTTGTCTAAGCAGATGGCTTTATCTGAATTAATACAACCCCATTGTTCTTTATAAATGTGAACTCTCTGTAGGCTTTTCTGGCTGTTTTAGGTATCATCCACATTTTCCTTTTGTTTCTGTCATTATCTTCTAAACTTTCTGTCTTTAAAGGAATCTCGAAGCACAGTGAAAATCCTTACATTTTATCTTCTCAAGCTTAGCTATTCTTAGAAGTTTCAGGAAAGTGATTTTTAAATATTTTATCCTTCAAATTGATAATTTCTTTCAAAATGGGAATATAACTGTTAAAAGAAGCAGTTACAACTGGATATTACACTGCAACAATTTGAAGTATACTGTCTCTTTTCAATGGATTAAAAATTCTCTTAAGAAATAATAGTGGGCCTGGGTTGTTCAGTTGGTTAAGCATCTGACTCTTGATTTTGGCTCAGGGTCATGATCTCACGTTTCGTGAGTTCGAGCTCCACATTGGGCAGTGTGGAGCTTTCTTGAGACTCTCTCTCTCTCTCTCTCTCTCTCTCTCTCTCTACCCCCCACCCCACCTTCTCTCTCTCTCAAAATAAATAAATAAACTTTAAAAAAAAAAAAAAGAAATAGTAATGTCTCTCTCTCCAAATATGAAGAACCCAAGGAAATGAAATAGAGGGAATTAGAAAGTCACAGAAATTTTGCTGCTAAGCAGGTGTATTTATTTTCTGTTGCTTTTTGACAAATTACCCTAGTTTTAGCAGCTTTAAATAGCAGACATTTATTGTCTGACAGTTTCTACGGGTCAGGCATCCAGGCTTGGCATAGCTGGGCACTCTGCTCAGTGTCCCACAAGGCTGTAACCAAGGTGTCAGCCAGGAATGGGATCTCATCTGAGGCTCAGGGTCCTCAGGATGGGATCACATCTGAAGCATGTCTATGTGACCGTTGGCAGAATTCATTTCCTTCTATCTGTAGAAGCCAGAGAAACTTGCCCTCCAAATGCAGAAAAGGGCCAAGTTTCATTTTAAAGGGGTCACCAATTAGGAGGTCTACCCAGTTTAATCCCTCTTTTCATTAATTCACAGCCAAACTGATTAGGGACCTTAATTAATCTGTAAAACCCTTTTGCATTTACTACATAACATAATCTAATCATGGGTTTAAATTTCTGTTTTAGGTTTATGTGTTTTGTTTGTTTGTTTTGCCATATTCTGTTGGCTAGAAGCAAGTCACAGATTCTTCCCACACTTCAGGGAAAAGCATTATACAGGAGCATGACTCATTGAGAGTTGTCTTAGAACTCTGCTAACCACTGCTGGGTAAAAGTTATTTTAACACTTTATTCAGGGGCTTGGGGGAGGGAGATGATGTTACAAAGTCCAACCTGCTGAATGGTTGAATAGATATTCTGAGTAAGCCTCTCAGCTGACACAACTGAGATGCTGAATGAAGAGTTGTGATTTGTAAAATACACAACCATTTTATAACACAGCTTTACATTATCTTATAAAATCAATTATAAAGATATGCTAACTCCTAATAATTCCGCTTATAGGTATATACCCTAGAGACACTTTTCCATTCATTCACCAGGAGCCATCTACAGAAATGTCTAGAGAAGCACTGTCTACAATAGCCACACTTCCTCAAACTGGAAACAACCCAACTCTCTATGATCTGCAGAATATATAAATTGTGATTTATTTGTATAATGGAATTTCCATAGAGTACTGAAAGTGAATGGCCAACTGTGCAGTAGATACTGTGGTGTTCTGCTCAGATTCCCTCTTTAGGGCCAAGCACAATTCCCTTGCTGCTGGTAATAGCAGCTGCTGAAAGAGTATAGATGTGTTCTTTACTGGGAATTACACTCAGAAGCAAGGAATGATTCACCCAAGTTACTCCCTCTTCTAAAATGCAGTACTAATGATCAGCTTATGCTGTGATACCATAGCTCTGTTACTTTGCCTCTACTGGGGTCAGTTCTAAAGAGCAATCCCACCTCCAGGCCTTCCTGTAGGATTAACTGAACTCTCGTATATAATCATATTGTAAGTCAGCTTCTCCACCTGCTGGACCTGCCTTTCTTGCTTCCTTATAGATGTCTCTCTAGAGCTGTGTTGTCAAATACCGTAGCCCATTAGCTACATGAAGATCTTTAAATTTATATTTGAATTCATTCAAGGGGAGTCTGGGTGGCTCAGTCAGTCAAGCATCTGATTTCAGCTCGGGTCATGATCTCACAGTTAGTGAGTTCGAGCCCTGTGTCAGGCTCTGCAATGATGGCTCGGAGCCTAGAACCTGCTTCGGATTCTCTGTCTTCTTCTCTCTCTCTCTCTCTCTCTCTCTCTCTCTCTCTCTCTCTCTCTGCCCCTCCCCTGCTTGAACACTCTCTCTCTTTCAAAAGTAAATGAATAAAACATTTAAAAAGTTAAATTAATTCAAATAGTCAATAGTCATATGTGGCTATAGGCTATGGCCACTATATAAGGCAGTGTAGATATAGAACACTTTCACTATTACATAAATTTCCATTGGACAGCACTGCTTTAGAGAACTCTTAGGTAGAACTGCATGTGATTCTCCACCTCGGAATATTTCTAGGGACTCAACCTAAAATAAACTGTGACATACAGCACATATAAATCTGAAATACATAATGCCAAGGAAAAAGACCATGACACAGAAAAGCATATTCAGTATGATTCCACTTACATCAATTTAAAACCAAGTAAAATTAAATAGCTTCAAGTAAATAACTTATTAAAGTTTATTTATTTATTATTATTTTAAAATGAAATTTATTGTCAAATTGGTTCCCATACAACATCCAGTGCTCATCCCAACAGGTACCCTCCTCAATGCCCATCACCTCAGTTTATTCTCCCTCCCACCCCCATCAACCCTCAGTTTAATCTCAGTTTTTAAGAGTCTCTTATGTTTTGACTCCCTCCCTCTCTAACCTTTTTTTTTTCTTTCTTCCCCTCCCCCTGGTCTTCTGTTAAGTTTCTCAGGATCCACATAAGAGTGAAAACATAGGTATCTGTCTTTCTCTGTAGGGCTTTTTTCACTTAGCATACCACTGTCCAGTTCCATCCACGTTGCTACAAAAGGCCATATTTCATTCTTTCTCATTGCCAAGTAGTATTCCATTGTGTATATAAACAACAACACTTTCAACAATAGGCAAATTATGGAAAGAGCCTAAATGTCCATCAACTGATGAATGGATAAAGTTTATTTATTTGTGAGAGAGAAACAAAAAGAGAGAGACAGAGAGAGCAGGATCAGGGGAGAGAGGGAGAGAGGGAGAGAGGGGGAGGGATGAAGGGAGGGAGGGAGGGGGGGAGAGAGAGAGAGAGAGAGAGAGAGAGAGAGAGAGAGAGAGAGAGAGGAACCTAAGCACGCTCTGTGCTGTCATGAGCTGTAAGATCATGGCCTGAGCTTAAATCAAGAATTGGATGTTTAACTGACTGAGCCACCCAGGTGTCCCTCATTATTTTTTAAAACCTAAGTGTTTATGAGTTTTTCTTAAGATATTTTTCAAAATAAGAATTTAAGAAGTACTCTGGGCTCTTAATAAAAGGAGATTATTGAGAACAGGTACAAATAAGATAAAACCCACCAATATGACATATGACCATTATTAAGGAGTAAAAAACTGGAGGAAAACCATAGGTAAATCATGAGAATCCAGTAATTTCCCATGGAAATAAGATTAGAGATACCAAACAGAGTTGTAAGACCTATAATTTCATTACATCACATTGAAACTTTCTGTAAGATGTCTTATCCATAAGAGACTAGTTAACTAAGAACTACTGACAAGGCTCAGACCGTCAAAAGAATTTTGAGATGAGTTGGATATGTTTATTCAACTTGGGAACTTAACAGAGTGCCATGTTGATGACAAGAAGGGAGGATGGGTAGTGTTTTACTGACCTAAGGGCATCTGTTCTATACATTTCCTACAAATGGTTGATAATCATTCCAAGTAAAAAAATAATTAATGGACATTTACATTCTAATGAAGATTGATATTTTGTTTTTTAAGCTTGTGTCAATTGGATTTTTTAAAATTTAGATTTATTATGCTACTTATAAGAAATTTACATGCTTATACCTTATCCAGATACTAAGGTGAAAGATTCTTAGTATAGATCAAAAGCTGTAAATAGTCTTTGGAGTACTGGCTTGTAAAATGAAATCTATAAATAAAAAGATGACAAATGTCGTTTTAGATATCAGAAGGATCAACTAGAAAACACTAAATTCCTATTTTGTCAAAAGTAGATTAAAAGTCAAGATAGAGTCAGGGGTAATTTGAGAAGAATCAGCATTGAGGTACCTGCAAATGTTGTCATGATATGATATAACTGTGAGACTGCTCACAGTCCAAGAGTTGTAGAACTGAAAGGAGCCTTAGAGATTTCAAAGGCTATTTTTTCTCTAGGCTTAATGCAAGTAAGCAAACTGTATGCCTAAATGTCTTTATTTCCTTGTGAGGAATTTATTGATTATATGTAGTGAGCTAAATTGCTTGAGGGTAATTCAAGTTTCCAAAATTTATGTGAGACTTAGCAAAAATAGACAGTCACTAGGGTGCTGTTTTTCTAAAGCTGATTATTTATCAATGTTTAACAGCCATGCTAAATGGGGTCAGTAAAAGGATCAGGTATCAGTTGACTTCCATCTCCTACTGGTTTTTTTTTTTTTAATCTGTGCATAGAGGGAGATTCAAGTAGTTGATGAAAGCACTAAATAAATGCTGTTTATAGAAATGCCATGTGTTAGCTCTATAGCATTGCCATAATATACCAGTGATAATGACATAGAAAAGTTCAATGGCATTCAATACAACCAATGAGTTCATAAGAAACAAATGTTGTCTATTATTTCTTATCACCATTAAAAACATGAGTAGAGTATGCAGTCAACGCTGAGGATCTCTGACTAATCAGAGATTCTAATACAACCAACTATCATTTTCTTTAAAATAGTAGAAAATGTTAAGATCGATAACTAGAAAAGGACAGGCCCTCATATCCTTTTGGTTTTCCCCTTTATTTCCTCTTTGAGGCATGCAAGTTGACTGATCCAAGGGGCACTTTTCTTCATTGCTCATTCACCCAATAGAGGAAATATAAATCAGTGAAAATTTAATCAATAAAAAATAGAAAAGGAAAATCTAAGAATCTCAAACTAGATTAACTCATCAGCAAATAACCAAAGGAATGCTATGCTTTCTCCTTATCCTATCTTTAATTTTACAGCTGATAGCACCCATCTAGTATTTCCTTCTGGACTTATCAATTCATTGGGTAAACATAAAATTGGTGGTGCATTTTTTTAAATTATA
Source organism: Leopardus geoffroyi (assembly GCF_018350155.1). Lineage (NCBI taxonomy): Eukaryota > Metazoa > Chordata > Mammalia > Carnivora > Felidae > Leopardus > Leopardus geoffroyi. The sequence goes on from NC_059337.1 coordinate 50,232,570, forward strand.
TGGCTTCTTATTAATGCCTGAATCGTTACTTACGAATTTACTGTTGCATAGGGAACAGTGATCCAAATAGTCAATTACCAATTTAGTTGTAAATGTGGCTTGCAATAAGCAAGTGAAGAAAAGAAAGGGATTCAGCAAAGGCATTATTTCTGTTGAGGGAGAAAAATCTCCAAATTAACCTTGCCTGAAATTACCGCAGTTCAAAACTAACAACATTAAAATGAAATAAAAAGGTAATACCCCACCATTCAACTGGTGGACCAACATTCAAAATTCAACTTTTCTTTGGTTCATAATCCTTTAACCTACACTATCTATTTATGTAATTTTCTTGTGGATGTAAAAACACAACTTTATTACTTGTAATTAGACAAAACCCTTTTTTTCCTTCATTTGTAGCTCTGGTAAGTCCTTATAAGGTATATTTGAACAAATCATTATTTCATGAAAGAGATTATTCTAATGACAAATGGAAGAGAGGATTATAGTTGTTGTGCTGTTATTTTTAATTAAAAAACTATAGTTGAAATAAATTTATAGTTGTTCAGCACAGTAATGCCATACTGACTCATTTATTCTCTGGACTTAATGAAAAAGACTGCTCAACCTTAATAATAATAGAAGAATCATATTAAAAAGTTCTGTTTAACAAATGCCTACTCTGTTTCAGTTTCTAAAACAGGAGCTTTGCAGTCATGACAGACATTTAACACAATTGCTTATGTAATTATTGACCTAGATCTATTTTATATAACAGAAAACCAAATCTCCCTTGCTGCAAAAATCATCTGCATTGAATGTAAATACCAGGCATACAGCAGGCACTCATTGAGGAGTTTTTAAGATAACAAAAAGGAATTGGTTGTCAGAATCATTATGTTTTAGGGGCAGGTGTTGGGAGAAGAAGTGAGGCTTAGGCAAGTTAAACAACTTGTTTAGGTAACACTGCTTAACCAGTACTCAAAACCCATTTTGTCAGGAGAAGTAAATACACAAAGTACCATGTATTGTTTCACAGAAGAGATTACATTTGACTTGGTTATATAAAGAAGGTCTGATAGTGAACAAACTACCAAGGCACAGGGACAGGGTAAAAGCAAACACATCCTGACTGTCACAATAGTAAAAAGGACATTTCTTAGATCTGTGAACAATCCATTCTATAGATAATACTGTTCTTGAATAATGAGTTTCAAGTAATAAAAGTTTCAAGTAATGGGCCATCTGTGGCTTAATGGAGATAAAACAATATAAGGCAAAGTATCAGTGGTAAGAAACACTTGTTAATATTTACTGGAACGCAGGTCTGGAACTAGGGTGAAATAAGCCTTGAGTGGAAAACTTAAGAGTCAATCCTACACTTGTACAATCCAGGGGATCTTATCCTACTGGAGCTGGTCCAACTCAAGTGTTGTAAACAGTGTGAATTTTCAATAGTCGCTCTAAGTTCCAGAGCTGTGTTTTTCAACATGAAGCCACTAGTCAAATGTGGCCATTTAAATTTAAATAAAATTAAAATTTGGTTTCTCAACTTCTCTAGCCACAGTAGCTATAATTTCTTGAATCATTTGCATTTTCCCTTTAGAAACTTTTCAATATTTATTTTGAATTCATTCATTCGTTCCACCAGTATTATTGAACATATAACAAGTATAAGGCACTGCATATAGGTGGGGAAGAAGAAGAAAGGTATTCTCAGAAATGAATCTGATGCAAATCCTTCTACCAAAGGGCCTATGGTGTAATAGGTAAGCTAAGACTTGCAAAAAATAACAATAATAGGAAGTGAAACTATTCCCAAGTAAGAAGTCAGACTGAGGAGAAATTATTTACTGTGAGATCTATCAAGAAATCTTTATACTTTTAATTTTTTGAGGAACCTCCACACTGTTTTCCAGAGCGGCTACACCAGTTTGCATTCCCACCAACAGTGAAAGAGGGTTCCGGTTTCTCCATATCCTCTCCAGCATCTATAGTCTCCTGATTTGTTCATTTTAGACACTCTGACTGGCGTGAGGTGATATCTGAGTGTGGTTTTGATTTGTATTTCCCTGATGAGGAGTGACATTGAGCATCTTTCCATGTGCCTGTTGGCCATCTGGATGTCTTCTTTAGAGAAGTGTCTATTCATGTTTTCTGCCCATTTCTTCACCGGATTATTTGTTATTCGGGTGTGGAGTTTGGTGAGTTCTTTATAGATTTTGGATACTAGCGCTTTGTCTGATATGTCATTTGCAAATATCTTTTCCCATTCCATTGTTTGCCTTTTAGTTTTGTTGATTGTTTATCTACCCTATGACCCAGCAATAGCATTGCTAGGAATTTACCCAAGGGATACAGGAGTACTGATGCATAGGGGCACTTGTATCCCAATGTTTATAGCAGCACTTTCAACAATAGCCAAATTATGGAAAGAGCCTAAATGTCCATCAACTGATGAATGGATAAAGAAACTGTGGTTTATATACAAAATGGAATACTATGTGGCAAGGAGAAAGAATGAAATATGGCCCTTTGTAGCAACGTGGATGGAACTGGAGAGTGTTATGCTAAGTGAAATAAGTCATACAGAGAAGACAGATACCATGTTTTCACTCTTATGTGGATCCTGAAACTTAACAGAAGACCATGCGGGAGGGGAAGACAAAAAAAGGTTAGAGAGGGAGGGAGCCAAAACATAAGAGCCTCTTAAAAACTGAGAACAGGGGCACCTGGGTGGCTCAGTCAGTTGAGCGTCCAACTTCAGCTCGGGTCATGATCTCACAGTTTGTGAGTTCGAGCCCCGCATCAGGCTCTGTGCTAACAGCTCAGAGCCTGGAGCCTGCTTCACATTCTGTGTCTCCCCGTCTCTCTCGGCCCCTCCCCTGCTCATGCTCTGTCTCTCTCTGTCTCTCAATGAATAAACATTAAAAAAAAATTAAAAAAAAAACTGAGAACAAACTGAGGGTTGATGGGGGGTGGAAGGGAGGGGAGGGTGGGTGATGGGTATTGAGGAGGGCACCTGTTGGAATGAGCACTGAGTGTTGTAGGGAAACCAATTTGACAATAAATTTTATGTTTGAAAAATAAATGAATAAAAAAATAAAAAGACATCTTTATAGATAAATAGTATTTAAATTGAGACTGTCAGCGTAGGTAGAGCTGGAACATGTGAATATAGTAACAGGAAAGCTTTATTGAAAAAAAAAGGCAGAAAAGGAAGAAAATGTGAACCATATAGGAGAGGATCTGTTTGGTTTGCTTTGAATATAAGATGTATGGGAGTTGGTATGCTTTGTTATGTTTTCTTGGTAACTTCTGATAACTTTTAAGAAATAGTTTTAATATAAAGATTCACTATCAAAGCTTGAAATTAATAAGTAATCATTATGTTATTAATAGCTCATCTCATGCATAATCAACTTTCATGATTGTAAGGTCATTTTTAGCTCCTAAGGTTCATGAGAAAACAGCAACACTAGAGTGCAATAATTCTTGATCTAAGTGGGTCTTAGGGAATAATGTCCTGCTTTGTTTTCTGTTAACTTTAGTGCCTTGCAGCACTTAGATAACTGAGTGTATCAAACGCATACAATCGAGTGCTTTCCGAATACGTCATTAAGACAGGTTGGTTATTTTTCAGAGAAATGAAGAAAAATATCTTCTATGGATTTTCTGTACAGTGTTTGTGAGCACTGAGGCACTATGCCACAATAAAACACCATCCGTTTGCAAGTTGATGGTTAACAGAGATATCACTCAGAGACTTCCTCTTCTTATCAATGTGTCAGACTTGTTTCTTCCAGCAAACTGGAATTAGAATTGCTGCCTATATCCTGAGTCAAACAATTAGTCATTTTCAAACCAATTAACAGATAATATTTATGATTCTAGCACACAAACCATGTAGAACCAAGATACCAAAAAGAACAACAAAAAACTACAGGTACAAGGTAGAGATGTGTGTGTGTGTCTGTGTGCACATAAGTAAAATAATAAAATGTTTTCAGACAAGAATGCTTTTTACCTCAGGGATCTAACTTTGGGCTAGGGGATAAATCTCAGGGAAAATACAAAGCAGGATTAAAATCCACATCTGTAAAGCCATAAGGGAAATCTGGAAGGGCTAAACATAAGTACCCTAAGCTGTCAGCTTCTTTGTAACATTTTGCCATGTTATGGAACGAAATCTGTTGTACAGCAGGTGGGAAATGCATCAATAAAATTATATGTAGATGAACATGAGTAATTAATTCTGAATAATAGGATAGTCATAATTAAAAGATGCTTTTAAAGTAAAAATAAGGTCTTTGTATCTGAGGGAGTGATGCTTGATCTCAAATGGAGCCATTAATAACAACAGGAAATAACACACAGGCAATGTCCTAAAGTGCTTTTCTACTATGGAACGACTAGCCAAATCCTCCTAGACTACTTTTACCTATAATGCTTCAAAGGTCATACAAGTTAACATAATTCTAAATACCTTCAAAGTGCAGAACACTGGTACATTTTTCGTCCTTTAGAAAAAACCAGTATTTTTACAACTGAATAAGATGAGCAGTCTAAGCGCTAATCCTTCATAAAACACAGTGTAACAGAACAAGTCCTAAAGAATGTTTCACTGTGGTCACAAGGATGGAGCTGCTTCTGGGAGTCCAGTGTGAGCAACGGGACAAAGGGGAGCTTAAGAAATTTGTCACATGAGCAATGACCAGAAAGACACTCTTCTCATAAAGGCTGAGTCTCCCAGTACTTATAGCTGACATGTAAAATTGTAAATTAATATGGATTTCTATGCAGATTGCTATGTAATGCAAAGGATATCTTGCAAATAGAAGAAATAAATTTGAATAAATGAAAAATACTTTAGTGCAGTGCTCATGGGCAGTGCCCAGAGAATCACCCTTCCCCCATGGTATTATGAAGATGATGAAGAGATTTCTGGTGGGCACAGTGAACTTAGCTTCTGGAGGTGAGCAGACTAAAGTGGGGAGAAGGGTACAGAGGAAGGAGCTCAGTGAGGTCACTGAATTTAGTTAAGTCAGGAACAGAGCAGGAACAGCTAAGACTGAGAGGGTCATTAAAACAGTCTAGGGCTGCGACAGAGAACAGTTTAAGGCTCGGGATGGGATCTCCTCTGTCAGGCAAAAAAGAAATGTCAGCCAAATTTAGAATGGAGAGGCTGCACCATCTCAGTAGCTAGATTCTTTGCAATTCAATCAAAACTACTGCTCCAGATGTGGTGCTAGGAACAGCAATGGCATGTGGAATTGGAGTAGCCTGCATAGTGGTTATGACCCAGTTGGATTGGTCTTACGTCCAGCCAAAAGTGGTCCTAGTATGCTAGAACGCATTTCTGGTATGCATGACCGCATCTCACGCATGGTTTTCTAGTTCACACCACTACTGATCAGCAAGAATCAATCACTAGACAAGTGTGCTACCAGCACTTTCTAGAAACAAATTACATTAAGTAAGGTCCATGAAGTCACCTAAGGAGGGACACACTTAGGACAATCAGTACTACATTACATTTCCAATGTCTTGAGGTGAACCTTAGATCTGGTACCTCTATTTTCCATAAAAGTTTTAGACTTTTTTATTTAGATTCGTATCAGTTTGCTTCCATAAAAGAAGTTACTAAATTGAATTTATACTGTCCGTCACTAAAAGTACAAACTGTTATCAGGTCAATCAGATTACAAGAGCATCTGCCACTCAGAAGATGAAAGGAAATGAATCTGAATGTGAACAAAATAGCATTAAACCTCAGTAGGCTCCCTATGCTTGAGAAAAATGAACACTGAAATAGGGCTCTACTCAAATACCAAGAGCACAGGACTTTCATGGAAGCTGATGCCTTTCCCTCTCACAGCAGCTCTGAGTATAATTACTTACAAATAAAATATGATTTTCATCTCAAAAACTGAACCATTTTCAGGCAGTTTACTTTTTTTCATTCAGGTCAGTTTTCTAATACTCAAGGAGCCACCTAATTCACTTAGGTCCAGCTATATCAAATAGATAACGTCACGGTTTATACTCTTTAAGTATCAAGATACATGTATTCAATTTTCTCCCATAGATCCTATCACTTCTTCTTTCACACCACATCAGTTAAGCAAAAATCTCTTTCTCATGTTTTGCTCTCCAGTGATACGTAAAGATCAAGATGGAGTTTTTAATCAGCATTCAGGGCTCAGAGTATGGATACTAAGTTGATGTAACTTCAGCCAAAATGAAAGAAACAAAAAAAATTTTTTTTTTAATTTTCCTTTACAAAAAGGTATGATTCCTGCTGGATTTTTTAATACCCTGAAAATGCATTTGATTTTCTCTTACTTTTTATGAACACCTACAGTTATCCAGGATCCTCAAGTTAGAAACCCTTATTTAAAAGATGAGGTTTGGGGCGCCTGGGTGGCGCAGTCGGTTAAGCGTCCGACTTCAGCCAGGTCACGATCTCGCGGTGCGTGAGTTCGAGCCCCGCGTCAGGCTCTGGGCTGATGGCTCAGAGCCTGGAGCCTGTTTCCGATTCTGTGTCTCCCTCTCTCTCTGCCCCTCCCCCGTTCATGCTCTGTCTCTCTCTGTCCCAAAAATAAATAAACGTTGAAAAAAAAATTAAAAAAAAAAAAACAATAAAAGATGAGGTTTGGGCCACCTGGGTGGCTCAGTCAGTTAAGTGTCTGACTTCAGCTCAGGTCCTGATCTCACAGTTTGTGGGTTTGAGACCCACGTTGGGCTCTGCACTGACAGTGTGGAGCCTGCTTGGGATTCTCTCTCTCTCTCTCTCTCTCTCTCTCTCTCTCTGCACCTCCCCCACTTGTGTGCATGATCTCTCTCTGCGTGTCTCTCTCTCTCTGTCTCAAAAATAAATAAACATTAAAAAATAAAAGATAAGACTTTACTCTTTCCGTATGCATTATTCTTAGTCAACATACCCTGAAGACCTAGAGTATATTTTCATGAATAAATTATTTCATCAAGAACAAGTCAGGATCTATTAGAAAATGAACTTAAGCTGGATTACCCAAATAGCCCATTAGCTGCTCTCCTTGCTTCTAGTCTCAACCCTCCGATTAATTCTCTATTCTGCAGCCAGACCCTTCTTTATAGAACACAAATCTGATCATGCCATGTTTCTACTTAATATTTTAGAAGCACTGCATTTCCTTCAGAATAAATCCAAACTCCTTAATTTAGCTTACGAAGCATCTGCTTTTCTCTTCAGTCTCATCTGATTTCACCAGTACTGCTTTCACTATTACTACTATTAAAAGATTTGTGATTAAGCCTCATGACCAGATTGGCACTGTGGCTGGTCACTGTTGTTCCAGCTTTCGGTTCTGGGAAGGATGCAACCCCCTCATAAGCCTCTGAGGTTTTGCATATGGGCAGCCCTCCTTCATTTTGCAATGATCTCTCTTGACTCTTCTCCCTCGCCATATGCCATCCTTCTTTTTCCTAATACACCCTGCTTGCTTAACTCTTACTTATTCTTTATATTCTTTCTTACTTTTTATATGTGTTCTTGGAAGTCACTTCTTCATGAAAGCCTCCAATGATCCCCTTTAATCCCTTGCAGGGCAGTATTTGAGCCTCCTCTGTGTTCACAAAACACTCCATCTTTTCTTTCTGACAGTTCTTTCTACACTGTATCATAATTACCCTTTGAGTTTTGGGTACATCAGGGATTCTCAAACCTGAGTATCAGAATCACCTGTAAATGAAAATACAGAATGCTAGATCCCAGCCTTAGAGTTTCTGATTCAATAGCGCGCGCGCGCGCGTGTGTGTGTGTGTGTGTGTGTGTGTGTGTGTGTGTGTAGGGGCTGGGTGGGGTGCTCTGATGTGCATTTCTAAGTTCCCAAATAATGTTGATGTTACCGGTCTATGACTATACTTTGTTAACTGCGCAGTGGAAAATGAACTTCAAAAGCGAGGCTTTGAGTTATTCACCTTGGCATCCTAGCATCTATCTTAGTGTCTTATACACAAATTTTTCATTGTGTGGATTGACAAATTTGGAGGGCTTAAACCACCTCACACATAGAGATAATGGTGAAGTAAGAAAAAATTTATCTTTGGGGCTTCCCTTGCTCAATATTTACCAGATTTCCTAGTATTTCTTTCTTTTTAATTTTTTTTTATTTTTTTAAGGTTTCTTTATTTTTGAAAGAGAGATAGAGTGCGAGTGGGGGAGGGGCAGAGAGAGAGGGAGACACAGAATCCGAAACAGGCTCCAGGCTCTGAGCTGTCAGCACAGAGCCCGACGCAGGGCTCGAACTCACGGACCGTGAGATCATGACCTGAGCCGAAGTCGGCCGCTTAACCGACTGAGCCACCCAGGCGCCCCCAGATTTCCTAGTATTTCAACATCTACCATGGTCACCACTATGTTTTCACACAAATTTTCAACATTTAAATTGATTAGGAGAATAACCTAGAGTGCACATTGTTCAAATAGAATGTCTCCCCCCCTTTTTTTTAACTAAGAGTCAAATATCTTCAAACAACACCATAATTAGCATAGCCAATCCTATATGGCTTTTGATAATAACTGAAAAAACATTAAAATTATTTCTAAAAGGCAAAATATGTTTTTTTTAAGAAAGTGCTATGCTAAGAACAAATGCAATTTATGTGGAAAACCACAGCATAGTTTCTTGAAAGGATTAAAGCATTTGTGTGTGTTTGTACTCCCCTGCCTCAGCTTCCCCAGTTATTCCTGGTCATTTTTCCCTAAAAAGTTTATACCTACCAATTTATCTATTTTTAAAATAACTTTGGAGGCTTCAAATTTTTTAAAGTATATGAACTTGAGGAAACCTCTTTTAATGTCTTCTTTGTTTTTTAAAACATTTATTAGTGTACAAAAATCTATGAGGAACTGCATAGTTTTAACTAGTAAAATTTAGGGCTTGGGTGTTTTGTTTTGTTTTTGTTTTTAGAATTTCAGATAATGAGGTAAGAATAGAAATAAAAAATTTTATTCCTAAACCTATTTTAACAATTCTTTTCACATTTGCTATGTCACAAAAGCAATTTACAGAAATATTTGTTAGATACTAAAACAAGTCTTTTTTTTTTAAACAGTATTCCACACTATATTTTAAAAAGAAATGGATGGAATACAAAGCAAAGCACTATTGGTTGATTTGATTCTGCAGTGTAATTCATACTTCACTTTTTTTCCAAAGTTGCTGTAAAACATTACTGTAAAACAATGTTTCCATGACAACTTACATCATAACAAACTCCAGATGAGGCACAAATTTAAACATGAAGAAACTATCAAAATTCTAGATAAAAAAAAACGGGATCAGATTTTTACAATCATCGCAACATAGGGAAAGTATTGCTCAATAGGATATAAACTCTAGAGGCTATAAAATGAAACACCTAACAAAGTAATTTAAAAAGTATACACATGGAAAATGCTAAAAGCAAAATAAGAGAGGATAGGACAGAAATTATGTTGGCAGCACTTATCAAGACAAAGATCAATTTCCTTAATAGAGAATGATATCCTATAGATCAAAAATCCATAAACCAATAAAAAAAATGAACAAAACTTTGATGAGGCATGAATTGGCTTTTTAACACATGAAAAGTATTTAAACCTCATCGCTAATAAGGTAAATTCAAGTTAAAAGTCCTCAGTGATAATTTATTATATTTATCATATCAAGAAGCAAGTGAAAAAAAAACAACTTTAGTAGAACAATGTATTAGGGAGATGTGGAGGAAAAGTCTTTTTATATGTTACTAGAGAAACTGAAAATTATTAAAACCTCTGTGGAGAATAATATTCCAGTATCTATCAAACATTACAAATCTGTATGTCTTTTGTTCTATCAATTACACCTCTTGAACTTTCACAAATTACAAAGTGATGTGTCTAAGGTTCTTTTCCAGCATTGTTTGTAATAATACAACATTAGGGGAAAAAAACCTGAATTTCTATCAGTGGGGCAGGTTAATGAAATTATGAAACAGCAATCCAATGGAATTCTGTACATAAAAAAGTGAGTATTTTGTGCATTGATATAAAGCCATCTCAAAGATACATTGTGCAGTGAAAGTACAGTATAGTTTTTATGCTATTTGTGGAAAAAAGGGGATAATGCATATATATGTATATGTGCATATCTGTATATAAACACCATAACTATGGTTACCTGGAAAGGATATATACTTGTATGTGAGTATACCATCTTTGAAAGGATGCATAGCAAAGTGAAACTATTGTTTATTTCCAGGGAGAGAAAGTGGAGAACTGAGTATTTGAGAACAGGATGAGCAAGATAATTTTCATGTATACTCTTTTTTAAAATACCCTTCCATGGAAACCAATTTGACAATAAACTTCATATATTGAAAAAAAAAAAAAAAGAAATATGATATAAAAAAAAATAAAAAATAAAAAAATAAGAAGACAAAAAAATAAAATAAAATAAAATACCCTTCCAATTATGTAGCTAATGAATATATTACTGAATAAAAATAAATAGAATTTGAATGAAAAGCAAAATGAAATCAGAATTCAAGTTCGATTCAGCGATAACCAAGCATGATTCCTTGGCTGCATGATGGTGAAAATAGTTTCAATTGTTTCCTCTCTTTGATTTTTTTTTTTATTTTAGGTTATATCTTATACAAATTTTTTTTAAGTTATATCTTTTTTTTAATTTTTTTTTTTTTTTAATTTTTTTTTTTTCAACGTTTATTCATTTTTGGGACAGAGAGAGACAGAGCATGAACGGGGGAGGGGCAGAGAGAGAGGGAGACACAGAATTGGAAACAGGCTCCAGGCTCTGAGCCATCAGCCCAGAGCCTGACGCGGGGCTCGAACTCACGGACCGCGAGATCGTGACCTGGCTGAAGTCGGGCGCTTAACCGACTGCGCCACCCAGGCGCCCCTAATTTTTTTATTTTAAGTTATATCTTTTTTTTTTTTTTTAATTTTTTTTTTTCAACGTTTATTTATTTTTGGGACAGAGAGAGACAGAGCATGAACGGGGGAGGGGCAGAGAGAGAGGGAGACACAGAATCGGAAACAGGCTCCAGGCTCTGAGCCGTCAGCCCAGAGCCCGACGCGGGGCTCGAACTCACGGACCGCGAGATCGTGACCTGGCTGAAGTCGGACGCTTAACCGACTGCGCCACCCAGGCGCCCCTATTTTAAGTTATATCTTATACAAAAATTTCCATCATTGATCTTTGAGTTGTTTCTCTTGAATAACAGCAGAGTTCAGATTTTCCTTGAGTTGAGAATGCTGTTTTGACTTGTACAACCTTGATCCTTCTACCACTTCTGAGAGAAACCTATACGGCAGCTATGTCACCAAAAGAAGGAACAGACAGTGAAGTACATTTCAAGCAGTAGCAATTATGATGGAGTTTCAATGCCCAGTTTAATTACAGAGCATATCCCAGTGTTTTCAAATACCTGGAAGATGCTCTGTGAGCAGATGAAGAGAAACAGTATATACATTGCATAGAGAGCCTAATGGGGCAAAAAAAAAAAAAAAAAAAAAAAAACACCTGTGTATTTTGTGCATTATAATCCCTTCCTTATTGGGCTAACAGTTAGAATCACTATAAGGAGCACTGAATCAAAATACTGTTTTAGTGCATGGTGTTCATGGTCTTTTAGCACAAACCCCTGCAACCAGGAGTAAATTTAGCCCAAAACAAGTATTAAAGAAAAGGAGAAGTTTCTGAATATTTATGAGTAAGGTGATTCACAAATACAATCTAATTTAATCTGTACAGCAATCCTACGAGGTAGTTCTTTATCCCCTTTGGCCAAATGAAGAAATTAAGGCTTAGAGAAATTAATAACTTGTCCAAGATTCACTATCTTCATAGTTGATTGGTAGTGCTAGCAGGGGTGGGGAGGAGTCTATTTGAATCCAGATGCATTTGACATCAAAACTTTATCTTTTCTTAAGACATGGCTACTGCTTGCCAAAAATGGAACAATCTTCTCTGCTAACATAAAAGAAAGCCATATATGATCTGGCTCCTTCATCCTGGCCCAGACACCACCCCAGTTTTCCAATATGGTGATATTCTCCCAGGATTTTTTATGAGACTGCCTTGTGTTTGAAGCATTGGACTGAATCAATAGTGTAGCTAGGGTAAGAACCAGGAACAGAGCCCTGGGAACTCCAACATTTAAAGGCCTGTAGAGGAGAGAGGCTGCCAAAACGTCCAGAAAGGAACAGCCAGCAAAGTTGGAGGACACCAGACAAAGATGGCAAACACTTAGAAAATAAACTTTTTTCAGGAATCATGGAGTGGTCAAGAGTTACAAATGCTACTGAGAGGTTGAGTAAAGTGAGGACAGAGAACTGATCAATGGTTTAGGTAAAATCTAAATAACTTGTGATCTCGTTAAGATAGTTACATAGAGGGTAACCGAAGCACAACTGAGTTGAGTTTACTTTACCTCTTTTGCTGAGACAAAAACTAAAACTGCTTATAGTGTTGGCACATGACAAGAACTCAACAAAATTAACTACTGTACATTTGTGAATGAATGAGTTACTTTTTTATATTTTTTTCCCCATATGGCACAGAGAACTCATAGCCATCTTCCTATAGGTTTTGGGATGCTTCCCTCTGGTAACTTATACTGGTGCAAAAAAAAAAAAAAAAAAAAAAAAAAAAAGAGAGAAAAGAAAAAGAAAAAAGAAAAAAAGTGACAGAGAGAAGGAGAGAGAATCCCAAGTAGGCCCTATGCTGTCAGCACAGAGCCGGATGTGGGGCTTGATCTAATGAGCCATGAATGACGACCTAAGGTGAAATCAAGAGGTGGATGCTTAACTGACTGAGCCACCCAGGCACCCCTCACTAAATGAAATTTTAAAAGTAATAAAACACAGTACAAACAGAGTTTTTAATAATAGATTTTAAAGAATGATAAGGAAACTAAACATTTCTATGGAGAGCCACGTAGCCTATTTGAGGAAAAAAAATTCAGCGAAGAAATAGAGAAAGACACCAATTCATTTCTTTATGAGATTCTATTATCTTTTAACCTGTTCTAGGGACAGCAAGAGAGATTGGATTACTGGATTATGACACTCTACACTGCTTTGCTAATCATGAATTAGAGAATGTATAGAGACACCACTTAGAGGTGATGGTTAAACAACATAAGTACTGTAGAAATTAGTAAAATTGATTATTGTATATTTGTTTTATACCTTCTCTTTGATACTATTCAGAAGTGCTGGGAGCTTTAAAATAAATCTACTACTAAGAATAAGGCTCTTTCTCATAAAGGAAATTATGTCTAATGAACACACTATATCCCATTTTATTAATGTGATATCATTTTATTCACATGAGTTTATTTTTGCTGATGATAAACCAAAACAATATGATCCAAAATATATTTAAGAGTGTTTACCCTGCCTATAAATGGACACACACACACACACACACGCTCCATAAAGGAAATACATAAATTTATATATTTATATAAATATATATTCCTATTTATAATATAGAACGCTAAAGCAAGTTTCCTGGAAGGCTGCAAATACTGATATTTTTTAAGTGCATCAGACATAACCATATGTGGACTTTTAAAATGGTTCAGAGTTCCTGATATCCTCCTTTAGAATTCCAAATTTGCCTTTAACCTAACATTTGTATTTCAGTAAAATTACTGAGTAAATGATATTCTGACTTGAATTCTATCTTCAGTATATGTCTCTCTTTTAATTATATTTCTGCACTGTTCTCTAATTTACCAGATACTTACAAACATCTCTTTCTGATTTAAGGATTTTAAAGTTACTCATTCATTCACAAATATATACTAATTAAAGTTGTTTGGTTCTAGACTAGAAAGTAAAAATACTGCATTTGTTTTAGAGATGAAAAAAGTTACACCACTGAGTAATTTCTTTGATACATCTAGCTGGTGAGCACTAGCATCACAAATGGAAACAAAAGTATTAGGGTTTTAATGTGAATGCATTGTAAACAGAAATCACAACTATTATATACTATTTTTGGAAAGCCTATTGTATGTGAACGTTATACCATGTATGAAGAATTCATTAGTGAGCAAGAGAGACAAAATTCCTACTCTGATGAGTTTACAAACTGTTCCACTATCTTTTCTCCTCTATGATCTTAATTGTTTTATTATTTTACTAATGATTCAGTAGTGTCACTAACATCTACCTATTGTTCTCTCTAAAACTAATATTAAGAATTCAGTAAATTCTGGGAATCTAGGAAAGAGTTGCCTAATCCTTGAAAAATAATATAGACAATTAGGCAAGATTTAAGATTTCTTACATACTATAGCTCTTTGAAATTTTATTTTCAGTAGAAGTTTCTTTTATTCTTATATAGATACTTGTCAAAAAGAAAAACGTTTAGGAAACAGCAAAGACTCAAGGAAGATGGCAGAGTAAGAGCATCCTAAGCTCCCTTTGACCCATGAACACACTAAAGTAAAAGCTACCTTTATGCACTCTGGAAATGACCTGAATATAGGCAGAACAGATATTCTACAGCTAATAATGGTGAGAAAAATCACTCTAAAAAGGCTAGGAGGTCAGAGACTCAGATGCAACCTAAACCCTCAGTGTGAGTAACCACAAATGGGTTCCCTTTCCACAAGGCAAAGGGAGGGGATCAGACCACACAGAGGCACCTCTGGCACTGGAGACCCACACTGGGAAGATGAGTTCCCTTAACATCTACTTTTGAAAACCAGGGGGTGTTAACTAACGGAGCTTTAAAAATCAGCTAGGCTTAACTCTGGAGAGGTCATAGGAAATGAAGTACTTACCCTTAAAGCGTCAGCATACTAAATAACTCAGCCCCGGATGCAACACAGAAGCAGAAGTTTGAAAAGTGCCTAGGCTATATGTGGAGGAGATTTATTAACTGATCTTCAACAGGTTCCAAATGGGCAGGGATCTGAAACAGATTTCACTGGGAACAAAATGCTAGGGAGCCACATTTCTCTTCCCTCCCCCGTCCCAGCCTAGAGAGCCAGAGGCTTGCAGGAGGCAGATCTAACATTTTCCATCTACCTTGCTAGCACAGTGTGCCCCACTCCAGCATTTCCTTGTGGACCCAAACCATCTAAACAGCCCATCTAGGGAGGTATTCCTCCAAAGCAACTCATGAACTGCCATAACAGGCAGGTAGGCTCAGCCAGCACAGGCACCACACAAAGTAACTCCTATTCTAGGGAAGAGAGGAGACAACCCCACAAAGTAGTGCACCCACAGTTCCTACAGCTGTGCCTCTTAGTTGGCTGTGCAGGGAGCAAGCCCTGCTCTTGGGTGTGACTGCAGCTATGACAGTTAGGCTAATTGCCAGCTCTGCCCACCAACTAGTCTTCAGTGGCCTCTGCCATTCCTGTCAACATCAATGTGAGCCAACTCTGTCCAGTGCACCCACAACAGGCAATGTTGTGCACCCACAACATTGTAGTTGGTTTGGTTAAAGGTAAAAATACAAATCAGCCTCAAAGTAAGGTACCTGTAGTCCACACTGGGGATACTCCAGAGTGCCTGCTTCTGGTGACTAGGGGCAGGGGATTGTACTATATGACACTACAGGACCTCTTGTACACAAGGCCACCACTTCCAAGACCGGGACATGTAGCTATCCTACCTAACATATAGCAACACAGAGAGTTTGACAAAAGAAGAGACAGAGGAATATGTCCTAATGAAATAAGACAAGATCACAGTAAAAGTGCTAAATAAAACAGAAATAAGCAACATGCCTGAAAAGAATTCAAAGTAATGGTCATAAAGACATCCACTGGACTTGAGAAAACATTGGGTGAACTCTGTGAGAAATTCAAAAAAGGAGTTAGAAAATATTAAAAAGAACCAATCAGAGCTGAATACCTCAGCAGCTAAAATGAAACATACACTAGAGGGAATCAACAGATTAGAAGATATAGAACAAGAAGCAGCAATCTGAAAGAAAGGACAATCGAAAGCAATCAAGTTGAACAGCTAAAAGAAAAATAAATAAATGAGAATATGTTAAGGGAACTCAGTGACATGGTCAAGTATAATAACATTTGCATTATAGGGATCCTAGACAGAGATGAGAAAGAAAAGGGAGCAGAAAACTTATTTCAAGAAATAATTGCTGAAAACTTTCCTGATCAGGGAAAGGACAGACATCTGGGTTCAGGAAACACAGACAGACTCCAACAAGAGTAACCTAAGGATATCTATGCCAAGACACAAAAGAATTAAAATGACAAGGGAAGGGGCACCTGGGGGGCTCAGTTGGTTAAGAATTAAAATGGCAAGGGGCACCTGGATGGCTCAGTCAGTTAAATATCCAACTTTGGCTCAGGTCATGATCTCACCAGTTTGTGAGTTTGAGCCCCTTGTCCAGCTCTGTGTTGATAGCTCAGAGCCTGGAATCTGCTTCGGATTCTATGTCTCCCTCTTTCTCTGCCCCTCCCCCCCCCCTGCTTGCTTTCTTTCTGTCTCTCTGTCTCAAAAATAATAAACATTAAAAAAAATTAAATAAGACTTAAAATGGCAAAACATAGAGAACTGAGGGTTGATGGAAGGAAGGTGGGTAGGGGATGGGCTAAATTGTGATGGGTATTATGGAGGGAACCTGTGTTGAGCACTGGGTGTTTTATGTAAGGTATGAATCGTTAAATTCAACTCCGAAAAGCAATATTACACTATATATTAACTAACCAGAATTTAAATAAAAATTTGAAAAAATAAAATGGCAAAATGTACTGATAAAGAGAGAATTTTAAAAGCAGCAGGTGGAAACAGTAACACACAAAGGAAACCCCATAGGGCTATCAGCTGATTTTTCAGAAAAAGCTAGGCATGCCTGATGGGAATGGCATGATATTTTCAAAGTGCTGAAAGGAATAAAGTCTACAACCTAGAATACTCAGCAAGGTTATCACTCAAAACAGGAGAGAAAGTTTCCCAAAAAATAAAAGTTAAAGGAGTTCTTCACTGCTACACTAGCCTTGTGAGAAATGTTAAAGGAGATTACTTAAGAGAGGGAAAAGACCGTAAGTAGAAATAAAATTATTTTTAAAAATTGCACAGGTAAAAGCAAACCTATACTAAAGGTAGAAGGTTAATCATTTATAAATCCATTATGGAAGTTAAAATATCAAACTAGTGAAATCAATAATATCAACCAACATCACTGAAGGAATAAACAAAAAAAGGAAAATATGTCAGATAAATAAAATTTGGACAGGGATGTAAAAATATCATGCTTATAGAATGGGTTTGAATTTAAGCAACCATCACTTTGTGAAAAAAAATTTAGTATTTATTTTTATTTTTTGATAGAGAGAGCATGAGCAGGTGAGAAGCAGAGAAAGAGGGAGACAGAATCTGAAACAGGCTCCAGGCTCAGAGCTGTCAGCACAGAGCCCAAGGCAGGGCTCGAACCCACAAACCTTGAGATCATGACCTGAGCCGAAGTCAGACCCTTAACCAAATGAGCCACACAGGGGCCTCTAAGCAACCATCAGCTTAATATAGACTACTACACACATAAGATGTTATATATGAGCCTAATGGTAACTGCAAATCAAAAACGTACCATACCAAAAAAAAAAAAAAAAAAAAAAAAAAAAAAAAAAAGAAAGAGAGAGAGAAAGAGAAAGGAGTCCAAGCATATTACTAAAAAAAAAAAGCCATCAAATCACAAGGGAGGAGAGAAGGAGAACTACAAAAACAATTAGAAAATTAATGACAAAATGGCACTTAGTACATATCAATAGTTGCTTTAAATACAAATGGACTAAATGCTTCAACCAAAAGATAAACAATGACTAATGGATTAAAAAAAACAAACAAGCAAAAACCAAACAACAACACAACAACAATTTATATCTTGCCTATAATACATTCATTTCGGACCCAAGCCCCACACAGACTTAATGTGAAGGGATGAGAAAAAAATATATACTGAAAATGGAAGTGGGTGGGGGCGGAAAGCCTGGGGTTGCATACTTTTATCACACAAAACAGACTTTAAAACAAAGACTGGGGGCGCCTGGGTGGCGCAGTCGGTTAAGCCTCCGACTTCAGCCAGGTCACGATCTCGCAGTCCCTGTGTTCGAGCCCCGCGTCAGGCTCTGGGCTGATGGCTCAGAGCCTGGAGCCTGTTTCCGATTCTGTGTCTCCCTCTCTCTCTGCCCCTCCCCCATTCATGCTCTGTCTCTCTCTGTCCCAAAAATAAATAAACGTTGAAAAAAAAAATAAAATAAAATAAAACAAAGACTGTAGCAAGAGACAAAGAAGGGCATAAATCAATCAACAAGAGGAATCAATCCAACAAGAGGATATAACAATTGTAAATATCCGTGTACCAAACATAGGAGACCAAAACAAGGCAATACTAAAGGGAAAAGTGACAGTAATATTATCATAATAATAGACTTTAACACCCAATTTACTTCAATAGATAGATCATCCAGACACAAAATCAACAAGGAAAAAATGGCTTTGAGCGACATATGAGACCAGATAAACCTAACAGATATACACTGAACATTCCATTCAAAAGTAGCAGATGTGTTACAAAGCTGTAATCATCAAGATAGTATGGTACTGTCACAAAAACAGACACATAAAGCAATGGAACAGAAAGAGTGTTAAAATTTCTATTGTACCCAGAGCTAACTACAGATTTAATGCAACTCCTACCAAAATACCAATAGCATTTTTCACAGAACTAGCACAAATAATCCTAAAATTTGTATGAAACCACAAAAGACCTTGGATAGCCAAAACAATCTTGAAAAAGAAAAAAACAAAGCTAGAGGTATTAGAATCCCAGAATTCAGAATATACTACAAAGCTGTAGTAATTAAAACAGTATGATATTGGCATAAACACAGTCACATAGATCAATATAACAGGACTGAAAGCCCAGAAAGAAAACTCTGATTACATGGCCAATTAATTTATGAAAAGGAGGCAAAAATACACAATGGGGAAAAGACAGTCTCTTCAACAAATGGTGCTACATGCAAGAGAATGAAATGTCTGAAACGCTTTTTTACACCATACCAAAAACAACAACAACAACAACAAAAACAACCTCCAAATAGATAAAGCCCTAAATGTGACTCCCAAAGCCATAAAAATTTTAGAAGAGTACACAGGCAGTTATGTCTCTGATAAGCTTTAGCAACATTCTCTAGATATGTCCCCTGAGGTAAAGGAAACAAAAGCAAAAATAAACTATTGGAACTAGACCAAAAAAATATTCTGCACAGAGAAGGAAACCATCAACAAAACTAGAACACAACCTACTAAATGGGAGGAGATATTTTCAAATGATATCTGATAAAGGGTTAGTATCCAAAATATATTAAGAATTTATCAACTTAACACCAGCAACAGATACTTCTCCAAAAAAGACAGATGTCCCACAGACACATGAAAAGATGCTCAATATCACTGATCATCAGGGAAATCCAAATCAAAAGTACAGTGAGGTATCACCTCATATCTCACACCAGTGACAATGTCTAGAATCAAAGGGAGAAGACATAACAATTATTGGTGAGGATGTGGAGAAAAGGGAACCCGTGTGCATTTGTAGGAATTTAAATTAGTACAACTACTGTGGAAAACAATATGAAGGTTCCTCGAAAAATTAAAAATAGATATATGATCAGTAATTCCACTACTGCATATTTACCCCCCCAAATAAAAATACTAATTTGAAATGATATATGTACCCCCTTGGTGTTTGCAGCATTATTTACAATAGGAAAGACATGAAAGCAACCCAAGTGACCAATGATAAATGAATGGATACAGAAGATGTGGTACATATATTCAGTGGAATAGTAGACATAAAAAAAATGATATTTTGCCATTTTTGACAACAAGGATGTTCCTAGAGAGTGTTATGCTGAGTACACTAAGTCAGAGAAAGACAAATAGCACATGTTTTTATTTGTATGTCAAATCTAAATATATCAAAACAAACAGACAGACTCAAATACAGAGAACAAAATGGTGGTTGCCAGAGAAGATGTGGGGGAGGGAGGTGCACGAAATAAAGAGTATTAAGAAGTACAAACCTCCAGTTATAAAATAGGTCATAGAAATAAAAAGCGTAGTTTGGGGAATATAGTCAATAGTATTTTAATAATGTTTTATTGTGGCAGATGATGACTCCACTTATTGTTTTGAACACTGAGTAATGCACAGAATTGTTGAATCATTAAGATGTATACCTGAAACTCATATAACATTGTATGTTAATTATACATGAATTAATGAATGAAAGAATGACTAAAATTTGTGCTTTGAGTTTTATGAAGCCTTTCTTATACTGCACTAGAAAGGTATTCTCCTATACTACCATAATTTTTACCACTTAGACTCATCTCTTTCATCCTTTTGAGTTCACATTGTATATGGTGTTAGGCAAGAGTCTACTCCTTTTTCCCCATCTTCATATGATGAGACTCCATATGATTTTCTTAACACAGCATACTAAACTATTTCTCCTTTCCCTAGTAACGTGTGCACAACTTCTCATGTAAAAAATTCTATATTTTTTGAGATTTATTCTTATTTGAACCAATATCTCAGGTAGATCCTGTTACTTTTTATATGTATATGGTCATATCATCCATCAATTAAAGTTTTCTTCTTTTTCTTTCTAATATTTATTCTCTTGCTTCTTCAAATATTATGTTATAGAGCAGTGTTAATAGGACAATTATCTATATTTCTTAAATAAATCCACCCAGACTTCATCTGTTAAGCTTCAATATTAGGTATAGGTTTTCTAACATAGCCTTAACCAAATAAAAAAAAAAAAAGAGATGTGTTCCATCCTAATGTTCTGAGTTTATTTTTAATCATAAAGAGTCATCAAATTTCATCACATCGCTCTTTCTACTTATATTGAATAAACGTATGATATTTTTAGTTAAGTATTACAATAAAATATATTCATAGGTTTTCAATGCTGAACCACCCTTGTATTCCTGAGATCAAATTTATTGATCTGGTTATATTTTAAATATGCCATTTGATATTTTATTTTGAAATTGTTCATCAGTGTTTATTAAACATAATGAGTTTATCACTTTCTTTGCATGCACTCTCCTAATCCATTTTAAAATCAAGATGATACTAGTTTCACTAACACGGCATACTTTTGTGATTTTAGAATTTATTTCAGCTTAACGTATTTTACTTTCTTAGAAAAATTGAAATACACATTGAGGAAAACAATGATCTCATAATGTATTATGCTTTGGATTTTCATGTTTCTCATCAATACAGAAAATATGTCATTATACCATTTATTTTGAGCAATTCTTTTTCATAACAATTTATATATTGCTTATGAAACTGATATTTAAGAAGAAATTTCATATTCATAACTTTCTTCTACACATTTTGCAACAAACTTTAAAAGAAAATTAATTTTTAAATGGGTATTTCCTTAGATCTAGTGCTAAGACAATAATTACATGAGGTACTGGAAAGGCACTATAAGTGCACAATGGACATCATTCCCTATACTAAAGCTACCAGTTGTATAAGAAAGCCCATTGCTTAAAGAAAAAAAAACAAAAAACAAAAAAACAAAAAACAAAAAACCTTAGGAGAAGTCAGGAATGCTTTCAAGCCAGTTCCTTAATGATTACTGTTTAAGTAGCATCTCAAATAAAAAGTTAAAGAATTCGAATTTTTCTATTTGTAAATTTCAAAGTCATATTTTATTTTTAAGGACCCTTTTATTACTGAATTATTTAGAATTACCTAGGACAAAAATAAAAGCAAAAGAACAAAACTAAAGAAAAGTAACTAAAGATACTTCTTTCGCTAAAATAACTAAAGAAGCACATACCTACAGCTCAAGGGTAGACTTTTTGAAATCTTATAGCTTTAAGTTCATTTAAGTTGCCAAATTGAAGTATTCTTGGAAGGTATTTTCTTTCCCAGAAGGTTTTCAGAAGATCTCTCGATCAACATTTTTAAATAAATAGCAGGATACTTATCACAGGTTGCATACAAACAGATGTTTCTGCATAGAAGTTCCATTAAGTAAGCAAGTATTTGTTGATTTTTGCTACTCTATGTGATGCATGGTATTATGTACTGTAAATTCAATAATAAATAAGACAGACTTTTTGTTCTCATTAAACTCAGTGTGTACTATGGGAATCAGACAAGTAAAAAGACATTTAAACATGTGAAAAAAAGAGTACTTTTGACCACATTGTACAAGCTTACATTATTTCTAGTAGAATTGGAAAAATAGAGGAAAGGAGGGCATGCTTTTGTTCTTTAAGACCAAAGACTGGATGGGATGCCTGGGTGGCTCATTCGGTTAAGTATTCAACTTGTGATTACATGTCAAGTCATGATCTCATGGTTCATGAATTTGAGTCCCACATGAGACTGTGCTGTCAGCACAGATTCTCACTCTCTCTCTGCCCCTCCCCACCCTCTCAAAATATATAAACATAAAAAGACCACAGACTGGAAGTTGCAAATGTAATTTTCACCACAAAATTTCATTACAGTATTATTGGTAAAACTGAAATGTTAAAATTGATATGTATATTGTGGTACATTTATGTGACAGGTAGCTGTAAAAAAAAAAAATCAATAAGCTGTTCCTAAATGTATCAGCATAGATAGTTCTCTAAAAAGTAATGAGCTTTAAAAATTGCAGAATCCCTACCAAACAACACTTAGGCTGCCTGGTTCTGGAACTAACATATGTAACCACACCATGGTATGGCATATTTATACAATGTAGTATATAAGAGATTGATGGAGATATACATGGTACTACAAATAGATAACAGGCATGTATAATAAATATACACAACGAGGAATCAGAAAGCTAATGCCAAATTCATAACAGAGATTTCCTCAGAAGCAAGAGGCAGAATAACTGGAATTGGGAGGGAAACAAAGAAGCCCAAAGCATATATACATGTTTTCTTCAATTTATGATGGGGTTATGTCCCAGAGAATCCACCATAAATTAAAATATTATAAATCAAAAATGCCTTAATACACTTAACCAACCACACATTTCAGGATAGCCTAGCCTACCTTAAATGTGCTCAGAATACTTAAAAATCTTACATTTAGGCAAAATCACCTAACACAAAGCTTATTTTATACTAAAGTATTGAATGTCTCATGAAATTTGTTGAATAGTGTACTGAAAGTGGAAAACAGAACGGCTGTAGGGGTACAGAATGGTTGAATCAGTTGTTTACCCTTGTGGTCGTGTGGGGGAAGGAGCTGTGGCTCACAGCCACTCCCTAGCATCGATGAGAGAGGATCATAATATATATTGTTACTTCAAGAAGAGATCAAAATTCAAAACCTCAAGTTTGGCTTCCACTGAATGCCTTTCACTTTCACACCATCATAAAGTCAAGAAATTGTACACACAACCATTGTGAGTTGGAGACAATCCGCATGTGATTTTCCATATAGAGGTAGGTAGGTGGTTGGGTGGGTACATGGTTGGGTAGGTAGATATTCATTCCTAGATATGTTAGGCACAAGTATAAATGTAAGCTCACTTCAGGGAAGAAATTATAGTTTTTAGAAAAAAAATACAAACATTTCAAACAGACTTGACAATTTTTGGCCTATCCTTTCCTAGAAGGGCATCTATATAAAAAGCCAACCTATAATCTGAAGACTGCCTTAGGAGCATGGAACAACAGCAAGGGGAATTGGATGATCGTAATTAACAATGATTATTACCAAGCTAGAAAATATCCATTTTATTAAAGTTGACATAAGGAGGCCTTCTTTTTGTGGGATGGGTAGAACAGACTCTTTAAAAAACTCCAAATCTCAAATTTAAACAGAAAACATCAATTTGATTATATCAAAGCTGAGAATTTCTTAGCGCACACTGTGACAAAGATAAATAAAGATTACAGATTGTGAAAAATCTCTGCAGTGTCAAAAGGACCCAGAAACGCCATAATATAGACAAGAAAAATACAAAAACTCTGTTTTTAAAAATAGGCACAAGATACAAACAGGTAATTTATAAAAATCGTTACTCAAATAGTTAAAAAACTTATGAGAAGTTTCTTAAACTCATTACTAATTATTAAAGAAATATAATTAGAACATTGGCCTAGTTTCTAGATTATCTCATGTGTCTTTATGCAAGAGATCAATCACCTATGTCCACACTACAACAATTGAGTTCTTAGTTATGCTAAATTGAAGGACAAACATAGAACTTGGTGATTCAGCCAAGGTGAATGCTGTTCTCTGAGTGTGCAGCCAGCCTTTAGAAAATACACTCTATTTTGTTGTTCTAACTACAGTTACTTTGATTTTTCTCTTAAATCTACTTTCCATTTTTATTCCAATCACTATTTTTACATGATTCTTTAAAACCCCTTTGGAGAGAGAAAGTATGCTTCCACATTTAAATAATCAGAATTATACTGTGTCTAACAACCCTGAAATTCTTGGTTTTTGGTTTCAGGCATCACTTCATCTAAAGAGAACTCAGATAAAAGACAAGTAGCGTGAATATTAAAAAATAGGTCTTGATGAAGAAACTAAGACATGAAGAGACTCAGTAGTGCATCCAAGATTACAAAAATAATAAGCAGGAATGCCAGGATTTGAACTCAAGGGTTCTGACATCAGAGACCATGTTCTTGACCACATACTTAGAAGTGGAGTCATTGAAAGAGACTATAAATAGCTAAGTATCATAGTGCTGCTTTTATAAAATGTGTTTTTTACTAATTGATTACCTTATCAACCCTACTCTTTGTCAGGCACAGCATTGAACACTGGGGCTACATTGCAGTCTAATGGGAAAGACAGGCCAAACAGGTATTACATTATTCTGTGCTTAATAAATTCAGCATAATAAGTGCACTGGTGATAACATGTCATGGTATTATAAGAGCAGAGAGCAGGAATACCTAATATAGGTAGGAGAGATCCTAAAAGCTTTCTGAAGAAATGGCCAGATGAACTAGAGTTAGTCATGAAGGGGGTTTGGGGAGGTAAAACAACTCCAAACAGGAAAAAAAATGCAGACAAAGTCATCATGGACTTTAGTGTGTTGAATCACAGAATGCAAAGTAGAAATGAGGTTAAAATAAGGAAAGATAGAGCTTAGATCTTGGAGGGCCTTTGGATAACGGCAGTGTTTAGACTTAATCCCATAAGTGAATGGGGAGTATAGAGTTATAGATAGGACTCACATAAATACAGATGTATTTTAAATAGTTTGGGTGGCAGGATGGAATCTGATATGAAGGTATGTTAGTCAAAATAAGCCAAGTTATGCTGTGGTAACAAATCTCCAAATCTCAATGAGTTAATGTAGTAAATGATTATTTATTAAATATCCAAAGTCTGAAGCTGGCTGGATAGCCCTCCTCCACCTGATAGCTATACCATTTAGAATGGGTGTATATCAAGGTTACTGCAAAACAGAAGAGAGGGCTGGAGAATACTGCAAGGTATTTTTAAGTGTTGGGACTGGATGTAGTGTTCATCAATTTCTCCCCTATCTCATCATTCAGGACCCTGTGGCATGACCCAGTACAACTCCTAGAGGCTTTAGGCAAGCACTTGAGTGTCTACCACAGAATAGAGCACTCCTTTCGCTCCTGTTTATAGCAGGCCAAATATACCTATAAATTATCATCATTTGGTTTGAGAAAAAATATTGTTTATTCACTTATTCAATTCACTCAAATGCTTTTCTGAGCACCTACTATGATCAATGCACTCACGTAAGTATCAGGGGGTTCAACACTGTTCTTGTGGGTAAACCCTTATTTGACTCTCCACTTACACAATGGTATGTGCGCAGGACAGATTAAGTGGGGTGGAAGGTGTAATATGAGCCAGATCCTATGTCTTATAGGCAATTTTAAGGACTTCAAATTAGACTGAAATGAAGGGACTTTGTAACATTCTGTGCAACAGAAGGGCATGGTCTGATTTATTTTTTAAAACAATCATTCTTACTGTTTTATTGAGAATAGAGGATGGTAGGATGCAACCACTGTTCTCTATTAGGAAATTATATAGTAATGCAAATGAGCAATGATGGTGGCTCAGATCAGGATGGAAGGATGGAGCTGGTAAAAAGTGGTCAGATTCAGGGTTCCTGTGTGGCTCAGTTAAGTGTCCAACTTCAGCTCATGTCATGATCTCATGGTTCATGGGTTCGAGCCCCCCATCTGGCTCTGTGCTGACAGTGCAGAGCCTGGAGCCTGCTTCACATTCTGTGTCTGTCTGCCTGTCTCTCTCTCTCTGTCCCTCCCCTGCTCAAGCTCTTTTTCTGTCTCTCTCAAAAAGTAAATAAACATTAAAAAAAAAAGTGGTCAGATTCTGGAAATACTGTGAAGATAAGGTATTTAGTTTTGAAGATAAAGTCATCAGAATTTTAGGACAATTTAGATGTGTGGTATGAGAAAATAAGGTCTTAAGCTCACGGGAGAAGACCATTGCAATCAACTAAGGGGAGATAAACCTTAATCATTAAAACTTTTCCAAGATGGCTTCAGAAGGGCTCTAGAGAATATTATTTTCCTAAATTACTCAGATCCAATAGGTACTTCCTTTAGAATTTCAAATGATAACAATGCTTATGGAAAAGTCTTTTTCTTTGATGGAAAACATAGCTCCAAATTTTCTACTTCTCTACATTGATAAGATTTCTTATAAATTTTATCTATATAGATCTCTTCACCAAAAAGAAGAACTAGACAGTTGGCAAACTATGTAAATGTCTTTGTTTTTAAAGCCAGGTTAGCAAATATTAAGCCATGTTAGATTCATCTTGAGGTGACACTTCATTTACTATTTGTTAGGAGCATGTTTGCTTTATGGCAACTGCCCATATCTCTATATCTCTTAGGAAAATAAAACTGTTTATGCTATTTGTGAATTATTATTATTAGTAATATAGTAAGTAGAAAGACACTAAATAAGACATTTTGGTGATATGGTTCATCCACTGGGTATAAATTAGTAGAATAGCATGTCATATTTAAGTTCAATTTTGATGAAGGCAGGAAAGAGGGGACAAACATAGACAAATAGAACAGGATACAGAAATGCATGGATATGAAAGAGGATGGACAATTCATGAAAAGAATAGAATTTAGGGATCATGAGAGGGGACAGTGTGTATGAAGTTTCAAGGAATAAAAAATTGAAGCTGGGGAGGTTTGGTAAATTGATTATGAAGTTATGTGTGGATAACATACCTGGGGTAACAAAAAGTTTCAATTTTACCTTTTAGTTAAAATAAATACAATGAAGTTGAAAATGTAAAAGTATTGAAGGGCCTTATGGGAGGAAGATGGTAGAAAATAGACAAAGAGAAGCTATGAGAAAGGCACCCAATGGAAGAACATAGTGAGAGACAATTTAATCTTTAAAAATCCCAGAGAACTAAGTTTTTAAACTAGAACACTTCTAGCAGGAATAATAAAGTTATGAACAATTATGTGGTTATACATTATTTTCTTATACAATGACAAACTCCAGCTTTAATTTTTTTCTCCTACTAGGCTAAGGACACCAGAAAGTTTTAATACTATAAGAAGCTCAGCCTGAAACCTAAAATGAAAGAGTCCCACTTTTTTTATTCAATATAATTATCTAGAATTTGCTCCACTCAAGTAACCAAGAAGGTCCAGAGTGATTGCACAATTTCCAGTATCTAGTGGAGTGCTTACTTTCTTCAGGAAAGTGGACAGTAGATACATATTAAAAAGTCATCTCCAAACACCAGTTTTATAGAAGTGATAGCAATGCATAAATCATAGTATGCATGATGCCTAGTATGAGGAAAACTTCAACACAACATAAAGATACATCATGTACAAAGAGGGAAGTAATATATATTAAATCACATAACCAACAAAGGATTAGTATCCAGAATATATCTTAGAATTTTTTTTTACAAATTAATAAGTAAAAGATAAGCCCACAGAAAAATCAACAGAGGACCAATAGCTAATTCACAGATAATAAAACTGAAGTGTTCATTGAGCATATATGAAAATATGCTCAAACTGTCTACTATTAGTGTTTATCTCTGAAGGAAGAGAAAGGGAGGAGAATTCACTTTGGAAAAAACACAAAGGGAAATGCTGCTTTCTGCAGGTGTAATATTCATTTAATGCCTTTAGACAATAAAGAACAGAGCAAATATTATTAAATGTTAACATTTGGTCATCTAGGTGGTAAGTGTATATATGTTTGGTTTGCTTTCTATATTTTCTTTTGTATTTTTGAAATATTCCTTAATAGTTAATTTACATATAGCATGATTTTACCGTCCTGTTATATGTTTCCCCATCTATCACTTTTATTAGGTAAAGTGATAAGGGAGGAAGTTATATGTTAGAGGAAGAACATAAGGGGTGAGTTGGAATCCTAAATTCTAGTCCCAAATCTGCCACTTGACCACTGCGTGACCTTGAGCAAATCACTTAATTGTTGTGAAACTGATTCGTCATCTGAAAAGCCTAAAACATAGTATCTACCTTTATTACATAAGGTTGTTTTAAGGAGTGAATTATTTCATGTAAATGAAAGTGATGTTCATATGTGAAGAAAAGATTAAGAATTCTCAAAACCCACAGTTAATGTGAAAGTAATTGAACATATATTCTCATTTAGTGTCATTCTAAACATATAGAAACAGACATTAGAAACAAAGGAGACATACATCTTTTCTTACCGGATCAAGTAGTTGGGAATAGAGTTCATGGCAATTGTCAAAAATATACTTGTATGTAGAATCCAGGCACGCCCTAACACAGTCCTTCACCACCATGCTGGCCTTTGGGGGACTTTGCAGCTCCAGAACCTGAGAGACAAATCATTTTCTTAAAGTCAAAAAATATAACATTGTAATTCAGTATCAACAACTCAAATAATCTTCAATAAATGTTTTTAGTTGATATTTCTACATTCAGGAAAAAAGGTTTATTTTAAAACCTTTTAAAACCATTTTAGTGTAAATGTTTAATTTTCTCATATGACGATGCAGTGAAAATGATCATAGTTGTAAATATTCAAATAGAAACACGTAAAGGACCAATCACAACATTATTCACCCATTCATTCTTTTCAATCATTCAACATTTATCACCTACTGTGTGCACGACAATAGGATACCCCAGTGAACAAAGGAAGAAAAATCCCTTTCCTCATGGAGCTAAATTCTAGCAGATAATAAAAGAAATCAGTAAAATATATTCCATGATGGTGCACATTGAAAAGTAAAATAAAGCAGAGGAGATAGAAAACGTTTCAGCAGAATAGAACTAACAAAGAGGACGCAACACTAGGTGAATTCAGAGAAGTAAAAGGATGGAGCCAGGGGAAAAATCTATATACAGACTATTTTAAGAACCTTAACTTTGAGTAAGGTGGGAAGGAATCAGACTCTTTCAGCAGAAGGGCAAAGTGATGTAACTCAACTGTCATTTAAATGGCTTAAGAAAAAAGAATGAATGAATGAACACAACAAACAAACAAACAAACAAACAAACGGCTCCCTTAGGCTGCTTTAAAGCAGGCTATGGAAAATGTAGAAAGACCAGGGATGAGAACACTATAGTAATTTAGTCAATATAGTGCTTGGACTACGGTGTTAAGCTAGGAGCTGTTTAATTTGGGAAGGAAGAGCTAACAGGATCTGCTCAATGATTGGATAATTGGTGTGAGAGAAAGAGAGGAGTTAGGACCCCATGGTTCTAGCATGATAACTGATACAATGAAGGTAGGTTAACTAGACAAATAAAGCTGTACGCAGGTGATGAAGAGCTCGGTTTCAGGCAGGTTAAGATTGAGAAGGTTGTTACGCATGGAAGTAGACATTTGCGTATGAGTCTGGACTCATGGAGAAGCCTGGGGCTAGAGATACAAATTTAGAAATTATTAGCTTAAATAATAATTCAAAGGAACAGGACTAGATGAGTATGGATACAAAAGAGAAGAAGTCCAAAAATTAACCCTGGATAATGGTGTTAGAATGATTGAACATGTAGTATGCAAAAAAAAAAAAAAAAGTTATCTTTGACCCATACCTCATAACATTAAAAACAACAACAACAAAAAAAACTTTCAAAATAAAACACAGGACTAAACATACAAGATAAAATAAAACTTTTGGAAGAAACAGGAAAATCTCTTTGTGACCTTGCTTTAGCCCAGAGACTATCTATAAATCAAAAATTGCTAAAGTAGACTTCATCCAAATTAAACCCTTTTGCTGTACAAAAGGTACTGTTAGAGAATGAAAAGAAAAAAGTACAGACAGGGAGAAACTCCTAGCAAATAAAGCACCTGACAAAAGACTTGTATCTAGACTATATAAAGAACTCTTTTTTTTTCCCTAAGTTTTTAAAATTTATTTTTAGTAATCTCTTTGCCTAAATTGGAGCTGGAGCTCATGACCCCGAAATCAACAGCCACATACTCTTCCAACTGAGCCCGCCAAGGGTCCCAAAGAACTCTTGATACTAAAACAAAACAAAACAAACTAATAAAAAATGGGCAAATATTTCAACAGATTGTTCCTAAAAGAAAAATTCAGATAACAAATCAGCCCAAGAAATGATGACCAACATTATCAATAATAAATAAAATTAAGATGTAATATGATAGTTTCACTCCTATTAGAATGGCTAACAAAATAGTAATATTTAAAACCACGGAAAATACCAAGAGCTTTACCACAAGATATAGCGCAATTAGGATTCTCAAACATAGCTGCTAAGAAGGCAAACCCAGGAACCTCACTCCAAGGAAAGTGAAAGCTTATGTTTAGACTAATAATTTCTACATAAATATTTTTTTTAACAGTTTTATTAACAACCCAAACTGGAAACAACCCAAATGCCTGTAGTACATGCATAACCAAGAATGGCTACTCAGTAAATGGCTACTCAGAATGGCTACCTGCATAACCAAGAATGGCTACTCAATAAAAAGGAATGAACTGTTGATAACACTCAACAAGATGGATGAACAGCCAATGTGTCATGCTATATAGCGTATTATTTCATTCACAGGATATTCTGGAAAAGGTAAGCCTATAAGGAAACAGCAATGGATAGGTAGTTGCCAAGGGGTGGGAGAGGCAGTGAGTATTAAAAAGCAGCCCGAGGGAATTCTGGAGGATCATGGGACCGTTTCATTGGTTAATTGCCGTGGTGGTGATACAACTACATGTTTGTCAAAAAGAATAGATCTGTACACCAGAGGAATGAATTTGACTGCGTGTAATGAGAAAAAAAGAAAATGGGAGGAGGAAATTTGTTCAAAAGATACTGAAAGAATAGAGATGGGCAAGAAAACATAATGAGGCTGATTCTAGGGTGTTTTGGTATTAAAGGACAGGGGGAGTTCGGGTGTTGTAGATGGAGAAGAAAGTGGAGTCCATCTTTGAGGAGAGCAGGAGCCACTGCAGCACCAAGGCTTTAGTGTTCAGAAGGGCATGAAATCAATTGCACAGCTGGAAGAGATGGCCTTTTCTAGGAGAAGAGACAGCTAATCAATAGTAATAAAGGAAGGAAGAGTCTATGGACACAGATGCAGGTGAGTAGATAGATGGGGTGGGTGGGAGGAGCATGTGGTCTGAGCTTGAGGAAGCTCTCCAGCCTTTGCTCCCATTTTTTTCAGTGCAGTGTGAAGCAAGGTCATCGGCTGGTGGTGAGGATGGAGGAGGAGGTGCTGGAAGTTTGCGATTTTGTTTCTAAACACATCAAGGCTGGTGACTGAGAAATGGCAGATATGTAGCACTTGTGCCGGCACCCCCTACCCTCACTCCCATGGCCCCCCTGCCTCAGTGTTAATGGCAGCCATCGCCTGTCAATAAAGTAACTTTTCCTCATGAGCCTGGTTGGAAGCTCACTATCCTTCCCTATACACTGTTCCAACAGCTGCTGCCAGAGGATAAGAATGGATATAAATTCTATTTATCCCAGTCACCCAATTACACTGTGATTTGAAGCCAAATGAATTTTCTTTGGACTTGAAAAACTCTAAATGACTGCTGATATGGCATGGTTTTGTTTTCTGTCTCTCATATAGTACCATTTTTAGTGCTTCTAGTGAAAACAATCATGAGCAACTGAAAATTGTTTTGTTTTTTTTTTCTGTAGATGAATTTTCTGAATAAACATCATAAAACTCTTTCAGAGAGCAACATTTTTTAGCCCATAGCCTGACAAATAGTTTTAGGAAACACTTGACATGAATAGTCTTGATAGCCAAATTATGAGTGCAAAGAACTTGATGTTAAAGCAGTGATCTACCTAAAAAGAAATGCCTGCATAGTTTTGCAGATAGTTAACTATACAAAAGGATTCAACAATCAAATATATCCCTATGTAGACATTTCCAGGGCTGAAAATGGAAGTTGTCACAATTGGGGCAAACTTAAAAGAATCAGCTACTCTGTTGGGATGAAAAGGTTAGCAAGCCATGGGAGTTAAAACTAAAGTAAGAAGTAACTCATTTCCATTTAGCATTCTTAGAGATTTCTTTTTTAGTAAGAGCCGTATTTAAGATGGATTTAATTTAAAACTAAATTTAAGCCGAATGTATCAGAGTATTTTAGGTGTCTAGGATAATTCTTTTTCAACAGACCTCATACTGGAGGATTCACTTAGCAAAGGAAAAGGCATCATGGCGTAACTGCAAGGGTTGGACCGCACTGGCCAAGAGAGGAGTAAAAGCCAGACTTTAGCAGGGAATACATGTGGTATGTCACAACAAGATGGTGACAGGTAAGATGAGGTACCTTCATCCTGAAGAAGGTGATACTTGTTAGTAGGTCAACAGTTGATTTCAGGTCTTGCAGTCGTTCAGCATTGCTGGCTGGGAAGTTTTCCTGGTTAATTAATAAACAGAAAATGGGTAAATTTTCAGAGTGGGAAAACAAATTAAAACTAGCTTTCTGGTAAAGGAAATGGGAAATGAACTGTGTAAAATTATAAAAATATCCCTAGAGTATTCCCAAAATATTTTATCATAAAATATTACAAAAAGTAAACAATATAGAAATACTGCTAGTCTTACAAAGCCATATGCTTCTATTTCCACATTGCAATAAAAATATAATTTTTATTATATATTATGTATATATAATTATACAATTCATGCAACGTTATTATTCATCTTTGTTGCTATAATAATTTTGCTACTAAAAGTGGAGTGGACAGCATGTAGTTGGAAATATTTTTTTTTTTAATTTTTTTTTTTTTCAACGTTTATTTATCTCTGGGACAGAGAGAGACAGAGCATGAACGGGGGAGGGGCAGAGAGAGAGGGAGACACAGAATCGGAAACAGGCTCCAGGCTCTGAGCCATCAGCCCAGAGCCTGACGCGGGGCTCGAACTCACGGACCGCGAGATCGTGACCTGGCTGAAGTCGGACGCCCAACCGACTGCGCCACCCAGGCGCCCCAATTGGGAAATATTTTTAATAACTTTCTCAAGATGAGTAATTTTTTCCAAAAATACCCTTGGGAACTTTTACATATGCTACATTTACTTTTAGTCACAAAGAAACTTTTAAAAGTTAAAAAAAAAAAAAAAAAAAAAAAAGAGTAAGACTGCACTGCCAAGTCTCTCCCTCAAGTACTGTGGATTTCAACAAAAAGTTTGCTAGTGATGTTCGGTGAAAACGTCATATAAAAATAAAGAAGTTCAGAACTTTGAAGTAAAGGAAAGGTGTGATCATGAAAATGTTTGATATAAGATTTTAACATTGTAGCATTGAGGAATTTCTCGTTTACCATGCTTTCAGATTGGCTTTTTAAAAAGTGACCTGAAAAACCACACGTAACCTTTAGATATTCATGAACTTCAGCAGAGTTAAAGTGTCAAAATGATGACAAATAATGTGGCCTCAAGGCCTCTTTGCCCCCAATTATCTTTTTTTCATTGCCTAGTTAATAGCAGTTATCTTCTAACAGTGTTGGCCCCAGTTCCAACAGGAAGGTTGAATTTGACAAAATGTGGTATAATTTCCAGAAATATAGAATTAAGAGATCCATCAATAACGAACTAAAACATGAATGTAGGAGATACACATATTTGCAGGTATGATGTTTAGAATAAATTATTAAATAAAGAATGCAAGAGTTATTGCTACAGATTTTTTTCTAGAAATATAATTTATAACTGAATATTTTGTATCTAAGATCTTTATAATTAAAATAATATATATATTTACACCCAAAAATCCATGAATACATTTGTGTGTGTATGTATTTGTATGTTTCACCTGGAGGTGAAGCATAGAATAGTTGACAAAAACTTTGGACAACTTCAAAAAGCATATTACAGGGATCTAGAAAGAGTGAATTAAGCAGTGAGTCCAAGTAAGAATCTTAAAAGCTGAGGAACTATCAGCAGGATATCTCAGCAACAAGCGGTGAACTTTCAAGATGAGGTCTATGCCACATGTTTACCTCAAGACTTAGCTGATTGACTCTCAGTCTGAAAGTTATTTAAATAATTGTAAAATTAAACACACACACACACACACACACACACACACACACACACACATTATTAGTATAGGCTTGTGTGGGGCAAGGTCTGAACGAGGGACATCTGCTTGCTTACTGACTGGACTTTTGCAGTGTGATAGAACCTGAGATCCCAAGATCAGTATTTTTACTTTTCCATTACACAGTGGATGATTTTTTATAATATGACAAGAAAGCATCTCAGCCAAACATGGTATCTTACCTTCAGGAAAATAATTTTGTACATACCCTATACTTTGACAGGTCAATCCTTAAAGAGTTATGCAACTGGTCCAATAGTTTTATGAATTTTTCCCTCTGTACAGAGCAAAAACAAAATAGGAGAACAGAAATAAATGGTCATTCTAAAAGTAACCCTCAAAACAACTCTAGGAGTTATTTTCCTCATTTTACAGAAAGGAAGGTTCAAAGATATAAAAAATTTATCTAAGGTGATAGAGCTAGTATGTGACAAAACAGTGATTCAAATGCAGATATCTTTCACAACAAAACCAATCTCTTGCCAATAAGCCACATAGACTCTCTGTGATGAATAAGAAAGTATCCAAAAAGTTGCTTTCGGGGGAAAGAGTCCAGAGAACTGAATCACCACTGTACTAATTCACAACAATATGAGTCAGCAAGATAAAACATCAACCACCCCACACACCACTGTACCTCCTCAGAAATAAATTATTATTATTTTGAAATTTCTCCTACCTGTGGAAGCGGGAATAGCTATTGTTCTCATCAAGAACAATTTCAAAAAGCACTTTCTCTTTAGTAACAAGTATAGACTTCATAATCTGAAAGTACTGATTACCTTTCCAGTATGTTTATGATTTAGTGTTTAAAAAAAAACATATATATAAAACATTAAGCAAAAAAACAAAACAAAACAATACACACACAAAAAACTAATACTTCCCTCTGAGGCTATCTCAGTGTTAGACTGACCTCTTCATAGGATCTGAAAATAATGAGTTTGCTTATAAGTCTAAAGATGAAGTTATGTTGATTAAATAAAGTAAATAAATTAGATAAAATAAAAACATCAAAGTCACACAAAGTTTATAGGTAGACGATCCCCCATTCTGAGTCTCAGATTTTAATCAAAAATAAAAAGAAATAAGAGAGTGGGAGCAAGAGCAAAGGTCTCTGCCTACATGAGTATTCTGTAAATAACAAACTACATTGGAAGACACTGGCCGAAGTAGAAACTTCCTAACACTTTCACATAAAAGGTAGATTTATGGGGTTATAACTCATTCTTTGAAGTCACTGATTTTGATGAAGTGAGCTATTAACAGAAGTTGATGAACTGTTCCTAAGTTGAAACTCCCATTTTCTGAATAAACTACCTTTATCTGGTTCATATGTCAGACAATCAAACTTGATATTATTTTCTGTGTTAACCCCTTGCGGAGACAATGAAAGAGCCTAAGAAACGAAACTTGCCTTCAAGATGCTTGCCATCTTATTAGGCAGAGAAGACTCCAGTAAAGCTATGAAAACTGCTGATGAGTTAAAGGTCTTAGATTTTCCTTTCCCACTTTCCCTCAGACTTTCCCAGGGAAAGAGGTGAACTATATTGTCCTTTTATTAACCCTCATCCCCCAACCACGTGGGTCAGTAGCTCTCAATCAAAAGAGAAAACCCTAAGAATCACTACCATCATCAGTTTAGGACACAGTAAAGTTAACCATTCAATAACTGTAAAAGTTAATGGGCTCACGTCATGTCTTAAGATGCTTTATCTGACCTCTGTGATTGGTATAAATCATCAAGACAGCTGACATGACCCTAGTAAGTCACATTAATGCCCAAGTCACTAGCCCTGTTATATACACGGGTAGTGACTGTTCTGGTTGTGTGCTTGATATCCTTTTCCATTCTTCCTTACTACTAGAACTTTGTAATTAAAATGTGGCCATTCTGAAATACCTAACTTCATGACCTCTTTTCCTGCAGGAATGGTCATGTAGTATGATTTTGGCTAATGAGATATATATAGTTTATTAAAGGGGATGGACCCAGCTAGCACATTACCACGAATTATTATTTGGAAAGATTCTAAAAGAATGCTTGGCAGGCACTGTTGTTGTATTAGTGTTAACTATGTAACTCCTTGTCAGGCTTTTTCTCCATCTGCCCTGTGTCTCTCTCCTTTCTTCCACCTGAAACTCAGACTAGACACGTGAAGGTAAAACAGTCACGTTACCTTCAGATAAAAATCTAAACAAGCAGTTAGGTGTGGTGGAGCAGGACGCCCCCATACCTCACCTTAGCCCTGTCTGCCCACCCTTTCAAAAAATTACCATCCTGAGCAGCTACCCTCATCCTGAATTCTTTCTTACTTCTGGACTTGGGATCTACGGAGAAAAAAAAAAAATTGTATTTCATGCAGCCAAACAGAATTCTGACTGACACAGATCACACGTGTGGTCTTCCTACCTCAGTCTTCAGTGCCCAGCTGGAAAATTTACATTCGAGGAACACAGAAAACTGTGGAGAAAACTGCCAGGCTTGTTGTCGCTAAATCCCAGACAATATCAGATGATATGAAATTAAAAGTGTGCTACTGATTACATCTTCATACAGATTCTTTAAACAGAAGAACAGCTTGAAATTTAATTGTATTTATTATAATTCTACTTAACTATAGTGAGACCGCATTTGCAAGAGCTGAGGAGGCCTGTTTCCTGCACGGTGTAATTTGAGGAGTAACAAAAGACTGGGTGATTAAAAAATGATTCCCCTGAGGGGCATGCCACAACATCTGAAGCCTCCATGATACTCCGTTCTTCACATTAGGTAATGTCTACACATGCCTGGTATTTAGTAGCGGGCCAAATCAATCACAATACTCACTGTTACCGGTTAGCAAAAACTTAGGTTTAATTAGTTGATAAGAATAATTCTAGGGGTGCCTGGGTGGCTCAGGTGGTTAAGCATCTGACTCTGGATTTCCCTGTGAGCCATGATCTCATGGTCATGAGGTGGAGCCCCAGCTGGGCCTCATAGACCCTGCTTGGGATTCTCTCTCTCCCTCTTTCTGTGCCCCTCCCCTGCTCACACATGCTCTCTCTTGTGCATGCTCTCTCTTTCACAAAATAAATAAACTTAAAAAAAAAAAAGTAACTCTAGACCAGGGGTCAGGAAACTGCCTCTAAAGAACCAGGTAGTAACTCTTTTCAGCTTTCTATTAAACTCTGCCACTGTAGCACAGTGCTCCCAGAAACAATATACAAACAAATGGGCATGGCTGTTCTCCAGCAAAATTTTGGTTTTTTGGACAGTGAAATTTGAATTTCATATAATTTTCATGTGTCGCAAAATAATGGTATTCTTTTGATATTTAAAAGCCATTTAAAATGTGGAAACCATTCTCCCCTCGCATGTGGGCCATGCAAACAAAACCAGCTGGTGGGCCAGTTTTGGCCCATGAGCACAGGGGAGATTTTGAGTAGGGGACAGCGGTCGCTACCTCACAAGTGCATTAAAATCAACAAGAAATGTAAACATATCACCCTGGTATCCTGGGAGTTGTAGAAGGAAATGTTCTTCTGAGGAAGGGGTGTAAAAGCCTCTGCCTCATTCTCAGCTGCTCTTTTCCCTTTCTTTGTTTCTTATTATGTCACTCCCGCAGCAGGGGTTGATTTAACTTGAATCTAATGATGCTTCAGCACTGGGGGCTACAGTGATGGTGTCAGTGACTAACAAATGTCATCAACTGAAAAGTATTTAAGGAGTCCCTTCACAGGCAAGTTTGAAAAGCCCTGAGATGGAACATTTACTGACCTAGAGACTCTCAATGTTTCCCTCACTTTGACTAAACTTTAGAAAGGTTTTTCCTGACTCTAGGCCCTGATGTCTTAATTTTTGAGCATTCTCTTTAAAAGACCTAACTGTAATTCTTCCTCTGTCCCTGGGAAATGTGAATGTGTTTCAAAGCCTCTTGCCAGGTTGCTTTACAACCCAGAGAAGTCTTCCTCAAGTACTTGGGAGCTATCCCTCTGAAAGGTAATCATCAAAGAGATAGTACCCGTATCACCCAGGATCTATGAGAGGGTAGGAAACTAATTTTGTTGGGTGTCCATTAGTAAACACAGATAGCCTCATCACAGAAAAAGATATGTGCACACCCAAATATAATTGAGTGTGCTGGACACATGCCAATGATCAACCTTCCCCTTGAGAGCCTCAGATATTTTTTTTTTTCTCCTAAACACTGGATTATCTTTTTTCAATAAGAATGGTATTTCAGGATTTTTATCATATGAAGAAGTGATCAAAGAATCTGCGGTTAAAAACTCTAGAAAAACTCTTAAAGAGATGTATCAGGAAGTTAATGAAAATATTATGCTGTTTTTCTGGACTCTATAATATTTGTAGTGTTTGTTATAATTTATAATTCATTGGCATTAATTTTTTTCATTAAAAATGAATAATTTTCTGTTTTCTATTGACAATTTGTATTTTTCTTAAAAACAGTTTTATCAGGGGCACCTGAGTGGCTCAGTCAGTTAAACTTCTGGCTCTTAATCTCAGCTCAGGTCACGATCTCACAGTTTGTGAGTTCAAGCCCCACATCAGGCTCTGCACTGATGGCACAGAGCCTGCCTGGGGTTCTGTCTTTCATTCTCTCTGCCCTTCACCTGCTTGAGAGCTCGATCTCTCTCGTGCACTCTCTTTCTCTCTCAAAA
The DNA here is from genome assembly GCF_018350155.1 of Leopardus geoffroyi. Taxonomy (NCBI): domain Eukaryota; kingdom Metazoa; phylum Chordata; class Mammalia; order Carnivora; family Felidae; genus Leopardus; species Leopardus geoffroyi. The sequence goes on from NC_059337.1 coordinate 50,271,836, forward strand.
TAAATAAATAAACTTTAAAAAATATTAAAAAAGAATCTCATCAAATTATATAACGTTTAGGAAGCACAAAACCTAGATCTACCTCTCCCCAGAACTAATCATTTGTCAAGTCATTAAAAATGACTTCTAAAATGTTTCCCACACACATTTTCTCCTTTGCCACAACCTTCATTTTCTCTAAGCCATTAGCGCACCATTACTTTGCCTTGTCAGGACTAGCATATCAGCCCTATCACTAATTTCCATCTAGTCCTCCTGTATTCAACACCAGAACTGTTTTACTCATTTCACCTTCTTTCAGTGTGGCTTCCAGTAGTTCTGAGACTGGAAAACTAAACATCATATTTCCCAAACTCCTTTGCAGCTAGGCTTATGCAATTATCTTAGTTTCTGCCTATTAGATACATGTGCACTGCTACATTTGGAAAGCAGATGAGTGATGGAGGCCTAGTTCCTGCTTCTTGGTTTACTTGGGCTGCTAAGTCCTGGAGACATTCATTTCCCAGTCTCTGGTCACTAGCTTTGTGGTCTCAGACATTCTGCTGCATTAACAGAAGCAGCCTTCTGATTCCTCACCTCCCCAACTGTAAGAAAACTCACCACTTGTCTTAAAATCCGTTTCAAATATCAGTGATATTTTGAGGATTATTACAGAAAGGTCTTGAGTCCCAAATGATATTATAAGCATTTAATTCCCTGTGCCAAATCCCTTTCTACTTAAAGTTTCTAACATGGTGTCTATTACTACAATTGAACTGTGTCTGATATATATCCTCTCTCCCCCTTCTGCAACATTTCCTTACAGTCAGTTATCTTTCTAAATCAAAGATTATACCCTAAGCTTCAAGAATGACATCCAAACATCTCCGTAGGTTTTAAAGGCCCTCAACAATCTAATGTCAACCCAATAGCACAGTTTCTTCTTATACTACCTACCTTTATTCTTTTTGTTTTAATTTTTTTTAATGTTTATTTATTTCTAAGAGAGAGACAGAGCATGAGCAGGGGAGGGGCAGAGAGGGAGGCAGACACAGAATCTGAAGCAGGCTCCAGGCTCTCAGCTGTCAGCACAGAGCCCAACACGGGGATCAAACCCAGGAACCGTGAGTGAGACCTGAGCCAAAGTCACAGGCTTAACTGATTGTGCCACCCAGGCGCCCCTCTACCATCCTTCATTCTATTTGCCCTACTTAGTAGGCAGGCTACCTTACACACACTTTGAACTTATTTTGTATCTTTACTTTGGTCTTTACTCAAATGTCTTCCCAGACCCAAGGTAGCTTCCCAACTACTTCTTGGACATTGGAAAAATATTACTCATCCCTAAAAGCCCGGGTCCTTTTATCACACTTTCATCAGTCCCTGAAAAGTATCAATCACTTGATCCTCTTCAATCTCTCAATATCAAAGCCTCCTTTGATACTAATCACACTTTGGGAGTGACTTAGGGTTATTGTTACAGATGGTTAAGTGACTATCCCATTAGAACATAAACCTCAGAAAGTAGATGTCAACGTTTATCATTCAATCCCTTTACTACTTGCCACAGTGCCTACTGCTATAGGGAACACATAAATACATATCAAATGAACAAGTGGACAAATAAAAGAACATATGGAATGGCAAAGAAGTATTTACTAGCTTATTTATTTTTGCCCAACAATGGCTGGATCAGAGACCCAGGGAAAAAATGAGCTGAATAAACACCAATATAACTAATAATTTGTTATGTGTACTTTAAAATAACTCACTAAATAAGTTTTCTAAAGACTCTCCTGTCAAGTTGAGATACTGAGCCCAAACTCAGAGTTTTCTTCCTTTCTAACCCTTGATCTACCCATGGTGTTTTCAATAGCCATGGGGATGTTTCATCCAATAAACTTCTTTAATCTTCTTGACTGCGAGCAACCTTTACACTCAATGATATGCTGCTAAATCATCTCTTCAAATGAAAAATGCCTTCATGTTTAGTATTTGCCAATGTCCATGATGTTAATATTCTCAATACTTCTGGTTTCAAAAAATGGCTATGCTACATAACTAGCTTGCATTATTCTTGAAAATTCACCAATCAGTGCCTGTGAGAAGATGTAAGCTATAACTTAAGCTATTGAGTTTTACACTCAATTTTCAACAGCATATCCCAGAGCCACATCTTGGACCCAAGACTCCCCCTTTGTAATTTTAACTGAAATGTATCATGTTCCTATCAAAATCCTTTGACTCTGGCTCACCTGCTACAACTTCTCAAAACGAGACCCCATGCTGCATCATCTCAATGTCTCTGTTGACAGCTTCACTCACCCTTCAATTGATTTTTTTTATAAAGTTTATTTATTAATTTTGAGAGAGTGCAAGCCAGTGAGCAAGCAGGGGTGGGCAGAGAAAGAGAGAGAGAGAATCCCAAAAGCAGGCTCTGCACTGACAATGCAGATGTGAGGCTTGAACTAACAAACCATGAGATTAAGACCTGAAGTCAGACGTTTAACCAACTGAGCCACCCAGATGCCCCTCCATTGCCTCTCTTCTACAAAATTTCAACCTAGAGTCAATATAATCAACTACCCAAATCTGTTACATGAGCATCAGAATGCTGAAAACTTCTGAGAAAATCTCAAAGCCACTATATTGTTGTGACAGTAAGTTTATGCTCCTCAACATCAAATGATACCTTCAGCTTTACTAGGAATTCCTCTTCCATGGCCCTGAAGCATTTCTCTTTCTACTCCCTTTGGTAACTTATCCAAACCTTGCACAGCATCCTTCACCTGCCTCTGTATTATAGCCTTTGCCTTGCAGATGAGCATTTCCTGTTCTTTTAGACAACCACAGGGATTAGGGAAATGGGGTATGACACCCCAGCTTTTCACTCCTGTATCAAAAATTCAGCATTCTCTGCAAGAACACGGATACTATTCCCGAAATTTCAGAACAGAACTTGTCCTTTCTCATTCCAAAGAACGTCTCTCCTTTTGTCTCTTTCACTACCTTTCTTCTTTCTCCTCTGGGAACTCACTGCATCACCTGTTTTCCATCAGATAAATCTGCAACTTGACTCTCACAACTACTCCCTTTCCTAATAATCTATAAATATGTGTAAATTTACCTTTTTAAATAAAAAAATTCTGACCCAACAAGAGAGGAAAAATAAAATCTCTTTATTCATAGCAAAATCTTCCCTTGCCCAATCTTCCCCCTTTTCATTTCACTTAACAGAAGAGTCTCTGTCTCCTCAGCTACATTCACCCTTTGATTCACATGTTTATTATAAAATATAATGATAATATAGGAAAGTTTTACAATTTTAGTATAAAGATGAATAGAAAGCAAAACTACAAAATATCAGCTGTCATCCTACCAGGTGGCTGTATCATTGGTATTTTGGCACATTTCCATCTAGTCTTATGTCTAAACCAGTGTGTATGTTGTTTTTTCAGTGTTGGAATTAGACTGTATAAAGAATTTTGTGGGGTTTTTTTCACTTGGCATTCTGTCATGGACATTGCTCATTTTTATGTACTTTTCTTTAAAAACATGATTTTTAGTGACTGCGTTACATTTTAGTGAATAGAGGAACCTAATTTACACAAGCATTCATCTATGTCATTCACTGAAGGACCCTGTGAAATTAGGCTTCAATATCAACTGCTTCAGTCAATAATCACCTCCTACTCGCCAAATACAGAGGTCGTTTATTTCCCCATCTTACTTTAACTTTAGCAACAGTTGAAAATGTTATATACTTCTCTTTTCTCAAAATAGTTTTCCTTTGTCTTTTTATAATATTACATTCTTTTATTATCATTTTCATTCAATTTCTCTAACCATTTTCCTCAACAAACTTTGCTTGTTCCTCTTCTTCACACCCAAGCGTTCTGTCCTTTTCACTTCCTTCCTGATCATTTTTGACCCAAGCCATGATGAGAAATAGCAACTGTACACAAAAATATCTGAATTTTAAGACTGATATTTTTTTCTTAAGTATGTATTTGTTTACACTTGTCATAAGAAAGCTTTCTCCACTGGTTTATTATTTGGAAAATCAAATGTCTGAGTTACACTTTTGAGAAGGATAAAAAAAGGGCCAACGTAATGATGTTCCTGAGTCACAAGCAACAGATCAAATTCAGAATTCAGGTAAAGAAGAACTTGGGACCATAAATTGGAGGTGGGAGACTTTATACTTAGATATATCTGACTAAACAAATTGCATTACTTTCAATAGGTCGAGAAATATATAGTTAGTCACATTTACACACCAAATTTACGATTTATGAAAATGTACTTTGAAAAAACATTCTTTTTTTTGTCCCTCTTCTAAAATAAGTTATTTGACTCACAAAATAAAGTTTTTATAATCATGTTGTCACTGAAAAGTAATGAAATCAATTTGGTTTCTCCTCTTTGGGTCTGCATGAAGTTCTATCTCATTTTCCTCCAGGTAGCTTTTAGGATACATATTAATCAAAAGACACATCTTCTATTTCAGAGGTAGAAAAGCTCAGTGTTCCACAAGATTGGCTTATTCTCTACAGTGTATCCAGGCAGAATATTAAAAGCAAAACAATTTCATAACAGAGTGCTTTATGTTACAGGTGAAATCTCAAGACAATCCTGTTACCAAGATGAGGTTTTTGGTTTTGTTTTCTTACACTTTAAAAAAATGTTTCCTTATTTATGAGAGAGAGAAAGAGAGAGAGAGAAGAGAGAGAGAGAGAAAGAGGGAGAGAGAGAGAGAGAAGAGAGAGAGAGAAAGAGGGAGAGAGAGAGAAAGAGAGAGAGAGAGAAAGAGAGAGAGAGAGAAAGAGAGAGAGACAGAAGAGAGAGAGAGAGAAAGAGAGAGAGAGAAAGAGAGAGAGAAAGAGAAAGACAGAGAGAGAGAAGAGAGAGAGAAAGAGAGAGAGAGAGAGAGAGAAAGAGAGAGAGAGAAAGAGAGAGAGAGAGAAAGAGAGAGAGAGAGAGAAAGAGAAAGAGAGAGAGGCAGAGAGAGAAGAGAGAAAGAGAGAAGAGAGAGAGAAAAGAGAGAGAGAGAGAAGAGAGAGAGAGACAGAGAGAGAGAGGCAGAGAGAGAGAGGCAGAGAGAGAGGAAGGGAGAATCCCAAGCAGGAGCTGTGGTGTCAGCACAGAGCCGAATACCAGGCTTGATCTCATGAACCAAGAGATCATGACCTGAGCCGAAATGAAGAGTCAGATGTTTAACTGAGTCACACAGGCACCCCAAGATGAGGTTTTTATGACAAAACTGTTCTAATCGTCTGCTATTAGTCATAACAGTATTTTATTGAGCTGACCAGGGAATGTTCTTTGGTCCTGACTTTTACAAGAGTCAATGTGTCTAACAGAAGTAGCTGCTAGTACACTGTTTTACACTGTAGGTAAGGGCAAGAGAGATGAAATTTTCAAAACTTATATTTATAGACCATTTTCAGCTTTTACGAGCTGCCTTCTCTATCTTTAACGTCATTTGATTCTCATCTTCGGTTTAAGAAACACATTAGAGCAGTAGTTACCTTCATTGAGCAGACTGAGAAATTGAAGCTTGAATGAATGGACTGGCTTGCTAAATTTGACTACAAACTCAAATTCCGTGACTCCTAACACAGACTGCTTTTTTCTACTAGTGCTTAATTTGATCTGTCATTAAATAACAACTACTTTTTCCTTTGATTCATTCCAACTCATCTCACATGCCTCACATGCATTTTCTTTTAGATGAAAAGGACAGGAAAAGAGTATACACAGCAGCACATTTTTTCCCCTACTGGCTTCACACATTTTTATTTGCTGAGTCTCATTTGTTTCTACTCTATGACACATACCCCCAAATTTAATTTCTAACAACATAATCAATAACAAAATCTATTCATTCAGTGAACCAATTTGGAACTGCGGTGGAAAAATTAACTATGGTGTCATGAAAATCATTTTGCTATACTGGAGCTTGGTTTCATGTATACATACATACGCATGTGAGAATAAAACTACCTGTCTCACAGGGTTATTGAACAGAGCTACTAACTACCAGTTGCCATACTCAAAACCTTGGGAATCTCTCCAGAAAGCTTTCCCTTTCCTCCACTGTCCATATCCCCAAAGACACTACATGCTATTGATTCGATGCCATGAAAAGCTCTGCAACATGTCCTTCATTCTCCATTTTCACTAGTTTTGTCTTAGTTTAGATCTTCACCATGTTACTCTGGTTACTATTAATTTATGTCTTGTCAATTTCAATTCCACAAGTCTTATAGAGAATGAGTTCCAGTGACAGGTGCAACAGATAAATATTTGAGTTTCCTGGGGCGCCTGAGTGGCTCAGTCGGTTAAGCGTCCGACTTCGGCTCAGGTCACGGTCTCGTGGTCCGTGAGTTTGAGCCCCGCGTCAGGCTCTGTGCTGACAGCTCCGAGCCTGGAGCCTGTTTCAGATTCTGTGTCTCTCTCTCTCTCTGACCCTCCCCCATTCATGCTCTGTCTCTCTCTGTTTCAAAAATAAGTAAACGTTAAAAAAAATTTTTTTTTAAATTTGAGTTTCCTTAGCATTCCTGCATTTCTGCTTTTCAATGAGTCCTTGCTGCATTTGAATATTTCAGGTGGACATCTTAATTAGGTACAGAGAGTTCTTCAACTCTATACACCTACTATGATTTACTCAGAAGACATGCTAATAACTATCAATACCAGTAAGAACCAAGAGGAATTATAAATGGAGACTAACAGATTCCAGAAAAGTCAACCAAACTCACTTTTACCAGGGAACAGCATCTGAAATGATGAATCCTAAATTTGCATACATGGAGAAAGTTCTATAAAATCCCAGTACTCTATCACAAAATTTATGTGTTTCCTTCTTGGAAAAGGTCATTCCAGATAGGGAGATTTAATCCAGTGAAGATGCCAATTGGCTGCCAAAATTATTTAGCAGAATATTATTTTAATGAACTTTTAGCTTCTCCCCACTACACTAAGAGTCCCTAAGAAGTGCCTCCTGCAATAAGATTCCAAGAATATCTGGAATCCCTAGTCCCTTGAAAATGTAACTCCTGTAAACTAGTAAAAATTTTAAAGTCCAAAAAATACTTACACCAAAGTTGGTAGCAGCAAATCGATCTGAGGCAGAAACCTGTACATTTGTTGCAACTGTTGTGTGAGCATAGAAAGCATTTATATTCGCCAACAAGGTGCTCATGACAGCAGGGACACCAGGGCACATGTATTTAGAAGACAGACATGAAAAGTGCCTATAAGACAAAAACATTAAGCACTTTTAAAACATAAAGCAATTAATTCACATAATGGCATACCTCTAACGTCAGCAATTAATTCCCCAACTATATCTATGAAAAAAAGAGAACACTCCCACGATCTCTACTAAACGAAAGAGAAAGCAATTTCGGCTTTTAAAAATTTCTCATTCACAAATGTGAAGTGGTTTAATTAGAATGTGATTTGCCACAGGGATGAGTGCAAAATTCCTTTCAACTGTGGGAGTTTTGTGTGTACACACGCAAAGTGCATTTTCCAGGGGAATCCAGCACGGTGGGAAAGCCATTATACAGGATCCTCCCCTTCTTCAGCAACTATGCCGTCATTTACTTCAGTTCCCGAAATGCTGCATTTTAACCTGAATGTCCTTTTATGCTTGTATTTCTATCATATTGAAGAAGCAAGGTCTCCCCTTTCACCGCCTATCTACTGAGTAAGTGAATTCAACATCTGACTTGAGTCCAGTTTCTGGGCTTTTGTCATAAAGGAATACCTTCCATAAGCATTTCTGTTTTCTTAGCATTTTGTTACAGCCAGGATCTAATAAAGCAAACAGAAGAATGGTGAGGGCAGATTGAATTATGCCAGCTTTAGGCTTAAAGACCATTCCTTTCAAACCCTGAATAATAGTATCATTCACAGACATCAGAAGCATCAACTGTTCAATTCTGTTACTTCTCTCAAGAAAAACTGTTTCATTTGAACTATAACAAAAGACGTGAAAACTGAAAACACAGCTTAAGATAAAAATGCACAGATAAAATACTCATGGAAGGAAGAAATTTTCAGTTTGTTATCTGATCCTATTTTGTTCTCATGCCTCAGCAATTTATCCTCCACTTAAGCATCTCTGAGGTCTGTATTATTGAACACCAACACAGAGTGTACATGCATAAATGAAATGCCCTGAGTGGCACCTCCAAACAAATGGATAGTCCTAGAAATGGTGGCTTCTCTTAAATTTCAGTCAGGCTACTCACTGAACTCCTCAGGATACTGGCTGATCAAAGTAGGTTAAAGTTTTAAACATGGATCTTTGAGGATTATGAAAAACGAAGTACGCCACAGTTGTTACATGAGGTTTTGCAATTTAACCCTAGAAAGATTAATACTGATTGCTTCTTTTAGGTAAATGATACATATTTTGATGGTATTATACACTAAGTTAATTATAATGCCTATCTATTAAGTATACCAGAGGTAAATGTTAATAAAATTAAAAAAATCCTAACACTGTATGTTCTTTTGAGCGATTTACAAACAATTAAATTTGTTAGATCAAGTTAGAGGTCAAGAGTTGTGGAATATGCAATACATAAATACAATGGTACATGGATGGCATGAGGTAAATATCCATACCTAAGGGAAACAGTAAGAAACTCAAAGACCAGAACTTTATCATCCTGAACATGCATTACTTATTTTTTTTAATGTCCATTTATTCTTTGGGAGACAGAGAAAGAGGGAGACAGAGAGGGAGACAGAATCCCAAGCAAGGCTCCGCATGGTGAGCGCAGATCCCAAGGCAGGGCTTGAACTCAGTAAACTTGAGATTATGACCTGAGCAGAAATCAAGAGTCAGACGCTTAATCAACTGAGCCAACCAGGCACCCCTAAACATGCATTATATATTTAAAAGGATACTGGAGGTCACCAGGATGAATAATCTTGTTCGTGGCTTTGAAAAATGGATCCATGCCTCCTAATCCAGCTGAGTTACTTAGTATTTATTTGTGGTAGCTGCTACCCTCTGATTTTTGGGGCTCAATTAGGGTGGCAGCAGTTTGGCAGAGACTTTGAGCAGAAATAAAGGAGACACATAATGAATATCCTGCTGAAGGCATTCAGAGTGAGAATTTTGTAGGTGAAATTGAAAGTTTTATGATGAAGATGACACAATTATTGAACGTCGTTCACCGCTATAAGCGATCTGAGGGAAAAATGAGTGTAATATGGGAAGATGGGGGATACAAACAACCAAGTTTGTCTATTTTATACTTTGAGTTGGTAAGCCAATGTTTTAGTGATGAAAATTCTCATTGCTTTTGGGGCCCCAAAGAAGTTTTAACACCACAATGAGAGATGTGATTTTGAGTTATGTAATTTAATACAATCCTTGCTATGTACCTATCATTGATGTTAATACATATTATTCATAAAATTATAAAAACAGTAAAAATAAATGTTTTTTTTACACTTTAAAGTTTTCTTAGAAAACAACTTCAATTTATAGTTAAAAGGTAGGGTTATAATACTTTCTCTTATTAGAAGTGATTAGAGGGGCGCCTGGGTGGCGCAGTCGGTTAAGCGTCCGACTTCAGCCAGGTCACGATCTCGCGGTCCGTGAGTTCGAGCCCCGCGTCGGGCTCTGGGCTGATGGCTCAGAGCCTGGAGCCTGTTTCCGATTCTGTGTCTCCCTCTCTCTCTGACCCTCCCGCGTTCATGCTCTGTCTCTCTCTGTCCCAAAAATAAAAATAAACGTTGAAAAAAAAAAATTTTTTTAAAAAAAAAAGAAGTGATTAGAAATAAAATGGATTCTAGTGTTTTTCCATCCTTTAATCTTTCCTCCATTTTTTATATTAAAGGCATCTGTCCAGACTACTCTCCCTTCAATAACTACATACTTACTGTAGCTCTGGAATGATTCTTCATGACAGGAATCTAGAGGTGATTAAAACATGCTCCTGGTATAAAATATGCATACCCTAATTGAGAGGCACACACCTTAAACACTAATTTTCTCATCTAAGAGAAAGTGCTGTTCCAGAGTATCTAAAGTTTGGGTGCTATTACTGAGGTATCCACAGGCTAGAGGAAGGTACAAAGCCTGATGGAGGACAAAGCTTCAAAGGCTGAGTTGAGCCCACTAGTGGTGAGCCCACAGAGGAGAAGTGAGAGGGAAATGCCTGAGTCTAGGGGATTAGAGTTCATGTAATGGCCATGAAAGAGTGAAGAGTTTAGTGTCCCTAGAATTTGGTTCAATAAATATTTATTCAACATATCTAAAGGTGAGATACCATATGAGGCACTGGATATATAGTAATGAATCCACTTGCAGACAAATGGGAGAATCAGTCCTATAAGAAATATAATACAAATATGTAAATGTTATGAGAAAGACAAGCCTAACAGAGTGCTAAGGGACAGTATGTTAGAGTGTGCATATTGTGGTCTGGTGGGTCAGGGAAAGGTCAAGGAAGACTCTTTGAAATGAGACTGGGCTAAGAGTTAATGCATAACTAGGAGACAGCCAAATCAAGCATAGCGCTTGCTGTCATTGATAGGTAAAGGATGTATTCCAGGGGAATGGAATAGTATAAACTAAGGCATAATAGGGAAAAAATACCATGTACAGTGAACCCTAGAAATTTTAGGTTGGTAGATCCCAAATTTCCAAGAGAATATTCTCTGCTAGGTTTGACCAAAACCAAAGTGAGGGTGTGTGTAGGACAGTCTCATGAAATATGTTAGGCAAGTTGGATCTAATTTATAGATCAAATGACTTTTTCAAACTAAAATTCAAAATCTTAGAGTCAGTGTTAAGTAAAAAATTTAAAAAAAAATTAAATCTCCAAGGAACTCTAGCTGTTCACATGGATAGAAAGTGAATTTTTTTAGGTTATTTTCTATTTTGAGAGAGAGAGCACAAGCAGGGGGAGGGGACAGAGAGAGAGAGGGAGAAAGAATCCCAAAGGCTCTGAGCTGTCAGCACAGACCCTGATGTGAGGTTCGAATTCACAAACCATGAGATCATGACCTAAGCCAAAATTGAGAGTCAGGTGCTTAACTGACTCACCTACCCAGCTGCCCATGATTGTTGAATTTTAAATAGATGATCTTGGCTTTGGTGAAACTTTAGTAAGATGGATTTAAAGGTGAGACTAGAGAAGAAAGCTCAATTAGGAGGCTGTACAGGGAAGGGAGTGTGGGTGTCTGAGCTAGGGTAGTAGCTATAGAAATATGGAGCAGAGAATGAATTTGAAAAACACTGAAAGAAGACAAATGGTCAGGGCATGGTGATTGAGGAGGGCTGAGAGGTAGGGAAGAGAAATGGTTACGCTCCATGGTTTCAGTGCAGGTAACGGGTACTTTTGCTAAGTGGGCTGAGAACAAAACAGGACAAAGGAATTGTAAGGTGGGAATTATGTGTTGAGTTTGACCTTAAGGTACTTGTAGAGGTTTCACATAGGAATGCCCACCAGCTTATTGGATACTTGAACTGGACAGTTAGATTTAAGGGTCACTAAGTATATTGGAACCAGTCAAAACCATGAGAAAGGATAAGGTCATCCAGGAGGATTATGCAACATAAAAAGAGAAATGTCAAAGTGTGGAACTTGAGAAACACCAACATGTAAGGAACTTGTGAAAGGAAAGAAAAATAAGTGAATTTTATGACAGGCCAAAGGAAAAAAACAGATGGATTTAAGGAAAGTCAGGACACCGGAATCAGGGAAGCCATGGGAATGGGAAGTTTCTTTGCAGGTGAAGGACGATTGATGCTGTTAGGTTCAGTGAGGAAGTCTTACAAGGACAGAAAATAGACTATTGGACTTGACAAACACACTTAATTGTGACCTTAACAAGATAAATGTTAGTGGAGAGACAGGATACACCAAGAGGAAACAGGATGAAAAGTGGGGAGGTGCCAGGGGTGACCAAGGTAAAGTGGGTCAAGGACAGATTCTGTTGGTCTCAAGCTAAGGAATATTCACATTCTCATGTGGACTATATGAAGTTGGCAGAGATTTTTGCCGAGGGAACTGACATTATCAGACAAATTTGGAAAGGTGACCCTGAAGTGGTGTAAAGATAAATTGAAACGAGTAGGTATTAGATGCAGAAAAAACAATTTAGGAAGACATAGAAGCAAAAAAAAAAAAAAATGACATTTTCACCCTGCTTGCAATATGACTAAGCCATTCACATACCACACTAAGAAGTAACAAAATATTTTGTACCTTGAGATAATCTAAAACTCACAAAATCACATTTTCGAATCTCCAAGGTATAAAACTTGAATAATTCTTCTATGAAACCTAAACTTTCTAACAAAACAGCTTTGAACCTGATTTTACCCATGTTATATCTGAAAGCTTATTATGACTTCTGGAAATATGAAAGTCAGGTTTGTGTCCCACCAAGAACAGCACAAGAATGCCATGTAAACTAGAGAACCTTAGAAATGTTGTGTTACTTTGTTTTGTTTCGTTTTGCCAGTGCTTTTGAAGCCTGACTCCCTCTGTGCGTTTGCTGTAATTAAACATTTCTTTCCTTTTTTAATTTTTTTTTCCTTCTTAAGGTCATAGAGAAAGTAAGGTGATTCAGGATTGGAATTCAGGCAATGTAAGTTCAAATCCGTATCTCTTAACTACTAGAGTGTAGCTTTCTCATAATTTATCCTCTTTCTTCTCTCTTCAATGTTGTGTATTACTTGTACATGCATCTGTTTCTTTCAGAATATGTTTAGTTCATGCTTGGTTATCATCTTATTCACCCCTCCTCTAGCCTACTGTTTTTCTTGTACAGAGGAGATGACCAATGTTTATTAATGAAAACAAAAGCAAAGTGAGCCAAAGGTATTGGCTATGTAGAGTTAGAGTGTACATTGTATGTGGTTGATTACCTTGAGTATGACAGTTTACCAAAACATCTAACTGCTTTGTAAACATTTGTTGAAGTGCCTGGCAGTTAGTGCCATGATGATGACAATAACTATGAAGGTTAATAGCATTCTGCTTATAACTGCTAAATATTTTAAACTTTCCAGAGCATTAGGCATGTATTCGTCTTTGGCAACAGAAATATTTTGCTTTCTGATTTAAATTTAATTGAGATAATTTCTGGGGAACAACTGGAAGTAGCTAGCTGCATATGATTCATCCTTTGAAACTTCCCCTGGAAATATCCAAGAAACCCAAAAAAGAATGTGAAGTCATAAAAGCACTAGAAATTAGGGTACCCATCTAAGATTTCCCAGTACCTGGGAGGACTCTGCCTAACATTAGGGCAGCTGGCTAGATTGAGAGATATTCAGCAGATGACTAAAGTCTAAACTCCTGAAGTGTTAACCTGACAAGACAGATAACAGGAGGATGTTTCTAACAACCATACAGCGTATACCCTGTAAAAGATTGGGGCCTCGGCTGCTGGCCAGCAAGGCTATCAATCACTTCACTGTTCCAAGGTGATGGCTTCCCCAGGCAGGAAAGAGCTGTCTCTGTTTCCCACACCTACTCCCTCTACATCCATTAAAGGGTACACAACTCCCAAGATTGTAATACAGCTTGTGCAATAGGAAATAGGTAATGGGATTTGAAGCTAGTTAGAAAAACAGGGCTGGAAAAACACTGGGAACAGTATATCCTGGGAATTATATAAAATCTTTTACATTTTGCTTCCAGCAAGACAAGAATTCACAGGTTGTTTAGATCATCGGGGGGGGGGGAATCCAACTCTACTAGTTGGAGAGTCCACCGATAGGAGCAGGTAAGTATCTTTCACCAATCTAAAGGAGAGCTGCATTTAAATAAAGTTATGGGAAAGAGTACAACATTTTTAGAGGCTTGACTTCCAGTTCAAGGTCTGCAGATGAATGCTGACAATACCCAGGTGGTTAACAAATACTGATTCCAAAGGAACCCTGTAAGTTGCCAAATGGGCAAGAGGCAAACACCTTTGTATATTATTTTCACATTCACACATGCATGTACACACATGCACACATAGGTATAGGCAAAAAACAACCAAAATCCTGGCAGGAAACAGTATTAATCAAAATGGTACAATGTTATGTCCAGATAGAGCTATAAAATTTTGTCTTTTTAAAAAATACATTTTGTATTTTAAAAATAATTTACCATTAATATGTTTTATTACCCTTATCAGAAAAGCAGATATATAAAACATATATTTTAAATGTTAATTCAACTTTTACCCTATTATTGATTTCACAAGTCTTTTTGTAACTTAGCATGAAACAAAGCAACCCAATACTTCTTAAAATTTTTATTTGATTGACTTAAGTAAAAATTCTTTATATTTTTCTTTTCTAAAAATACATAAAATTTAAAGTACTATATATAATGTAAAAGTGTATAATCTGTATCACTCTTTAAAGTACTATTGAATAAGATTTTTACAAAAGAAGTCAGCAACAAATCACCAGTAAAATGTTTTTTCTTTCAAAGTTTATCATAGAACTTACTGGTTTCTGGTGAATGAGTAGATGCAAAAGAATTACTACAAAATTACTGTAAAATAGATACTACTTTGATTTCACTAAATAAAATACATCAAGACTTACTTTTGAAGGTATTAACGGAATGATAGTTGCTCATAACTTCCTAAGGCAAAATACAAAGATGAGAATGGTGAAGACTGGACATCAAAGCAGGACAATGAGAAAAACCTAGTATTTCACTTAATGCTACTTTTCCTCCCATTAGTCCTTTACATCAGTTTTAATATCAAATTGTAATAGTTTTTCTTAACTAAAATTGTAAGCAATGAAATTTTCATTGTTTGGTAAAAGGAAAAAGGTAAATAGATTAAGGTCATGAATATGATCCTTTTTAATTTGATCAGAATTACATTGAACAAGTCTCACTATTTCTAAAAATTAAAGATACAGTAATTGCCATCTCTTAGAACTTACATGAAAATGTTCTTCTTAAAACTGGTGACTTGAGAGTTCATCAGTCAGAATACTAAGATTAAAAGTTTAAGCATTTGATCTACCCTATGACCCAGCAATAGCATTGCTAGGAATTTACCCAAGGGATACAGGAGTGCTGATGCATAGGGGCACTTGTACCCCAGTGTTTATAACAACACTTTCAACAATAGCCAAATTATGGAAAGAGCCTAAATGTCCATCAACTGACAAATGAATAAAGAAGATATGGTTTATATATACAATGGAATACTACTTAGCAACAAGAAAGAATGAAATCTGGCTATTTGTAGCAACGTGGATGGAACTGGAGAATGATATGTTAAGTGAAGTAAGTCAGCCTGAGAAAGACAGATACCCTATGTTTTCACTCATATGCAAATCCTGAGAAACTCAACAGAAGACCAGGGGGAGGGGAAGGGGGAAAAAAAAAGTTACAGAGAGGGAAGCAGGCAAACCATAAGAGACTCTTAAATACTGAGCACAAGCTGAGGGTTGATGGGGGGGGTTGGTGAGAGGGAAGGTGGGTGATGGGCATTGAGGAGGGCACCTGTTGGGATGAGCACTGGGTGTTGTATGGAAACAAATTTTACAATAAATTACATATAAAAAATCACTTCCACACAAAAAAAGTTTAAGCATTTGAAAAAAATGTTTAAGAATTTATATTAATTTAAAAAAATTTAAAACACTAAAACTCAGAATTTCCAGGTCACTCTTAGGAGTAAATTTTTTCCCTCGTTGGTAAAAATACCTGTCTTTTTCTAGAAACTGTAACTAGGATTATGGTAAATTACAGATGGTACATTTTGGTACCAAAACAATAGCCTACACTGAACTTGCCTCTTCACATTCGCTTTTAACCTAACTGGTAAATGATTAGACAGTCAGTTTAACCAAGAAAATCATATGCATCAAGGTACATATTTCTTAGATGGTTGAAGGAAATAAAGAAAAAGAGACTTAAATTTCAAAGAAGGAAAAGTGTTAATCAGGGTTAATGGCTATACTTCTTGGAAACCTTAAAGAAATGGTCAGCATATTGCTTTTTAGTATGTGGGGAAGATAGAGGGATTATGGCTGGCCAGTTTAGAGATACCATGGCATAGGCATGATTCATTCTAATACTAGCTCTGATCTGTGACCTCAGAAAAGTAACTTTATCACCCCTAGATTCAGTTTCTCCATCTTTATAATGAAAGAGCAGTTAAAAGATCTGATCTTTCTAAGCTTTACCATGTTTCGCATTTCTGAACACAAATAATAGATTATGTCCAGCCATATATTACTCCTTCCTACTATCAACATTTGATTCTATTGGAACCCATGGTTAATAGGATGGCCAGAAAGAAAGGGACAAGGAAGTCGTTTTGAAGCATCCTTTGCTCTTCGGGAATTTTCAGCTAAAAGGCTTCTAGGCAACCTTCAATTTGCCAGGAGTCTGACTCTGACTTTCTGTATGCCCCTTCTTTATGTGTGGTTACTGCCAAGGCGAAGCTTCTTGCTTCTAACCATCTCCTTAAAAATCAACTCCTTTTAAAGGCTGTAGTTTCAATGCTACTTACATTATTCTAGGAGGGAGAGGGAAAACAGAATTAAAAGGACAATTGGCCACTTAAAATGACTGAATATATCCTTGCAGCAAACCACCCCTTCAAAAAGCACACCTTCAAATAAAATAGGTCAAAAAGTACTACTGTATTGTCTGAAAATGCTAATATTTCCCCACACAGACATGATTGAAAACAATGGATTAACAATGTTTAAATCACCTGACTTTGCTTTTCTAAGAAAACAGGGTTAGTGTCAAACCAATTAAACAAATGAAATTTCAGTTTCATGGGAAAAGTTAGATAGACAAACTCAAAAAGTGATGCTTAAATTGCCAATAATGAGATAGTTTATGGAACGTTTTCAGTTAAAGTGATTGCTACAACATTATGATCCATTAATTCTCAAACACTACTGGCAAAATGTATTTCAAATAGCACATCTGTATTCAATTCACTTGCTATTGTTTTGTAGCTATCACGATAGAAAAAGTAAAAAAAAAGGACAATCATCTAACTTACCTGCCTTTTCATGGATAATTGTCCCTAATCACATCATCTTGTGGTTTTCAAGGGATCGAAATGCCTTTGATTCAAAAGATCTAAAGATCAATTATTTTTTAATAAGAATAAGAGCAGGGTGATTAGAAAGAAGCACCATAAAGATGACAATGAGTTTTAGACCCTTAGAAGATTTCAGAAAAACAATACAAGATGAAAGACTATCTGTATTTCTAATGCTAGAAATACACTAAAATAGTATTTATCACGTTTGCTCCCTAACATTCAAATTAGTATGCATGTCAGTGAGTGTATGCATCCTTGTCACTAAAGAGGGGGTCAAACATTTAAGGATTGCTTCTCCTTTGGCGAAATGCATCATAACTTTTCATAGATGCTAGGTATTGCTCAAACTCCATTAGGGAGGTTTTGAGTAAGTACGAGGGCAGTGGTGGGAGACAGGAAAGTAATGAAATGTGTAGGGTTTAGAGGAACCACAGAAGTTGAAGAGCAAGTCAGGCTGGGACCCTCAGGCTGAGCATCAGCTTTCTCTGACATCTCTTTTCATCTGCACCTGGATTTAGTCCCTTCATGTCTATGCTGTTATAGTACTCACATATACTTCAATTATACTGTCTTGTTGTTATTTAATTTCTTCCTCTTTGCTCTAGAGTAGGAGCTCACTGAAGCAAGAGATATCTTTTATTGCTGTATCCCACTGCCCTGTATAACTAAGTCCTTATACTTAAATCCTCAGAATGTGTCTATCAAATAAATGAATTGTATCTTCTGGAATGTGGACTCCATTGGAGACTGGATCTTGACTTCTTGCTTGCTAATACATTCTTAGTGCCTAGAAAACTTCCATGGTAGGCTCTCAACAAACACATCTTATAGGAATGAATGATTCAATTAAGCACCACTCTATTTAGAAACTAGGCTTATGCCTCAAACGGCTAAAATAGACTAGTGCCTTTAAAAGAAATGGTATCCCAAGAGTTCTGGTTCAAATATCAATTAGATTAATATGGCTAGTGCCAAAGTCAAGGTTGTTAAGGATACCAAGGTAAAAAACACTGACTTAATGCTTTTCTCATTTGGTGTTACAGAAGCATGACCACGGTTCAACAAAAGCTCAGATGTTGCGACACACCCTGGGCTTCATTTTATAATAAATGAGACTCCTTAAACACTCAGTTAAAATATGTTTGACAGAAATCACCTCCAGAGGGCAATTTAATCCCTGATGCTGACATGGAATTCCCTGAGTGTGTTTATGGGTGAACAGCAAGTCTGTCAGAACATTTTTAAGAGCATGTACGTTTGCATAGATTGATGTAAAGCATCAAGAACTCCCAAAATTCTCATCATGAAAACAAGCTCTATGCCCAACATCATGATGCAGAATATGTAAAATAGTGTGCTTCTTTGGAAGGAAAGGTACTCTAATTCTTTTTTTTTTTTTCAACGTTTATTCATTTTTGGGACAGAGAGAGACAGAGCATGAACGGGGGAGGGGCAGAGAGAGGGAGACACAGAATCGGAAACAGGCTCCAGGCTATGAGCCATCAGCCCAGAGCCTGACGCGGGGCTCGAACTCACGGACCGCGAGATCATGACCTGGCTGAAGTCGGACGCTTAACCGACTGCGCCACCCAGGCGCCCCAAGGTACTCTAATTCTTACTGTCATATGTTGGAAAATTTCCTTTTTCTTTTTAGATGCATTTACCATGTGGGAATATATCCTCCGGGTACTTGACCAACTGCTTGTCCAAACAGGAAAATTGTAATCCCTTTCTTCTTCCCTCATGAATGCTCCAAAACAAAGGGTCTATTTTTATGAAACACATAGGGCTAATAAATTGTGCCCTCATAGAATGTTTTGTGCTATTAGGAGAGAGCATTTACAATAAGCAGGAGGTACCTTAGAGGAATGGGAAATTCAGTATTAATGTTCAGATTATTTACCAGCAAAATAGATCCAGCCTCCTTCTTATGAAGGGAAATACACAAGGGGAAAATTTAATAATGTACAACCAGACTCTCTGACTTAATACACACTTCTCCTGTATTTCTGCTTCAAATCCATCTTCAAAGAAATGGGAGTATGCTTAAAAGAAACCAGACAATGTTACTTAAAAGAGAAGGATTATGAGGTTACCTGGGGATTTGGATCAGCATAAGGAGATTTTAAATATCAAAAGAAGCTAAGATTTGATTTTTATTTCTTATCAAATGGTGTCTAGGAAGCCCCAGAATAATTAAACAGTTTTGTCCTTACCTAAACTTGTACATGTCCTTACTATACAGACAGGACATCTGTTTCTTCCTTGAAGCTGAGTTCCCCAACTTTGTGTTTTAAAAATTAAGGGAAGGGGCGAGGCGCCTGGGTAGCTCGGCTGGTTAAGTGTTCAACTCTTGATTTCAGTCCAGGTCATGATCTCACGGTTCGTTGAGTTCGACCCCCCACCCCCCACATTCCACTTCAAGCTAACAGCACAGAGCCTGCTTGGGATTCTCTCTCTCCCTCTCTCTTTGCCCCTCCCCTGCTCGCTCTCTGGCTCTCTCTCAAAATAAATAAACTTTTTTTTTTTTTAATTAAGGGAAACACGACTGAGTTAAGTTTAACATGGGTAGTTATTTCTAGGTTTTGCTGCTGTTGGTTGGTTGGTTTTCTGGGTCCCCTGAAGCATTGTTTTAAGACAACAGAAAAATACGACTGATTCAATGGGCAACCAATTCGAATATGAACATATAGTTGGTTATTCATAAACTCTTTCTTTTTAAAGTTGTTTTATTCATTGCCCGATAATTTGTTAGGAGTCAAGTTACAATTCAACTGCAGAACTATCATTTGGAAAATACGGTAAAAAATATCTCTGATATATCAGTATTTCAATATCCAAATGAAGTATCATTTGGAAAACACAGTAAAAAAAAATATCTCTGTTCTATTTCAACACCTAACAGAAGAATGTCTGACACTTCTCCAAATTATTATAATTAATCAATATGGGATGCTCTAAAACACTTAAGTGCAACATGTAAGTTAAAACAGATACCCACACCAGCTTAGTCTTTCCAATTCCACTTTGCATGCTTTTGGCAACTGTGAATTTCTGACATGAAGAGACATATCAGGAGAAGTTGAGAACAAACAACATGTACTTCTGATTCATTCAATTCGAAATATGTACAGCCTTCTATCATGCATCCAGAATTTCTTATAAAGCAGTAATAAAACATACGACTGTTGAATCCAAGATTTCAATTTGTAAACCTTTGCAAATAATCCAAGTACTCCTCTAAATGCCACCATTCTATTATCCCTCTTAAACTTGATTACACATGTAATTATAACATTCACACATTGATATAAAATGGGGATGGGGTGTTTTTCTATAAAACTATTCAATAATTAATGATAATCAATGAACAGTAAATGAAGTGATCATATTTACACTGGCAGTCAAGATTTTTAGGAGTTAGCGGAATGTCAAACGACATGAATATATCTATTTTTTTATTCTGGTCAGATGGTAAAATTTGTACTGTCAAAGCAAAATTACACTGGACAAAATTAAATAGGCCAGGAAAATTTTATTCAAGGGTATGCAATAGAGAAGAGAAACCAAAGCTCAGTCTGAACTCAGCTCCACTGAAATATCAGATAGGAATGTTTTTAAGGGCTGACTTGGGAGGAAGGATGGAGGGGAGTTTTTAAGAGCTGGAGTTGGGGGAATCCTAGCCACCTGTGTTTGCAAATTGGCTTTATCCAAAATAAACTATCTCTTATCCTCATGACTTATCCTCATGACTTATCCTCATGACTGGAGATAGTATTACATCTTGGAGTAAGGAATCTACCCAAATGAGGCTCCTACCTTCCCACAAAGACTGGGAGAGAGGGGCCTATACTCCTTGATGATTATATTTGAGAGACACTTCTCCAGGTTCTTGAGAAAGCTAGTCCTGGGGTGTAAGACTAGCAAGAGACTTTTAAAAAATTTACAATCCAAAGAATTGTAAGTGTTCTAAAGTGAATTATAAGTTTTCTAAAGAGAATACTGTAAGGAAAGGAAGGTCAGGGGACTCTCGGTTTAAGCATTCAGTAAGGGCCAAGGTATGAAGGAGGTCAAGGGCCTACAGGCAAGAAAGAAGTTTGTCCAAAGTTCTATCAAGTTGAGGGAAATGTTAAGGTCATCTTGGTCAGTAGTGAAAGCAGAAGAAAACATTTAATAAATAAAAATATCATTATCAAATCAAATGTGTAACTAGAAGTAGATACAGTTGATCCCTGAAAAATGCAAGGGTCAGGGTCACTGACAGCATGTAACTTTTGACTTCCAAAAAACTGATCTAATAGTCTACTGTGACTGGAAGCTTTACTGATCACATAAACCATCACAAACACATATTCTGTGTAATATATGCATTAAATACTACATTCTTGGAATAAAGTAAGCCAGAGAAGAGAAATTATTGAGAAAATCATAAGGAAGAGAAAATATATTTACAGTACTATAAAAAAATCAATAATCTGTAAGGAGACCTACAGAATTTGAACTTTTGTTATTTGAGGGTCAACTGTATGATCTATAGCATTGTGTTATCATCTAAGTGCATTTGTCAATTTATTACCAAAATAAGACATTTTTTTCCTTATGCCTCTCTGCCTTGCTTTCTCGCTTTAGACTACCAGTTGGTAATCTAAGGCCACAGCCAAACCCAGCCCATAGTTTTTGTTTTTAAAGTAAAGTTTTATCAGAACATGGCCATGTCCATTTGTTTAAGATCTATGGCTGCTTTTGCATCTGGACTACATAATGGAGCAGTTCTGACAGAGATTGTAGGACCCACAAAGCTAAAAATACTTACCCTGTGGCTCTTCATAATTATGAGCTCAAGTATGGGTCACTAGATACAAAATAAGGTACCCAAAAATATTTTATTGTTACTGTTTACTTAGGTTAAAAAATAAAAGTGATAAAATGAATAAAGGATGATTCTCCTCTTTTAAACTATCAAAGTTGCATTTTTATTGTGCTCATATTACCTTACCTAGTAAGTTATTCTGAATTATACCCATTGACATGGGACAGAGCAGATGACAAACTCATAGACTCCATTACGGCTGCCCAAATACAAAATAGGTTGCCTCAAAAGGAGTGTGCTGTCACTCTATGTGAACAAGCACAGGGATGATGACCATCAGTAACAGATTCAGTAGCAGGTCTTCTGGTTTGGAGAGAGGTTCATTTGCATGACCTCCTACTTCCTTTTCACCTCTATAATCTTTAAGTCTTTATTATTTAACATGAGGACATTCTGTCAAATAAAAAAGCATACTTTTATTCAAAAAAATTTTAAATGTATTCTTACACATGCTGTTCTATAATTATGACTGGTGATTAAATGCTAGGAATAGTAAACCCTGAAGAAGACCACTGATTTTGGTCCAGTCTACCTTCATCATTCAGATGTGTGAAAATGACTGATTATTTGGGCCCGCATCAATTTGATTGTTGTGGAAATATGATCTAATCAATAATATAAAAGAACAGTTTTTTTAATGTCTATACATAAATACCTATATATACGGTATATATCTGAACAAGATGCATTTATACACTTAGATCAGGTTTCAAAAGGTGAACTGTGGGCAAGAAACCCAATTCTGAATGCTTACTGAAACTCCTCAGTAAGGGTTATGTGTCTGTGTGGGTCACTTCTGTAGAACAACATTTATTGCAGTGTGCGGGTGTTCTCAATATATCTTCATTTGGCTGAACTAGTAGCACTGATATAAATATAGAAAGGAAGTATATATAGCCTACTGTTTGGGTCAAGACACTGTAATGGCTCTGGATGTGGCTTTGACACTAATAGACTTTGTAAAGTTGGACAATGCACTACAATCATAAGGCTTTAATTTCCTCAGATATCAAATAAGGCTTTGGTTCTTCAACTTTAGAATTGATGAGAAGTATCAGGAGGGCTAAGTTCCCAGATTGTGCTAACAATGTTCATCAATGGACCACACTTGGAGCACAAAATAAGGTTTGGGAAGATGGTGGTAGTGAATTATCAAATCCTTAACACTTTACAGCTATGAGAGAGTGGCCAGCATCAAATGGGCACATTCAAAATGTAATTGTCTCTGGAATCAAAATTTCATTTGAATGAGAATAAAAGAAATGAATACTTTTCTTTCTTTTTAGATTTCAGAGATTTTCGAACATGTACCTGTTCTGTAGTACTTACGTCATAGCTTGATAAATGGATTCAATCCCATAACGCATGGCAAATTCATCGACTATTTCTTGGGAAGCATCATCAAAGAAAACCTTCCAGGCTTCCTCCCCTTTGACCTCTGGTATTTTCACTCCACCATTAGACTTCACTTCAGTCAAGTAATGGAACAGATTCTAAAAGTAAGTGGTTTTCAATTGTTCAGTAATTCCTCAGAATAGACCATAAATATGTAACTGTAACTTTCAGTAATTTATATTTGCATTGTGATGGCATCTAATGTTTCATTAGCATATATAAGCAATAGGAATATATTGAGTTTTTATCCTAGCTCACCTTGTATTTATGCAAATTGATTTTATTTCTGCCTAAGCCTACGCGGATTCAATGATTCAAATGTTTTTCATACATACCAATTCATTTTAGAAGGAAGTAAAAGTTTTGCATGTAAACATTTCTACATGCTAGAGCATATTTTACACTCATGGGCTCCAAGTAAATTATAGAGCCCTGGATGAATAACATGATTTTGGCTGTTGATACAGAATTTTAGTATGTAAAGGGCTTTGACTATGAAATGGTTGGAGTCAGAGCAAGGAATTGAGGTTAAAAATGAATGAGAATTTTTTAATGAAATAAAAATCACTACACATATTTTCTTTTTGCTTCTAACAAGTTTTGGGAACTACCTGCTACATAGATGCAGCTTAAGTCACTAATGGACCCTTTCTTGGATTTCAGGTCTTTTTGGTTCATGGACTAGCAGAAAAAGACTCTGAAAAGCAAAGTACAATGCTATTCCTCATATCCCAAAAATTCTCTATCTAATCTTTCAGGCTAGAGTTGGCTCTCCATCTTGCCAGTTTCACTGGTTTGAAAACTGAACCACCTTTTTTAAAGGAATAGCCATAGCCAGGTGGTAATCAGGAAATTAAGCCTAGGCCCTTTATATAATTATGTGTAATATGTAAATGCCTTAAATGCTGCTCCCCATTCCTTCTTTGGTAAAATGGTGCAAATAATTACACATATAAATTTTCATAGATACATTTAGGAAAAGTTATTAGCAAAGAGCAAAGATTCTTTCACTTATCTTTTCTATCTTAGGAAGGTACTTTCCTCTCTACCTCTCTGAACATGGGAAAAGTACATTCCTCAGTTTTACCTTATATTTTTTGATACACAGGACAAGTGCCATTTGTATCAGAGAAAGGCTCTGGGGACAATTTTAGGCTCTCAGACACAAAGCATCCAAAAGAAGCCCAAGATTGTACGTCTGTATATCTATACTGAGGTCAATCTGCCCTTTGGATTCAAACTGGGTTGTACCAACCTCTAAGTCAACCAAGCCTTACTGTTTGGATGGGTATATTCTTTACTACCCTTGGGTGGTAACTACATTTGATATTCTCCATTGCCGACTTGTCTGTGGAATGGGTAATTAAAATGGAGGATGGTTCAATATATATTGAAGCTTTTATGTAATACTCAGAAAAAGAAAAAAAATCATTGATTACATTGGCTACCAAAAACCATTGATGCAATGTAGTATTAGCATTTTGTATTTCTAATACTTCCAATTAAATCTTTAACAAAATCTGCACATTAACTCAGCATTCTCAAAAATAATCATATTTGGGCCCTCTCTTGCATTACTAAAGTACTATATGTTTAATGCTTCCAAAATATTTATCATTACTTACTTTTTTAATGAATACTTTTAGTATTTTTCTTCTTCCTTGGTCTACTTATTCATCATTATATTATTGTCTTATTTGTTAATACCTGCCTCATGTGTTTGTTCTAACTCTTATTAGAGGATATCTTCTCACCCTACAGAGAGCAATACATGGGCCGTATGATACCCTTCCACATCACGTGTTATTGTACAGGGTCAGAACTCCAGGAACAACTTCACAAACCTAAATCAATTATATTTTTAAACAAAATACCTTGTTGTATGATCCATAAAGTACTATTTCTTTTCTAGATTTTATTATTAACACAATTCAATTGACTTACCTCGTGTAAACATGTATATTGTATATGATATGGGGCAACCTTCTCCTCTCCTTTTATCTCCACATTGATTTTCAATCTTATGGCCCCAGATACAGCTGACTTATCTGTCCGTTTCTCTGATAAAGCAAAAAAGTAATTGGTGACTTTTGGAAATATCATATTTTTCATAGAACTTTTCAAAAGCTTAAAAGGCTTCCATTTCTAAAAGCCACTTTTCAAGGTCAGGTTTGATTATTAACAACCCATTATGATTCTTGGAAACACAATTTAAAATAATGTGCCTATTATGTGACTAATTGTCAAATGGTGTTATAGATCTTCAAACAAAAAAGCTTAATCAGAAAACCCTACCATTCTGATACAAATTTCTGTGTACTCAATCAGTTTATACAATGAAATTAATTATTTGGCAATTAAAAGCAAGATAATTTCAAAGTACAATTAACCAGAAAACTATTTTTTCTAAAAGCTTTCTCTTCTCTATGCTTGAAAAGATGAGTCAAAGCTCTAACAAAAAGTTTATTAATAGTTTTCTCATCATTGATTCATAAAGACCTACTAATTCCTAAAGGCCTCCTATTTATTTGGATGGAATCAATATGAAGTCAATTCAGTCCAATAATGTACATGTATGTTCAATATGAACTGATCAGTAGATTTAAGAGAAAAAATCACAATCACAAAATTCCTAGAAGGTAAATGTACACAGGGGACCTACGTTTAACATCTACTTTATACATGAAATAAAAAGAGGCAAGCTGATCCATTTCACAAATAAAACATAAAGAGGTAGAGTGACAGAGAAAGGTAAAGACTTCCTGACCCTCTTTCTAAGCATAACAGTTTTTAGTCATAAAGACACAGTTAACCCACAAAGCCTGTTTTCTTATAGTAGAATATCTGCTGACTTTTCATTGTTAATATTCAATAGTCATTATGTTATAAAGATTCTTCTCTTAGAAGTGCCAGGATCATGAGAGTTTCTCTGATTGGCTGGGAGATGGTTGATTCTCAATAAATATTAAAGTTGCCTGCTGGGCCAAAAGAAATCTAAATCCTGGAATCTTTTAGTCACAGACCTCTGTCCAAAGTCCCAGCCAGGGGAGCAATTCTGGTTCTTTGATTTTTTTTCTTCTTCTTTAAAATAATTTTTTAACCATTTATTCATTTTTGAGAGACAGAGCGTGAGTGGGGGAATGGCAGAGAGAGAGAGGGAGACACAGAATCCAAAGCAGATTCCAGGCTCTGAGCTGTCAGCACAGAGCCTGATGCAGGACTGGAACTCACAGACCGAGAGATCATGACCTGAGGTGAAGTTGGACACTTAACCAACTGAGCCACGAGGCACCCCTGGTTCTTTGTTTTTAACTATAATCATCCCAACAGATCATGGGACACAGGTTCTGCTTAGATGCCCAGAGCTTTTGGTCAAGTCCTCCCATGCATGGTAGAATCAATTCCATGTGATGAAAAAGGAACATTGTACAAAAAGAACAAATACGGTACTTAGGTGGATTGAACCTACTGAAGGATTTTACACAAATTCAAAACCTGTCCTCAGCCTCCCTCCCTTTCTTCTTCTTCCTCTCCTAAAACTCCCATCAGCAATGAGGGCACAAACATACAAACTGACGGTAAACACGCAAAGACTTCCCTGTCATGTTGCATCATATTTTCCTCCCCACCAATGGGAGGACAGTTCCAGCATAAGAGCTTAAATAGCTGATTTTTACTGATTTTACAATAGCTCATTCAAGCTCCTTGGCAAACTATATATATTCACATCAAAAGACATTTGACAGGAAGAAAAGAACATCAAAAGAATCGCTCTTTTGTCAAAAGAACAATTTAAGGAATTTGTTTTGAATTCAAACTGCTTCATAAGGTCATTTTTATGTACTACAAAACAAAAAAAGGCTATGTATAGGTAAACTACTTTACAGCACAAGTTGTGAGTATTGCACAGAGCTAACGGCCTGAAGGTTACTCTTGCCTAACATCTCTGTTTTCATATAGAAAGTTGTCTTATAGTATAAACAAGATACAGGAGGATGAGCACTGTAACTGAGTTAAAAATTGCATCAATAATGTAGAAGCAATGAGTTTCTTTACGAAAGATTTCTTAAGGGGCACCTGGGTAGCTCAATCTGTTGAGCAGCCTACTTCAGCTCAGGTCAGGTCAGGATCTTGCTGTCCATGAGTTTGAGCTCCGCGTTGGGCTCTGTGCTGACAGCTCAGAGCCTGGAGCCTGCTTCAGCTTCTGTGTCTCCCTCTCTCTCTGACCTTCCCCCACTCATACTTTGTCTCTGTTTCTCAAAAATGAATAAATGTTAAACAATTTTTTTAAAAAAGGAAGATTTCTTTAAAATGTATTTTGATATTGGGTTCTTAGTCTAGCTTGAGTAATTTGTGTCCAGATATATTATATATATTTCTTTCTTTAAAATTATTATATAATTTAGTTTCATTAATTGTATGACTTTATCCCTTTCCTTTTTCAAATTTTACATTTCTTGAAGTGTGTGTGTTTTCAAAAAACCAAAAGCACTCTGATTTTCTACAATATACTGATATCCTGAATGGAAACTCTGTAATCGGGGACTGTGTAAAGTCTTCTTGGATTCACAACCAGCCCTTAAAAATTTAATTAAAACATTTCAGATGATATGACTAAAACATTTTGAATCTGGCAACCACCAGTTTGTTCTCTATATTTATAGATCTGCATCTACTTTTTTGTTTATTCTTTTTTTTAATTTTTTTTAATTTATTTTTTATTTATTTTTGAGATAATGCGAGAAGCAGAGTGCAGGCGGCAGAGGGGCAGACAGAGGAAGACACAGAATCCGAAGCAGGCTCCAGGCTCTGAGCTGTCAGAGCAGAGCCCCACTCGGGGCTCAAACTCAGCAACCATGAGATCATGACCCGAGCTGAAGTCGCAAGCTTAACTGACTGAGTCACTCAGGCACCCCAATTCTTTTGTTTCTTTACATTCTATATATGAGTAAATGGGGTTGTGGGTATGGGCAAAATAGGTGAAGGGGAGCGGGAGAAACAGGTTTCTAGTTATGGAATGACTAAATCATGTGAATAAAAGGTACAGCACAGGGAATATAATCAATGATATTGTAATAGTGTTGCACGGTGATGGATGGTAGCTACATTTCTGTGAGTGTAGCATAACACAGAATTGTTGAATCACTATGTTGTACACGGGAAACTAATGTAGCATTAAGTATCAACTACAGGCAAAAAATTTTTAAAACACATATTAAGGATCATGTCCTCTATAGAAACTGAGCTGATGCATATATTTTTATTATTATTAAATCAGCACTGATGATTCTCGGTTATTATTCAATTACTGTAAAATTCAAATTAAAACTTCATTTAATTTTTGGTTCCATAATAAAATTTCACTCAAAAAGTCATGCCAACTAAACATATTCTCAATAACTTTATCAACCAAGGAAATATAAGTTCACACATAATTTGGCTTTGCCAACTAGAGACTACTTTTATATCATCATTCAAAAGATAACCAAAATATACTTTTTATTTGTTACTGAAATTTCATTAAGGGAACAAAAAGAAATAAATCAAACAGCAAAAAGTCATATGTATCTTTTTCCTGTACATTTGGCAAAGGTTTTGAAGCTCTATTTATGAATTAAAATCTAGAATGGGAGATTTTCCCCCTAAAAGACACCCAATTGATTTTTTGAAAGCCTTTCTCTCTTTATCTCAAATTTACCAACAACTTTCAATAATACTGGACTGAAATAAATATTTCAACAGAATGTTGAAGAACATTGATTATTTTTACTTATATGGGAAGATAACACATGCCACAGGTATTCTGAAATTTTATTTAACTGTTTTTCAAGTAGATTTAAAAATAGTCACCTAAGTTGTACCAGACATCCATCTCTCCACTCAGGGTCCTCACTTCTACAATTGTTTGTCCCAAAAAATCATCTGACTCCTTTTTGAAATGCTGCTTGACTCTGGATTTAATGTCATCATCTTCATCCCACACTCTGACTTTGATTCGATCTGTGGAGTTATGGCACTCACTGAAAATAAATGTGGATAAGTTAACCATTAGTAACTGCTCTAAATGGCATTTGATGTTAGCAACTTATTTTATATATAATTTCTTAATGTTTAGTTTTGAGAGAAAGAGAGAGAGAGAGAATGGGCTGGAAAGGGGCAAAGAGAGACAGAGAGAGACAGAGACAGAGGATCCGAAGCAGGCTCTGAGTTGTCAACACAGAGCCCAACTGGGGGCTCAAACTCACTAATGGTGAGATCATGACCTGAACCAAAGTTGGATGCTTAACTGACTGAGCCACCCAGGTGCCCTGCAACTCATTTTAAATCTGTCTAATCCAGAAAGGCATTGCATATTATCTAATAAAGGAGATTTCCCACTGACATAGTCCATCTAGAGGATGTTGTGGGTGTCAAGGATATTGAAAAATATTGCATTAGTTAAGCAATGTTAATAAGGGGAAATCACATCCTATTCCATCATATTTCCTTTCACTGAACTAGATATAATCAAATATGGGTCAAAAATCTTTGGTGTATTTTCTCTATATTTCCTGTTTGCAATGGTCGTCTAGAACAACATAGGCATGCTCAGAAAATACTGCACCATCAACATAAAGCCATTGTTATAGATGTGAAGAAAATGGACGTCACAGAGTAAAAATGAGACTACAGTTATGTGCAAGTACTTAATAAACTAAAAATCCCAATAAGTGTATAAGATATTATTAAACCAATTAGCATTAAAGCAAAATCCTTCTGTTTTTAAGATGAAACTGCACTCTTTAATCCATTCCTCATTTTCAGGTTTCCTCTACCTACTCTTGTTGAAGCCCACACATACTATGTTAGTGTTGCCAACACATATCATGGTGTTTCCTGACCCTATGGCCTTTGTATACACTTTTCCCTATGTTTCTCTGCCTCCTAACCAATCAATCTTTAAGCATCAGCAGCTAGTCACCGGTTCTCTATAACTGTTTTTGTAGCTATTGATCCAGTTAGGATCATCAATGATGAGCTCCAATTTGTTCTACACATGCATTCACTCTAGCATAAGGATCTTCAACCTGGGGTCAGTGAATGAATTCTTAACATACAAAATACATAAAGAGTTATAAATCCCAAAACCTCAAAAACAAATAATCTAGTTAAAAATGGGCAGAAGACAGGAACAGGCATTTTTCCAAAGAAGATATACAGATGGCCAAGAGACACATGAAAAGATACCCAACACCACTCATCATCAGGCAAATGCAAATCAAAACCATAATGAGCTATCACCTCACATCTGTCAGAATGGCTAAAATTAACAACACAGGAAACAACAATGTTGGCAAGGGTATGGAGGAATGGGAATCCTCTTACACTGTTGGTGGGAATGCAAACTGGTGCAGCTACCCTGGAAAACAGTATGGTGGTTTCTCAAAAAGTTAAAAATAGAACTACCCTACTAAGATCCAGCAAATGCACTAGTAGGTATTTACCCAAAGGATACAAAAATGCTAATCCAAAGGGGCACATACACCCTGATGTTTATAGTAGCATTATCAACAAGAGCCAAATTACGGGTAGAGCCCAAATGTCCATCAACTAATGAATAGATAAAGAAGATGTGGAATATATATACATATAATGGAATATGACTCAGCCATTAAAAAGAATGAAATCTTGCCATTTGCAATGATACGGATAGAACCAGAGAGTATTATGCTAATAAAAATAAGTCAGAGAAAGACAAATACCATATGATTTCACTCATGTGGAATTTAAGAAACAAAACAAATGAATATAGGGGATAAAAAAAAGGGGAAAATCAGAAAATACCTCTTAACTATAGAGAACAAACTGAGGGTTGCTGAAGGGGAGGTGGGCAGAGGGGATAGGTCAAATGGGTGATGTATATTAAGGAGGGAATATGCGATGAGCAGTGGGTATTGTATGTAAGTGGTGAATCACTAAATCCACTACCGAAACTAATATTACACTGTATTTAACTAAATGAAATTTCAATAAAACTTGACGAAAGAAAAAAAGAATAATAAAATGACTTCATCTTTATTTTCTTTCAACTATGAGCATAAACAACAAACCAGAGCACTGTCATCAATACCTGTAAGATTTTATCACTAATAAACCCACAGATATTTACATGTAGCATCACGAGTAATGACTGTAATATTATTTGTAACTATTATTTCCCCTATTAAAAGTATTCTTCAAAGTAATTGATTTTTTCAATTCCATGTATTTTATTTCAGGCATTTACAAATACATGATTTTGAAAACAGTCCGTAGTTTTCACCGGATTGCCAAATGGACTAATGGCATAAAACATACTTAAGGACTCTTGACAGTATGCTCTCTCTTCCATTAACCTATGAGGCAAAATCATACCGTACATTTAAGAATAAAGTTTGGAATACGACATGGCAATGTGAAAATTATAGCCGCACTATTTCTATGTAAAGTAAGAGTTTTTTACAGAGAGCACTCTGGAAATTTCTGGAATTTTTTTTATTGTTAACTAATGTTTAGGGGCACTAATGGCATAAGATGGGTTTGGCCAGGGATTTGGACACCTTACCATCTACTGGACAGCCTGCATGATTTGAAATGATACAAAAGTATTAATTAAAATGCAAAATCCATTGAAGATCACCTCAGTTTGACATTTTATTTTTTATATAAAAGCACCAACTCTTTTGCACATTTTAAGATATTGAAATTTCCAGTGCACCTGGGTGACTCATTCAGTTAAGCATCAGACTCCAGCACAGGTCACCATCTCATGATTTGTAAATTTGAGGCTCAAGGTCGGGTGCAGAGCCTGACTGGGACTCTCTCTCTCTCTGCTCCTCCCCTACTAGCAACCTCTCTCTCTCAAATTACATCAACTTTTTTTTTTAATGTTTATTTTTATTTTTCACAGAGAGAGAGAGAGACAGACAGACAGACAGAAAGATAGATATACCATGAGTGGAGGAGGGGCAGAAAGAGAGGGATACAAAGAAGCCGAAGCAGGCTCCAGGCTCTGAGCTGTCAGCACAGAGCTTGACATGGGGCTTGAATCCACGAACTGAGAGATCATGACCTGAGCTGAAGTCGGATGCTTAACCGACTGAGTAACCCAGGTGCCCCAAAATATATAAATAAACTTTAAAAAAAGTTTTAAAATTATCTAGAAAACAGCTAGTATGTAAATCACCAAAGGCCAAGTTTATTGTTGTTGCTGTTCTGAACTTTACCAAGAGTTGTTTTCTGCTTTGAGAAATTATATTACCGGTGTCAAAATCACTTCAAGTATTTGAATCAAAGTATTTGTATCAGTCTGCAGTTGAAATAGTCACATATATGCTAATTCCACCAACAGATGAAAGCACACATCTACTACATTATGTGTTCCAGGGTACTTGTGTCTGATCCTTATATATTAAAATACATTTTTCTTTATATCATAGTTGGAATATTATGCTTATTTTTTGACATTATATTGATAAAATTGCATATTATTTTGTTTCAACATAAAAATGTCATCATGAATTATATCATATAAAAGGGGTCATTAGGACTAATACTGTTGAGAACTACTAACTACTTCTACCTGACTTACGAACCTCAGTTTATTTATCTATAAAAAGGGGGTAATAATACCTATCTTAGAAGATATTTTTGGAAATTAAAATAATATTCTATAACAGCTAGTACAGTGACAGACACTTAAGTGTTTGTTCTAGAGTTGGCACTAATATAATGTCCTTATTTCATGAGTTATTTTTGAAGTTAGTACCTATGTTTATTAATATCTATATTCTTGACATGGTTTCTAGCATGCATCTAGCATTAAAAAACATATTCATTACAGACCTGCAAAGTTTTGCCAAAATAAAATGCTATTATACTTGAAGGAAAAATAATGTCATCCTTCTTAGATCATTTTTATCAAAGAAATTCTCTAATTTTGATAACTATTTTACTATAATATTATGGTGTAAATAACAGGAAAAGAAGAAGAAGAATTAAATCAATAAAACTGTATCTACTGCAACTAACAAAACTACTTTCAACCACCCAGAAAAGTTGGAAGAGATGATAGCACAGGTGTGGCCTATTCACTCAGGATCCCAGAGATAACACACCTGAAATTAGAGTAGGGAGACTAGACAGAGGAATCATTACCATTTTATCCAAAATGTATATTAAAAATAGCTCACAATTTCTTTGCTATCACAAAGAAAATAAAGTCAATGTAGGAAAGAAAAAAACAACCCAGCTCCCAACCCATTTGTCTCATTCTTAGAAAAACAAAAGAAAAGTTAGAATATCAGTAAAAATAGTTATCATTGCCATAAACTTAAAACTCAAGATGTTACCAAGGCAGAAAGAAATCCTTCTTGTCACCTTTTGATAAAATAAATCTCAGAGTTCACATACATCCTAGGAAAAAGACATCAAATATAATTTTTACCTGCAAATAACAGGCACGATAAATAGCAAACTCTGGATAATAAAGATTGGTAAACATTTCTAGAACCTATTATTTAACAAGATCAAAACATCCTGTCTTGTTTCTAGGAATAAATTTTTGAGGCCCTAGGCTTTGTTATAAATTTAAGATAAAGATTTTTAGCTTATTATATATATACAACACACACAAAATTAATCCATATACAAGAGTAATAACACATATATGTGTATACAAATAAACACACATATGTATAAATTTTTTTTCCTTGTACAGACTTCATAAATGTATACGTATACATATATATTTTGTTTTTCTAAGTGTGTATGTGTGTATAAATATGCCAAGTGGAGAGACAACACTGTAATATCTTTATTTTCAAATTCCTATTTAGAAATAGCTTCTCTGTTTTGTACCAGATGTAAGTACACCTTCTAAAATGATTGCTCACATTTCCATTATTTTCTCCATTAATTTAGTTTGTATTTTTTATTATAACATCAAGAGTTCAACATTCCCTCACCCCATATACCCAAGTGCTCATTCACCCATTTAGCAGTTATTTATTGAGTACCTTTAAATCTATAGACACAAGTGAGACTTCGTGAGGTTAATTCACCCAACCATACTCTTCCTTTCTTAACATCAAAATGAATTGCATGTGATATTAATGGATTCAGAACAAATATAATCAGTGATGGGCCCCTATTCTTGTGATTTTGCTGAAAGGAATTTAAATATCTCTGTGTGTCTCATTGATTCTATTTTTTCCATTTTTAATTAAGTAAACATTTAAATTTAGAATAATTATAAATTGAGAGAAAAGTTGCAAAGAGAATACAGAGAGCTCTGCATGTCCCCCAGACAGATTCCTCTATTATTAACATCTTACACTACTAACATTGTTTCTATTTTTTTTCTCAGGAAGACATGCCAGTTCCTACTTTATCTTTCCCAGAGTTTTTTTTTTAAAGAATATTAAAAAATAAACAATGTTTGCTATTATGGTTTGGGTTTAAGCCATCAGAAACTTACATTTTAATCTCCGCAGAGTAAAGACTGGTGGGATTACCGTTGCAAATGCTGGAAAAAAGAGGAGGATTTTGCAATGCATATAAAATCAGAGATTTAGTTTAAGACAGTGTGGCAAAGAATCATCACAGATGGATGCTTGGCATCTCTGAATATGCGCTTTCCATTTTGACTACATTCCTCCTTTATGTTCCTCATCTTCTCAAGAAAGACTGAAGCTAGATAACTCATATTCCTAGATTCCTCTGTAGCTATGACCCAGATATTTGACCCGCATTCCAGCAAGATCCGAACTCAAAATTGAACAAAGTGAAGCAGTGGCTCTCTTCTGAGGATTTGTTCTTTTGGAAACAGAGGTGGTGGGGGCTTTAATATTTTGACATAGAGTTTCTGGTATTTAGTTATGAGGAGCAAAAGTACTGGTTAAAGATGACAATGTTGTTTTCTCCAAAGAAACCCTACGATATAATTGGACATTGTTTCTCTACAGTAGCTTCAAAGGCAGGCACTTGACCTCTCCAAAAGCCTTGAGCAACTTAACAATGTAAGAAATAATCTTTCTTCTTCATAAACTAGAGTGAACTCTGTTGCTTGCAAAAGAATACTGAGTAATGTAGTAATTTTTAAACAATGAAGGGAGCTTCAATAACAGAGATTATGTGGAATTGATCATGGAGAACATGATGGGGACAGACAGTGAAGATTTAATGACCTCAGTCTGGAAAGCCAATTCATTTTGAAATGCAGTAGCAAAACAACCGGTCAAACTGTTGCTTGCTATGCCCTGGAACTCTGACGACATGGCAAGCAAAGCTTTTTTTATTACGTGAGTGGTAGGAATAAAATTCAGAATGTCTCCTTGTGCTTATTAAATTTTGCTGCTTTCAAAATGCACCACAGTGGAGGTGCACTCAAACTAAATCTAGACAGTCTGTAAGCAGAGATGCCAAGAAGCAGAGCTATGCCCAAAGAGGCTCACTCTGCTTGTGTCCTGCAATATAAATTGAGGATATCATAATTTGGAACCCTGCAAGGTTGAGAAAAGCCAGCTGCTTCTGTACATAAAAATGTGATGCGTATTTAATAAGCAGGGGTCTCTAAGCGCAACTTCAGAAAGATAAAACTGTTGTCTCTGGGCTTTTCAAACACTTTCCTTCCGGAGGTCTCTGAGTGACAGTGAAAAGAACTGAGAGGCAAAGCTGAGATTCCTGGTGTTGCATTCTCACCCTGGCATACTTACTGTTTTGCAGAGGGTGAGGCAGCAGCTATCAGGTTAAGGGAAAGGAATTAGAGCAGAGGAGCCAGTAGTGAAGAGTTAAAATTTCCAGACCTATGTGGTTACTCGTAAAATTGTGCTGAAGCCCATCTTCTGGAACCCTGGTAAATATTTTCCAGGGAAGAGTATTGCCAAATGTGCCTCAGCCTGACTACAGCTGTACTTAAAGCAAATGTGTTGCTCTTCATATCATCATCATGATCGTCATGATAATGATTATCATCATCATCTAAAGTTTCACTGATTTTTATGTCATCCTCATGCAAGAGCCCTGCTAATCTTCTCTGTATTGTTCTGATTTTAGTATATGTGCTGCCAAAATGAGCACTTTTTAATTATTTTTAGAGCCCACTTTCATTTGCTTTCAAATTTCCATAGTACCTGCTTAGAGTATAGGCATTGACAATTGGACAAGGAAGGTATCCCCAAATGTAGAACCAAGAACCTGGAGGAAAATGGATGAAAGAAATTCATCTGGAAAGTACAAGGGCCTGCCAGATTGGTTAGCCAAGCACTACTTCCGACACTAGGATCACCAAGTCCTGAGTGTACCTGGCCGGTAGGACTCTGTATTTGCTGATGTACCAACAAAGGTCTTATCTTTCCTACTTTCCCTATTACTCAATGAGACTT
The DNA here is from genome assembly GCF_018350155.1 of Leopardus geoffroyi. NCBI lineage: Eukaryota > Metazoa > Chordata > Mammalia > Carnivora > Felidae > Leopardus > Leopardus geoffroyi. Next base: position 50,308,559 of record NC_059337.1, read on the forward strand.
CTAAATTAGTATTACCTTATCTCCTTTTCTCACCACAAGAATACATTGGTAATTTTGGAGGACGAGAACTTTAATTTGTAAGACGTAGCATCACAAAGATCCAAACCTGGAGCTGACGGAGAGACTACCCAGACATCATGGACTTCAAGTTAACTGCAGAAACTGGATACAATTTTGGGATTGCCTACTTGGGAAGGGTGAGGATGAATTCATTTTATTCAAATTAAATAAAGAGATAGAAAGGTTGTATATAAATGTTAAATAATCAAAGAGGTAGAAGGTGGCAGATACTATAAACATGTTCACTCAACAACCTTTCAACCCCTCCTTTTCTTTTTCTACTTTTATGCAAGTACTTCAGCCTCCCTAGTCACTGGAAATGACCACTTGACATAGTCCTTTTAATCCAATATAAGCCCAAGTCTTCTGGTCTTGTCTATTATATTTTCTTCTTTTATTATTCTGGAATGTGGATATAGAATAGCTTTCACTAAAGATGATAAAACAAAAAACAATGGATAAGCTTTGTTCTTTGATGGAATATAATTCAGTTACTGTATTAGCCCTCAAATCCCTGTACCTGGAATTCCTACTGCATGAAATAAACCACTTTTTACTAAGCTACAGTTGTGGTTTAATGTGAAAGTAAATGAAATTCTAATCAAATTAAGTAGGAAAATTATTTAAAAAAACTATAAAGTTCATTTTTGCTTGATTGCCTCGGATACAATTTAAAACAATTAATTTTTATACTTGCTGTGTTTTATGCCATTTCTTAACTACTTAATGTGTTTCCCAAACTCTGACTTTTATGAAAACACAAAGTTTTGCATTTAAGATGGGAAATGACAGGCTCACATAAGAAAACAAAATTTGACAGCAAGAGAAATATCTTTACATACAAGAAAAAAAAATCTGTCACATATAATAGAAAAACCATAGTCTGATTAAATCTTTCTCCACTAGACCATATCCAACCTGATTATTTATCTAACCCAGACTTCTAGTTTAGTTTACCAGTTTGTGAATTTGGCTTTTTTATCAGCAAAGAATAAGATATTTTACTGAACAAACACTTGAAAAATAAAATGAATATTGTTAGAGCCATTTGCTTTGTGGTTTTCCTTTAACTAAAAATAATTCCCTTCTTAAAGAGTGGATATGTCTAATTTTATGGTTTTTCATTGTTAAAGACTGGTTTTGTTTCCATGGGAATACAATATTTTATTTCTTCCCAAATTAAAGGAAAACATTCCCCCCCCCCCCCCGGGACTCAGAATTTTTGTGTGTGTCTGTGTTTTTGTTTTTAAATATATGAAATTTATTGTCAAATTGGTTTCTATACAACACCCAGTGCTCATCCCAAAAGATGCCCTCTTCAATACCCATCACCCACCCTCCCCTCCCTCCCACCCCCCATCAGCCCTCAGTTTGTTCAGTTTTTAAGAGTCTCTTATGCTTTGGCTCCCCCACTCTAACCTCTATTGTGTGTGTGTGTGTGTGTCTGTGTTTTGTTTTTAATTCATAGGTACCATATCTCTGTAGAGCCAATCAATGTTTTGCCAATTTTTTTTTGGCTGCCATCCAAATGACTAATTTCTTTATCATTATTTATTCCAATTTTGCAAATGGTTTCAGTACAAATATGTTTAGATTTAGAGTTTCCTGGAGATGGCCCAATATCCATCTCTGATGGCTAAAGCAAAACAAAAACAAAAACAAAACCCACTCCTTACTCAAATTATCAGAGTTTAACCCATTCTGAGAAAACCTGCTTTACCTAGACAGATGCCCATGAATTTTATAAAGTCAATAAAGCCTAAATTCAATGCAAATAAAAACACGCCCTTGCTCAAGTAATCATACTTTGATGAGAAGTCATTACTAATGTAGTTTATCAGCAAATAGTTGTTAAACAGAAACCGCACCTATAATGGCGCTAGATCTAATGAAGAAAGTAAAATACACATCTCGAGGCAATTATATCACATAAAAAGGCAACAGGAAGTGATGTTACATTAAAAATCATGTCTATTAAAATTATATAAAATTATAGCCGTACCTTTTAAGTGTAGCAAATGAGATTTCTATAATATTTTAAATGATATTGTACTGAGTTTGGTTAATAGAAACATTTAATAAAAGAGACTAAATATATATGAGTAAATATGTGTGGGTGTATACACTAACAAGTTATAAGGGTATATATCAAAATGTAGGTGGTAGAATTCATAAAAATTTGTATTTTATTTTCATATTTATCTCTTACAATCAACAAAAGTGTACTTTAAAATATCTAGTAATTGTAAATAATCCCACTTCAACTCAGGCTGGAAGGCAGAACATTGGCTGAGAAAATCATCAGCCAGAAACCAGCAAGAGCCATCCCGAGGCAAAGCAGCAGCAGCCTTTTAAACAGTAATTAAATTCTCTAGTTACAGCTTAATTCCTTAAACCCTGACCCACCAAATGGAAATAATGTGAGACACTCAGTGTTCACATTTCCTTTTAGTGATTTATTATGAATTATGTAGCCCACTTTCACTGCAATATTGATGTCTCATTTGTTACCAAATGAAGATCCCAACCCTATTACCTCTGAAGTGTATTATAGCACAGGAACAAATTCAAAGTTCAAAACCCAGGGACAGTGCACAGCAACTTTTCTCACCTGCATTTATTAAGGACAAGTTATGGTATCAGGATCAAAATAACAGCCCCTAATATTTTACTCTGAAGTTTTCATGAGGTTTTTCTTTGTAGTAATAGAGCACTGGAGATCCATTCTATAAATTAATGACAAAGCAGATGATAAAAATAACAAGAAATGAATTATATTCTTAGTGGCACTTCCAAAAAAGGACAGGAGGTGAAGAGGGATTCATGCGCTGGCTGAAAGAGCCCTTGAAATGTCACAGATCGCAGAACCAAAAGGCAAAGGATTACCTGGTAAGATACACCTATTTGTGTGCCCTACCTTCAAGCCTCACAATTAGATCATAAATACCTCAAAGTCTTGTATTCTAATTTTATATCTAGTGTTTTCTCCACAGATACTATATTGCAGAATAAAATTATTTTGATAGCTACCTTAAGAATTATTAAATACTATTAAAATTTTGCATTAATTAATCAAAACTAATGATGTTAAGATAATAAAAGAAGGGCACTACTGGGTGGCTCAGTGGGTTAAGCATCCCACTCTTGATGCTCAGGTCACGTTCTTGGAGTTTGTGGGTTTGAGCCCCACACCCGGCTCTGTGCTGACAGCATGGAGCCTGCTTGGGATTCTCCCTCCTCTCTCCTTCTCTCTTTCTCTGCCCCTTTCCTACTCATTCTCTCTCAAATAAATAAATAAATAAATAAATAAATAAATAAATAAATAAATAAATAAATAAATAAATAAATAAATAAATGGATAACAAAGGCAAAAAAGAAACTTTAGACAAATACGTTACTGCCCATTTTGCTGTGGAAAGAGAGATTAGGAAGACAGAGATCAGAAAATAGAAAGATATATATGATATGCATATGTGGAGGCTGAAAGTATAAACTAGTAAAAACAAAAAGTAAAATTGTGATATTCAGGGACTGAGTTTGGGAGAGTAAGAGAGGTTTTGTTGAAGGGTACAAACTTGTAACTAGTAGATAAATGAGTCCCGGAGAGCTAAGTGCATGGTAGACTGAATACAGACAATATTACAATCATCAAATGTACTTAGAGACTAGATCATAATTATTCCCACCACAAAAAAAGAAATAACTATGTGATATGATAGAGGCACTAACACCATATTAGTAATATTACAATATATAAATGTATGAAATTAAGGTATTATACACCTTAAATTCATATAATGTGTTTTTTTAAAATTTATTTAAATGTCAACAGGTTAACATACAGTGTAGTATTGGTTTCAGGAGTAGAACCCAGTGATTCATAACTTATATGTCACACTCAGTGCTCATCCCAACAAGTGCCCTCCTTAATCCCCATCACCCATTTATCCCAACCCCACCCAATACCCCACCAGCACCCCTCAGTTTGTTCTCTGTATTTACGAGTCTCTTGTGGTTTGCCTCTCTATTTGCTTTATCTTATTTTTCCTTCCCTTCCCCTATGTTCATCTGTCATGTTTCTTCAATTCCACATATGAGTGAAATCCTATAATATTTTTCTTTCCCTGCCTGACTTATTTTGCTTAGCACAGTACACTCTAGATCCATCCACATTGTTGCAAACGGCAAGATTTCATTCTTTTTGATCCCAAACCAGATAAAAACCCCACTAAAAATAAGAATTTCAGGTCAATATCCCTCATGAAACTGGATGCAAAAATTCTCAACAAGATCCTAGCAAATCACATTCAACTGTACATTAAAACAATTATTCACTCAGATCAAGTGGGATTTATTCCTGGGCTGCAGGACTTGTTCAATATTCTCAAATCCATTAGTGAGACACACCACATTAATAAAAGAAAGGATAAGGACCATATTATCCTTTCAATAAATACAGAAAAAGCACTTGACAAAATACAGCATCTTTTCTTGATAAAAACCCTCAAGAAAGGAGGGATAGAAGGAACATAGCTCAACATCACAAATCCATACAATGTTACACCTCAAATGTATTTCAAGTAAAAATAGCAGGTATAAAACTGGAGGCCCAAATGGCACTCTCAAAAATAGGAGAAATGTTTATGTGCATAAGAATGTGTATCTAAGATGGGTGTGGTTTCTACTCACCATTTTTTGGTGCACCATGTATTTTTCCAAGCTCACTTTATTCATTGTTTTTCTTAGGTCAAGGATTTCCTTTCCCTACTCCTGTACCTGATAAACATTTACCTGTCTCTCAAAACTCAGATGAAATATCATCTGTGAATGAAACTTCCCTGAGAGTTTCTGTGGCTTTTTTTTCCTCATATTTTAATCCCTCATACCTGTAGCAAATAGATACTCAAAATTGCTTACTGGAGGGAGAAAGAAAAAAAAAAAAAAGAAATATCACAGAGTTCCTGTTTCTCCACATTCTCACCAACAATTATTAGTTCTGGTCTTTTTTATTTGACATTCTGACAGGTGCAAGGTATATCTCATTGTGGATTTGATTTACATTTCCCTGATGATTAGTGACGCTGAGCACCTTTGCATGGGTCTATTGGCTATCTGTGTATTTTCTTTGGAAAATTGTCCATTTAATTCCTCTGACCATTTTTTAACATAATTGTTTGTGGGGTTTGCAGTTGAGTTTTATAAGTTCTTTATCTATTTTGGATATTAACCCCTTATCATATATATCATTTGCAAATACCTTCTCCTATTCAGTAGGTTGCTTTTGTTGATAGTTTCCCTTACAATGCAAAGGCTTTTTCTTCTGTGTTGTTAACTATGTGGAGAAAAGGGACACTGTTGGTGGGAATGTAAATTGGTATAGCCACTGTGGAAAACAGTATGGAGGTTCCTCAAAAAATTAAAAATAGAAATACTCTACTATCTAATAATTCTACTACTTGGTGTTTACCCAAAGAAAACAAACACAAATTCAAAAAGATACATGACCCCTATGTTCACTGCAGCCTTATTTATAATAGCCAAGATATGAAAGCAACCAAAGTGTCCACTGATAGATGAATGGGTAAAAGAAGATGTACACACACATATGCACACATATCACAATGGAATATTACACAATCCTTAAAAAGGATGAGATCATGCCACTTGAGATAACATGGATAGATGCTATGTAGATAACATGGATAGATGGAGAGGGTATTACACTAAGCGAAATAAATCAGACTGATAAAGACAAATACCGTATGGTTTCACACATATGTGGAGTCTAAACATCAAATGAACAAACAAATGGTAAGAATCAGACCTATAAATAAAGAAAAAGTGATGGCTACTAGAGGAAAGGGTTGTGGGAAGATAGGCAAAATGGGTGAAGGGGAGTGGAACATACAGGCATCCACTTATGGAAGGAGTAAGTCATGGGAATAAAAAGCACAGCATAGGGAATATAGTCAGTAATGCTGTAATAGTGTTGCATGGTGACACATGATGGCAACATTTCCGGTGAGCACAGCATAACACACAGAGTTGTTGAATCACTATGGTATACACTTGAAACTAAGGTACCATTGTGTGTCAACTATACTTAAATAAATAAAATATCAGTTAAGAGTAATCATACTCTTGTGATAGCTCATTAAACATTACAAATATATTCATGTTTAAATTTGTGGCACAATTATGTAGTTGAAATCGAACCATTTGTTTGCAGTTAGAGATAAAGTCCACTTTAGATGTGTGCTTGACATTTATTTGCCATTTGAATACAGACATTATCTTCCCAAGTCTGACTTTAAGTGGTGACATGCATTTTTTTCTTAAACTTACTTCTCCCTGAAATAAAGAAGCTGTATGTCAACGACTTGTAAAGCAAAATATAATACAACTATAAAGGTCCTGGAAGAGTGTATGTTGCCATTGTTTTGTGGTTATCTTATTATAGCTCCAATACCCCAAGGTCTGTGATGCAGAGAAGTTATGCCATTTTCATTTTACTTTCAAGGCCAAAGTGTATTAGGCTTGATGGAATAATAAAAAAAGCTTGGAAAAATATCTACCTGATACAAATTTCATTTGAGCCACTTACTAGAAATATGATTTGGGTCAAATTATGCAGTTACATTGAGTCTCCATGTCCAATCAATAAAGTTAGAATATCAATAATTATCTGTTAAAGATGATTATTTATATAACACTTAGAATGATATTGGGCATTTAGTAGGTTTTTAAGTACAGCTAAGGAATGAATGCAGCTACTTTTATGACTCAAACATATAAATATCATTTGCCTCTAACAGAGAAGAACAAGTTACTGCAGATACAGGAAACAGGAAAACATATAATTAGTCTGGTTATCAGAATAGGAAATTTATTAAATAATCAATGTATACTAATGCAATAAAATCTTATTCAACTAACAGCTCAGAGACCAGAGCCAGCTTTGGATTCTGTGTCTCCCTCTCTCTCTGCCCCTCCCCAACTTGTACTCTCTCTCTCTCTCTCTCTCTCTCTCTCAAAAATAAATAAACAAATAAATAAATAAATAAAGCATTTTTAAAAATTAAAAAAAAGATTGAGCATCCTTTTACCAATTTTCACTGCAATGAGCATAATTCATGTTGTTATATATTTGTATTCAGTGCATTATTTATTAAATGTCTGAAAAGGTGGAAAAAAACTAATAAAAAGTACCCTTCTGTGCACCCCTCTCACACCCTGTATATCCAAGAGACCTCTACAGGGCTTACGACTATTTCTGGCCAGAGAAAAAGGGTTCAACTAAATAGGCAGAATTTATCTCGGGGGAGAACAGAATCAGTGAGCATTAGTTTCTATGGCACCTAACTTGCCTTTCTCTTAGATTCTCCCCATCACCCTTTATTAGAAAAGATGAGTTCTCTTCTCCCACGAAACTGTAAAGCAATGATGGAAAGTTCAGCAACATGTTGCAGTTACAACAACCGTCTGATCAGGCTTTATGTGAACACTACACTTGAATCAGGAGCAGCAATCAGGTAATTGCTATTAGCTAATTAGGTAAATACTATTAGCTAACAGCCATCTCATTCCCAATATCGGCAACACAGCACAGCTTAAGGAAGCCTTCAGCAGTGATCATTAAGAAATTGCAAAAGAAGAGAAGCAATGTCTGGGAATCATACATTCCAATTAGCTTTTCCACTTAAATCTAAGCTTCAACCAACTATCTGGAATGGGGTAACTGCATTTACGAATTCATAAATAGTAACATTGGTTATATTTCAGTCCTCCCTGGACTCTTTTGAGGTGGATGCTACAAAAAATACCAAGAGATGAAATCCAAAGAGAAAAAAAAAATAACAAGCCACTGCACAAACACAACAAAGCAACTGATAGCATCTGTGATATTTGGGCATCTACATTAGCTAAACTTTATCACTAAAATGAAAACTCAAAGTGTCTTGAAAATTTAAGTTGAATATTTGTAATTATGAACAGCTAGAAGAAAAATTTAGCCAAACGTTTGACTGTTTTCAAACTTTCAAAAGTTTGTATAACAAACATAAAACAATCCAATTTCATCAACTGTACACACAATTTAAGTTAACAAAAGTATGCAAAAACATTATCAACCAGATACAAAGTTAAGACTGATTATTCAGGTAAAATTTTAGTATAAGATACTTTAAATTGAATCATATGAAGTTGCCATTTCTACAGGTCAGAAGGGTTGACTATCAGCAATTTCATATGACCCAACCTAGTAATAAACAGTTTTATATAATGAAGTTTTGTTTGTATCCTAGTTTGTACTTGGTAAGATTAAAGAAATAAAAAATAAATAAAAACAACTAGTGCATTCACAAAAACTTGCCCGATTATTAATCAAGATACTGAAGCAATTAGGAGAGGTATGGGAGGGTACTGTGTATGTATGTATTTATTTAATAGGCTCCATACCCAACACAGGATTGAACTCACAATCCCGAGATTATGAGTCCAATGCTCTACCAGCAGAGTCAGCCAGGTGCTCCTGGGAGGACAAATTAATTACCAGATAATTTAACAATGCAGTTGAGAAAGCTGTGGAGATCTTCAAGATTTACTAAATTTGATCCCCTTGAGAATGGCATCGATCCCAGAGGAGATCACTAAAATATTATCATAAATGCTTTACAAGTAACTCATCTAATCTTCAAGGATTTTCCCATCCCACTTCTCCAATGCAACAGTAGATTAATTTTGTCTAGTCAAAAAATACAAAGATTTTAAGCTCATGTGAGAATTTTATTGTCCTGACATTTGACCCCAAAGTGGAAGACCTTCAAAACTTCTGGCTGTTAAGGAGTTTAGTGGGTTCTAGAAAGGTAAGATCCATACTCTTAAGGGGCAGTAAATTTTTTAAAAATTAGATTTTAAATAAGGGGTGAAAAAAGAATAGAGTTTCAGAATCAAAAAAAAAAAAAAAAAAGGAGGGGGGTGAATAGTAAAAGCTAGGCAAAACAGTCACAGATGTAAGGTCACCGCCAGATGAGAAAGTCAGTGAGGAGTTAGCCAGGTTAGCAGATAGCATTCACAAATATGTGTTACTCTTGACTTGTATGTTGCACATATAAAGTCTTCTAGAAGGACTCACTATTCCTGATTGTACATGGCTACTAGCTGTTTTTAGAAATACTTTCTATCCTCTGAGCTCTCGGAAAAGCCAGTGCACAAACGTATCAACTTAATTTTCCCTCAATTTACCATTTTCTCCACAACTTTACTCCTATATTGCAAAATATTTTGTGTTCAAATCATTTAGTTTCTTTTCAATCCTAATGACTGAATACACAACTGAAAAATAAAACTGGATTAGTTGCTTCAATTTCTCCTTGGAACAAAGCAAGGTATAAATGAGCCATAGTTTACAATTAAATATTTAATTAAGCATTAAATAGCTAAGCATTAAAGAATAAGGCTTTAAATCACTTTAAATATAAATCTTATGTTAGGGGGCGCCTGGGTGGCGCAGTCGGTTAAGCGTCCGACTTCAGCCAGGTCACGATCTCGCGGTCCGTGAGTTCGAGCCCCGCGTCAGGCTCTGGGCTGATGGCTCAGAGCCTGGAGCCTGTTTCCGATTCTGTGTCTCCCTCTCTCTCTGCCCCTCCCCCGTTCATGCTCTGTCTCTCTCTGTCCCAAAAATAAATAAACGTTGAAAAAAAAAAATAAATAAATAAATAAATAAATCTTATGTTAGGACTGTTAAAAAAAAATAAAGTCACTGTCTCCTTTTTTGATGGAATTTTCCAAACACACATACTTAATTATCTGTCAATAGTAAACTTTCATAAAGTAATAAATGTATGATGTCAGAAAGATCCCTGGATATCATCTTGAAGTATGCTAAATGTTCCCACAGAATTCGTGGTAATTTTCCACCCTGTGTTTTTTTTTTTTTATCCTTACTTCTGTGTGGAAAGAGTGAAAAAGGATGACATGATCTCGTCAAAACAAAAGCTCAAGAGGTTACTTTTACTGCTTATTTCACTCTAACCAAATAAAAATTCATTTTGTACTTTTTGTCCCTTCAGGTCCAATTCAATTCAAAAGCAGCAAAGTTTGTCAGACACATAACTGAAAGAAAATAACAAGCTTATTATGAAGGCTAAGGACATTTATAGAATTTTCATCAGGCAGGAAAACAGATACCGCAAATACTAAAAAAAAAAAAAATGTCTAAGTTCACTAAATAATTCTCAAGGAGCATACACAGAGAAGAAAGATCTTTGGAACTTCTTGGGGAAAAAAATGTCACTGAAGGAACAGTAAGAAGGAAGAAGTTGGGGTTAAGAAATAGTGAAAATGAAAAAAAGTTTATAAAAGACACTTTCATTGGTAAGAAATTAACTTCAGAAATTATTTGAAAATAATTATTAAGTATATTCTTTAGAAAAAATATTTTAGGCTTATTTTTTACCCAACATCATTTTAGGAGATCCTCTCCTTCAAGGAGCTCAAACTATAAGTGCGAAGAGAACACTAATGTACATAAAAGACATGAAAATCATTATGGACTAAAACAAAAATGATCTAAAATGTTGTGTAACTACTAGGAAAATACCATCAGTGCAAGTGGATGTGCCTAAGATGTCACAATTTTTGAGTAATGACTTATTATATATAAAAATCAATAAGCTATGAAAAATTTACAACAGTATTATGTACCAATTTAGCCCCTCCAGGAATCTCTAGTGAGAGAGTCAAGTACTTAGAGAAAAAGGCAGAGGCTGGCTGTACAAGTTATAACTTCAACAAAGTCTGAGACTCATTGTTTTCAGCTGCAAATGTGTAGAAATGCCTAATGACCCGGAGTTGCTTCTAGAATTTAAATGTTATTAAACGTGTAGAACACTGTAAATGATAAACAGGCAGAACACAAGGAATGGTAGTGATGGCGGTCACAGACAACATCATTGTCATCACCATCATCGTAGAAGAGAAATTCTGTATCATCAATTGTAGAGTGTAAATGCATAATTAATGGAGTACTGATTTTTATTAAAAAAAATTTTTTTAATGTTTATTTTTGAAACGGAGAGAGACACAGAGTGTGAGCAGGGGAGGGGCAGAGAAAAAGGGAGATACAGAATCTGAAGCAGGCTCCAGGCTCTGAGTTGACAGCACAGAGCCCGACGCAGGGCTCAAACCCATGAACCACGAGATCGTGACCTGAGCTGAAGTCAGACACTTAACGGACTGAGCCACCCAGGTGCCCCTGGAGTACTGATTAACAGAAGGATGAAATTAATTTTTGTCACTGGATTTTTAGCTTGTTGAGGTAAAACTGGCAGTTAAAATGTATAATTTACCAGATTTTGGCAAATGTATTCTCCCACGTAACCACAACCACAGTCAAGAGAATTAACACATCTGGTGCAGCCGGGTGGCTCAGTTAGTTAAGTCTCCCACTTTTCAGCTCAGGTCATGATCCCAGGGTCGAAGGAGATTCAGCCCCATATCTGGGCTCTTGGGCTCAGAGACTCTCTGTTCAGGGTGGAGCCTGCTTAAGATTCTCTCTCTCACTCTCTCTTAAAAAAAACAAAACAAAACAAAACAAAACAAACCAAAAACATATCCATCGCCTCCAAAAGCTTTCTTGGACTTCTTGAAGTCAATTCCTCTTATCTTTTCCCTTTTGACTCCCCACGCAACCACTAACCTAATGTCTTATAGTGCTAGTTTGGTATTAGTTTCTATTTTTATTTTTCTATAATTATATAAAAAATGAATAAAACTGTACACTTTTTTTTAAATTCCTTCAGTTAACTTAAGATTTATTCATGGTGTATACCAATAGTTCAATTCTTTCCAGTACTAAGTAGTATTACAGCCAAAGTATATATGCCACAACTTGCTTTCCTGTTCACTTGTTAATGAAAATTTGGTTTTCTAGTCTTTATCTATTACAAAGAAATCTGCTATAAATATTTGTCCATGAATCTTTCTTTTTAAGAAACTAATGGTTTTTCCCAAGTGGTTGTACCACCTTAGATTCTCACCTGCCAAAGATTTACAGCTCCTCCTCATCCATGACAATACTGGGCAACAGAAGCATAAGGTCTAAAGGAGACAACTGGAAGTGTACTATTATAAGGTTTTTATACTGCATGTGAAGTATAATATCACTGATAAGTTAATTGTGATAATTTAAAGATATATACTATACATCCTAAAGCAACCGCTAATATAAGAAAATGAGATACAACTCCAAGTAGATCAGATGCAGTCATAATAGTTGACAGGTCCAAAAGAAAAAAAAAAAGAAAAAGAAAAAGGCTAGAACTGATATATGAATTCAGCAAAGTCACAGGATATAAAATCAATGTACGGAGATCAGTTACAGTTCTGTACACCAATAATGAAGCAAGAGAAAGGGAAATCAAGAAATCGATCCCATTTACAATTACAACAAGAACCATAAAATACCTAAGAATAAACCTAGCCCAAAAGGTAAAAGATCTGTATGCTGGAAGCTATAGAAAAATTATAAAAGAGGGGCACCTGGGTGGCGCAGTCGGTTAAGCGTCCGACTTCAGCCAGGTCACGATCTCGCGGTCCGTGGGTTCCAGCCCCGCGTCGGGCTCTGGGCTGATGGCTCAGAGCCTGGAGCCTGTTTCCGATTCTGTGTCTCCCTCTCTCTCTGCCCCTCCCCCGTTCATGCTCTGTCTCTCTCTGTCCCCAAAATAAATAAACGTTGAAAAAAAAAAGAAACATTATAAAAGAAATTGAAGAAGTTACTAAGAAATGGAAAAACATTCCATACTCATGGATTGGAAGAACAAATATCATTAAAATGTCGATACTACCCAAAGCAATCTACACATTCAATGCAATCCCAATCAAAATTGCACTGGCATTCTTCTCAGAGCTACAACAAACAATCCTAAAGTTTGTATGGGACCACCAAAGACTCTAAATAGCCAAAGTAACACTGAAAAAGAAAACCAAAGCTGGAGGCCTCACAATTCCAGACTTTAGCGTGTATTACAAAGCTGTAATCACCAAGACAGTATGGCACTGGAACATAAACAGACACATAGACCAATGGAATAGAATAGAGAACCCAGAATTAGGCCCACAAATGTATGGCCAACTAATCTTTGACAAAGCAGGAAACAGTATCCAATGGAAAAAAGACAGTCTTTTTAGCAAATGGTGCTGGGAGAACTGGACAGCAACATGCATAACAATGAATCTGGACCACTTTCTTACACCATACAGAAAAATAAACTCAAAATGGATCAAAGACCTAAATATGAGATAAGAAATCATCAAAATCCTAGAGAAGAAAACAGGCAACAACCTCTTTGACCTCCAATACAGCAACTTCTTACTTGAACTATCTCCGAAGGCAAGGGAAATAAAAGTGAAAATGAGATACTGGGGTCCTCATCAAAATACATACATACATACATACATACATACACACATACACACATACATACATACATACTTCTGCAGAGCAAAGGAAACAATCAACAAAACTAAAAGGCAACCAATGGAATGGAAGAAGATATTTGCAAATGACATATCAGATAAAGGGTTAGTATCCAAAATCTATGAAGAACTTACCAAACTCAACACCTGAAAAACAAATAATCCAGTGGAGAAATGGGCAGAAGACATGAATAGATACTTTTCCAAAGAAAACATCCAAATGGCCAACAGACACATGAAAATACGCTCAACATCGTGCATCATCAGGGAAATACAAATCAAAACCACAATGAGATACCACCTAACAGCAGTGAGAGTGGTTAAAATTAACAACTCAGGCAACAACAGAGGTTGACCAGGCCATGGAGAAATGGGAACCCTCTTGCACTGTTGGTGGGCATGCAAACTGGTGCAGCCACTCTGAAAACAGTGTGGAGGTCCTCAAAAAATTGAAAATAGAATTACCATACACCTGAGTAATAGCACTATTAGGAATCTTTCCAAAAGATAAAGAAGTGCTGATTCATAGGGGCACATGATACCCTATCAACAGACGAATGGATAAAGAAGATGTGTTTTATATACACTTGGCAATGAGAAAGAACGAAATCTTGCCACTTGCAAAAATGTGGTTGGAACTGGATGGTACCATGCTAAGTGATATAATTCAGTCAGAGTAAGACAGATATCATATGTTTTCACTCATATGTGGAATGTGAGAAACTTTATAGAAGGCCATGGGGAAGATAAGGGGAAAAATAGCTTCAAACAGAGAGGAAGGAAAAACATAAGAGTCTCTTAAATACACAACAAACTGAGGGTTGACACAGGGTGAGGGAGGGAATGGGTGATGGGCATTGAGGAAGTACTTGTTGGGATGAGCAGTGGGTGAGTGTTGTACGTAAGCAGTGAATAATGGGACTGTACTCTCGAAACCAATGGCACCCTGTATGCACTGTATGTTAGCTAACTTGACAATAAGGTATATATTTTTTAAAAAGGCAGAGAAAAAAGGAGACAACTTATTCTTCTACTAATTATGGAATGGTGTTTCATTGTGGTTTTGCCTTTCTGAATGATTAATGACATTGAGCATGTTTTCATGTATTTATTTCCTATCCCTGCAAATGTTCTGTGTACCTTTCAAAATAATATGTACTCTGTTGTTCTTGGGTGAAGTGTTTTAAGCAGCAGACCCACAAGAAATAGACCTATTTGTGTCTTCATATATCTAAAATGTATTTCTTATAGGCTGGATATTGTTGGGCTTTGCTTTTTTGTTCGATATGACAATCTCTGCCTTTTAAACCTCGTGTTTAGACTTTTCACATTGAATTTGATCAATGAAATGGTTAGGTTTTAATCTATCATCTTGCTATTTTTTAATTTTCCTGTTAGTTTTTTTTAACCCACTTTTCCCTTTTTTTCTGTTTTGGATTTTGAGTAGTTTTTATAATTAAAATGTATCTATTTTGTTGGTGTATTAACTATATTATGTTTGTTCTATAATTTTAGTGGACAGACTTTATAGTACACACCTTTAATTTATCATCAAATAGGGGTGCTTTAGTGGCTCAGTCAGTTAAGTTTCTGACTTTTGATCTCACACTACCTGAGATCAAGCCCCATGTCAGTCTCTGTACTAACAGCACAGAGCCTGCTTGGGATTGTCTCTGCCCCTCCCCAACTCTCTAAAAATAAATAAATAAATTTAGGAAAAAAAATTAAAATAAATTATCACAATCTACAATCAGTGTCATATCCTTTTAATCTTTCTGCAATTACCATATATTTTAATTATTACATGAGCAAGTAATAGTTATTATTTAAATATGGAGTAATCTTTTCAATAAATCAAAATATCATAATGGTTTATTATATTTGTCAATATAGTTAATATTGGCCAATGTTCTTTATTTCTTTTTATGCATTTATATAAATCTACATTTTCATCTAGTATTACTTCTCTTCTGTTTGAATAACTTTCATTAACACTTCTTACAGCGCAGGTCAGAAAGAAAGGAATTCTTTTCAGCTTTCCTATGTCTGAAAAAGCCTTTATTTTGCCCTAGAAATTATTTTGTCACATCTGGTTTTGAAAGGTATTTTCCCTGGGTATAGAGTTCTACTTTGACAGTTTTTGTCCTACTCAATTATTACTAACATCATTTCTTATGAGAAGTATGCTGCCATCTTTATTTATCTTACTCTGCATATAATGAACTTTTTTCTCTAGAAGCTTTCAAGATTTTCTCTTCTCCCCTGGTTTTGAATAATGTGATGATGATGCATCTTAGTGTAATTTTTTTTTCATTTTCTTATGCTAGAGGTTAAGCTTCTTGAGTCTATGGGTTTCTACTTTTGATCTAACTTGGTAACAAATGGCTATTATCTCAGTTTTTTTTACTGTACCGATCTTTCTTCTTTGTCCTTTAGAATACTCCAATTACATGGTTTTGGGTGCTTTAAATGGTCTCATTGCTGTATATATTTTTTACTTTTTCTGTGTTTCTATTTTGCTATCATTATATCCTTAATAGTCTTTTCTTCTGTAATACTTAATTTATCATTCCTAATCAATGTACTTTTCATTTTGTACATTGTATGTTTAGTTTATAGAAGTTAGGTTTGTCTTTTTTTTGTTTTTGTTTTAAATAGCTTCCATATCTCCATTTCCATATCTTGTTCTCATATGGGATTGTTTTATACTGACTTTTCCATGGTTCTCTTCGTGTGATTGGTTTGAACAAATGATCCTCATAACTGAATGAAATAGCGTGGAAAGGGCCTTTACTGTGGTCATAGAAGAAAATGAGTGTTGGTTCTTTTACTCAACTTACTAGATAAAATCATTAGAAATTATCTATTGACCTCTCATCTGTAAAATGACAATAACAACAATGCTTTGTAAAGCATTGTGAAGTGTAATATATGTGACAGGAAGGGAGACAGAGTAAATAGCTACACAAATATAAATGCCTATAATTATGATATTTTCAATGATTTGAGTTTTAGATTCTCCTTCCTAAACATTAAGATTTCTTCAACAAGGCACTTGCCTATTAGAACTGTTTTTTTTAATGTCCTGTGGTGAGATACATTTAAATTTTTTTTAAGGTTTGTTTATTTTTTAGAAAGACAGAGACAGGATGCAAGTGGGTTAGGGGCAGATAGAGAGGGAGAGACAGAATCCGAAGCAGGCTCCAGGCTCCGAGCTGTCAGCACAGAGCCCGACATGAGGCTCCAACTCACGAGCTGTGAGATCATGACCTGAGCTGAAGTGAGATGCGCAACTGACTGAGCCACCCAGGCACCCCTCTGTTAGAACTTCTTTTGTTCAGCTTTCAAATATTATCATACTTAAATACCCTTTATTTAGAAAAAAATAACTCTTCTATTGTCAAAGCTAGCCAAAGCGGCAACACCAGGCAGACTTGCCCATTCTCTCCTAACTTCTAAGGATGGACTCTCTCTGTCCCCAGCTGATAAGGGGGGGGGGGAGGGGGGCTCTTAAGGGGAAGTAATCATCTTTCATATTTACCTCAGTGTCTGTAGTATCAAGAGTGAATTATTTCCCTAAAGATTGTCAGATATGGTACTGAAAAAAATGCCCAGGAAATCAAATTTTCACTTTATTGTTCTGGGTCATTAGAGATCTGCAAACTTCCATTTTGGCAAAATATGACTATCATGGTGATCTTCTTTTCCTG
Organism: Leopardus geoffroyi; assembly: GCF_018350155.1. Classification (NCBI taxonomy): domain Eukaryota; kingdom Metazoa; phylum Chordata; class Mammalia; order Carnivora; family Felidae; genus Leopardus; species Leopardus geoffroyi. The sequence goes on from NC_059337.1 coordinate 50,325,805, forward strand.
CCTTCAAAATGGTTGGTCTACACATGGGGTACACCCAAGAAGTAGGAGGAAGAACCAAGTAGAGGTTGACTGGAATTGTAATCTTTGGGTCTCAAAAACACTTGAAAGATCCAGATGGTTCTGGTGCCTTGACTAGATATAGTCTACTCAGGGGCAATTGCTTTAACCTACAAAGCCAAATTAGTCACCAGGAGACCACCAGGATTTTCCTCCTTCCCTTCCTCACACAAAGCACAACTGATGGGTGTAAGGTGTTCTTATCACATAATGACCAATAACACATAACTTGTATGCTTTATTTTATAAAGATGAATTGGACTAATTGGTTAAAATGCAAGGAACCTTCCTGGCAAAAACTCTTGAGTGCTAGAGTTGAGAGACACATGGCCACAGGGCCAAGGCCATTATGGACCACATCGAAGTTAATGATATGAAAAGCTATTTAATAGTGATCAGGAATCAGACCAGAGTAGAGAGGAGAGAAGGAAGAAGAAAGAGAAGTGGGAGGGAGAGCAGGAGGGATAGAGTGGCAGGATAAATGGAGGGAAAAGAGAAATAAGAAGCGGAGACAGGGAAAAACAGATACAGATGAACAAACTGTCAGAGAACAGAGAGGAAAAAAAGAGCATATTGACTGCTGCCATTTTGGAGTTCTTGTTTGCCTTTTCCTGGATTCCCGCAGGGGCTTTCTGTGTCTGTGTAATAAAATCTGTTTCAAAATAATCCCTTTTCCATAGACTAGTTTAAGTATAGCACCCTTATAGAATAGTCCTCACTGCCCCCAAGGGTTTGCTGTTTTTAATCCAAATGCTTCCTCAAGATTTAGGGGGATTGTGTTTAAATTCTATTTAATTCTCAGTTTGCAACTAAGTACAAGGCCTTTTATACCTTGGCCCATGGACTATCACAGTGCTATCTCTAAGTATCTGTCCTGATCTGAAATTTTAGTGTTTGTTGACTGGCAATCAACTCTCTTTAGAGACCTTAAGTTCACACTTCAGTGACTTCAGCCCAAATCTGTTTCCACATACTCTTCCTCTCCTTATTACAAAACCCTTAGTTTCTGGTATGAAGCAGTGATAAAGTAAAGCTATTCTACTGACTCTGCTGTGTGGATGGGTAATGGCTCAATCTCATTTACTAAGTAAAAGGCAGTACTGGTTATTATATCTCCCTACTACCAGGCATACTCACAATACAGACAATGATTAGTAAACGAATTTCTAATCCCACAAAGTGTGACTAAACTCTTTGCTTTAGACAGTTATGGAACAATCTTCCTGAAAAATGACTTCTTGATGTTAACACCATTGTTGTAAGCTAGCACAGACAACTGAGGAAATATTCCTTTCCCAACTAGCCCAGAAAAGGCCTGTGCTAGTGATCTAAGCAATAAATCAAATCACTGATCACATGCAGGTTGTCATTTTAAAATACTGATCTGCTGTGCTATGGAGATATTTGTATTTAATTGTAGTATTTAAATAAGCTATCTCCTATAGAGCTTGGTTTATGCTTAATTCCTACTCAGCTCTCAGCTGAGCAGCACATGAAAAGGTGGAGAGCCATGGGCCTGAGGCACCCTGTGTGCCCCGTATCTGGTTAGCTGTAAATTGAACATGGCTGACATTCTTCAAATGGGTCAAGGCTATTACGCCTTTCTAAACAACAATTTTATGAGTTTCTAGTGCTTACATGTTAAGAGTCTGCATGTACAGTGTCTCTTAAAAGAAATTTTATTGACTAAAGGTAGGGAGTAATTTTTTTGCACACTGTCCATGGTGAAACAGATTCACAGGGGCTAAAGGGCTTCTGGATGTCAAGAGGCATGTTTATCCAAAAAAGTTCTGGAACTTAAGTTTATCAAGTTGTAGTCTAGATGGCTTTTTGGTGTAATGTGAAGTCACTCTTCAAGTCAGTACTTTCCACTTGCCTTGTAAGTACAGCGATTTGCATAAATGGACACTTAGGAAATGTGGTTGGAATTTGATATCCACTAAGCAAGTGGAGGTGGTTGTCTAGTCAATTACATAAGTAAGGTGTTTAAACACCATTGCTGTGCCTGTTCAACACCACCATAAATAATGGGAATATGTTTGTACTCCTATCACAGGCATTGTGTTGTCTAGACTGTGTTATTAAAATAATTTTTTAGGGGCACATGGGTGGCTCAGTTGGTTCAGCATTGGACTTCAGCTCAGGTCATCATCTCACGAATGATGGGTTTGAGTCCCACATTGGGCTCTGGGCTGACAGCTCAGAGCCTGGAGCCTGCTTCAGATTCTATGTCTCCCTCTCTCTACCCCTCCCCTGCTCACACTCTGACTCTCTCTCTCTCTCTCAAAAGTAAATAATAATCATTTTTTAAAAATTACAATAATTCTTTAATACAAATTAAAAAAAATAACTAACAAAGGGGAATCTTCTTGCTCTGTTTGTAGAAACACAAACAGGTACAGCCACTCTGGAAAATAGTATGGAGTTTCCTAAAAAGTTAAATATAGAATTATCCTATGATCCAGGATTTGCACTACTAGGCGTTTACCAAAAGAATACAAAAATACTAACTCAAAATGATACATGTTTCCTGATGTTTATAACAATCTATACAATAGCCAAATAAGAAAAGAGCCCAAGTGTCCGATGACTGATGAATGGATAAAGATGTGAGACATACACACAATGGAATATTATTCAACCATGAAAAAGAATGAAATCTTGCCATTTGCAAATGACATGGATGGAGCTAGAGGGTAATACGATAAGTGAAATAAATCAGAGAAAGATAAATACCATATGATTTCACTCATATGTAGAATTTAAGAAATGAAGAAAGGGGGAAAAAGAAAGAGAGAGGAAAACCAAGAAACAGATTCTTAACCATAGAGAATTGATGGTTACCAGAGGGGAAGTGGATGGGGGATGGGTAAAATAGATGATGAGGATTAAGGAGAGTACTTGTGGTGAGCACCAGGTGATATATGAAAATGGTGAATCACTATATTATACACCTGAAATTAATATTACACTATATGCTAACTAAAAATTAGATAAAAACTTTAATTAATTAAAAAATAACACATGTCTGCCAGCTTCCCTATAGGAGGGAGTCAGCATGAAGTTTTGTTTTCATTTTATAATTTAGCAAAAACAAAGCACCAACTATCAACCATAGAGTCTTGAAAGAATAGTATCTACATAACATAAATGTAAGAGTCTTAACTCCAAAATTTTGTTCAAATAGGCAGATTATATTGCCATTTTCTCTCTAAAATCCACCGGAAGAAACTTACACCTTTTCCTCCTGGGGAAATGATTTGTGATAAGCATAAAACATTTCATTAACTATAGCATAGGAAAATAATATCAAATGTCATAATTAATTATGATATGATCAAATATACAACTTACTAGGATCAAAGAGCAAAGATAACAAGCACCTTAGATTTATGTAATACTTTATCATTTCAAAGTACTTTCATATAGGTTATTTTAATTAATAGCCATATGATGCTTTAAAACTTGTATATGTTTACAACCCCTCCTAACCTGTATTTCTGCAAGGGCTCAAATGGTCATGCCTCTGTTCTTGGCAGAAACCTTCTAGAGTGCCCCATTCTTAACTCATACAACATCCATAGTCTTATGAAGATAAAAATTTTAAACTTCTTTTTTTAACTCAAGGTAAGAGAGGTAAAATTAAAATAGAAATTACTTAGCATTAATCTCTTGAGAGTATCAGATTGCCATTAATGAGGGGTTATTAAACTTTCAAACAAAAAAAGTTTGAAAAATTACTTCATTTTCATTTTCATCTTATCAGCCTTGTGAGTGCCTGCCTTCTTCAGGTCAAAGGACTTTTCCCAAGAGAATAGTTTAGGTGTCAGAAAAAATACTCCTCTTTATTTTTACTTGCATCTTCCTTGTGGCTTCAGAACAGGGGATTACTTTGTAGTCTTGGCTCTACTATAACCTACCTAATAGTCTTTTCACTAAAATGAGGGAGTTGAATAAAACAATCTCTCAGATCTGTGCTAATTTTAGTTCTCTAATTCTTTTCAGTAATACTTTCCTTTTACAGCATTTTGTTCATTAGTCTTCTCTCGGCCTCACTATTCAGAAGAGATTTTTTTGACATGAAAACATTATTGCCGTGTTTGCTATAAAGTCCTGAATCTTACCACAAGGGATGTGATTATGTTATTAATGCTAATAATTACAATTAATAATAATGATACTGCCATTTTTAATGTTTACCAAGTGCCATGAAATCTATACACATAATCTCAATAGGACAATCCTGTGAGGTATAGATTGTTACTATTTTTCATAGTGAAAAAGCTAAAGCTTAGAATTTAATTACCCAAAATGCAAACTATAGCCATACTATTCATAAGATATCCTATTTTCAGAATGTCAGGACACGTTTTTACACTCCAGTTCACAGGGCAGAACTGTCAAGGTAGTGGGAGGCATGGATGAGCTCATCTATGATTTGTATGCATTTTTCAAAATCTTCACATAAATTCAATATGAACTCATTTTCTTCTGCAAAAGAAAACTCCTTATAAAAGAAGATAAATTTGAAATTCTCATGCCTTTCATGGTAAAATGAAAGCATGCACAGGTAGATTCAAAATAATATTTTCTGGAACCAGCAATGTAGAAACTCACTATTATGAATGGAATGGTGGAGTTCTAGAAACCAGCAACAAAAAGACTTACTGCTGAAAATTTAGGCATTTGTTTTTGGTATTCTAGACGGGACAAATAGAAACATGTGTGAGTATAACTTAACACACATAGTCTGTAGAGCAAAAAATATTGTGAAAATATTATGCAAATTATATATGTGTGTGTGTGTGTGTGTGTGTGTATGTGTGTATATATATATGATATGAATAGCAGAGCGCAATGGGTTTGAATTTGAATTTCTCCTTCCTTGAAAATAGTGTTGCTTAAAAAATAGATATATTGTTATTGCCATTGTAGATAATGCATCTTCTCAAAATAAAAACCAACGGCATAAAGTACAGTGAATTATATGAAAACTTCCCCCAAATACAGATAATTCTTGTCTCAACTGTCTATTCCATTATACTCTTCTGTATACATGCCCCATCAATTATGAGGCTTTCTATCTTGTCTGGTGGAAACAAACTCAATTCCTGACCTGGATGAGCATCAGGCAGGCACACCTAGACCTTCTGGATAGTTCTTATCTTGTTCTTGGGTAGTGTCCTCACATGTATGCATTACATTATTCAGCTGATTTCTCAAGGGAACCCCTTGAAGTATTAAAATATTACAATAAGTATTTATACTATTGTATTCCTTTGTATGGATGCTTTATTTCACACACATAACTGGCAATCTATGGACAAAACATCTCTAGAACTTGGCTGTTGCTTGACATGTCTTGTGTTGACTCTCATACTGTTTTATTTAATTCTACTTATCAATTAAATTCAGATTTCCAGACTTTCTAATTCTAGTCAAGAGGGAATAATGGACTTGAGACACCTTCCCACACAAAAAACCAAAAAGTGGACAAAGTGAATGGTTTTTAATATACTGGATATGTGCCAGGAAAGGACAGTGATCCCAAGGAAACAAAAAACAAATAAGGTGAGACTTATGATTACTTCAGTTAACTGCCTTGAGGTGGTTTTCAGGTCACTGTGCAAGGAGAAGGAACTCAGGTGGAGTCCACTGGACTCTGAGTGAAAAACACAGAGCCAAAATCCAGGAAGACCAAGGCAGCTATAGGCCACAGGCATAATATCAAAAAGAACTGAACAGAAGGAAAAGTTTGACAATCTGCAGAGGGTTCCTCTTGAGTAATCACGTAAGTCATGATAAGACATATTGAAACCACTCAAGGCCCAGGTAAGAGGCATCAAAAGAATTACAAATAACGGTGCCCAGCACTGACCAACACCAGAAATAATGCTTGTTTCTACCTGGAAGACTTGAAAAATTTATCATTCATGAGTCAGTGGGGAAACTACACAGTAGAGTCTTGCTTCAGTATTGAGGAATAATTAGCCCAAAGTTGAGCACTATTTCATTTCAACTTAACAAATTCTAAAAGCAACATCCAAAAAAAACCCCAAACTGTTTCCATGTAACTTAATTATTTTTCACAGCAAAGCTCAGAAATATTTATAGGATGCCAGAAATATCCATCAACCAGCAAGGTAATTTTTGCAATCTGGCATCCTATATAAAGTTACCAGGCATGTGAAGCAGCAGGAAAATATGACACATAATGAAGAGAAAAATCTATCAGGCAAAACTTACTAAGAATGGACAGAGATGTTAGAATTGGCAGTCAAGGACATCAAAACAGTTTTAAGTTGTGCATGTGTTAAAAAGTGAAGTAGAGAAAGACAATTTAAAGGGAATAAGAAGTGAATATTTTCAAAAAGCACATGTGATAAAGGACTATTATCCAAAACATTCAAAGACTTTTAAAACTCAACAATTAGAAAAAAAACACCTCTTCTTTAAAAATTCTTATAAAAACCTCACCAAAGAAGATATACAGATGGCAAATAAGCATTTGAAAGAATGCTGCATATCATATGTCATCAGAGAAATGACAGTGAATACAATATACCACGATGCACCTATCATAATGGCCAAAGCCTGGAACACAAACAATACCAAATGCTAAAGAAGATTCAGATGAACAGGAACCGTCATTCATTGCTGGTGGGAATGCAAAATGGTACACCCACTTTAAAAGACAGTTTGATGGTTTTCTTACAAAACTAAACATATTCTTACCATACAATCCAGCAATTATGCCTCTTGGCATTTGTGCAAAGGAATTGAAAACTTATGTTCACACCAAAACTTGCATATGAAAGTTTATAGCAGCTTTATTCTTAATTGCCAAAATTTGGAAGCAACCAAGATGTTCCTCAGTAGGTCAACAGATAAATAAACTGTGACACAGCTAGACAATGGAATAAAATTCAGTGCTAAAAAGAAATGAACTATCAAACCATATAAAAGACATGAAGGAAATTGAATGTCTATTACTAAGAGAAAAAAGCCAACATGAAGAGGTTACATACTGTGTGATTCCAACCCTTTGACGTTCTTCAAAAGACAAAACTATGGAGACAGTAAAAAGATCACTGGTTGTCTGGAATTCTGGGATAAAGGGGGGTGAATAGGTGGAATAGGTGCAATAGGGGGATGAAGAGGATTTTTAACGCAAAGTACTCTAGAATTAGACTATTTTTCCAAGAGTCAGTTGCTCTAAGTTTGCCATAGTCCTGTCCTTTTTTGTTGCCCTTATCCTGCTTGATTCATTATTTTACTGCTTTCGAGGCTTGAAATTATGACTGTCAATTGATTTTTGCCTTCTGTTAACAAATGAAGGAATATAAAAATGGTTCCTTCTATCAGTGTGAAGGGAGGAACCATCCAAACTCATTCTATAGCACCCACTGTTATTTAGTCCCAACAAACTTCCCAAGTCTAGTTCTCAACATTTCCCTCATCAGCCCATATACACAAGGAGAGCTTTTCATTTCTTACTCACTATTGCCTATATTCCCAAACAAGCTGGAGGTGTTAAGTTCACTTACTTAGCATGTTAACAAGATCCATGTTTAAACCATCAGCACAGAAAGGAGGAAAGAAAATGAAATGACTGTCCTTAAATTCAGGGTTAGGAATTTTCATTTCTACCAAATGCTAAGTGGAAGTAAATTTATGTCTCTAGAAAGAAAAGAACCCATGTCAGAAAAATAACTTTTTGCTGTTTAGTGTAAAATATAAGTCGCTTAAAAATAAATGACCTCTCAGATAATGAGAGGTTGTAAAAGTTATCATCAACCATTTCATCATGGTGTAGGTGGGATGGGCCAAATCCTGCCCAAATCTATTGCCTTTAGACATAAATCTTCAGACGTCAAAACATTGGTCAATCAAGCCAGTAAATTCCTCATTGCGTTGGGTCAACCCAAGTTACAAAATTATTTATTCCTTTTTCTCCTGTAAAGTCACCCCAACCATGCCAGCTTTTGTTTCAAATACTCTTTTTACTCACTTGCTTCCAAAGATAAAGAATAAAGAATATAAGAGTATTAAGTGACTTCATAACAATCTTACTTTTTATATTTTTTGCATAGATAGTATGAGATACTTATTGCTTCTATATTTAGCATGCCTCCACTAAATTTATTCCCAAATGCATTAACAAGCATAATATTTTCACACTATGTACTTACAAATAAAACTTCTCATCCCATACTGGATTCAAGTTTCCAAAAATGGTTTTAGTTCTTCTTTTGTTCTTTCCAACTTGAACAGTAACATATGGGTCACTAGACCCTGTTTTGTCTTTTGCCTGCAAGCCTTGTGCAGAAACCACTGAAATAAGCCAAAATGGACATTTTAATATAAAGATCTCCTCAAACAAAAAAAGGGACTATTTATAATGAAGCATTTCTAACACATCGTACACGGGGTTTACAGATGCACTTCCAGGGCTTCTACTATGAACACTAGGACTTAAAAAAATACTTAATGTAATAATTAAAATGCTAAGTATTAAACCCTTCCTTGAATATTTGCTTTTGCTTGTAATGAATATTAACTATATACATACACTTTCATATACACATCGGCTATATACTTATATATAGATTACTGCATACACACATAGAGAAATAATGATGCACATACAGTATGCAAAAGTTTATCCAACATAATCCAAATGTCTGTAATTTAAACTGTACTTCTATTTATGAGCTTGCTGTTACTATTTTTTTTTTTTAGTTTGTTTATTTATTTTGAGACAGACAGCATGAGCGTGGAAGGGGTGGAGGGAGAGGGAGAGAGAGAATCCCAAATAGGCTCTGCACTGTCAGCAGAGAGCCTGATTCGGGGCTTGATGTCATAAACCATGAGATTATTACCTGAACCCAAACCAAGAGTCACATCACCCCAAGTTTGCTATCACTATTGATCAAGTCAACCTAGTAAATAAAAAGCTTCTTTATCTTATAAGTGCCATATGAGTAAGTTAAGACGCTTGGTAAACATTAACACAACATGCATGCGCTTGTTAATGTTGTAAGCAACTTCAGGAGTTCATATTTTCAGACATCACTAAGCTCAAATTGCCTTGACTCTAGGATCAATTGTTTGAGGGGTATCGATCACGGATTAAGTAAAATAATGTGTGTTTTCTCATTAAGAAAAACTGACTAAAGAGATTTTTAGCTACTCTTGTAATTTATCAGTGGTAGACAGCTACAAAGCTAATCTCTTGGAAATTGTAGGGCATTGATGAGTCTATTGTAAAAGACAACCTTCTTCCTCTGGAAGAGCTTTTGATTAGAACAACCAACAGACTGAAATTACTTCAATTATCTAGTATATGTATGAGAACTTTGAAATACAACTACACTGGACAATACTGACAAGAAAGAAAAAATCTACTTACTTTACCTATTATTCTTATTATTAGCAGTGATTTCTAAGATGTGAAAATCTCGTGTGGAATCGAAATTTTAAAGGTAACTACTTTTACCTGTAATGGTTATTTTTGCTGACCACTTAGATGTCCCATCCAGTACACTCTGCTTGGCCGCTTTTGTGTACTGCACGAAATCTTCTTTAGAAATCTGAAACATTTCCTGAATTACTTCAAACACCTCTGGCCTGTTTTTCTCCCTAATCTTCATTCTTTCTTTCATAGCTGTAATGATGGTCTGTGTCTTGTCTTCAGCACCATGCTTAGAACTCTTTTCTGCTGCTCCTATAATGGAAAAATCAATGGTGATGTACATGTATCTAAAGTTACTCTGTGATAGCCCGAGGGAGGGAGAAAAAGAAGGAATATGAGAATGAATAATGCTTTAGTTTTAAGGAGAGATCAGGACAAGATCAGGACAAACAAATATTGCTGGACAATATTCAGAACTAGTCTTTTGAGTTAATGGCAAATAAATGGGCTTGCATGATTCCCAGTATTTTTGTTGTTATTTGATGAAATCAGGGGTTGTAGAAATATGTCATCTAAATTTTCAAAACAAACAGAATGCACACAATAATGATATTATATACTCCACATATATACCACACACAAATGTGAGAAATAGATTGTATATGTAAGGCAAGTGTCATTCAAAAATCAGAATTTCAAATACTTGTGTGCAAAGTGCTTACTTTTAATGATGGAATTTATCATAATTGAGTGTTTAAATTCTTCTTCTAAAATAAACACCACCACTCTCTCTTATACATTGAAATATAGTGTAAGATTTTACTTGGAACTAAATTGGAAACCACTGGGCTAGGTGATCTCTAAATACCTGACAGACCACAGGCTTGAACTCTCATTCTGTGATATGGCCACACTTGTCAACAGGCTGAATTATTTCTACTTAAAACCCTTTTTGATTTCTAGTACTTTGGTAATTGGTCTCAACTTTCTGGGCATTTTTATTTATAACGCCAATCCTTTTGGCAGTGAAGGATTTCCAAAAGTCAGTTCTTGGGTCCCTCACATTCTCCAACTACCAGCCAGATACTCTCAATGTTCTGTGTGGCCTGTGGGTTGCACAATATTATACAACAGGTAAACACCAAACCATGATTCCAACTCTCATGGTTCCTTAGTGAGAATGAAATGAGAATGCAAAACCCCAGGTACCAATACTGCAGGAACTGCCACTGCTGAAACCAAATATTTTTTGGATCAGAACAACTGAGATGTTGTGAAAAGAATAAAAACAAAACAACAAAACTCATGTTCATAGCTAGCAACAATTCCAATTTTCATCTAAATGACTGTATTATCCAACTTACACTTTTTTGAAATATTATATTCCTGAAATAGGCATACTAATATCTAGTGAAACATTTAGAGACTAAGTGGTATAATTTAATTTAAAAAAAATTTTAATGTTTACTTTTGAGAGAGAGAGAGAGAGAGAGAAGAAGAAGAAGAAGAAGAAGAAGAAGGAGGAGGAGGAGGAGGAGGAGGAGGAGGAGGAGGAGGAGCAGCAGCAGCAGCAGCAGCAGCAGCAGAGAGAGAGGGGGACACAGAATCCAAAGCAGACTCCAGGCTCTGAGCTGTCAGCACAGAGCCAGATGCAGGGCTCAAACTCATGAACTTTGATATCAGGATCTGAACCAAAGTCAGACACTTAACAGACTGAGCCATCCAGGCATCCCTAAATGGGATAATTTATCTGCACCATTTCTACCACAAAGGATAGCTTCAGTAATGTTCTTTGAATATAAGTCTTTGCATGTTAAGCCCAATTTAAGCATAGAATCTAAGACAAAGAGGAAGAGGTCAGCTGTTAACTTTCCTTATAAGAAATTCGTAATCAATTTAACAGGAGTACTTTAGTGAAAAACTGCATTTATTTAAAAGTATAACATTTGTTTCCTAATGTGGGAAAAATACATTCATAATAACCAAGATGTAATTAGAGAAAGTTAAAGGGATGAATATTTTAACGATAGAAAGAGCATATTCCCTGTCTTTATCATTAAAAAACAAAATAAACCTTTGAGTCTTAAACCACATTAAAAAATACTAAAAATGAAAGCATTGCATTTAAGGTAATTTGAAAGGACATTATAAATGTCCCATTCATCTGTTTAAACAGGCCCTGGAACAGCTACACATTAGTAGATTACACATCCTTAAACAATTAACCATGCTTGTAATTTATCAGTAATGATTTGACTGCACAGTGCATAATTCTTATACAATGAAATTAGTTTAGGCTACATTTAATAGTTCCAGCTACCCAAGAGGCATATTGTACTTCAAGTACTGAAATATTCATTAAATAGAAAGACAGTGGAGGCTTGAAAAAGTTACCGCAAGATTCAAAATACCCCAAAAGTTTGGTATGTGACAGCCATCCTAAGAATGAATGTTCAACAGGTTAAAAGTGCCATAAAACGTAACTCTTCTCCAATTTCTAAGTAACTATTATTGTTTTGGCTATTAGTGTTCCCAAAAGACTATAGGAAAAAAGTGTTAATGTTCTTGAGAGTTGTGTATTTTAAATTATTTCTCTAAATTCAGGAAGAGCCAGCTGACCACTACCCACAAAATAATGCCCATTCAAGCAACAAGTGCCAAATTCAAAGGTAGAATATCAAGAAATTTTTTATCTAACGGAATCAAATTTCTAAACTCAACAATTGCCTCTTGAATTTTTTTTAAAGAATTAAATTAGGTAAGCTTGACAATTATCTGTGAAATCCTTCACCAATGCCCTTGATGTTGGAGTAGAACACTGTAATACGTAGAAAAGAGACCAGTCATAAACTTTGAAACCACTATTCTGGGGAGAGCAGAGGATCAGAGACTTCTATTTAAACCTTTTCTCTGTTATTCCTAGAAAAGATATGTGGAATTTTAAAACTTCTACTTTCACTCTTACATGTTTGGTCTGAGGGAAATGATTCAACTTAAGTCTATCTACTTTGGCCATATAAAGACAAATCTGTAATTAATTTTTGTCACTGATCTACAAGTACTTTACATTGCCCTACTGTTTTTCAAACCCACATACCTCCTCTGAGTTTTCTAATGAAACTGTTTCTGAAATAGCTGCGATTTGCCATGAATTTCTAACCCTTTGGGTCTATTGTTTTCATTCAGACTTAGTCTGCTTATCTCAAAGTCATCAGATATAAACAAATTTGCATTTATATGACTCTTCCTTCAAAGTGTATTATAAAAGGTCTGGTAGCTGCACAGAAATACAGTAAATAATATGTCAACAAAGGATGAACCGTAAATGAGATCAAAAGAGATAATGTACAGGAAAGCACTTTATAAAGTGTAATACATTATCCAAATGGAATGCATCATTGTTACTTTTTAAATTTTTTTTAACGTTTATTTACTTTTGAGACAGAGAGAGACTGAGCATGAACGGGGGAGGGGCAGAGAGAGAGGGAGACACAGGATTGGAAGCAGGCTCCAGGCTCTGAGCCATCAGCCCAGAGCCCGACATGGGGCTTGAACTCATGGACCGCGAGATCGTGAGCTGAGCTGAAGTCGGACGCTCAACCAACTGAGCCACCCAGGTGCCCCCATCATTGTTACTTTTAAAAACACTTAATTGACAAACCAGACAATACAATTATGCACAACAAAACTGCAAGAGATTTCATCCTTAGACAGAGGCAAACTTATCCCACATGGTTTCCTTCTAAAAATTTAAAGGGACAGCAAATCAGAACCATTACTTGTCTCTATAATTTTTGTTATTACCCAAAACATATAAATTTCATGTGAAAATCACAATTTTACCACCTTTACACAGCAATTGATAATTTCAGTGTTTCTTTCAGATACATACATATAATAACTGCAATATTCTCTCTTGGTCTCCATCTCTTCTCTTTCTTATTTTTCTCAATAGCTATTACAAAACATTTCTACTTTCTTCAAGTCACTTACCTCACTCCACTAACCTCCATTCTTAATGTATGATTTTATCTCTTCCTTAACAGAAATAGGGGCTTCCCTGACACAGTGGTCACATTTTCCCCTCCCCTATGGGAAAACAACAACAACAACAAAAGCAACAGCAAAACAAAACCTGACCTGTAATATTAGCAGATTTCTGTGGTGTAAATACTCCTACCACAGCTGATTTCAAGCCACTACCTTGCAAAATTCTTAACTATTTATCATCACTGACCCAATTCCCTGTGTATTCATTTATCTTACATGCTAGCCTATAAGGCCAATCTCAACTAAATATGTATTTCAAGTATCACGCATGCTGCTTACAAAATAGGATACAGTCAAAAAATAGAGAAGACAGAATATTTCTTGGGGAAACCTAAAATGATTGCCATATTGAGTACTTAATTTGGCTACAGGTTCAATTTTATGTGTTAGGAATTTTGTATATACTCTTACCCTGAGGTCATGATCCTGGAAGAAACAAAAATAAATTCAGTGTAAAATGTTATGTGTGCTGTGGAATCTTACGAAGAGACAAAATACACTGGGCATTTGGCTTCGGGTTTGGAATTTTCAGAAAACAAAGGCTGTGTGCCCATCACTAGAAAGCAGCAATTGGTTGGCCTATATACCTCATGCACTTATAGTGAGCGTAAAACAAGGGCATAAGTCCAGATATAAATGGAAGAAATACATCAAGGAAATCACTTTTAAATAAGGCAAAGGAGCAGAGTGGCTCGTGATGTTCGTATGCTAGAAGAAGGCAGACACGTGTGAATCCTGACTTGCCACTTACTACCCATTTGAAATTGGGCTACTTTATCTCTGTAAACCTTAGTTTTCTCATCTGAAAAACAAAAGGAAATAATAGTATCTTTCTTAACAGTGTCATGGTAAGGATTAAATGAAATAATGTTTAAGTTTCAATTCTAATAATTAAGCAAGTATAACATCTAGATGTCACAAGGTGAAGATACAAATACTAATTAAAGAATTATACATTAAAATGGAATTTGGGGGTTTTAGCTATATGATTACTTGGCCTGTGAAACAACTTGTAAAGCCTCCCCATGAACAGTGCCATACCCAATATCAGCCATGTGCTAAATGCTCTGTAACTATTTGCTTGATTGGAGCCAATGAAGCACTTAAAGATTTAAGAAAATTTAAAGTTCAGAGAAAGAAAGATATTATTACAATATTTTTATTTTTCATATCCAAAAATTTTTACCTGCATTTGAAGCTGGTGAACTCAGAGTAGGCAGGTGGTTAATATGCATGAAATGCATGCAGGTGGTCTGATACTGAGGTGGTTCTCTAGGAGTCCCTAACGTAAGAAACTTCATAGTTTTTCTTTCCTTTCCCAGTATAATCCTGTAGGTGGCCTGCTCATGGTGCTTCTGTTTTTCTTTCCCATGAAATCATGTAGGTGGGCACTTGGCTGGTGGCTAGTATTTTCTATCTTTTCTCTTTAGCGGCTTTACATCCAAGATAATCTTAACCCTCCTCTTTTAGTATGCCTTGAATCTTTCCAAGGAGAAGACCCACAACACCCCTAGTCTTCAAATCAGCCGTAACCTCTACTCTTAATCAAAGCCACACACACCACTCTATTTCACAAAGACAACAAAGGACTGACATTTAACAGAAGAATAATTGGAAGATCACAGAGCTACTGGGAGATCATCATCTCCCACTCTCATTGGTGCCCCATCACTGACAATGGGAGAATGTGGGCAGGAGGGTCCCCTTTCATGGAACTGCCACCATCCATAAAGTAATTTTACTTTACTGAGCTTGGGCCCAAAACCAAAATTCAGCCTTTCTTCCCTGCCCCCACCCCCAACTTCTACCATATTCAATAGTACCATTATTGGTGAATGCAAACTTGTAGAACAAGTCAAGAAAGATTTGCATATTAAAGATGATAAAATCAGGAAGGCTCACTCAAAATTGTGTGTCAAAGCTACTACACATTTCATGAGATTCATTTATTATTTACTTATTCATTTATTTATTTTTGAGAGAAAGAGAGCAGGAACAGGGGAGAGGACTAGTGGGGACAGGGGAGGGAGAATATTAAGTGGCTCCGCACTGAGCATGGATGAGGGGGCTCAATCCCAGGACTCTGGCTGGGATCATGGCCTGAACCCAAATCAATACTCAAACGCCCAACTGCCTGAACCATCCAGGCTCTCCTCATGAGCATTGTTTCGATACTAAGTTTCTAGAATTTTTCCAGTTACTGCAGCATCACAAATTACATAGATCAGGGTTAAAACTAAGAAAAAAAGAAAAAAGTCCTCAATTTCAAAAGTCTCTTTACTATGTAAGGAAAAGAAGAAATCAAGGGAGAGATAGAGCAAAGATCTTTTTTGTTCTTATCACTCTTAGTAACAGATTTTTCTCATGTCTCTGTCAAAAAAAAAAAAAAAAAAGGAAAAGGAAAACAAAGACAATATTAAACGCAAGATTTCTTTCTATTTCTCTTTTCTTAAATAGCCTTTGAAATGAAGTTGGCTGACGCAGCTAGTTCACAATGTTGCTGGAAGCTGGTCTGGCACTCAAAGCTAGGCCATGTTGTCCTCCCGTTGGACACGAGCAAACTCACAGGACACCAACTTCACACACGGTCACTCTGTGACAGTGTTAATGTGAGACAAACAAGGCCATCTCACAAGTTTGTCTAAGCACAAAGGAAAACAAGGTCACTGTACAGATCACAAAATACCAAACATTCTTTCTCCTAATGAGTAACCACTCTTTCTTTGCTAAGTACAGCGATTAGATGCACTCTTGTCTATCCTGCTTGGAGATAAGGTTTTTTAACCCACATAATCATAGAATTGTCCGCATTTCAAGACAACAACTGATCCAGAACAATGTCTGCTTTCTAATAGCCTCTTACTGAGATGCCCTATTGTTTATCCTGATGCGTATTCTCCATTGCAGCAATGGATAATAAAGTGAACTTTTAAAACTACAGACATGTTTCTGGTGGTGTTCAGCCGAAGAGCGTTAGCCAGTATTATTAACTCTTTTCACATATGTAGAAAGTGATGCTCAGAGAGTTTTGAAAAATTCTAGTAGCAGCAAGAATAAAAGCCAGATCTTTCTCAAGTAACTCAGGACTATGAAATATAGACATACATATGGATATACAGATATCCATTGCTTCTGTTATGTTGAACATATGGCATCATATAAGGCTTATTTACCATTTTTATCTCCCTACAGCAGCCTACCCCACACTTGAAAATGCTCCATTATTAATTTATTCCTTGAGGTTCATGACCGTTGTGTGAAAGTAACTCAACTACTAGTTCCACTTTTACCCATGTTAATTTATTATTTTCTCTTTACTGTTGCTGAAAAGTCAATGCAGTAGGTATGTTGTGATTGGCATATACTCCAAGCTTATGTGTTAATTCAGTAAGATCAGTAGACTGGGTTCTCCAATCCACTGATCTCAAAGGCTCCCCTAACCATCTATGATTCTATGGAAGAATGATCTTTAAACCATAACATGCTATTTCTTACTGCAGTTCCCATGCCCTCATTTGTTGTTTAACCAACATTTATTGGCATCTAACTATGCTAAAACATGTACTAGGTTCTGGAGACATAAAGAAAATCTCCAACCTAGAGCAGTGGATACACAGAATCCTACTTCTAAGCCTCCTAAGTACTCATTAAAGAAGGGCACTTCTGGGGCGCCTCCTAAGTACTCATTAAAGAAGGGCACTTCTGGGGCAACTGGGTGGCTCAGTCGGTTAGGCGGCCGACTTCGGCTCAGGTCATGATCTCGCGGTCCGTGGGTTCGAGCCCCGCGTCGGGCTCTGTGCTGACAGCTCAGAGCCTGGAGCCTGTTTCGGATTCTGTGTCTCCCTCTCTCTGACCCTCCCCCATTCACACTCTGTCTCTCTCTGTCTCAAAAATAAATAAACGTAAAAAAAAAAAAAAGGGTACTTCTTGGAATGAGCACTGGGTGCCACATGTAAGAGGTGAATCATGGGGTTCTACTCCTGAAACCAAGATTACATTGTATGTTAACTAAGTTTAATTTAAAGATAGATAGATAGATAAAAGAGTAGAAGGTTAAAAGATTCCAAGATGTGTGTTCAAATCCACTCATGTAAGTTTTTGAAAATATGCTTGAATCCAGGGACAGCAGTGGTTATGTTCTCTTGAGCTCTGAAAGCCCAGAATAAAGCTCCCACCCACAGTAGCTATTTAGTATATATAAATAAATGTCTTAAGATATCACAGTTGCAAAATGTGGTAATACGAATACAAAAGAAACAGAATCAATATCTAGTTTGCAGAAAGGAGTGTTCTAGCCAAATTTTGTTAATGCTATCAATTTGCAATGGCTAACAGAACACAGAAGCTTAGTATCATGTCAGTGGAAAACACACAGAGTGAAAGATCATCTCACAAGACACTAGTTTCCTGAACTTTTGGCAAAATATTTTCTGTACTTATGCAGGTACTTATATTTTCCAGTTAAGAATTAAAATTAGGCAGAATGCTTATTCCATAGGACTTTGGGATTCCTTCTCTGGAGATGTGAAAAGAAGTATAAGCCAGTTGGGTTACATACCGTGATTATTTGTATATTTTTTCCAATTTTTTGAGTTGTCTCTTTTCTACTTCAAAACAATAATCAAGGAAAGTATCTTATACATGATTTCTCTTCTACTTACATCTCACTCTGCACACAACCTCACCCCAGCCAACATACATTTTGTCTTTTTGGTTCTTTATCTAAAACTACCACTGTAACTGTCACGTCAAGTTCCTTGTGGGTTATATTCAGTTCATGCAGGTGACAAACAGCTTCTCAATTAGCTACAGTTCTTTTACCACCAAATTCTGTTTCCAAAATAAGAATTAAATAACTTTTTTTAAATAGCAGGCCACTAACAAGTTATTAAGGAAAAAACAGGTGGACTCTGGCTACTGACACTGGCTGAAACTGAAGGAGCAAGAATGAATCAGTTCTCTTCTTTGAAAGACAGACCCACTTCCCTTTGGTTTCCTGTTTCTGTCTACCACTATGCATGGTTTCCAGCTTTGGGCCAAGAAGGTGGTAAAGTGAAGGACCCACCAATAAAATCAGCTAGACAGGAATGGAGGAGAGGCTGTTTGGGGGAACTTATCTGACATTTCCATGCTTCACTGTGAGAAAATACTGGAGCAGTGAGCGGGGTTTTCAATCACCTGGTCTCATTCCACTTGACTGCAAGCGTATAAATCATGGACACGAGACTGGATAGGAATGAAACACCAAACTCAAATGAATTTGAAGTAACTTTGCATATCCTCTCCTTGGCATGGATCACTAGTCAGACCACATGTAAAGTGGTTTTTTGTTTTGTTTTGTTTTGTTTTCCTTCTGAGTATTTGTGTGTGTCTATGTTGACAGACTCAATGTCTTCAGAAAAAAAAAAAAACTAGCAAAATAATAAGGGTCTACAAACCTAAAGAAGACTATTATTTGAAAAAGACACGTATTTGAAAAATTGTCATATACAATTGAAGTACATATATTAAATATTTCCCCTCCATTAGTAAGATTAAAGAATAGGAGTTTAAAGAGTAAAAGTTACCAGGAGGCAGGGCCTGATTCAAGCTGTAATTTATACATAGGAATTTTCTAGTGATTAATTAAGCTCCTGCCAAGGTGTTAAATTCTTCCTGGAGGTGTTCAAACAGACTGACCATTTTGAGAAAGAAATCATAGAACATCCTCATTTTTATAGGAGGCTATATTAGACTAGACCTTCCAACTCTGATTTCCTTTTTTTTTTTTCTTTTAACTCTGTCCTTTTCTTCCATTGTAGGCATACATGGAAATATTTTACACAGGGTGTGCCACCAGCGCAAAATTCTTGCTTAACACGATGAAAATAGAAATTTCTTAAGGAAATGTCACAGATTCTGTAGAGTAATTTTCAAATTATATTGATAGTTATTGTGGAAAGGCGTGACGTTGAATTCATATACTTGGCAAAGCTTCTTTCTGTTCAATGCGAGTGTGGATTTTAGGGAAACAGTATGGAGGTATTACTAAAGAAAATAATGCCTTCCTGGGCCATTCATACCCACCCTAATTTTTCGCAAATATTTTTTATTTTACTTGTACATTTTAAAGTATCTTCAAATTTATAATGTATAATGAGTTTAATATATAACCCCATAGAAAAACTTGCTTAATTTAACCAATATCCACCAACACATCTTAAGAATGGATATAGATTATAAAGATGCTTCTAAAATCTAAAGAATGGGTGACATGTTTAGTCTCTAAAACACTGAAAGAAAAATCAGCTAATTTCTGAGGTATAATATACACCTTTTCTTTTCATTAATATATTCAAGTCCTTTGTTTTTATAAATTTATTTATTTATTTTGGTAGAGAGAGAGAGAGCTGGCAAGGGGCAGAAAGAGGGAAAGAGACAATCCCAAGCAGGATCTCTGCTGTCAGCACAGAGGCCAACATGGGGCTCTCATGAACCTTGAGATCATGACCTGAGCCAAAATCAAGAGTCAGATGCTTAAACCAATTGAGCTACCCAGGTGCCCCTCAGGCCATTTGTTTCTGGATGACAATATTTCTGTTTTCTCAAACATCACCACCCAATAGGCTTATTTCTTAAGATGCCCATTTACAGGGGTGCCTGGGTGGCGCAGTCGGTTAAGCGTCCGACTTCAGCCAGGTCACGATCTCGCGCTCTGTGAGTTCGAGCCCCGCGTCGGGCTTTGGACTAATGGCTCAGAGCCTGGAGCCTGCTTCCGATTCTGTGTCTCCCTCTCTCTCTGCCCCTCCCCCGTTCATGCTCTGTCTCTCTCTGTCCCAAAAATAAATAAACGTTGAAAAAAAAAATTAAAAAAAAAAAAAGATGCCTGTTTACAATTCATTTTTTAAATAAGTAGACTCAATTCTAATTGGATTATGAGATTATGAAAATTAGCTTAGTACTGAGTCCATCCCCCTTCCTTTTAAGCAGTTATTCCTAGATTTTTTTTTTCAAAGACACACTACCTATTCTGAAAAAAAAAAAAAAAAAATGCATTCATTACCATTAACAGTCTCCATTTGATCTGATAGTTTTGACTGTGTAGGAAGAATACTAATAAAGGAGAGAAAACTGTAGAATTAGTATGACTTACTACAAAACCAAAAGTGACAGCATTTGTGATTTAATCTTTATTTTGACATTTTTCTCTGATCCCACTCAAGTTTAGGAAGCCCATGGACTCTATCCATTGGTTATATCCATATAAACAGTAAACAGAGGGGACAATATTTAGTCATGAAAAAAAAAACCGTTTGCAAATGAAAGTACATGTTTAAGTACATTTCTTTGGTGATGTGTTTTGTTTGTTTTGTTTTTGTTTTAGTAATTTAAGGCCAGCAGCCACAACCAAATCAATGCAGGAGTGAAGTCAATAATATATATCTTAGACTGTGATGTTTTGGCATTACTGGACCTAATATAAAATATTAGTATAAATAATTTCTTTTGGAAATGGAAAATTTAAGATAACTTTTAATAAAGGTTGAAGTGATATGTATCTATACATAAGTGTAAAAGGATGAGGAAGCCGTTAATATTCACTGAGCATCTCCTATTCGCCAAATTCTTAGCAAAAACTATTTCATTTTGTCTTCCCTATAAACCTCTGAGATAAATTTTATTATTCCTGTTCATTTGGTGGAGAAAAATGAAGGCTTTGGTTCCAAGATACCAAATAGGCTTGGAAAAGAATTCAGATTATTGTAATCACAAGGGTGTGCCTTCTGGGGTTCCTGGATAGCTCAGTCGGTTAAGCAACTGACTTTGGTTCAGGTCATGATCTCACTGTTCATGAGTTTGAGCCCTGCATCGGGCTCTGTGAGGACACCTCAGAACCTGGAGCCTGCTTTGGATTTTGTGTCTCCCTCTCTCTGTGCCCTTCTCTCTCTTTCTCTTTCTCTTTCTTTCTCTTTCTCTTTCTCTCTCTCTCTCTCTCAAAAATAAATAAATATTAAAAATATATTTTACAAGAGTGTGCCTTAGTCCTTGTTTGAGGAACATAACTTGACACACTCCCACTTTCCACACAGGGCTATTACGAGATGAAAGTAACCAAACAGATCAGAAGCCACTTTCAAGTTTTCTACTGGACAAACATGCAATTGGTCATTTTGAGGAATCTAAGTCAGAGCCTGGCACTATGGGAACACAGCATCAACAATATAATGTCATGGGTGGTATGTGAATCTTAGGAGGGGTAGGGGGTGGAATTACTGAAAACCAGCAAGAACGGCAGAGGCCTAATATGAAAGCATGTAGGTTATGCATACATGTCTTTAGCCTAAGTAGGTACTCACTCTGCAAACAGTCAGCATTTAGGAGGTCCTGACACTTTTCATGGCATTTCACTCCACACTCCAAACACTTCATGCCTTGCCGGGCAATGCCCCACAGGAGCCCTTCACACTCGTAGCAGTAGGTGGGTGTTGTTGCCGTCCAGACCTCAAAATTGTGAGGGGTGGTGGAGGACATGGGGTAGATCAGTGCCTGCAAGGTCTTCTTGAAGACATGTATTTTCTGTAAAGATAAGTTTCAATGTCAGCCAAGTCAGTGTATTTCAAGGATTTCAGCAAATAACAAACTATTTTATCATTTTTCCTTGAAAATATTATTTTGAGAGAGCCCCTTAATTATTGATTTAAGTAATGACAAGAACTCTGCTCACTATTCTTTTCTCAGTGTTCTAGGGTCCAATTTGTCATGTGAACACAAAGAACTCCCTTACATCCCAGACTGGACTGGGTTCCACTGTTGTGCAAGCTTCTTTCATAGCAGCAAGAAGCTCTAATTACTTGATAATATCCACACCCCTGCTATACTGTGGACTCTGTAAGATGAAGGATGATGAAATTCTTGCTCATTGCTATATCAGTCATTGGAGCATAACGTAGTCTCTGTCTTAATATTGGTGCCTAAGAAATATTAATATATACATATATATTGTATATACATATATAACATATGTATAATACATAGTATATTTTATATACATTATAACATATATATTATATATACTATATATATAACACACATACATAATATATATGTGTGTATGTGTGTGTGTATATATATATATATATATATATACACACACACACGCGCGTGCACATATATATATGTGTGAGTGTGTACACATACACACACATCTTTAAATAGCTATCCTTGGTCTAAACTGGTTCTTGGTAAGATTGTTAAATAGATTCAAAGCATTCTAAATGCTGACTTAATGCTCCAGAAACATCCCCATCCCTCTTTTGCATCCTACAGCGGTATCTCTTCCGTGACTCTGTACTCTCCCAGACCTTTCAAACCTTCCCAGCTCCAAAGAATGCTCATTCTATAATTCCTTCTACAAGGGACTGTTTTCATTGCCTATCCTTTAAGAACAAGGTCACCAACTAATTAATAAGAGAGCACTAGTAGCAGGTAAAACTTATATGTGACTCTCCCATGGTAATGGTAATATTTTAAAGGGAGATAAGTTTTTACAACACATGGAAGGACTCTCAGTGACAAGCCACTGGTGGGGTAGAAAAATTCACTGAATGAGTAGACAGAGGAGACCTGAGTTCCCTAGCATAGGGCCATTCAATGAAATTTAATATGGGCTTCTTCAGGACATATTTAGGGCCAGTCTTCGATATTTCTCTCCTTAGGGCCAATCATTGTCTCTGACACATAGTAGGGATATGACACATATTTTGTGGAAATGTTCTTCCACTTAGAAGTATGGTAATCCACAGAGACTTACAAACCTTACTTTCCTCCCCTATCTACCTATCTGCAATATTATTTTGAAGATCAAATTGTATGATAGTAACAAATGTATTCCACAGACTTCAAAATACTAAATAAGTATTAAGTATTAGTATTGATACTGGATTTTCCAGAAACCATCCTAGGTTGATAGGAAAAAGACCTGTTTGGATCAGTACTTCTCTGTGCTTTTCATATATAACAATGCAGGTATCTTCTTAAAAGAAAGACTATCACTCCGAAGTTACATTTACAAATAATTTCACAAAACTTCCTGATACATAATGAATGAATATTTACATAAATCCAGTAGGAGCCTAGCATTTACATGAAACATTTATATTTTGCATTAATAATCTTTAAATCTAATTTCAGAATACCTTCCCACAGTGTTGAAATGGGCAACTTTCCATTATTCTTCAATTCCACAGTATGGTAACAGCATATTTCCCTTTATTAGTATATTCCCCTCATGCTGTGTTTTCCCAGAATACATTTGGTAATGGTACTGGAATATTCCCTGCAGGGAGTTAAGCTTCACTAAATTTTTTTCTAACTTTGGAACAGCAAGATCCAGCCTTGCTACTGCATGAGGGTCTGGCTGAAGCTTTTTATCCTTCATGTGAGTCTAGAGAACAGCAGTGTGATCAAATAGAGGAATTATTCAAGTGGGGGACCCCCATATTAGGGTTTATACCAACAACTGGATCCATCCTTTCAATAGAGCCTCACCCAAGTAATCTTTGGCCTCATTTCATAATGAAGATGTCATCTTGCAAAATAACTGTTAAGAGTTCTTTTAGAATTAAAACGATGTATAATTCATCTTTGCTTCCCCTGCACAGCTTAGCAGAGTATTATTATCAATATCATTAAACTGAATTGAACAATTCACTTTGGCATAACAGATTTTCAATCAGCCATCCATAGACAGTTTCCTGTTCTAGCTGGGCTCAGGGTGTGTGTGTGTGTGTGTGTGTGTGTGTGTGTGTGTGCGCGCGTGCACGCATATAATGTAGCTTTTTGGTTTAGCTAAAAAACAAGTGTGGAATTTAGTTATATTTGCAATCACATCAGATTAATTTGTTGTTCCCTTAGTAGGGGAAAGTAATTCTAACTAAATAGAACACTAGGTGGGAATAGTCTGCTAATGAATACAAGTAAAGAAAAACATACCAACTTAGAAAGTAGGGTTGGGTAAAGGGTTGTTTTGAAGATGAACTTATCTACATGTTTTAAGGTTAAGTAATGGTTCATACATTTTATCTAATACCCTGTGACTATTATCTTTTTCATTGAATTCAAATTATATATAGTCAGTCCTCTACATTCTTAAGCTATAGCAGGAGTAATAAATTTAAGGAAGAGTTCCTAAAAAATTAAACATACTGGAGAAAACCAAATAAAAGACAGTTCTAAGTAAACAGATGAGAAGTTTTCATTGAAATGTTTTGTTTGGTTGGGTTTAAAGAGCCATGATCCATTTCATAAAAAGACAATGAAGCTAATTTCAAAAAAAAAAAGACGATAGTAACATTGAAAATTTACTAGATAACACACTGAAAATCAACTGAATGGGGCATTAAAACAAACTGAACATTTAAAAGATGGAGAAGCTGAAGAAAATATTGTATACTTCACTACAAGGTATATATCCTCGGTCTGACAGAAATGATACTATGTATCTTTTTCACTTGTGATTTTGGGGATATGAGCATGTCTATCAAAGCTGAAAATTAAAATAAATGACATATGGAAACAGTTCTTACTGAAGCAAAGTATAAGATATAAGGATGGTCAGTTCAGAAACTCAGGAAATGATTAGCTAGGAAAGCATGTACAAATATACCTCATAAGGGATTCTTACTCTCACAAGAATGCTGCATCCTGGGAAAATAAGGGTACTTTCTTAGTTAGCAAAGACCGACCAGACCAAACAAGATTATAAAAAGGACCAAAAACAAAAGACTTCTGTGGAATAAGACAAAAAAGATAGGGTATGAAAAACTGAATAAAACAAGGAGAAGCCCCAGAATTAGCCACTGAACATGACAGATGGGAGTTTGTAACTATTAGAAGTTGCCTTAAAAGGAAGAGATTTTTTTTTTTTTATGTAGTACATTAAGCAGAGAGAAAGATAATTAAGTACAGTTAATAAATAGGATCCTCACTAATATGAAAGGATGAGACTGCGTATGTTATCTGGGGAGAGTTTCTGGCCTACGTAAATCCAGATATGTAGAGAAGATGTTGCCAAGAACAAGCAGAGCCCTAATCTAATGGGATTAGGAAACAAGGACAGAATGAATTCAGCAAAAGAGAAGACTTGCTGCTAATCTATTATAAAGGTTTCTAAAATTTCCAAATCTTCCACAATAAACATTTAATACTTTCTAAAATATATTTTCATTTTTTAAGATATTCTTTCGTTCGCTGTATGATCAAGTTGCATTTTACATCCAATAGAAGACTCTTGTTTCTATATGACAAAAGACAAAGGATGCTGGTATTTATGGATGTGTATGTATGTTCTTTATCCCCCCCACTTTTAAAAGTCACAAAGCTTTTGTAAATCATACTCAATACTTCATGGAAGTTACTTACAAAATAAAATAATTCTCACTGGCAAACAACATTGCTGGCTTTTCCTCCATTCTAAATAAAAACAAAACAAAGCAGCAACAACAACCACCACCAATCTCAGATGTCACTTTCCAGTATGTATTTTCTAATTATATCAAAATGCATGCTCACTGTGGAAACAATTTATAAAACAAAAAAGCACTAAAAAAAACAAACAAAAAGTTACTCAATTTAATATTTGAAAGTTAGTCATGGTTTTATTTGTGTTCTCCGAGGATTTTTTTCTATTTATATACAGAATGTAAGACTTATGCAATTAGGAATAAAACCTGTAAACATCAGTTTTATATTACTGAACTGACTGAAGAAAAAAGAAGGTGACTTACTTTGTGAAGACACTGTTTTATCTGTAGAAATGAGGGTAGGAAATGCTTTGGCTCTGATAAACCTCTTTAGCCAAATACAGATTACAGATTACAAAGGGAAGGATGCTCATATCCTAAACAATGATTTTGTTAAAAATCCGTCCTCTATTAAACTATAATCTTGGGTGAAATGCTATAATATATCACTTTCTGAACAATTAGGACACACAAAAAAATGAATTGTCTTTTCTACATAACTATATGAGAAAATTAAAATGAGCCCAATAAATAAAGCATTCAGGCTTCCTGCCAAAGGCAATGACTAGTGTTTTTAGACAATCAATATCCTAATCAACCAAATGTTAATACAATAGGAACAAAGCATGTCTATCTCCTTTTGCCATACAACTGTTCTCTTTTTTCTCTACCATGTTAACCAGTGACTGGACTAATAAAGTTCTAATCTTCTCATCATCCTGTGGGTTTCCTCATGGGATTATATAAACCATGATTTTCCTATTCTCAAAAAAAAATCACATTTTGTTAACTACAAGAAAAAATATGCTTCTTGTTTTGAAGCATTATTCATGTACCTTGGGGAAAAAAATCTATTTGCTGTCCTGTAGGTATCATTTCACTCTTTCTGTACAAAAGCATCAGAAATATTTGTAGAGCAAATATTATGTACAATGTGACCTTTGAAATTTGTTATAAACAAGAAGACAGAACAATAGCATAAGAAGTTTGTGAGTATAAAAACAGCCTAATTTCAGGTCTGATTTACTCACAAGGACAATCATCACATAAGACTGACTGTAGAAGTTAAAGTTATTCAGGTAAAATTTTGTACCAGAAAAGTATAGACACCAAAAGTTATGTGCCTATCCTTGGAAAAGTGTGAATAATTTGTATTACTTATATTGTTTTTTAACAGACACTAATTATCATTGAGCTAAGTGACTTAGTAAGTCCAAATAAAGAGAGTGAATAATGATAAAGAAGAGGATACAATAATTAAAGAAGAGTTCAAAATAACACACACCTATTATGACAGAAAACACAACCTGGAAACAAATTAGGACAGATTTGTCATGTACTGTATCACTTTTCTTCAATTCAAACTTTCAATGAAATTGTGAATGTAATTATATAAAGTTCTAAAGACTCCACCCAAAAACTGTTAGAATAAATAAACTCAGTAAATTTGTAGAATATAAAATCAATACACTAAGATGTGCTTCATTTCTATGCATAAATAACAAATCGTCAGGGAAACGAAGAAATGAATTTAACTTACACTTGCATCAAAAATAATAAAATACCTAGAAGCAAATATAACCAAGGAGATGAAAGATCTATACATTTAAAAGTATAAAATATTAGCGAAAGAATCAGAGAAGACACAAATAAATGAAAGATACTCCATGCTCATGGGTTGGAAAAACATCATTAAAATGTTCATATTATCCAAAGCAATACATAGGCTCCCCACAATCCCTATGAAAATTTCAATGGCAATTTTCACAGAAATAGAACCAGCAAACTTAAAATTTGCATGGAACCACAAAATCGTGAACAGAGAAAACAATCTCAAGGAAAAAAAAAACTAGAGGCAACACTCTCCCTGATTCCAAACTATATTACAAAGATACCATAATCAAAACAGCATTGTACTGCATAAAAACAGACATATAGATCAAAAGAACAGAACAGAGCCTCAAACCCACACATATATGTTCTATTAACTCATGACAAAGGAGCCAAGAATATACAATAGGGAAAGGACAGTCTCTCTTTAAGAGATGTGCTGGGAAAACTGAACAGCCACATGCAAAGGAATCAAACTGAACCATGATCTTATAAGATACACAAAAAAATTAATAAGAAATTAACTTAATACTTAAATATAAGACCTGAAACCATAGTCTCCTAGAAGAAAACATAGGGGGTAAGCTCCTTGACATTGTTTTTGGTGATGATGTATTTTGGATTTGACACAAAAAGCAAAAATAAGTGGAGCTACATTAAACTAAAAACATTAAACTAAAAAACTTCTTCACAGTAAAAGAAACCATAAAAAAATGAAAAGACAATATGCTGAATAGAAGAATATATTTGCAAATCATGTATCTGACAAGGGAATAATATCCAAAATATATAAAGAACTCATACAACTCAATAGCTAGAAAACAAACAAACTGATTTAAAAATGGGCAGAGGATCTGAACAGATATTTGTCCAAATAAGACACAGGTATGGCTAAAAGGTACATCAAAATATATTCACTATCACCAATCTTCAGAGAGATGCAAATCAAAACCAAGAGATAACACCTTATGTCTGTTAGAAAGGCAGTATTAAAACCACAAACAATAACAAGTGTTGACAAGGATTTGGAGAAAAGGGAACACTTCTGCACTGTTGGTGGGAATTTAAATGGAAAACAGTATGGAATTACCACAATAAATTAAAAATTAAAAATAGAACTACCATATGACCCAGAAATCCCACTTCTGGGTAATTATCCAAAGAGAATAAAAGTATTAATTTGAACATATACCTCCATGTTAACAGAAGCATTATTTTCAACAGTAAAGACACAGAAACAACCTAAGTGTCATTAGAATGGATAAGAAAATGTGTGTGTGTGTGTGTGTGTGTGTGTGTGTGTGTACAATAGAATGTAATTCAGCTATAAGAGAGTAAAATCTTGCCATATGCAACAACAAGGTTGGATCTTGAGAACATTATGCTAAGTGAACTAGATCACAGTAAGATGAATACTGTATGATCTTACTTACACGTAGAATCTAAGAAAACAGAAACAAAAACAAAAGCAAAAACAAAAAACCAAGCTCACAGATACAGAGAACAGATTGGTGATTGCCCGAGGCAGAGGATGGTAAGTAAAATTTGTGAATGGGTCCAAAAGGTGTAAATTTCTAGTCATGAAACAAGTAAGTCATGGGATTATAATATACACTATGGTGACCACAGTTAATACTGTGCTGTGCATTTGAAAAATGCTGATCATAAAAATTATCACAAGAAAGAAAAAAAATGAAACTGTGTTTGGGTGATGGAAGTTAACTAAACTTACTGTGGTGATTATTTCACATATATAAAAATATTAATTCATTATGTTGTACACTGGAAACTAATATGTTATAGGTCAAATATACCTCAATAAAAAAGTATATACAATAATAAAGGTAGTATGAGATGAGTAATTTATTAAATATAAGAGACTAAAACAAATATGAATTCATTCACTGGAGAGTAACTTTTACCATTTTAAGATGGAAAGTCAATTTTTTTTTTTTTTTTACCACTTGGGATAGATACAGATAATCTTTTGACAGAGACCATGAAATTAGAAAGATGGCTAGGATATTGTAGAAATAAGAGAGGAAAGGAGGTCATCTCTGTTAAAAGGAACCCTTTTCACTGTCCTCTTGTGTAACCAAGTAAAGCCAGTCATGGAGCCATGGAAAGTGGTATGGTAAACGCAGATTATGATAAAAACTACAATATTTACTACACACTTATATGTTTAAAATGGTTGAAGTGCTTTCCATTTGTTATCTCAATGATACTCCCAATAGTACTCTAGCATCAATAATGTATTTGTTTTACATGCTGGAAAACTGATCTGTCAATGTGGCAGATTGAGTTGATATAGTGAAGCGTTGAGAAAAAATAGTTTAATATGTAAAAGGGTTCAAATGAAATAGATTCTCCAGGTGCTTGAGGGAAAAAAAAGGAACTTACTACCAGAATTATGAAAGCTGATTCCATGGAAGCCCAAAGGATGATCCAGTTAAATTCTATGGGCTACAAACTTGCGGTTTTTAGACCATTTTCTGATATGACATTTCGACTTACCTTTTATTTAATGTTATCATTGAGGCTAGTAATGAGAGCTTAAGAATTTTTGGATCATTTTTTTTCAGGACAGAGTTATTAACTTCAAAGTTTGAAGACAAAGATACTACCAAAAAAAAACAAACAAACAAACAAACAAAAACAAATAAACAAACAAAAAAAAGAAAGAAACAAAGGAAGAAAAAGAAAAGAGAATGGCAGGCCAGTATCTCTAATGAACATAGATACAAATATCCTCACAGAATTTTAGCAACCTGAATGTAACAATACATTAAAAAAATGATTCACCATGGTTAAGTAAGATTTATTCCAGGGATGCAAGGGTAGTTTAATATTTATAAATCCATCAATGTGATACATCACATTAACAAGAGGAGTAATAAAAAATTTATATAATCTCAATAGATACAGAAAAAGCATTTTACAAAATACAAAATCTATTCATGATAAAAACTCTCAAAGTGGGTTTAGAGGGAACATACCTCAACACAATAAAGGCCATATATGAAAAACCCACAGCTAACATCATACTCAATGGTGGGAAACTGAAAACTTTTCCTCTAAGATCAGGAATAAGATAAGGATGTCCACTTTTGCCACTTTTATTCAACATAGTACTGGAAGTTCTAGCTGCAGCAATCAGAAAAAAAAAGAAAAGAAAAATAAATAAATAAATAAGCATCCAAATTGGTAAGAAAGAAGTAAAACTGTCACTATTGACAGATAACATGATACTATATATAAAAAATACTGAAGTCTCCATCAAAAAAAATATTAACACTTATAATTTGGTAAAGGTTACACAAAATTAACATACAGAAGTCTGTTGTGTTTCTATACACTAATAATGAAATATCAAAAAGAGAAATTAAGAAAACAATCTCATTTACAATTGCACCGAGAATAAATTTAACCAAGAAGGTGAAAAGCCCATACTCTGAAAACTACAAGATATTGTTGAAAGAATTTGAAGATGACACAAATGGAAAGATGTATCATGCTCATAGACTGGAATATTTTTAAATGTCCACACTACCCAAGGCAGACTACAGATTCAATACAATCTCTATCAAAATAACAATAGCATTCTTCACAGAACTAGAAAAAATAATCCTAAAATTTGTATGGAAATACAAAAGACCTCACATAGCCAAAGCAATCTTGAGAAAGAACAAAGCTGGAGATACACTACAAAACTGTAGTAATCAAAACAGTATGGTACTGGAACAAAAACATACACCTAGAACAATACAACAGGAAAGATGCTCTAAAATAAACCCACGACTATAAACGCAATCTATGACAAAGAAAGAAAGAATATACCATGGGAAAAAATAGTCTCTTGAATAAGAGATGATGGGAAAACTGGACAGCTACATGTAAAGAATGAAAACTGGACCACTTTTTTATTTCATGCACACAACCAATTTAAAGACCTGAATGTGAGGGGCACCTGGGTGGCTCAGTGGATTAGGAGTCTAAGTTTTATTTCAGGTCATGATTTCAGGGCTTGTGAGGTTCCGCAATGACAGTGAGGAGGAACTTGTTTGGGATTCTCTGTCAACCTCTCTGCCTCTCCACGCATGTACGTGTACACTCTTCCTCTTAACATAAATAAACATTAAGGGGTGCCTGAGTGGCTCAGTCGGTTAAGCATCCAAATTTGGCTTAGGTCATGGTCTCAGGGTTCGTGAGTTCAAGGCCCATGTCAGGCTCTGTGCTGAAAGCTCAAAGGCTGGAGCCTGCTTCAGATTCTGCGTCTCCCTCTCTCTGCCCCTTCCCTGCTCACAATCTGTCTCTCTATCCCTCAAAATAAATAAATGTTAAAAAATAATATTAAAAAAAAGACCTAGTAGTGCATGGGTGACTCAATTGGTTATGATCTCATGGTTCATGAGTTTGAGCCATACACTGGGATCTGCGATGACAGCACAGAGCCTGCTTGGGATCCTCTCTCTCTCTTTCTCAAAAGTAAACAAACAAACAAACAAAAAAGACCTAATTTGAGACTTGAACCCATAAGCCTCCTGAAAGAAAACACAGGCAGTATTATCTTGGAGATCAACTTTAACAATATGTTTATGTATCTGTTTCTTGAGACAAGGGGAAAAAAAGTAAAAATAAACCATTGGGACTGCACCCAAATAAAGAGGTTTTTGCACAGCAAAGGAAACCATTGACAGAACAAAAAGATGACCTACCGAATTAGAGAAGATATTTGCAAATGATATATCCAAGGGGTTAATATCCAAAGTATATAAAGAACTCCTATAATTCAATACCAAAACCAAACGATCCAATTAAAAAAATGAGCAGAGGATCCGAATAGACATTCTTCCAAAAAAGACATACAGATGGCTAACAGACACATGAAAAGATGCCTTACGTCACCATCCATCAGGGCTAATCAAAACCATAATGTGAGATCACTTCACACCAGTCAGAATGGCTTATATCAAAAACAAGAAATGAGTGTTGGTGAGGATGTGGAGAAAAGAGAACCCTCATGCACTATTGGTGGGAACGTAAGTTGGTGGAGCCACTGTGGAAAACAGTATGGAGGTTCCTCAAAATTTAAAAATGAAACTATTCATATGATCCAGTAATTCCACTACTGGATATTCACAAAACAAAACAAAACAAAAAAAAAGAAAGAAAACACTAATTTGAAAAGATATATACACTCCTATATTCATTACAGCATTATTACCATAGTCAAGATATGAAAGCAACTTTAATAAATGGACAAAAGAGTGGTATACACAGACAGATATGTACACCCACACACATAAGGGATTACTTGTCCATAAAAAAGAATGAGATCTAGCCATTTGCAACAGCATGAATGGACTTATAAGACTTTGTACTAAGTGAAATAAGTCAAAGAAAGACAAATACCATATCATTTCATTCATATGTGGAATTTACAAAAATAAACAAGCAAAGGAACAAAAGAAGAAAGAGAGGCATGGGACACCTGGGTGGCTCAGTTGGTTAAGTGTCCGACTTTGGCTCAGGTCATGATCTCATGGTGTGTGGGTTCCAGCCCCATATTGGGCTCTGTGCTGACAGCTCAGAGCCTGGAGCCTGCTTCAGATTCTCTGTCTCCCTCTCTCTTTGCCTCTCCCACACTCATACTCTGTCTCTCTCTGTCTTTCAAAAATACAAAAGAGAGAGAGAGAGAGAGGCAAACCAAGAAACCGACTCTTAACTGTAGAGAACTGACAGTTAACGGGGGTAGTGGAGGCAATGGGTTAAATAGGTGATGGGGATTAAGGAGTGCACCTGTGATGAACACCAGGTGATGCAGGGAAGTGTTGAATACTGTGTTACACATCTGAAACGAATATTACACTGTAGGTTAATTGGATTTTAAAAACTTTTTAAAAAAATAATGACAATAAAAAACACACAAATGAACATACTAAAACAAAACCACACATCGTTTCTCTTTAAAAATTTTTTAAAATTATTTATTTATTTTTAAGAGAGGGAGAGAAAGCGAGAGCAGGGGAGGAGCAGAGGGGGATAGAGTATACGAAGCAGGATCTGTGCTGACAGCAGAGAGCCCAATGTGAGACTCAGACTCATGAGGGAGGAGACCATGACCTGAGCTGAGGTCAGAGGCTTAATTGACTGAATCACTCAGACACCCCTACCTTGTTCCTCTTAAAGAGAAGAAACTGATGATTCCAAGTGGAGGTGGGTGGGGAGATGGGTGAAATAAGGGGTATTAAGAGATACAAACTTCTGGCTATAAAATAAACTAATCACAGCAATGAAAAAAATACAGCACAAGGAATATAGTCATTAATATTGTAATAACATTGTATGGGAACAGATGGTGACGACACTTAATCGTGGTAAACACTGACTAATGTACAGAATTGTCAAATCAATATTATACACCTGAAACTAACATAGCAATGTATGTTAATTATACTTCAATAAAAGAAATTGTAAAGTATATTTATGATACATTTAGGAAACATCTGCTATATTAAAATAAACAGTATAGATCATTTTAATTCATCTGTTGAGGAGAGGGAAAGTAAAACTCAACCTCCACAAAAGAACCTTAGAAAAGCAATTAAAAAAGAGACAGTATATTTTTAAAGAGGAATAGAACTAAGCTCAAATACACTATCATAAATGTAAATTGATTGAGTTCACCTGTAAAAAGACAAATTCTTGAATTGAATTGAAACTAAGCTTTGTGAGGGGCGCTTGGGTGGCTCAGTCGGTTAAGCTTGTGACTTCATTTCTGGTCATGATCTCACAGTTTGTGGGTTCATAGCCCCACATCAGGCTCTGTGCTGATAGCTGAGAGGCTGGAGCCTGCTTCAGATTCTGTGTCTCACTCTCTCTCTACCCCTTGCCTGCTCACACTCTGTCTCTAATATAAATAAATAAACATTAAAAATTTTTAAAAAAGAAAATTAAGCTATGTGAGATACACATAAAACATGTTAAGACTTAAAGAATGACTAAAAAAGTTCTATCAAGGAAATACTGAATCTATCAATTTGGTATAGCTGTATTAATAGCATAGAGAAAATATTTTAAAGAAAAAACATTTAAGACATTAATAAGATTACCAACAAAGTTGAAAGAAAATTATTCAGGAATATAGAAGTCCCAAAACTTATGTACCCAACAAAAAGAGCTCACATGGTATACCTTCAAAATTATGAGCCAAACTATAAAATAGTCAATTAAATGCAAATCACCAAATTTGTATTCCATGTCCTCTGAAAATAATACAATGTAGTAACAATAATAGTTCATATGGCTTGTCTTTGGGAGAATAAACACTCTAAATTGACTTAAATATTAATCATTGCATCATTTATTAAATATTTTTCTCTTCCTAAGCTGTCATGGATACACAAGTATATATACTGTTCTTCAATTATTTTGTAATTATTCTTTTGTGTGTATGCAATAGTTAATAATAAAGTCAAAAATAGTGAACTATGTACAAAAGTAGGTTCGTGGTAAATACAGAGAATAGAATAGGAATCTAAATAAGAAAATAAATGAAATAGAAAAAAAAAAATAGGGAGTCAACAAAACAAACACCAGAGAAATCTCTTGCAGTATTGATTTAAAAAGAGAGAAAATACAAATAAGGTGAAAATGGCATAATCTTTTTTTTTAATGTTTGTTTATTTTTTAGACAGATTGTGTGAGCAGGGAAGGGGAAGAGAGAAGGGTACAGAGGATCTAAGTTGGGCCCTGTGTTGACAGCAGAGAGCCCGGATGTGGGGCTCAAATTCACATCACCATGAGATGATGACCTGAGCTAAAGTCGGACACTCAACTGACTGAGCCACCCAGGCACCCCAGCACAAGTTTTATGTCATACAATTATATGAACAATTTGATGGAATTTGAAATTTTAGGTGATAAAAAAAGGACAACTTTCTGGAAAAAATATAAATGATCAAAACTGAATCAAGAACAAATGTTTAAAGAACATGGATGGAACTACTACATTAAATTGATTCAGTAGTCAAATAACCATTCTCAAAAAAATTACACAATGGTTTTAGAGGCAAGTTTGTCCATCTTTCAAGGCATAGCAACACGTACTGTGCACAAACTATTCAAGAGAAGAAAAGAGACATCTTCCCAACTTATTTTACAAAGCTAGGCTATTGACGCCAAAATTGCTTAAAGACACAGTAAACCACAGGGCATTTAATTTATAAACACAGATGAAAAACCTTATGTAACTAGCAAACATAAGAAAGTCAAGGCCAAGAAAGTTTCAGTAACTTGCCCGTGTTCCTACAACCAGTAAATAGTGGAGCTCTATCTCTCTCAAACCAAAGACTGTGTTCTTGAAGGAGAGACGCAGGACCAATACCAAGACTTGCAAACAAGAGAACACCTTTAAATTTGTGATTACCATGGATTTCCATATCAGTACACCCTGGAATCTGACCTGCAGCTGCAGAGGTTACAGGGAGGCATGGGACAAAGTATATACTCTAGAGACCTCATTGCGACTCCTCTTCCCTCTCTGCCACCTGCTCTGGCTGGCAAGACAACGTTTTCTTTTAATTCTCACAAACTGTGGAGAGTTAAGTATTATTACTTTTATTTTACAAACGAGGTGAACACATCTTAGGGAGGCAAAAGTACTGAAAAGAAATGAGTTCACAAAGATAATAGAGGTAGAGCTGAAATTCAAATTCAGACCCTTGTCACTTCAGTTCTCAATTATCTGGTTTGAAATTGTTCCCGTCCCGAGTCAGTGTACCTGGGCATAGTGTGAGCCTGCAGCTTCCTGACTGAACCTCAGGCACCACACAGGTATTCTGGCCTGCTTCCTGCTTCTATGTCATCTTTCCAGTATTATGCTAAAAATAGGGCCCAGATCTGATCTAATTATTCCCATACCTAGTTCTTCTAAGTCCCTTTCATTGGGCATGGATCTTGTCATTGAAAGGACCTCCACTCACCTAGATAAACCAAACTTCATGAGAATTGACACTTCTGGAAGCAAGCCAATAGACCAGCCCCCTAACCATAGTTAGATGTGAATACCTGGGACAGAATAAAGAGGGTACTAGAATCCCTTCCAGGCTTGATGATTTGCATCCCTCACCCTACTTGAGTGTCCCATAACCCTCATCAGACACTGTCAATTTAAATACTCCCACCTGTTAAGAAGCTTTCACTACAACCTGTAGCAATAGTGGGAGCAAAACATGCTATCTCAGCTCCCTTCTCACTGTATTATAAATCTCATGATGGCAGGGAGTTTTAGTAGAGTTATTCACTGTCATATTTCAGAATCTGCAACAATGCCTGACACATAATAGACACTCAAATCAGTGATTTATTGAATGGTTTTAATTTGATTCCCCACTGTTGGGGCCACATCCAGGAAACTGAGTCTGTGAAAACAAGCACAAAGCAGAACAGTACAGCATCAGGAATACTACTGTTGTGATACAGGGATACTAGAGTGTTACCCCTTCTTGTGTTATTAGGTCAGATCAAAATGTTCAGAAACTATAGTCCCTAAGGGCTTTTTAGACTGAGATTTCCAATCAGCCCCAATAGGTCTCTGTGGGCAAGATGGAAATGGTGATAGATGGGAGCACCTGGCATTGCTTTACCCACTGCTCACAGGGAGACCACAGAGGTGGAGCTGGCTGACCCACTGTCATCTCACATCAAATTTGAGAGCCCTTTCATGCTTTGGAAGAGATGACTGAACTTTTTATCATGTATCTCTTTAATTAAAACGGATGTGCCAGCATGTGATATTTTCCACATGGCAAAGCCATTTCCCTTTATGTAAAGGACACATATTTCATGCTTTCACATTAAAGGTACCTAGGAAGGTTTTCAACACCCAAAAGTGGGAATTATTTGCTTCAGCATTTATGTTAGTTGCCGATGTAATGACTTAATGTGACAGCTTGTCAAGAGTGACATTTAATATGCCTGTTGTGCACAAGTCATATTTCATTTACTTTTTGAGATATGGGCCCCAGGGAAATGGGCTTTATGAATTCCATGGAGAGCTGATGAACTCTATTCATCCACCCAACACCCACACAGAAAAGTCTTTTACATAGGTTTTCTGAAACTAAAGAAATAAATGTATGTTTAAGTGGATGAGAAGATCAATAACTAATTTAACCATAAAGTGAAGGTGTGCTCCCTATCCAGGGCCGCAGAAGATGTAATAGCATTCTTCTCATTTCTATCGCTTTCCTATTAACTTTTCATACGAATGAATATTTGTGGTTCAGACCAAACACCATATTTACAAAAAAGAAATAGTGTAGGAGTTTAATGATAAAAACGCTCAACCTTGCTTACTCCCTCAAAAGCCCAAGACTAGACACTTCAAGATTCAGCAAGCAATATGGTGCATTTTCATGTACCAGAGGATGTTTAATTTCATTTGTATCCAAACTACACTCAAATATTACATGTCATCATAAATCTAATAGATAAGAATAAGCCTTGGAAAATCAGCCACATTTTTTTAATACTTTGGCACAAGAGAAAATGTTTTTATTTACTGTAGCACCCAAATATTCAAATGGAGGTTTCTGTTTTTTATTTTTTTATTTTATTTTTTTTCTGATATGCACTAGGCTGGGGAGAGTTTGGGATAGAGATCTAGTAAAGGTTGGCTTCTGGGTGGAAGATGACAGTGACAAAAAGAAGAAACTGTGAAATATACATATAAATAATGGTGTTAAATGACAAGTCTATAGAGATTTAAAACAAGTATTATCAGTGGCAAATTTTTTCTTCTATAGGAATGACAAAGTCCTTTATATTCTATAGGACTATAGGAGTGTCACTCCTATAGAATGTATTAGTTCACCTAAGGGAGGACACATAAATTGTCTCTAGTAAAAACCCAACAGACTGGCTGGGCAGGAAGGAGTTACCACAGTACAACATCCACTGCACGTTAGAATGCCTAAACATTTTTTTTAAATCCCTTTAGACCCAAGCCACATCTGAAGCCAATTAAATCAGAATCACTGGGAGCTAGACCCAGGCATCTGCATGGTTTAAAACTACCACAGGTGACTCTAATGAGCCAAATTTAAGAATTCCTGACCTAGATATTGGAGTCTACTTGTATTTTCTAACCAGTTGGTTCTTTCATTCAACAAGAATTTACAAAGTATATACCTCATGTCAGATAATGTACTAAGCAATAGGGGTTAAAGTATTTAACAAGAGCAAAAAAAAACAGGACACAATGCTACCCTCAAGAAAGCAGTCTAAAAGCAAAGGTTTATGCAAAATAATAAAGTTCATTGCTTATAAAAATAATAAAACCAGCAGCTTGCATTTATGTTTTACTATACTCTAAGCAGTGCCAAGTGTTAAAAAATGTATCCACTCCTTTAATAATTTGTCTTATTACCTCACTATACAGATGAGAGAAATCGACTCAGAGAAGTTAGATAAAATGCCAGGTGTAACAATGCTAATTTACTGGTACAGATGGGACACACCCCAAGCAACCTTCACTTTTGCTATACTACAGTATGGAGGTTGTGATTAAATGCTAGAAAAAGCTCAAATGAGGAAGCTGAAAATTCAGCCACAAGGGGAGAAAGATGTTTGGGACAGCCTCAGAAGGGAGGCAAAATTTGAATCATATAAAAATGTAACAGGATTTTTCTCAAGGGGAGAATTACAGGTAAAATGCATTAGGACAGAATAACATTTGTAAAGACAGAGAGGCGCATGCATATTTGATCACCAGAGGATAATCTGTATGATAGTGAAGTTGAGGTCTGGATGAAATTTGTTTAGGGTCCGACTTTCCCCGTGTTGCCAGTTATTTCTGGAATTTTGGAATCAACGTTACAACTGAGTGGCTTGATCAGAATTGCCTTCCCCTGGACTATATCAATACATAGCAATCGACTCTGCACCTACCAGTTCCTCATTGTTTAGAGATGTCCTAATGACCATAGCCAGGGAGAGTCCAGATTTCCGGGCAGCCAGAGTCTAAAATAAACAGAATTTAGGAGTTATTGGCACATGAGGTGGATGCTAAGTACATATTGTTCAACAACATGTGAAAATGTAAGAATATAACCTATCACTGTTCATGTTTTAGTCAATAGGCACCTGCCATTTTCAGTAGTCAGCTAGTTCATCCAGAATGTGAAATCATGGAACATTAAAGCTGATACAATCCCCTTATATAATCAGACCCAACCCTTACATTTAACTGATGAGAAAACTGAGGTCCAGCAAGGCAGATTGATCAGCCCCAGGTTTCCATGTTAGCAAGAGACTTCTCTAACTTTGTTTTTCCTCAAGGTGATCATGATCACATTTCTTCATAAAACATGGCCACTGGCGCAGAGCCAGATGATCTGTGTGACGGCCCCAAATCACAGGTGTTAGATGATCCTTGAGTTGTTCACAGTTCCCTGGAATATTCTTTCATATCTAAGCAGTATATTTTTCCTAAGTGTTCACTTTATCAGGTGAGAACCATTATACCCAGATTGGTTTTCTCAACTCAATCTTGGTAACATAAGTAATTTTAAATAAAAGTCAAGTCCCTTTTGTTTCCCTACCATAAAACAGAACCATTATATCTCCTACCTGAAATGTGTGTGATATAATACACTCAGCAGAACTGTAGAGAACTTTGGAAACCCGAAGTTTTAGATGGGAATGTTTAATATGTTATCTCATTAGGAACAAAGGGAAGTCACAATGAGATTTTGCACCTGGTCTTAAATCTATCTCCTTGGAGCTACAAAGCCATAAACTCAGATAAAAGTTTAGCAATCCTCAGTGAGGAAGTCACTATCCATCCATCACCACCCCTTCTGTGTAAACCTATAGAGAGATTACGTCCAAGGAATTAGCCAAGATGATCTTCCATTTCTGACAACTATTGTCTCTAAAATTATGTTTGCATTTTATTTCAGTCTGTATTCGTACCTGTTGTGTATATAATTTTGTGTATCTTTCAGAATAGAACTAGATGTTAAATTCTTGCAGAACCCAAATTTCTCAGTCTTCTCTTTTTATTTCCCCATCTTGCTCTCTTTTATCCCATGAGTAAGCGCAACGTACATTCAGAAATATAGAAAATATTAAATTGAAAATCACTTACCATGGCCTGAAGATCCCAAGTGTCAGAGGAAACAAAGTGTAAATAATTAGACATAAGAAAGGTGAGAAAAGAGTATAATGATGTTAAATAAACTGAACACTTTAAAATAATATCCACACTACAATGGCAGAAATCTGGGCTACAGAGACACAGCATGCTTTTCAGTAGAAGATCTTTCCAATCAAGATTTTATCTTTCCTAATTTCAAACACAAGTGATGGTTTTCAGATGAAGGTTTTCATAGCAAAATTAAAAATTACTGATATAAGAAATAGCATAAATGGCCGCTAAAAGGGAAATTTCTATTTCTCTGGGATAAAACATATTTTCATGTCATAAACTGTTAAGAATTTGCCTCCAGGAAACTGTGGAGACAATTTGGATGATAGAACAAAACACTTTGTTTTCTGGCAGTTAAGCTATTTGTTTTTAATAGTCTAATGTGGACCATTATCAATCCTTTGCATCTTTAGGTGGTCCTGTGCGTATTTTGTTATAGGAGAGCTTGAGTTATTCAGACTCATGTTTAGGTTTAATGAGGTTTTAATGAGTTTAGAGTTGTAATTTTCTTCAGAGAGTGGAATCACTTATTAATGTGATTAAATTTGATCTTAATTAAATAAATAATTGGTTAAAAGTATCTGCTGCTTTATAAAGTAGTAGAATCCAGTGACATAAGGTGAAGAAGTCCAAAACAAGCCTCCAAGTGCCCATTAAACTTGTGGTCCTTTGCAACATTGCACCTATCAAAGCCCAGTTGCAGCAGCTCAGTTAGCATGCCCTGTGACTTCTATTTGCCCAATTGTTATGCCATTTTAAACTGGTTTGTAATTTTAACCAATAAAAAGGGGGGCCAAGGGGTACGTGGCTGTCTCTGTCAGTAGAACATACAACTCTTGATCTCAAGACCAGGAGTTCAAGCCCCATGTTGGAGAAAAAGAAAGAAGGCTTAAAAAAAAAAAAAAAAAAAAAAAAAAAAAAAAAAAAAAACGCTGTCAAAAGGTTAGAATTATTTCATTTATTTAATAGATTTTAAAGAAATGATAAATGCAACACTTGGTAGAATCCAACTTCTTATATGTATTATTCTATGAAATACAGATAGGCATGGCACTTAATGATAAAGAAAAAGGCAACACATACAACTGAAGAGAATGAAACAGGAGTTCCTTACCACATCTCGTACAATGGGCAAAGTTTTCTTCCTACGGAGATCTGGCATACTGTCAATACCATAAAGCCCTCGCCCAGCCCTGAAAGAGGAGAAAGAGGAATGATTTCAATGGGATAAGGACTTCCTTTAAGAAAAAGGCTGTAAAAAAGATTAAATGTATACCATGATTTTCAACTGGTTCACAAAATAGGAAAAATCCAAGCCTCTTAAGACCTCACCCTCACCCAGTGAAAAGGAGACTCTAGCTACCAAAGTGATCGCTTGTATTCTTGGATAGGTCCATACATTGAAACTTTAGCCTGGCTTGGTTGACACCTTGGTTTTCTGTCAGCATCACAAGGAAGATAATAAAAATTTTTAGTTACATGTAACTTTGTATTTCTGGGAAGACATAGAAGCAAACCATTTTACTGCAACTTTTGTCTGCAACGATATAAGAAATACCTGTATTTGTAAAAAATATCATTCTTTTTTGATGTGTTTCATCTTCACAGATGAAACTCCAAACTGGTATCTCAAAGAGCCATAGTTGCATTTAGAGTATTTGTAATAACCCTTATATCAGAATTTTTCCTTTTTTGGAATCTACTGCACAGAAAAATACAACAAGAAATTAATTTGTTATCCAAGGATATTCACTGCACCATTTCTTTTTGTAATAGCAATACAAGCTAGGTAACCTAAATATTTATGGAATGAATTATATTATCTATCCAATGAGAACACAATAAAGTAAACGAGTTAAATACATATGTGTATAAATGAAAAAAAATCATGTTATGTGAAAAAAGCAAGTTTGCATTTTAGTAAGTTTAGTATGATACTGTATTACATGTGCTTATATA
This sequence comes from Leopardus geoffroyi, assembly GCF_018350155.1. Lineage (NCBI taxonomy): Eukaryota > Metazoa > Chordata > Mammalia > Carnivora > Felidae > Leopardus > Leopardus geoffroyi. Next base: position 50,368,613 of record NC_059337.1, read on the forward strand.
TACACAGAAAAATACCTAGAAAGATATTCATTAAATTGATAGCGAGAGTTACTTCTGTGGAGTGATACTGGGTCAAAGAAAAAGCAAAGATTCTCACTGTTATAAATTTGGTAAGAGTCAATGTTCCATAATAAGCGTTACCATGTTTGCAATTAAAAATATTCTTGAAATATATTCATCTTTATTAAAATAATGGAATACATTGAATTGTTTTTTGTTGCATCTAAGCTAGTGATTTTATACAACCACAAATGTGCTCAAGTCACTGAGGAGAGCTTCCCTTATGCTCACCTGACCTATAAAACTCTTGCTAAACTCCAGCTTATTAGAATCACCTTTTTCACCAGGCACACACAATTCAAAGGCAAGGGTGTCAGCTACGCACCTCTGCCACTGAACAGGCCACAATAGCTGATAATAGATTATCAGCATCTCACAGCCCCGTTTTCACTGACACAGAGATGGCCTCTTTGCTCTTAGCTTAATGAAGGGAAAATTTTGCCTTACTGGATTTTTTTATAGTAGCCGTGGTCTTAACTCCAACACTTCTATTTGTATCAATCACTAGCTTGATGATCTTGAATAATTCACTAAGTTATCACACAACTCATTATGTGAAATAGTACTAAAAGAAAATGTTAATAAAGATAGAATGTCAATAAATAGCAAGGTTATAAGTTATATGTTTATTCAGTAATAAATGTGAATATTAATACCACTGCACATGAGGAAGAAGTCTGTCAATTCTGAGCAAATTATATTTAAGTTCATGAATTTCACTAAAAGTTTTTGTTTAGATCATAGAATACAGGAAAAGGATAATAGCGGGGCAGAGATCAACACAAATGAATGAAAAGGAAAAGGAGAAGCGATAGGAGGGAAGATAGTATGTGTGGGGGAAATGACATTTGAGAGCCTGTTCAGCAATGACTGTATGAGAAAAGAGCTCATACAGTTTCCATCATTACCCAGAACAATGCCAATTGATACTCTCTAGGCCAATGGCACAACGCCAGTCAAAAACCAAGATTAGGATCTCACACACACACACACACACACACACACACACACACACAAATCATTGGCAGCATGCTCTTATGGACTGCAAGAAATGGCAGTATCAAGCAAGGGAAAAGGGTAATTAAATCTTCTTTTTTTCCTTCTCAGCACCTGTCTTCAGAAAGTGAATCAACTCCTCCATCACTGTAACTTTTCACTTTCCTCCTATTCTCTTTCCATATTCTTCCCCTCTCACTGCTAGTTCATTCTTGATTCTGACACATCCCAAATACCACATTTATGGGAAAAAGGTATATAACTGTGTTTCTAGAAGGATCTTTTGAGTTTCGTTTGCTCCAATCTAAGGCTTGGATTCCTAGCGGTTTCTATTTTCTACCTCCTGTGAAGAGAATTAATAGTGACATAAAGTATAATTAATAAATGTCTTGCCATCACACTACATGGCAATCACACTAACTAGCTGCGTCTGAATGTTTTGAAATGTTTTGACTGCTAAATAATGTGACTTAAATAACTATGTAAAGAAATACATTCAATTGTGACAATGCTTGAGAAAGTGATTTATAAACTACAAAGTGTAATATATACATGGGTTGTGTGGTTTTTTACACTAATGATTTCTTCATGTTTTCCTGCTCATAGAACTTAATTCAAATTCCCAAGAACACCTAGAATTTTGAGCAAACTTATCTACTCACAAGTTCCAGAATCAGTGTCACACACATACTTTCTTGGGTCTTAAATTTCACTCCTTTGTTTGTCTGATTATAACAGAGACAGCCAAGGACCCAGGCCAAACCTGAGCATTATGGAATAATGAGCCCAAGTTACAGACATGAATCCAAAATTTCTATCTGCCTTGAGTTTAGTTTCATTAAATTCATATTTTGAAATTCGTAAAATTTGTAATTGCAGTAGAAATTTTCTCTTAATCTTTACCGTTTAAAAAAAATGCTCAAGGGGCGCCTGGGTGGCGCAGTCGGTTAAGCGTCCGACTTCAGCCAGGTCACGATCTCGCGGTCCGTGAGTTCGAGCCCCGCGTCGGGCTCTGGGCTGATGGCTCAGAGCCTGGAGCCTGTTTCCGATTCTGTGTCTCCCTCTCTCTCTGCCCCTCCCCCGTTCATGCTCTGTCTCTCTCTGTCCCAAAAATAAATAAACGTTGAAAAAAAAATTAAAAAAAAAAATGCTCAAAATCACGTTGTACTTCCTTAGAGTTTTACATTTTCATTATTACTGTAAGATGTTTGCATAAACATATACTTTCAATGGATTATTCATCAAGTAATAATAAACTTTTATTGTAAATCTGAGTATTAAAAAAAAAGAAGAAAAAGAAGAAGTTTCCCTAATGGCCTTACCTCAAGAGTGGATAAGTGTTTGGTAAATACTGTAAAGCTCTATAAAAATGTAAGATATTTTTGAAATATTTATTTATTTATTTTTGAGAGAAAGAGAGAGAGCAAGCAGGGGAGAGAGGAAGAGAGAGAGAATCTTAAGCAGGCTCCACACCCAGCCCAGAGCCCAACATGGGGCTCAATCTCAAGACCATGAGATCATGACGTGAGCTGAAATCAAGGAACAATTAAGCAAATGACCCACCCAGGCACCTTTGTAACATTTATTGAAAGTGTTCCTGGGGCGCCTGGGTGGCTCAGTCGGTTGAGCGTCCGACTTCGGCTCAGGTCATGATCTCGCGGTCCGTGGGTTCAAGCCCTGCATCGGGCTCTGTGCTGACAGCTCAGAGCCTGGAGCCTGTTTCAGATTCTGTGTCTCCCTCTCTCTCTGACCCTCCCCTGTTCATGCTCTGTCTCTCTCTGTCTCAAAAATAAATAAATGTTAAAAAATTAAAAAAAAAAAAAAAAAGAAAGTGTTCCTTATTGTTTTGGTGCAATTACAAATGGAATTGATTCCCTGATTTCTTTTTCTGCTGCATTATTGGTATATAGAAATGCAACAGATTTCTGCACATTGATTTTATGTCCTGCGACTTTGCTGAGTTCATGTATTATCTCTTAACAATTTTTTGGTGGAGTCTTTTAGATTTTCTATGAAGTGTCATGTCACCTGCCAATAGTGAAAGTTTGACTTCTTCCTTGCTTATTTGGATGCCTTTTATTTCTTTTTGCTGTCTGATTGCTGACGCTAAGACTTCCAGTACTATGTTAAATAGTAATTGTTAGAGTGGAATTTCTTGTCTTTTCCTGACCATGAAGAAAAGGCTCCTGGTTTTTCCCCATTGAGGATGATGTTAGCTGTGGGTCTTTCATATATGGCCTTTATGATGTTGAGGTATGTTCCAGCTATCCCTACTTTGTTGAGGGTTTTTAATAAAGAATGGATGCTGTATTTTGTCAAAAGCCTTTTCTGCAAGATCATATGGTTCTTATCCTTTATTTTATTAATGTGGTCTCTCACATTGATTGATTTGTGAATACTGAACCACACCTGCAGCCCAGGAATAAATCCCACTTGATCATGGTGAATAATTCTTTTAATGTACCACTGGATTTGATTTGCTAAAATCTTGAGAATTTTTGCATCCATGTTCATCAAGGACATTGGCCTGTAATTCTGTTTTTTAAAAAAATATTTTTAATGTTTATGTATTATTTTTGAGAGCAAGACAGAATGTGAGCAGGGAAGGGGAAGAGAGAGAATTCAAGGAATTCACAGAATTCAAAGCAGGCTCAAACTCACAAGTGGGGAGATTATGACCTGAGCCAAAGTTGGTCACTTAACCAACTGAGCTACCCTGGAGCCCAAGTTTAATTCTCCTTTTGAGTGGAGTCTTTGTCTGGCTTTGGAATCAAGGTAATGCTGGTTTTGTAAAATTAGTTTGGAAGTTTTCTTCTATTTCTGTATTTTGGAACAATTTGAGAATAGGTATTAACTCTTCTTTAAATGTCTAGTAGAATTCCCCTAGGAAGCCATCTGGCCCAGGACTCTGGTTTTTTGGTAGATTTTTGATTACTGATTCAATGTCTTTGCTGGTTATGGGTGTGTGTAAATTTTCCATTTTTCATCCTGTTTCAGTTTTGTTACTTTGTGAGTTTCTAGAAATTTGTCCATATCTTCCAGATTGCCCCATTTGTTGGCATATAGGTTTTCTTGGTATTCTCTTGTAAGTGTTTGTATTTCTGTGGTGTTGGTCATGATCTCTCCTGTCTCATTCATGATTTTAACTATTTGGATCCTTTATCTTTTCTTTTTGATAACTCTGGCTAGAGGTTTATCAATTTTGCTAATTCTGTCAAAAAGCCAATTCTTAGTTTCATTGATCTGTTCTACTGTTTTTGTTGTTGTTGTGTCTATATTATTTATTTTTACTCTAATCTCTATAATTTCCCTTCTTCTGCAGGCTTGCTCCTTTTCTAGCTCCTTTAGGTATAAGGTTAGGTTGTGTATTTGGGACCCTTCCTGCTTCTTGAGTTGGGCCTGAATTGCAATACACTTGCCTCTTAGGATCACGTTTGCAGCAACCCAAAGCTTTGAATTGTCATGTTTCCATTTTCATTTGCTTCCATATACTTTAAAATTTCTTCTTTAGTTTCCTGGTTAACCCATTCATTCTTTATTAGGATGCCTTTAACCTCCATGTATTTGAGGGCTTTCCAAACTTTCCATTGTGGTTGACTTCAAGTTTCATACTGTTGTATTCTGAAAATATGCATGGTATGATCTTGATCTCTTTGTACTTGTTGAGGGCTGATTTCTGACCCAGTATGTGATCAGTTCTGGAGAATGCTCCATGTGCACTTGAGAAGAATGTGTATTCTGCTGCTTCAAGATGAAATATTCTGAATCTATCTGTTAAGTCCATCTAGTCCAGTTTGTCATTAGAAGTCATTGTTTCCTTGTTGATTTCCTGGTTAAGAATAAACCTAACTAAAGAGGTAAAAGATCTATAGTTTGAAAATTATAGAATGCTTATGGAAGAAATTGAAGAGGACACAAAGAAATGGAAAAGCATTCCCTGCCTATGGGTTAGAAGAACAAACATTGTTAAAATATCTATGCTACCCAAAGCAACCTACACATTTAATGCAATCCCTATCAAAATGCCACCAGCATTTTTCACAGAGCTAGAATAAACAGTCCTAAAGTTTTTTTGTAACCACAAAAGGCCCCAAAAAGCCAAAGCAATCTTGAAAAAGACAAAACTGGAGGCATCATGATTCCAGATTTCAAGCTGTATTACAAAGCTTTAGTCATCAAGACAGTATGATACTGGCATGAAAAGAGACACATAGAACAATCGAACAGAATGGAAAACCCAGAAATGGGCCCAGAACTATAGGGTTACCTCATCTTCAACAAATCAGGAAAGAATATCCAATGGAAAAAAGACAGTCTCTTCAACAAATGATGTTGGGAAAACTGGACGGTGACAAGCAGAATAAAACTGGACCACTTTCTAACACCATACACAAGAATAAATTCAAAATGGATGAAAGACCTAAACATGAGACAGGAAACCATAAAAATCCTAGAGAACACAGGTAGCAACCTCTTTGACTTCAGAGCCACAACTTCTTACTAGACACATCACCAAAGGCAAGGGGAACAAAAGCAAACAAGAACTATTGGGACTTCATCAAGATAAAAACCTGCTGCACAGTGGAGGAAATAACCAACAACACTAAAAGGTGGCTTACAGAATGGGAGAAGATTTTTGCAAGTAACACATCTGATAAAGGGTTAGTATCCAAAATTTATAAAGAACTTATCAAACCCAACACCCCAAAACCAAATAATCCAGTGAAACAATGGCAGAAGACATGAATAGACACTTTGCCAAAGAAGACATCCAGATGGCTGAGAGGCACATGAAAAGATGCTCAACGTCATTCATCATCAGGGAAATAGAAATCAAAACCACAATGAGATACCACCTCATACCTGTCAGAATGCCTAAAATTAACAATACAAGAAACAATAGGTTTTGGCAAGGATGCAGGGCAGGAGTGGAGAACCCTCTTGCACTGTTGGAGAAAATGCAAACTGGTGCAGCTAGCTACTCTGGAGACCACTATGGAAGTTCTTCAAGAAACTAAAAATAGAGGTTGGTGGTGGGGCGCCTGGGTGGCTCAGTCGGTTGAGCGTCTGACTTCGGCTCAGGTCATGATTTCATGGTCCATGAGTTCGAGCCCCGCGTTGGGCTGTGTGCTGACAGCACAGAGCCTGGAGCCTGCTTCGGATTCTGTGTCTCCCTCTCTCTCTGACCCTCCCCTGTTCATGCTCTGTCTCTCTCTGTCTCAAAAATAAATAAAACATTTAAAAAAAAATAAAAAAAAAAGAAACTAAAAATAGAACAACCCTGCAATCCAGCAACTGCACTATCAGGTATTTTCCCAAAGGATACAAAAATACATATTCAAGGAGGTACAGGGCCCCAATGTTTATAGCAACATTATCAACAACAGCCAAGCTATGGACAGTACCCAAATATCCATCAACTGATGAATGGATAAAGAATATGTAATGTATGTGGGTGTGTGTACATATGTATATATTCTTTATCCTAGACATACATATACACATATACACATACATATATGTATATATTTATATATACACACACACATACATACACATATGCATACACACACACACACACACACACACACACACACACACACACTGGAATACTAGCCACCGAAAAGAATGGAATCTAGCCATTTGCCATGATGTGGATGGAACTACACTGTATTATGCTAAGCAAAATAGGTCAATCAGAGAAAGACAAATACCATTTGATTTCACTCATATGTGGAATTTAACAAACAAAATGAATGGACATATGGGAAGTGGCAGGAGGGAGAGAAGAGAAGGAAACAACTATGGGTTGATGGAGGAAGGGGGGTGGGGAGATGGGCTAGATGGGTGATAAATACTAAGGAGGGCACTTGTTATGGTGACCACTGGTATTTTATTTAAGTGAATGAATCACTGAATTTTACTCCTGAACCCAATATTGCACCATATGTTAAGTTTAAATTAAAAAAAAAATAAAAAGTAAGTATGTCCCCAATAGAGAGATCTGGGAGAGATCAAAACTAAAAATGGTGAAGACTGGAATTATATGTAGATAAAGAAATCATTGACTTTCCAGGCAAGAAGTCAAGTTCAAGGATACCAGTTAAAATCTGTAAGAAACTAGCTAGGCTCAATGATGAAGAGGTCAGGGAGAATCATCAAAATAGGAAACAGCAGACAAGAAACTCTGAAGGTGCTATCTGAGTCTAGGGAAGCAGCAGTCTAATTTCAGTCCTTTTTGGTACAGCTGATTTGATTAAGCTATTGCTAACCATTGCCAGCAAACTAGCTTACAAGAGTTAGTATTTATATTGTGTTTACCAGCAGCCAGGTATAATGCTAATACTTACAGCCAACCTTGACATATATTACCACATTTTATTCTCAAAAAATCCAATAAAGTATAGGTACAATTATTTCCATAATATTATAAATGAGGATATCAATGCACAAAATTGTTTAGAATTATTCCCAAAATCACTAAGTCATAGATAGCAGTGATTGGATTTGAACACAAGCTCAAGGGCTTATCATATTCCACTGTTCATATGATTGGATTATTGCATATTTACAACAATAATATGAACTGAGGCTTACAAATAACCCTACTTTACTTTTAATGAAACTAAAGTTAAGCAACTTATCCAGGCCTACAGTCTATGGCAGAGCTTGTTTTCCACTGAAAGACTCTTACCTCAAACCCCATGTTCTTTATACACACACATTTTTTTTTTTTTGGAAGATGTAAGAAGTCTATCCTAATTGATCTAGAGTTCTTACTACTATTTGAAACACTTTAAGTGTATTCCAAGACAGTATTATCTTTAGATCAGAAATCCTGTATCAGTGTATAAAATAGTCCCAAACCTCCCCAAATAGCCCCTCTTCAGCCATTCAAGAGTTCTCTCCAGGAAAAAAGGAGGCTTTTAGACTATAGGCACTACAAATGGGATGAAAACATGAGACCTAAGGAAATATGTGGAAAGTCAATCATCACATAAAATTTACAAAATGGATAAAATTCCATAAATTATGGTGTCTTCTATAATTGATTCAATATTTGTTCTACACTACATAGTCATTATTTTTCATAATTTTACTTCTTAGTTCTTTGCATTACTATAAAAGGAATTTACTGGGGTGCCTGGGTGGCTCAGTTGGTTGAGAAACCATCTCTTGATTTTGGCTGAGGTCATGATCTCATGGTTCATTGGATGGAGCCTCATATCCGGTTTTGCACTGACAGTGTGGAGCCTGCTTGGGATTCTCTCTCTCCCTCTCTCTCTGTCTCTCTGCCCCTACTCCTCCTCAGTCTCTTACTTTCTTTCTCAAAAGAAATGAACATTAAAAAATTTCTTAAATAAAGGGAATTTACAGAGTTTAATAAAATCTGAGGTATGAAATTATATTGCTGTCTGTGTTGACTCAGATTCAGTTAATCATCTTGTTACAGAACAAACCAATACACATTATCTAAAGGATATACATCCTGAAATTGTTAAAGAATTTGATATCTAAGATTAAAGACGTGAAAGCTTATTTTAAATTTTTTAACGTTTATTTATTATTGAGAAACAGCGAGAGACAGCATGAGCATGGGAGGGACAGAGAGAGGGGGAGACACAGCATCCAAAACAAGCTCCAGGCTCTGAGTTGTCAGCACAGAGCCCGACACGGGGCTCAAACTCATGACTGCGAGATCATGACCTGAGCCGAAGTCAGACACTTAACCGAGTCACCCAGGCACCACTGAAAGCTGATTTTAATATATATTATTATCTTATCCCAGAATCGATCTGATAACATACTAAATGTATATAGATTGGAAAAAATCTCAGAGAAGGTACCAAGAGACTCCTGTGGAAACTATCAAGCAGTTTTACCAAAGGTAGTACTTTCTGATTATGAGATAAAGGTGTGCTGTTTCCACAAGTGGGTGGTTGAGGATTAATTGGTAATATTCACGGGCTGGATAATTTCCATTAGAAATCATAAAATTAGTAGACTCTATTTATATGACAAGGAGTTGTTAAATTAATTGAAGACTATAAGCCTAAAAAAGAAAACAACAACAAAAAAAACAGATCACGCTTCTGTTTTTTTCTATGTTTCCAAGACAATTATTGGGCAGGGCTGTATAATTAATCTTTTTTAGCATTATGGAACACTAAGGCAATGTAAAAGATTAATAATGAATCATTCTAAATCCCTCTCCTATAATATAGCTGTATTCTCTTACAGACTTTTAAAAACAACTCTTTGTATTTAGTTAATGGTAAACATACAATAATCATTTTCATTTGCTTAATATTTTATATTTTGCATACATTTTAACACAATTCTCCAGATGATCATTATCAACTTTAATTATTCAACTGCTGCTTATTAGAATGTGTTATTCAGGATATTTTCCCTTCCTCTTTTTTCACCTTTTTATTTTTATTATTGTCAACACTGAATGACATTTGTCTGTGTAATTGGATGATTCATTCTCCACATCCAATTAATCACCATTCCTAAAGATATTTTGATTCTATATTTCATCATAATTAACACACCACCTGTTATAAGATACAGCATTATATATTTCTACATTAGGGGAAAAATCAAATTAATCTCTGATATGCTTTCTTAGCAAGTAGAATTTAAATTGTGTGTTTATTAAAAGGCCTTCTTGCGGCACCTGGGTGGTCATGAATGCACAGTTTGTGGTTTCGAGCCGCTTTGGGCTCTGTGCTGACTGTTTGGAGCCTGGAATCTGCTTCAGATTCTGTGTCTCCCTCTCTCTGCCCCTCCCCTGCTCATGCCTCCCTCCCTCTCCCTCTCTCTTTCTTCTCCCAAAAGTAAATAAGCATTTTTAAAAATTTTAAATAACATTAAGGGCCCTCTTAAACCAACTTCATCAATGACACAGATTTGTCATGTATCATATATTTCTATATCTGAAAAGAAAAATATAGGTTTTTTATTCTAAACATGCACAAGACCGGAGGGAAGATGGCGGTGTAGGAGGACGCTGGGCTCACCGTGCGTCCTGCTGATCACTTAGATTCCACCTACACCTGCCTAAATAACCCAGAAAACCGCCAGAGGATTAGCAGAACGGAGTCGCCGGAGCCAAGTGCAGACAAGAGGCCCACGGAAGAGGGTAGGAAGGGCGGAGAGGTGGTGCGCGCTCCACGGACTGGCGGGAGGGAGCCGGGGCGGAGGGGCGGCTCGCCGGCCAAGCAGAGCCCCGGAAGCTGGCTTGCAAAAGCGGAGGGGCCTGACGGACTGTGTTCCGACAGCAAGCGCGACTTAGCGTCTGGGAGGTCATAAGTTAACAGCTCTGCTTGGAAAGCGGGAAGGCTGGAGGACAAAGGGAGGGAGAGCTGCTGAGCCCCCGGACTACAGAGCTCAGCTTGGTGGGGAACAAAGGCGCTCGCCAGCGCCATCTCCCCCGCCCATCCCCCAGCCAAAATCCCAAAGAGAACCAGTTCCTGCCAGGGAACTTCCTCGCTCCGCACAAACACCCAACTCTGTGCTTCTGCGGAGCCAAACCGCCGGCAGCGGATCTGACTCCCTCCCGCTGCCACAGGGCCCCTCCTGAAGTGGATCACCTAAGGAGAAGCGAGCTAAGCCTGCCCCTCCTGCCCCGGGCTCCTTGCCTACCCACCCCAGCTAATACGCCAGATCCCCAGCGTCACAAGCCTGGCAGTGTGCAAGTAGCCCAGACGGGCCACGCCACCCCACAGTGAATCCCGCCCCTAGGAGAGGGGAAGAGAAGGCACACACCAGTCGGACTGTGGCCCCAGCGGTGGGCCGGGGGCAGACATCAGGTCGGAGTGCGGCCCCGCCCACCAACTCCAGTTATACACCACAGCACAGGGGAAGTGCCCTGCAGGTCCTCACCACGCCAGGGACTATCCAAAATGACCAAGCGGAAGAATTCCCCTCAGAAGAATCTCCAGGAAATAACGACAGCTAATGAGCTGATCAAAAAGGATTTAAATAATATAACAGAAAGTGAATTTAGAATAATAGTCATAAAATTAATCGCCGGGCTTGAAAACAGTATAGAGGACAGCAGAGAATCTCTTGCTACAGAGATCAAGGGACTAAGGAACAGTCACGAGGAGCTGAAAAACGCTTTGAATGAAATGCAAAACAAAATGGAAACCACCACGGCTCGGATTGAAGAGGCAGAGGAGAGAATAGGTGAACTAGAAGATAAAGTTATGGAAAAAGAGGAAGCTGAGAAAAAGAGAGATAAAAAAATCCAGGAGTATGAGGGGAAAATTAGAGAACTAAGTGATACACTAAAAAGAAATAATATACGCATAATTGGTATCCCAGAGGAGGAAGAGAGAGGGAAAGGTGCTGAAGGGGTACTTGAAGAAATAATAGCTGAGAACTTCCCTGAACTGGGGAAGGAAAAAGGCATTGAAATCCAAGAGGCACAGAGAACTCCCTTCAGACGGAACCTGAATCGATCTTCTGCACGACATATCATAGTGAAACTGGCAAAATACAAGGATAAAGAGAAAATTCTGAAAGCAGCAAGGGGTAAACGTGCCCTCACATATAAAGGGAGACCTATAAGACTCATGACTGATCTCTCTTTTGAAACTTGGCAGGCCAGAAAGAATTGGCACGAGATTTTCAGTGTGCTAGACAGAAAAAATATGCATCCGAGAATCCTTTATCCAGCAAGTCTGTCATTTAGAATAGAAGGAGAGATAAAGGTCTTCCCAAACAAACAAAAACTGAAGGAATTTGTCACCACTAAACCAGCCCTACAAGAGATCCTAAGGGGGACCCTGTGAGACAAAGTACCAGAGACATCACTACAAGCATAAAACATACAGACATCACAATGACTCTAAACCCGTATCTTTCTATAATAACACTGAATGTAAATGGATTAAATGCGCCAACCAAAAGACATAGGGTATCAGAATGGATAAAAAAACAAGACCCATCTATTTGCTGTCTACAAGAGACTCATTTTAGACCTGAGGACACCTTTAGATTGAGAGTGAGGGGATGGAGAACTATTTATCATGCTACCGGAAGCCAAAAGAAAGCTGGAGTAGCCATACTTATATCAGACAAACTAGACTTTAAATTAAAGGCTGTAACAAGAGATGAAGAAGGACATTATATAATAGTTACAGGGTCTATCCGTCAGGAAGAGCTAACAATTATAAATGTCTATGCGCCGAATACCGGAGCCCCCAAATATATAAAACAACTACTCATAAACATAAGCAACCTTATTGATAAGAATGTGGTAATTGCAGGAGACTTTAACACCCCACTTACAGAAATGGATAGATCATCTAGACACACGATCAATAAAGAAACAAGGGCCCTGAAGGAAACATTGGATCAGATGGACTTGACAGATATATTTAGAACTCTGCATCCCAAAGCAACAGAATATACTTTCTTCTCGAGTGCACATGGAACATTCTCCAAGATAGATCATATACTGGGTCACAAAACAGCCCTTCATAAGTTTACCAGAATTGAAATTATACCATGCATACTTTCAGACCACAATGCTATGAAGCTTGAAATCAACCACAGAAAAAAGTCTGGAAAACCTCCAAAAGCATGGAGGTTAAAGAACACCCTACTAACGAATGAGTGGGTCAACCAGGCAATTAGAGAAGAAATTAAAAAATATATGGAAACAAACGAAAATGAAAATACAACAATCCAAACGCATTGGGACGCAGCGAAGGCAGTCCTGAGAGGAAAATACATTGCAATCCAGGCCTATCTCAAGAAACAAGAAAAATCCCAAATACAAAATCTAACAGCACACCTAAAGGAAATGGAAGCAGAACAGCAAAGGCAGCCTACACCCAGCAGAAGAAGAGAAATAATAAAGATCAGAGCAGAAATAAACAATATAGAGTCTAAAAAAACTGTAGAGCAGATCAACGAAACCAAGAGTTGGTTTTTTGAAAAAATAAACAAAATTGACCAACCTCTAGCCAGGCTTCTCAAAAAGAAAAGGGAGATGACCCAAATAGATAAAATCATGAATGAAAATGGAATTATTACAACCAATCCCTCAGAGATACAAACAATTATCAGGGAATACTATGAAAAATTATATGCCAACAAATTGGACAACCTGGAAGAAATGGACAAATTCCGGAACACCCACACTCTTCCAAAACTCAATCAGGAGGAAATAGAAAGCTTGAACAGACCCATAACCAGCGAAGAAATTGAATCGGTTATCAAAAATCTCCCAACAAATAAGAGTCCAGGACCAGATGGCTTCCCAGGGGAGTTCTACCAGACGTTGAAAGCAGAGATAATACCTATCCTTCTCAAGCTATTCCAAGAAATAGAAAGGGAAGGAAAACTTCCAGACTCATTCTATGAAGCCAGTATTACTTTGATTCCTAAACCAGACAGAGACCCAGTAAAAAAAGAGAACTACGGGCCAATATCCCTGATGAATATGGATGCAAAAATTCTCAATAAGATACTAGCAAATCGAATTCAACGGCATATAAAAAGAATTATCCACCATGATCAAGTGGGATTCATTCCTGGGATGCAGGGCTGGTTCAACATTCGCAAATCAATCAACGTCATACATCACATTAACAAAAAAAAAGAGAAGAACCATATGATCCTGTCAATCGATGCAGAAAAGGCCTTTGACAAAATCCAGCACCCTTTCTTAATAAAAACCATTGAGAGAGTCGGGATAGAAGGAACATACTTAAAGATCATAAAAGCCATTTATGAAAAGCCCACAGCTAACATCATCCTCAATGGGGAAAAACTGAGAGCTTTTTCCCTGAGATCAGGAACACGACAGGGATGCCCACTCTCACCGCTGTTGTTTAACATAGTGCTGGAAGTTCTAGCATCAGCAATCACACAACAAAAGGAAATCAAAGGCATCAAAATTGGCAAAGATGAAGTTAAGCTTTCGCTTTTTGCAGATGACATGATATTATACCTGGAAAATCCGATAGACTCCAAAAAAGTCTGCTAGAATTGATACATGAATTCAGCAAAGTTGCAGGATACAAAATCAATGTACAGAAATCAGTTGCATTCTTATACACTAACAATGAAGTAACAGAAAGACAAAGAAACTGATCCCATTCACAATTGCACCAAGAAGCATAAAATACCTAGGAATAAATCTAACCAAAGATGTAAAGGATCTGTATGCTGAAAACTATAGAAAGCTTATGAAGGGAATTGAAGAAGATTTAAAGAAATGGAAAGACATCCCCTGCTCATGGATTGGAAAAATAAATATTGTCAAAATGTCAATACTACCCAAAGCTATCTACACATTCAATGCAATCCCAATCAAAATTGCACCAGCATTCTTCTCGAAACTAGAACAAGCAATCCTAAAATTCATATGGAACCACAAAAGGCCCCGAATAGCCAAAGGAATTTTGAAGAAGAAGACCAAAGCAGGAGGCATCACAATCCCAGACTTTAGCCTCTACTACAAAGCTGTCATCATCAAGACAGCATGGTATTGGCACAAAAACAGACACATAGACCAATGGAATAGAATAGAAACCCCAGAACTAGACCCACAAACATATGACCAACTCATCTTCGACAAAGCAGGAAAGAACATCCAATGGAAAAAAGACAGCCTCTTTAACAAATGGTGCTGGGAGAACTGGACAGCAACATGCAGAAGGTTGAAACTAGACCACTTTCTCACACCATTCACAAAAATAAACTCAAAATGGATAAAGGACCTGAATGTGAGACAGGAAACCATCAAAACCTTAGAGGAGAAAGCAGGAAAAGACCTCTCTGACCTCAGCCGCAGCAATCTCTTACTTGACACATCCCCAAAGGCAAGGGAATTAAAAGCAAACGTGAATTACTGGGACCTTATGAAGATAAAAAGCTTCTGCACAGCAAAGGAAACAACCAACAAAACTAAAAGGCAACCAACGGAATGGGAAAAGATATTTGCAAATGACATATCAGACAAAGGGTTAGTATCCAAAATCTATAAAGAGCTCACCAAACTCCACACCCGAAAAACAAATAACCCAGTGAAGAAATGGGCAGAAAACATGAATAGACACTTCTCTAAAAAAGACATCCGGATGGCCAACAGGCACATGAAAAGATGTTCAGCGTCGCTCCTTATCAGGGAAATACATATCAAAACCACACTCGGGTATCACCTCACGCCAGTCAGAGTGGCCAAAATGAACAAATCAGGAGACTCTAGATGCTGGAGAGGATGTGGAGAAACGGGAACCCTCTTGCACTGTTGGTGGGAATGCAAATTGGTGCAGCCGCTCTGGAAAGCAGTGTGGAGGTTCCTCAGAAAATTAAAACTAGACCTACCCTATGACCCAGCAATAGCACTGCTAGGAATTTATCCAAGGGATACAGGAGTACTGATGCATGGGGGCATTTGTACCCCAATGTTCATAGCAGCACTCTCAACAATAGCCAAATTATGGAAAGAGCCTAAATGTCCATCAACTGATGAATGGATAAAGAAATTGTGGTTTATATACACAATGGAATACTACGTGGCAATGAGAAAAAATGAAATATGGCCTTTTGTAGAAACGTGGATGGAACTGGAGAGTGTGATGCTAAGTGAAATAAGCCATACAGAGAAAGACAGATACCAAATGGTTTCACTCTTATGTGGAGCCTGAGAAACTTAACAGGAACCCATGGGGGAGGGGGAGGAAAAAAGAAAAAAAAAAAAAAAAGAGGTTAGAGTGGGAGAGAGCCAAAGCATAAGAGACTGTTAAAAACTGAGAACAAACTGAGGGTTGATGGGGGGTGGGAGGGAGGAGAGGGTGGGTAATGGGTATTGAGGAGGGCACCTTTTGGGATGAGCACTGGGTGTTGTATGGAAACCAATTTGACAATAAATTTCATATATTAAAAAAATAAAAATAAAAAAATAAACATGCACAAAACTAAATATATATATATATATATATATATATATATATATATAAACAAAGTGAATTGTTATTCCTTAAGTTTCTCATTCAGAGTCCAGCTTTTGAGAATTACTCTTCAACTCAGAATGATCAATGTCTTGGACTTTTTCCAAATTATTGTCTTTTAAGCTATCAAGAGCAATGGGGTTATGGCATTAAATAAAATAGCGCTTCATTATTGTCTCTCTTGTTTCAAGAAGTGGGCAGCTCTTCTGCAGACAGTGATGTTGGTGGGCTCGCAATCTCACCCAAAGCCTCAAATCATCATCCTATCCTTCCTTAAATCATCCTAATTTTTCTCAACTAAAACGTTAAGAAATTGCAAATGTCCAGCTCATACCGCTAGCAATAACAATAAAATTACAACACTTCCGCAGAGCACTTTTACTAGATATATAAATGTATAGACAGTAAAATTCTTATAATTGCTGCTTACTTACCAATGACTGCAAGACACCATTAGTTAAATGCATCTTGGTTTGTTATAGTGTGTAAAAACAGATGTTGTAGGAGCGTCTGGGTGACTCAATTGAGTGCCCAACTGTTGATTTCAGCTCAGGTCATGATCTCACAGTTTGTGGGTTCAAGCCCCATGATGGGCTCTGTACTGACAGCACAGAGTCTGCATGAGTTTCTCTCTCTCACTCTGTCCCCTCTCAAAATAAATAAATAAACCAACAAACAAACTTACACAAACTTACACGCCCATACTGATAGTGTTCTACTCCAGGTCTTACTATTTTAGCTCATCTTTTCATTGTTTTTCCTTGTTTGTTTGTTATCCAGCCCATTTTTACATTGCCAACAGTTTTTTTTTTCTAGGCTATTAATACAAAGATACAGTTTTCATAATCAATATCCCTTATTGGATACAAGATATAGAACAAATGTCTTTATATCCCAGTAAGGTATGATTGTCCCTCTGGTCTCATCTTCTTTGACTTTTCCCTCTACCTTCTTGCTCCAGCCATCCTGAACTCCTTTATAGATCCCCAGGGCCAACACACTATTTCCCCACTCATCTATTTTCACTCCAGTACTTCCTCTACTGGTACTGGCCTCCTTGCTGAGTGGCATAGGCTCACACTTATCTACCTCCCAAATGAAACTTGAACCTAACACTCATGGACTTTGAGGGTACCTACCTCCTCCCCATCTCAAACAACTGCACTTCTCTGTAACCTCAACATCAGAGATTCTCAGTGGGAGGGGCTGGGCAGTGAGTAGGAGAGGAGAGGGGAAAATCATGACTCCTGGCTTCAAAGATGGGCTTATCGGCAGTTGTGTGGGTTCAAAGGTAAATAAATATTTGTTGCTAATAGAGAACAGCCTACTTTTTGGTTGAACTGGAGCAGAAAAACATTTTTAAAATTTTAATTCCAGTACAGTTAACATACAGTGTTATATTAGTTTCAGATGTACAATATAGAATTTCAAGTTCCATCTATTATTCAGTGCCATCAAGATAAGGGTACTCTTAATCCCCTTCATCTATTTCACCCACCCACCCCCACCTCCTTTTTGGTAGCCACTAGTTTGTTCTCTATAGTTAGGAGTCTGGTTTTTTGTAGGTTTTTTTTTTTGTTGTTTTTTTTGTGGGGTTTTTTTAGCTTGTGTCTTTTCTCCCCCACCTTGCTTGCTTGATTTGTTTCCTAAATTCCACATATGAGTGAATTCATATGGTATTTGTCTTTCTCTGCCTGGCTTATTTGGCTTAGCATTATATTCTCTAGCTCCATCTATGTTGTTGCAAATGGCAAGATTTCATTCCTTTTTATACTTGGATAATATCCCATTGTGGTGTGCGTATACACGTGTGTATATACATACACACACACACACATATATGTATCTATCTCACATTTTCCTTATCCATTCATCTATCAGTGGATACTCTGGCTGCTTCCGTAATTTAACTATTGTAAATAATGCTCCTATAAAGATAAGGGTCAAGCAGAAACACTTTTGAGAACAGTTGTTCTAAGTCTTCTGTCATAACCCCTGTATAACTGCATTGTTTGGTTGTTTATACAGATGTACCCACTAGAATACATGTTTCAAAAAATGACAAATCTCACTTGTATCTACCTCTCTAGAGCCAACTCTGGCATGTAACAGGGAAAAATAAAAAGTAGAGGTTCAAGTGAATAGGTCTTGACAACAAAGAGAGTAGATATTAAATTAACCATAGTTTCAGTTTTAAAAAGTAAGATTCTTATCTTTGAAATAACTCCTGGAAAGAGCGAGAGCAAAGCCTGAGGACCAGGGAGAAAGTCAATGACCTCACAATGAAGTGAGTTTGCAGGCAAGGTTTTTGTCACAGGAAGATAAGAGCCTCGTTACTAGACCAGTAATTATTTTTTAACTTATATGAATCTCAGTGATCTCATACAGAAAATGGAATAATTACCCTCCTTGTAGCAGTGTTGGGAGCATTGAGATGATATATATGAGTAGATTATACATTACTGGTAGTAATTAATTTATTATAGACTTCTGTAGGCAGGAATGTTATTGAAGTAGATCAAATAGGTGCCGCCTCACTGCTGCCCTAGGGCTATTAATATTCTTCCAAACTAAAGCATAGATTAGTACCACTGTTCCTGGCAGACAGGAAGTTGTAGGTAGCTCTCTACTTGAAGAATGAAAGAAAAAGAAGGGCAGAAAGCCCAAGTAGTAGTTATAGTCTATGCTGTACTCTGAGCTCTATTAACTTTCTCTTCTGACTCAGTCTTGGTCTAGACTTCTTTCCTCTGCTTCTCCCATTTTTGTTTAACACCCCAGCTTTGACAATGATACATGTTGAGTGAGATTATTCCTTATCTCACACTTATCTACAATCCTGGTCCCAGCTATTTAACTTCCTGTCAGACAAGGGTCTCAGAGATAGCCCAACCAAGTTCATTTTTTTTTTCTCTTAACTCTCATCTCTGAAAAACACTGCTTTTATCTTCTCAATTTTCCAAGCCTTGTCTCAAAATGGAAATAAAATTCAAAGCATTAAGCTCCTCCTCAGTACTAATCATTCCAGACTCCTCCATCGTCTCTTCTTTACCTCCTGGATTCTCTTAACTGTGGCCATAAAGTACAATGTTTATCGTTATTGGAAATCACTTACAGTCCTCTAAACTACCACTGATGGACTCTTTGGAAGGAACTATGTTAGACACCAACATGCTCTCTCTCAGTAAGACCATTGTAACCATATTTCCTCTTACCTTGAGTGATCACTAATTCTTTGGTTGAGCAAGAGATGAAATAATTGGCTTGAGTTTAGAGGGCATGGTTGTACGACAAAGATATAAAATTATGTACACTTGCACAATGCTGCTAACATCTGAAGAGGAAAATGAGACTTAAATAGGGCATAGAATATTCCTATCTTCCATCTCTTGCTTATTCTGGCATGTATTAATAATATTAATGTATTAATACATTAATAATAAGAACGTGTTAATAATAGTGAACTGGCATCTTGACTTGCCGACCATTTTTAAATACGTTCTCTGGCTTGCTTTGTCTCTTTTGCACTTTCTCTAGTTCATGCAGTAAATTTGTATCCGCAGTAATTCCACTGAAGCAGGCAAGAAGCACGTTTGTTCTGCTGAGTGCTTGGATCACTCCAGGCAGTAGGTATCAACAAATAGTTCTTAAATGTTCTCGTTATTTCCACAAACCTGTCAGCACTTTTAAGCCAAGACATCCATTTTAGAAACAATTATTGTGCCTGCAAATTTCCTTTTGCATGTCTCTTTTTTGATTTCACTGGTTTTTATACTATCACTATTTGGCGAATCGCAGAGGTTTACCATCCTAAATAATAGCTAATCCAGAATGTAAAACTCAAGCAGGCTAAGAAATGACCTCCTCCCCCATTCTTGTATTTTAGGGATGTGGAAAGTAAGCTGCAAAGAATGTAAACGCTTGTACAAGATACCCAGATGACTGGCAGCAAGCTGGAAATACTTGGAGATCCAGACAATCACTGCAGCCCTCCCTTCTTCTTTGCTTCTAATATCCAAAAGACATCAAGCTTTGTCCGTTTTCTTTCTGGTCTCCGTCTTGTTCTCTCTTTTATCGCTCACATTGTCTTCTCTTTTACATCTTCCTTTATATATGGATCATCACAATCTTGCTGTATATCTTATCATTAGGCCAAGAATTCTTCTCACTGACTCTGTAATTACCAATTTCCCCATCTCCATTTTCTCCCATCTTCCGTTCACCTTGAACAAAACAGCTGCTTCCATTTTCCTGTAGTACATGGCCATGGGTCTAATATGATGAAAGCCATGTTGTAAGACCAGTTTGGCAGTGTTGTTCAAGATGTATTTATTAGAGGAGGGATAAAGGGACAGAGAGGTGGTCTAAAAAGATTGTTGAAGTAATCCTCTGTTCTTTAATGGATTCCTTAATGAGGGTCTTGACAGAGGTGGCTTCACTACTTTCTTTTTCAACCCCTTCATTCCACTTTATGAACTCTGGTAGAATTCCCAATCGAAACTGCTATAATATTTTAAAGAGCCAATGGCCTCCTTGTGAAGGAGAGCCTTTGTATTCCACTAAATTACTTTCTCCTTTCCTAGGCATTTGACCTCTTAACGCTCCATAATGCTCTTTAACACTTTAGGCAGGCTCTTTCTTTCCAGCCCTTGTTCCTTTGACACACGGTTTTAGAAGTGCTGACTACCTCATTTTTTATCATTACATTATTTTTTTTAAGCTAATGCCATTTTTAAGTTTTTAAAGAGATAAAGGGGATGTGAAAGATTTACTATCCTGGTGCTACATTTTGTGTTTCCGGTGACTAAAAATATTTTTTTTTCATAACAAAAACAATGAAATGGTCGTAGGTTTTATTACAATGAGTTGCAGAAGTTAAAACATAAAATGCTGCTGCTAAAACATTTCCCTTAAAGTTTTCTCATTGTTAGGCTTGAGGGACCAATTTCCGGTATTGGGGACTGACTTCTAACAACTCAATTACAACATGTACCTTCTAGGGCTCATTTCCTTAACAGATTGATTATCGAGTGGACAATATAGCATTTTTAGGGCTTGTAATTCCCTATAACAGAAACATTTCTTCTCCTTCTGAAACATTGACTGAAGCTAAATTAACCTCAGACATTATGACAGGCTACAACACAGAAAATAAAAAATTCAGCCTGAAATGTTCTTACAGTTAAGCACCCATTATTGTTTGAAAACATTTCCATTAAAATTCATCCTACAAAGGGTCTAATTTAGAGTGTAAGTTTTTACATTCCTAAACCATGCTTCTGTGGCTCAAAGCCGTAGTAAATATGACATTGTGTGTATTAATGTTCCCAGATTTGAAGCTAATTTTCTTAGCCATCTCTCTCTGAAAAATCTCAGCATCGATTTATACATAGTTTCTAAACCACAGTCATTCATAAGTTAATGAGACACAGCTTCTTAATATGCTTTACTTAAATGCCATTAAATAGAATCAAATATCCAATAGCAAAGTAACTATATTTATCAAAGCTGATATCTTAGAAATCTAAGATTTCTTTTAATTATAATTTTCTTTATACATATGCCTCAAATTTAATAGCCTGAAATTTTTCGCAATCCCTCTCCTGTCACTAATGAAAATTAGTAGTCCCTGATGGCAGAGACTAATGTCATTAGGTGGTTGCCTGACTTTCATAGCCCAGGTCCCTCTTATTACAGACTATTTTCTGTATTCTTTTTTTACAGTTTCCCTGTACCATACAAATAGAAACACAAACATGACTCAAACTTTAGCTCAATAAAGACACATTCAGCCCAGTGGTCTAGCTTTGATAGGTGGTACCAAGAAAGGTTTTGAAACCCTGTTCACCTCAAAGGATAAAAAAAATAAAGCAGAGAAGAAAATCCACGTTATACGCATCGAAGTAACCCAGTCACAGACAAACCAAAGCAGTCAGGCCCTGGTTGTACGTTATCCCATGGTTGTCTTACTTTAAGAAATTTATGGAATTCTTAAAATAGAATTAAAGTCTAATTTCAGAAAAACAATAAATATAAGACAGGTACTATTTTGGATGAATTGCCAACAAGGAGGGTAGGTGTTAAAGGAATTCCAACTGAATCACACATGCTAGGATATAATAATATTATACTATCAATTATACTTTTAAGGACATGTTTCTCTGACCACTAATTCACAGTCTATTACTTCTCTCCCTCAGCAGCTCTATCTGTGCTCTCTCTGCATTATATGACCTCAAGTCCTATGGGTGACAGACTTCTGGTACCATTGGACTAGAGAGCATTTTCACATCTCTGAAAGTTTTAAGCATAACTACCAGTTATTCTTGGCAGGTTGAGAAGTGGCTTCGCTTATCTGTCCATCTTGCTGCAAAATCACTTCTCTGCAACCCATGAAGGTACTCAGAGGAGTGATGGCCCAGGGTTGTGCAAGTGATCACAAACTCAAAGGTTTTGACAAAACTCAACTGCATGATCTTCAGAAACTTTATTGAATAGCCTAAGACCAATATGACTATGCTACCTTCATATTCAATTTATTCTATTTATAACACACATTAAGCATTGTGTTATCATTCTTTGCCCATATCTGACTTTCTCCTTAATTATAGAATCCTCAAGTTAGGAAACATATACAATTTATTTTTGATGTCTGGTATTTAGTATAGGAACTTGACACTTATTAGTATCAGTAAATGTATTACTTAGTAAATAAAAGGAAAATTAATGATTGGAAGAATTCCTTTTAGTTCTTTTTTTAGGTACTCCTTTCAAAGGAAAATAAACGCACATTTAGAATCTCAAGTAACTATAGAAACTTTACAACTGTTCTAGATTTTTCATCCACCTTGGAATTTGGAACAAAGTTCATTATTCTAACTGGTATGCTTCTCTGAAAACTGAAGAACAAATCAATTCATCATTTATCTAACTGATGATGTTGTTCTTACTATTCTTAACATAGGAATATTTTGCCTACTCAATGCAATCAGGGGTTAAATAGAGAATAAGTATTGTTTGTTCCTAATGAACATGCCTCACAATTACAGGTGTAGTTACTGGAGCTGAAATGGAGCTTTAAAAACACTCCCAACCAAGAAGTAATTACAGTTATTTTAACAAAGACAAATCCATCTATATTTAGCTTAATGTGTAATCAACTCTGCAAGCAGATTGTCAAAACTAGTTTTCTAGAAATACATTTTAAACCCAGTATTTAAAACAAACAAACAAAGATCTAATTAGGATGGAAAGGAGAAGAAGGGAACAAAACTCTGCAGATTTGGGGGATTTGGCTGTGCAGACTTGAGAAGCAGGAAGAGGAAAGACTGCTGGATTCCTATGAGGAGCGCCTTATGTGTATAATTAGTAGTCTCTCAAGTCATGGTGATATTGGAGCTGGCTTTCAATGACAGCATATGATTCTCTGGATTTGGGAAAGAATCATCTGGCCAGTGGTATATAAGCAAAGTTACTTGAAAATGGGCGTGTTTCTGATAAGATCATTAATGCAGCAACGATACAAATTTCTACCTGGATTTTTCTTTTGGGTGCATGCCTGCCTGGCATCTATCCATCATGTGGATCTCTCCTCTACGGTCTGGCACAATGACAACTTAGCTAGTAACCTTAGGGTGATGATTTCACCATGGGAGATGAGGTAAAGAGAATACATGTCAACTTTGTTCATAAAATGCAAACAATATAACAGAACAAAGATAGCAACTTTCTACCAGTTAGCAAGTGCTAGCCACAATATACATTAGTTCCTGTTATCATAAGTTGGTCATTTAGTCTCCCTATGCAAGCTAAAGCATTTGAGCCAATGACAATTAGGACCCCATATAAAATAAACAGGTTGTACAAGTAAGCCAATGAGAAGTAATCAAGTGGCTCTTAACTTGTATCCTGGGGGTAATATATGAGGGAAGAGCAGAATTTTGCCACGGATAAGAGTGTTGCAGGAGATGGGAGCTAAGGCTTCATCCTGACCTGAGTCCTGCTTGCTTACAGGTGAGGCAACTGTCACACAAATTCATTCCCTTTTATTTTCTCTAATAAAAGCAACTAGATACGACTCTAGTAAAAGACTAGATATGTGAAATATGGTATATCCCAAGAAGTCCCACCAGCTTGCACTTATTACCCTATGTAATGTGACAGAGAACACTAAGACAAAGAGGGGGTATTGGGGAAATGGGCATTTGTTACTATTACTTCCCTTTTGTCCAATGCAAGCAATGGTGTACTTAAGCTTGCCTCATGATTCTGGAGAACAGATTGTGCACATCTTTCCTGAATTGCACATTTAGAGTTGTCACATTGATAGCTTGAAATTGGCCTTGATAGGACAATGTAGACCAGGAAAATAGATAAACACTACAAATTAGTTTGGGGGCTTTGTTTTTATTGCTATTGTTAATGGAAAGCCAGTTGTAAAACATTTACCAGCATATCACTAATCGCAACTCTTGTTAATATTCCCAATAAGAAGCTCCTCTAATTTGTTACTTCACTAACTGAACTCCTTTGTTCCCCTTCATCTCTATTTTTGCTTGATGTGGACCCTTAGTATCTCTTTATATCATCTTTGTACAAATGATTGAGTTTGTAATCAATGTCTTCCTCAGGGACTCAATTGAACAGGAAGTCAGTAGAGAATACACATAAAGAGTCATGTAATTTACAGCAGTGATTTCATGATTCTCTGGTCAAATTAATTCACCTTAGCATTACTGACCTCCTAGTATATATCTAGAGTACTAACTGCCATGTAGTGCTGAAAGACAATTTTTCATGGGTCTTTCGCTTTTCTGTACAACTTGTGAATGGAGGCATTGACCTTTATTGTAGACTAACTTCTCACAGATATACATAGAGTCCACATGGAGATAGTGTCCTACTCTGGAGTAAAGGACAGATCCATGCCCTTGCCAATAAAGTAAATGTACTGTCTCCCTTTGAGGTAACATTTGATTTGGTTTGCTTTTAAAAGACTGAGGTGTCCTAAGCCCAGAAACTGATGCAAATCTACTGTGTAACTTGCATCTATCTAGGTCTGCCTCCACATTGCCCTGCTGGGGCCTAATGGACAATAGAAACAGATGCAGACGTAAAGTTCATACTACTTGCTGTGTCTTATGTAATAACACCCTGTCTCTGACCAAGCGACCTCATGTCTTCTGCCAGCATCCATGAAAATGTGATAGACTACCTAGGGTAAAATATTACACACTTCAAAGTTTCTGACATGGAGGATATACATTAAGTTTATTTGTGGCCTTAAAGGGACGTAAAAACTTGAAATATGTGATGTATGAATACATGTAATTATAAAGCACTGAATTGCATATAACCTAAATATATAAAGCTATATCAAGTAGTTTAAAAAGAAAAGATTTGGGGGCGCCTGGGTGGCGCAGTCGGTTAAGCGTCCGACTTCAGCCAGGTCACGATCTCGCGGTCCGTGAGTTCGAGCCCCGCGTCAGGCTCTGAGCTGATGGCTCAGAGCCTGGAGCCTGTTTCGGATTCTGTGTCTCCCTCTCTCTCTGCCCCTCCCCCGTTCATGCTTTGTCTCTCTCTGTCCCAAAAATAAATAAATGTTGAAAAATTTAAAAAGAAAAGATTTGTACTACAAATGTTTGAATTTCTCATCATGAAGAAATTTATGGTATAGCATTGAATTTCACTATACAAAATAACTATTTTATGCCACAACCCTTATTCATGATGATTGCTAAATAAGAGCATTAATCATCTAATGACAAAACAACTAATTTAAAGAACCAAGATAGAAATGACTTCCAACAAAATCACTGATTAGAAAAATTAACACTTATTTTGCCAGACCAAAAAAAAATAGTTTTTTTCCTAATAAAATAAATTATATTAAATATTTCATCAATTTATTGAATATCAACTATATGTCAGATAGTACACCAGACTCCTCTAAAATATTCTTTATCACATTCACAATAACTTTTCAAGTAGAAATTATTATTTCTGTTTCATAGAAAAGGAAATTGTGGTTCAGAGAAGTTAAATAATTTGTTCAAAATTAATACAGTTACTAAGCAGCAGGAAATTGATTCAAATGTTAATCGAGTAGTTAGGAAATACAATGTCTTATATGTACTTTTAATAAAATAAACATATCGATTAACACGTGCTAGACTCTCTACTCTCTTCTCTCATCTCTCTTCTCTCTCTCTCTGTAGCATTTAGGATAGTTACTAATTGGAGCTCCCAGTTACAACTTGGGGCTCCCAGTTGTCCATAATCTCCTCTCAGATATCAAATAAAGTAAATAAGGAACTAAAAATGGGAGAATTACCAAATAGCTTTTTTTTTCCTTTGGGTTTCTAGGACATTGACCCCACCATTCTTCTAATGCTACGCTGAAACCCTTCCTTCTTAGGCACTTATATCTCCGTATATCTAACCGTATGAATGGATTAGGTCAGGGCAGAGGAAGTAAGGACAAAGGTTGAAGAGCAGTGTCCAGTATCCCAGGGACACTTACTTTCAGTACAGGAGCCCTGAGCCATATGAGGAACAAGGGCAAGGTGTTCAAGGTCCAGGGACTTGATTAATTAACCATGGATTCACCTTGCATGAGAAATCACACAAAGCAAGAGTTCTTGGTTTGACCATATAGACAAATACTGGTAAGCATAAATACATTGGGGCCAAAATAATACACAAGAACCAAGGAGTGATTTTACTTTTTCTTTGAAAAAAATATATAACTCAAACACAAGAACTCAAAAATACTATATAGTCTGGAGCTATTAATTGAATACGAACTATGGTTTTGTTTAAATCTCATCTTGTCAATGAGACTAACTTAACTTTACCACTCTACTGCACTAATGCAGACTACAACGTGCAGACTGCCCCTACTCCCCCACTGAAACTTCAGTGCTCCCAATCTCCTTTTTCCTGCTCTATGTTTTTCTATTTCCATAGTTCTCATGACCATCTTATACATTTAATAGTTTACTTGTGTTTATTTTTTATTACCTGCCATTCCTACTAGAATTCAAGTTTCACAAAGGGCACAACACTTTCTTTTGTTTCCTTATGGTGTGAATGGTGCTTGGCACATAAGTGCTCAATATATATTATGGGAACAAATGAATTAACAGCCACTAACTGTTCAATATTATCTTTTGAGCTCTCAGTATGTGTCAAGCACTGTTACAGCTGTTTTCCACACATTAACTCATTTAATGCAAACAATAAATCTGTGAGATAACTATCATTATCCTTATAAGTTAGCAATCTGAAATGCAACGATGTTAGGTATCTTTCTACAAAATCATACCATTAACAATTACAGAGCTGAATTTAAACCCAGGGAGTCTGGTTTCAGAGCTAATCTTCCTAACTACTATATAAGAGATGAATATCCATTACAGTGACCTGAGCTATTTCCAAAAACAACAAATATGTTCTGAGTATTTTAAGAAGGCAGAAACGTATGTATTGTTTTTTGGAAGGAAACTTATTCAAAATTATGCTAATAAAATATTGTTTAGGTATCTTTAATGGGCACTTCAATTATCTAGGTAATTAATTTATGTGGGTTATCCCAGCCCTTCAAATAATTGGTTAATTGTGGAATTCCAGTGGGCATATTTGTTTCCTTAATTTCTTCTCTATCCTTTTTCCTGCTCTACTTCTGCCCCTCCTCTTCTCTAATACTTGGTCATTATCATCACCATTATCACCAACACCCAGGTGTCACTGCTATTATAAATTGGCTCATTGCACTGTATGAGAACACTTGCTCTCTGACATTGTGTAATGCAGAATTTTAGTCAAAACTTTTATTGAGGTCCAGGTTATTCTTGCTACTTATTTCCCACTGGAAGTGGGTTATATTTTAACAACCCCAACACAATGCTTTATACATTGGGAGTTATAAACATAACTGGAGGTCACAACATTATAGACTTCTGACATTCGTGAATTGTGTTCTTGCCAGGGCAATTTCATAAGCCAAGAGCCCTTGCCTTACAGTTTCACTTTGTTGTAATTTTCCAGATTATGATCGTTTGACCACACTAACAGTTGACTCCTTATACTCACTGTATCTGTTAGAAGCACTATGAGGTTTCTACTTTTACATTATACTTGCTGCAAAGTGCCACAAAATACCTTTAACAAAATTTACTCTCTGATCTAGACAGAATCATATCTGACAGGCATTTCCTTCAACTGCTCCCTATTTACTGCTCAACTGTGAGGATGATATGCTTTGCCTTAGGAAGTATAAGCAAAGTGATAGAGTCTTTAAATACTGTGAACATTGATTCATGGCCTAAACTTTAATAGCCATCAACCATTTAAATATATAAACAGAGACAATATTCTGATTTGTTAACCATTCTTCGGGTAGGAATGCGAAGCTACACTGAACTGCTTTAAGAAGGTAGACCTGAGTTTGGAATAATTGTTTTACAATGGCAGAAATATTTTTTGATGTTATGGAAACCAACGTCTATTCATGTAAATGAGCATTTAAGTTGATTGGAGGATGAGGGGTAGGAACCTGATGAAGATTGATTTAGGCATGGCAAGTGGGTGATAAATGAATAGTGCAAAGAGAAGAGATACTATTGCAGGGGGGAAAATTCACCATCTATACTTTATTTATTTTGAGAGAGAGGGAGGAAGAGTATGAGTGGAAGAGGGGCAGAGAGAGAGAGAGAGAGAGAGAGAGAGAGAGAGAGAGAGAGAATCCCAAGCAGTCTCGACATCCAGCACAGAGCTCAATCCCATGACTCTGGGATCACGACCTAGGCTGAAATCGAGAGTCAGATGCTGAAACAACTGAGTCACCCATGTGCCCCAATATTCTTGATTTTGTATTTTGTTATCTTAGATGACAGTAAATGCTTGTAATTAAATTACACCCTGATCTGTCAAAGTAAGAACTTAATAGTTCTGCTAGAGAAGTGTGTTCTCAGATATGCATAATTTAATCCTACACCAATCATAAATTCTCAGAAGCATAGCAAGTCTCCTTATCTGAGGCCTTTGGTAGAGGTCTTTAAGTGGCTTATTTAAAGTATCTTTATAGGGATTGGAGAGGGAAACCAGGAAGACTCCTCTCCCCACTCTGATCCAGTACTCAGGGCTTTCCACTTCCAACCCTTCCCTCTTGCATCCCCCTCTAAAACTATTGGATCACTTTATTCTGTGTTCCCTGAACAGTTAAAAGAGCTCACATGTCTGCACTGATCCTCATGGACCTCTATACTTGATCTGTGGGGAAAATGGATTAGGAGGAGTAGGTACTTTCTCTGGTTTTAGACTCTCACTTATACCCTCACAGTAGGTGATTAAAGGCTTAACTCTTTCATTTTTGGTTTATTTTAATCAGCTGTTCTGAGCACCTGGCAGCTCAGCTCCCTCTCCCAGCTGAGTTCCTGACAGCAAGAACTACAAATAGTTTGCAAAACAGAAGATTCAAAGGTGACATGACATTTTAGATGTTTAAAGAACAAGTTCAATGGGAGACAAAAGGGACCTGTTCTCAGTTACCCTAGAAAGCATAACTAGGACATCCTGGTAGAAATAACAGGGAATTAGGAAGTGAATCATCACCAATAAGTACAACTGCAATAAACATGGAAACAATCAACATAGAACCTTCTCTGTATGCCAGGTATGAAGCATAATACTAAGAGCTATACAAAAGAAAGGCAACTCACTGTTTTCTCATTAATGCTTTTGAAAAATGACCCGATGTTCTTGGAAGAATTGCTTCATAAGTTCCTCACCAATGGAAATATACAAAATGAGACATTTTGATGGTCTATTATCATAATGTTGGAGGGAAAGGATAAAATAAAAAACTAATAGTTCTTTTAAGTGGCTGATTATCATCATAATCTAGAGAATTAAAAAAAAAAATAGAGGAAAGTAGGTGTTTGGCTTTAAAAGAGTACTATACTATCAATCTCCACTCCTTTTTACCATATTGTCCTGACCCAAGATCTGATTTAGCAAGATGCTGATTAAAGACATGTACATCTAGACACTGATGAGGAGAATGAACTAAATGCCTTTCTAACAAAAAAAAAAAAAAAAAAAAAAAAAAAAAAAGAGAGAGAGAGAAGGAGGGAGGGAGGGAGATCTACAGAGAACAATGTATCTATGTTTTAAAAAACACTTTAGTATTCTGATGAATCAGAATTAGGAAACATCACTTCAAATATTTTCCAGTCTGAGAGAATATCTTAAAAGAATAAAGTCTATTTTAGGATTAAAATAAGTGGATTAAAATAAAATGAGGACTTAAACTGTTTTATTATCAAATAATTTATGTAATAATGTAGGTGACATATATATGATATAAACACTTTGGTATTTACTTAGTTCAAAACATTTCCAGTAATATTCAACCTCCTCAGTTTTATTCCTCTCCTCTGGAAACATTTATTCTCAATTTTCTGAAAATAATTCCCTTGCTTTCCTCAACATTATTATTTCAATTGTTAGAGTTTAAACATTATTTATCTGGTAAGATAAGTGCCTCTGTCTTGTTCATTTTCCTAACGAACTGTGTTAGTGATTTATCCCTTTGTTTTCCATAAAAGTTTTAGATCACCTTTTCAATTAATTTAAAAACCTGTTTAGGGGTGCCCGGGTGGCTCAGTGAGTTAAGCCTCCAACTCTCGATTTCAGCTCAGGTCATGATCCCAGAGTCAACAGATCCAGCCCCACATCAGGTTCCATCCCCAGCTGAGCACAGAGGCTGCTTAAGATTCCCTCCTACCTTCCCTCCCTTTCTGTTTCTCCTGCTCTGCCCCTCCCCCCCCCCATTCATGTGCTCTTTCTCAAATAAAAATAATAAAACCTGTTGAAATTTGAATTATATAAAACCTATAGATCAATTTACTGAGAGTTCATTATCTTTACAGTGAGTCATCCTATCCGTAAACGTGGTATATCTTTCCATTTATTTACACATTTTTAAGTGTTTAAGGTTTGTATTTTTCCAAAAATGGCACAAGTATCTACTGGAGTGTCCCTATAGTCCTTATACTGTCATTAACATGGTGAGTTCTTCCTAAACTGTATTTTTAATTCTTTGTTGCCAATATAGAGAAATGCAACTTTGAATATTAAGTTTACTGTCCTTTCTAAACAGGCTAATTGAAAGTAATAATTTGTTTAAAATTTTAGTTTTCTATTAAAACCACTGTATAACCTGCAAGTAATGCCAGTTTTGTTTTACATGTCCAAATCTTACAGCTTTTGTTTCTTTTGCTTTTCTTATGGTGCTTTTTAGAATCTCCAAAAATAATGATGAATAGAAGTAGTGGCAGAACAGATTTTTTCTCATTTCTGGTCTTAAAGTGAGATTTTTTTACTATTGAACATTACATTTCCTATAAGGTTTTGTTATAAAAATTCTTCAGGTTAAGGGTTTTTTTTTTTTTCTGAATTCACTAGGTTTTTTTTTTTTTTGTTTGTTTGTTTGTTTTTTTTTCCAAAAAACCACTAATGGGTTTTCCATCTTACTGATTTTTCCCCATTTATTGAAATGGTCATATAATCTGCTCAGATAGACTAGATTACCTACTGTTTAAGTCATACTTGCATTCCTGGGATAAACTTAACTTATTCATGATATATTCTTTTATGCTATTTAATATTATATTTAGTGATTTCAATCTACACACATAAGTGAGCATGGCCTATAACTTTCTTGCTTCTTATTTCCCTGGTCTGATTTGGATATTGAGGTTATACCAGTTCCATAAAGAGGTTGAAGAGTGTATCCTCTTTTTCTGTTACCTGCAAAAAATGAATACAGGATGGATCTTCCTAGGGTTCACGTTTTGTAGGAAGCTCCACTACAAAGTCTCATTTTTGGAGGTCCCTGATCTTTTTCTCTTGTGGCCTGCATACCACTAAAATTAAAAATCTCATTTTTGGAGATTAGCAGATGTCCACAGGGCAGCGGATACTTTATGTTTGTTTGTCTGTCTGGATTTGCACTCCAGGTCATTATGAGGATTTTTCTTACTTTCTTGCAAGCTCAGCCATACTAACCTCTTAAATAGAGGTTTATTTTTATGTTTTATTTAGGAAATGAGTGTGTGTCATACCTTTAGTTGAGAGAAAGATAAACCTTTTCTCATTTATAGGAGAGCTGTCTAACCTTGAAACATAATCTGCTTGAATGACTACAGGGAAACATTCAAAGAATTGGTGTGACCTTGGGAGGAAACAAAGATGGCAGCCATGGTGATGCCCATGCAGTAATGGGGGGAAAAGGGAGAGCATGGTGGCAATAATTGGACAAAATAGGATGCAGCTGTGGTATAGCAAAGTCTGTAGGCCATTTTAAATTAATTCAGTTTCTGGCTTATTTCTCTAAACATAACACCCTCTAGGTCCATCCATGTTGTATATGGCAAGATCTCATTCTTTTTATGGCTGAATTATATGTCATTGTATGTGTGTATGTATGTATATAGGTATATATATACATACCACATCTTTATCCATCTATCTATGGACACGTGATCTGTTTCCACATCTTCACTATTATATAATGCTATAGTAAACATAGAAGTATATACATCTTTCTGAATTAGTGTTTTTGTTTTCTTTAGGTAAATACCCACTGGAGGAATTACTGGATCATACGGCACTTCAATTTTTAATTTTTTGAGGAACCTCCATACTGGTTTCCACAGTGGCTGTACCAGGTTACATTCCCATCAACAGTGCATCAGAGTTCCTTTTCTCCACATCCTTGCCAACACTTGTTATTTCTTGTCTTGTGATTCTAACCATTCTGACAAGTGTGAGGTGATATCTCATCATAGTATTGATTTGCATTTCCCTTGTGGTGAGTGATGTTGAGCATCTTTTCATGTATCTGATGACAATCTGTATTATCTCTTTGGGAAAATGTCTATTCAGGTCCTCTGCTAATTTTTTAGCTGATTTTTTTTGGAGTTGAATTGTACAAATTCTTTATATATTTTGGATATTAACCTCTTATCAGGTATATCATTTGCAAATATCGTCTCCCATTCAGTAGATTGCTGTTGTGTTTCATTGATGGTTTCCTTTGCTGTGTAAAAGCCTTTTACTTTGCTTTCATCCCAATAGTTTAATTTTGCTTTTGTTTTTACTGCCTTAGGAGACAATATCTAGAAAAACATTGCTATGGCTGATGTCAAAAAAATTACTTTCTATGTTCTCTTCTAGGAGTCTTATGGTTCCAAGTCTCACATTTAGGCCTTTAATCCACTGAGTTTGTGTGTATTGTATAAGATGTGGTCACATTTTATACTTTTGCATGGGGCTGTATGATTTTTCCAGCACCATTTACCGAAGACACCATCCTTTACCCATTATATATTCTTTTACCATTGAGAAAAAAAAATGGCTATAGATTAAGATGAAAAGTTTCCATGGGCTCAGAATTCTGGACAATCCTCCAGAATGATTTTGGGAGTCAAGAATAGGGGAGTAATTTCAGGAAGTGATATGAAATGAATCCTAAATGATGTCCTTGATTCTATTTTAATGTAGTAAAATGATACCTCCCTTAAAAGAAAAAAAAATCACACTCCTGGTTGGCACAGTAGGTTAAGTGTCTGACTTCAGCTCAGGTCATGATCTCACAGATCATGAATTTGAGCCCCATATCAGGCTCTCTGCTTTCAGCACAGAGCCTGCTTCAGGTCCTCTGTCCCCCTGTCTCTCTGCCCCTATCCTCATTCACACACACTCTCTCTCAAAAATAAATGTTTAAAAAAATAGCAAAAAATCAACTTCAGTGTATTATAGAGCAACAGGCTAATTTTAGCAATTTTAACCAACTGCAGCAAGTTGCACTCTCTGTGGTCATCAGTACCTTATCCTTTGGCTTTACTTCCCTGAAACCTTCTCATACGTTGCCACTTAAAACATCATTTATAAACATCCCTGAAAAGAAAGTAGAAATACAATGATAATGAGACTGATTCACTAGGAGTATGGAGACTGAAGAGCAAGTGGTGGATAATCTTGAATAGTCAGAGGAGTTTGGGTTATGCAAAGTTTGACTTATTTTGTACCTGTGAATCTCCATGATATTAATGCTGTATCTACTGACCTATCTGTGGTATACATATGAATACTTCTCCTTCCAACATTCTTTCTCTGGTCAAAAAGTTGGCTACTCAATAATATTCACCAAATGAACTGGTATGCTCATGGCTCTCTTCAAAATCATTGTCATTTATTAATACACTGGTTCAATATTAAAGCTACAGTGGAATGTTAGCTTGGAATGATGATGTTTGGATTGTTAAAAATTATCACATGACCATTCTCCACACCTACATCTTGTCTGCTAGCCAGGCTTTTACTTAGACAGTAATATAGAACATGAACTGGCTTCTTACTGTGGGCACAGGCTTCTTCATTTTCCAGTAGAGTTGTTTATGAAGTAGTTAAAAACTGGAGAATAATCAAGAATGAAATTCTACTTTCCTTATAAGGTCAGTTTCAGAAATTTTCAGAAAAGAATGAAAAAAATCATAAACATATACACACAAAACTCTCTCTTACCCTAATAGACTAAACTCAATATTCTATACATGCAATGCCCATAGTGAATTGTACTTTTTGATTAAGGGTAACAGATTACATGGAGAGGAGCTTTAAGTTATGAATTCAAACATCATTTCCTACCTGTCTTTCATTGAAGATTTTTCTTTGATGGTTTCTTCTTTCATACTTTTTCCTCAATAAATATGTTAAATGATAAAGTTACTTTAAAAATATTTTACCTAATCTCAGGAAAAGAACCACACTCAGAAGCCCTCCATATCCATGAGGACAACCATGTCAATGGAGATAGTTTGGGGCTTACTAAGCAAGAATGTCCTTTCTCGAAAATATGGGAGAATATGGATGGCTTCTGTTCCCAGACAGTGTTCTACTCCACACCCGATACCTAACTCCCAGTGCAATGATAAATGCACCTCATGGATTTTACACAGACTTCACATTGTAATTTCATAAACTAGCTTTCAAACTATTTGAATTCAAGGAGTTTTTCATCATTTTGTTTTAATGCACAGAACTGAAAAAAAATGATCAAATTTTTATATGGCAGCTGATGTATAAAACTACATTAAAGCTTCACTCTTCATTACAAGTGACATTATAAAAGCTTCGTTTTTAAAGCTCTTGTGTTTTAACACTAAAAATGTTATGATTAAATTATGGATAAATATTATTCTTGCCACAAAAAAATGTCAAAGAACTTTGAAAAATAAACATTTCACCAAAGGAAGATGATGTCATTATCATAAGAAAGAAACCATCCCTGTGCAAAAGAGTGAAAATTAAGAGCATGTCAGGGACAACATGAAGTGACCTTCATAAAGCAGGATTTGACTTACCACCATTTTTTTTTTAATTTTTTTTCAACGTTTATTTATTTTTGGGACAGAGAGAGACAGAGCATGAACGGGGGAGGGGCTGAGAGAGAGGGAGACACAGAATCGGAAACAGGCTCCAGGCTCTGAGCCATCAGCCCAGAGCCCGACGCGGGGCTTGAACTCACGGGCCGCGAGATCGTGACCTGGCTGAAGTCAGACGCTTAACCGACTGCGCCACCCAGGCGCCCCATTGACTTACCACCTTAAAGTACTTTCAAAATATGATCATCTACATTTATCACTGCTCCAGTATAAACCATCATTCCCTCTAGTGTGGATTATTGCACAGTCTCTTAACTATTCTACAGAGAGCTGTCAGAGTGATCTCTACACATGTCAGATTTCCTAATTAAAATCCCCTTAATACTTCCCACTGAACTTAGAATAACGTCCACACCCCGTATGTTGTAGTTTAGCCCTCGGTGTTCTAGTCTGCCTTTTCAAACCCATCTTTAACCACTCATCCTCTTGGTTTACTGTACTTGGGCCACATTAGTCTTCTTTTTGTTCTCCTATTTGTCTAGGCTCATCTCACCTCCCTTCCCTTCACCAGGGCCTTTTGGCTCCAGATCTCATTATCCAGGTATTAATTCATATGTTATGAATTAATGCAATGCAAAAGGCTAGCCTGGCACTCTCTAGCACATTATCTTGTTTTATTTCTTCCAAAGCATTGGGCATTATCAGGTAACTCCAGGTTTGTATACTTACTTCTCCCTCTACATTAGAATTAAGTTCCATGAACTTGAGATCTTGTCTTCTGTTACAACCAGAGCCTAAAACCATGCATGAAACATTGTAGGAGGTAAATAACTATTAGTTGAATGAATCAAAGAATATTCTTCAGTGTTTAGTAGAGAGCAACCATAACTTCTGAGCAAGGGACTAATAATAAATTGTTCATCCATACATAGCACTTGTGTAAAAATATGTTAGATTTAATGGAGATTCAAAATATGATGGCTAGCAGAAATCCACGGTGAATTACATTGTTGAACTGAATTTAAATGAAGACAGACCATTCAGAGAATGTATAGTGTCAGGGAGCCAAATATGCAAGAGTCTAACAGTATTACCAGAATTTCAACTCTCAGGAAACGGATAAGCAGGATTATAACTGCTAAAGAAAAACTATAAAAAATATTTTCTGTATGGAAATAGAGCAAATAAGAAGAAAACTGAATGCATTTTTAAACATTCAATTTCATTCATGTAAAAATCTCATTTTTAATTCATTAAAAATAAAGGAGACCTAAGTGGAAAGG
Source organism: Leopardus geoffroyi (assembly GCF_018350155.1). Taxonomy (NCBI): domain Eukaryota; kingdom Metazoa; phylum Chordata; class Mammalia; order Carnivora; family Felidae; genus Leopardus; species Leopardus geoffroyi. The sequence continues at coordinate 50,405,378 of NC_059337.1, forward strand.
AAAAATCAAGCCCAGATATGTACACTGAGGAATTGATATTATACAGGTAATTGAGAAATCTTCATGGGATAATGAATTTTCCTTAAGATCAAGCTTTGTATTGAGTTAAGGCTAGGTCACTTTACCTCTTCCTCCCTCTGTTCCCTTAGCTTTTCAACCATTTATTTTTAAAAGGTAATATAGAAAAGGCAGTATACATTGAATGGTCAGAGGACATGAGTACAGGGATTTTTGGTAGTTGGGACAAGAGAAAACATTAAAAAGTCACCTCAATACAGATGGAAGCTTCTAGGATAGAAGTAGATGGGGAAAAAGGAGAGAGGCAAGAAGGTAGTGAGAAGTGATGGGCTGCAGGATAAAAGTAAAAAGCATAAGCCTTTGAAAGAAAGGAGTGATTTGCTCAATGAGTTGTCAACATGCACTGGGTAACAGTAGGAAACGTATTCCTTATATATTCGGGCTTCGTAGAGAACAGAGTCATGATGTGTAGGTTATCATGACAAGTATATCACATGGTCATTAGTGACAAGGGGGAGAATGTGAAGACTCTGATCAGAACTTTTCAAAAAGCAATTGTCCCTACAAGTCCCCAAACCTCAAGTTCTTTCTCATTTGCCACATATTAAGTATCACTCAGTACTTTATACAAGAGATTTAAAAAATGTGTAAGTACCTGGAGCTCCAATTTTAATGATGATGAATGTTAAGATGGTAGAACATTTAGAAAAATAGCTGTGGGGCATATGGTGTAGTCAAGTAATTGAGACTATTAGATTTGAGTTGCACGGTTTCTATTTTGAAAGTGGATAAAAAAATAAAGAGCAGTGCCTGTTTTCTCCTTTCATCTGAAATTAATGAGAGAAAGAAAGAGAAGCAAATTTGATCTTAGATAAAACTAGAAGATATCTGTAATCCAGACCACAATACATGAGAAAGTGCTGCCAAATGCAGTGAAGGTCAAATAAGGTACAGGAAGAAGCTGAGAGAGCAGTCCCATAGCTACAGCTCTCAGATGAAACTAACATAACACACTGGGCAAAATTAGACTTCCCACTACAAATAATGAAACCAACGATATTTTGTAATCATGAAAAAGATATGCCTTAGATGCTTTAGGGTAGTCAAGTAAATCAAGGAAGAACAAATAAAAAGAGGAATTATCCAGATGTAATAATGAGGAATAAAATGTTGGTGAACAGGGCTGCATTGTGAGTAGTCTGGCAGCTGTTATTCTCAGTTGGTGGGAGAGAGGTAAAAGCTAAAAGAACTCATGTTATGTATACACAATTCCGTGTCACCAGGTACTTCTCTAAATCATGTGGAATTCATTTCTTTCCTGGGATACTTCTCTACTGGTTATATGAGTCAAGAAAAAATTCATCTCTTTTTAAAAATACCTGAATAACAAGAACAGCAGTAGAAAACAGAAGATTGACACAAAGATACCGGAAAAATGATGAAGAGGAACAGGAAAACAAAATCTCAGGGAAGAATGCTACCAAGACATAGAAGATTTCCCTTGAAGAAATTAAAACTGGAGACAAGCACACTATTCTGCATGTAAGAAATAATTTAAGAAATGTAATAAAACAATTGCCTCTCTAAAATGAGACTTCACAGGAAACATACACAAGCTCAGAGAATATACACTTAGATAGCATCTAGCAATAAACCATTAGAAAGAAAAAACATTATAGAAATGAACTAGAACAAAAGGAGAACAGACACTGCTGAAAATAGACAAGGAAGATAAGATTGAGTATGAGCAAATTATGGTGGAAATAAATTCGGCATAAAAATGTATAAAAAGATAGAGGGCACAATAAGAAGAGATCCCATTCATGCATGTTCAATGCTCCAAAAGGATTAAATAGTAACACAATTACACATTTTAAGATAAATTGAATATTCCAGAAATAAGTCAAGTTTTAAAACATGTTAAAAGTAAGTTATGTTCCAAATTTTAAAAAATTCAGAAGGATAGATGTCAAGGTATATTTTATTAAAATTACTGAACTTTCATGATAAAGAATACTAGGAGTAATTAGGCAAGGATACTACATTACTGATAAAGGGGGGAAAGGAGTTATCCTTAGATTCCTTCACAGCAACATTCAGAACATGGAATTGTTTATAAGTTTAAGAGAATAAAATATGACCCAAATATGTTTTATTACCCAGATATTGGGTACTGTGAGATGGTTAATTTAATCTCCATACCATCTTATGTTTAGTATGTATTCTAGAACTGTAAATCAGGGAGGTAAAAGCTCTGTCTCCCAGATTCAGAGCAGAAATGACCATTAAATTAGGACCCATCAATCACAGGCACTCAGGTGAGATTTGGAAGGCAGAAGTGCTATAGGGTTCATTCTCTGCTTCTTTTTATCAAACATGGTAACAGGTTTTTCTGTGCAATATTCCATTTTTTTCCTATTTAAAAAAATTTTTTAATGTTCATTTATTTTTGAAAGAGACAAAGTGTAACAGGTTTTTCTGTGCAATATTCCATTTTCTTCCTATTTTTAAATTTTTTTAATGTTTATTTATTTTTGAGAGAAAGAGACAAAGTGTAAGTAGGAAAGGAGCAGAGAGAGAGGGAGACAGAATTGGAAGCAGGCTCCAGGCTCTGAGCTGTCAGCACAGAGCCTGACATGGGGCTTGAACTCACAAGCGGTGAGATTATGACCTGAGTGAAGTCGGATGCTTACCCAACTGAGCCACCCAGGCACCCCAACAATATTCCATTTTTATTTCTCCAGTTTTCCAGGTTCAAAAGGAGGTGTGATGATATGAGCAGCAGTGGAACCTTCTTAATTCTGGCTTCCTAAACCCTCAGTGACAACTATACATTTAAGGATTGAATTCAGCATTTGCAGCAGTTGCCTCAGGGGTGATAACTCTGCTGTTGGATAAAGTATGAATTGTTCTGCAAGACATTTCTGAAGGACACTTACAATACACACAGGTTTTGTTTTTTTTTTCCAAGCACTGAGCTCTGATTAATTAAACAGTTAAATTATTGTTCAATTATAAAGACACTAAGTATTTTTTTTAAGTATTGAGAATTCAGAGAATACAGTTAAACCATGAACTCTTCATGGAAATAGTAGTAAAGGATGCATTTTAACTAACCAAGAGGTAAATGGAGAAACTATGACAAAAGGAATAGGAAGGAACATTGAGTCATTTATATAAAGGCAACAACAATAGGTATACACATTAAAATTGCAAAAAGGAATGTAAACAGAAGCCCTGATGAAGCAAAATGGGTATAACTGACACAAGTTGCAAGGGGAAGGGAAACAGAAGGTGACAAGAAGTTTAGTTAGGAACTCATTGTGTTTATAATCATGGGCAAGGCTAGCATTTAAAGCTAAGTGTAAGTTCAGAAGTATATTTAAAACAAATGAATAATATATTTGGGAGGTGGAGAAAAGAAAATTGAAAAATTAAAGTAGTGTGGTCTAAACCAATTCTATCATTGCTTATCATGAGAAATACATATAATAATGTCTCAAAAACCAGAGGACCTATTACAGATTAAAAAAAATAAACATGAGAAACAACAAGTGTTAGCAAGGATGTGGAGAAAAAGGAACCCTTGGGCACTGCTGGCAGGAAAGTAAAATGGTATTGCTATTGTGGAAAACAGTATGGAGTTTCCCAAAAAAATTAAAAATGGAAATATCATATGATCCAATAATTCCACTATTGGGTATCTAACCCAGAGAAAATGAAAACACTAACTTGAAAAGATATATGCATCCCTACATTTACTGCAGCATTGTTTGCAATAGCCAAGATACAGAACAAACAGAACCAACCTAAGTATCAACAGATCAATGGATAAGAAAATGTGGTGTAGATATACAATGGAATATTCCACAGCCATAAAAAGGATGAGATCGTACCAGTTGAGACAGCATGGATGAATCAGAGGGTATTACGCTAAGTAAAACAAGTCAGACTGAGAGAAAAAAAAACCCTACAATATGATTCCACTCATAAATGGAATCTAAACAACTAATTAACAAACAAAAAGCAGATTCAGAATTATAAATACTGAGAACAAACTGATAGTTACCAGAGGAGAGGGCAGTGGCAGATTAGGGCAAAATCAGTGAAGGGGAAAGGGAAATACAGGCCTCCAGTTATAGAATGAGTCAGTAATGGGAATAAAAAGCAAAGGAATATAAAGAATATAGTCAATGATATTCTAATAGTGATAATGTAAAGCTATACTTGTGGTGAACATACCAGAATGGATATACTTGTCAAATCACCAAGTTACATATTTGAAACTAAAGTAACACTGTGTACTAACTATAACCCCCCAAAATAAAAGGGATTACTAAAAAAGATTTAAACTGACTGCCAGTAGAAATAAGTCATAGGTTACAAAGAGAGAAAACAAAATGATAAAAGATAAAAACTACTAAGCCAGTTATACCAATAAATGTAAATGGTTTCAATATTGTAACATTAAGTCAAAAAGCAGAATTAATCTCTATTGTATGCAGAAAGATACACCTAAAATAAAATTGCTAAACGGTATACATAAAAAAAGTTTTTGCAGCATTGTTAGTAATAAAACAAGACTGGAAACAACTTAAATGTCCCTCATGTATATTACATATTGTAGAATGGAATACTACATAGCTTCTAGAAAATATAAGGCATCTCTCTATCCATTAGTATAAAGAACCTCTATCATACGGGAAGTTAAAAAACAAAGCATGTACGATAACTTATATGGTATGCTACCTTATTTTTATACACATAATGACATACATAAAAATGCTTGTAGTGCATAGACTATCACAAGAGGTAAATGCAAATAAATGAGTAACAGTGGTTGTATGTAAGGAAAAGAAAAAGGTGGCCCGAATTAGGGATTTAAGAGATTTACTTGTTGCTATGTACTTTTGATGCCATTTCAATTTCTGTGTTTGTGAACTAGATATTTTTAAGTAAACTTTTTTTTTAAAAGCAAAAGCTTTCAAGTTGGTAGGTTTTGAATTGGAGTCTTGTCTCGGGCACTTACTCGTACAGCAGTTTATCACCGCAAGGGAGATATCTTAGTAAGCTTGGGCTGCTACAACAATATAACACACCCTGGGTGGTTTATAAACAACCGAAATTTATTTCAAACAGTTCTGGAGGTTGGTGAGCCCAAGATCAAAGCACCAGCAGATTTTGAGTTCATAAACAGCTATGTTTTTGCTGTAACAAAAAAAAAAAGAGGGTTCTCTTTGGAGTCTCTTTTATAAGGGCACTGATCTTATTCATAAGGGCTCTGCCCTCATAATCGAATCCCCTCCCTAAATCTCCACTTCCAAACACCCTCAGAATGGGGGTGAGGTTTCAACATATGGATTTTGGAGGTAGGGGGGAACACAAACATTCAGTCTATAGCAGAGCACAATAGTATTAACACATGAAGTTGGTTAACCTCAGTATTTGTGTCTATATATATAAACATATATTCATAAATACAGTTGTTTTGACAACTTCAGGGACCAGAATACTAGACACTTTAGCCTTATTGATCTTACACATTACCCCTATAAGGAGGTAAGGCCTTGCTACACTGCATATTTTCACAGAACTTTGTAGAATCAGTTCTGCCCCCTAAAGCCTTCTTACAAATGCAAAAACATTAACAATAACAACAGTGACCAAAACACATTTTATCTGGAGCATTACATCACATTTATGTTTCTCAAAGTATCAAAATCAATTCTATCTTTGTAGTAGAATCTTTTTCCCAAATAGAAGGGTTTTTTTGTGCTTTGTGTTTTGTTTTTGTTTAAACTGAAATGGGTATATAGTAGCATCAAAGAATAAACATAATGTAACAAGGCAGCTACGGGGACACTTAAAACTCAATCTTCCTGTGGTCTTATAAACTTTGCTGCAACTAATATTGACTCATGACAAAGAAAGCCCTTGAGTTAAATAATGCAATTTTCTCTTAATTATCTTGCTTCTATTTGCTCAAAATATCTAGAATATTGCTTCAATTGTCTTCTTCTTTCTGCCTCCGTTGACACACTTCCACACCCTAAGATACTCTTAAAAATATCCTAGTAACTTCTGTTCAAGCAGTCACTACTTATGGAGCTCATTTTCCTAATACTTATAAAAGATTCAGCAGGCAACTGGTGCTATGAAGGCACTGTTTTTCGTGAAATTGCTATTAAAATAAATTGAGTTTTTAAAAATGGTAACATCCAAAGAGCTCACTTTATAAAAAAAGAAATTCTAAATAGAATATGAACAGGCAAACTGAACTCCCACATCTTCCAACTCATTTCTCCCCTGTGTGCTGAGGGAATGTTTATTTTCTGGGTGAGGAGAAGAGAAAATTTCCTGAGTCACTTTTTTACATTGTACCCTGATTCCAGACACTGACCTGTAGGCCAAAGAAAATAAGCTTTTCATATGGAAAAAAGAGACGACCAGTCATCATACTAACCAGTGGGATGTCCCTGATATTTTACATATATATTTTTGGTATAAACATCTCTAACTTTTCTAGTAATGATTGACTTTTTTTGGAATATCGTTTAGCCACAACAAACTTACAGATCAACCACAGTCCTGATCTTTAATGTAGTTTTATCAAAATAGTATATTATGTAAATATATCCCTTGTTGCTAGACAATTTGGAAACTGTAACAATGGCAGGGTAAACTTTCATTGCTTCCTGATAAAAACTCCTATGTGGAAAAGGGAGTAATATTTAATTATTAGTGATTTCCCCTATTTGGGATACTCAATCTTAAATTTCTAGTATGTGTAACTACATAAAGAGGGCATCTAATAAATAGGGATAATGTATACATACCTATCTAGCAATGAGGCTCAAGTGAGATCATGTACATAAAGTCCTTAGCAGAGTGACTGACACATAATAGATGTGTAAAAGAATATGAACAATATTATATACATATAATTGCCACAGCAAGGCAGTAGTACAATTAACAACATAAACTATGGAGTCAGGTGAACTGATTCGTTTACAGTTGCACTGTAAGAAGTAAATAAACAAGTTCATGAAAATTGGCAGATTCCACTCATATAATGAATTCAAAATGAATGTATTTCGTCTCGTCATCATAAAATTATTTTATCTAATTCTATTAAAACTGCATAGTTTTTGACAATGATTAATAAAATACCTTCTTATACAATTATGATTTTTCTGTTTCCAGTACATGAATGAGAAAAGAGCTTAAGTATTTTACTTTTATATGCATCACAACTGGAAAATTACTTAAATTTGGGGTTTATCCAAGAGAAGTTCAGTTTATGCTTTTTTATGTTACTGGAATTAACATCAATTGTAATGACTTCCTACTTGGTTTAAACAATGTAAGAACATCAAACAGTGGTTTACTGAGTCCTACTATGCACCAGGCAGAATGCCTACATCCTGGGGAGCTAGTGGAAGATAAAAACACGTCGTCTGCATTCTTGTGGCCCTCTCTCTGTAGTGGAGAGAGATTTATCAAATCATTATACTGATAAAGGGACAATTATCGCTGGCTGGATGATGTAAGACCTATGTGGTGGCATCGGAAATTATTATTGAAGAAAATCTTTTCACAGTGGCCAGAAAGTCTTCCTTGAGGACATGCAGAGATTTGAGGGATGAATAGGAATTAACTGTGCAAAGAGACAGTCAGACTCTGCTAAGCAGAGGGGGCATCAGATACAAAGAACCAGTGGTAGAGGGAGCTAGACACATTTTAGAAACTGAAGATTCAGCGTGACTGGAAAGCTACGTGTAAGGCCAGTTTATAGACAGTTTTGATCTTTAAGAGCAATGGAAAGTCAGTAAGGAATTTTAAACAGTAGGATGACAGGTTCCCAACTGTATTTGGAAACAGTTCACTCAAGCCATCATAAGGGAAACATCTGAGTGTGGAGCAAGAATGGATGCAGGGAAGACACACAGAGAACACTGAGAATAGTCTAGGTCAGAGTAAGACAGTGGTGATGGAGAGAAAGAGATTTAGAAGATCATTAGAATTTTGCCTTAACGTGAAAACTATTCTCAGAAACAGATATGTATCATTTTATATATTTACTTTAAATGTATAAATACCACACCAGCTAAGTATTTTGTGTGTGCTACAGATTACAATAGTTTAGTGATTAAGGGCAATGTGCATGCGATATTTTTTCAGTCAAAGACACACTCTTTTTTTCTCAACTACCTGATATTTTCTCCAAAAATTAGTAAGTTGTTCTTACATTGAGATGGTATTGATCCATTCTTAACAGTAATTCATAACAAAAATTTTCCCCACAGTGGGTATGGATTTATTCTCAGTTACAATGTAAAAATCCTAACATAAATTATTCACTTTGAGAAAAAGTTACATTGTATGATATGAAGTTAAGAGATAAATTTGTTTTGAGAATCTAAAATACAGTGTATAATTGAGGAGAGAATATTTTAGTATTGCTCTACTTGACTGATTCCACACAATTATTCTGTGGCTTAAGACGTAATTTTTCAAGCATCAAGTGTATGTCGGAATTTATTTTACTTTCTCCATCTATTTCCAGTGAAAGAAATTTAAGCCACAGAGCAAATGCATACTGAATCAAATACAGAAATGTTTAAAAATGCAACAAAGAGGGGCACCTGGGTGGCTTAGTTGGTTAAATGTCTGACTTTGTCTCAGGTCATGGTCTCACTGGTCAAGAGTTTGAGTCCCGCATCGGACTCTGCTGACAGCTCAGAGGCTGCAGCCTGCTTTGGATTCTGTGTCTCCCTTTCTCTTTTCCCTCCCCCTGTTTGTGCTTTGTCTCTATCTCACTCAAAATTAAATAAACATTAAAAAAAATTAAAATTCAACATACGAAATCACCTTGCCTTGCTTTCTTGTTCACTTTCTTATTAGCATCTTTTACTTAAGAAACAAGACAAAAAAAAAAAAAAAAGAAAGACAACTAAGTCAGACATCAATACTTTGTTAATGCAACGTGATGGAAATGCATAGTCTGTATTTCAGACTATAATGCTGAAAAAATATCATACAGTTTAAGAGAATTTTTATACTCTTTGAAAGCTATGAACCTACTTGCAATTTCTTTCCCAAAACTGAGTAAATACCCCTTCCTCAACTAAATTCAATTTATTTAAAAAACAGCTAATGTGCCTGGTCCTCTGTAATAACTTCCATGTCTTGCTCTAACAAATTCAATTCCACTCTTTGTATCCCTGCTCAATCTGGGATTTACTTGTACTTTAGTACCTATCACTGTCTGTAGTGATGGGTCCCAGAGAAAAAGACTGAAATGCGTTTAATCTATGTCTAGTGCCTATGACAAAACTAGCATGTTTTATGTGCTCAACAAATAAATACTCATTGCATGAATGACTGAATTTCAAGTTCATTACTCATGTTCTCCAGAATTTCATTTTGATAACTCAATCCCTCCATTTCAAAAATGCTCTCTGTAAATGCATTTATTTTTAGCACATATTTTGATCCTCAATAACCTTATCATTTAATATGGAAATTATGTAGGTGAGTAAAATAATAATACTCATTTCCTCAGGAAAAACATGATTTAAGAATCATTAAGTATTAAAGAAAAGTTTTTAAAAATTATCTTTTGTTTTGTAAAAACAGTTTGCTATCCCCTAGTTATACAAATAGTCAATAGCATAGTCAGTACTGGATCCATTTTGCCTAAATTCAGAAGGTATTCTCTCTAGCTCCCTATAATACTGAATGTTAGTGTTTTCCAGATTTGTATCATCTATACACAATCAGTACCACTTTTTAATATTTTTCTTTAAATCAAAATTAATTTGTGGGTTTTTTTATGTTTTATTTTTTATATTTGAGAGAGAGACAGAGAGCGCGTAGGGGAGGGGCAGAGAGACAGAGACAGAATCTGAAGCAGGGTCCAGGCTCTGAGCTGTCCCCACAGAGCCCAACGCGAGGCTTGAACTCACAAACCGTGAGATCATGACCTGAGCCAAAGTTGGACACTTAACCGACTGAGGCACCCAGGAGCCCCACACTTAATTTGGTTTAAATGTATTTATAAAATAGTATTTATATTGATAGAATAAATGGAAAACCACTATTTTTCTACTATGTATTCATATGTGATATTCTTTGCCATACCTGTTTTGTTCCTTTATTCCACAATCTTTGCCTACTTCTGGATAAAATATTTTTTATTCTGCTATTTCATTTTTCTCCACTAGTTTATTTGTGTTATCTGCTATTTTAGTGGTTATTCTAGATCTTAAAATTTTACCTTTGTTTATTAAGGTCAACTTCCAATTAGTAATTCTGTATCTTGAACAATGAATGAAACACAATATTTTAAGCCTATTACACAATATATATGGCATTTGTTATATGTGTTATGGACCACACAATGTATTTTATTTACCTCTTACATCTATGCACATATTTTCTCTTCCTGGTGTTCTTTAGTCTTTCCTAAGTTGCCATGCTTCTATTTGGAATCATCTTCTTTCCTTCCTTCTAAAGAAGTTCTTCAGAGTTTGTATTTCTTGAAATAAAAGTATGCTGCTGAATTCTTTTAGTTTTTGTTAAATGATATTTTCCATGGTTATACATTTATACAGAAGAGAATTCTAGGTTGACATTTAAAACAACTTAAACACTTAAAGATGCCGTTTTATTTTCTTCTAATGTCCATGGTCTCTGTTGAAAAGTCAGGTGAAATCTTATTTCTTCTCTTTTTCAGATAATGTTATCAAACTATTTTAAACATTATACTTTTCTTTAGTATTGAACAATTTGACTAAAATGTACCTTGGTTAGACTTTCTATTTAACCTGCCTTGGTGCTTTTGGATTTTGTGATTTGACGCCATTTATCATTTTTGGAAATGTGGGTTTTTTTTTTCTTTTTAAATACTGATTTTCCACTGTGGAACATCTCTCTCCTGGGATTCTAATTGCAAATATGCTTGAACTTGTCACTTATATTTTTCTTATGGTTTTATTTTTTTTCTCAAAGTTTCATTTAAACCTTTTCAATCTGCTTATCTTTGAATACATATATAATACTATCTTCTCCATGTCCTTCCATTTCTGAAACGCATCGAATGATTTAATATATTATGCTGTGTATCTCTAAAATGTCAACTTGTTTCATTTTTACAAATTTTAATTCTCTAGTGAAAGTCACCATCTAGTCACATCTTTAGTGTACGTGTTCTTCTATTCTTCAATATATAAAAAATAATTATTTTAAAGTCTGTTTACTCAATCTAATATTGGATTATTTATTGATCTACTTATTTTTTGTTTCTTGTTACTGGTCACATTTTCCTGCCTATTCACATGTCTAATGGTTTTTTATTATATGTGTATATTACATATAAAGGAAGCATACTCTGGTTAGTGTGTGTGTGTGTGTTGTCCTGTTTTACTTTTCTTCTGTAAGGGAGATAAGGTTGGGGGAGTGGTTAATCACTTCCATTCAATGATACATTGAAATAGGTAGTTGGCTAAGTTGGTATTTTAGTAAAAATTTGTTTATTTCTGATTCTTCCTTCTTTTTAAGGCATGTCCCAGGCTACTGTCCAAGAGACTAGCACGTCTCTACAACCTCATCTCTAAAAGATTAAGGATGATTCAGTCAGCCTTTGTAGGTTTTGAGTTTTGCTGTTTGGCCTTCCACTCCATGCTACCTCCAAATTTTGAAAATGTCTTAAGAAGACAAACTATACGTTTGAGGAAGACCTATTCCTCAAATGGAACTTTGTTTCCTCAATTTTGTGCAACTATGGGAAAATGCCATACATCCCTGTGAAGCTTCCTAAGCTTCAGCATGACCTCAAATTCAGCCAACAGGCCATAGGAAAACAGGTAGAATTTAAAGATTCCCAGACTTTCTAAAATGTTCAAGTTCTGCACAGATTTGTTAATTTCACTTTCCTCTTTGTGTGAAGTTGGCCAAATCCTTAACCCATACTGAGAACTGTTAATTATTTCCATGGAAGAAAACAACAGGTGTTCAACTTTGCACATTAGAAAGACCTCAGCCTCACGGATTTTTTGTCCACCTAATTCTCTTTGTTTCCACAGATCTCTCTTTTTAGTAACTACTTATTAAACACAGGTTATTTAAATCTCTCTAGAGTTATTCTCCTCTGTATCTATGGATACCCTTCGTTTTGGAATTTGGGGACACCTCAAATCCAGCAACTTCTAACCTATTTCTGAGTTGCTTTAGATGTTTATCAAGGCTATTCTGACAATGGGGAGAAAGGAGTCCCTATATCCCTAAAGGGGGTTTCTAAATCCCGCTTAAAACAAAACAGATTTTCTTTGCTAAGTGGTTTTATTTTTTTTCAATTTAGATCCAAAATGAGCCACTTAATACAGTATTCTATACCTTGAAAACCATGCCTGATGACAAAGTCATTAGTACACCATAACTCACAATTAATATAATTTTACTTCTTAAAGGAACAAAGCTAGGGTAGAATTTAACATGAAAGATGGAGCATTTTAAAAAATGGCCAAAAAAAGACAAAATATATTTAATACTACTTACATACAATGAATGAAACAAGATTTATCTTTTTTTTTGGAACATTTGCATGTTAGCATTTTATTGTTAAGTATATTAATATTACCAATTCTTTTTTGTTTTCTTTCAACTTTTTATTTAAATTCTAGGTAGGGAACATATAGTGTAATATTAGTTTCAGAAGTAGAATTTCATGATTCATCAATACGTGTAACACCAAGCGCTCATCACAAGTGCCCTCCATAATACTTATCACCCATTTAGCCCATCCACCACCCACCTGCCTCCATCAACCCTCAGTTTGTTCTTTCTAGTGAAAAGTCTCTTATGCTTTGCCTCCATTTCCCCTCCTTCTCCCAAGTTCATCAGTTTTGTTTCTTAAGTTACACATGAGTGAAATCATATGGTATTTCTTTCTGTATTTGTTCAGCTTAACATAATAAACTCTAGCTCCAACCATGTCACTACAAATATCAAGATTTCATTCTTTTTGCTGAGTAATATTTCTAATTTCCATTATATATATACACATTTTATATATATATATAATGTATGTATATGTATCCAAATATATATGTATATGTTTCATATATATATGTATATATATACACATATATATATGAATGACTCCATTGCACACACATACCACTACACAACCACTACTTCTTTATTCATTCATCAGTCGATGGACATTTGGGATCTTCCCATAATTTAGCTATTGTTGACAATGCTGCTATGAAAATTGGGGTACTTGTGCCCCTTTTAATAACTATTTTTGTATCCTTTGGGTAAATAGCTAGCAATGCAATTGGTGGGTTATAGGGTGGTTATATTTTTAACTTTTTGAGGAAGCTCCATCCTGTTTTCCAGAGTGAGAGCACCAGTTTGCATTCCCACCAAGAGTGCAAGAGAGTTCCCCTTCTCCACATCCTTGCCAACATCTGTTGTTTCCTCTGTTGTTGATTTTAGCCATTCTTACAGATGTTAGGTGGTATTTCACTGTGGTTTTGATTTCTATTTCCCTGATGATGAGTGATGTTGAGCATCTTTTCATGTGCCTATAAGCCATCTGAATGTCTTCTATGGAAAAATGTTTATTCATGTCTTCTGCCCATTTCTTAACTGGATTACTTGGGGTTTTTTTGAGTATTGAGTTTGATAAGTTCTTTATAGATTTTGGATACTAACCCTTTATCTGATAAGTCACCTGCAAAGATTTTATCCTATTCGGTAGGCTGCCTTTTAGTTTTGTTGATTGTTTCCTTCACTGTGAAGAAGCTTTTTAGCTTGATGAGGTCCCAAAAGTTCATGTTTGCTTTTGTTTCCCTTGCCTCTAGCTACTTGTCTAGCAAGAAGTTGCTGCAGCTGAGGTCAATGAGATTGCTGCCTGTATTCTCCTTTAGTTTGTTGTTTTTTTTGTTTTTTTTTTTAAATTTTTTTTTTCAACGTTTATTTATTTTTGGGACAGAGAGAGACAGAGCATGAATGGGGGAGGGGCAGAGAGAGAGGGAGACACAGAATCGGAAACAGGCTCCAGGCTCTGAGCCATCAGCCCAGAGCCCGACGCGGGGCTCGAACTCACGGGCCACGAGATCGTGACCTGGCTGAAGTCGGACGCTTAACCGACTGCGCCACCCAGGCGCCCCTTGTTGTTTTTTTTTTTATTGTTTCCTATCTCATAATTAGGTCTCTCATCCATTTTGAACTTATATTTGTGTATGGTATTAGAAAGTGGTCCAATTTTCCCAACAACATTTGTTGAAGACATGGTCTCTTTTATTGGATATTCTTTTCTGCTTTGTCAAAAATTAGTTGACCATATGTGGTGCCTGGGTGGCTCAGTTGGTTAAGTGTCCAACTTCAGCTCAGGTCATGATCTCACAGTTTCTGAATTCAAGCTCCACATTGAGCTCTGTGCTGACAGCTAGGAGCCTGAAGCCTGCTTCAGATTCTGTCTCCCTCTCTGTGTCCTCCCCTGCTTGCTGTCTCTCTCTCTCAAAAATAAATAAAGATTAATTTTTTTTAATTAGTTGACCATATAAATGTAGATCCATTTATGGGCTTACTATTCTCTTTCACTGATCTATGTGTCTGTTTTTGTGCAAGTACCATACCATCTGGATGATTGCAGCTTTGTAATATGCTTTAAAGTATGAAATTGTTATGCCTCCAGCTTTGTTTTTCTTTTTCAAAATTGCTTTGGCTATTTGGGGTCTTTTGTGGTTCTATAGAAATTTTAGGATTGTAGAATTTGAAAAATGATAATGGTATTTTGATAAGAATTGCATTAAATGTGTAGATTGCTTTGGGTAGTGTAGACATTTCAACAATATTTTATTTCTTTTATTAACATGGAGTATCATGTTCATTGATTTGCAAATATTAAACCACTCTTGCAGCCCAGGAAAAAATTGCTATATACTCCCCTCTTATGACTGCCTTTGCTGCATTCCAGAGGTTTGGAACCATCATGTTTTCATTTTCATTTGTTTCCATGTATTTTTTTTAAATTTCTTAACTTCCTGGTTAACCCATTCATTCTTTAGTAGAATGTTCTTTAATCTCCATGTATTTGAGGGCTTTCCAAAATTTTTCTTATGACTTCAAGTCTCATAGCATTGTGGTTGGAAAATACGCATGGTGTGATCTCAATCTTTCTCTACTTACTGAGGCCTGATTTGTTACTCAGTGCATTATCTATTCCAGACAATGTCCCATGTGCACATGAAAAGAATGTGTATTCTGCTGTTTTAGGCTGAAATGTTATGAATTTATAGTTGATTCCATCTGGTCCAGTGAGTCATTCAAAGCCATTGTTTCCTTGTTAATTTTCTTAGATGATTTGTCCATTGTTGTAAGTGGTGTGTTAAAGTCCTTGAGTACTATTTGTTGTATTGTCATCAATGAGTTCCTTTCTGTTTGTTATTGTTTTATATATTTGGGTTCCTTTAATTTGGGGGCATAAGTATTAAAAACTTTTAGAATATTCTTGCTGGTTATACCCTTTTATTATGATATAATGCCCTTCTTCATCTCTTGTTACAGTCATTGGTTTTAAAATCTAGTTTATCTGATGTAAGTATGGCTCCTCTGGTTTTTTGATGTCCAATAGCATGATAAACAGTCCTTCATCCCCTGACGTTTAATCTGCAGGTGTCTTTAGGTCTAAAATGAGTCTCTTATAGGTAGCATATAGATGGTTATTGTTTTTTGTTTTTGTTTCTTACCCATTCCAACACCCTATGTCTTTTGATTGGAGCATTTAGGCCATTTACATTCAGAGTGATTATTGACAGATATGAATTTGGTGCCATTGTATTACCTGTAGAGTCATTGTTTCTGGAGATTTTCTTTGTTCCTTTCTAGTCTTTGTTGCTTTTGGTTTTTCCTTCCCACTCAGAATTCCCTTTAGTATTTCCCACAGGCTGGTTTAATGGTCACAAACTCCTTTAATTTTTGTTTGGGAAATTCTCTCTCTCCTTCTATTCTGAATGATAGCCTTGCTGGATAAAGTATTCCCGGTTGCCTATTTTTCCCTTTCAGCATGCTGAATGTATCATGCCACTACCTTTTGACCTGTCAAGTTTCTGTAGGGACATCTGCTGCTAACCTTATTTGTCTTCCCTTGTAGGTTAGGGATTTCTTTTCCATGCCACTTTCATGATTCTTTCCTTATCTCTGTATTTTGCAAATTTTACTATGATATGTCTTGGTGCTGGCTTGCTTTTGTTGATTTTGATAGAAGTTCTGTGTGCCTCTTGGAATTGGAGGTCTGTTTCCTTCCCTAGATTAGGGAAGTTTTCAGCTATAATTTGCTCAAATAAACCTTCAGCCCTTTTCTCTCGCTCTTCTTCTTCTGGTCCTCCTATGATAATGAATATTACATTTTATGAAGTCACTGAATTCCCTAAGTCTACATTCAAGTTCCAATATTTTTCTTTCTTTCTTCTGTTCAGCTTTATTATTTTCCATAATTTTGTCTTCTGTATCATTTATTTATTAATCTGCTTCTCCCATCTTTTTGGTCAATACATCCAGTTTCACATACCAATTATAGCATTCTTTTAAATTTCAGATTGACTAGTTTGGGGGTCTAGTAGCTCTGTGGTAAGGGGCTCCCTGGTTTCTTCTATGCTTTTCTCTAGCCCAGCTAATATCCTTATGTTTATTGTTTTAAATTCTAGTTTAGGCATATTACTCAAATCTGTTTTGATTAGATCCCTGACCATGACCTGTTCTTGTCCTTTATTGGGGGATGAATTCCTCTGTCTTGGCATTTTGTCTAAATTTCTGTCTTTTCTGTGTTAGGAAAGCCTATTATGTTTCTTGCTTCTGAAAATAATGGCTTAAGAAGAGGTCATATACTGTCCAGTGCCTGGCGCTTCACCAAGTGTTTCTGGTGTATGCTGTGTACACTCTGTGCTATGTTTTTATTGTCCTTCCCTTAGGTCAGTCCTCTGCAGAATTTCTCCTTGCCTGCAGTGGGGAGTGTTTGGACCTTGGTGAGAATGTGATGAGTTTTAACTAGGTCTGCTCTGGTCTTCCCACTAAAAGAGGCTTGATGTTATTTCCACTAGAGCTCAAGCTTTGCAGCACTCTATGGTCAATAAACTTGGCACCTGTGAAGGTTTTGTGCTGATCTTCTGGGGGAGACACACACTATTCTTGTTTTAAAGCACCTGCAGAGCATGGGAGGTTGGGGACTGGTGTAAGCAGTTTAGGCCACCAATGCTGATGCTGTGCTGCTTACTAGAGTTAGTTTATGCTGAAGGATGGGGGAGGGAAATAGCACCAGACATCTCCCTTGTACCCCA
Organism: Leopardus geoffroyi; assembly: GCF_018350155.1. Taxonomy (NCBI): domain Eukaryota; kingdom Metazoa; phylum Chordata; class Mammalia; order Carnivora; family Felidae; genus Leopardus; species Leopardus geoffroyi. The sequence continues at coordinate 50,422,744 of NC_059337.1, forward strand.
GCAAGAGGAGTTCACAGCCACTGCTTTCCAGAAAGCCCTTACAGAAAGCAAAGCATCTCCCCACATGTGTCGCAGGCATCCCTCAGATCTCTGCCTTCACTCTGTCTGGGCCTGGACCATTTACTCACCTGACAACACAATGCACCTGTATTTTATCTCAGGCAAACATGATGAGTTTTAAAACTCTAAACTTTAGGGAGCTGGCATGGTACAGACCCACATTGGTCCTCTGATGGAGAGTCTTGCTGTGCGGGGCTGATGCAGGTTTGACCTAGAAGGGCAGTTGCACCAACACACAGGAGCTTGGGAGTTTTGAGTAAAACAAAGCCAAAAGCTAATATCCAGGTTAGCCTCCATCACCAGGTGCCTCTGCACCTATGATGATGGGTTGGGGAGCATAATGGCACCTGCTGGCTCTTTTGTCCCTGAAGAGGCCATGCCACCTCTCTCAGATGAGTGCCACGAACAGGGAACCGCCTCTTCCAATGCATCCCGGGGGATCCTCAGATCATGCCATCTGCTCCCAGGCTTCTGCCCTCTTTCTCCACAGGAGCACTGCAGCACCCACCAGTCTCAACACCAGCTGTGGCACTGACCTCCAAAACTCTAGTCTTTGAGCTCTGATGGTTCTAAGAACTCACAATAATCAGCCCCTCCCATTTTCCCATTCAATTGCTTTAGGAAAGTGTTTTCCTTGTGCATTCCCCTGTGCAATTCACTCTCTCTCACTCTCTCTCTCTTTCCTCACACACCTCCCATGATTAGGACTCTCTCTCTTCCACAGCACTCATGATCCTTTTCTCCCCAAATAACATCTCTGCACTGCCTCCTTCCATGACGTGGGCTCTTCTTTCCCTCTAGTTGTACAATTTGTTCTGTCAGTCCTCATATTGATTTCTTGGGTGTTCAGAATGATTTGATATTTATCTAGCTGTGTTTGAGGGACAAGGCAAGCCTAGGGTCTTCCTAATATGCCATTTTAGCTCTCCTTATTGATGATAATAACTTATTTTCTTGGTAATGAAGTAACAGCTAGTATGCTTTATTAACTCAAGAAGAGGATAAATATACAGTAATTGTTTGGATAATCTTTGTCATATAATCAACTCTATAATATAAAATTTTAAAATATGAATCTATTCTGACTATAAAAATGCTTCTACAGGTCTGAACTTTGCAAGGTAAAAAGGAAATATTTTCAGAGGAAGACCACATTTGTACACCTTCACAGGGTCATGAGATATGTAAGTGGTCTTTAAGCTTTCTCAAAAGAGAAACCACTTCTGCTTTTGCTGCCTCTATGATGTCAAGAGGCCTAAAAAATAGAAGTGTAAGACTCTCTAAAGTGAATTCTAGCCAGGATCTCTGATGAACAAAACACTCAGTAACTCCAGGGGAATGGATGGGGTGGGCAACATTATTTCCAAGGTTTAATAATTTACAATGTCTGAGTTTATACCTAAGATGTTTAAATAAAAACTTATTTCTGAGTTAATTTATCAGGAAACATAATTATAGAAGAGAGTACATACTGGAGTAAAATGGGAAAATACAGTTCTGCTTGTTTTGTCCTGCTTTGCGTCTAAATTCATTTATGGCCTTTCTTCAGCCTCTTAGTGAGGACAGACTGGTGACTCATGCTGTAACTTAAATGTAGCTTTATCTGTATTTATTTGATTACTATATCTATGTTTCTATTAATAGAAGTAGCAGCATATAGTCCTTTCCTAGAGTATGGGAAGGTGCCTTAGCCCATTTGTGTATTATGAAACCCTGAATTGGAAAGAGTCTGTTCACATATTAAAGAGGAACCCAATAGACTGATGTAGTCATTATCCCATTCTATACATACAGTACCTCTAATAACTATTACCATCACTTTCATTTTTTATTACTATTGGTGTCAGTGCTAGTAGCTGCAGTGTTTTATAGAACAATAACTTCATAAAATTGATTCCCTTTAACTGTGTTAACCTTTAGACACATGAGTGGTATGATTCTAAAAATATGTGTCCACATTGCTAGATATAGATGATTTTTTAGATCATCCTTCAGAATACCTTTGAAACATTTTAGGTTTTCAGATTTCTAGGCTATAACCAGAGAGAAAAGTATTCATTTGGGAGGTTAGAGTTAGGCAATCTAATCATATTCAACCTGCCAGTTTAAAGATAGTTTCGTAATATCAATCTCAATGCTACTGGTCTTCACTTGATAAAGAATATTAACCTCTCATCACCTTAACTTGATGACTTTGTATTGGCAGCATTTATGCTTCTTTTATAGCACTTTCAGACATCTCCTATAAACTATTCTTTTTTCTTTTTTTTTGCTCCAAAGAGCAAGGTAGAAATCATGACTGCATGGTGAATCAAAAATGTAATTTTAGATTTGATATCTTAGCCCTCAAATATTAAACCCATATCATATTTGTGCTTTTAAGGTACTACTTGAATATTAAATATTAAATCTGTTTAAATTAAATCTATTATTCAATGTTAAACTTTTATGAAAGACAGCGCTATAGGCTTAATTTTTTTATTCTATCTGGTATTACTATGGATATGAATATTATAATTTTCATTTTCTCCCTAAAACTTTTGAAGAGCTTAAGTCTTTCAATAGCTGTACCAATTGCATTTTTGATACACAATATTTATAGAAACATTATTATAAAGGCTAAATAGGGTTTATAGGAGATAATAAAAAAGGTAATAGGTTATAGAGCTAAGGTATGCCAGATTCAACACTTAAAAAGATTGAGGCAGAAAGCCAGAACAGACAACCCAAGTGGAATGGCATATAATTTCTTCAATGAAAGATAATAATCCTACTACCTTGACTGGAATTAGTTCTTATCTTCCAGAAGCCACTGTTTCACTGTGTGATTTAGAAATACTACTAAAAGTGGGGAATACTTTCTAATAAAACATTGGAAAAAGCCATCATAAAATTTATTGGAGGGGGAAAAAATCTACCACTTTGAAGATTGTGGCTGAAAAAGAGTATTGGACTGCCTATCCTTTCAGATTCTTTTTAGGATGATCCAGGGTTGATCTATGATAGGATTCATCTTTAATACTATAAGGTTGAAATGAAGAAGGTTATTATACAAATTTAAGTCAAGAATGAACATCTACACTGAATCTAAAGGGAAGATTGTCTAAGGCGTAGGAAAAGAGAAACTCTACATGGCAGACACATTGTGTTAGGCACAAAAAAAAAATGTTCTGTAGTAATGCTTCTCAAACTATGATAAGGGCAAGATTTCTTTTTTAAAGTTTTCTATCCATTGTAGACCACCATGAGGCCTGCCTTCTCATAAGTACTATGCAGTTCACACCAGATGATTCCTACCCCTGTTTAATCAAATGAGTCCACTGATGATGATGGATACTCTCAGCCTATGTACATCTTCTTGTGGAATACTAAGAGTTCATGGGCCACCACAGTGTTTTGGGGAACAAGCTGCCTATTTTCCTTTGACCTAATCTCTGTTCAACTCTATCCTCATTTCTTCACAAGAGGAAAGAATCTTACTCTAATTGATTAAGTTCCAGATGTCGGGTTGGCTACATTTATAACAGCCTAGGATCATTTCACATTAAAATACGGCTGCCATTTAGTGGTTATATATTCAGGTAATCATCTTATTCCCCTTCCCTTCTCCATCTGCCTCTGCCCTCTGCTCACCCCGAAATTTCTACTTCATGAAAACTGGTAGGTTGGTAAACTTAAGTCTTACCCAGGTGGTGCTATCACCCTCTCTTCACTTGAATACCCAACCTGTCTGCTGAGGCCAATAACAGAATTTTGATATTTTTATTCAGACTTTACAAAGAACATCAGATGCACTTAGGTCTCTGGCATAAGCTACATTCTGTGTATCAGATTTTCCAGAGAATCCTACATTAAGGTATCAAATATGAATCTAGACGTTAAGTACTTTTTTGTTTGTATTGGCAACTTAGAACTCCACACGTAAAAGGAAGCTGATGGAGAGATGGGATTTAGGAATTTCAAATATTTCAAATAGTTGGACAACCATAATATAGTCATTATGCCATCAAATCTAATTTTAGAGTAAAATAAAGGGAGAGTTTTGATAGCTTATTTGGTTAAGTAGCATTTGAGAGCACAGTGTCTCATTGAGAAAACTGGGCTCTAAGTTAAGCAAGTCATGACTACAGCTGCTAATAGATGCACAGGAAAAAGAACTGCTTTGATACCAGGAAAGACTCATCTCAAAACTACAGATCTTTGGTTTACTGTCTTTATCGGTACTAGCAGGGTAAGTAAGATGTAGCTGTTGATGTTGTATTAGCCACTATGGATTCTGTTTCTCTTGTGTTTGTGTTGAAACTTCCTCCCTCCTTTAGTCTGTTTTCTCATTCAGGGATGATCAATAGTTTGCTTTTTCATGGTAAGTTAGTTTCTTCTGCTAGAAAACAAGTTGTAGAAAGGAAATATTTCGGCTCAATTGAGATAATGAAAGTCAGCTAAGGCCTGGGGTATTGAGGAGGTAAGCAAAGATAAATGCACAGATAAGCCTGCTTCTCTCTACCACTAGACTTACAGTTGCAAAGTACAAGTAGAAGCATATGGGGTCAATAGGCTTGAGCTTGGCAAAATAATTTTTCAACATTTGGCAAATTTAGTCTCATGTGAGATTTCCTCTAAATGAATTTAAATTCAAAGTGTGAACCTTGGACAAGAAGCATCTTAGTGAAGAAGTGTTAGTGGTTTGATTTTTTTATGTGTCCTGTTGAGTCAATAGTGCTTTGGACAAGTGGGATGCTAGATGGACTGAATCTTGGATTAACTGAATGCTGCAGATGCTAAAGGAGCTAACCTATTCCCATGAACAAGGTCCTGGGCTATTGATCCTGAAATCAGGAATCAAGACTGTACTAAAGTATCTAAGAATCAGCACTGAATAACCAAACAGTGAAAAGTATGAAATAGAAAACCAAAGAATTTTGAATTCTAATAATGTGGAGAATTCCGTTTGTATAAGATGGTTTTGATTTAAATCTCTGATAGAATAATAAATGTATACTATTCAAATGTGGAATGTTTTTATATTGCTATATTTGGATTTGAGTTATTAGTCAGTCTTTATTATGTCATACTCTGGTTAATAACACAGATAACATAATTGGGAGTTATTGATATGAATGAACTGTTGGTCTACTAAACAGAATGGCCATGAAGTTAACTCAGTATAACCAATCACACTGGTTTATTAGGATATATTAAAGCCAGAGTATATAGTGGGAGAATAACCTCAAAAAATTAAAAGCTGGACACCCTAACTGTAAACTCAGACTTTCACCCACTGGATTAAAACAAAAAAAGAGTGGAAGAATGCAGGGAAAAGAGACCTTTTTCCTCCCTTTAGAGTATCAGGCTATTTCCTCTATTATAAACCATCTCTGAGCCCATGCACACTGTTCCACTTTGGTAGGAGTGGTTACTAATTCGATTAGACTGGTTAGAGTTTAAGACATTTATTTGGCCATGTGTACCAGTGGGCATAGTCAACATGTACAAAAAGCCAAGAATCATGTTCTAATAACTTCCCAAATCTCTCCATGTAGCTTGCTGGATTAATTCACCTAGGTCTAGCCTCCAGGAGCAAATGGCACAATTTCTTCTGTTTTTTTTCATTGGATTCCTTGAAGTCTGGCCTTAGCATAGGCCTAAAATTTCACATTTGGCCTTTAGAGGAAATATAATATATAGGTTAAAAGATAAGAGGTTGGAGTCAACCGTCCTGGATTCATATCCCCAACTCTGACACTACTTGGTAAGCTTGGCCAACTTAACTTCCCTGTGCCTCATTTTACACAACTGTCAAATGGGGATACTCATAGTACTTCTCTTGTTGGGTCATTGTGAAGTTGAAAAAAAATGATTTGATCTATATAAAGCTCTTAGGAAAGTCTTTCTATAAATGGTAATCATCACTGTTTTTATATAGCCTCATTTGGCATCAAGCCCAAAGCATTGTTCCCTAACTGAGCTTCTGACTAAAAGGTCTGCAAAATTTAATTCTTAATTGTTGTTTCAATATTGTAAATAGAGGAGGGAGCAAAGAGGGATGGTTGGCATCCTCAGATATCATTAAAATCTCACCTCTACCCCTCACTTGACAAAGATAATTAACCAGGCTTTAACAAAAGCTAATGATCTTATCTCTAGACATCAGCATTGTGCAATAGAAATACAAGGCAGTAGCTGTATTAATAAAGTAAAATTTTAGTTAACCCAATGTATTTAAAATATTTAACACATAATTAACATAGAAGTTAATAAGATATTTTGCATTTTTATACTTATTATTTGAAATTCAATCCATATTTTATATTTATAGCACATCTGTACTTGGACTAGGAACATTTCAAGTGCTTGATACTCATTTGTGGCTAGTGGCTACTGTATTTAACAAAAAGATCCAGGCCATCCACCTCATTTTATTCATTTCATGTTTTATAATCCATCTTTTGACTATTAATTCAGTATTCTGATGTGAGAAAGTTGATGACCTAAGTAGTTTAATTAAACCGATACTCCAATTTTCTAGAATAAGTCAGTTTCAAATAAGTTTATGTATAGTGATCCAGTTATCATAGAAAACAAGCTTCCCTAAATAAGCTCACCTTACTGTTACAAACTTACAAAGTGGCAAGAATAATTTTGCATAATTAATACCCCTCAGATTTACAACAGTATCTGACATCTAGCTCCACACAAATTCCTAAATGAACACTTGTTGGAATTAGGTATTAAAAGTAAATGTAATTTAAATTTCACCCTGAAGTCTAAGGAGATTTATCAACTTTGCATTCACTCAATAATTTAGTTGCACCACAGCAGGAAGTTTATCAGCTGTGAAGTGTATGATTATAGAAAATTACATTAAATCTTTAATTTGAGGAAATAGACTTATTTTACTTAAAATTCAAACCACCTTAAGGAAATCTATGTTAAGTCTATTACTACAAGTCACATATTGAAAAACGATGGGAAACCAAATTTCTAAGTCTTGGAAATAAATCTTTTAAGATAACTACATAATATAGGACCTAAATTGGAAATTCTTCTGAGATTGAATGTATAATTAATAATGCATAAATCATACTAGTTAATAATTTCTCTCATAAGTGATACTTATGAGTGTCTTCTTCATATATTTATCATGCTTTGCACAAATGTTTCTGTTTAGAGATAGCCTTTAGGAATAAAGGTTTATACTACTAACTTCATAACAAGATTCTAGCTCCAGTTTCTGCATAGCAAAGGAAACAATCAACAAAACTAGAAGGCAACCAAGGGAAAGGAGTAAGATATTTGCAAATTGAATATTGTATAAAGGGTTAGTATCCAAAATCTATGAAGAACTTATCAAACTCCTTGAGTGAGCACAGATTTCCAGGGTATTTGATTTTGACATTAGTGGCTGATACTCTTCTACACTTACGTTAATTGTTCTCTTCCTTTCTTCATTGATGGCCACATGGAATTTAAACCTGATTTTGCCCCTCCATCTGTCAATGCCATGTCCCTCAAATATACCTAGTTGGTCACAGGTCCTTTAAATTTTACCACCTAAATAAGTAGAAATCTATCCTTTTTTAATTCTCACTGCTACTTCTATTTTCAGATCCTCATTTATTGTCATCCTGTTTTTTACAACAGTATTCCAACTGGTTTCCCAATATTCATGCTTACAAGCTAACAATTCAATCTACTGTTATCAATTCTATTGAGTAAAATCCCACATGAGTGTTTAAAAGGTTTCTGTATAAACCCATGCTCCTTAGCATAATTACCCTTCACAATGTAGATCTTGCTTACATCCCACCCTTTGTGCATGTCCACATTAGCTTTATTATCTCCATATTGAAAGTCTTATAGTTTCCCAGATTTACTGTGTCAATTTATACCTATTTCTTTTAAAATTCCTGTGTTCTTGGCAGTGAAAACTTTCTGTGTGGAAATAACTATTCATTCCTCTAGACCCAGCTTAGAAGAAGACATCTTTAGTACTACTTTGTGGATATAGCCCTGTTCCCCTCTTTTCTTAGGTCCACTCTTTTATTAAAGCTCTTATTTTCATTACTTGCTTGGAAGTCCATCGCCCCTATTAATCTATTAGCTCCTTGAGACCCAGATCAAAAGTTAATTATGGAATTAATGTATGGTCCAGGCTTTGATTTAAGAATTTGAAACTAAGGTAGAAGCATACTTTATTTATACTGTTTTAAGAAGATGATTTGTTGGGTTGCCTGGGTGGCTCAGCTGGTTAAGCATCTGATTCCTGATTTTCACTCAGGTTCATGGGATTGATCCTCATGTCAGGTTCTGCATTGACAGCATGGAGCATGCTTGGGATTCTTTCTCTCTCTCCCTCTCTGTTCCTCCTCTGCCCACATTTGTATGTGTGCGTGCACTCTCTCTCAATATAAATAAACAAACTTCAAAAAATATGTTAATTTTTTGTAAGTACAAGTCACTTGTAATCCTAGTGTTTTAGTTTTATTCTTGATTTTATACATTACAGCATACGATTATATTACACCTGAGTCAAACAATTTGCTGAATTTTGATATGAATTAAAATAGCAAAGGTATGATTAAAAATTAAAAGCAAGATTTTCTATGTGTAATCCATACACAAATAAATGAGAGTTGACTATATAAATGAGCAAGCTCACTAGTAGGAACACCAATATTCCTGAAGAAGATGTAATTTGTATAAAAGAAAATTCTATTTTGTGTTGCTATCATTTACCTTCCTTTTATTTATTTTTTAAATATAATAACTCAAATATATAAAATAAGGTCACAGAAATAAGAACAATATTTCCTCATCCTGTATGTAACAGCCATATATGGAAAGGAAGAATAAAAGTGTCTATAGATTTAAATAACAAGGTTATATCTAGAAAATCCTAAGCAAGCTGCAGATACGCAAACTAGTGACTGGAAAATCTGCAGAATTCAGGATCAATATTTCAAAAATAAGTTTCATCTCTAATTTTGCAGAGAAACAAAAAATTTAAAGTAAAAATTTTTAAGTACAATTTACAACAGTATTCAAAAACATGGAACACTTATAATGAATCTAACACATACTTGGAAAAACTACACATTGCAAGCTACAGAAGCTAAAATAAATAAATGCACTGGGAAATCAGAGAAAACCTAAATGGAGAGATATTCATTGGCCTTTTAAGAGAAGTCTTATTATTGTTAAGAGAATCACCAACCAGCAACTGATCAAGCAATTTAATATGTTAACATGCATAATTGCAGAAGACTTTATTTTAGAACTTGCAGAGATTTACGTGGAAATTCAAAGGACCTAGAATAACTTTCAGGGCACCTGGGTGGCTCAGTTGGTTGAGTCTCCGACTTCCGCTTGGGTCATGATCCCACAGTTTGTGGGTTTGAGCCCCACATCAGGCTCTGGTGCTGACAGCTCAGTGCTTGCTTGGAATTCTCTCTCCCTCTCTCCCTGCCCCTACCCCACTCATGCTCATTCTCTCTCTCTCTCTCTCTCAAAATCAATAAACTTAAAAATATTAAAAAATAAAAAATACTACTCTGCAATAAACAGGAATTGCCACTGATGTAATCAACAACATTATGCTGAGCCAAAGAAGCCATAGTCAAAGAGTACTCACTGTATTACTCCATCTATATATAAAAAATATCAAGAACAGGTACAATTCATCCATAGTGATTGAAGGTTGCTCAGTGACTGCCCAAAACCTAGGGTTAGGGACAGATTATAAAGGGACAAGAGATAATGTTTTACAATGATGGAAATATCCTACATATTTTTTTCAGTTGGTTACACAAGTGTGTGCTTTTGACAAAATTCACTGAAGTGTACACTTAAATCATGTTTATTCTACTGTATATAATGTATATGCCCATCCTTGAGGTTTTCCTGAATTCACACTTTGTAAGTAGTCTCTTTTGTAAACAAACTTCTTTAAGTCTCCTCTTTGGCAAAGCCATCTGTTTCCTGCCCAGACACTGATTAAAATAGTGGCTTATACATTTAGGCTAACGTTCTTCAGGTATCCTCTCATGTTTTTTACAAAAAACCTAGGTCAGTTTACTAGTTAGCTATATTTGTGAAAAAACTGAGACTCCTGGGGCGCCTGGGTGGCGCAGTCGGTTAAGCGTCCGACTTCAGCCAGGTCATGATCTCGCGGTCCGTGAGTTCGAGCCCCGCGTCAGGCTCTGGGCTGATGGCTCAGAGCCTAGAGCCTGTTTCCGATTCTGTGTCTCCCTCTCTCTCTGCCCCTCCCCCGTTCATGCTCTGTCTCTCACAAAAATAAATAAACGTTGAAAAAAAAAAATTAAAAAAATAAAAAAATTAAAAAAACTGAGACTCCTGAAAAGAAGTATCTTTTTTTGTAATAAATAAAATAAAATAAAATATTGTTTGTGGAGTTCCCACTAGCCTGAGTCTTCCAAACATCATTAATAATGTCCAAAGAACTTAATGTACAGGATGCATATTATAACACATAAAATTCTATAACTTCTTCAAATGATATGTCTCTTTCTCAAAAAAATAAGACATTTTACCAAAAAATGCAATTTAAAAAACATTTACCCGTGTATTTAATCTAAAAACAGTCTCTCAGAACCATATCTTTCACTGTTGGTGGGAGTAAAAACTGGTTTAGCTACTCTGGAAAACACTGTGGAGGTTCCTCAAAAAAGGAGAAACAAAATTACCCTGCGATTCAGTAATTCATAGCATTACAAGGAATTTATTCAAAGGATACAGGAGTGTTGATTTGTAGGGGCACATGTACCCCTGTGTTTATAGTAGCACTATCAACAATAGCCAAATTACAGAAAGAATCCAAATGTCCATCAAATGATGGATAAAGAAGATGTGATATATACTTACAATGGAATACTACTCAGCGATGAAAAAGAATGAAATCTTGCCATTTGCAACAATGTGAATGGAACTGGAGGGTGTAATGCTAAGTGAATTAAGTCAGTCAGATATTGTATGATTTCACGCACGTGGAATTTGAGAAGCTTAACAGAAAACTGTAAGGAAAGGGAAGGGAAGGAAAATAAAGATACAAACAGAGAGGGAGGCAAACCATAAGACACTCTTAAATACAGAAACTGAAGGTTGATGGGAGTGGGGAAAATTAGTGATGGGCATTGAGGAAGGCACTTGTTGACATGAGCACTGGGCATTGTATGTAAGTGATGAATCACGGGAATATACTCCTGAGGCCAAGACTACACTGTATGTTAGCTAACTTGACAATAAGTAATAATAATAATGATAATAATTAATAATGAAGAACCATATATAACAACAATGGCATTTCTTGAGATCTCCCAAAATATATAGGTCATATTCTTTCATATATTTATACTCCCTGTATACTATTTATATATTAGGAGATCTTATCTTTTGCCAAATGTGAAACCTAAAATTAACAGTCACTTGTGTGGCTTAGAACTAAATGATTTGGTTTCCCTATTTTTCTTCTTTTAGCACCCTGTAGTTTTATGTCTGAGATTTCTATCACAAAAACTCTCTATTCTACTAACAGGTTGTATGTTTCTCAAATACAATTTCCTCAAGTGTAAATCTATTAAGTCACTATCTGACATGCATATTATGTTAGTGACAAGCTTTTCTTCTTTCTTTCTAAACAGATAGGTGAGAGCAAGGTCTTATCTGAAAGAAACAGGAATCCATTTTGATAGCGTTCAATTTTTAAACAGTATTTATGGAGCTCCTACTATATAACATGTACCGTGCTATGTGTAGGAGTATAGTTATTGACAAAAAAAAATCCCTTTTTTGCTGATATGAAGCTTACAACCTTTTGGGAGAGGAGATAGATATCAAACACATCACATAAAAGACATAAACTGTTCCTTGAAGGAAAAGCACTGCCACGATGAAAAAAAGAACAGGGTGACCTAATGAAAACTACAGAGCAGGGAAAGCTTCTTAGAAGAACAGTCCCATAAGCAGATATCTAATGTATGGACAGGAGTTGGTGAGGAGGAATAGAAGTATGTCAAAGACACTCCAGGTAATGAGAACAACAAGTTTAAAGCACTGACACTACAAAGTAGTGTCAAGGAAACAAAAAAGGTCAAACAAAAAAAATGGTGGGCAGTGGAGTTAAGGGAGAAAAAGGGAGTATGAGAGGCTGGAAGGGAGCCTGGGCCCTCTAGGTCATGTTCAGCATATTAAACTTTAATTCTAAGTACAATGGAGTGCTATTATTTGCAGAGAATAACCCTGGAAACACCAGAAGTCAACTGAGTAACTATCAAAATTGACAAGAAAGCTTAGTAAGTAAGGTGGCCAGTAACATGCAAAGTGCTAAAAAAAAAAAAAAAAAAAAAAATCAATAGTTTTTTCACAATAGAGAAAATCCTATACTTAGAAAGAGGATGGGTTCTGAAAAGTTGTTCATAATTCCATTAGCATAAATGCAAAATGACTAATAGAAATTTAAGCTTATGTCCCTTAGATGTATTTCCACCAAACAACTTGTGAATTAAGAATCAAAGCTGTTGGGGTGCCTGGGTGGCTCAGTCGGTTAAGCATCCGACTTCAGCTCAGGTCACGATCTCGCGGTCCGTGAGTTCGAGCCCTGCGTCGGGCTCTGGGCTGATGGCTCAGAGCCTGAAGCCTGCTTCAGATTCTGTGTCTCCCTCTCTCTGACCCTCCTCTGTTCATGCTCTGTCTCTCTCTGTCTCAAAAATAAACATTAAAAAAAAATTAAAAAAAAAAAAAGAAAATACGTATCATGATGAGCACTGAGTAGTGTACTGAATTGTGGAATCACTATATTGTACAGCAGAAACTAACAATGTATGCTAATTACACTGGAATTAAAAAAATTAATGAAAAAAAAAGCTATTTAAACAGATACAGTCTTCTAAACATTTTCCCAGGTTTTTTTTTTTTACAAGGATGATTTTCATCTATATTGAAAAAATTTTAAGCAAATGCCCATCCCCTTTGATGGTTTTTGCCAGGTTCTACTGTAATAGCTAGGTTACCTATAACAACTTCCTTGCTGCCTTTCATTTTGATGTTGTGCCTATCTGGATGGGCCTTTTGCCTACCCAACCTGTGGCCAAAGTTTGTTTCGTGAGCAGGAATCTACTATGCTTCACCTTCTTTTGAATCAATTTTTGATTAATGGATAACCAAATTGATATAAATGTTCCAGCAACACCTTTAGTATGTTTCCATTTCACTAATCACTTTTATTGATTCCTTTTTTTTTCATTTAAGGAACAGAATTTAGTGATTCATTACTTACATAAAACATTCAATGATCATCACAAGTGCCCTTCTTAATACCCATCATTCATTTAGCTCATCCTCTCACCCACCTTCTTCCATCAACTCTGTTTTCTATTGTTAAGTCCCTTATGGTTCATTTCCCTCATTTTTTGTCTTTCCATATGTACTTATTTTTTAAGCATATTTATTCTGAGAGAGACAGAGAGAACATGAGTGGGGGAAGGGCAGAGAGAGAGGAGAGACAGAATCCCAAGCAGGTTCCCCACTGTCAGCATGAAGCTTGACTCAGGGCTCAATCTCACAAGGCACAAGATCAAGACCTAGGCCAAAATCAAATGACTAAACCACCCAGGTGCCCCTGTTTTGTTTGTTAAATTCCACATGAGTGAAATCATATGATATTTGTCTTTCTCTGACTTATTACACTTACTATAATACACTCTAGCTCCATCCACATCATTGGCAAATGCCAAGATTTCATTCTTTTTATAGGTGAGTAATATTCCAGTGTACATATATACTACATCTTCTTTATCCATTCATTAGTTGGTGGACATTTGGGCTCTCTCCATTGTTTGGATCTTTTTAATAAATTTCCTTTTAAATAACTTTTTATTTTGTCCTACTCATTTAGAGAGAGACAGAGACAGTGCAAACTAGGGAGGGTCAGAGAGAAAGAGAGAGAGAGAGAGAGAGAGAGAGAGAGAGAGAATATCCCAGGCAGGCTGACAGAGTCAGTGTAGAGCCGGATATGGAGCTCTAACTCACAAAACCATGAGATCATGACCTGAGCTGAAATCAAGAGTCAGAAGCTTAACCAAATGAACCACTCAGATAGCCTGCCTATTGTTGATAATGCTGTTATAAACATGAGGGTGCATGTACCCCTTTCAGTGAGTATTTTTGTATTGCTTGGGTAAATACATAGTCGTGCAATTGCTGGATCATACGGGAGTTCTATTTTTAACTTTTTGAGTAACTTCCATACTGCTTTCCAGAGTGCACCAGTTTGCATTCCCACCAACAGTGTAGGACAGTTCCCCTTTCTCCATATACTCATCAACATCTGTTGTTCCCTGTGTTAGATTTGTCATTCTGATGGTTAGGTGGATCTCATTGTAGTTTTGAATTGTTTCCCTGATAATGAATGATACTGAGCCTCTTTTTATATTCCTGTTAGCTATCTAAATGTCTTCTTTGGAGAAGTGTCTATCCATGTCTTCTGCCCATTTCTTCACTGGATTATTTTTGGGGTAATCAATTTGATAAGTTCTTTATAGATTTTGGGTACTAACCCTTTATCAGACATGTCATTTGCAAGTATCTTCTCCCATTCTGTAGGCTTTTAGTTTTGTTCATTGTTTTCTTCACTGTGCACAAGCTTCTATCTTGATGAGGTCTCAGTTCACATTTGCTTTTGTTTCCCTTGCCTACACTGACGTGTCTAGTAATAAGTTATTACTGTTGAGATCAAAGAGGCTGCTGCCTATTTTCTCCTCCAGGTTTTGATGGGTTCCTGTGTCACATTTAGGTCATTCATCCATTTTGATTTTATTTTTGTGTATGGTGTGAAACAGTGGTTCCACTTTCATTCTTTCTGCATGTTGCTGTCCAGTTTTCAGCCCAGTCTCCAACATCATTTGTTCAAGAGACTGTCTTTTTTCCACTGGATATTCTTCTCTGCTTTGTTGAAGATGAGTTGGCCATATAGTTATAGGTCCATTTCTGGTTTTTCTATTCTGTTCCATTGATCTATGTGTCTATTTTTTGTGCCAGTACCATACTATCTTAATGAAATTACAATGTAATATAGCTTGAAGTCTGGAATCATGTTGCCTCCAGCTTTGCTTTTCTTTTTCAGGATTCCTTTCGCTATTCAGGGTCTCCTGTGGTTCCACACAAATTTTAGGATTGTTTGTTCTAGCTCTGTTTAAAATATTAGTGGTATTTTGAAAGGGATTGCATTAAGTGTGTAGATTGCTTTGGGTAGTATAGACATTTTAACAATGTTTATTCTTCAAATCCATGATCAATGTTGATTGCTTAGGCTCTTGCTGTGTCGCAAGATTTATTCATGTCCTTCAAATGTTTGGCTTGGCAATTTATTCCATATGCACATATTTTATTTATTTTCTCTTAAATTTCCAATTTAAACCTAGAACTATACTTTCTGAATTTCTTAAAGTTTTGGCACTCTCACTGTTGTTGAATTTAATAAACATGTTGAGGTTATAGTATTCAAGAACTACCTCAAAAATAGCTAAGCACAGAAAGCAAGCCATAGCCTAAGCTGCCCAAGAGCAAAATGTGAACAAAAATTCTATTTGATGTTAATGGGCAGTGACATACTTTTGCTGTACAGTATATGCAAAATGGAAGATGAAAACTCTTGAACAAAGAAGCATCTGTACTGTTTTATTAATTATATATTAATTGTATATGTTGTGTGTGTGTGTGTGTGTATATATATACACACATATATGTATACACGCACACATATATATACACATATACACACACACCCACACCCACACACAATGTTTGTTTGTGTATGAGCAGAGAATGTGTGCATACATGAGAGGGGAAGAGCGGAGGGGGAGAGAGAGTAGTGCAGGGGAGAGACAATCCCAAGCAGGCTCTGCGCTGTCAGCACAGAGCCCATGCAGGGGTGAGTCTTGAGTCATGAGATTTTCACCTGAGCCAAAATGAAGTCGGATGCTTAACCAACTGAGCCACCCAGGCACCCCTTGTTTTGTATTAATAAGATTTTTAACAAGAATGTGATTATGTTTAGTGTGTAATTTATAAATTATTTGCTCTTAAATGTGTAACAATAGGGGTGCCTGGGTGACTCAGTCGGTTGAGTGTCCGGCTTCATCTTGGGTCATGATCTCACGGTCTGTGAGTTTGAGGCCCACATCGGGCCCTCTGCTGACGGCTCAGAGCCTGGAGCCTGCTTTGGATTCTGTGTCCCTCTCTCACTCTGCTCCTCCCCTGCTCATGCTGTCTCTCTCTCTCTCTCTCTTTCTCTCTCTCTCTGTCTCTCAAGAATAAATAAAATTTAAAAAAAATTTTTTAAATGTGTAACAATTATATGCATATATTTAGAATATTTCTGGAGGCATGTACAAAAATAAACAGGCACTATGTGCCAGCTACTACTGTTGTTTATCCCACTTTTTCACTTAATTCTCACTGTATCAGGTGATTACCATCTTACAGATGAAGCAATTGAAGGGTAAACATTAAGTCCAAGGCCACACAGTGAATAAATGATAGACTGAAAACAGTAATAGATGTTCCAGAAGATGCAAAGTGCTCTAACAGTAAGGTTTAAAGATGGTTTAGACCCATTGGGAAAAAAAAAGAAAAACAAAAAAACCTAGAGATAGAGGGTGTTACTTTCCTATTGGCCGCTATAACAAACTACCACAAATGTAGTGGCTTAAAATGTGAAGCTTATTATCGTCACATTCTGGTAAGAAGTCCCAAAACAAAGGCATCAGCAGAGCTTTGTTCCTACTGGTGGCCTTAGGGGAGAATCCATTTCTTTGCCTTTTCCAGATTCTAGGGGCTAAAGTCGTCTGCATTCCTTAGCTTGTGGCCCCTTTTGTTGCATCAGTCAGACCTCTGCTGCTGTCCATCATCACATCTCTTTCTGTAACCCTTCTACTTCTCTTGTAAAAAAAAATATTAAAATTATGTAATTATGGATAACCCAGAATAATCTCCCCATTTAAGGATCATGTCTACAGTGTTCCTTTTGCCAAATGGAGTAATATATTCACAGATTTCAGGAATTAAGATGTGGAGGTTATTTGTAGGGCTGTTATTCTATCACAGAGAGAAAGAAAGAAGAAAATCCAAAAATGTGGCATAATTTTATGTTATCTAGAGATCTCTTCTCTCACCTGTTTAGGGAACATAGGTTGGAAAGTTGAAATCAAATTCAATGATGTGGATTGTTCAACGTATGCTTTCTTTAGATTTTCTCCTCATGCTTTATCTAGTTGGATTTGAAAAGGGATTATTTAGGCAATTATTTTATTTTATTTATTTTTTTATTTTTTTAATTTTTTTTTTTCAACGTTTATTTATTTTTGGGACAGAGAGAGACAGAGCATGAACGGGGGAGGGGCAGAGAGAGAGGGAGACACAGAATTGGAAACAGGCTCCAGGCTCTGAGCCATCAGCCCAGAGCCTGACGCGGGGCTCGAACTCACGGACCGCGAGATCGTGACCTGGCTGAAGTCGGACGCTTAACCGACTGCGCCACCCAGGCGCCCCTAGGCAATTATTTTAAACTCAGAGTAGAATTTAAAACACTGCTGTGTAAAAGATTAGAGAGTTAATGAATTAAGTGGAAACTGAAAAACCTATTAAACATAATGTAAACTTGTCTGATTTAGATGCAATGGAAAGACGTGGGGGAAGATTCCTGAGTCCACAGACCTCAAGAGACCTTTCTCACTAATAGCCAGGGAAACGTCAGCTTTGTGGAACTGGTCTAAAAGGTCAGAGGACATGATGAGAGAAATTGATATAAAATCAGGACTCTGGTTTTGACAAAAAGACCCTTCATAAGATAGTGAAGGTGGTAAAATATGACAAGATGTTTTAAAGGGAGAGAGGTTTTGAAATATCCTTACTAGGGTATCTTCTAGCATGGGGCCACAATAGTTCAAATATCTCTAATTGCAAAGGCTGGCCCAGGTGATCTGTCTTTTGGTTTGTTCATCCATTAGTTCATAATGGCAGATGCCAAGGGAGTTGGGTCCCTAAATTATTCAACTACAGGGGATAAGGCCTACAATGAACAAAACAGAAATGGATGCATGTCTACCTTTCTAACGAAATTATCAAGTATTATAGTTAAGCCCTTATCTGGGAGCACCTTAGTCCATAGGTTGTAATCATAGCAGATTACATGAGGGGGAAAAAAAATAAAACACATCTTTAGCAGTAGACATTTGTCATTCTCTCTCTCTCTCTCTTACACACACAGATTCACATGTAACACCATGACTATCAAATGTCATTTCCTAATAACTCGAGGGCAAGGCAGAATGGAAATGAGAATTTTAGATGACCAACATAAAATCTGTTTTTCAACAAAATCACAAATCCATCTATGGCATGGACATGGAGCTGCTTGGAAAAAACAATTTGCTTGCTAATTTACAAAAGGCCTACTGTATCTAGTATAAAACAAAACATAAAAATACCAAAACAAAGGAAAACTTTGAACTTCTAAAAATATTGAGGTGTTTATTCCCATTGTAAGAAAAATTGTGGCAGTGTTATTAATTCTCCCAGTTCTCTAAATATTAATAATCAAATCAGTCCACTGCAGTCTCTCTGGACAAAACCGATGGCCTCAAAAGGCCTTGTGCCACTGTCCAGCCAGGTGTGTGTGCCAGGTAGCAAATCATGGCTTTATGACCAAGGCTAGCTTACACCTCCATCCTGTGCCCAAATTGACCAGCTTATTTTTATTATTCAACTTATAGAATGATACTGAGATTAAATATAGACCAAACAACTACTTATAACAACACACTGAGGGTGGACCAGATGAGCTCTTTAATTGTGGGGTTGTCCTGTTACCCTCAATGGCTTTTCTTAGCCCATCTCAGACTGATGCATCATAGTCCAATCTAACTGTGCAGATGTGGGGAGTTTTCACATTGAAAAAGGGTTTCCACTGATGTGAACACTTAAATTCTTATAAAAATATAATTTTATCTTTAAAATCTATTAAAAAACTACCAGAGATATAACTAGTGAGGCATATTTGAAAACATGGAATTATTAATGACCAGCTTGTAATGAGCATTTTCTGTGAGCTATACATTGTATGAAATGTTTACCTATGTTGACTCATTTAGTAAAAGAGAATGAGATAAAAATGGGACTTATTCCCCGATACTGGTGAAAAATAGTTTTACAGAAATTAGGTAACTTGCTCATGGTTACACTGATAAGAAACTATTTAGCTAAAATTGAAACCTAGATATCAGAATTTTATACCAGATGTAAAGTTCAGGATTCTCACTGTTCAATCAAAAAATAAGATGAATGACTCTCTAGCTTTGTAAGTTAGTCTGGAAACACAAATAAGTGTAAGTCAATGATATCCAGGAGTGATCATCAGCTTATCACAGTTTTTAAGACCCAAGAAAGTGCCATAAATCTTTGCCACTTGATACACGGGAAAAAGAAGTTGTACTCACAGTTACGAGGGTTTTTCAACATCCTTTTTTCTTGGCATTTAACCTAAGTTTCTATAGTCTTGCTTTCCATCTAGCTAGCACTTCCATGGGGTTGAATCTCAAAGCTCTACCAGTGTTAAACTGTCACCTAAGGTCTAGCTCCTCACTCCTACTGGTCCACCCAATATTTCTGTTTAACCATCCATTTTATATTTTCTCCAAGCTGAAGATGCTTAAAGCTAAAGGTATCGATTACTCTGAGAAAGTAGTCTCTATGATATCTTTTTATCAATATTACAAAAGTCTTTTAATCGTCTGATATCTAGAATATATTATATATAACTCCTATCTGATTTTATATAAAAATATTTTTAACTTACTGTTCAGATGCCTCCTCTGGCTCCTGATTCCCTAAAACTGACGGGACAAATTATGCAAATGATTTAATAGCCAAAGCACGAGGAAGGTATACATGGCTCTTCTGCATCCAGTATCATTTGGATACTTTCTCCAGTGCACCACTGCCACAATGGTGAGTCAACATATTCTTTGGATATTTGGAGTTATAAAAGTAGGTTAGAAAACACAAACCAAAACCCCATGCTTCTTAGCTGATATTTAAGGTCCTTTTCAACCTAGCACTTTCCTATCTTCAAAATCCTTAATGTCCCATAAAAATCCCTTGTTAACCTTATTCATCTACCACACTCAATCACTAATTTCCACATCCAAGTCATTACCCATGCCCATATAGCTTTAAATAATAAGAAATCATTTATGTTTATTTTGGCTTCAAGACCACCTAGTTTTTCTTTCCTGCTTCCTATGGTTCCCCCTAACTCACACGGCTGTCTTATCCCATCAATGATCTTCTTACATGATCAATAAAACATGCACAAGGAGACAGATGGCCTCATGCTTCTGCATCCTCTAATTAAAATGACCCATTGAATAAACAGTGCCTTTGGACCTCCAGGGCACTCAGTAAATGCGTCGATTTCACTTTGAAATTTTACAGTTCTGCTCCTTTAGTTTTCCCTTCTCTATTCATATATATGAATGTATATATTCATATATGTTCATATATTCATAAATATTCATATATATTCATATATATTCATGTATATATTCATGTATACATGAATATATATATTCATTTATATTCATATATATGTGTGTGTGTGTTTACTGTGTTCATTCTGCCTGGACCAGTGGTTTCAATAGAATTTGGATACTAGAGAAACTTGGGAATTATTATATCAGAATATTTATTAGCTAGATAATTATACTGTAGGCAGCTCAATAGTGAGCGTGAAATAGCTGAAGTATAAGTAAGTCACACTTCCATTAGGGAGATGTCTAATGGTGAGTTGCAGGAAACGTCAAGTTTCTAAGCAGTAATAAATAAGACCTGTTTTCAACTTTGACTCCAAGAAGTTGGCCCTTCTGGCCAACATACTGAAATAAACCCTGCCCATGCCCCAGCTTGCAATAATAGAAGACGACGACTTATCTCAGTTGAGACAAATATCTAGCTAATAAAAGCAGACAATTACACTGCAAGACACAATGAAAGGTAAGTCTGTCAGTATTTGCTATGCCTTCACTCAAACATCAATTTTTTTTAATGAGACAGACCTGAATTCTATTTACTGTAACTTCCTCAAAGGAGTAAAAGAACAGATTTCTGTTCTACCCAAGTTTCTCCTCACTGTTGAAATAAAAAAAATGGGCTCCTAGGTCCCTCTCTTCCATGTTCCTTTGTCTTTCTGGAGATGGGTTCTACTTTGGTTTCTCAAGATATGTTTTCAAGAGGCAAATAATCAAGTCTAAAGAAATATGCCAAGTAGGAAACCGGTATAAACAATTACTTTTCCGAGCTTGATTCTAAGCATTTTCTAAGGCAGAAGCCCAGAAAAGTAGAGCTACAGAGATGAGGTATACTGCCTAATTTTTTTAATGTTTGTTTATTTTTGAGAGAGAGAGAGAGAGAGACAGAGACAGACAGACAGACACGGCATGAGCAGGAGAGGGCCAGAGAGATAGGGAGATAGAATCTGAAGCAGCATCCAAGCTCTGAGCTGTCAGCACAGAGCCCAATGCGGGGCTCAAACCCACAAACCTCAAGATCATGACCTGAGCCGAAGTTGGATGCTTAACTGACTGAGCCATCCAGGCACCCCTTATACTGCCTAATTTAAATCTTTAACCAAGAGCGTACTGTGAGCTACATGATGATAGGTGTGCTACTCATCCGAGAGAAACTCTCTCGTTGCCAACTGGGGCACTCAAGTCCCCCAGTTCCCGTCAGGTGCCCAACTAATCCTGGTGTGCTCAGGACTTGCCCAGGTTTAGCATGTGAAACCCCAGGTTTCCTGTGAAACCCCTCGGTCACAGGAAAGCCTACCACTGGCCACCAAGAGCAAAGTTTTATTTTCTATACTGTATCATAAAACAGTTACTTTTATGTGTGCTAAGTCCAAGAGCTGAGAGCTATGAGCTAATTATGATCATAATCTATATTTCAAATGAGACATTATGTTTCACAGGTTAAATGACTTGTCCAAGTTCACCCAGCTAATATATGATAGAGTTGACTTAAAACTTAGCCTTCTAATTCCAAATTATGTGTATTTGCCATTATAACACGTGATTTGTCTGTCTTCTTCAGAGATGATATAGAATATTCTGCTGCTTAGGTCCCACTGACCAAGTGGAAGAAGTGAAGATATCTCTGTCCTCACTTCGTGTTTTGTCTCTAGTTTGTGTCCTGTGAATTGTTTGTACCCAGTTGGCAAGGGAGCATTTCAAAACTATTTCCCAAAGAAACAGCTCAACTTCACATAGCTTTTTGTTTCTCCTTAAAAGTTAGTCATTCGGCACAATACAAATACTAATACACACACTCAGAGACACGCGCGCACACCCACGTACACACACACACACACACATACACACACACACCAGAATTCCTTTCCCCTGATGTTCAAGTTCTCACAACTGAATTTGAATTGACATGTCAGGTTCTTTGTTCCCTTATGATAAAGCTTCTCACAAGAACTGCACTGTCCTTCCTGAATTCTGTGGCCCATCAATTTCATGACTGCTAACCCAGCCATCCATAAAATAGGTCTTGATCTAAACTCCAATTGTAATACTGCCCAAGTACTCTCTTCAGATTCTGCATCAATCGGAGGCATATACACGGGAGAGAGTTTTCACAGACCTCAGGACACAGAACAAATCAGAGCCTCCACCCTGACCCAGATAGGAAACTGTTATGTGTTAATCCAAGGTTTTATTCACTAGATAGCTTTGGTACTTCCCACACTTGATAAAAATAAATTCATCTTATTGTTATGCTTTGGGAATTTTCTGAAACATCAGTTTTTGTAGTTGCCTCTATGACTCTGAAACCACCAAGTCAAGGATTGTTTCCTGAAGGGATCTTTGTATGTAAAGATTATGTGGCAGATGGTATCATCTTGCATGAAAAAAAATCGATTCAGATTGTTCCCAGCAGTGATGGCTTTTTACCAATCTCATGCTTTGGCCTTTCCTACCTGCGACCTTAGAAACTGAACATCAAGATAATGAGCGAGAGTTACAGTGATGTTTATCATGGTTGACAGAGTTATGCAGAAGTACTCAAAGCAAAAGAGATGTCTGCTATGCCTGAGTGCACTTGCTCATGGACACTAATGTCTTTCTAAAAATTAAGTTTCTCGTACTTTTGGCAGATGACTCTACTCTAGTTAATGAAAAGTACTATCTTTTGAAAATGAATTCACAGCTTCTTTCTTCTTATTGTCATGATCCAGTAGTTATTGTTCAACTGCTATGTTCCTCAGCACCTGAGTCATTTTCGCAAGATGCAGGTATTCAAAATTATAGACGTATCATTCAAAAGGTTAATATATTTAATATCTTTAGTCAGGCATTCAAAGTTTCAGCTTACTTGTCTAAATATACCTTCCATTTCTCCCCTAACATACTGACACATTATTCTCCAACATAGTTTCTTGCCTGTGACACTATTCAAGTTTTTATACTGCTTCCTGCTTTTACATAACAACGTATCAAAATTCTACCCAAACTTCAAATTTCAATTCAATGTCATCTCCTCCATAAAGTCTGCCTTGGTAATTCCAAATCAGAAATCTCTTCCTCTCTTAAGTTTCCACAGCACTCCATCCACTAGGAAGTAAATCACCCTGTACTGCAGCTGAGATAACTGGGTAAATAGCAGAAATAAGATTCTGATGCTTTCATAGCAGTTGACTTTTTTTAATTATTCCAAGTACAGAGGATGCCACATTATAAGTACAGGTAAATATATGAACTATCAGTCTATGTTCTTCAAATTATGAGTAACAGGTAATTTTGAAGAGCATTTCATTGTAGGTACATGTGGGTATGGTCGATCATAAAAAAATGGCCTCGGTTCTCATTCCTCCAATTAAGAGTCAGGGTCTATGTCCATGTTCCTTGAATATGGATTTATGAATTGTTTTGAACAATAAAATGTAGCTAAAATGATGGTTGTCAGTTATTGCCTTGGCTTCAAGTGGTCTTGTAAGCTTCTAGTTGTTTCCCTTAGAATCTTGTCTCTGCCTTATGAACAAACTTGGTCTGTTCAGCTAGACAATGAGTAGCACATAGTCCAATTCCCTCTATTGCCCAGAGAGTAGCCAAACACCCACAGACATGTGAGAAGTAGCCCCTATCCAGCTGACCATACATGTGTTAAGCGAAGACAGACAAGATCTGTGGATTCATTGTTTTAAGTCACTGAGTTTAGGATGGTTTGTTACACAGCAATATCTATCTGATACAGTGATCTCATTGGGATATAACATTAGTATGAAGATGTAATAGAATCTTCAGATTGGAAGAAGCTTTAAAGAATCACACATCTGATATGTAAATTTCCTTTGCAACATTTCAAACAAGTAATCACTCAAGCTATTTAAATAGCTCTAGAAATGGGGAATTTAGTTTTCACAAAGAAAGATCTTACTTTGCAAATTTCTCCTCATATTGAGCACAAGTCTGCCTACTGTATTTTGCCCCATGGAAAGCTCAGACAATTTAATACCCCTTCCACACCTACTTTCTTAAATATTTGACAGCCTGTAACATACTTTTACCTAAACCTTCTCTTTTCCAGATTCAGCAACCCCAAAATCTTTGGTGTTTTTTCCTATGGTACGATTCAGGACCCTTCTTCAATCTGCTTATTTGGTTTTGTTTGATCTTTCTCTTTTGTCTACATCTGTTAAATTATTGTTCCCTGACCCAAGTCCAGAGGTCCTGAGAGGTAGCAGGATTCTAAACACAGCAGAACTTCTGGTCCTACTCTCTTACCTCTGTAAGGCTGCTTTCCTTGTCAGACTATCACCAGAAACTTATGTGATTCATCACCAGATGCAATGAATATTGTGAATCTTTTTATGTGTTGACATTAAACATCATTTTCCTTTCTTCTACAGACTCTAAAACTTCCATTTATCCATAATTGTGTTAGGGTGGTTCAGAAACGTTCCAGTTTTTTTTTTCTTTCAGACACGTGGTGGAATTGCACCTCAACCTTCCCTTTAAACATGGTTATTTGCTCTTTCCATTGCAATATAAGCAGAAGGGAGGCAGGTCATATCTGTATGTTAAGTCTTAAGAGTTTGACCCCTGTTTGTCACATTCTCATTTCTCTGCAGTGCAACCATAAAAGCATGCATTGAAACAAACCTCTACCAGCCTAGTACATCCAGCAGCTATAAAGAGAAAAGTGTCTCCTCCTCCCCTGTATTTATAGGCATTGAAAATGTAGAATGGGTGAGAAATAAACCTTTATTTAATTAATACACAGAGATTTGGTAGATGTTACTATATCATAACCGAGCTTATCCTGGTTGGTACAGTACATATATTTCTGGTTAGATTCAGATGTTTGTGGTATACTAAGATCTTTTGGGTATTAATTGCATCATCTTAATACACTAGTTATTTTGCCCAGCCTTATGTTACCCTGAAAGCCTACAATGAGATCCTTTATATTTCTATCTTGTTTAATTAAAAGTAATCTGTCTACAGGCAATTCCTGAAGCACTCCATAAGAGCTTCCCTGGATACAAAATTATTTACAAATTATCATACTTTGGGTCTAATCGTTAAACCCATTATTAATTCATCTAGGTGGTATTAGTTTAGCGTATATTCAGAAAATCCTTAGCAAATGCCTTTCTAGGATCTAGGTAGAAATATATCTACAACACTTAGTTGATATACCTACTGAAAAGTCTTTTAATACCAATACATAATGACACATTGAATTGAGAACAAAATATGTTATTCCAAAGAACTAAACCAGAAACAAGCATAATTTATTTGCAAATTACATCAATTTGGCCAAATGGTGAGGCATCCAGGCTATGGAGCCAAGTAGATAGACACAGTTCAACCCTCAGCTCTAAAACTTAGTTACTGACGGACTTTCACCATATGTCAATGTCTCTAAGCCTCATCATTTACGATGCATGAAAAATGGAACAACTGTAACATTTAGTTTACAAGGTTGTGATAAGTATTACAGGAGGTAATGCACAAGAAACCTTAGATGCAGGCCTGTTATATTGTAACATTTCAAAAGGTATTATTTATTATGTTTTTATAATCATTATGAATTTAAGATAGTATCCTATTTTTTAAATAACATCGACAATGTTTCTTTTTACCTCTCTACTTTGTACTGTTTCTAAATGCTAAGGAAAACTATGATTTGCCTGAGAGGCTCAATCGGTTAAGCATCCGACTTCAACTCAGGTCATGATCTCAGCCAGGCTCTGTGTTGACAGCTTGGAAACTAGAGCCTGCTTCAGATTCTGTATCTCCCTGTCTCTCTGACCTTCCCCTGCTTGTGCCAGCACTCCCTCGCTCTCTCTCAAAAATAAACATTAAAAAAAAATAACTAAGGAGACTGAAAAACAGTAACTGAGCATTATGGCATGGTTCTGACAGCAAGCTATTATTTAATAAAGCGTTGTAGATTAAACAAACTTGTTATTTTTTCTTTGTAATTTTTTAATGTTTGTTTATTTTGGAGAGAGCGAGAGCGAGAGATACAGAGAGAGCGAGCAAGCGAGAGCACACAAGTTGGGGAGGGGGACAGAGAGAGAGAGAGATACAGTATCCAAAGCAGGCTCCAGGCTCCAAGCTGTCAGCACTGAGCCCGACACGGAGCTCAAACTCACGAACCATGAGATCATGACCTGAGTCATGATCATTTATCAAAAGTAAATGAATATATTCTTTATTGGGAAATACAATATATTCTTTATTGGGAAATACAATAATCAAACTCAGTGCTTCTCTTTTCCTAAGGTGCTTTATATATGTTAGATACACTCAATAGCCATATCAATTACATTTTGGAAAGAACCAGCAGGTTTAGGAACCATGATGTTCATTATAATTTTCATCTCATCTAGTAGGGTTATTTTCAATTTTTTTTTTTTTTTTTACTAAAAATGGTGATTTTCTAACACAAGGGATTATTCTCAATATAACAGATATTTTCCATAGTTACTGAACTGGCACTCTTTTAAGACTGACTACTTGAATATTATCTTTATAAAGGATCTCCGTGATTTTAATTTGCTACTCCTCAAACACATAAAATATCTGGAAGGCATTCAAGAATTAAAGTTGGTTCTGTATGGTGTATCCTTAAAAATTTATTGGTTTTCTAATAAACTTAAGCCAAGCCAGAGACTTTGAAGTCATAATTAAAGATTTGTTTTAAAGAACAGGAAATTAATAACATGTAAATGTTCAATAAGCAAATTGAACACAGAGAAGGCTTCAGAAAAATGTGCTTCTACAAAGCCTTCCCTTCCCCCCAACAAATTTGCTCTCCTCTAGTTTAACTAGGAATTTTATTTTTCTGAGACTGGACTGTCCTCAGTAGCTGCTACATTACATTGAAGGATCCTCACATGATGTTTAGAATCCAAAGAAAGTATGGCAAACAATGGCTTGAGACATGTTTTTTTTGAGGTGCAGCTCAGAATAGTGACAGAAATCTTTGATAAGAATCACGAAGATGAGAAGACAGAAGTAGCACCATATCTAAGCTTATGTTGGATGCCTTAATTGTTCCAGCTGAGCAAACATGTGGCCTCAGGAGCTGGGAGTAGAACACAACTTCTATCACTCAATTTGGGATTCCTTTAAAGTGCATCTCAAATACTATGACGTTCATGATCTCAGAAACTAAGGAAAGGCACAGATTCCTTGTTGGGTGTATTTTCAACTGGTGGGCACTTAAAGATAAAAGGAAAATCAGGCCATTTCTTTTTTTTTTTAATTTTTTTCAACGTTTATTTATTTTTGGGACAGAGAGAGACAGAGCATGAACGGGGGAGGGGCAGAGAGGGAGGGAGACCAGAACCGGAAACAGGCTCCAGGCTCTGAGCCATCAGCCCAGAGCCTGACGCGGGGCTCGAACTCACGGACCGCGAGATCGTGACCTGGCTGAAGTCGGACGCTTAACCGACTGCGCCACCCAGGCGCCCCAATCAGGCCATTTCTGAGAAGCCAACCAGGGCTGTGCACAACTACATAACGCTCCGGTGCAAAGAACTAGCTAAAGAAAAGTTGTCAGAGTTCATGGTGGCTGTGGTTTCCTTCTCTGAAATGAAGACATTATCTGTATCTTGGATTGATACACAAGAGGGGTCATATGTGTACTATAAATCTAAAACATACACCTATCTTTAAGAGTAAGAATAGCCTTGGGGCACCCGGGTGGCTCAGTTGATTAAGCATCGGAATTCAGCTCAGGTTCATCTCAGGATTCATGTGTCTGAGCTCCGTGTCGGGTTCTCTGCTGCCAGTGAGGAGTCTGCTTCAGGTCCTCTGTCTCCCTTTTTCTCTGCCCGTCCCCTGCTCATTCTCTCTCTCTCTCAAAAATAAATTAAAAGCATTAAAAATGTTTAAAGAATAAGGGGGACTTATACAATGAGTAAAATTTGTGGTTGTCCTTGTCTGCAACTGAGGATGATCCTGAGGTATTCTTTTATTATTGTTATTGTTATTATTCTTAAATATTAAATAGTGAAAGTAAAAATGGATTTGGAAAAATTTTTTTATGTAAAGCCATTTAAGCACATAAAAAGGCTTCTATGATGATACAAATCAGGTTTCATGTAGGTGTGTAAAGATGGAAGAATCTGTTCAACAATCTCATTGGGGATTGGGAGTAGGGGGTCTTACACAGTATCCCTGGATTGACTGTGTCTAATACTCAAATGTCCTTTCTGTTTTGCAGTCTATTACTAAGTAAGATAGAATGTTAAGGCACAAACTCAGGCCTGAATAGGAGATGATGAAAAAGCTGTCAATCTCTAACTCTGTCAACTATAAGCTATTAGTTGTTTGAGCTTAAGAGCTTCATTTTCTTAATCGTTTCATTGAGTACTACAAATTCTCTGCTACTGTGTAGGAAAACCAATATTCCTAAAGAAAATGACTGATTTAGATTGTAGATCCATAGATCCCATGTCCAGGTATGTGTTCCATGGTTCCCAAAGGGTCCTTGGTTGTGGTCCTGGGGTCTCATAGGTCTACACATTGAAAGAGTCAGCCTAGCACCTGGTTTCTGTGGCTGGTGTCAAAATGTACTCTATTGACCACATGATTTTCTAAATGGATAAAAGATCAACAGAAAAGATGCTTCCTGAGTAATTTACAGGAAGCATTCCTGGAAGCATGCAGCTGACCCTGAACTAGAGAACTTATTGCTGGTAGTAGGCCAAAATTAGATAAGGAATTTTTGGGGAGAGAAGCAGAGGGAGAAGATGGCATAGGAAGCCAATGCCAGCTTAGCAATCAATTCTTAACAGAAGAGTTTTCAAAAGTTGGTGGCCTTATTGCTGCCACCTTTCTCAATTAAGAGGTTCTTTATCTAGGCCAACCCTTTGTATTAAAGATATAAAGTGTTTGCAGGAGGACTGTAGGCAGAGTGCTGAGGTCTAGTGGGTCTGGTACCATCAAGGGTCTAAGAAAGGGCTGAGACTTGCCCTAGCCTCACAGTAGATTCTTTTCTGGCTGATATAACTATCCTGTGACTTGAGTGCATCTGACATCAGCTAAAAGATGCCAGGTTTTATTCAACCTTTAATGGATTAAGCAAGACAACTCCTTTTATTACTTTTATAAAGAGCAAGGTGAAAAGGGTCATTCAATTATTAATTACAAAAGGTGTCTTTCTTGAAGTAATAATGGAACTGATTAAAGGGAAATTTTAATACACTGTGAATTTATATCTAGGGTATTCTAAAGTGCTAGCGTTTTCAGATGGGAGAATAAAGAGGTAAATTTTATATCTAAGCATGAATAGAGTAATATTTTTATGGATTCATTCAACACAACCTTCACATGTTTCTCCCAAGTAGAGAAACAAGGATTCAAGATCAATAGCAAATTGGCCTCTGATCAATTGGGGTTAAATCTAGTGTGAGAAACGATCCTTGATTTTGTTTTGGCTGTAGGGATTTAGAAACACTGAGTTGGGGGGGGAGGGGTAGATCCAGCTATTTTTAATACTCCCACTACTTTTCATATATGTCTCATCATGAATCCATGATTGTTTTAGAATTTTTTTCCTAAAATGCAGCAGACCTGGAATCTTTTATGAAAGAATTCTAACGAACATATTGAAGAAACTGACAATCTAAAACAATATTAATTTATGAGTGAGGTCCTCATATGGGCAAGGCACTATCATAAGCTTTAGGGAGGAAAACCTAAGTGAAAAACACCAACTCTATGTCTTTAAAGAGTTTAAAATCAGATTGAAAGATACATGTTTTGTTAATTTATGAAATTAAATTCTTATGTACCATGGGAGTGACACAAATAGGAACAAAAAAGGGAGACTAAGAATTCCTTATTATAAAGAAATAGAAATCAAGAAGAAATAGAAATCAAGATATTCAAAGCCATGTAGAAAGATCCATACTCTACACTGCAAAAAAAAGGAGCCATTAAACATATTTAAGTAGAAAGGACTGTGCTTTAAGAAGATTAATCTTTAACAGTGTATAGATTGAACTTAATGTAGAGCAATTAATGAAGGAAGATCAGTTTGTATTCACCTAGGCAAAAGGTATTGAGGATCAAAACTAGATTAATGGCAATATGAATTTAAAAGTTGCAAAAATTATGAGCATGATGATTTGAATTGCTATTCAATAATGAATTAAGAATGCAGACCTGTCTGCATCTGATAGCTCTTATAACAATTAATATGCTCTAATCCAAATTTATTTTTACCTAAATCTATAGTGAACTCCTTCTGCACTGATGCCCTTGGAGGGAAAGGAACTCTTACATAAAAACAACTAACTGCAGAGTAAAAGAAAGACAAGGCTCCCATTTCCCTGCAAAGAGTAACCTGCCACTGTTATTGAACCAAACTTATGTGGAGCCTGTCATTTTCTTAATACTTTGCAAACATGGTTCAAAGCAGGCAAGAATATTTGTGTAGCATGAACCACTGACCCAAGGAAGGGATTATAGAAATAGAAACAAATTTTCTAGGTTTAGGAGAATTTGTGAGCCTTTCTTTGCAAAATAAGGAAGTTAACTGAGGAAATAAGGGCAAATCTCATTTATAGACTCGATGGGAAATAAATCAAACAAATTCTCAGCCACCCAAGAGGAGACTTCTCCTGTTAGAAAAGATGAATTAAGAGCCTCTAGAGACTAAGAACAACCTTAGCTTCCATCTTAAATAATTTTAGGCACTGACCAAACATGAAGGTCAAGACTAGGAGTGGGAAATAGTTCATGAGGACAGCATATGGCCTAACTTTAGGGAGAAATACAAAAGCAATGTCTGAAGTATGACAAATATCAAGAGTATGTTAAACCAACTGTATCCACATATTGTACAACCTAACTCATGTCAGATTTTTAACAACAAAAAATCACTATTTTAATCAAGGTAAGTTTAAAAGCAAAGAAATTATTCAGAACATTGGCTGATAACTGCTTGCGCATACTCACCACATTATTCATCCATGGCAATAATTGAACTACCTTCAAAATCTCAGCAAGTATTGTTATACATGCACATGTACCCCCCCCCCACACACACACACACACAAATACACATACACCTTTTTTCTTCAATTGTACCTCTTGGAGAGTGAGGTCAAAATGGAAGTTTGTCTTTTTCTATTTGGCCATCTCTTAGTATCCTACATTTCAACAATCTCTTTTTCTCACCTCTCTCAAGATCAACTATTTCCTGCCAAGTTGCAATAATCCTGGTAGTGGTTTCCAAGTCATCACCAGATTCCTAGAGTTTGGAAAGGTAGCTATAGTGTGGTTCAGAACCATAACAGGGAATAAACCGTCCTTTACAAACTTTTGAGGAACTTTCATGAGAGCTATCCTGCAGAAAACTTGGATAACTAGAGAAGAAAACAAACAAAGAAGATCAGAATCTCCCCTCCCAAACTGCCTTTCCCCTCACTCTCACCACTGTTTTATGGATTCTGGTGCAGACAGTTTAGTACCTTAAGACTAAAAAGATAATATATAAAAGCTTCGCAATGCTCATCTTGCAAACAATGTAACTGTGACTACCAAGTCCAGTGAACGGTGAACTTAAGTTTTATGCAACCATAAAACCATAGGAGTATAATTCTAATTTTAAAAAGTGATTTATATTTGGAAAAAGTACTTGTTTGATTTCATTCACTATCATTTATTAAAGTACTTTCATCAATATGACTTATCAAAGCTGAGTAGCCATGGACATGAGTCACACAAAATTCCTCAGGGTAGATCTTCTGAGAAAAGTGTAGTTGGATGACTGCCTTCAGCCACCACACTTCCAGAATCCACTAAAGCATTCATCCCAAGGCCACACTCTCCAAGCTGATCCAAACCAATGACTGGACATGGTGGAGATAATAAGTCTGCACATGGGCCACATACGCACAACGTGGGACTCTTCTAACAGTGTATCTTTTATCTCAGACTCCCTATTGGTCTGGCACTTTTTTTGTAGCCTCATTTGTCAGTTTAAAGCTTTTTATGCCCAGTTATTCCTTCCCCATCTCCTCTCACAGAAGTCAGACCCATGTCATGGTCCAAAGGCTTTTTTCATCTACTCTTGCTGTCTCTCCACTTTAACTGGGAGGTGTTTCTCCCCCTAAAAGCTCTTGTACTTCTAACATCTTGAGGTGTGCTTCAAGTATGACTCTTAGTGTACATATATGAAAAAAGTTAACAAATTCTTTTAAAATCACTGAGATAAGTAAACTTAAATTTAACACCATCACCGAAACATGCATTTTTCCAGATTTCTCTTTTCCTTTCTTCTGGATCGCTTCTCTCTCTCTCTCTCTCTCTCTCTCTCTCTCTCTCTCTCTCTCAATTCTTTTGCCAGAGCCTGTCTATATTTTATTTTGACTAAGACAGGTAAAATGGAGTCAAGTTTGCCATGTATTTTCTAGGAAAATTGACATGAGATGTACAGAGAGATAAGCAGAGATCAGAGCAGCAGGTTAACAATAATCTGGTTTCAGTGCATACATCATTCCTTCATTAGCACCTGAGAAAGGGGAGAGAAGGATCAATGCGGTTTGGCTCTAAACTGGTTAGGAATGTTGAAAGTACAAGAGTGAGGGATGGAGAATTATCATGAAGCAGGGACTCCATTCTGAAAGTTAGCTCTCATCTGTTTTCCAGGACAAAAGAAGTTGTAATATTTATAATAATTGTAGTAATGTTTCATTCTACAAAAAGTGTATTTTAAAATATTTATAGAATAAGTAAAATAAAAGAGATTGTCATTGAAGGCCATACTTAAATGTACTCTTTGGGTTCTTCAAGAGGAAATAAGCATTCAGATAATGGCAGATTCTCTTGATTACTGAAAATTATCACCCCTTTCCCTTATCATCATAACACTAAAATCCTTTGGGAACTCTTTGAAAAGAAATTTCTGGAAAAATGAAATGGAAGGGAATTCAAAATGCCAAGATAATCTGTTTCAGGTAACCATTTACACAGCTTGCACTTAGAACAAGGGTTTAGATTAACTGTTGCTTTGACATTGATAAAACTCCATATTCAGCAATGAGTTAGGAAAGCAAGATGTTATCAAGTTTTGGATGCCACAAGCAAGGAGGAGTTACAGAAACTCTAGATCAAATAGTCGGATAAGTCTCCAAGATCACGATATACATGATTTTGTAATCAAATTGGAATTCATCTTAATTATTTTCTAAGAAAAACTTTCATTTTGTCAAGTTATCACTTTCTAGTAAACTTAAAGAGTCCATATGTGTGGGGTAGGGGAGAGAAAGTCATCCATTTATTACTTAAATTTTCTAAGAATCATCCAAAGTGATCTTTCATTGCAGCTGGTTTCCTAATGCATTTAAACAATTGTGACATTGCAATAGGGATGTAAGTAGTTCTTCACATATTTAAAGAACATTGAAGAGTTTATACACATAAAATTAAGTAATTAAGATTTGACTTATTATTTGACAAACATCAGACTTTTGAAAAAAATCCAACTATATGTTATATATGTTATTTTTCAGGAGCTCCATATTTAAAATTTTAAATTTTACATGTTTAATGTAAATCAAGTAACATGTGGATATACTTAAAGAGTGAAAGTATTATGAAACCTAACCATAAAACTATTTCTTTGCCTGAAAAACCTTAATACGTGTATCTAAAATTTGCTTCTTTTTCTATCATACATACATATGTTCGTGTATTCTTTACTACTAATTTAGAGAGAAAGAAAGAAAGAGAGAGAATGAGTAAGTGCAGGGGAGGGGCAGAGAGAGATGGAGGGAAAGAATCCCAAGCATGCTCTACACTGTCAGCACAGAGCCTGATGGGGCTCAATTCCACAACCCTGGGATCATGACCTGAGCTGAAATCAAGAGTAGGACACTTAACTGAGCCACCCAGGTGCCCCATGGGGCACACACATATGTTCACACATACACACATATGTTCAAAGGTCAAAACTTTTAAAATGAATCTATCTTTCTCTATGTCTATACTGCGCATAAGCTTTGGTCGATAATTTCACTTAAAAATCTAATGTATTTGCTGTTGTATCATTTGCAATACTGGAACCTAGAAATATTCTTGAAAATCTATTAACAGAAGATGAATAAATAGTCTAGTAATGTTTTGAAATATTTGCATCACTTAGGAATAATGAAGTGGAAAGTTTTCTAAGACATGCTTTTATATGGAAAAGAGAAAATCAGGGGGAAGAACCCCAAGTTGCAGAGGCAGAATAGCCTATTAAATAAGGTCACAGATTCTAAAACTAGACTAGCTGGGTTTGGATACTCATTTTGCCACTCGGTAGCTGTATGGAGGGAAACGATTTTTACAATTGTTTCATACAACAATTCCCTAATCTGTATGATGGTCAAATTAGTACTTACCTCACAGGGCCATCTTAAGGATCAGATTAGTCATTATATAGGAAAGAATTGTAACAATCATTGCTAAAATGTCATGACTAAATTAGTGTTTATTTCTATGTAGAATGGCTTAGTTTATGTTGCATGTACAGAGATACACAAACTTACTTATTCTATAGGAACATAAACATGTATGCAAGCATCAGAAAAATGCCTGTGAACCTACGTGCCAAATTGATAGCAATGTGTAGCTATAGGCATTAAAGAAGATCCTTTGTTTTTTGAGTATTTTACATGCAAAATAGAATGCATACATTATTTTGTGATTAAATCTTAAATATTTCCATCCAACCATGAAGTAACTATAAAAAGTAATAAAGTTTACATTCATCTACTTATTGACATATTCATGCACATTTCATTAACTGCAAACAAGCAGATCAAAATATAGTCTTAATTGTATTACTGTAAATTCATTTATGTAAAATTATGTGTTTATATTTGTGTATAGAGTGATAACATTAATAGCTAATCCATTTAGGTCATTTTGACCTTCTTTATATATAGACGCATTTAAGTATAATTACATATATGCACACACATCTACCCATTAAAAACAAACTATAAAAGCTACCTTTTTGTGAAACAAGAAAACAATAGTAAAGCTAGTTAATTATACCATCATGCAACAGCCTGCATTCAATATGCTTATGGCAAGAGCACAGCCAAGTACCATTGATAAATGGAATGAATTAAGAAGATTATGAATGTACTCACCCACCAATCGCCTGGAATCCAGAGAATTTGGCAGCCTCCAAATCATTGCCACTTACTATTCGAGCCTTAAATGAAAAACAAGAGAAACACAAAAGAGAAAGAAACATTTAGCATACTATAGCTGCACACACATGAATTTGGGACACGCGTCAACTGCACTAGACACGTAACACCTAGTATGACAGATGCTAAGCAGGGTCAGCTCCAAGTCAAAGCTACTATGTTTTTGTGAGTGGAGGTTTTGAAATTAGCTGTCAGCATTTCAACAAAAGCACTGGCACAGTCCAGGAAAACATATTACTAATACTCTTTGCCCTTAAAACTTGCTATGTGCAGTGAACATGAATCAGTCAGGGAGATCATGATTAGCCAGACTTGAGAACAGATGCTGAGTTTGACCGTAGCAGACCCCTAGGTTGGCAAGTATAAGCTAAGTAAGCGCAGCTGGCAAGGTGTAACCTCTTCATAAATGCAACATATTGGGGGCACACTTAAAGGACAACCAAAGGATGGAAAGCTGGGATAACATGCACATTTCACAACTAAAACAGAGGAACCAAAATAGGTCTAATATGTCACAAACAAACATGTACAAAAGACAAGATCCCTCCGGAGAGAAGAAAAAGTATGATTTAAAACCTTTTCATCCACAGAACTGCTATCTGAAAGAGAATCAGGAAAAGAAGGAATAAATGTTAGACAGAGTACTTTAAGAAATCATTTAAACATATACATGAACAAAGTGTTATTATTTTACATTGTTTAAAACCATAAACAAAACAGAATTGCAAGGCTGAACCCGGAGGGAAAAAGGATAGTTTGTCCTCTTATTTGAAAGAGCTGAAAAATGTACCAGAATGCTTGAAAACTATCGAAGAGCGATTACAGGATTTAATGAGACAATGTGTCATGTAGAGAAAAGAACACTGTTGAATCAGAAGTCTTCAGAAGTGCTCTGCCACTTGCTAAACACATTGGGCAAACTACCAAATTCTCTAGAGTCTAGAGTCTAGACCCAACTCTGCAAAAAGTCATGAATTACTTTGCCTATTGGCCTACAAATAATATTCAATCAATTGAGATCAAAATATGTGAACATCAACCTCAGATGACTACATAAATTAATTAGGTCTTAGTAAGGGATTATTTATTTATGGCTTGTCATAGAGCTCGAGAGTTAACAGATATACTCCACTTTGCAAATAAAAGATATACTCCACTTTGCAAATAAAAGAACTGATGCCCAAAGCAGTTAACTGACATGATTAAGATCACAAAGCAAGTCAATGGCAGAAGTGGGACACAAATCGAGGGCTCCTGACCCCCTATCTGCTGTCCTTTAAATCCCATGTTCCAGGTAAATTGAACAAAACAGAGAGGGGTGGACGGGCCACAGTTCTCCAGTGCAATTTAAGAGACATCGAAGGGTCAGCATTCTTCTTGGGCCCAGGGAGATGAACAATGGACTCTTTCTGTTTCTAACTCAAGTCTGAATCTGCCAGGGTCATCATGGCATGGTCCATTTCTATCTCACACAGTAATATTGCTCTTTAAACGTATTAATTAATTTTTGCTTATTAGCATGAAGCAAGAACTTCTCAACAAATACAAGTTGGCAGAAATCTAGAGCTAGAATGTCCTTGGGGTTCATGTAGTCAAAACCTTACATTTTTATGGATGAGCCCCAGCAATATAAAGATTTATCTAGGTCATGTAGCTCATTGACAACTTTTATTGATAAAAATCTGAAATGCATTTGTTTTCTTGACTAATTACATATGGCTTGATTATTGTAACTATTTGTGTGCAGTATTTTAGATATTTCACAAACCTCAGAGTTAGATCTTTGAATATAAAACAAGATAACAGCACAAGTAGTAAAAAACCCATCTTATGAATAGCCATCAACATTTTAAGATACTGCATACAATATAGAAAATTCAGCATTAAGTAAAAATAATATACCATATTTATGGAAATTGTCACCAGCATAATTTTAAATCATAGAATAACTAATTTAATATGAGATATCAACTGGTCAGAAAATATACATCTACATTTCAATAAGTACCAAAAAGTTCTGTCATAAAATTTCAAAAATTTTAAACATAAATCATATTGGAATGAATCTTATTTGAATTTAATATGTTAAAAAAAATTATTTCCAGAGACATAATCTTAAGTGTGAAATATTAGGTCATTCCCATTATCATTAAAAGAAAAAGAAAAATGTCCACAACCATCATTTTAACTTATTTCTTGAAATTCTGATCAATATATTAAAAGCAGACCAATTTAAGCAAAATTAAACAATGTAAATGTTATAAGGCAGGACACAAAGTTGTTACTTTCAGGCATTATAATTTTAAACCCAAAAGACAAATCACCTGGAAAACTATTAACAGGTACCAAAGTGAAACAAACAGGTAGCAAACTAAAACAGGTAGCAAAGTGAACATTTAACCAACACGTAAACAAAGATAAGTTATTTTCTACAAACTCCCAGTAATTAGCTTGATAAATAATGACATGAGATCTGATTTCCAATACTCATAACTTTGACATTGTCTCCTATTAATAACGGACTTGTACGTCAACCATTCCACTGAGTCATGGTAATATTAGAGCCATCAATTATTCTTCAGCTGTTAAATCTAATACATTTCAACTTTTTCATTCATTCTTCAGTGTTTCATTCATTCCTTCATTGAATACATATTTTTATTAATTACCAACAAACCTTTTTTGCTCACTCCTACTCCTTTCTTGTCCACCTGCCATACTATCCCCCTTTGAAATCTTTCTAAATACAGATAAAATCACATCACTTCCCTTCCCTCATTAAACCCACCAATGTTACACAATGCCCAAACCAGAGAAAACAGATATACATCTACTGCAGGCTCATGAGTCCTCATTCACATACTGCGCTTTGGCCACAATTAAATTCCTGTCACTTCATCTTTATGCCATGCTCTTTTAAATCTGTGTGCCTTTGTATGTTCCGTTTCCTTCCCTTAAGACAGGTGCTCCCCTTCACCTAGCTGTCTGTCAGCCTCCAAAACTCACTTAAAGCTTAACACTCTCCTGGAAAATTGTAACATATCAAGGATCCATGGCTGTGTGAATGAGCACTGCATGCTGCACTCCTCCTGGCTAACCCTTATCTTTTGTCAGTTTCCTTATCAGCAATTCTACTAGATACAAGTTCCTTGATTTTATCTATTTTTAACCTTCTGTTTCTAGTTTCTACTATTTTCTGAAGTATAGTAGACACCAATAAATGTTTGCTGAGCAATGAGCGAACAACCTTAAAAAAACTACAATACATTATGGAAGTACCTAAAACTCCAAATAAAATTTATTTCATCTTCCTGGATAGAGAAAAGATAAATTCAGATTTATAAGATATTATAGTTAAAATCCTAACAGCAAGTTGTTATAGAATTAATATTTCGAGTACGAGGGTGCCTAAGTTACTCAGTTAAGTGTCTGACTCTTGATTTTGGCTCAGGGAGCGTGGAGCCTGCTTAAAATTCTCTATTTCCCTCTGCCTCTCACCCCACTCATTGGCACACATGTGTGTGCACACTCCCCCCCCCCCTCAAAAAAAAAGTATTTCAAGTATAACTGGATTAATAAGTCAAAATACATCAGACTTTTTAAAAGGAGAATTAAGAGGAAAATCTGTAAGAATATTAAAGATCTATACTAATTAAAGCATTATTGTCCTGGCAAAATAGATGAAGAAGTTCAACAAAATTAGCTAACAAACCCTTGTACCTAAGAGTTCAACAAATAAGGAAGGATGGATTGTTATCAAAGGCAAAGAGACATACTGGTCAATAAATGACACTTAGAACATAGGTCAAATATCTGTATTATTTATTTATATCCTTATCTTACACATAGCCCATGAAGTTACAGATGTATTAAATAAGTAAATAAGTAAAACTGTAAAAGAATATTAACTAACCCTAGGAATGAGAAGATACATTTACAGTTAGAGGCTTTGTTATGCCTATTTAGTATTTTTGTATATAAAAACAAAAAGAGGGGTTCCTGGGTGGCTTGGTCAGTTAAGCATCTGACTAGATCTTGATTTTGGCTCCAGTCATGATCTCATGGTTCGTTAGATCAAACCCCACATGGGGCTCTATGCTGAGTGTGGAGCCTGCTTGGTATTCTCTCCACCTGTCTCTGCCCCTCCCTGCTAGTGCTTGCATGCTCTCTCTCAAAATAAACATAAAAAAAAAATAAAACCAAAAAGAAAATGAAATGTATTTACTAAAAACACATGTTAGTATGTTCAGAACATAAAGAACTCTTACAGGTCTCTAAAAATTTGAGCCTAATATCCCCCCAAACTGGTCAAGAATGTGACTGGATGATTCACAAAGTAGAATGCATGAACAATGATAAACTTATTAAAACTATGCTTCAGGGGGCGCCTGGGTGGCGCAGTCGGTTAAGCGTCCGACTTCAGCCACGTCACGATCTCGCGGTCCGTGAGTTCGAGCCCCGCGTCAGGCTCTGGGCTGATGGCTCAGAGCCTGGAGCCTGTTTCCGATTCTGTGTCTCCCTCTCTCTCTGCCCCTCCCCCGTTCATGCTCTGTCTCTCTCTGTCCCCAAAAAATAAATAAACGTTGAAAAAAAAAATTTTTTAAAAACTATGCTTCAGATTATAAAATTACTAAAGATCAGAATATTTTAATGGT
This sequence comes from Leopardus geoffroyi, assembly GCF_018350155.1. Lineage (NCBI taxonomy): Eukaryota > Metazoa > Chordata > Mammalia > Carnivora > Felidae > Leopardus > Leopardus geoffroyi. The sequence continues at coordinate 50,463,262 of NC_059337.1, forward strand.
ATTAAAAATAATACCAAAGACGGTTGATGGTCATTAATCTAATAGTGATGCATGGTTGATGATAGTGAAAACTAATAGAATTTTTAGAAAAATTTTAGTGATGTCTAACAGTAGACTCTGTTTTGAAGAGAACTTTTTTTTAAGTTGATGCTCAAGAAATTATTTTTGTTATGGATTATGCCCCCACCCCCAAATGTTAAGGTCCTAACCCACAGTACCTCAGAAGGTAGACTTCTTTGGAAATACAATTGTTACGGCTATCGTTAGTTAAGATAAAGTCATCATACTGGAGTAGGGTTGTTCCCAATCCAATATGACTGGGGTCTTTATAAGGATACATTTGGGGGCACCTGGATGGCTCAGTCACTTAAGTGTCCGACTTCGGCTCAGGTCATGATCTCACAGTTTGTGGGTTTGAGCCTCGCACCCGGCTGGCTCTGTGCTGATGGCTCAGAGCCTGGAGCCTGCTTCAGATTCTGTGTCTCCCTTTCTCTCTGCCCCTCCCCCTCTCACATTCTGTCTCTCTCAAAAATAAACAAACATTTAAAAAAATTGAAAACAAAAAAACATTTGGAGACAGGCGCACACACAAGACAAATGCCATCTGAAGATCGCAGCTCTGCTGCTACAAGCCAAGGAACTATGGAACAGACACTGGGAGAGAGGCTGGACACACCCTTGACTAGCATTTTCACAGGGAGCATTGCCGTCTCAGCGTACCTTGATCTCAGACATCCAGCTTCCAGGGCTGTGAGACAACAGATTTCTGTTGCCCTAAGTCACTCGGTTTATGGTACTTTGTTAATTCAGTCCTAGCAAACTAATGTAACTTTAAGTCATAAAGAAAAAATTAATGTGTAAAGATCTGTATTCTTTTATTATTTACAAACTGGAAAAACATACATGATCAAGTACAGAAATATGGGTTGAAAATAATGTTCTCTGACCTTGATTCAGTAATTTGAGACCATTAAAATAAACACATTAAAATACTATATAAAAATATAGGAAATGTTTATGGTGTATATACATATATACATGTATAATACAGGTATAATATACATCATATATAAGTAAATATTAATTATACATGTTATGTATTTTTATCAGTATACCCATACACTCTCAACCAGTTGTCTTTTGTTACACATGTAGTTGTTTATGCTTAGTCTGATCAAACCTCTGTAATTACAAAAACATACAAAAAAAATGTAAAAAATTCTGTAATTACATGCTGGATACTCCTTATAAGGGCGTTCCCAATGCTCCTTGTCTCAAAAGTCTCATCATTGCCACAACAAGGTCATTTTGTACTTTAGTGACTTAATGATGTTAACATAAGGCCACAATGCATCCATCTACTTTATAATGAAACCTCCTCTATAAATAGGATATCGGTGAAGTTCCAGTGACTGTACACTTTTTAATGTCTCAATATTCCATGAACTAGTTATTTTAAGAAATTTTAAACTTATAAAATATTTACTAGGTGAATATCGCTCTTGTGTTCAACCACGCTGCATAGGAACCTAAAAAAATATAAATCTTAAGCTTATAGGAAAATCCATAATTTAAGTGTGCCTCCTGACTACTAGACCCACCACCGTTGCTTATGTGAACATCCCTGAGAAGGGAATTTAAATGTGACTTAAGTCAACATATGACCTCCTGAGCATTCACTTTCCCTTCATATGTAGATGAAATAAAGGGGTTTGCCCAGTATGTAGCTAAAGCTACTAGCTCTAAATTCTATGATTTTGTTTCTCTATGTGTAATTTATTTTCAGTTTAACAAGAAATATTTACTCGCCAATTATCACCAGAAATATTAATATCTACCACCTAAATTTGAGATATTTATAATTATTTCACAATTTAGAATAAAAGTAAAAATCGTGTTTTCTCTCTTGGTATTTTATCCTTGTTATATGACACTTTTTGAAGAAAATTTGAATCTAAGAGATTTCAAAATGTATCAAGAATCTGAGTTCTGGAGGCCTAGCTAGCTTAGCAATTTTCCTAAACTCTTTGTTCCAACGGCCTTCTTTGCCCTCAGAGCCTTCAAGGATAATGTAAATCCCCCACTAGTGATAATATTGTTCACTATTCACTTTGGAAACAGGCTTGCATTATTTGCCAGCATATCAAAATACATGACTTTTGAAACATGTATACTATGCCTGAAAGTCATGAGATGGGAGCTGAACCGTCCAGAGAAAAACCTATATTGTAATTAGGGGATTGCTGAGTTGTCATTAACCTTTACAGAGTACTTACTATGTGCTAGATATTCTGCAGAGCACTTTATCTGCTCTTTTATTGAATCTTGGCAACTGTCTTGTGAGGCTATCAATATTCATTAGATCTTGCCAGAGCCGAGGAAATCCTTTGTTCTGGCTCTCATTTCAGGTGCAATTCTGGATATAATGGAAGGGGTGCTGAGTGAGAGATTCACATTCATGTCTCATACACTTTTTTTGTTCAGTTAAGGGCTGGAGGCAGGGGGCATAACCTGAAAAACTGAGTCACAACAAGAACATGCTATGTTAAGGATATATGAAAGATATGAACATGTTGATAGGAGAGCATGAAGAAAAGATCTAACTCTGCAGCCAGAGAGGACATTAGGCTTGTAAACAATTCATGGGGATAATGATTTAGAATGGTGTTTGTCAGTTGAATGAAGGCATTCTTAGAGGGAAAAAGTTTTGCAGAGGCTTTGAAGCTTTAAGGACTGTGGGGCATTAGGAACTCAAATGTGGGAGTGTGAAAGTAAAGAATTATAAGAAATAAAGCATAGGTGGATAGGATTTATTGCATAAAAATCTTGATATATTCCATTAAGCAATTTAAATTATACTCAAATTGTAATGTACAGTCATAGATTGTTTTCAAGCAAGACACTGACATGTGACATGATCAGAATTTTATTTGGTTCTTTAAAAATCTAGGCCAGTCCTCTGGACAATAAGGCAGAATAAGATGATATGAGAAAGAGTCTGCTCTCTGGCCCACCTATACCACAATTCTACACACATGCACAAATGCTATGTAACAATTTTTTAAAGTCATCTCTACACCCAACATGGGGCTGGAACTCACGACCCTGAGATCAAGAGTCACATATTTCACCAACTACGCCAGCCAGGTACAACAACTATATAGTAATTTTAATATGTTGTATACCTGAAAATAATGTAACACTATGTGTCAACTATACTCAAAATATTATTTACAAAACTTTAAAAACTGTCTAAGCTTAAAACAAAAACAAACATAATCTCCCAATCACCACATATGAAGTAGCAACTCAAAACCAATGGTGAATGAAGTCAAGGCCAAAATTGCTCTCAGGAGCACTGGAACAATTTATTTATTCAGCAAATATTGATCCAGTGACCCCTACGTGCTAGGCACTGTGCTAGGGACTATGGATAGAATACTTGAAAATAAAGATAAATATCACCATTTCTCATAGAACTATAGAACTATGGCAAAATTGAAGCCATGAAGCCACCAACCGTGAGATCAAGACCTGAGCCAAAGTCAGATGCTTAACTGACTGAGCCACCCAGATGCCCCAAAGCTAAAACTTTTACAGCTACCTGAATAAAAGAGTGAGTTAACACAATGTCAACACTTAGAATGTAAATGTATGAGATAAACACTAGGAGAATGGAGAAACAATGAGGAAATTTTCCATCTACCTAAAAACATAAATGGAAAAAGTTTACTCGTCATTAAAGATACCTCAGGCCAATACCAAGTGTGGGTTCAGAATTCACATCGAACTGCAATATGTTTTCTCTTTTCACATTAAATACTATTAAAGACTGATAATGCATCTGGCCACAAAAGAAACCTCAATATATTCTATAAAAGTGGTATCATCAAGAGCAATTAAATAAGAAATCAACAGCGGGTTGGCAATTTAACACCACCACCACCAGCAACCAAAAACTATGGAGACATAAACATTCCCTAATATGATATGGGTAGGAAAAACAGAAACAGTGGAAATTATGAAATATTTATACCTAAACTAATATTAAACATACATCTACACATACATGTAGATGAATATTAACTTCTAAGATAAATCTGTTTTAAAAGGAAGTTCACAGCCTTAAATGTTTTAAATATAATTTAAAAATTAAAATAGACAAGATAAAAATTCAATTCAAGAAGGTACAAACAAGAATCATAGAATAAAAATCAGGATAATAAAGATGCAAATTAATTTTGTAAAACTGTTTTCTGAAAAATATGACAAGTGTGAAATGCTATCTCATTGTGGCTTTGACTTGCATTTCCTTGATCATTAGTGATGCTGAGCATCTTTTCATGTGTTGTTGGCCATCTGTATACCTTGCTTTGAAGAAATGTCTTTCAGGTCCTCTGCCCATTTTTTAATTGGACTTTTTTTGGTGTTGAATTTAAGAATTTTTTTAATGTTTATTTTTGAGGAAGTGAGTGAGCAATCAAGCAGGGGAAGTACAAGAGAGAGGGGGACACAGAGGATCCAAGCAAGCTTGTGCTGACAGTAGAGAGCCCAACACAAAGTTCAAACTCACAAACCATGAGATCATGACCTGAGCCGAAGTTGGATGCTTAACCGACTGAGCCACTCAGACACCCCTAATTATAGAAGTTCTTTATATTTTTTGGATATTAACCCTCAGCAGACATATAACTTGCAAATATCTTCTCCCCATTTAGTAGGCTATGTTTGTGTTTTGCTGATGGTTTCCTTTGCTGTGCAAAAGCTTTTTATTTTGATGTAGTCCCATTAATTTATATTTGCTTTGGTTTCCCTGGTCTTAAGACACAGATTTTTAAAAAAATGCTACTATGGCTAACGTCAAAGAAATTACTGCCTGTGTTCTCTTCTAGGAGTTTTATGGTTTCGGGCCTCACGTTTAGGTTTTTAATCCATTACAAATTTTTTTTTCTTTTTTTGTATGGTGTAAGTGGTTCAGTTTCATTATTTTTCATGCAGCTGTCCAGTTTTCCCAATACCATTTTTTGAAGAGATTGTCTTTTTCCAATGATATATTCTTGCTTCCTTAGCCATAGATTGACCATGTAGGCATGGGTTTACTTCTGAGCTCTCTATTCTGTTCCATTGATGTATGTGTGTATTTTATGCCAGAATCAAAGAGACAAGAGATAACAAGTGTTGGTGAGGATGTGAAGAAAAAGGAACCCTTGAGTACTATTGGTGGGAATGGAAACTGGTACAGCTGCTGGGGAAAACAGTACAGAAATTCCTCAAAAAATTTAAAGTACCATATGAGTTAGTAATTCTACCTCTAGGTGTTTACCACAAGAAAATGAAAAGATATATGCATCCTTATGTTTACTACAGTATTATTTAGAATAATATAGACAACTGAACTGCCCATAGACACATGAATGGACAAAGATATTCACACACACACACAAGAATATTACTCAGCCATAAAATAGGATGAGACATTGCCATTTGTGACAACAAAGATGGACCTAGAGGGTCTAAGTGAAGCGAATTAGCCTAAGAAAGAGAAATATGATTTCATCTTATGTAGAATCTAAAACACACACACACACACACACACACACACACACACACACACACACACACACACACACACACAAATGAACAGAAAGCAGAATCAGACCTATAAATACAGAGAGCAAACTGATGGTTGCCAGAAGGGAGAAAGGTGAGGGGATGGGGGATATGAATGAAGGAGAGTAGCTGACACAGGATTCCAGTCATTGAATGCATAAGTTATGGGAATAAAACATATGGCATAGGGAATATATTCAATGATGTTTTCATAGCATTGTATGGTAACAGATGGTAGCTATTCTTGTGCTGAACATAGCATAGAGGGTTGTTCAATCACTATGTTGTACACCTGAAACTGATGTAAAATTATGAAGTATACTCAAAAAAGTTAGGAAAGAAGAGCACTTCTTTAAAGCATTAAATCAAAGTACAATTCTTTAGCAAGACTGGTTAAAAAGAGGGAATGTATATATGAAAAATATCATTATGTAAAAAGGATATTAACTGAAGATTCAGTGGAAAATTTTAAAAATTTAAAAGTATGCTATAAACATCTTCAAGTAAATTAATGCTAAAACCTGAAGGTGATTTTCTAAAAGCATTAACAAAGTATAAAATTTCTAAAAGATATTACTAACATTTATACAAAAATATAGAAAACTCAAACTATTCCTAAAGAACTTTAATCAACAGGAAAATAGCCCTGCAAAAGAATGCCAGATGATTTTTTAAAGTTTTATCGTCTGTATGAAAGAGATAATACCAATTATATATAAATTTGACTAGAGAAGTAAAGGGAACACATAGGATGTAAACAGGAAGAAATGTACATTTTCCAAAGCTAGTATAAGCTTGCTATTAAAATCAGAAAAGGATAGTACAAAATAAGATTATATATCAGTTTCATATAGGAGAGCTCATAAGAAAAATCCTAAAAAAACTTTTGCATTTGATCCAGCATGGGTGTACACATTTACCCAAATTGGGTTTATCCCCAAAATAAAATAGTGCTTTAACAATATAAAAATCTATCAGACTTTTGCTTCCAGAAAAAAAAAATGGATGGACTTACTTTCCCTATTATTCCCACTAAATACAACTAAAATCTTAGGACATATTATATCAAATAAACACATATAAAGCTCTGAAGTTTGGGTAGAAGACATACTGGCCAGTGACTGTGGCCTCAAAGTAGAATACAGTGATGGATGTTCTGTTTGCTTCCAAACACGACAACCCGAGGATATCAATGGTGCAGACATGAAAGGCTTAAAGGAAAGCCTACTCTAACAGGGAAACCAAGATAGGGACAGGCCAGCAAGACAGACCTTTTGACAATAATTGACCCACTCTAGCCAAACACCACACACACAGAAAATCTGTGGCCCCCATTTCCACTGTCAGTGAAGGTCAAAAGGAGTGCTTAGACATCTACACTTGCCAGGCTGTAAAGAGGTACTCCAGTCCCCCATATTGGCTGAAGTGCTTTCAGAGAAGGCCAAATTAGAGAGTTGGAAATCACACCAACAACAGCCTCAACTTCTCCCCTACATAAGTAGTCATGAGGCACCCTTTCCCTCCTCAATGGAGTGGTATTAGAAGAGGTCTAGTGGAAAGTCAGGACTTTCATCACTGCTCAGCCATAATAAAGTCACCCACTCGATGTCAGTGGTGTCTACATAGGAAGCAGCAATTAGACACCTGTTCCCATCTAAGTTAGGGTGGTATCAGCAGAAACCCAGTGGGAAGCCTCAACACCCAGTCATGCCCACAGCAGGAACAAAAAAGTTCCCCCTCCTCAGTATCTATGTAAATGAAGTAGAAAACCTCATCCCCACCTAGAAGAAAGGAGTCTAGTTCTCAAAAATTGGAGCACTGACAGACAAGATAAAATACAAGATTTAAGTAAGACCCAAAGTCATACAACATAACACCCAAATGTCCATATTAAAATCACTTGTCATGCGAAGTACCTCTAACTGAATGAATAAAAACAACAGATGCCAATGTGATAACACAAATGTTAGAAATATCTGACAAAAATTTTAAAGCAGCTAATAAGAAATGTTTCAACAATTATAAATATGTCTGGAACCAATCAATAGCAAGTTTTACTGAAGGAGTAGATAGTCTCAAAGAAATCAAATATATAAAAAAATGGAAATTTTAGAAATAAAAAATACAGCAACTGAAATATTACTAAGTGGATAGACTCAACATCCACTTGAGACAAAAATTAACGAACTTGAATATAAAACGGTAGAAATTATACAGTCTGAACTACAGAGCCTGAGAAAAGTTTTAGGGACATACATAATTCTGGAAAAAATATATATATAAAGATAATATTCATCTCATTGGAGTTCCAGAAAAAAACAGAAAGAGGAATAGAATTCTGAGTCTACTCAAACTGCTATAACAAAATACCACAGAGTGAGTAGCATAAGCAAGAGACATTGACTTCTCAGAGTTCTGGAGAGTGGAAAGCCCAGGATCAAGGTGCTATAAAATTTTATTCTTGATAAGGGCTCTTTTCCTGGCTTGCAGAGGTCCACCTTCTCGCTGTATCTTCACATGACAGAGTGAGGTGTGACCTTTCTTCCTATTCTGATAAGAACACTGATCCCACCATTGGGCCATATCCTCAGTACCGCATCAAAACCTAATTAACTCTCAAAGGCCCCACTTTCAAATACAATCACATTAGGACTTAGAGCTTTAACATTTTAATTTTGAGAGGACACCAACATTCAGACTGTAACAGAGCTGAAAATGTATTCAATAAAAAAGATGACTAAATTTCTCCAAGTTTGGCAAAAATTAAAACACAAATCTGCAGAATAAGCTGAGCAAACCATAAACAGGACAAAATGAAAAATTCATGTCAAGACACATCACGAACTCCTGAAAGCCAAGAGCAAAGAAAAAATGTTAAAGGCACTGAGAGCAGTGGTACATGATCCATAGGGAATAAACAGTTTGAATGAGAAAGGATTTCTTAGCAGAAACCATAGAGGCAGAAAGAGATGGTAGAACACTTTTCAAACGTTGAGAGAAGAAAATGATCAACCCAAGATTCCATATTCAGGGCAAATATATCTTTAGGAATTAAGTGGAAATCAAGACATTCTCAGATGAAGGAAAAATATGAGACTTTATAACAAGCCAACTCACTTTAAATGAATGGCTAAAATATATTTCTCAACAGAAAGGAAATGACAAAAGAAGAAATCTTGAAACATCCAGAAAGGAAAATGAAGGATAAGCACAAAACTGTGGGTGTATGTAATGTGCTTTCCTTTTCCTCTTGAGTTTTCTGCATTATGTTTGATGGATGAAATAAAAATTTTAACACTATCTGATTTGGTTGTATACAGAGGAAATATTTAAGACAATTTTACTTTAAATGTGAGAGAATAAAGGGAAATAGTGTTAGATAAGGTTTCTGCACTTCACTTTAATTGGTAAAATGTATACAGCAACCAACTTGATCAATTGTATATGTATATAATGTGTATTAGGCAAATTAATGGCCCCCAGAGACAGCCATGTTATAGTTCTTGGAAACTTAATTTATTACTTAACATGGAAAAGGGAAATTAAAGTTGTACATAGAATTAAGGTTGCTAATCCAACTGACCATAATATTGAAATATTACGAAGAGTTATCTGGTGGATGCAATGTAATCAGAAAGACCCTTAATATGGAAGAGGTAGGTAGAAGAGTGAGGTCAGAGTGATTCAGTATTATAAAGCTCAATACGGAGTCGCTGGTTTTGAAAATAGAGCTAAACCTTTATGAGCTAAAAAAAAAAAAAACGTATAAGTACATCTAAAAGCTGGAAAAGTAATTGAAACAGATTCTTTCCTAAGCCTCCAGAAAGGAATATAGCTGTACTGATATCTTAACTTTATTCCAGCGAACCTATAACAGACCTTTCACTTTCAGAATTTTAAGATAAAAATTTGTGTTTGTGGCAATGTTTTAAGGAAGCAATAAAAAACTTAAACATAATTCAATACCTAGAGCAGCCACTAAAAAAGCTATATAAAGAAATACACTCAAAAATTTAATATTTACAAGTAACCTACAGAAATGCAGAAAAGTTAGAGAATGAAACCAAAGAAAACAAACAGAAGACAAAGAATAAAGTGGCACATTTAAGCCTTATCAATAATTGCATCAGGGGTACCTGGGTAGTTCAGTCAGTTGAGTGTATGACTATGGCTGAGGTCATGATCTCACAGTTCATGAGTTCAAGCCCCACATCAGGCTCTCTTGCCGTCAGCACAGAGCCCACTTTGGGTCATCTGTCTCTCTCTCTCTACCCCTCCCCTGCTTGTGCACGGCATGCTCTCTCTCAAAAATAAACAAATAAACATTAAAAAATTAATAATTGTATTAAATGTAAATGATCTAAATTTATCAAATAGGGCACCTAGGTTGCTCAGTTGGTTAAGCATCTGACTTGATTTCAGCACAGGTCACAATCTCACGGTTTGTGGGATTGATCCCTGTGTTGGCCTCTGCACTGACAGCACAGAGACTACTTAGGATTCTTGTTCTCTCCCTCTCTCACTGCCCCTCCCCCATTTGTGTGCACTGTCTCTCAAAGTACATAAACTAAAAAAATAAATTTATCAAATAAAAAACTTAATAGAATGGATAAAAAACACCATGACCTAACTACAGGCTTAGGAATTCAATTCAAATATAATGATAGAGGCAGGCTAAAAGTAAATGAATGGAAAAAGATATACTATACAAACGACCAAAAGAATACAGTAGTAGATAAACTAACATCTGACAACATAGACTTCAGAGCAAAAACAAAACAAAACAAAACAACACTAACAGACACACACTGTATAAGAATATAAAAGTAAATCCACCACCAGGAAGATATAACAATCTAAAAAATATTAAGAAAACGCAGAGCTTCAAAGCATGTGGGGCAAAAGCTGATGTTACGGAAAGGAAAAGTAAACAAATCCAGTTATTGTCAGAAACTTAAATCCCCACCCTACAGTGATGAGAGTAATCAAAATATTAATACATGCAAAGGTATACCATGAATTGGAAGCCTTGAGACACCAAAATGCCAATTGTCTCCAATTATATATATATTTTTTCAAGACTTATTTTACAGTTATGACTGTGTGGTATCAGTAGATAGAATGAAATATTGATCAATGCAACAAAATAGAGAACCCAGTTAAAGATCCACACAACTCTTTTTTTTTCCCACAAGGATGCAAAAGCAACTTACCGGAGGATAGACTTTTCAACAACAGATCCTCGAGTAACTGGATATTTACGAGCAAAAACACCATTCTCAACCTAAACCTCACATTTTATGCAAAAATTATCTCAAAATTAACCATGCATTTAAATATAAAGCATAAGATTAAAAAATCTTAACTCAGGACAATGTCTTTAAGACACACAGCTTGGAGAAGAGTTTTTAATCATGACAGCAAAAAAGAAAAGTCATTAATTTGACCTTAAAAATTTTGCTCTTGGAAAGCCCCTGTGAAAAGGATGTAAGGAAAAGCTATAAATGGGAGGAAAATATTTGCAAACTATATACTCAACAAAGAATTACTTCCTGCGATTTCTAAAGAAGTCTAAAATCTCAACAGCAAACCGCCACCATACATACACAATTAGAAAATGGGCAAAAGATGTACAGACATTTCACTAAGGAGGACATATGAATGATAAACAAGTGCATCAAAAGATGGTTAGTAGCACTAAATATTCAGGGTATGCAAATTGGAGGCATGATAAAATATGTCCATGCACCTATTAGAACAGTTACGTAAAATCATTGACAATACCAAAATGTAGAAAGGATGCAATAAAGCCAGGTCTCTGATACATTGTCAATAGGAATATAAAATACAGTAACTCTCAAGTAGTTTGATCATTTCTTATAGAATTAAATGTACCTCTACAATACAGCCAGCAATGTTGCTCTCAGGCATTTATCCAAAAAAAAAAAAAAAATGAAACATCCACACAAAAACTTACAAATGACTGCTCTTAACATCTTAATTTTGATAGCCCCAAACTGGAAACAATAAAAATGTTCCTCAAGAGGCAAAAAGTTAAACTGTGATACCTCCCTATCAAGGAATACTAATCAGCATAAAAATATGCTAATATTCACAGCAACTTAGATCTTAAGTGTATTAATTGAAAAGAAAAAAGGTATCCAGATGAAAGATATTATATGATTACATGCATGTAAAATTATACTGTTAACAGGTTAGTGGTTACTAAGGGTGCTATGCATGGTTAAACAGGGAAGGGAGAGGTCAGAGAGAGTACAAAGGGATAGCACAGAGCATGATGGAATAGTTCTGTATTTGGATTGCAGTGACAGTTATACAATCTACACATGTGATATAATGACAGATACGTACCCACATTGTGCCAGTGTCAAATTCTTGGTTTTTATACTGTACTCTGATTATGTAACAAATAACCATTGGGGGAAACTGAGTGAGGGTACATTTGATCTCTATAGTATCTTTCAATATCCTGTTAACCTATCATTTTTTTAATTAAGCAGTTTAAAAACTCTGTTAAAAAATGAATTGTATTTAATCAAAACTTAAAAATTCTGCTGTTCAAAAGACACCATAAAAAATGAAAAGAAACAGCACAAACTGAGCAAAAACACTAAAATGTGAGGGGCGCCTGGGTGGCTCAGTTGGTTTAGCGACCTACTTCGGCTAGGTCATGATCTCACGGTTTGTGGTTTCAAGCCCTGCGTCAGGCTCTGTGCTGACAGCTCAGAGCCCGGAGCCTGCCTCTGATTCTGTGTCTCCCTCTCTCTCTGCCCCTCCCCCACTCGTGCTCCGTCTCTGTCTCAGAAATAAACATTAAAAATTTTAAAAAAAACATTACAATATGAATTTCATTTATACATATATATGCACTTATGCATATACATATGTACATATGTACACATATCATTATAAAAGTATACTGTATTTATAAAATTGTTACTAAAATATTAAGTAGAAACCCAATTTAAAGTTGGACCAAAAATCTGAACAGATACTTCACACCCAAAAAATTCATTAACAGTCAAAAAGTACAATAAAGATGCTTGTCATCATTAGTAATTGGGGAAATAAAACTTAAAACCATAATTAGATACTATGACATATACTGCAAAGTGGTTGAAATTAAAGACTGACAATAACAAGGATTGGTAAGTACGTGAAGCAACTCAAACCTGCTACCCGAAGAATGTAAAATGCTATGATCACATTGGAAATCAGGTAGCTATTTCTTAAAAATTTAAATATAGTGCATCCAAACCTAAATGTAAACAAACTGAAAAAAAAAAATATATATATACACACACAAATATATATATGCACACATATATATACATATACACACATATACATATATACATACATATATACATATATATGTGTGTGGTATGTTATATTATTCTATTTATATATTTTAATAAGACACAGAAAGCATAAATTATCAAGAATAGGAAAATACATGTATCACATTGGAAGTAAAGAAACAACAACAGAATAGGAAAATACATTTCCAACATACAACAGAGGATTAGCTTGGCCTCCATTGAAGAATTTGAAGAAAAACAACCCAGTAGAAAAACTGCATGTTGAAATGCATTTCCTAACAGGAAATTAACATAGGAAAAGGTGCTCAAACTCTTCAACTATGAGCATTTTTCAAGTTAATATTAAGCACTGATATATCACTTCACAACCACTGGAATGGAAAAGAAAATGAAATATCTCAGACTGTCATGTTGTTATGGACTGAAACTTTCAAGAAGTACTGGGTTAAAAATTTATATGACCACTTTTGAAAATGAAATCGCAGTTTCTAGGAAGGTTGAAATTTGCTCACCCTATTGCCCACCAAATCTTTTAGGTATGTGACATGAACAAACTCTTACACTTAGGTAGCAGATTGCATATTAAAAGATGTTTACTACAGCATTATTTGTAATAGGAAAAAATATTACATAGTATTCCCTATTAATAGAGAATTTTGATATGTTTATATGGTGAAATACATTAAAATGAATTAATTAGATCAACTGGCATCAATGCGAGGTGTTTTAAGAACATAACATGGAGTTTAAAAAGTTGCAGAATCATCTAGTATGGGGCGCTCACTTTGTCAGCACATATGCTAAAATTGGAATGATACAGACAAGATTAGCATGGCCCCTGCTAAGGATGACAGAATTATCTAATATGGCATCATTTTATTATATTAAGGGATAGGAAAACTTTAACATATACTGGAAGAGTACATAAGATTTTTTATAGTGATTGTCCCTAGGGAATGAAGGAATGGCGACTAGAGAGTGAAATAACCTTCAAAGAGGAGCAGTAGCTCCTTTCACGTCTCCCTGTTTACCAGCAAACATTCCTCTCTGCCTTCCATGACTGGCCCTATGTTCCCTCAAATATTCTTTGGTTTTTCCATTTACCAAATCTTACCATACTTTGATGATATCCCATCCATTACCCATGGGGTAAAGCAGACTATAGAGCAAATAACATGCAAATATAATTGCTTGTTGGGATCATAGGATCTCAGAACAAAAGGCTTTTAGAGAATCATGTTGCCTAGTGGGCTTCAAACTGTGTTCTGAAAAGCGCTGGAGTTCCGACAGAGGCTTCACTGGGCAAGGAAGGGCTTGGCAGGTAGGACTCTGCACCCACTGCCTCTGATTGAAGAACAGCAATACTGACTTTATCTGCTTTATAACTAGGTTCTAAAGATTTTGTTTCCAAAAACAGTTCTCTTAAAAAAGCATATGAAAACCACTGAGTTTAGGTGTTATTTTTTCCAAGAAAATAATAAGTTAATGTCATTTCCTAGCAAGGTCACACAACTCTTCTATGTTCAACAGATTTGATGTTTATGGAACCCTTGGTACAATGGGAAACTGTTAAGGTATGTGGGAACCCTTGGTTTCTAATATCTACCTCATCATATATAAACAGAAGGATGCTTTCCCAAGTGTCAAGTCAGGAATGAAATAATTATGTTTAATTTACCAATACAGCACTTCTGAAATAAATTCAGGGAGAGAGGGGAAGGTAGAATTCACTGCCTCAAATTTTGCAGTGCGCATCACACCCTGCTCTTTCGGCGTGAAGAAAAAGATTCATCATCAACTGGCTTGGGCAGAACTTTTTGATGCATTTAACCTAGTGATATCCCTGTAAGTAAGCATTATGTGTTAAAAAACATGCAATAGGGTGTGAGCTTTCAGAAAGCAACTGTTTAATATGAAATTGCAGGAGGAAGAACTAAGTCATCAGCTTTCCATCCCTGCCCGTTAGTTTGGTAATCTCTACTGAAAGTCATTCATGAAGCTAATAAATTCTCTTCAAGGAATCACTAAAAAGGGGGTAATTATATTAAGGCACCAAAGTTCATGAGCAAGAAAATTCACAACAAAACAACTTTGATCTTTGCTCCAGGCTCTGCTTAATGGTCCAGAAAACTAATAATCATTAATTTTCACAAAAGATGTCATATGGCTAGAGCTATAATGTTCAAATAATATTCAATTATATTTTTCTATCAAGTTAAAGCCCTTTTAATCATTTTGAAACCAATTACCACAAAATGCATTATTTTATTCTTGTAAAATCTTCCCTCCTAGGCTTCAAAATACGACAGCAGTTTCACTTCCCAGGATACACACTGAGAACACAGAAGTTGATTTTGCATTCAGGTCTCATTCGACCTAACAAATAGAATAACATTTTTTTCTACTCCTCCTGGTATGGAATTTTTGCAAAGTACTATTTGCCTCTCGCACAATTTCCGAGGTTCATAATTATCTACTAATACTTCTACTTTAAACAGAAGACCTGCAACCATACTTAGAACTGATGTTTATATCAGACCTCTTCTTGATTGCTAATGCCTAAGGAAGAAGGGATAGCCACAAAGCAGAGTGACTTTGATAGGGAATAGTTGTCACATTCTGTCTTAACAGATATGGCAGGGGGAGAAGGAATATTCACCCAAAGTATCTCCATCCCCATCCCTGAACTTACAATCCACATTATTTCATGAATCTACCTCTTATCAAGGAGTGCCTGTGCACACAGAGCTCATGAGGTATGGATTATGCTGAGTGAAGATTAAATACAAAATTATTTCTCTTAGAAAATATAGTTTGTAAAAGTTTTGTCATTGCTGGCAGAGAAGTTGAGATTCTTAACTTTCAGTTTTGTAAATCGTTAGCTGGAGGCTGAGACAGCCACACATGGAAAACACTTTTAATCCTAGGAAACATCTGTCAATACAGAGGTACACAAGATAGAAAAGGTGTCTGGGGTATCCCCATAAACACATGGAGAGGAGAGTAATCGCATTCCAGGTAAAGAACTGGAGGCTTGCACCCATATTCCAGGTTCTGATACAGGCCAGGTATCTGAATTCCTCCCAGCTGAATATATAAAAGCAAACCACCCCAGGATCCACATGGAATGCTTCTTCTTCTGAATTTGCTGAAGACTGTCTCTATCTACAGAGTTACTTAAGTTTGTAGTATTCCCCATAGCAGACTCATTCTTCTGTAATCACTAAGTCAAACTAGGAAAAGAAATCCAGCTGACTGTATTTTTACCTCTTCAATCTACTAACCCTAGTTTTTAGTCAAAATAGAAATGGAGAGAAAACAAGTTGCAACTAAGTGAAAGGCAAGCCGCTTTTTTTTTATCATCAATAATTTTTACCTAGCTTTGAAGGTAAATCTATATTCTAAGGGGGGAAGGAAGAAATTTGGTTTAATTTGAGACCTGATATCAAATCTACTACAGTACTATGACTGTTAATACTAGATGACTTTTTCTTGACCTACATCGTTTGAGATTTTAAATTAAAGGATTTACTAAAACACATTTTTGTAGAAATAACAGAAAAACTATTGTCAAACCATTATCATCAAAAATTTGTTACAGAACCAAAAACCAAAGATGCTTGAAAAATCATCTCTGAAGTTTATTCTACTGTCTTACAATGTGTGGGATCATACACACACACACACACACACACACACACACACACACACACACACACACACATACAGAGTTACAGAAACCATGTTTCTTTTACTTATAGCAGTTTTCAGTAACTTAGTATAAAGGACTAAAATTTCAATCTTCTCAAGACTCAACTCACATCTTCTAATGGGAAGTTTCATTACGAACAATGTTTTGCTCTTTTTATGTAATCCTAGAATGAAAATAAAGAAGCCTTTATGATCTAATCTATTCTCATGTTTCCTTAAAAGTGGACAGCAAAACCATCCCAAAGTAATGGGAATAAGGCTATTTAATATAAAAGCTTGAGAGAAGACTACTTCCCTTAAGTGATGTATATCACTCTAATACCCTTTAATAGTTGGGTTCTCATTCTGTAGGCAAGCAGTGCCATCGAAAGCCAATTCTGCTTCAATTCTCAGCCTGTTTCCAAAGTTGGAGTAACACCATAAATTTTAAAGACTGCCTTATTTTACTGCCTCTCTGCAGATTGTGAGCTCCTTCAGAAATGGGAACCAGGTGATCATCTTTATGACCAACTCTACATTCTAACTCCATGCCTGGCACATACTTATGGGTATCAAGCAATACATGTAAGTATGGCAAGTATGTCAGAAACCAAGTTAAACTGGCTTAGAAATGTTTATATTGATATTTGAAAGATTATCATTTAAAATACAAGTTCTTTTTTGTTAAAGCCTTCCCCTACCCTTGTACTAGGTAGTCCTTAGTTTCAGCTTTATTCTGTTCAATTACTGGTATATTACAAAACTAAAAATCCAACAATGGCTTAGGCATTTAATTGTGATATTAGAAGTACTTAAAAAGGAAACTGTCAAAAATATTAGTCACAATTTTCATACCAATAAAAATAGTCTTGTTAGTAAGATATTTGTTAACTTTCTGACTTTTTTCAAAAAATACATATTTTATTTCAACATAGCTAGTTGATGTCTACTGCATACTAACCTGTGAACCTACCTTGGAGAATTTATTCTTCCAGGAATGCAACATCATTCTAAAATTATCTTTCATTATACAGTAAATGAGAAAAAAAAAGCAAGGAAAGTAATTTTTTTTTATCTTTTTTTTTTTTTATCTTGCCTGACTGCCACTGTCAGCACCACCCTTGATTGAACATTCTTTACTGTCTAATTGCCGTTAAACACATGTTGGGGTACGTTATCAAAAAACCATGAATGCTGCCTGACCTGTGAGCTGGACCACGGCACTCAGAGGCTCCTAACACTCTTCCCTGTCCTTAGAATGTGGGTTCCACTTCCCTTTCCCACTCCCTGAGGCCACTCCAAGGACATAGCCTTCAGATGGTGATGTGGTGTTGAAAATACCTGTATTGTATACATGACTGAGCACAGTTTTTAGGGCCTCTTTCTAAACTTTTAAGATTTGAGGGTGGATGTGGGAATCCAGTTGTCTTGCTACCACACAAGACAAACCTCCTATGTAAGTTCCTTTTGTTTATTCAAACTCCCACCTACCAATCTGGAGTTGCTTGCCTCTTTCTTCAGTCTCTCCCTGCCCTGAATACAGGGGCCAGTTTCAGATTAAATCAGGGAAGTTCCCAACTGGGTTGCTAACCAATAGCACACAGGCTGATTGAACATTCTGGCCAGCCTAACCCAGAGTCATATGGTAGTTATCTGTAAAATGTCTTCTCACAGGATGAATGGAAGAAAAGAATGACTGGAGAATGAAATTTGTTGGGTAAGAAAATATAAGGACATATCACATAAAACAGAAAGGATTAACTTCATTTGTAAGGATAAAGGATGATTTTTCTGCTAAAACTAAGGAAGAGAAAAAATGCGTGTGACATGATGCTTACATGCTACTTTTATTCTAAGAAAGCTCATTACATGCCATTCTGTATGAACTTTCAAATCTCAAACACTTCAGCAGAAAACCTGAAAATATTTTTACTTAATGTATTTTTCAAGGGTTAGAAGAGTTTAGGTGGTCGTTGGAGGTATTTCAAGTTCTTGTTTTAACATTTATTCAGTTCCAAATGATTTGAGGACCAATAATAATTCATTTTTATAGGAAAGGAAATTATCCACTCTGACAAATCTAAATTCTAGGCTTCAGATCCTGCTCTCAATATATCATCTCCTAGTTCTATAAACATGAATCTCAGAGGTCTTATAATTCTTTCTCATTTCAAATGAAAGGCAAATGCTTCTGAAATGGATTCACTACATTACTTATAACTGCTGAGTCAAGGGAACTGAAAATACTGCTATACCAACAAATAGAATTATTATAGCTCACTACAACTACACTATGAAGGATGACTCAAATGCAACAACTGCGACAAGTGCTAAAGAACAAAGTATCTACCTGGTGATCATCTCTACTTCGGTGAGTCCCAGGCATCTCAAATTCAAGAAGTTTAAAAACAGAACTAATCTATTTTTCTGCTAATCTTACTCCTGCATTCTCTTTGCATAAAAGATGGTAATGGATTTCATCCAGTCATGAAAGTCAAAAGCCTTGAAATCATCCTCAACTTTCTATTCCTTTTATTCCTTTCACCCCCAAATTCAACTAGTCACCGAATCAGGTTGAATCATCTCCTAATTTCCTTCTCACATTCACACTCTTCCACCCAATCTTATCACTGCCATAGTTCAGATTCTCATGATTTCTTCAACAGTCAGTACAGTTTTCCTGCCTCTAGATTTTCTTAACAAACTGGTATATGTGTCTTTTGTCATTTGTAGAAGGTGTTGTTTGATTTAAAGCTCTTTCTTAATCACATGAGGGCTTTATAATACAACACTGTACTTGTGTTTAAAAATGAATTGGCCAAAAACGTGGATCTCTTCTGCCTTTTGTCAATTCACTAAAAGTGACAATAAAAGATTAAAACACATAAAACCTTCAGAATGAAAGCAGCAACATGAAAGAAAGCAAAGAAACTAAACTTACCCTGAAGAACCCTTCACAGATTCCAAACTGTAAAGCAACAGGGGTGGGCAAGCAACATAGACCAAAAGAAAGGAGCTGAAAACAAGAGAATAATTGCCCATCCGAATACAGTATTTGGATCCCTAGGTCCTGTTCACCACCATGCACAGTCAAGCTGTCTCTGCCTCAGGAATGAGATTCAAGATTTATCCTCATGAGACATTAAATTTGAGACGTATGGATCCAGAAACTCCTGGTAAATTATAGGAATGAGATAAAAACAGGAAACTTATATAAAATCCTATATATGAACTACTGAACTATCAGACTCCCCTGCTCAATCTACTCCTAGAGCCACAAAAGCAGGCATATGTTTCTCAGAGCTAGAACCTTTCTCTGGGCAAAGTAAATAGACTTAGAAAGAAGACTCCCACAAAGTGACATTTGCAACACTTTTCAGACACACACACACACCAGTGAAAATTCAGCCTTGCCACCATACTACCCTGTATTGTAACCCAGCAGTTATCAAACCCCACCCAAGCAAACAAAGCTTACAGTCATCTTCCAGTGCCTCATTCTTACATATAAGCCAATATAAAATGATTAGGAGGCAATAAAGAACAAACAGTTAATAGAAAAACAGACACGAATAAACCAAAAGAGGAACACAAACAAACCAAAAGAGGAGCACAAATGATCCATAGTCAATATACGGAAAAGGCAGAAAGTATAACTTAAACTGCAAATATAACTTCTTTAGAGAGATAACCAACTATATGGCATAAAATAAAAATAAAATGCTATAAAATGCTATAAAAATAACTATCAGAAAGAACTCTTGTACGTTAAAATATGATAGCTTAAACACAACTATTCAATTAAAGTGTTGAGAAATGTAGGTTAGAAAAATTCTCACAAGTCAGAACAGGAAGAAAAAGCCAAGGAAAAGGTAAGAAACTTAGAGACCAATCTTAGACATCCACTCTCAAGTTTAAAAAATTCCTTAGAGAACAAAGAAATTTGTCAACAAAAAATCAATCCAAAAACTTGAAAAAAAAAGTTCCTACAGACAAAAACATTTTCAAATATGAATATGCTCCCTCTCCTCCCCCTTCCCCCAAAAGGTAAAAAAAGTGATTCCAAAAATAGATAGAATCCAGGCAGTATATGAGAAAAATAAAGGGAATTCCCAGGATGGTTGCCAATAGAAATCCTAAGAAGAGTGATCAAACAGAGATGTACAGCAATGAGCCCAGGACCAGTAACATTGATAGTTGTCTAATAGATATGATGGTGCATGTAGGGAAGAAATGATTGAGGCATGGAAATTTAAGCCAATAAATGAACAAGGTGATTGATAACTCTAGGTAAAATGAAAGATGTTCAAGTAAATAAATTTAATAGAAGGATTCACTTGGGTTTGTGGCAAAAACTATGTTCATATTATAGTAAATATAAATGAGAACTATTTTAATAAAGATGTGAAATATACAGCATTAGGAGGGTGAATAGAGGGAAAATATGTTGAAGAGTTTAATACATATCTACTATAAAATCTATTAGATGGTTACGAATACTGAGAACCATGGGATAGCATTATAAGCCATTATTTTGATACGTGGAAGCCAAGATACTTTTGAGAAGTTGCTATGAAGTAAAGTTCTTAGAAGAAAAGAGAGAAGTAAGGCCTATTGTAATTTCATTAAACGTCTTTTAGATCACGGATTAAAACAGTACATTCTTGAGCTCTGTATTGATGGAGAAGGAAAAAAGTGCCCACATCCTTTCAGAACTCGTGGTCTTTTGGGCACGACACAAATTCAATGGGAGAAGAAAGAGGAAACTCTCCTGGATCTCTGCAGGATTAATTTATTTAAAATAGATAACAAAAATACTCAACATGTAAAATTCTTGAAGAAAATGAAGGAAACCCATGTTGATGTCAACAGCTTAGGCAGACCACCCTTCAGAAGATGTACCAGAGGAGGCAGAAGAAAGTCCCCAACCTTCCCAAGAAGGTGTAAGCCAGGAAGAAAAAGGAAATGTCAAAGGAGGGCTAACCCAACCTGGTCATGGCTTTTAAGAGGACACTCCCATAAGGCATTTGGACCCTGAAGAAATGATAAGAGGAATAGAGGAGTTGGAAAGGCTTAGAGAAGAGTTAAGAAGAATAAGAAACAAGTTTGTGATGATGCATTGGAAGCAAAGACATTCACACAGTCATCCTTATCCTGTGTGCTTTAGGCCTTGATTTTTTTTTTTTTTTTTTGGTCTGATATTAAAATCTGGTCCCTGTTTTCTTTCTGTTAGCATTTTAGCATTTTCTGACGTATCTTTAACCTTCGGTTTGCTTTTAATCATCTGGTGAATTTTTTTTTTTTTTTAGGTAGCTTCCTTGTTACCAGCATCTCACTAGATTTTGTATTTTGACCCATTTTCCCAGTCTGTTTTTCGAATGGAAAGTTTCACACATATGCATGAAAAGATGTTCATTCTACATTGTAAAGTAAAACATAACAGGTTACAAAGCAGTATGTTTATTATCAGCTCACATATGTAGGATTAAATCCTACACTGTGTGTGTACATGCACGTCTGTATATATACATACATAAAAATTTTACCGCTTATTTCTGTGTGGTATTAGTTTCCTTTTTGCTTATATGTATCTTTTTCATGAATATATGTCACACACACACACACAAAGAGTTAAAGTTTTGTAAGAGCCAAATAATGTGCAACCAGCTTCTAAGGGCAATAGGGGCACCTAAAATCATGATGGAGTAACTATTTAAAAAATGTAAAACTCAAATTACCTCTGGATCTCTTAGCCAGAGGAATAAAACTGACATTACAGGGGGGGAAAGGAATACATTCGCTTAATATGTAATTTTAATGATAAATTAGGTCAATTTTGTTTAATGATGAATTCTTCACCCAGTATTTTTACCTTCCTAACAAATTTCCACCATTTGTGAGCAGAGACAACATCTTACATGTTTCCCGTGTAGTTGATATTTCCAGTATTCTTCATTCCTTTGTGTGGATTTCTATTTCTGTCTATATGATTTTGCTGCTTCCTGAGAGAGTCCCCTTAACATTTCTTGGAATGAGGTCTGCTAAGATCTTTTATGCTCTAGCCACTTTTAAGATTTTTTTTCAAGAGGTATAAAAAAACTATCTAACTTAAGTATAATCATAAAAGAGCCCAAATAACCAATTCAACCCTGAAAAATAAGATTTCAAGCTATTATCATAACGCTAGAGTAATCAAAATAGTATGGTACTGGCATAAGCACAAATAGACTGATAGAACAGTATCAAAAACCCAGAAATAAACCCATGCATATATGGTCAGTATTAGCTGACCATATATAACAAGAAAGCCAAGAATACTTAATGGAGAAGACAGTTTCTTCAATAAATGTGCTGGAAAAATGGGATATTCACATGTAAGACAATGAAACTAGACCCCTATCATATACCACCCACAAAAATGATCGCAAAAGTCATTAAAGACTTAAATGTAAGACCAGAAACCATAAAATATCTAAAAGAAAACAAAAGAATAAAACTCCTTGACATGGTTCTTGGCAAGGCTTTTTTTGGATAGGACACTCAAAGCACAAGTAACCAAATATACATCAAACTGAAAAGCTTTTGCACTAAGAAACTATCAACAAAGTGAAAAGACAACCTAGGGAATGTGAGAAAATATTTGCTAACAATTTATCTGATAAAGGGTTAATATCCAAAATACATTAAAAAAAAACCTCCTACTTCTCAATAGCAAAAAAACCCAATCCAATTTAAAAATGGGCAAATGGAATCAAGATGATGGAGAGGGAGGATACTGAGCTCACAGGGACACACCAAAACCTAAAATTACACATAGAACTAGCTCTGAGAACAAATGAAGACTAGCAAAACAGATTAAACACAATTAAGGATATAAAGAAAACGTCACACTGAAACGGGCAGAAGGGGCAAAGACAGTTTTGCCAGGACCCATACCTCTGGTGTGACAACCTACTATGAAGTTTGAAAGTCAAAAGTAGTAAAAGTCATCCAGATGTATAATAGTTAAGGGATGCACAAAATAATATATAAAATATGACAACAAAATTGTAAAGCATGGCAGGGGGGTGGTAAAAACAGTGCTTTTAGAATGCACTTTGACTTAAGCAACCATCAACTTGTAATAGACTGCTATATATAGGATATTACATATAAACCTCACGATGACCACAAACCAAATACCAGTAATAAATACACAAAAACATGAAGAGAAAGGAGTACAAAAATAACAATATGTCACTAAATTATGAGAGGAGAGAAAGAAACAGAACTACAAAAACAATCAGAACATAATCAACAAAATGGCATTAAGTATGTATCTATTAATAACTACTTTAGATGGAAATGGACTAAATGTTCCCATCAAAAGACACAGAGTAGCTTAATTATAAAAAAAAAAAAAAAAAAGACCCATTCATGTCGCCTAAAAGAGATTCACTTCAGATCTAAGGACACATACAGAATGAAAGTAAAGATATGAAAAAAGTTATGGAAACCAAAAGAAAGCTGAAGCAGTTATACACATGACAGAACAGACTTTAAAACAAAAACTAATGGGGCGCCTGGGTGGCTTGGTCGGTTAAGCATCGGGTTTCAGCTCAGGTCATGATCTCACGGTCCGTGAGTTCCAGCCCCGCATCGGGCTCTGTGCTGACAGTTCAGAGCCTGGAGCCTGTTTCAGATTCTGT
The DNA here is from genome assembly GCF_018350155.1 of Leopardus geoffroyi. NCBI lineage: Eukaryota > Metazoa > Chordata > Mammalia > Carnivora > Felidae > Leopardus > Leopardus geoffroyi. Next base: position 50,487,593 of record NC_059337.1, read on the forward strand.
GTCTCCCTCTCTCTCTGCCCCTTCCCCGTTCATGCTCTGTCTCTCTCTGTCTCAAAAATAAATAAACGTTAAAAAAATAAAAAATAAAAAAAATAAAACAAAGACTAATAAGAAACAAGAAGTGCATTACTAATGATCAATCCAAGAAGATATAACACACAATTATCTATGTACACAACATAGGAGAATATAAACACATAAAGAAAATATTCACATAAGGAGAAATGGACAGGGGCACCTGAGTGGCTCAGTCAGCTGAGTGTCCAACTTTGGCTCAGGTCATGATCTCACAGTAAGTGGGTTCAAGTCCTGCACCAGGCTCTGTGCTAACAGTTCAGAGCCTGGAGCATGCTTCAGAATCTCTCTCCCTCTCATTTTGCCCCTCACCTGCTCATGCTCTGTCTCTCTCAAAAATTAATAAACGTTAAATTTAAAAAAAAGAGAGAGAGAAATGGGCAGTAAAGAATAGTTGGGGACTTTAGCACCTACTTCCACCAATGGATAGATCATCCAGACATAAAATCAGTAAACAGTGGACTTCAATGACACAGTAAACTAGATGGACTCAATATGTACAGAACATTGCATCCAAAAACAGCAGGATACACATTCTTTCAAGTGTACGTGTGACATTCTCCAGGATAGATCATGTTAGGTCACAGAAGAGATCTTGATAAATTGAAGAAAACTAAACTCACATCAGGCATCTTTTCTGACTATAATGATATGAAAGTAGGAGTCTATTACAAGAAAAATAAAAGCTAGGAAACTCATGAAGGATAAACAACATACTATGAAACACCCACTAAGTCAAAGACATCAAACATTAAATCAAAAATACTGAGACAAATGAAAATGAGAACACAACTGTCCAAAATCTATGGGACTCAGCAAAAGCAGTTCTAAGAGAGTTTATAGTGTTACACACGATTACCTCAAGAAACAAGAAAAATCTCAATCTACTGTTACACCTTAAGGAACCAGAAAAAGAGCAAAAAAATCCGAAGTTAGTAGAAGAAAATAACAAAGATCAGATCAGAAATGAAATAGAGACTAAAAGAAAATGCAAGTATCAATAAAACAAAAAGAGGTTTTTACTTTTGAAAACAAAATTGACAAACTTATAGCCAGACTCATCAAAATAAGAAAGGTCTCAAATTAATAAAATCAAAACTGAAAAAATTTAAAGCTGATACCACAGAAATACAAAGGGTAATAAGATACTACTACAATTGTATGTCAACCAATGGGACAACCTAGAAGCGAATAAATTCCTAGAAACATATGGTCTTCCAAGAACGAATCAAAAAGTCTGAACAAAATGATTAATAATAAAATTGAATCAGTAATCCAAAAACTACCAGAAGTCCAGGACCAGGTGGCTTCATAGATACATTTTTTAAACAATATATATACTTCTTAAACTATTCCAAAAATCTCAAGAGGAATTAACACTTCTAAACTCATTCTATGAGATGAGCATTACCCTGATACCAAAACCAGACAAAGACACCATGAGGAATAAAAAAGAAAATAAAGAAAATTATAGGCCAATACATCTTATGAACACTAATGTAAAAATCTTCAAGATATTAGCAAACTAAATTCAAAAATACATTAAAAGAATAATACACCATGATCAATTAGGACTTATTCCAGGGATGCAAAGATGGTTTGATATCTAGAAGTCAATCAATAAGATATACCACATTAACAAAGAGGAAGATTAATATCATTGTGTCAACAGATGCAGAAAAAATCCGTTAAAATTTCACATCCATTTTTGCTAAAAAGGAATACCCAGAAATAAATTTAACAAAGAGGAAGATTAATATCATTGTGTCAACAGGTGCAGAAAAAATCCGTTAAAATTTCACATCCATTTATGCTAAAAAGGAATACCCAGAAATAAATTTAAGGAGGTACAAGTTCTGAAAACTATAAGACAGTGATGAAAGATTGAAGACAACTCAAATACACAGTTGGATATACCATGTTCATAGATTACAAGGTCATTAAAATTTCCATACTACCCAAAGCCATATAAAGACTCATACATTCCCTGTCAAAATACCAATGGCATTTTCCACAGAACCAGAATAATTCTAAGATTTGTATAAAGCCCCAACAGGTCCTGAATAGCAAAGTAATCTTGAAAAAGAAGAACAAAGCTGAAGGTATCATGCTCCCTGATTTCAAACCCTAACACAAAATACAGTAATCAAAACAGTATGGTAGTGACACAAAAAGAGACACACAGATCAATGAAGCAAAAGAAAAAGCCCTGAAAGAAACCCATGCTTATATGGTCAATTAATCTTTATAAAGGAAGAACATAAAAAAGAAGGAAAGCTTACCATTAACAACAACATAGTGTAGTGCTAAGTAAAATAGGTCAGACCAAGATAAATGTGTTATGACTTGACTTGTGTGTGGAATCTACAAAAGAAACAAACCAAACCTTAAATATACTCATAAATACAAAAAATAATCTGGTGGTTGCCAAAAGGGAGGGTGGTGGAAGTCTGAGAAAAATAGGAGAAAGGGATTAAAAGGTACAAAATTCCAGTTATAAAATAAAAGGAACATAAGGAATTTAGTTAATATATAACAACTATGTATGTTGACAAATGGTAACTAGATTTACCCTGGTAAATAATTCATAATGTATATGAATGTTGAATTTCTATTCTTTACACCTGAAATACAGTTATTGTGTATGTCAACTATACTTAAGAAAAAAAGATTAAAGGACCTGAAAAGATTTTTTTTCCAAAGACGATATACAGATGGCTAACAGGTACATCAAGAGGTGTTCAACATCACTAACCATTAGGGAAATGCAAATCAAAATCCTAACGAGGTATTACCTCACATCTGTTATAATGGATAACAAAAAGATAAGAGATAGCCAACACCGGTGACAATATGGAGGAAGAAGACCCTTGTGTACTGCTGGGAAGGGATGTAAATTTGAACAGCCACTATGGAAAACATATGGAAGTTACTCAAAAAATAAAAATAGAGCTACCATATGACCTAGAAATTTCACTTCAGGGAATATTTCCAAAGGAAATGAAACAAGACATGGAAACAACACACACACATACACACATGTATATATACACATACATACATATACACACACACATACATGTGTGTGTGTGTGTCTGTCCTGTCATTTGTGACAACATAGATGGACCTTGAAGGCATTATGCTAAGTCAAATAGGTCAGAGAAAGACAAATACTCTATGATCTCACTTTTCTGTGGAACCTAAAAAACAAACCCAAACTCGTAGAAAAAGAGATCACATTTGCAGTTACCAGAGGGGAAACTGGATGCAGGTGGTCACAAGGTACAAGCTTTCAGTTTTAAGATAAGTAAGTACAAGGGGTGTAATATATAATGATGACTATAGTTAACACCACTATATGGTAAGTTATTAAGAGGAAACCCTACAAGTTCTTTTTTTGTACATACATGAAATCCTGGATGTTAACTTATCATGGTATTTCACACTGTAGAAAAGCTGTTATTATGCTATACATCTTAAATACATACAGTGCTATATATCAGTTTTATCTCAAAAACCTTTCAAGAAATCAAAAATATTAACTTAGGAAAAATAAAATCTTTATAGTTATACTATGCAAGAATGGGAAGTGTCTTTTTCTTCAAAATGCTTTCTTGTTCAAAAATTCTTTTGTGTCTGTCAGGAGTATCCAACTACATTTTCAAATTTATTTTCAATTATCTTACGGACTGTATGAGTTTTTAGTAATAACATGCCAAATGGAGATAATCTACCCCATATTCTTTGCAGAAAAAAGAACAGTATCTTAAATGTTAATATGACCCAAAAACCTGCAGCCTGACTGACCAATGCCTTTGATGAAATTTTATCAATGTCAGCTGTAGAGAGATGCCTTGGGCAGCCAGAAAATGCCAGAAATACAGGATTATTTTCTTTCTTGGATCTTTCTCTTAGGGCTCTGCAGGGAGTCAGATCTTTCCCACCTAAACCATGAAATTTCTTGAAAGGGAAACCGCTTATCTCTTCTTGAAGAGGGGGAGAGGTAGGCTGATATAAGCAGTGGAGTAAATGATCTGACACAAAAATCTTTCAGGAATAGAGTGGAGAAGAAAAAAGTGTAAGTTTTGTAGCCCTTGCAATGGAATAATCAGACACTGGATATACTGCAGAAAATTCACACATATACACCCAACCTTTCTGCTCTCATGCACATACAGAGTACAGAGGATGACAGAAAAGAATTAATCAAGACACAGAACAAGTAGAACAAAGACCCTGGCACAGCCACCCTTGTTAGGTATCTTTAAGCAAGCCCCCTGTAAGTGAAGGGTGGTGTTTTGAGCCCAAAACATCTGAATATATAGAATTCTAATTAGTTCTAATGTTTATTTAGAAGATTTTGTCCATTGCTGATACTTATTTTGAGAATATTGTTTACTACAAGTACCAGATTGACAATCTAAAACAGTTATATGAAAAAAAAAATTTTTTTAAAAATAAAATAAAATAAAACGGTTATATGAAAAAAATGCAAATTTGGTTAGCTCCTACTGTCCATTAGCTCTTGGTTTAGGAACAGACATCTCATCTATCTACACCCATTCTACCTTCTCTTTGGCTGATACTCCTGATGGACAATGGAGTGCCTCAAACCTCACCTGCAAGTGAGGCATGGTTAGATTCAGGTGAGCTCAGCAGGTCTAGATACCAAGTTCTGAGATTGTATAAAACTTGCATAAAGACCACCAGGCTGACCTCACTTCTAGATCCAAGTCAGCTCCCAATTTACTCTGTGACACAGGATAAACCCTTGATGTGTCTTGTTTTACCTTTTTGATCTGTCAAATAAAAATGATGACATTTGGGAGCACCTGGGTGGCTCAGTTAGGTGTCTCACTCCTGATTTCATCTCAGGTCTTGATCTCACTATTGTGAGATCCAGGCCTCATTGGGCTCCACTCTCAGCACGGAGCCTGCTTTAGATGCTCTCTCTCCCTTTCTCTCTGCCCCAACCCCACTGGTGTGCTTTCTAAGAAAGAAGAGAGAGAGAGAAAGAGAGAGAAAGAGAAAGAAAATATTAACACCTGTGCTACCTACTCTACTAGCATTGAATAAAGTGAGACAACATGAAAATACATCAGAGAATTCAAAGCACTATAAATACACGGGACTCCAGAATGGGTTGGTGCACTCTCTGTTCCAGCATTTTCCAGTCTTAATTAGGAAGAGTAGGAACAATTAGATAGCTTTCAAACATATTTGTCATGGACCAAAAATACTCTGTTAGTGGCTGAGTCACTATTCTGACCATGGCTATATGTATGTTAGACCATTTTTAAACATCTAAAAAAATAAAAAACAAAACTGTTCTACCAGTTGAACAGACTTCCAAGTCCCCATAAATCTGGCAAAGAGACTTCAGAATGAGGCCATCCCCACAGTGCTGGCAGAGGAGGCTGAGATGAAGAAAGAGGTTGAATCAGAGGGAAAAAGTTAGTGTTACTCTGGAAAGGAACCTGTAGGCTCAGAAAAATAGTGTGTTATATTTAACTAAAGAACCAATATAATTAAAGACCTCATGTTTATATCTGTCCCCTTTAGGACCTATCTGTTGGGAGTTCATGGCCATAAATACTATCTTTTGAGTAACTCAATACGTGGAAGTATGTTGCAACACAGAGATCTGCAAAATACATCAACACAAAAGTCTAAAGTGAAATCTCAGGCAGATGAAATAATTCAGCAGGCCACACTGCAGCTAACACCACCACCACCACCGCTCACACCGGGAACTCTGCCCCGGCCATATCTCTTGGTCTGAGATTGATTTCAGGTAAACAGAGCCCAGGAGAAATTGCAGAGATGGGATATGGGTCTTTACAGGACCAGAGCCTCCCGTTTCAGGACCCTTTTCCAAACTAGGGAAGGTGTCCCTTTTCCTACTCTATCAGTATTGCAACAGCTCTCACCTCAGTCACTTACACATTACTATGAATCCATTTGGGGTCAGTGATCTTTTCCTTTGTATTATAATTCCAACCTTCTAAATATAGAAGTGAAAGGTCTTATTTCCTATAAAGACAATTTCAGTCATCAGCAAATGGGTTCTGGGGGTTATGTCCGATTGCCCTTGAATCTCACCACTCCTGATGGGGAGGCAGTCCCCCAGAGGGAACTAAATGTAATCATTTAGGTACTTGAGGGTCATTTGGGGGTATGCAGGTAGACAGGAGGGGCTTTAATGCCTGCCCGAAGGGCTTGCCACCTTACCTGCTCCCCCTCCTGGAGTTGCCAAGGCTTCATCCACGTAGCTCTTGGGACAACACAGGCTCCAATCCTCTTCCTGCCAGCCAGCCTGTTCACCACCTCCTCTGTGCCGTTCTAGGCTCCTCAACTCATCTCCAGCCTCCACTTCCTTTCCCCCAATTCTCTCCCAAGGTCTGGGAGCCCATTCTCACCTCCCTCCTTAGGGCCCCCTGGCCTGTTTCAGCTTCTCCACCAACCCCCCGCTTCATCATGGACTTTCTAGAGCTTTCCCCAATCAGCAGTTACTCACAGTTGCTGGGGCTGGAGTGCCACGGCGTTAGCCTGCCAGCACCTGGATGCTAAAGTGAAGAAGACTGGGGAGGGGGAAGCACAGATAGGGTCTCAGATGGGAGGGAGCAAATTGAAATCTGGCCTGGCACAGGGAAAATTGGGAGCCTGGTCATCAACAGGCATCAGGCTACAGGTGTGTGCAATGATGTGCATGTGGGTGGGTCGGCAGGGGGCGTGGGCGGGGCAGGTTTCCATGAAAAGAGAAGCTGTTGGCAAAGATTACAGGTCATGGATACCTAACAAAGAAGGAAGAAAGATATAAAACTTGGTTGGCTAGAAAAACACTACCTATTATATGGTTTATAATCTTCCCCAAATCACCACATACTCTATTAAATAAAAAATACAATACAATTAACTTGTAAAACATTTCTCATTTTTTTGAACAATTTGCTTATGATGTGGTTTGATGTAGCTTTCTTCATGTTTCCTGTGCTTTGCCAAAAAGGGAACATTCTTGACAGATTTTTAAATGTTTAAATCCCTTTGTTTCTTTATGGAAAAGATCATGAATACTTGTCCATGTCCTTTCTTGAATTTCTTCTGATGGTGCTTTGTCCATCAAAATTCTCCCCCAACTTAACGCTGAGAACGCATAGGGTCCCTTTTCCTTTGTTCTATGCCGTTAGAATCCCAGAGTTGAAAGAGTTTTTTCAAAGATTTATTTGCTAATCTTTTCAGGTGTCCTGATGAGAGGATAGTTTGTCAACTATACCTCTGACAGCAATAATTGACATAAATGAATATCCATTTTCCATTATCCCATTTATCCTATTTGTACTTATTGAATGATGATTCTGTGAAAGGGACCATGAAAAATTTCAGGTGTTAAGGCTCAATTTATTACAAAGCAAAAGATGAGTTATTGTTTATTGGCACATATCTCAATGAGATTATTCTCAGGCAGGCAGGAAGATTAAGAAGTTCCTCCTCTATTACAATGCATTTGAAAGCTCAGTCCTATAAAATGATAAAAATAGCAGCTACTAATTATTAAGCATTTACTCTATAGCAGAGTGCAGGGCAAAGTTGAATCTACTTTTTTTATAAACGTCTTTAATTTTTATAAAGACCTTAAAGGAATTATCTCAATACCTTTAATAAGAAACCTGACCTCTCCAGATCATATAGCTAGTAAAGAGCAAAGTCGGGATTCTAGAAATATCTCATTCCAAAGCCTTTCTTATTTCATTTAAAGTTTTACATAATATAAAAGAAATCATCCTTTAGTCGTTCAAAATTAGTTGAGCCACAACTGTCCTTACCTCAGCAAGTAGTTAAATCACCTACAAATAATGTTTCTTTTTGCTTCTCAGCAAAGGTTTGAATATAATATCCTGAATTTAGTTTTTATAATGAGGAAAAAATAATGTTTTGTTATACATCTATGACATAGAAGATAGCATTTCACATTTATTATCTCATTTATTTTTTCCCAGACTTTATAAGCTGCGTATTATTATCTTCATGTACAGATAGGAAACACAAGTTCAAATAAGTGACTCCCATTAACCTTAAGTTGCAAAGTTTTTGTCTGAAGAAGATGCAAGTAACTACAATGTCAGTGTTTTTTCAACTGCATCCCACTGTGTGCTACTGAAGCAAAGACACAGTCTGAATGATGCGAAGAGGATAACAGTTCTTAGGATGTAACTTAACCAGTACCGCCTCCTGACATTTATCCACTGAAGTGTAATTATGTCTTTCGCTTTTTAGTTAGATTTAAAGTGCTGATGGGAGTCATCATTTTTACTTACCCAAATTCTGAAACCCATACCCTGCATCTTAAGACAGGTATCATTGGCCCCATCACTTATTGGATACCTTACCTCACCTCGACATACACAAAAATCTAGATCCAAAATGGACTTCCTCGAGGAGACCAAAGTCATATTATCATAAATCAGGGAAAATATAAAGAGAATGTACAGTTATTGTACAAAAAGGGCAACAGAGAGTAAAGGAAGTCAAATCAAATCAAATCAAAATATCCATGGTTTTTTTCATTGAATTTGAGCAGATTCTCAAAATTCTATGAAAAACCAAAGAGCTAAAAAATATCTGACAAAGCAACAAAAACTGTAAGAAATATTACTTCATGTAATAGTTAAGACAAAGTAATTAAGATTGTGGATTTGGTTTAGAGACAAACAATAACCAATGGAACAGAAGAGATAGCTCCAATAGACCCTGCATAGACCTATAAGGTACAAGACAGAGGGAGCATCACAATAAAATTGAGTTTCCATCTCATGTTATTCCTTTCAATTTTTAGAAAAATTGGAGAAGTATAAACATTAAAATTCTAAAACTTTTAGAAGAAATTTTAACTGATTATATGACCTTAGGGTAGGGATAAATTTCTTCAACAAAACCCCAAAACACAGCCTATAAAGAAGTTAAATTATACTACACTAAATGTAAAACTTTGTAAAAATCACCCAAAAAGGGTGGAAGAAAATGCCACAATCTGAGAGAAGATATAATTAGTCAATTTAAATGACAAAGGATTCTAAATTCAAGGTATATGAAGAATTTCTTCAAGTCAGATAAAAGGACTAGTCTGTAGCCTGTTAGAAAAAGGACAAAACATATTAATTAATAATTTGATAAAATTGACAGAAGAAAATTATATAAAAAGTCATCAGGGATATTGTATCTACCTATAAATTTTCATACACTGCCAGTGAAGTGTAACAGGGTAAAATAATTTTAGGGTGGAAGATGTGAATTTCCATGACTGAACAGTCACATTCTTCCATGTGTTCCTTAAAGGCTCTCTTTAACAGAGACATGTGTAAGAATGTTTATAGAATACATACACATGTAGTAAAAAAAATTAAAGAAACATAAGGAACTGATAAGCATCAGATACAGAATAATAGTTGCTTACCAGGAGGAAAAAGATCAAAGTGGATGGAGAGACACACACACAGGGCTCAATTCTATTTGCAGTTATTTCATTGCTTAAACTGGGCAGTGAGTACATGGATACTCATTACAGTATTCTTTTATGTTTTTATGTCTGATTTTCACATTAGAGTAATTTGTAATATTTTTAAATTATACAACCCAAAATTAGAGGAAATATAATAAAGAGGGAGAGGTTTGTCATATAAAAGTGGCAAGTTCTTGGGCAATGTCCTTTAATGTCCCTGAGTTTTTGTTTTTGTTTTTACTCTACAAAAGATATTATGTTTCAAATAAGACAGTAAATGTAAGCATAAATATAAAATGTTCTCTACCTAAGTACCAGGTATGGCTTTTTCTTGGAAGAAACCTTACTCACTTTGGTCAGGAAACAGAGTTGGCTTTGGGTCTGAAAAGGTAAGATGTCGGCTTTGAAAGGGACTAAATATTAAAGTGATGAAATTATGCTATGTTCAGTTAAGCTGGTGCACCCATAGGGCAAAGTATGTGTCAGGGGTGGGGATATATGTGCACAAGCGCATGTGTATGTCTCTATGTGAATGTGTTAAATTAGTGTGTATCTGTGTGTGTGTGAGTCATCAAATAGTCATCATGGATGAACCCCAGGTCTGGGACAGGCATGAAACAATCACTGCTAAACAAAACACTGGTGGAAGGAAGGTCTTCCTCAGACTGGGACCTTGAGAAACTGCCAGACCATGCACTTAAGTCACAGAACACAGCATCTGCCTTCCTTCCAGAACAACGGGTGGCATGGCTAAGAGAACGGATGTGCTAAAACCATCAACAGGCTTCCAACAAGATACTAGTAGAGCGTCTGGCCAAGGGATCACTTATTTCCAGTAGTGACCAAATGCTATGGCAACAATAGCAGCAGAGAATACTGTTCTTCAGGAAAACCAGATTTTTTTTTTCCCATGAGGCAAAATCACCAGGATTGAATGAACACTCCTGTGATTCTTGTTCTAAGTATATGAAGAGAGTAAGGTAGAGACATGTGGAGAAGGCAACATATGTTCTTAACAGAGGGGGCAATCAGAAGTATTGAATTTAAACATTGAAAACGATGTGCCTTTATTTAATGTTCCAAGCTGAGAAAGTAGATAATATTAGATATACACAGAAAATGTATTATAGTTGACACACAATGTTACAAGTGTATAACATAGTGACTGGTTCAATAAATCTGTATGTTCTGCTGTGCTCACCACAAGTGTAGCTATCATCTGTCACCATAACATCACCATGTCATTCATTATATGTCCTATGTTGTGCCTTTTATTTCCATCACTTATTCATTCCTTAATTGGAAGCCTGTATTTCCTATTCCCCTTCACCCATTTACCCATCCCCACCCTTCGTTTGTTCTCTGTATTTATACATCTGATTCTCTTTTTTTGTTTATTCGTTTGTTTTTTTAGATCCCACATATGAGTGAAGTCATATTTATTTGACTTTTTCTGAATGACTTGTTTAACTTAGCATAATACCCTCTGGGTCCATCCATGTTGTCATAAATGGAAAGACCTTTTCATGGCTATGTAATACTCCATCACATATTCTTTATCCATTTATATATCAGCGGACATAGATAGCTTCTATATTTGGCTATTGTAAATAATGCTGCAATAGACACGGAGGTTCACTTATCTTTTTAAAGTAGTGTTTTCATTTTCTTTGGGTAGATATCCAGATTTATTGGATCATATGGTGTTTCTATTTATAATTTTTTGAGGAACCTCAGTATCATTTTCCACTGTGGCTGTACCAACTTACATTCCCGTGAACAGTACATAGGTGTTTCTTTTTCTCCTATCCTTGCTAGAACTTGTTATCTCTTGCCTTTGTTTGATAGCTATTCTCACAGGTGTAAGGTGAGATCTTATTGTGGTTTTGACTTGCATTTCCCTAAAGATGAGTGATGGTGAGCGACTTTTCATTTGTCTGTTTGGTCAACTACAGGTCTTCTTTGGGAAAATGTCTATTCAGGTCCCCTATACATTTTTTAATCAGATCATATGTTTTCTTTTTTTTCTTAATATTTTATTTTTAAGTAATCTCTACGCCCAGTCTGGGGCCCAAACTCACAACCCTGAGGTCAAGAGCCACATGTTCCACCAACTGAGCCAGCCAGGCGCCCCTCTTTTTTTAAGTTCTTTTTATAGCATTGTATGTCAGCTATACTCAAATAAGTAAAATATAAAATATAAAGCAACCTGTATCTATAAAATAGATTAAATTAAAAAATAAAAACGTATTCCTAAATATTATAATACTATTTTAAATGTTTTTGAAGTTTATTTTCTAGTTATTTGTTTCTACTATATAGAAATAAAATTGGTTTTTGTATGTTGGCCTTATATTCTGAGGCCATATTATCTTCACTTATTAGTTTTTTAAATTATATTAATTGGTTGTGTAGGATTTCCAACATACATTATTGTGTCTTCTTTAAATAAAGACAATGTTGCTTCAGTCTTTCTGAAAAAAGAAACAAAAAGGTACCTATAATTTTTTTAAGTATTTGTTTTGCTCTCGCACTCACAAATGGAGGTTAGTGTCTTTCTTCATGGCAGCATATTCAGAGGTGTGCAGACATGCTTCAAGAGGTAACAGAAAGCAAGCAGGCAAGTAATGGCTCTGTTGCATCATGAGGGTGATGTCTAAGAGCAAGTTCCACAATAGCACTCAAGTTTTCAACTTGAAAATTCTTCAGCCAGAACATGAGGCTCTCAAGGTACTTCTGGACATCCTTTGACATCTTCTTTGAAAGTTGGAAAACTGAGTTTTAATAAAAATACTATATAATAACATAAACTTTATTAGAACTTGGTCTCTAATTTCCAAAGAATTATTTAAGAAGGATATGGTAAAAGTTTATATGTATTCCATATATATGTGGAAGGAAGAACACTGGATTCCGAGCCATAAAATTTTGGAATCACTTCATTCATTTCTTTATTTCCATAATTTACAGAAATTTGCTTAACCTGAGTCTTGATTTTCTCACCTATTCATATGGATATTAAAATTCCATGTCTTAGAGGGGCACCTGGGTGGCTCAGTCCGTTGTGTCCGACTTCAGCTCAGGCCATGATTTCAAGATTTGTGAGCTCAAGCCCCACGTCAAGCCCTGTGCTGAGAGCTCAGAGCCTGGAGCCTGCTTCAGATTCTGTGTCTCCCTCTCTCTCTGCAACCCCCCCCCACTCTCACTCTGTTTCTCACTCTCTCTGAAAAATAAATAAACATTAAATTTTTTTTTAATTCCATGTCTTAGATACCTCACACTGCTATGGGCATCAGATGAGATAGGCACAAAAATTCCATAATGCAAAAGTACTAAGCAAAGGCAGGTGGTTTAGTAACTTAACTGATTCACTCTACCAGCAGTTTTCAAATTGTGTTCTTTGGTTCCCTAGGTTACCAAGAAGTATAATAGTTGTGAAGAGACTGAGGAGGAACAAATGGCAAGGAATCCATGTTGCACCTGCACTTGATCTCAAGGAACTCTACTTTTATCTTGTCTAGAATTATGAATAAGCTTTTAGTTATGTTTAGTTTTACTACATTTAGTAAAAATTGTAGGTTATTCTGCTTTAAAAGTATTTATGAAGTATAACCTTAAAAATGGGGAAAGGAATAGGGGACTCTCAGAGAACAGGGATGAGAGGGAAAAAACTCTATTCTGATACAACAACATGGCAAAGAAAGGCAGTAAAGATAATAAGTAATTGTGAATCAGGAAACTGGGATTCTATTTTCCTCCTATACTACCAGCCAAGTGTATGACCTTAAGCAAATCATTTAACCTGTACAAACCACCGTTTCCATATATGTAACATGAAGGAAGTATTCTCTAGTTACAATATTATAAAATTTAGTATATATAAAATAAAATATACCAATAAATTTCTCTTTAAATAATTATTAAATTCAAAGACTGAAGCCTTTTCAGAAATTTTGGCAGTGATATGAATTCTGAAGAAGTAATATAAAAGCTTCTTATTTAGCTCAGTTTCATAAATACTGAAGGCCAACTATGGTGTAGGCACTATGATAGCAGTAGGAATACAAATAATACATAACTAAATCCTGTATGTTTCCATCAAATTAACCAGGGGGAACACCATTCAACCCACTGAAATTAAAATTTGGCTTTTCACAATGGCAAAGCACCCTCAAGAGGCAAAATTGTTACAACCCTGAACTGAGAATCAAAAGTCCCTAGCGTTTTATCTAATTCTAATATTCACTGCCTTTCAGCAGACTGTTTTTAGTATTTTAGGCCACGGTATCGACCCATACTGATTATGCTAAGTACAGTGGACAGTTGTTGGAAAGCTTAAAACAAAGGAGTGATGTGGTTTGATTTTTGCATTTAAAACAGGTAAGTGTTGTCTCTGCCTATGACAGAGTAGCTAATATCAGATTAACACACTCCCCAGGAACAAATATAAAATCTGGGTTTTAAAAAATGAAGAACTTCATGAAGGCATTAGAAAATGGCCAAAATGTTGGGATTCAAGGGAACAAGATTCCAAACAAAAGGAGAAACATCATAAGAAGCCCAAAATTCTAAATGCAATTTCCTCTAGAGGCATCTGCCAATTTATGAGTTGCACATCTGTGAGCGACACACCAAGAAACCAAACAGAAAGCTACTGCAAAGAGACTAAAAAGCTAAGCAGATATTAGCCTTCCTGTGGTCCTGGATAGTTAAAAATTCAGGACCCTTCAAAAGAAGGGAATTTATGAGTGTCCCCTCAACATTCACATGTTAAACCCTATTCCCCAATGTTCTGGTATTAGGAGATGGAGTTTTTGGAAGGTAATTGGGATTAGATGAGGTCATAAGGGTGGAGCCCTATAGATGAGATTGATGTCTTCATAAAAGTCAAGAAACAATTTGCTTCTGCTCTTTGCTTTCCATCATGTGGGGACACAGAAAAAAAAAATAGTCATCTACGAACCAGGAAATATACCCCCTTCACAGACACCAAAAATGCCAGTGTCCTGATCTTGGGCTTCTACCCTCCTGAAATTTGGGAAATGAATGTTTGTTGTTTAATCACCTAGTCTACAGTAATTTGTTATAGCAGCCCAATCTTACTAAGTCAACTGCTAAGAGCCCCAGGCTTTCTACTGAAATCCCTGAAGAAATCTACTCTTATAAACAGAGTAAAGTTGGAAATAGACCAATTTCTAATAAAGTAAAATTACCTGAGCCTACTTTAATTGTTTTCTGGAAAAAAAATGGATTATTGGTAGACAAAGATAAGATCTAGAACCTGTACAGTCTTTCATACATAGTAACAATGCTTCCATCAAAAACAACCAAACATGTCAGGAGACAAGACCAAATAACTAAAAATCAAGAAAAAACAAAAACAAAAACAAAACAACAGGAACAAATCAACAGGCTATTCAAGTACTGGAGTTATCAAAATGATTTTTTAAAAAACATAATAAATATGTTCAAAGAAATACATGATGAGATGGAGAATTTCACAATAAAACATGAATCTATATTAAATCAAATAAAATCCTACAATTAAAAATTACAGGTGAATTTAACAACAGATATCAGCATTTGGAGTGCTAATAATGTTCTATTTTTAATTTTTTAAAAGTTTATTTGAGAGAGAGAAAGCAGAGGAGGGGCAGAGAGAGAGAGAGAGAGAGAGAGAGAGAGAAAGAATCCAAAGAAGGCTCCACACTGTCAAAGCAGAGCCTGACACAGGACTCAAACCCACAAACTGTGGCAACATGACTTTAGCTGGACCAACAGTCAACCACTTCACCAACCAAGCCACCCAGGTACCGGAAAATGTTCTATTTTCAATCTGAATGCTAATTGTTTGGGTGTGCACTTAATGTGTACACACTTTATGCGTATCATGTTATATTGTAATAATGTATTTTTAGCTTATTCCTCTTGCTGTGTGGAAAAGGGACTTGGAGGTGGTGATGAGAGGGACAGACAAAAGTAAAATCAGGGAGACTAGTTTAAAAGACCCATAGTTAGTCCCTAAAAGACATGATGGCATGGATTCAGCAGTAGTGATGGAGAAAGTGACTGCTAATGGATTTTCAAGTTTTGAGACTTTTTTTGTATTTGGTTTTTGGCCCGTTAAGTTTCAGATGTCTGTGAAATATCTGCTACCTAGGCAACTGCATACACAGGTACTAAACTTAGAGTGAAGATCTTGGCTAAAGATACAAAGTAAGTTTACAAAAGCAAAACAAAAACCCAAAAAACTGTATTTAAAGACAACCATAAAACTGAGTTAAATCACATAGGGAATGTAATGAGTAATAAGTGAATTAAAAAAGAGGACTCACACCTGAGCCCTGAAATATACCAACATTTAGCATTTGGATGTAGGAACCAGGGAGAGCAAAAGAAACTGAGCTCTCTGTTCCATTCCATTGGTCTGTGTCTGTTAATATGCCAATACCATTCTGTTTTGATTACTATAGCTTTGTAATATAATTTAAATCAGGAATGTGATGCCTCCAGCTTTATTCTTTTCACTCAAGATTACTTTGGCTATTCAGTATCTTTTGTGGTTCTATATGAATTTTAGGGTTTTTTTCTATTTCTGTGAAAAAAAATGCTATTGAAATTGAAAGGGATTCCATTGAATCTGGAAATGACTTTGAGTAGTTTGGACATTTTAGCAATATGAATTCTAGTTCACCAACATGGGATATCTTTCCATTTATTTGTGTCTTCCTCCATTTTTTTCTCAGCAGTGTTTTATAGTTTTCAGTGTATCTATCTTTCACCTCCTCGGCTAAATTTATTCCTAACTATTTTATTCTTATTAATGCTACTATAAAAGGAATTTTTTTCTTAATTTTTCAGATAATTTGTTAGTATTTAGAATCACCACTCATTTTTGTATGTTGATTTGGTATCCTGCAACTTTACTGAATTTGTTTATTAGTTCTAAGAAATTTTTGATCGAGTCTTTAGGGGTTATATACACACACACACACACACACATATACATACATATATATATATATATATATATATATATGAAAGAAATGAACTTGTGTCTGTCTGCAGATGACATGATATATATGAATTATATATATATATCATGTCATCTGCAAATGGACACAAGTTCATTTCTTTATTTCTGATGTACAGCCCCTTATTTCCTTTCCTTGACTAATTGCTCTGGCCAGGATTTCCAGTACTATTTTGAATATAAATATTGAGAATGGACACCCTTGTTTTTTTCCTGATCTGAGATGAAAAGCTCTCAGCTTTTCACCATTGAGAATGACTTTAGCTGTGGGATTGTCATATATGGCCTTTATTATGTTGAGGTATACTCTTTAATTAAAAATGGAACTACTATCTGATCCAGTAGTCCTACCTCTGGGTATTTATCCAAAGGAATTGAAATCAGAACCTCAATGTATACCTGCACTCTCAGGTTCATTGCAACATTATTCATAATAGTCAAGAGGTAGAAGCAATCTAAATGCCCATGTACAGGTGAAATGGCTAAAGAAAATGTGGTATATGAAGGAATATTATTCAGCTTTAAAAAAGAAGGGAATTGCCATTTATAATGACACAGATGTACCAGGAGGACATTATGCTAAGTGAAATATGCCAGATGCAGACAAACGTTGTATAATCTCATTTAAATATGGAAATATAAAACAGTCAAACTTAATAGAAAAAAAAGATTAGAATGGTGGTTGCCAGGGGGCTGGAAGGAAAAGGAAATGCAGAGGTAATGATTAAAAGGCACAAAGTTTCAGTTACGTAAAATAAATATCTTCTGGAGATTATACATAGTGTCTATAGCTAACAATACTGTACTATATATTTGTTAATGGGTTAGATCTTATGTTAAGCGTTCTCACTACACACATAAAATAATAACTAAGGGGTGTCCTTTGAGAAGTGGTGGATATGTTTATGGCTTTTGGGTGGTTATCATTTCCTAACTGTATACTTATCCACAAATGCATTGACTTGTGTATATTAAACATGTACAGCATCTTACATGTCAGTCATAACTCAATTAAGTGGCTTAATTCTAAAAAAAAAAAAAACAATAAATCAATTTAAAAAAAAAAAAAAGGTCACTAAAAAGGAAAGGCCAACTGAGACAGGAGAAAAGCCAGGTGAATGTGGTGTCAAAAAAGTCAAGAGTGGAGAATGTGTTAATAAGGAAAGAATGATCAATCAGATTGAAATACACTGAGAAAGATACAGGCTGATATTTAATTGAGAAAGTTCATTGTTTACTTTGATGAGATCATTTTAGTGGGTAATGGTGCAAAAACCTGAAAGAAGTGAGTCAAAAAGTGAATAAAAGGTGAGAAAGTAGACCCAACAAAGAGAGACAATCTTTCCATTATGTGGAAGGGAGAAAGGAAATTGGGTGGTATTTATAAAAGGGTAAGAAGAATGTTTTGTTTTGCTTGTTTTGTTTTGTGTTTTTAATACAGGGTATATTTAAACATACTTCTACTTTATAACAGTATACTTGAAAAAAAACACTGAGAGAATGCTGGAAGGCTGAAGGTATACAGGAAAGAAAGGTTTTTCTTTTGTTTTATTGAAAGGGAATTAATTGGGTGCAGATACACATAGGTTTAAGAATTCAATAACGGAAAGATGGATTTGTTTATTTGAGGCCTTCTCTTTTCTCATTAAGGTTTAGAAATTTTCATCATTGCTGGGACATAAATATTACAGGTTGAAAGAAAGAAGGTATGAAATGGTCATCATAGGGAATGAGGACACAAATTTATTGAGGAAATATAACAAGGTGCTAGAGGGGCACCTGGGTGGCTCAGTCAGTTAAGCATTAGACTTCTGCTCAGGTCATGATCTTGTGGCTTGTGAGTTTGAGCCCCGTGTCGGGCTCTGTGCTGACAGCTCAGAGCCTGGAGCCTGCTTCAGATTCTGTGTTTCCCCCTCTCTCTGCCCCTCCCAAGCTCACGCTATCTCAATAATAAATAAACCTTAAAAAAAAAAATGAAAAAAAAAAAAAAAAACCAACGTGGCTAGAAAGGGTTCCTTTGACACATGAGCACAGATTTATAGTAATACAACACATCAGGCTTTGTTCTTTTCTCAAGCAAAGATCAGTAGTACAGGCATGGAACAGAGTATGGGAACAGGAGGAATATTGGATTTAGCCATGGCTTAGATTTTTCTGTAAGAGGCATGTAAAAGAAAAGGGAGCATCTTATCCTTCTTAGATGCCACAGCCTCTTACAATGGAACACCCAGGCAAGTTCTGTCACCCAAGATGCAAAGAAGCCATGGATGGGATATCTGAATTGGCTGTCAGTTTTCATGAGTCTACTCTGACATAACTGTCTTTTTCCAAGTAAAAATATCTAGAAGTTCATTGAGTGGCTATCAAAATCTTTGGACGTTTGGTTAAAGCAAATGGACTGCCAAGCTGTGGTAAGTCTTCTATCAGAAGAATTATTTAGGTCAATAAAATATTTAAGAGAGTCACAATGTGCAAAGTTACAGAAATGACATACATTTTCTAGCCCTGAGTGAAAGAGGCAATTGTCATCATACCCATATCCTCAACTTTGTCAAATTCTGCTGGCCCATTTTAGCAATGTATTGCAGAATAATACTGTCCTTTAGACATTCATGGACATTTGATGAAGATGGAAATCTCTATTAGAAAGACCATTAATTGCAAACTATCAAAAAGAAAACACTGAAATCTTTGTTAAAGATTTTTTTCTGGTAAAACGTCTTTTTTACAATGTTTCTATGGAAAGGCTCAATAGTGTACATTATTTGGAAAAAACATGAAGGCATGTCCAAGACTGGGGATCTTATGTTTCTTGCACTTCTAGGAAGTTGGAAGGACAGGAATAAAAGCATAGTGGGAGTCACGAGGTCCAGCTATCCCTAAAAGGACATTCCCAGGTCACTCTATCTGGCTGAAACCACCAAATCTGCCATGACTTATTACGGACCTCTAACACACTCAACTGTATTGTTCTCTAACAGCTACTGCAAATTTAAACCAATTATTGTAGAAAAACTTTCATATCTATTTAGCATATATGAAATGTGGTTCTATAGAAAAGACATTTTTTTCTTAAAATTCCAGTGTCTCTACATACAAATAAGTTCCGGTCCCTTTACAGCATTCATTTTGCAAGCAATGATCTCAATGTTATTTTGATGAATTCCTCCTGGAGATGGTTTATCCATCATCTAAGACTGTCAGTCTCATTACTAGACACAATTAACAGTTTCAAATCCTTTGTAGACACAGAAGTTTGGATAGGTGAACAGGTAGATCAAAGCACTAGATGAGTTACAGATAGACTCAGGGCCACAGTTCCCAATGCATCTACTCCCAGAATTTGCTATCAGAATGAATGAGTTATTTAAATTTCTGGTTCTCCAAGGTTTTCTGCCTAAAAAGCAATTCATTACTTTGGACCCAAGTTTCCTTTACAAGTTACCTAAGGAATAAATAAACAAGTGTCTCAAAGTCATAAACAACACATAACACCAGGCAGAGTAATTTGTCAGCATCTCAAAATTTTCTTAGAAAGAGTTGTTCCAAGGTCCTCATTAAAACAACAGATTTTCTTACATATTGATAAAAATAAGGTAGATCTGTAACAGGAAGAACTTTGAGTATATTGTTAAAATGAAAAAAAAAAAGCAAACTAATAGTATACATTGTAAAATAGATCATTTTAAAAGAGAAATAGACACTAAAACAAGTAGGCAAAGTGATCTTCAGGGAAAGGGCAGTGACTATCTTAGCCATTTATATGTATAATGGGTCTTTCATACATATTTGTAGAATAAATACAATGTTAGAATAGAGCTATAACCAAACTAGTACGAGAACACAGAAGAGGAAGGATCCAATTATCTCTGCTTGGGACATGTGGCTGTTCATTCTTATCCCTTATTATATCCTTTATAATAAACCAGTAAACATGTTTGCCTATGTTCTGTGGGCCATTTTAGCAAATTATTGAACCCAAGGCGGGGGGGTGGGAACCCGAATTTATAGTTGGGCTGTCAGAAGTACAGGTGACAATCTGGAACAACTTGTGAATGGTATCTGAAGTGGGATCAATCTTGTAGGACTGAGCTTTACCCTGTGGGGTCTGATGCTAACTCCAGGTAGAGAGTGTCAGAACTTATTTGAATTACAGGGCACTCAGATGATATTGCAGAAAATTGCTTCACGTGCAGAAAAATTCTTGTATATGGTGACCAGATGTGAATTGTGGCAGTCTGAGAGGGAAGGAGAAACACAGGAGTGTGCTTTCCTGTGCAGGTGAAGAATTAGATTCAAACATTACAGATAATAGATAAAAAGTTTCCCCTCTCTTATGTGGATCCTGAGAAACTTAACAGGAACCCATGGGGGAGGGGGAGGAAAAAAGAAAAAAAAAAAAAAAAGAGGTTAGAGTGGGAGAGAGCCAAAGCATAAGAGACTGTTAAAAACTGAGAACAAACTGAGGGTTGATGGGGGGTGGGAGGGAGGAGAGGGTGGGTGATGGGTAATGAGGAGGGCACCTT
The DNA here is from genome assembly GCF_018350155.1 of Leopardus geoffroyi. NCBI lineage: Eukaryota > Metazoa > Chordata > Mammalia > Carnivora > Felidae > Leopardus > Leopardus geoffroyi. The sequence goes on from NC_059337.1 coordinate 50,508,723, forward strand.
TTGGGATGAGCACTGGGTGTTTTATGGAAACCAATTTGACAATAAATTTCATATATTATAAAAAAAAAAAAAAAAAAAGAAAAAAAAGTTTCCCCTCTCAATGTTAATCCCTCTCCCCCATAAAATATAATTATACATTTTTCATATATCCTTGTGAATGCTAAAATACATTTACATACATATATGTACATAGAGAAATATACATGATTTCCCTTTTCTTTTAGCCTAAATTTTTCTTACTATGTTTTGTTCTACCTCTGACCTGGAGACTAGAATGTAGTGACTGAGGGGTGGGAGAGTATGAGACAAGGTTGAAGCAGAAGGCAGGAGCCACACCATGTTGCATTTTTGGCAATAGTAAGGAACCAGTCTTTATTCTACATTGCATTTAAATGCTTAAGGCAGGAAATTGTCATAATCAAACTATATCTAAAGACAATTCTAGCAGCTGAGTGACAACTGTATCAGAATAAGTGTAATGTTAGACTAGAGCTATAACCAAGAGTACAGAGAAGAGGAAGGATCCAATTATGTCTACTTAGGACATCTGGGCTTGTCCAGAATTCAACTTGATCCATACTGAAGAAAGAATGAGAGCTGAAGAATTTGAGACAGTAAATATAGACAACTAGAGACGTTTTCCTCTGAAGAGGAGCAGAAAATGACACTTCTATAAGCAGGCTCCCAAAACTGTATCCAGCTTGTCCCCTTCTTAAAATTCCTCTGGGAGTACTTGAAACCATACATAGCTCTTGAACTATCACAGATTATTTCTTTCATACAGAGAACTGAGCAGCATCAAAAGATCACATGACCAACCCTGCAATCACTGATGTAGCACCATCCAACCTCCATTTCCAGACTTATATTTTCTACCCCAGCCAGATTTTAACTTCAAAACTGAATTAAAGCTTTACACTATTCCTCGAACACACTAGTAGCTGCTGAAGAGAGTAGCAGCTTAGGAGAATCATGTCTTATACCATGAGAGTAACCCCTTCACTTCATTTCTAAATGAAGTATAAACTCCAACTTGGCATTCAAGGCCCCCACGTATTTTCCTTAGTGTGGCCTCAGCATTGCCCTCACATACCATCTTCTCCAGTCTCCTCCATATATTTGCCTATAATTTGCCCCTGTACCTTTATTTACTCAAATCTCTCCACATAAAATATCAATTTCTCAACTCCATTTGGCCAAATGCTATCTCTCAAGGCTCAATTCAAGTGATTTCCTTTCAAAACATCCAGCCAAAGTGTGACCTATCCTCTTCTAAAATTTTACAAAATTTTATTCCTCTCTTAACATTTTAATTTTATTGTTTGCATTTTGTTTATATATAAGCACGTTCCAGCTTCCTTCCAACCACATTTCTGCTGAGACAGAACTGCAGTTGAAACTGAACGTTAAAATACAAATTTCCTACCTCTGTTTTAGCTGAATACTTTAGGGCTAGTGCTTCTCAGAAGTTATTGTAAATATAAATCACTGGGGACCAGATTAAAATGCAGATTCTGATTCCATAGCCCTGAGATAGGATTTGGGCTTCAGCATTCATACAAGTCCACAGGTGAGGATGCTATTGGTATTTGTACCACACTTTGAACATCAATCTGTTGGATAGTACCAACTATTCCCTCTTTCCAAAGTGGGACCCCAAAAGCAGAGAAGGTTACTTAACGGTAGTTTTTAGTAGCATGGAGCAGAAAATGCACCTCAAGTGTGCAAGAAAGGTTAGAGTGGTCGAGTGGGATTTGGGAGACATACTTACACAGTCATCTCAAAGCAGGATATAAAATCCAAACTCATGAGTTCCAGTTGGCCTTAAAATTAATACAGTAGTATTACTGTAACTTGATAGGTGATGGCGTTAACCAGGTCCTCCAAGAAGCACATGTCAAGATAGGATTGATTAGCCACAGAAAAATATGTTAGGAGCAATGTTTGTTAGGAAAAATAAACAGGGAAAGAGGACAAAGCTGGGAGAGCTGGAGATGTAGAACTGACCCTGACCATGGATGAAGGAGAAAGAAGAAAAGGAAGTTTGGGAGGAAGTGTCTTAGATAGCAATGTGGTTCTGAGAGTTTGGCAGAGACTTTGAAGAGTTCTTATATCAAAGTCACTTGTCAGAAGAGTCCTGTGTCGCCCAGTAAGCAGGTCTGATTTTTCATCTCTGCCCTGCTCTGCCCTGTCATTGGCTGGCATAGACAACAGGAAGCATGGCCTCAGTAGAAATGCAGTAATGAATTTCAGAGCACAGCAGCTGGGGCTGTGGGTCAGTTATGTTCCTAACTGTCAGAGATCTGGGAGGTGTATTCTCATAACTTCTAGAATAATTATACAGACATTTCATTTATTTACTTATTTTTGCCATGAGAACTTAAGCTGAGAAAATAGCATTTGAGAATGAACTATGGTTCATAAAGTGTCATAAAGAAGTGTCGTTTTCAGAGTTAGTGACTACTCTTGTACAATTTATTTATAAAGCTGAATGTGACTAGTTCCCTTCATGAGAATAAAAAAGGTTTTATTAGCATGGACATATAATCAACAGCAGCAAGATGCAGTCACACTGAGTCCAGAATATATCTAAATAATATCGGGAATAATCTTGATATGGATATCCAAGGACTCTCAGATCGTGCTAAGTCAGATCACTGCAGCAATTTCCGTAGCATTTGATAATTATTTACTGATATAATATCTCAGCATAAAAACTCATTTAAAAACACAAGGTTTTCTCATTAAACTGTTTGAGAGAGCACCATTAATATCCAGCTTGGCAAAGGTTATGACCCATGCTTTTTATTAGTTGCTAACCATCAAATTATACCTCTACATAAAAGCAAAAATCAATTCAAGAAGACTGAGGTAAAGCAAACACATCTAGTATAACTCTTTAGCCATATCTGCATGAATCGATATAAAACTAAAAGGCTCTGGGGAAAGTAAAAAAATAATTCATTTTCTATGCAATAAGAAATACATAAGTTAAACACATTTTACTGACTCAACTATTTGTTTGGAAACTGCCTTTGATTGTATTGTCAAAATAGCCAAGATTGACATACTTTTAAATATTTTACTCACAAGTTTTAGCATCCTGTAAACATAGCTTTAAGGATGAATAATAGCAGCATAAACAGAAGTTGGAGTACATCTGGTAATCAACAAGAGATGTCAAATAAGAACAGAATCATTTAAGGAACCTAGTATCATGGGGCATGAATGAGTAGAGGCAAAAAGGAACTGGAACGCTTTAATCTCACAAGCCAGGGGTTTCATCCAAGACCACTGCATCTTTCTCAGAGAGAAATATATTGTCAGACAATTATTCTGTAAGCAAAGAAAAAATTTTCCTGTTTCTCATTGAATAACTGGAAATTTAAAAACGATTTTCATTGAAGTCTCCAAAGAAGTAATGTCAAAATCTGCATTAATCAACAAATCTGTGATATTAGAAATATCGCCCCTATAATCCCATTACATCTTATACATACTTCTGTTTCTAGTATATTTACATTTTACATGTTATATATTTATATACCTATCTCCTAAATATATTGAAATAATTAAGCATTTCTTTTCAAATTCTTTACAGCACTAGTAACTAGCAGTGTTCTTGGTAAATATGAGCAAATATTTTCTAGGTTCAAACCTTAGCTCCAAGATTAAATGTGATTCTTTGAGCAGGTTAGTAAAACTCTTCAAGACTCAATTTAAAAGAAGGATTGTAACACTATCTTACTTGTAGTGAGAACATAAATGGAATAATATATGTAAAGATTTATATAGTACCAGCTACATTATTATAAAATGTTGATAGCTTAACACTATTGTGTGTGTGTGTGTGTATTTACTTAGTATATATACTTAAATACAGCAGGTGCTGTAGGACTATTTTTTTAATCAATGTGTTCTGTGACCCCATCAGCCCAGTAATAGTCCTTAATTTTACACATTACAGAGGTTAACCATGAGCATAAGTGATGTTAAATACTTGAATCCAAGTTACCATATCCTATCATCCCTCAGTCATTTGTTCAGGGAGTCTCCTAAGTTGCACAGGCTGAGGCAAAGGCTTTCTGGGATCTCAGGTCCTTCCAGTGAGGCAAGCAAATTACAGCCAAGACCTCTAAGGGTGGCAATATAGGAGGAAGAATTTTAAAAGACATAGCAACGCTGCCCCAGCTTCTAAGAGAGAGGCTCCCATCCAAATTCCTAAATCTCTGATGTACAGTAAGCTTGTACCCAATACAAGGCAGTGTTGACATCAAATTTCTAATAGCTAAGGGAAGAAACACGGATGTATAATAAGCAAAACTTGCCAGTAATGAGAACACTAAAAAATTAAGGAATAATCTCTACAGGAAAATGCTAGTATAAGAAACCAAGGGAATGGAAATCCTATCCCCTGAAAAACAACTTACAAAAAAATTCAGAAATTGGTAGTTTCTCCAAATGCTAGCAATATCCAGGAAAAGTACTGAAGGTACCAGAAAAGATACTAAAAAAATCCCCATTTAAAGAAGCAATCATGGGGCACCTGGGTGGCTCAGTCGGTTGAGTGTCCGACTTCGGCTCAGGTCACGATCTCGCAGTCCGTGAGTACGAGCCCCGCGTCAGGCACTGGGCTGATGGCTCAGAGCCTGGAGCCTGCTTCCGATTCTGTGTCTCCCTCTCTCTCTGCCCCTCCCCTATTCATGCTCTGTCTCTCTCTGTCTCAAAAATAAATAAATGTTAAAAAAAAAATTAAAAAAAAAGAAGCAATCAAAATATAAAATCTATAGGAATAAACATATCAAATTAATATAGACAAACTACATGTAGAAACTATAAAAATTTAGAGAGGTATAAAATAAACCTTGAATAAGTTAGATAAAAATACAAAATGACAGACATGGGAGGATTAACCATTATAAAATATATCCACTCTTGTCAAATAATCCATTACTTTAAAGCAGCTCCAATATAAATTGCAATGGCTCATTTAGAACGTACGAAAATACTCTAAAATTCATCCGGAAGAATAAATGGGAAAAATAGTCAAGAAAAAATAGTGCTGAGGCTGTACAAAGACACAACTAGGAAAAGATTTTCCCTGAGACAGTACAAGGTAAAAAGAGCTGGAAAGACACATCACGGGAGGGTCATTTAAGGAAAAAGTAGATTCTAAGTGCAGGAGGGCCAGGTGTACACTCTAAACTGAAATACGGAAGCTGGATCAAACCAGTGCCACAATGCAAGAGTTCAGAGTGAGTCAGAGGAGACCCACTGGAGAAGAGTTGCAGGAGGCTTCTGGGGCAAGCCCTACTGGCCTTTGAGCAAGGTGTGTGCTTCTGGGGCATTTGAGGATGACTTCTGTTGGTGCTGACAGAACTGAGGCTAAGTGGGCACCGGCAGCACCCTCATACCCCTGTACATAGGCTCCAAATTCTGAGTACTCTTCAGTCTACCTACCAACATGTGCCAAGTCCCTATCAACATGTACCAGTTACATCACACACTCTCCATCATGGAGGCCCAGAAGCAAGCTGATGCTTCCCAGAGCTGGTACACCTGCCCAAATCCTGGGCAGCTTAACCCTGCAATGGAGGCTTCCAGGCTGAAAGCCTCTGCAGAAGGAGCCACCAAAAGTTGTGTTGTCTACCATCTCTATAGACTATCAGCATCCAGATGAAAAAAAGGGAGGCTGTAACTCCTATCCTTCAGATACTTTGAAACATTTCAATATTTGCAAGTGTGAAGAATAAACTTCTCAATGATTGGCTAAATAAAGCCTAATTTGTTAACAGCATGAACTTGAAACAGAGGGTATGGGTTTGAATCCTAACTCTACAACTTTCTACTTGTGGATAGTAACAATTTCTTCAGGTCTGTCTTGGGGAAACTAGGGTTAATATCTTGTAATAATGCCATGATTATTATAATCAAATACAGAAAGCATTTAGAAGTATACTTATTATATAAAGTCCTATAAAATCATTTGCTTATTTTAAATTGGGCATTTAGTATCGGGTAGATAGAGCTTCTAGTCCCTTCATCCATAAGCTTTTCTGACAACACTTTTTTTTCCTCCAGAAATGGCAGCATCCTGACAAATGACAAATAATATTTCAAAACAGTACCTAAAGAAATTTTTCAGAATGGCCTGCAAGGCCCCAATAGAAGGCCCATATAGAATGTATTCTTGCCCTGCAATCCTGAATTGGTTCTATTTTCAGTGAGCTGATTACCTTTGGCTAGCACAAAATTATCACTTGACATTTGCAGGTGATACATATCCTCAGAGAAAGAACTTTAACCAATGTCAGACTTCTCCTGTACAAAGCAAAGGAAACACATGTGAGCCCCAGGCTGTTTGTGTCTGGGCCAAAGCCCTTCCCAGTAATACAGGTCAGAGCTCTGCTGTAATCCTACATTCCACTCAGAACCGAAGCACTGCATTTAGTAGTCCTATTGCCTGTGATAGCCCCACGCCCACAGAAAGAGGAAGGATGTGGCAAACGCAGACATTTTAATGGAGCATAGGAGAAGGTGGAGCAAAGCTGTTGTGAATGTTCCAGAGCATGGAGGTGTGGTATACAATGCAACCATATTGCCAAACCCCGTATCAGCTTTCTGGAGCTTCTGTGATGTTTCTCTCCCTAGCTATCTGGCCCCAAAGTCACGTAGGGATCAATCTCAATTTTTCTCTTGTTCCTTCTTCTCTTCTCCCCAGCACTGGAAGAAGGATGAGTAAATTAGTCGTGGAAAAAGCAGAAAATGTTTAAATCCTCTTTTATTACTTGCAATAGGAATGCTGAGTCAAAGTATACATGACTGTCTCCACTCTCTGTATGCTTAGAAATTAAAGAGAAACTGAGGAAATTTATTCTCTTTCACCCCATGATCCTAACTAATTTAACCTTAAGAGAATATTTTGGAAACAAGAGTAAGTAGTATGCACTGGTAAGAGCTAAAGTCCAGGAATAGGAAAACCTGTTTGTAGCTGAACTCTGATTTAAATAATATCAACAACAACACAAAACAATAACGACAATAATAATGTTTTGTGAGAAAAAGTTCAAATTTCAATGAATTGGCACAACATCCTATTCATTTAAAAGCATTTATTGGGGTACCTGGATGGCTCGGTTGGTTAAGTATTGGACCCTTGATTTTGTCTCAGGTCATGATCTCAGGGTCATGAGATCGGAGATCGAGCCCGATGTTAGGCCCCGCATTCGGCTCCACATGAAACCTGCTTAAGATTCTCTTTCTCTCCCTCTGCCCCTCCCCAGCTCTCTAAAACAAAACCAAACACACACAATACAAAAAAAAAAAAAAAAAAAAAACCACCTAAAAAGCATTTATTGTTTGGAACTACATCCACATTCACATTCTAAATGGTGTTAAGAACACTACCCTCCCCCCACAGTCAGGACCACATGTCCTACTTTTTCTCTGACCAACTTTTCCAAAGAGTGAAAGACTGACTTCCCTCAAACTGAAGGTCAGGGAAGCAGGAAAGGATAGGGGTGGGAGGTGACCCCTGGTGCCTAGATCCTAAGAATTAGGGCTGGGAAAGTAGAGAGTTTTAGTGATTGAATCAAGGAAACAAGAAAAAAGGAGCTTGCATGTGCCTCTACAGCTATGTGGTGTGTGTGTGTGTACGTGTGCATGTGCATGGATGTTTTAAGGACAATTCAGTAGGAGCCCAATTTAAGGGGATTTAAAAAATCAAGAGATGTAATGTTCTGCATTCCTAATCTACATGGGTTTCATCTGTATTCATTTTAGCAGTGTCTTTAGAACAGTAGATGTATACTTCAATACTGGATGCAGTTTTACGTCAATGAAATTGCATTCTTTCCATTTGGTCTACATTTTGACTAGGTTTGTTCTAATACTATTGGAAATTATCTCTAAGTTCCTTCCCTCTCAATATCTAAGTTCCAGAATTGATCATATTCAGAAATTATTTGATTGTTTCCCCAATTAGGGAAGTCCCTGGTACAGAGAAAGGATTTTGGCCTTAGAGAAAATGAACTTGAACAATATGAAACAGAAAGCATCTTAGGTACTTAGGCTCATCTGTAATAATTCTCCCTTGTGCCTAGGCAGAGCTTTGCCTAAAGCAACTTCTCTGTAGACATCTCTTAGTTGTAGCTGAAACAGTGGGGCACAGGAAATTCACTTGTGGTGGTAAAAGTCATCACACTAATTTAAGTATGTGGCCTGCACAGTTGCAGACTTAAAGGAATCTTTGACAATCTGTATACACTAGTTAGCATACACTTATTACTGAGAAAAGCAGAAATAAAAATTATCACAAGTATTACAATAAGGATAGAACAAAGGAGGTAAAAATGGAGTAGAAAACTCAGGGTTGCATACTTCAATCCAATACAGAAGATAACTATCTCATAAATAGAGCTTTGCAAAAATGCAAAAAGAGAGTTTCATAAAATAACGAGCTCCCGGACACCAGTAGTGCTCAAGTACAGACTACAAATCCATCTGCCATATCTGACGAACTAGAGGATTTTCATGGGCTCTCTAAAATTTAAGATTCTTTGATTCTATTAAAATATGTATGTATATGATTTTTTCCTCTTTCCCCAAAGCATAGCACATGCTTAGACAAATGATCCACCTCCAAACGTTAGAATTAACGTTACAATATTTAGCACAGAGACAACAAGACTAAGCCTGCTGTCTGGAGCAGAATTTATAAAACTAGTACTTGAAATGGGGACAATAAGAAAAATATATCAGAGGAGGTGAATGACATTTGTCTGAATTTGGTAAGTTCGATTTATGTTGCTAGGAGAAAGAGAAATAGTGCTTACAGCAACTGACAAGCACAGGGATAGAAAATAGCAGCTCCTATGGTACATGTGAAGTCAATGGTAATGTTTCAAACTTACAACAAAGAAGACCATTTCCATGGCAGCATACTGCTTCATTTAAACAGACATGATTCCTTTTTGCACTTTTTTAACCTTTCTCTCCTCTGAACTCTCATTTTAAGGTAGTCACAAAACAAACAGAAGAGCTGAGAAGGGATTTATGTTATTTTGCTAGAGAAGTACCAAACCCATCTCATCTCCAGGCCCTTTAACATTTTGAGTGGTCTAGCACCCTTGATTTTGTCATCTTCCTGATAAATTTTTGGTTACGTTATGTGACCCTTAGGGAGATAAGTATCATTTCTGAAATTCTTACACAGATCTCTCAAAAAATGGTTTTGAATGTTCCATACTATCGACACATCTTTCTCCATGCATATCTCTTAAAAGAAATCGCTTATTTAGATGAATAGTGCACAAGTGTTCCTTTTTCTCCACATCTTCACTCACACTTAGTTCTTTTTGTCTTGATTCTATCCATTCTGACAGGTGTAAGGTGACATCTTATGGTTGTTTTGATTTACATGTCCCTGATGATTAGTGATGGTGAGCATCTTTTTTTGGTGTCTGTTGGCCATGTGTATGTCTTTTTGGAAAAAAGGCCCATTTTTTTTATTGGATCATTTGTTCTTTTTTGATGCTGATTACAGAAGTTCTTCTTATATTTTGGATAGTAACTCCTTATCATATGTATTATTTGCAAAACTCTTCTCCCATTCAGCAAGTTATCTTTTTGTTTTGTTGACGGTTTCCTTCCCTCTACAAAAATCTTTTTGTTTGGGATGCAAAACCAAGAGAGACAGAGCATACAAAACTACTTTCCAGAGCTCTCCAAGAATAATCTCATAATACTTATTTTCTTTTTAACCATTTTTAATTATGCAAATGGAAAAGTGCACTGTACAAAATATGGAATTGAAAAATGATCATAGCGTGAATACTCATGTAACCCTCACACAGATCAGAAAATAGAATATTGCAAGTGCTCTTGAAATTCATCTTTGCCTTGTGTAAATTATTATCTCCTTCCATTCCCCCAAAGGTAACTAGCATTAACTTCTATGTTAATCACTTCCTTGCTTTTTAGTTTTACTGCATTTTTAGATTGTTTGTTTGAACGCCTATAAATGAAACCATACAGTTACCTTTTGAGATTGGCATTTTTTTTCCTGTCAAAATTATGTTTATGAAATTTATCCAGGTTATTTGTAGAATTGCTTTTCAATTTCATTACTGTAGTACTAGTTTTCTTAACCTTGGCACTACTGGATCGGAAAAATCCTGGGAAGATGGCGGCGTAGGAGGACGTTGGGCTCACCGCGCATCCTGCTGATCACTTAGATTCCACCTACATCTGCCTAAATAACCCAGAAAACTGCCAGAAGACTAGCAGAACGGAGTCTCAGGAGCCAAGCGCAGACGAGAGGCCCACGGAAGAGGGTAGGAAGGGCGGCGAGGTGGTACGCGCTCCACGGATTGGCGGGAGGGAGCTGGGGCAGAGGGGCAGCCTGCCGGCCAAGCAGAGCCATCGAGTCTGGCTGGCAAAAGCGGAGGGGCCAGATGGAGTGTGTTCCCACAGCAAGCGGGACTTGACATCTGGAAGGTTATAAGCTAACAGCTCTGCTCCGGGAACAGGAGGGCTGGAGGACAACGGAAGGGAGAGTTGTTGAGCCCCGGACGACAGAAGTCAGCTTGGTGGGGAACAAAGGGGCTCCCCAGCGCCATCTCCCTCGCCCATCCCCCAGCCAAAATCCAAAAGGGAACAGTTCCTGCCAGGGAACTTGCTTGCACAGAGCAAACACCCAATGCTGTGCTTCTGTGGATCCGTCCCCCTGGCAGGTCTGACTCCCTCCCAGTGCCACAGGGCCCCTCCCAAAGCAGATCTCCAAAGCGAGCTAAGCCTGCCCCTCCCGCCCCTGTGCACCTTGCGATCCACCCCAGCTAATACGCCAGATCCCCAGCACCACAAGCCTGGCAGTGTGCAAGTAGCCCAGACGGGCCATGCCACCCCACAGTGAATCCCGTCCCTAGGAGAGGGGAAGAGAAGGTACACACCAGTCTGACTGTGGCCCCAGCGGTGGGCTGGGGGCAGACATCAGGTCTGACTGCGGGCCCCACCCACCAATGCAAGTTATTCAAGACAGCACAGGGGAAGTGCCCCGCAGTCCTGCACCACTCCAGAGACTATCCAAAATGATGAAACGGAAGAATTCCCCTCAGAAAAATGTCCAGGAAATAACAACAGCTAACGAACTGATCAAAAATGATTTAAACAATTTAACAGAAAGTGAATTTAGAATAATAGTCATAAAATTAATTGCTGGGGTTGAAAACAGTATAAAGGACAGCAGAGAATCTCTTGCTACAGAGATCAAGGGACTAAGGAGCAGCCAGGAGGAGCTAAAAAATGCTATCAATGAACTGCAAAATAAAATGGAGACAACTACATCTCGGAATGAAGAGGCAGAGGAGAGAATAGGTGAACTAGAAGATAAAATTATGGAAAAAGAAGAAGCTGAGAAAAAGAGAGATGAAAAAATCCAGGAGTAGGAGGGAAAATTAGAGAACTAAGTGATACACTAAAAAGAAATAATATATGCATAATTGGTATTCCAGAGGAGGAAGAGAGAGGGAAAGATGCTGAAGGTGTACTTGAAGAAATAATAGCTGAGAACTTCCCATATCTGGCGAAGGAAAAAGGCAATGAAATCCAAGAGGCACAGAGAACTCCCTTCAGACGTAACATGAGTTGATCTTCTGCACGACATATCATAGTGAAACTGGCAAAATACAAGGATAAAGTGAAAATTCTGAAAGCAGTTAGAGATAAACATGCTTTAACATATAAAGGGAGACCTATAAGACTCGTGACCGATCTCTCTACTGAAACGTGGCAAGCCAGAAAGGAATGGCAGGAGATCTTCAATGTGATGAACAGAAAATATGTGCAGCTGAGAATCCTTTACCCAGCAAGTCTGTCATTTAGAATAGAAGGAGAGATAAAGATCTTCCCAAACAAAAACTGAAGGAATTTGTCACCACTAAACCAGCCCTACAAGAGATCCTAAGGGGGATCCTGTGAGACAAAGTACCAGAGACATCTCTACAAGCATGAAACCTACAGACATCACAATGACTCTAAACCCTTATCTTTCTACCATAACACTGAATGTAAATGGACTAAATGTGCCACCAAAAGACATAGGGTATAAGAATGGATAAAAAAACAAGACACATCTATTTGCTGTCTACAAGACACTAATTTAGACCTGAGAACACCTTCAGATTGAGAGTGAGGGGATGAAGAACTATTTATCATGCCTGGAAGTCAAAAGAAAGCTGGGGTCGTCATACTTATATCAGACAAACTAGACTTTAAATTAAAGGCTGTAACAAGAGATGAAGAAGGGCATTGTATAATAATCACAGGGTCTATCCATCAGGAAGAGCTAACAATTATAAATGTCTATGAGCCGAATACGGGAGCCCCCAAATATATAAAACAATTACTCACAAACATAAGCAACCTATTGATAAGAATGAAGTCATTTCAGGGGACTTTAACACTCCACTTACAGAAATTGATAGATCATCTAGACACATGGTCAATATAGAAACAAGGGCCCTGAATGATACATTGGATCAGATGGACTTGACAGATATATTTAGAACTCTGCATCCCAAAGCAACAGAATATACTTTCTTCTCGAGTGCACATGGAACATTCTCCAAGAAAGATCATATACTGGGTCACAAAATAGCCCTTCATAAGTATACAAGAATTGAGATCATACCATGCATACTTTCAGACCACAATGCTATGTAGCTTGAAATCAACCACAGGAAAAAGTCTGGAAAACCTCCAAAAGCATGGAGGTTAAAGAATGAATGGGTCAACCAGGCAATTAGAAAAGAAATTAAGAAATATATGGAAACAAATGAAAATGAAAATACAACAATCCAAACACTTTGGGATGCAGCAAAGGCAGTCCTGAGAGGAAAATACATTGCAATCCAAGCCTATCTCAAGAAACAAGAAAAATCCCAAATACAAAATCTAACAGCACACCTAAAGGAAATAGAAGCAGAACAACAAAGACAGCCTAAACCCAGCAGAACAAGAGAAATATTAAAGATCAGAGCAGAAATAAACAATATAGAATCTAAAAAAACTGTAGAGGAGATCAAGGAAACCAAGAGTTGGTTTTTTGAAAAAATAAACAAAATTGATAAACCTCTAGCCAGGCTTCTCAAAAAGAAAAGGGAGATGACCCAAATAGATAAAATCATGAATGAAAATGGAATGATTACAACCAATCCCTCAGAGATACAAACAATTATCAGGGAATACTATGAAAAATTATATGCCAACAAACTGGACAACCTGGAAGAAATGGACAAATTCCTAAACACCCACACACTTCCAAAACTCAATCAAGAGGAAATAGAAATCTTGAACAGACCCATAACCAGCGAAGAAATTGAATCGGTCATCAAAAATCTCCCAACAAATAAGAGTCCAGGACCAGATAGCTTCCCAGGGGAGTGCTACCAGACGTTGAAAGCAGAGATAATACCTATCCTTCTCAAGCTATTCCAAAAAATAGAAAGGGAAGGAAAACTTCCAGACTCCTTCTATGAAGCCAGTATTACTTTGATTCCTAAACCAGACAGAGACCCAGTAAAAAAAGAGAACTACAGGCCAATATCCCTGATGAATATGGATGCAAAAATTCTCAATAAGATACTAGCAAATCGAATTCAACGGCATATAAAAAGAATTATTCACCATGATCAAGTGGGATTCATTCCTGGGCTGCAGGGCTGGTTCAACATTCGCAAATCAATCAATGTGATATATCACATTAATAAAAGAAAAGAGAAGAACCATATGATCCTGTCAATCGATGCAGAAAAGGCCTTTGACAAAATTCAGCAACGTTTCTTAATAAAAACCCTCGAGAAAGTCAGGATATAAGGAACATACTTAAACATCATAAAAGCCATTTATGAAAGCCCACAGCTAACATCATCCTCAATGGGGAAAAACTGAGAGCTTTTTCCCTGAGATCAGGAACACGACAGGGATGTTACTCTCACCACTGTTGTTTAACAGTGTTGGAAGTGCTAGCATCAGCAACCAGACAACAAAAGGAAATCAAAGGCACCAAAATTGGCAAAGATGAAGTCAAGCTCTCACTTTTTGCAGATGACATGATAATATACATGGAGAACCCAACAGACTCCACCAAAAGTCTGCTAGAACTGATACATGAACTCAGCAAAGTTGCAGGATACAAAATCAATGTACAGAAATCAGTTGCATTCTTATACACTAATACTGAAGCAACAGAAAGACAAATAAAGAAACTGATCCCATTCACAATTGCACCAAGAAGCATAAAATACCTAGGGATAAATCTAACCAAAGATGTACAAGATCTGTATGCTGAAAACTATAGAAAGCTTATGAAGGAAATTGAAGGAGATATAAATAAATGGAAAAACATTCCATGCTCATCGGTTGGAAGAATAAATATTGTCAAAATGTCAATACTACCCAAAGCTATCTACACATTCAATGCAATCCCAATCAAAATTGCACCAGCATTCTTCTCGAAACTAGAACAAGCAATCCTAAAATTCATTTGGAACCACAAAAGGCCCCGAATAGCCAAAGGAATTTTGAAGAAGACCTAAGCAGGAGGCATCACAATCCCAGACTTTAGCCTCTACTACAAAGCTGTCAACATCAAGACAGCATGGTATTGGCACAAAAACAGACACATAGACCAATGGAATAGAATAGAAACCCCAGAACTAGACCCACAAACGTATGGTCAACTCATCTTTGACAAAGCAGGAAAGAACATCCAATGGAAAAAAGACAGTCTCTTTAACAAATGGTACTGGCAGAACTGGACAGCAACATGCAGAAGAATGAAATTAGACCACTTTCTCACACCATTCACAAAAATAAACTCAAAATGGATAAAGGACCTGAATGTGAGACAGGAAATCATCCAAACCCTAGAGGAGAAAGCAGGAAAAGACCTCTCTGACCTCAGCCGTAGCAATTTCTTACTTGACACATCCCCAAAGGCAAGGGAATTAAAAGCAAAAATGAACTACTGGTACCTTATGAAGATAAAAAGCTTCTGCACAGCAAAGGAAACAACCAACGGAATGGGAAAAGATATTTGCAAATGACATGTCGGACAAAGGGCTAGTATCCAGAATCTATAAAGAGCTCACCAAACTCCACACCCGAAAAACAAATAACCCAGTGAAGAAATGGGCAGAAAACATGAATAGACACTTCTCTAAAGAAGACATCCGGATGGCCAACAGGCACATGAAAAGATGCTCAACGTCGCTCCTTATCAGGGAAATACAAATCAAAACCACACTCAGGTATCACCTCACGCCAGTCAGAGTGGCCAAAATGAACAAATCAGGAGACTATAGATGCTGGAGAGGATGTGGAGAAACGGGAACCCTCTTGCACTGTTGGTGGGAATGCAAATTGGTGCAGCCTTTCCGGAAACCAGTGTGAAGGTTCCTCAGAAAATTAAAAATAGACCTACCCTATGACCCAGCAATAGCACTGCTAGGAATTTATCCAAGGGATACAGGAGTACTGATGCATAGGGGCACTTGTACCCCAATGTTTATAGCAGCACTCTCAACAATAGCCAAATTATGGAAAAAGAGCCTAAATGTCCATCAACTGATGAATGGATAAAGAAATTGTGATTTATATACACAATGGAGTACTACGTGGCAATGAGAAAGAATGAAATATGGCCCTTTGTAGCAACGTGGATGGAACTGGAGAGTGTGATGCTAAGTGAAATAAGCCATACAGAGAAGGACAGATACCTAGGTTTTCACTCTTATGTGGATCCTGAGAAACTTAACAGAAACCCATGGGGGAGGGGAAGGAAAAAAAAAAGAGGTTAGAGTGGGAGAGAGCCAAGCATAAGAGACTCTTAAAAACTGAGAACAAACTGAGGGTTGATGGGGGGTGGGAGGGAGGGGTGGGTGGGTGATGGGTATTGAGGAGGGCGCCTTTTGGGATGAGCACTGGGTGTTGTATGGAAACCAATTTGACAATAAACTTCATATATTGAAAAAAAAAAAAAAACCTTGGCACTGACATTTGAGGCCAGATGATTCTTTGTTATGAGGAGCTATTCTGTTTATCACAGAATATTGTGCAGCAATGTTAGCGTCTACTCATTACAAGCCAGTGGCATCCTCCCAACACTTGGTTGTGACAACCAAAAATATGTGTAGACATTGCCAAATGTTCTCAAGGAGTCTAAACTGCCCCCTATAGAGAACCACGGCTATAGAGCATTTCACTGTATGACTGTACCATAATTTATTCATTCTCCTGTTGGTGAACATTGGGATCTTACCAGCTTGAAGCTGTTATAAATGATACTGTTCTGAATATTCTTATTCATGGATATTCCTTTAAATGTATGTAGGCATATCCAAGAGCAGAATTATGAGGTCATAGGGTACAAGTATTTTAACTTTGATAAAGCCTAACTTTTTCTAAAGTGGTTCAACCTACAGGCAAGCTTATCAGCAGCACATTAATGTTTCCACTGCTCTGCACCATCACCAACATCTGCCATTGGCAATCACTTTTATTCTAACTCTCCTGCTAGTATACAAATATATTTAATTTGGAGTTTTGTTTTTCAGGGGTTTTTTTGAAAGTTTATTTGACAGAGAGAGAGAGAGGAAGGAGAGGGAGAGAGTGTGAGCAGGGCGAGGGGCAGAGAGAGAGGGAGAGAGAAAGAATCCCAAGCAGACCTCACACTGTCAGCACAGACCCCCATGTGGGGCTCAAATTCACAAACCATGACATCATGACCTGAGAAGAAACCAAGAGTCAGATGCTTAACTGACTGAGCCATCTAGGCACCGCTATTTAACTTGGAGTTTTAATTAGTGTATTATTGATTACTGAGGTTGAATGCCTTTACTTGTATATTTATTGGTGCATTGTCTATGCTCTGTGTATAGTGCCTGTTCAGTGCGTTTTGCACATTTTTGTTTTGGGTTGTCTGATTTGTAGAAATTAATTATATATTTTTAATATAAGCTCTTTGTCAACATTAAGCTCTATTTGTCAGTTAGGGCCACCATAACAGAATATTACAGACTATGTTGCTTAAACAACAGAAACTTATTTTCTCATAGCTCTGGAGGCTAGAAGTCCATGATGAAGATTGCAGCAGGGCTGGTTTCCGGGGAGACCTATCTTCCTGTCTTCCGACAGATAAACGTCTTCCTACTAAGTCCTTACATTGTATTTCTCTGTGTGTATGTACTCCTAGTGTCTTTTCTTCTTATGACATCAGTCCTATTGGATTAGGTCCCACCTTTATGACCTCATTCAAATGTAATTACTTTCTTAAAGCCCCCATCTCCAAACAGAGTCACTTTGCAGGTTAAGACTTCAACATACAGATTTTAGAGGAACACAACTCAGTCCATAACATGCACAGCAAATATTTTCTGTCCCTTTGTGGCTTTTTTCCCCACCTTCTTAATTTTTTTTTAATGTTTATATTTATTTTTGAGACAAAGATAGACAGAGCCTGAGTAGGAAGGGGCACACAGAGAGGGTGACACAGAATCCAAAGCAGGCTCCAGGCTCTAAGCTGTCAGCACAGAGCATGACACGGGGCTCGAACCCACTTAACGTGAGACCATGACCTGAGCCGAAGTCGGATGCTCAACCGACCAAGCCACCCAGGTGCTCCTTTTGCCCCACCTTCTTAATGCTAACTTTTGATAAATAGATAAATGTCTTCATTTCAGTGGTAGTTCCATTTATCATCTTTTCCTTTATAATTAGCGCTCCTTTGTATTTTAATCTTTTTATAACCAAATGTCTTAGATTTTTTGTATTATCTTTTACAGTTTTATATTTTTAGCTTTACATTCAGATCTACAGTCTAATAAAATTGATTTGTGTGGGTAATGTGAAAATGGAATTGAGTTTTATTTTTCCCATGTATTTAATTCAACCAGCAGCATTTATCAAAGATATCATCTTAAATACTTAGGAAAAAGAAAGTGTTTATAATAAAAAAAAAAAAAACTACAAAATTAGAAATCTATTCTCTATTTGACCAAAAGAATGTATTGAATATTCCTTGCCCTTGCATTTAAAAAAGAGTTGTTAACTAAAAGCCACTGAATTATATACTTTAAATGGGCAAATCATATGGCATGTTTTGTATTTTCTACATATGTAACAGTATCACCCATGAATGAAAACAATTATATTTTTATTTTCTTATTTTTTTTATTTCCTTATGACTTAATCCCTGAATCAAAAAAGGAATTCCAACAAACTTGTAAAATATTTAAACTAAATGATAATTTAAAATACTATGCTAAAACTGTGGAATGTATTATGCAATAAAGTAAGGTTTGTGAGAAGTCTATGGTCTTTAATTGATATATTAGGAAGAAAACGCTGAAAATCACTGACAGAAGCATTTCTTTGAATATATAGAAACACACACACAGAGAAAATAGAAATGAGTAGAAATTGATGTCAAGAAAACAAATATAAAAATAAGATGAACAAAGCCAGCAGTTGTTTCTTGGAAATACTAATAAAACTGCTAAATACCCGGTGAAAATTCTCAGTCATTATCTCTTCCAATATGACTACTGCCACATTCTTTTTGTCTCCTGACACTCTCTAGCATCTATTAGGATTACTCTATGAATCTTTAACATATTTTATCTATAATTCTAAATTTTGTATCTTTTTAAAATCTTAAATATTTTAATATTCATTTTGGCTATTTTGTCTGATTAAAATTCTAATAACTACCCTTTGGTGCATAAATTCTTCTTTCAATTATGCCTAATCTTCTCAAAAACCATGCATTATATAATTAATTTCATATATTTTCAACACTAGATTTTCCATTTGGTGTATTTTTTAGTATTTGTTACTTTGTTATGGTCTCCAGTTCTCAATCCTGTCTTTTATTTTCTTGAACATAAAAACCTATCTAAATCTATGTCTAATAATTCCAGTATCTGAAATTATAATAAATGTTTATTTTATTGATTTTTTCACCTGTTGGTTCATATTGCCTTATTTCCTCATGTGCCTGGTTATTTTTTATTGTGTGCTAAACACTGCATTTGAAAAAAAAATTGTAGAAACAATTTGAGGCCAAGGATGACACATCTTCTTTTAGAGAATATTTATTTTTTCTAGGCATCTGGGCACTGGCTATCCAGAATCTTCTTAATCCAAATTCAGTGATTGAGATGATTTAAAGCATAGGTGTACTCATTTGGAAGTTTGTTCTGAGCCAAATTCTGAAGGATCCCAACCTAAAAAGCTAAGGACCTACATGAGGTCCCTGTTTATAACACACTAAACTCCAATTTTTAAATCCCTGGCCTTCAGGAGCCTGTCAAAAGCACAATTTTACCTCACCTTGGGCTGATTCTTCTGAAATCAAGCAAATGTACCAAAAGAAAATGGCACCAAATTTTGGGTACATCTCTGTGGATTTCTGTCTTCCCTGGGATCTTAGCCCTGTAAATCTCCATTGCCTGGTTGGTTCTCTAATGTCTTTGAACAATTTTGCCCAGACTTCTATTTATGCTCATAGGGAGAATTAATCCAAATTACTAATTCACCAATAATGGTACCAGAAATCTCCATAACTGAGACCCAAAAGTGTACTTATAATAATAATTTTTAAAACTAAATTGTTCAGTTTTATAAGAAATAAATCAATTTTAATAAAGTTATCTATAATAGAAATATACTGTCCATGTATCAAAATTATCCCTAAACAAAAATCATGTTCTGCTATTATTCAAAAATACCACTGTTTTGGACCCAAAACAAAGCATCACCTTTTCTTCTTAATTCTTGCAAATGTGATATTGGAACTCAAAGATCCTGATTTTAAGTAACAAAAAAAGAGTGATTAAATGGTATTAGCATCCATGGGTTTGAGGGAAGATTTCTTCCAAAAGAGAAGATAATGGATTCCATAGTATATGACCTGAATGTGTGATATGTTTTTTTGAATATCATTTTGTTTCATATAAATTATATATATTTGAAGTAGGTATTATTAACACTTTTTTTATCAAGAAAACTAAAGTTCAGAGAAGTCAACAATGCACACCCTAGGTTACATGCTTAAGAGATGATCAATGGCAGTAGAGAAGATAGGTTCAGGTCCATGACCCCAAAAGTGGAAAATTAGGTGGGAAATGATCTAGACATGAGACTGGGAATGCATAAACCCAGAAATCAATAGTTAAAATGAAATATTTAATTTACGAAGAAAGGAAAAAGGGGTATGCCTCCACATTTATCACTTCTGACCCACAAGGATAATTCATGAACCCATAAAATGTGATAGAAAAACAGATCTTCCAGAGACATAAAGCCCACTCATTCTGTTACATATGAGGAACTTAGATCCACCTGACTAAAAGAAATAGAATAGGGGTGCCTGGGTAGCTTAGTTGGTTAAGGGTGTGACTTTGACTCAGATCATGATCTTGTGGTTAGTGAGTTTGAGCCCTGTTTTGGGCTCTGTGCTGACAGCTCAGACCCTGGACCCTGCTTCAGATTCTGTGCCTCCCTCCCTCTCTGCCTCTCCCCTGATCATGCTCTGTCTCTCTCAAGAATAAACATTAAATTTTTTTAATAAAAAAATAAAGGAAATAGAATAATGGAATATGCAGAGTACGTAAAGAAAAGAGGTGATGAAGGAAGAAAATTACAAGGCTAATATAGGTAATAATTTCTTGTTTAGCAAGTTGATTTGTAATTACTCTTATTAAACTTAATTAGATACCATGAAACAAATAAAGCAGTAATATTTTTGCCATTTAGTGAACTGGCTGTTTTAAGATTAAGTCTTGCTGAAGAAATATAATTTACACACAAAATATACATGAAAAATGCACAATAAGAAAGAAAATATTTAACAATCTGACTTAAGAATGCATATTAGTAAGGTATTCAGTGGGAAATAGCCTCTTTATACTTGGCAGTCTTTTCTTTCTTTCCATTTACCACCAAGGCTAAGATGCATGACTAAAAGGAAGAAAAAGACTCATGGTCTTTTCAGAATGACCCTTGACTTAATGCATAAAGATCAAAACCTGAGACCCTGTTTAACCCTGACTAGGCATGCGACCTTGATAAATCATTCATCTCTCAAATGGTGTTTTCTTATGCATACATATAGGGATAAAATGTTTATTGTACATATTAGAAAAATGTATTACAATAATTTGTAAAGATACTATACAAAGTAAGTTTTTAAAGGGGCACCTGAGTGGCTCAGTCAGTTAAGTGACTGACTGACTCCAGCTCAGGTCATGATCTCACAGTTTGTGAGTTCGAGCCCTGTGTCAGGTTCTGGGCTGACAGCTCAGAGCCTGGAGCCTATTTCAGATTCTGTGTCTCCCCCTCACTCTACCACTCCCCCACTCACACTCACTCTCTCTCAAAAATAAACTTTAAAAAAATTAAAAAATAAAAAAGTTTTTATAATAACTTATCTAAATCACTCTAATAAGTTCAATGTTCATAGAAATAAAGTAGAAATGTTTGCTTAGCTACAACCATCTCTTTCCGCTTCATCCCTACTTCACAGCAAAAAACATCCTCACATGATTTGACCTAAAACAGAATGATGGTGAAGTTAAAGTTATGTGGGCATTTGTGTATGTGTTTGAGTGGGAGGTAATGACAACAAGTTCAGCTCCTAGTTTCCTAATATTGAAGCAAACTCATTTTGAATTAAAAACAGAGACTCTCCCTCTACTGCTGGCAGCCTTCTGGGCACCTGATAGAAAACTGAACTCTTTCTATTTCTACGACTCAGGATATGTGGTATTTTCTAGAGAAATGTAAACATTGAAAAAATAATTTGTCTAAATATTTTCTACATTTATAAATTAAAGAAGGGGAAACATTTAAAAAGAAATGAAGAGGTGCCTGGGTGGCTCAGTTGGTTAAGTATCTGACTCTTCATTTCTGCTCAGATCATGACTGCATGGTTCATGAGTTCAAGTCCCACATTGGACTCAGCACTGAAGGTGCAGAGCCTGCCTGGGATTCTCTCTCTCTCTCTCTCTCTCTCTCTCTCTCTCTCTCTCTCTTTCTTCCCCACCCCCACTCTTGCTCTCTCCCTCTCTCAAAATAAATAAACTCAAAAAATAAAAATAAAAACAAAAGAAAATGAAATTAAGTGCAAGAATCTAAGAGAGGAAGTGGAAAGAGGTGCCTTAGAACTTTCAAAGACCATACTCCAAACTGGGCTCTGTCAGGAACTAGCTATGTGACTTTGAGAAAATTATTAAGCACCCCCAACTATAATATGAAGCCACTAACTAGATAGTTTCTAAGATCCTTTTCAGTTTTTGGATTTAAAAATCATTCTAATTTGCTTGTTTATGTATCTAATATTTGGCAATTGTTGTCTGACAATATTATATCTGGATATGGTAGTTATACAGAAAATGGTTTTAAATATACGCACAATGAAACCATGAAATATACAGCAATGATTCTTTTATTTGATTAAATTACCCACAAGTTATTTGAAATAATAAATTACCATACAAGTGGTCAGACAAATCCATAATGGCTGGTCAATACTTCCAATAGCACTAACCATCATTTATGGAAAGCTGACTAAATCTGAGACACCGGGCAAAGCAGTTTATGTATACCCTATTCCTAATCCTTTGATTCCTCAGGGATTGGTATAACACATTTACAGATGAGGATATGGAGTCTTGCCACTACTAAATGTTGGGAGCAGAGGTCTGCCTGATTGCAACTACACAATATGGATGATCCTGGAAACTGACATCCCCAACAAACAAGACAGTCCTTTAAGGTGATCAATTCTTAAATAACTGTGAATAGGAAGAGGCTTTGGACCTACTGCAGTTTAATTTGTTGGCAAGCTCTTAAAGTTTGGTTAGTAAATTCATTATTCAGTTACATAATTACACCTACAAGTAGTAGAATGTTCTCTTATACAGATCAGCCTGAAAGACTCGAAAGTGCATATTACCCAAGAGAAATGAGGACAAAGCTCTCTTGTTAAGAGTTCCTAGATAATTCAAATCCCTTCTCAATTTACCTCTGCCTACTCCAAGCTGAACTTTTCATTAAAATCACAACAGTGTGAAAAAAAGAAAATGTACGGGCTGGAAAGAAAGGGAGAAGAAGGCCTTATGTTACCTATGCAAATCAAGACCCATGTAACAGTGACACCATGGCAAACACCCAAGCTGTTCAGGTGGTATGCAAAATTTTCCCCTTCTCATGCTGTCTTGGCTCCATTTAAGTAAGAAATGGGTGACAACCCAAGTAACAACCTCAAGTGAGTGTTACCAAGGCTTTTTCTAGTCATTCTGATGGAGATTTCAGGTTGCCCTGGATTTCTCTTTACCATCATTTCTTTTTTCTACACATAGACTAGGGGGCAAAATACCTAGAGGGTGGAAAGTGCTGATTTTCAAAAAGTGATCTAGCAAGCTTTCTGTGGGCTTAGGTTTTGACATGCTTGAAATAACAATGGCAAATGCAGACAGCCTCATTCCAGAACAAATGTACCTCTGCTCTCCACCCTCAGCTTCCACAGATCAGTCATAAATCAGCCATAGTTCAGGCTCCTGGTTTCTATTCTTAGAACAAACAGGAAAAGCAGGGGGATACAAAGTTCCTGAGAGAAGTGGTAATGGAACAAAGGTGAGGGTCAAATTCTGCAAAAGAGAAGAGAGACACCTCAAATCACAACAGAAACAAGTCCCAGGCCATCTTATATAACCAGGTCCAGTGGTCTGGGTTCACTGGGCAAGGTGAGACGAAGGAGAAGGGCAACCAAGTCAGGAGCCTGAGAAACTGCAAGCAGCAGAGAATTTGTGACCACGAATAGGTCAGATCAAAGGTTAGCAAACTTTTCCTGTAATCTGTAGTATTATAAATATTCCAGGCTTTGCAGGACATATGGTCTCTGCTCCAACTACTCAACTCTGCCATTGTTAACAGTAATTAAAAAAAAAAAAAAAAAAAAAAAAAAAACATGAGGGGCAACTGGGTGGCTCAGTCGGTTGAGCGTCCAACTTTGGTTCAGGTCATTATCTCAAAGATGGTGAGTTCGAGCCCCATGTCAAGTTCTGTGCTGACAGCTCAGAGCCTGGAGCCTGCTTTGGATTCTGTCTCCCTCTCTCTCTCTCTCTGCCCCTCCCACGTTCACGCGCGCGCACGCTCTCTCTCTCTCTCTCAAAAATACTTTTTAAAAAATTAAAACTAAATGAAAAATATGAAAAGAAATGAATTTGTCTGTTTCTATTAAACTTTAAGCATGTACACTGAAATTTGAATTTTATATAATTTTCACATGTTACAAAATACCGTTCTCCCTTTAATTTTTTTAAATCCATTTTAAGGCATAAAAAAAGCATTCTTAGGTAATGGGCCCTATAAAGCAGCACGTCTACATCTGGTCCATGGGTCATTGCTTCCTGCTCCCTGGGTCCATTCAGAATTGACTGTACAGAGTGCCTCGGTATGCTTAAAAGTGGACACTTACGATACAGTAATAGAAAGACAAATCAAGAATTTTATTAAAAAACATTTTAAACAAAAATACTAAAAAATAACAACAACGATTACTTATATACATCTTACTATGTTCTAGGTAGGCACTGTTCTTGACGTACGTTAAATCTGTCATAAAGTAGGAAATGGTATTATCCCCATTTTATAAATGTGAAAACTGATACCATAAATACAAGAGTATTAAGATAGCTATTGCTATCCATAAGCCTTTAACTGGGACTCTAAAAGCCTAAAGTTTAGAAATAGAAAAAAAAAAATGCATTGCAAAACCTGACCTGAACTGATAGCAAAATCTGCCTTGAATTGGCTTGTAGTTCCGCATAGTCTTTATTTCTCCCGTTTAAGGTTAACATTTATACATTTCATAGAAGAAACATTACTTTTTTTTTAAGATTTTTAAAATTTGTTTTAACATTTATTTATTTTTGAGACAGAGAGAGACAGAGCGTGAATAGGGGAGGGGCAGAGAGAGAGGGAGACACAGAATCTGAAACAGGCTCCAGGCTCTGAGCTGTCAGCACAGAGCCCAGTGCAGGGCTTGAACCCACTAACAGTGAGATCATGACCTGAGCTGAAGTCTGACGCTTAACCAACTGAGCCACCCAGGCACCCCGAAGAAACATTACTTTAATTTAGGTTCTTGCCACAGACCCAGCTGAAGTTCTTCCTTAAGGTTTAAAAAAAAATTCTGACTTCTCAAACATATGTGGTCCACAAATGTTAGATGATGAATTATATAGCTGTTTTAAATCCATATTATCTACTAAAAAGTATGAACGGATTCTCCTAAATGATAGTGTGGTCTAGTAAAAAGAAAACTAGATTGATAGGGGCACCTGGGTGGCTCAGTTGGTTGGGTGTCCGACTTTGGCGCAGGTCATGATCTCACGGGAGTTCAAGACTTGCATCAGGTTCTGTGCTGACGGCTCAGAGCCTGGAGCCTATTTCGGATTGTGTCTCCTTCTCTCTGTCTCTCTCCAGCTCACACACACACTCTCTCAAAAATAAAATAAAAACATTTAAAAAATTACAAGAAAAAAAAGAAAACTAGATTGATAGTTGAAAGTTTTGAGGCTAATCAATCCTGTCACCAATTACTTGAGATCTAAGGGAATTTACCTCTCACCCCTTCTGGGTCTCATTTTCCTCATCTTGACCAGCAGTTATAAATGCACACACACTCATCAGGCCAAGTAAGACATGCAGGGGAGAAACCAAGCAGCTTGGCTCCTGGAAGAGCGGAGCTGCAGCAAAGGGGACAGCACAGGCTCTGACCTTTGCTATGAAAACATGCATGACTCAAATCTTCTGAAAATTTTTGAGAAACACCAAAAACCAGATTTTTATGATTTTAACCTCATGTGTAAAAAAAATATGCACAACAAAATGGGTCCGTAGGCTAAAAATGTGACATCTCTGCTGCAAGCCTGCACTGACTAATGAACAGTGATAATGTCTTTTACTATACTGAGGCTCCCAAGTCCTTTTCCTGTGGTTTCACCTGCAGCTGGAAGTGACCTGCCCTTCTCTAACCCTGTAGCAACTTACATATTCCACTCAGGCAGCTATTGATATGAGTCGCCTTCCATTTTCAGTTATCTTTTCATATTGTCATGTCTTTTATCCTTAACTAGATTATAAGATCCTTGAGGGTCCTTGAGGGTGGCAATGTATCTCTGAATTTCCATAACAATTGGCTTAGTGCCTTGGACACAGCAAGGGTTTAATGAAATCATCTGGACTGATGTTAAAACAGGCTATAAATAGCTAGTGCTAAATCAGAACAGCCCCAAGTCTGAGTTAGATTCCCCGCTGCTAGTGGGGGACACTGGTAAAATCACTTAACAGGGGCTTTGAAACCTAGCCACCCTAGCCAGAATGCCAGCATATTTAATTCAAGCTAGATGACCTTGAGCTTATCACATTTCTCTGAGCATGAACTTCATTTTTAAGTTGGAAGGTTAATGACACTTCTGTGGGTTCAATGAAATAATGCATGTAACGTACGCAGCATGGAACAGATGTAACTATTGATTCTCTTTCTTACTTATGTAGCCAAGGAAAGGAAAAGATTCTTATAAGAGAGTGAAGATTACTCCTCACATGGCTCTTCACCCTCCACAGAAAATCAGGTCCAACAATTGATGTAGAATCCCCAAGGGCTAGGTACACCTCATAGTAGCTCAAGATGTGATCTAACATCACAGTGTATCCTTGTGATTTCAAATGAGCTATAATTTTCTGAGTTGCCTTAAAAAATCATTCTTCTCTATCAAAGCAATCAAAATACCTCTTCAAGTACAAGGCCTTTAGCAAGAAGATATTCATAGATGGGGCACCTGGGTGCCTCAGTCAATTAAGCGTCTGACTTCCACTCAGATCTTGATCTTGCAGTTCAGGAGTTTGAGCCCCACATCAGGCTCTGTGCTGACAGCTCAGAGCCTGGAGCCTGCTTCATTCAGATCTTGTGTCTCCCTCTCTCTCTCTCTGCCCTTCCCTCACTTGCATTCTCTCTCAAAAATAAATAAACGTTAAAATAATTAAAAAAAAGATATTCATAGTTTCAAAAAAAATTTTTGAAGCAAAATTGGCAAAGCATAAAGCCATATGTGATTTTCAAGATACACATCAGATAGTTTAGTCCAGGATGTGGTCCCTGGCAGTATTTTTTGCAGAAGGCAATAAATTTGTAAAATAAACAGTCTCATTAGGAAAACATGTGCAGTGGTTCAGTATTCATAGACACACCGGAATGTTATTAATGTCTACCCAAGTGGGCTGCATGAACACAACATTGCCAGTAACTGATAAAAAGGAGATTGTAAATACGACTCCTAAAATGTCACACTGTTAACCACAGAATCTCAACACAGAAAGAGACTTTACTAACCATCTGATCCAGCTCTTAGCTCTACAACTTTCTTAGGGTCATCCTGATCTGCTTACACATACATACAACCTGAAGGGTAACGTGCTGTTTCCCATGATAACCTTTGTCACCTTGAGAGACAAGATTAGCTTCCTTAGAGCTGCTTCCTATCGTTCCCTAGTCTGGTCTTACAGATATACAGGATACTTTAATGTGTAAGCACCCACCTTGGCATGCATATATACTGCATATCCCAGTGTATTCCTGGAATTATTTAAGATGTCATGGATAATGATATCTTACATAATAATGACATCTTCAATAATAATACAGAATAACTCTATTCTGTATTACATTTTTACATGTTACCTTCTTCATGGCAAAACCCCATGTGGTGTGCCTTACTTTAGAATGCCTAAAACAGATCTAATGCCTTGTGCACAATGACCTTTCAATATTATTATTCGCCAATCATTTGGCCATTAATTATGGAATCAAAATCATAGGGGAAAAAAACATGTCAGTTCTGACAATTCTAGAGCACCTAACTGAAATTCAGTGACTACTCCAGTTACAACAATTCACATATTCATTCACGGCTATGTGCAGCTTATGGTTTGTCATTTCTAAAAAGAAAATTACAGATTTAGTATGGTCTGCCTGTGATAATTAGAAAAGCAAACCCAGTTACATACAACCATGAGGGGAAGACAACACTTTCTACTTCAGCAACTTTCAACAGACTTTTTGCCAAAAGGTAAGAAAAATTATAGGTTTTTATGGCCATACAGTCTCCGTCACAACTACTCAATTCTGCCATTGCAGAATGAAAGGAACCACAACCAGTATGTAAACAAATGGTCATGGCTGTGTTCCAAATAAAGCTTTATTTACAAAAACAGGTAGGTACCTGGATTTAGCCCCTTGGCACAGCATGTTGGAGCAGGAAGAACAGGAGCCCAGGAGTCGGGAGGATGGAATTTTAGCTGTGGCCCCTCCTCTGGCTACCTGCATGATGGTGAGCAGTCACTTTACCACTTTGGGCTTGAGTCTTCACCTCTAAATGGAGCATATCAGGTGATTTTTAGTTGAACTTCAACTTTAAAATATCTATGAACCATTTGTCAAAATCTCTCAAACAGCTGTGGCTATTAAATTCTTCAAGTTTCACTGCCGCTCCATTCAGAATGGTTTATCAAGGCATTCTTTAAAGGCTGACTAAATAAGTTCCTGAAGGTTCTCCCCCAGACTTTTAGTCACCAATGCAGGTAACAGAGGGGGGTGGGGTGTGGGACAGGAAAGTTCTCTTCCCCCTTGGAAAGTAATAGAGACTGCCTTTGGAATTTCACAAGAACCTCAATCTAGGGATACTGATTTAGCAAGCATCAATTATGTGTTTTCTATGCACAATTCAACTAAACATCCTGTATTTCACGTGGCAACATTACTCTAATCCCTTAATTTGAGAAAGGAACCAGACTGTAGGTGCTCTTACAGATGTATGTTTACATGGATCAATTTTATTATGTCTCACAGCACTCCACCTGTTGGTTATAGGGATTAGTGTCGTCATTCTCATCAGGAAAAGATGAGGTGCAAGGACTTACGAGTTACTCAAGATCAGAGGGTTAGTGACAGAGGGTTAGTGATCAGAGGGTTAGTGACAGTGAATATCCCCTAGTAACTCCAGACACACACATTGAATTCACTGTCAAATTACTATCAACTTTCATAAAGACATACCTATCAAACATATAAAACCTCAGTTTCTCTTTTGTCTTGTTGTGTCTACATAGTTTACAGCTACTTCCTAACACAATATTTAAACGAGTCCTCACAGGGCCAAACTTTACTTGTCACAGCAGAACTTATTGATGAAGTAATGAATTCTCCTTCTCTGGGACAAAGGGCAATTTTTTTAATCAATTGAAGAAAGTCAAATATTTAACAATTTTATAACATGCTAATTAAATCGGAGAAGAGAGAATCCAAAATTAGTTGTGGAGTGTTTTGCCTTAAAAGACAACCTAACAGATACACTTCTTCTCTCACAAGATAAAGTAAATGACAGAAAGGCATTTTAAATATGGCATTGATATAAATACTCAATAATGTTTATGTGAAGACAATCCAATTTTCCTGGAGGTAAAAGTAATTGCTTGAGACAACATCACTTTCAGGAATACTCAGCCACGATTAAGAGAATAGTCATCAAATTGAATTAAACAGGGGCATGGGGAAGAATTACTGTCTTAATCTTAGAAACCCATTTACCTTGAGACATATCAGCATCAGCCAGGACTACAAGCTTAAAAAGACTGTCAAAACAAGCAAGCATTAGATGGAGTGACTATGGGAACACCTTGAATTAGCACAGCAAAACCTCTTTTGCCTAGATTTAAAACAACTAAACACAAACTTCTATATTCCTCTTCAACATTAATGCCTAGATGCCAAAGATCAAATTTAGATATTTCTGTGCGAGAGGCTATGCCTTCTGGCATATGGTGCTAGATGTCCTGACCCTAACAGGTCTAGGACTTCTTTTCCTATTCCTTAATTTCGAGTGTTCAAATACCCCCATTGGCTTCATTTCTGGTTTTCTTCTCAGAAGAAAGAAATGACCTGTTGATTTGGGCATTAACTGCCTGGAAATGAAGGTATACAGAGCAAGATCCCCTCAACATCTCAAACCTCAGTGCAGTGGGCCTCTGTTTCCACTGAGTGCTCTGGGGTATGTCTGCAGTTAGGAGACTGAATGGGATCCTTGGCTCACAGCACTTCTCTCGGTGGCTATTTACCATAATAAGTGTGCAGATAATGTTGCATGTGAAGAGAAACTTTCAAGCCTAGAAAAAAGATTTGAAGACTCCGTGCAAGATGAGCTGGTTCTAAACAAACATAAACCCCAACGCTACTGGGAAAGGATTTCAAAAGACTACCTCAGGTTTAGGAATCATCAGAGGAAGGGAAAGAAATTAACTTCCATCTAGTGACAAGAGACAAGAAAAGCTTTAGACAGAACCTTAATAAATCTACAACTACTTATTCAATTAGATGATTCATATCGTTTACTGACTCTAACCATAAAAGTGGAATAAACTATTCCCAAAACTAGTCTGGGGTTGACTTTGCTGACCGGGCTAAGCTTTTTTTGACTTTTTTTTCTGTATGCTTGAGATGGACTTGAGCATAATAAAGTTATAATTACAGATAAGGAAATTCCGATCTTCAGAACTTTGCACAGGTGTTCATACAAATAGAGACTAAAATTTGTGGGTATGGTTAATTAATCATTCAAGAGAAAATAATTTCAAACTGTGTTTACATTTTTCCCCTTGGTTGGTATTATAATCACTTAATATTACTTCTCTTATTGGAAGTCAATGAATCATTCAGTAGCAGGTATAGTAGAGAGTAGTTGATGTTCATTGATTCTGTTACTAGGCACACAGGAAGTAGCATTTCCAATTAGATTGGGGCTTTGGGATTAGCTCTGGCCAGTGAATAGACTGGCCCCTGAAAGTTCCTGTGAGGCCCCTGACTTTCCCTCACTACCTAGAAGTAAAGGACTCCAAGATGGTGAAGCCACCCTAAAGAAAGTGCCCAGATGCTTGTGTCCAACTTGGAAGATAGCCTCTGCATGTGTATTGAGCTGTCATCTGAACAAGAGGGAAAAAAAAAAAAAAAAAAAAAAAAAACGTAAGCTACTGGAATGGTGGCATTGTTTGTTACAGCAGCTTACCAGCATTACCCAGTGAGGAAGGGGCTCGCTCAAACCCAATATTCAGCATGACTCATCTTTATAGAAAAATAGTCTTAGATCCAAAAGGGAGCAGTGAAGAAATGGTAACCAGTGAGGGGTGGAAACATAAATCATGTAATGCAGAAAAAACAAAACAGGGAACAGTGTGGGAACCTAGGGTAGACAAGACTGTTGCAAACTCAAAGGCAGAAACAGCAGAGGACTAAGAAGGGCTGGAAAAGTGATCTTAGAGCCGGTGTCCTGGCTAGGACCAGGAAGGCAAGCCACCAATGGGGAGGAGAGGCTCTAGGGATTTTCCTGACCTTACCTGGTGTTTATCTCTCTGATCCAGGCTAGGAAGGTGAACTCCTGTATAACCATGCCAATTGACATGCATATTGCAGTCGGTCCAGAGCTTGAAGAAAGACACTGTAGTTTGCACATCTATTTTGGAGGCCTAAATATTAGCTCGAAATTCCAAGGGTACTACAAAACTGGAGTGAATGAATCATACATCCAAGCAGTTTTCTATTATAAGAGTAGTATTAGTCAGCTAGAAACCCTTGCAGAATGAATTTATTTACATATTTCACTTTTCAAAAATTCTCACCCCTCTCAAATTTGGAGAACTAAATACAAGACTTTCTTCAATGAAAGCTTTTTAATCTGGTGATGGTCTACAACAGCAAATTAAAACCTCAAAGGTTCTGGCAAGCACATCCAAAGAGATGGAGACTCCTCAATTACAGGCTGTTTCCTGAAAGTAAATTAAACAGTACCTCTCGATGTTCCTATTTAACTTCTCCTAACAAGATTTTTAGGTGGTGGTTCCTGCTGATAGACTGAGTGCACAGGAGCGAGAAGCACAGGAAATAAGAGAAGGAAATGAAGGATGTGAGTAAATATGTATTTGGAAGATTTCCATTTCATTCCTGTGAATGAGCTTCTGGTTCATGTTAGCATCATCTCTTGGGAAATCAGCCACACTGAATGTGTTTCACTGTTCCCACCTGCATATTGAATGAAACTGTGCAGTCTCAATACCAAGCCATCCTCTGCCCATCTTAACTAAGCAGAGAACAATGAAAATTTGAGGTACTGACCTGCCAGCCCCC
Organism: Leopardus geoffroyi; assembly: GCF_018350155.1. Lineage (NCBI taxonomy): Eukaryota > Metazoa > Chordata > Mammalia > Carnivora > Felidae > Leopardus > Leopardus geoffroyi. The sequence goes on from NC_059337.1 coordinate 50,541,019, forward strand.
TACACTAAATTCTAAAGCGAGGAGAAGACTCACCAGAGTCTACATAAGTGAACCACAGACATTTCTTTGAAGCTTCAAGGATGTTAACATTGCTTTAAAATCTTGTGAGTAGGATGCCTGGGTGGCTCAGTCAGTTATGCATCTGACTCTTGATTTCTGCTCAGGTCATGATCTCACGGTTCTTGAGATTGAGCCCCACATCTGGCTCTGCACTGACAATGGTGGAGCCTGTTTAGGATTCTCTCTCTCCTTCTTCTTCTCTCTGCCCCACTCCCATTCATGCTCTCTCTCACTCTGTCTCAAAAAATAAACTTTAAAAAATAAAAATTATAAAAAATAAAAATAAAAATTACAAAATCTTTCTAGCAACAAATTGACTACATTTAGGTACAGCTAGTAGGTCTACTTACAGGTAGAAATAATGGAAATGAAATTATGGTAAGATCCTGGAGCCATGGATCTCTGTGAAACAGCCCTGTGACCTTGAGGTAGCATCCCTAAATAATTCTGTGTCCCTTACCTTTGTAGGCTAAGAATCTATCTTCAGAGCAATTTCACCAAAAGTTAGACACAAAATGTCATGTACCTTAAGAATCTAAAGGAAGGAGAAAAACTGAGGCAGGGAGATGGTGAAAAGTTAGACATAAAAGCCATCAAGTCCTCTCCATCCAGCTCCTTTTGCACCAGGCTCTGGATCCCATATCAGAAATTTATGGAAGGCAAAAGTGATTGTTCTCTTCATTAAACTCTGATTGTCCTTTGTTCCCCCTAAATTCCCTTATTTTCAGATTGCAGTACAGTTACTCGTCTACCTCCCTTTCCCCCTTTTCCTCAATGACAGCCTCTCAGGCTGCCCTGTGTCTTCCATGTTGGCATTCCCTGTGTTATCTCTGGTGGATCCCATTAGTATTTTTCTGCGTACACACAAAAAAACGTTTATGGAACTCAATGGAAACACAGCATTTCTTTCACATACTTAATACCAAGAGTGGTCATTTTGCAAAGGTCAAGTCATTCTTGGAGCATTTATTAGGTGCCTAGAATTCATTCATGAGAGACTGCCCTTTAACATTTTTTCATCCATGCTGCTGCCAGAAAAATATGAGTTTGTTCCCATATACTCCCATCTCCTGAATCCAGGATAACAAAGACGACTGATGGTAAAGTAAATAGGGATGTTTAAAAAAAGCAAAAAACAAAAAAACAAAACAACAACAGCAGCAACACAAAAAACAGCTATCCTTGACTGAGAGCTAATGGATTCTAGGAGGAATCTAAAATAAAAGTGAGAAACAGACAGTATTTATTTTGCCGTATACCTTCAGCACTTCCCTTCTCCCCCTGGGTGCCCTGTGCAAAATCAGCAAAGCCTCTAACTGCCTAAATCCTTCCCCATCACCTTTCCTCCTCCTTATGAAGGCCTACACCTCCTACTCATCTTCATGTATGTCTTTTTTTTGCAATTACCTTTCCCCTATATCAAAACTCCCATTTTCTTTAGGCATCTCAGCCAGATTAAAATGAAAGCTAATTAAGCTAATTCACATTAAGTTTATGACTAATCATTTCCCCTGTATAAACCTACTCAGGAATGTTTTCTTATTAACTATAATTGGTAAAATTTCAATCAGTGTGGAAAAGATATTTGGGGATAGGAAGGCATTCTCTCTTTTCCAGGAAGGAGAAAACAAAAACAAAAACAAAAACAAAACCACACATTTTCTTTTAATCTATCGCTACTACAATTCCCCATGCCTATCCCTGATAGGAATAAATGTGTGTATGTGTATCCCTTCTCTCCCTCTCACTAACTTCCTGAATCAAGACTAGTGAGCTTTCCCAATTTAATTTTGTCTCTTTTAAAGGAGTTTGGAGTAGAATAAGTGGGATGTCTAGCCTTATATCAAACTACAGCAGGACTGCCTTGTTTCAGTTCATAATATTTGTAGTTGCCAATCGTTATAAAAGTAGTTCTCAAATTTTATGGTGGATCAGAATCACCTGAAAGACTGGTTAAAACACAAATTGCAAAACAACAACAACAACAACATATTGCTAGGCTCCATCTCCAGAATTTCTAATTCAGTATGTTTGGGTGGGGGCAAAATTTTCCATTTGTAACAGGCTCCCTGATGCTGCTGATGCTGCTGGCCCAAGGACAAGAACCTCCTTGTACTAAACTTGACTTCCACATACAAAAGAAAGAATAGTACATAAGAAGGAAGGACATACTCAACAACATAGAGATGTGTCAGAGCATGAATCGATTAGTAATAGTGGCATTTTACTTTTTATGGAAATTGAGCTTCAGGGAAAGTAGAAGGAAAATGGAGTTGGGGGCTAGGAGTGAAGTACCATATCATTTTAGAAACCCGTGATCTCTAAGTTGTTAGGAGAGTAGCACAAGAACGAAAACTGTTAAAAGGCATATAGAGTTATCTTGAGTCATTCCCCACCTTGACATAAACTAAGAATCAAGTCACTGGCATCAAGTAAAAGTGGCCTAAAATCTGAGGGGTGTGTGTGTGTGTGTGTGTGTGTGTGTGTGTGTGTGTTTTAAATGTATACACATTCATGAACTTGATTTCACTGGCACCTGTGCTAAGAGGGAAGGATGAGAAGGTCTCTGCATTTGTAACTAAGCATTTGGAAAGTGCTAAGCATACGTCCCACTCCCTTCTTCATTCACTTCCCACTCCCTTCTTCCTTCTTGATTCCTCCTGCCTCTAAGGCAGGACTGTATACTTCATTAGAGGCTTTTAGGCTGGTCTTTGTGTTTTAACCCAGCTTATGAGAGAGAGAGAGAGAGAGAGAGAGAGAGAGAGAGAGAGAGATCTGGTATTAAGGGAAATTAGGCAGTGGTCCAATTAGTGGGGGGGGGGGACTTTTACTTAGGGAAAAAGCAAGGTTTTTAGAGCAAAAACAAAGTATTTCTTCTGTTTATACAACCAACATGTACTTAGTAGAGTATTACTTTTCTTCCTTCTGAGGGAATGCAGTTATCAGTCACCATTTTAAATTGAGTTCTCTCAAAATCAGACCCTGAGGTAGGCTGTGCAAGCATCAGCAGTTTATTTAGGAGGCAATCCTAGAAAGCAATGGCAGAGGACTGGGAAAGTAAGAAAGGGAAAGGAAAAAACTCAACACAGAAAAACTAGCTAGCCCCATACCCAACTAGGGCTCATTCCTTCTGGGAACTCCAGGCAATGGTACAGAGCACAACTCAGAGTTCCACCCAAGTATGTGGAAGTTGGGGGATGTATTTGCCAACTCCCTCTAGTCATTAGTTAAGAGCTGCTCCCCAGATGTGAACTCCCTGACTTTCCTAGCTTGTCCTCAGATGGACCCTGCTTACTCCTTCAACTAAAGAAATAATACGGAGATTCACAGAAGATGATTAAAGGTATCCAGTGGGTGGAGGAGAGCACCAATAGCTCTCCTATAGTTATTTTGTAGATTTCTCCTCTTGCATCATTCAGCTGTCCTAAAATTCCTTGGGGTCAGTTATAAATTGTACTAACTGGAAGCAAAGCATGTATTTCAGTTTCATATCCTTGTGGCTCCTATTAGTGTCACCTTAATTCTGTCCCTTCCTGTTATTTGATTGACTCTGTCAATGTTTCCTATAAAATGTATGTAGGAATAAATTCATCCTGAGAAATGAAACACCACCTAATGCAAAGATGTGTTAACAGCCATGAAAATTAATTCTATAAAACAATTAACTCAGAGAAGTATGCTTAGCACTTTCCAAATGCTTACTGACAGTAAGAAAAAAAAAATCAAATACCCCATTTGCATTTTGTCTAGACATGGTTACAGACTCAAATACCTCAGTTGATCAGCTCGAAGCCCAAATAAATCTCTGTCATCAATACAATAGTACTCACTTGTGTGTTTCATACCAGTACATATCAAAAAAGGAACATAAAAAATAAAATCTTCAGAAATATATTTCCCCAAGGTAAATACCTCTCTAAATATAATTTAATGATTAGTTTTGTATAACTGTACTAGAGAAATGACAGGAAAAAGAAAGGACAAAATATAATAAGTTGGTTAGAACCAACTCCTAAGAAGCTAATTTAGTGTTCAAGGAAACCCAAATTTACAAAACTGTGATTTTTTCCCCTCTGTCTTTTGCTCATTTACTACCAATGAGTTGGTTTAACCAACTTAGAAGCAAGGTAAGAATATTTTTTATAATAAATTAATGATATGGTATCATATTTTAATGAATTTAATCAAATCAATGTGCCTTTGTAGGCAGAGTGATTCTTGCAATGTGGAAAAGACAGGTTCTACCCCTAAAATTATTTCCGTTTCTCTGTAGACTGTAATTATAAAACAAGAAAATAAATAAAACAATCCAGTTATTTTGATCAAACAGTGCAGGCCAAGTTGGTTCAGATGTTGCAATAGTTGATCCAAATCACTGGGCAGCAGACATCATGAGCATTAAAGAAAAATAAAAGTCAAATGTGCAAAAGTCAATTGAATTTAAGCCTAGCATTCATCAAGAGCCAACAAGAGAAAATAAAAACTGAAAAATAAATATCTTCGTGAAAATCTCATTTGGACTCTCATCTTGTTGGCAGTGTATAAAAGGAAAATACATATTTGAAGTAAATAATTTATATTGTGATATGCCTCTATGATTGAAAATAGTTTACTTAGTACATTGTAAAACTGGCAGAGTAAATGGAAAGTTAATAAGGAGTGAAGAAAATCTCTCAAATTTGAATCACACATCCGTATTTAAATTATAAAGAGTGAGTGAATGCTGAACATTCAATTTAATGACTTAGCTTTTTGATTCTGCAAAAGTATAAAAACTTTTAAGATACAAAGCCTTAGATTCATAACATTTAAATCTATTCACAAAATAAAATTCTGTTTGCAGCAAATCACACAATTAACACTGGACACAGGTCCAGTCCTAAGACAGGTATTGTGATAGGAAAACATACAAACAAATAAATCACAGTCATTGATATCCAGGAGCTTACAGTTTAAGAGGGAGTGACTGACAAGAAAACAAGAGTGGGTGGGTACTCTGAGGGAAATATCTGTAAGGTAAGAGGAGGTGCAGAGAAGGGCGCCATCAAATCATAGGTGGGCAGGGAAGCTTATGTTTCTTTAAGTTTTATAAAGAATGTGACACTCAAGCTAAATATTCCTGTGGGGTTCATATTAGCATTTTGTACCACTCTGAAATTTCTAAAACACAGTCCAGCTTAAGGAGGAGAAAGTTTAAAAGTCAACTGGATTTCAAAATTTCATTCTGTATCCTTTCATTTAGATAGTAACCCCTTGACTGAGCATCCAATTTCTATCACTGGATAACTGTAACATTAAATAAGCAATTACATTGAAGACATGTCCTAAATGTTATGTGAAAATAAATCAAAAAGAAAAAAAAGTAGGGGATGGCAGAGGGGGTGGTAATAAAGCATAACATTTACAATCCAGGAAAGGAAATTTCCCCTAAAATAAAATTTAGCATGTCAAGAGTTACATATAAAAATTTAAGATAGAGTTTAACAAACAGAAAAGCATCCCTTCTTTTTCAATAGTACATCTCAACACCATTAACATATCATTTATCATCTCTCAATAGATCAATCAACAAGGTGGATATAAAGTTCCTATGGGTGGGGAGAACATGCAGGAATAGAAATAGAAAGCCAGAAAAATGTTAAACCATGGAGTACACAGCTACGTGGCCAGAGATCACTTGTTCTAAAACCTGTATGGTTAAAAGACAGCACATAAATAGACAAACTAAACAGTAGGAGAGAGTAAGTCCCAATACATAAAAAATTTAATATGGTATCATATAAAGATGTCAACTCAATCCACTAAGTAAAAATATATATACACTCTTAAATAATTAGTATTAGGACACTGAATAGTGATTTGGAAAATGATAAAATCGGACCCATTCTTCATACCACATACCAGAATAAACTCTGAGTCAAAAATATGAATGAAATATGTGCAATCATAAAACTTCAAGAAAACATGAGTCTATTCCTTTAGAACCTGGGTATGAGGAAAACTTTTCTAACTATAATCGAAATCCAGATGTAACAGAAGATTGATAAATGTGACTAAACATGAAATCCTGACATGAAAAAAGAAATCATAGTAAGCAAAATAAAGTGAAAAACTAGGAGACAAAATTTGCAATATATACCACAGCTGAAGAACTAAAAATCAACATTTGGAATACTCTTAAAGATTGAAGGAAAAAGGCAGTAGAAAAAAAAAAAAAGGATGAAATGCATGAACAGGCAGTTTACAAAAACAGACATAAAAATAACTTTTAAATATGTGAAAATATGCTTGAGTTTATTCACAATAAGAAATATAAATTTAAACGGCATTGAAATATAAATTAAAATGACAATTAAATAAGTCATACCTAAGGATTGGCACACCTATATCAAACAAAACATGTTTGACAGCACACCTTATTGGCAAGGCTCTGACAAAATACGCATCCTCATATGTTACTGGTGAAAAATCGTGGTTAAGGCTTCACCTACAGACTTGCATTTTCAATGATAACTTCACAATTTATCAGTAGGTTCCAAAGTATTTTCATTCAGCCCTTTATATCAAGGGTGAAAGTTTTAGAAAATAAAAAACTTTCTAGCAACTTTTTGGGTCTAGGGCTCAAATGTCTCATTCTGTAGTATTGTGAGTTCTTATAATGCCAAGCCCCAACTCAATCATGCTAAATTGAAAAGTACAGAATCAGATTTTGAAACATTAAAGTCTCCGTAAATCTTACCAAATAATCCCTTTTACCAATGACAGCGCTACCCTCTCAGGACAGACAACTTCAAAAGGGATGAAGTGTTAGAAATATTCCATTACCCAAAACTGTATCCAGCAGTAGCCTCCTTTGATAAATGACTTCAAATGACACCAATATCTTCAAACAAATATGAAGCCAGATGTTTTGTGTGTATTAGAGATCACTTGCCCCTGCTAGTTAGCAATGCTATGGGAGGATTTTGCAAAGCAACTATGGGGGGACTCTTGTATAAATGTTGAAAAGGACCTCTCCTTTGAAAGTTCAAGTCACCACAGCTTCTGGTGCAAGAATTAGTGAATTGGCCCAATTTCTTATTCAAATTTCCACAGAAATAGTAGGCTAATTTGGAAATAAAAGCTAAGTTGGAATTTAGCTCCGAAAAAAAAAAAAACAAAAACAAAAACAAAAACAAAACAAACAAAAAAAAAACCTAAAATGCATTTTAGGGAGATAAAAGAAGTGAAAAGTAAAACAAAAATAATACAAATAAAATCTAAAATGTGGGCAAACATCTCTGATTTCTGAATAAGGAAAATCTACACTTAAAAATGAAGATATGATTAAGGAAAATAACATATATATATATATACATATATATATATATATATGTATATATATATATATATCACATAATTTATGGATATCAAAGATAAACAATCAAACAGCAAACATTTAGTTAGGAAGTGTTTGCCCCAAATGTAACAGAATAATATCCTTACTTATGTAAACCAATTAAGAAAACACTAGGAGAACATAAAATTCTCAAAGGAGAAAATATAAATGCCAAATATAAAGAAAAATGTTCAACTTCTTCAGGATACAACTTCAAATGCAAATAAGGTAAAAGTAAAGTACCCTTCACTCACTTAAAAATTTAAAAAGGGTTCCAATTAATAACTAACAGTTACATAGTACTTATGTTAACAATTTAAAAAGGGTTCCATATAATAATAGCTAACAGTTACATAGTACTTATCATGTACCAGCTACTCATGTAAGTGCTTTACCTATGCTAATTTCATCTTCACAACAACCCTATTTGGTAAGTAATATTGTTTTCATCATTCCCACTTAACAAATGAAAAAAGTGAGGTGCAGATAAATGAAGTAACTTGTCCAAATCACACAACTCCTAAGTCAGAGAACTGGCTTATGATTCACATTCAAGCCAAGCCAGCTTATCTCCAGACACGTTCTTAGTCACTATGCTATGCTGCCTCAGGTTGATAGAAAGGGTATGGTGATTCACGTAAATTTGTTCATTGATGGTTAGACGTATTTTGTATGCATTTATCAAGAGTCTTGACAGTCATTTTTAGCCTCTGTCTCAATATTCTGACCTCCAAGAATCTAATGTAAAGAAATAATATTTCTAATGTAACAGATTTATGCACAGAGAAGCTCATGAGAGCATCATTTATAATCACCAAAACAGGAAACAAACTAAATGCCAAATGTTGTAAGAAGTTGTATCTTATAGAAGCAATGGACTATTTGACATCCAATAAAAATGACATTTACTAAGAGTTTTCATGGTTTTAGAAATATTTATGATATAACGCTAAACAAAGTGTAGAATATAAAGTTTTATGTATACTTTTATTTATATTTAAAAATACAGAAACTTATTTTTTCAGATAAGCAAGCAAAACAGACAAACTTTCCTGCTATGATAAAGCTAACTTTTTAGTGGAATAGGAAAACATCGAAGGTAGTAAGTAAATGGCTTATACAGTGAATTAGAAAGATAAGTACAATTGAATTTTTTTTAAGGGGAAGACAGAACAATGGGAAGTGGGAATTCCATTTTGGTGCATGCAGTTTGCAAAATTAAACGGAAGAAAGGCTCACTGAGAGTAAGATTTGAGCAAAGACTTCGAGGAAATAGAAGATGTAGCCATGCGAAGACCTGAAGGAAGAGCATTGCATGCTGACAGGAGAGCTAGAGCAAAGTCTCGGTAGCATGCTCAGTGAGTGCATGCAACAATCGCAAAATTAATGGTTTTGAAATCAGGACTTGACCAATGACAGCCAAGGAGTTGATGAATAAACACCTCCAGATTCCCTACCCTTCAGTGGGATAACTCTGAGGCATGTTCTAAATTAGTTCCTAGAGCAGTGTTTTTCAGACATCGATTAGGACCTATCAATCACCTGGAGTCCTTGTTCAAATGCAGATTCTGATCCAGCATGTCTGGAGTCTGAGATTTTCATTCCGACAAACTCGTAGGTGATGCTAGTGCTGCTGGTTCACAGCCCATACCTTAAGTGGTTAGGTTCTAAAGTTACTCAGAGGGTTTGGATACACTTGGCCACAGCAGTACCACACCCTTTATCGGCTTCCTTCCCATCTCTAACTCATTTCTTCTCTTTCACAGTGTTAGCCTGGCATCATTTTTAAAATAAACTCGTTGCAAATTAATTAATCTCATTGCATTCACTTTGTCTTAAGGTCTGAGAAGACAAGCCTATACTATACTCTGAGGCAGGAGGGCTCCAGGTGAGCTAGAGGAACACAAAGAAACCAGTGTGGCTGAAGCAGACCAAGTAAGGGGCTCAGCAACAGGCAAAGAGTTTGGAGAGGTAATAGGAAAAGAAGATATAGGGCCACTGTAAGGGGATTGGTTCTTACCCAGAATAAAGTGAGGGAACATTGTAGCAGAGAATGATAAGATGACATCCTCTAAGATAGTAAGGGTCAAAGGTAGAAGCAATGAGGGGAGTTTGGAGGCTACTGCAGTTACCCAGGGCAGAGATGATGGAGGCACAGTAGAGGCAAGGATGGCGGGCAGCAGGTATGTGAGAAGAAGTTAGATTCTACACTAGATTCTAGTTAGATTCCAGCAATCAAATAACAGATCATAACAGTCTCAAGTTTGGGAAGAAGGTCTGTAGTTGAAGATATAAAAGTGGCTGTCATCAGCACATATGTGGCATTTAAAATCAGTGAACAAAATGGGATTGCTTAAAAAGCAAGTGTAAATAGAAAAAAAAAAAGAGTCCAAGAACTGAACCTTGAAACAATTTAACCTTAGTTAGGAGTAATGGAAGGGAATATGCTTAAAGTCAAAAACAGCAATGTCTGTGTGGAAGGATTCTAGACGGTGATTATTTTTCTTACTGTCATTTATTTGACTTCAGTGGTATGTCTGTGGAGCTGAAGACCGAAGGACATACAGTATCTAATGCCATGACATTCTATCTCATTGTGGCTCTGCCAGTGAGAACAATATGAAAAGTATGCCGGATTTCAACAGTACAAATGGGCAATAAAGTGAAATGAGATTTCAAATGTATTACCTCTGTGTGTGAAATATTTGATGGCATACAAAGAAAATATGTTTTAAGCCAGATGGGAAACCATTAAAATATAGTAAGAGAATTAAATAAATATAAAACCTAAGCCAGCCATGAAGAGAATTATAAGCAATCCCAATAGGAGTAGACAGAAATATAAATAATAATAGTCTGAACCTAGGAGATGACAATGTCCTCTCAAGGACACGGAGTCTCTGTTGTTACAGCAACTATTACAAGCAGTCAGTTTGTACGTAAGACATACAGGGAGAATCAAAGACCACATCCAGGCCCACAACTGGCCACTGATTTGTAACCTCAATTGGCCTTAAAGGGGAATGCTTGGAACTTAGCATGGAGATGATAAATCAAATCTATAAATAGAAAATAATGTATTAAGTTTAGGAAAATGATTTTGTAAAAATGGAAACAAAGGGTTTGGCCACAAAACTTTTAGACATATTTAAGACCATTAATCAAGCTAACATAAGCCTCAGGATTCTAAATTTAAACAATCGATATTGGAAGTGTGATCTCAGTTATTCAAAGAGAATTTAAGTTTCTAAACCTTGTTGGGATGTGTAAGAAAACTTAGTCTTCACCTTATTTATAAGCTTAACTTATTACATTTTAAAGAACTACTTAATCACTTGGGAAGCTTCTGTTTACCAGTCAATTAAAATTCTCAAAGAGAAAACCAAATATTTTAATGTAGAAATGCAATTCAGAAAGTTTAAAATTATATAGTTAGCTTCATTTGTAAATGGAACATAACATTAATTCAAAACCTTCTTGCTTTTGACAAGTGATTTTTACTATATCCCTAAATAGAATAATATATACAGGTTGAACTTACAAGCACAAGAAAAACTGTATTTTAAAAAAATTTAATAAATTGAATATTAATGTCAAACAATATATGTAAATAGAATTTTCTTGCTCAAAAGTTGTCTTCACACACACACAAACTGGCTCACTTTTATATGTCCCACTTTTTGGCAAAAGAATAGAGATTCTCTTACATTTGTCAAATTTCATACAATAAATATAAGTGACTTTTTTTGGAAAAAAAATAGGACACACAAAAAACCACGAGTGAAACAAAATGTTAGATGTACTCCCCCAAAATATTTTTCCAAGTGGTAGCGTGAGGTGTTAGAAAACTACAACAAAATGGAGAACTTCCAAAGTTTTTTCAGATTTTACCTCTGAATCTCTATAATTGCAGAAACTTGGAAAAATTTCAATGACTCAGATCAGAGGATCCCGGGTACAGTAAAGAGAATCACTAAACTAATGAACCTTCTGCCCTTGCTTCACTTAGGTCACCAGAAACGACCACTCTGCCCACATGAAAAGGCAGAACTGCCAAGAAGTTGAGCCTGGTGTGAAAACAATGTGATTTCTTTTATATTGCTTGGCTAACCAAAGGATCCAGCATTCAATGGAGACCTGGCCTAGTACTCTCTGTGCTTTCCATTTAAAAGTGTTCCTAATCCTGGAATGCTTCTTGAAAGAGAAATTGCTGGCTCAAGTTTAACATCACCTTTTCCAGCTATTTTGAGTACTGGAGACTCTCTTTAGCTTTCACATAATTTTGCAGGTTTCCCCTTCAATAGTAGTTGTATTTTTAGACACTGGGGTGAAGTGGATAAAAGCATTTTAGATTCAAAAAGACCAAGGTGTTCCACTCTGAGTTTCTTCATAATGTGCTCCAGGCAAGCAGTTTAAACTCTCTATTCCCTGCCCTCCTCAGCTATAAAGTTAAGGGAATAATTGTATTTTCCTCACCGGGTCATCATGCAAAAAAAAAAAAAAAAATGTATGTAACTCAATATATATCCAAAAGGATAATGACAATGCTTGCCATTGGGTAAGCAATCAGAAAATGTCAATAATTTTTTTGCTACCTTAGCATCTACTGATCACAGCAATAGAAACTTTTAATTCACTTACACATTGAAATGAGTTTATAATGTATTAATTATGCTAGCATCTATAAACATTTGAAATATAGAAGCAGATCGTTTATTTGCTAGAGTAACAACTAACCTGATTTCTAACACTAGAAATTAGTTTGGCCTGTTTTGGGATGTAGTGTTCAGTCTAATTGTCCAACTTATACAAGACATTCCCATGACTTCCCCTGTAAGTGTTCTATCACTATTCACTTAGCATCTACAGACAAATGCTTAGGGTTCTAAGTTTCTTCAGGAATGAATAAAAGACTAAAGGTGGATAGATACAAGTGTCCCTGGGAAGGAAAGGGTTGTGGTCTGAAGAAAAACCTCTCAACTTGGCTTGCAAGGCCCTAGCATGGCAATAATTCTTCACAACCTCAAGTCCCATATGGCCAGCCTACAAAATCGCTGAAGTATTACTACCCAAACTGCCTTTTAAGATAGAGGAATTTATGAGCACATATTCATCTTTTCTATCTCTTTCTGGCAGCCAATGGCTTCATCTAAGAATGTAAACCCTGCTCTCTTTGATTTAACACCTTCCTTCTGTGTGAAATCTGTGAGTTGCTCAGGCTTTTGGAGTCTTGCCCTGGCCTTCCCCGCTTCCTGGCATAATGCTCTCGTACATTCTCATTTGTGTCACTGACATTTTTGATGATGAAAACCTTCTCATCACCTACCCAAATCAGCTTCCACATTCCCCAGTGATGGTGCACACAGGAATTTGTCAGAGCCGGAGTCCCCTCCCTGTGACAAAGGTGCAGGCACCCAGCAATGGGTTGTAGATTGAAAGCGGTTGGAATGAAGGCAGTGCAATTTGAAGGTGGCTCCCCATATGGGGCATCTCCTAATTGGAGATAATGAGTTCCTACAAAGTCAGTAAGTTAATCGGCAGTAGGTATCTGTTAGGCATGTCTAATTTCTCACTATCATCACCATGGCACATGGTTTTATGATACAAATAATACATGCTTATGATTTAAAAAAACAAAAAAACAAAGAAAAACAAGGGCACCTGGGTGGCTCAGTCAGTTAAGCATCCGCCTTCGGCTCAGGTCATGATCTCAATGATTCATGAGTTCCAGCCCCGCGTCGGGCTCTGTGCTGACAGCTCAGAGCCTGGAGCCTGCTTTAGACTCTGTGTCTCCCTCTCCCTCTGCCCCTCCCTGCTCACTCTCTGTCTCTGTCTCTCAATAATAAATAAATGTTAAAAAATTAAAAAAACAAAAAAAGAAAAACATACGGATATACTTCACAAACAGGGTGACATAACATGCTTTCTGCATCTGGGATTTTTTCACTTTAGTATATCTTGATATATCTCAAGCATCTCTACATCTCTACAATGTATTTTCTGAACACATTATACATTTTTAACAAGTCTCTTTTAATGGATCTCTAATCCATATAATACTGTTTCATATGCCAATGAATGTTTAGGTGGTATACTAAGTTATTTGTGACAACAGATGTTTAGGTTGTATACTGTGTAACGTACGACAGTGCTGAGATGAACAGTCTTACATATATCCAAAGCATCTTTCATAAAAGAAAAAAATGATGGAAAAAGGATACATTTATTTAAAACTTTGGTAGATATTGCCAAATTGTCCTTGAAGGTGAATGTACCAATTTACATTCATCTATGGGGCATTTTGAAGGGTTTGTTGAGACTTCTGGAACACAGTAAATTGTATGTTTGGGGAATTAGATGAATTGTTTTCTAGGTTGGTTCTATAATCTCCCTCCCAGTTTTAAACTTTTTTCCTTAAGTTTATTTTCAGAGAGAGTGCAAGCGGGATACAAGCAGAGAGAGAGAGAGAGAGAGAGAGAGAGAGAAAATCTCAAGCAGGCTCTACAGTATCAGCACAGAGCCCGACGCAAGGGTCCAACTCACAAACTGTAAGATCATGACCTGAGCCAAAATCAAGAGTCAGATGTTTAACTGACTGTGCCATCCAGACGCCCTGCAGCTATTTATGATATGTACTGTAAAGTTACACTAAACCATAGAAAGGAGGTTCTGAAATCAGTGTCTAAGGAGGAAAGGCTGTGTAGTCAAATCACCTCTGAAAACATCTTAAATAGCTCACAAAGTACAATGTGCATAGTTTTGTGTAAAATTTGTACATTAATAGTATTCAAAATGATAAAATGTACAGCAATGTGCGATGTAAATCAAGTAATTGTGCAAAAGATAATTTCACATCACTGTATGCTTAAAGATAAATCACTTTGGCTCAAGGGGATACTGGCACTATAAAGGAATTTTAGAATGACTACATAATTCTATTCCCATCTTGTATTAATCTAAGTGTCCACAGGAAACAGAATGCCAGTAGTTCAAATGAAAAAGAAAAGGGGCAGTTACAGAATGAGAATTAGGTTAAGGGAATAAAAAGTGAATGGCAAGGTCCTAGAGCCTAGATGTTGTGGGAAACAGTTACTGTGCCTGGGGCCTAAGGACAAAGGGACGAAAACAGTACACCCAGTGCTGGGTGAGAGGCACTATGGTGGCCAACAGGGCCATGAACTAGAGAGACACAGCTACAGCCAGAGCTAAGACATCGAAGCAGGAAGTGAGAAGAGATACCCTGACCTCTTTCCCCTTCTTGCATCTGACCTTCTACAAAGCTGACCAGAAGCCTGCTGGCAAAGAAGACTGGATGCAGTAGGCACAGGTCAGCCTCCTGGGGCAGAAAGCAAACCAGAGAAGTCCACTCAGGAGCAAATTCTCTTTGAGTGAATTGGCAAGAATAATCACTGACACTATTTAAATTTCTCTCTCCCAAACTCCCTTCCCCCCACCCTCCCTCCGGCTCTCCCCATGGAGTTGAACACATTCAATGACCCTATGATGACACTGCAGTATACATAATAGGAGATTTTACTAGAGAGCTCCTGTTGGATGCTTTTTCTAGCCCACAAAAATACACAGTAAAAGAACATATAGGTCACATGTACTCAAGCAGCTCAGTGTGAGAGCTTTCAGGAAGCTGAAGCTTGGAACAACTTCTTGAAGACCTGGCTCCTCCCATTACTCACTGTGCTGACCCCTCGTCCCCCCAAAAAGGCCCAGGAATTTAATACCTGGGTTAAGCTTTTCTCATCTGTGAACCAGGGGGATTGGGTTTGTTCTCCAACCTGCTGGTCCTCACAAACTTAGGGAATCCTAGTGGCAATACAAATTCCCAGGTCCTTCTCCAGGCCTAGTAAGTCAGGATCCTCACGACTGAAAGCCTGGAACCGCTGAATGTAAAATTCACCCAGGTGATGTTGGCATGCATTGAGCTTGGGAACAACTGTACTCAAATTCTACAATACCCATTCCAGCCCCTAAATTTGATGACAATAACAAAGTTAGAAAGGTGAGCAAAACAATCATTTTTCTTATCCCCTAACAGAGAAAAATAGGATTAACATATACCAAAATTGGGGCACCTGGGTGGCTCAGTTGAGCGTTCAACTTCAGCTCAGGTCATGATCTCATGGTTCACGGGTTCACTGGGCTTGCTGCTGTCAGCGCTGAGCCCACTTTGGATCCTCTGTCCCCCTCTCTCTGCCCCTGCCCCACTTGCATTCTCCCTCTCAAAAAATAAATATTAAATTTTTTAAAAAAGATATTATCTCGGGGCGCCTGGGTGGCTCAGTCAGTTAAGCGGCCGACTTCGGCTCAGGTCATGATCTCGCGGTCCGTGAGTTCGAGCCCCGCATCAGGCTCTGTGCTGACAGCTCAGAGCCTGGAGCCTGTTTCAGATTCTCTGTCTCCCTCTCTCTGACCCTCCCCCGTTCATGCTTTGTCTCTCTCTGTCTCAAAAATAAATAAACGTTAAAAAAATTTTTTAAAAAGATATTATCTCAAGTAATGATGTTTCTCTAACATTCACAAAAGTTTTAAGATTTCCTTCTATTTTTATTTCTGTTATGTTCAGATTTTTGTTCTAATATTGGTAAATAGTAGTGCATCAAGTATTTTGCATTTGTATTTCTTTCTATAAATTAGGTACTGGGCTCTGAGACAATTGCATCTATGCTATCACTAAGAGAAGAGCTATTTCAACAGCAGCATCCTTCTATTGCAATTCAGCATGTAGTTTTACAATTGACTACATGAGAAGAACTGGTTTCTAGTAAGTTCCTCAGTACAATTAGTGTGTGATTTTGGACAAAAAGAAAAAAAAAACCCACTAAACCTCTAGACCCTCATTTCCCTCAACTATTAAATGACAGAATTGGTTTAAATGATTTTAAAAGTTCTTGATAGCATAGAAAGCCATGAATCTAATAAATGCCACATTAAATCTATATGCCTTCCTTTGTTTTCCACTGTTGCACTTTATTTCATTAATTTGAGAAAAGAAAGCATGAGGGGGGTGGGAAGAGGGTCAGAAGAGCAGAGGGATAGAGAGAGAATCTTAAGCAGGCTCCACACTCAGCACAGACCCTGACATGGGGCTTGATCCCATGACCCTGAGATCAGATCCTGAATTGAAATCAAGAGTCAGACACTCAGCTGACTGAGCCACCCAGGCACCCCCACTGTTGAACTTTAAAAGCGTGAATCTGAGTTTTCAAAACATCTGATCTTGTGCTAAATGGAATAGGACAAAAAATTCTCTAATAGTTATTTACACTTAATACTTGAGTAATCATCCCCTGATGCAATGGGTAAGGACAACAGGGTGGACAAAGTTTCTCTGGAGAGTTATCTTCTAGGCTGGTCCAACCATTCCCCATGTTTACTCAGCCTTGTAATCAAAGTGTTTTCTTATCAATACGATTTGATTTACCTTGATGTGGAAATGACTCCCTTCCCCACAAACTACTTTTCTAATTCATATACTCACATTGAACAATGCCAAAGAAATCAAAGCCACCAACAGAATCAAATTACAGAAATAAATGAATACACTCATAACTTAATACCACTCAGCACAAAGCAATCATTGGATCCCGAACTATAAATTTGATGTAATCTTCCTCAGTCTTTATGCACACATGAACGTTCACACAGGCAAATACATACACGTGTGCACCTTCCCAAATGGACAGAAATAATGCTGTTTCTTTCCATTTATTTCTATCAGTCCGTCCACCTCAAAATGTAGAAAATCCAAATTGTTCAAAGGTGATTTCATTCAAGCTCAGCCTTATGTGTGCTTAGTTGCTAAAATGGTATGATGTCAGGATATCTGGGCAAGCTATGCTTTCCAAAAACTATACTTCACCTGTTTGCAACTGCCTAAAATGCCTTCGTCAGCAGAAAAACCTGCCACTGTGTAACAGAAAAGGCATAAAAATGCAAACATTCCCAGGAAATGTAGATTAACTAAAAATTAATAACAATAAATATCAGAGTCATTGTACAAAGGAATGTTAAGAAGGGCAGGAGATGATGAAGCAAAGAGCAGGTGGCCACAGGACACTTAACAATTAAAAGACCCAGCACTGCCAACCCAGAAGATTGGGGTGGAAAGAGACTGGAATGAGTGGGGGAACAGGATGATAGAAGCCCTACTGACTTCTATACAATTTTGTCCTGGTGTTTTCCAATGTATACCAAAGTGTTTTTGCTCACTTACTGGTATCGCTAACAATAGGTTCTAACCCAATTCACCTCACTGCCTGAGATCAGTTTGAAGGCCCCTCAAACCTAAGCATTATTACTGTGATTGGTTAGGCCTCTTTTCACAAGTACCTTCATATTGTTCACAAAATTTGGGGTAAGTCATGTAAGAACAGACATTAAAACCCTGGTTCTGCTTAAGGTGAGTCAGCAAGGTAAGCAATACTCAGCTTACTGGTCCAAGGCTCTGTTATCCCAAGGATAAAATGAAGACATAACTAGTCTTGACCTCAGGTCTTGGTTTGCGTTCCCCCAGCAGAGTCTGGGGCAAAGACATGAGGGTAGGAAGTTTCTCTGAGAGGTAATCTGGAAGCAGGAATGAGGAACAGGGAGGATGACGGATAGGAGGAAGAGACACCAATGTAAGGGTACATTACTGAAGTTGCTGCTGCAGACAATAGGGCTTTGACCCAGCGAGTACCTCCAGAGGTGTGGTCTCATAAAGAATCGAAGTCTGCAGCATTTACCTAATAACCACTGAAGGCCCTTGTTGAAGATTGATGAAGGAATCCCTGAACATCAGGGAGACTTCAAGGCAGAAATCTGAAAGAACAGAAGGTTGGAAGCAATCAGTGAAGGATGAGGCCGAACTCCCATGCTGTGGTCCACCACAGCTGCATCTGAGATCAGAGGAAGGCTCAGGAGTGTAACATGGAGTTCCAGAAACATCTGGTGTACCTCTCAAGTGTGTGTAGACACTTAAGCTAAATAAATGCACATGAAGTACTTACTTCTGATATGTAGTTTGGGTTGAATAAATGTCAGTAGTTTTGATGTTAGGACTCCTTTTTATCTTCTAAAGTTCATTAGTAGTAATAACTACTATGAATTAGATAATAATTACTAAGTAAAAAATAACTGTCATTCGTTCTCTAGTTATAAATTATCTCTCCTGTGTCTACTCTTCTAACTCTGATGACCTGTACATTCAGGTACATACTAATCAGTATTTTTTAAATCAACAACTTAATAATAATATTTGGCTATAAGCCATGATGATTCTCACAACAGTTCACTCAGAAAATAATGCTGAATTGACCTGAATGAGACTGTAACCTCATCAAGGAAAGAATGTATGTCTTTTCATCCTCTGTTTTCTCTCCTCCCAAGGCCCTCATCTTGAGCTCATCACACTTCTAAGTATTCAATAAATGTTGATGGACTTACTTGGTTCTCTAGGTCTAAACTTCCCCAAGGCAAAGAAGTTAACAAGCCAGGGAGTTGAGGCTGTTGCATTTGTCTTTTAGGAAAACATCAATAACTACCTATTAATACTCCCTCAAGCAGCTTGTGCCCAGAGTTTTTCAAGGATTCAAACCACAAAAATACTCACCTAATTGATCACTTCCTAAAATGCATTATGTAAGGTAATTTTACTTCAGTTAAAAAATATATAGGAAAGTAATTGTACCATTTGGCTTTGGTGCATACTTCTCAGAAATTATTTAAGATCAAAAGAAGTCTTGGTGCTTCTTAAGTAGATTGGCTCCCTACTGATTACCTACTGGCTCGGCTCAAAGTCCATCTTATGTTTGTTTTATTCTCACATATTCTTGTGATCTCTTCATTTTTTTAGTGAGGAAAGTGAATTACAGAGAAAGTAAACAACTTGTTTAAGATTGCACAATTGTAGGCTGACTCCACAGCCCATGCTCCTATACACAATCTTCCACTGTCTCATTGCTGGTCACAGTGGTAAGTATGAGAGATGTCAGGGTACAGCACAGCCCCTGCTTCCTGCGAGTTTACAGCCTCATGAGGGGGTACAGCAAGCAAGCAGGCATCTTCAGCACAATGGATTCACTGCTCGTTTGGACCTCATGCTAGAAGTAACTACAAAGAATTTTTTTTTGTAGTTTTGCATATTTGTATGCAGAGACGTGACAGATAGGGGAAGGGGCAAGGGTAATAGGACAAAGAGGAAGACTAGTTCGGAAGCTCTAACATAGTCCACACAAGAGAAGGCAGCTTCTAGAACAAGGGTGGAGACAATGGTGACTGAGAAGACTGTATTTGAGAGATCATTATGTGGTAAAAATGTCAGAGCTTATGAAATGACAGATTCAAACTCGAAGTCCTGGGCAGAAGCTTTCCATCTGCCAGTTCTGAGTCATGTGTTCAAGCCAAGGCTGCTGGGCATGGGGACAAGTAATGTCCAGTCCCTTCAGCTTCTTCCCGCAGCAAGATATGGGCACTCCTTCCCTCCAAGGGCTCCCACACTCAGGAACACCAACAGGAAAGGAATTCAGGTGCTGGATGGCCAGAAAGGATGCAAATGTCCACTAGTCTGACAGTGAAGTTGCCAAGAGGATGATTCTCTGACCCAAGAAAACAAGAGGATTGTGGTGTCATTTATTGAGACAGGAAACCCAGAAGGAGAAGCAGGATTAGGAGACAAAGAAAAGAGTTCAGTGCTAGGCATAACGTATCTGAGGCATGAGCGGTCTCCTATTTTATAGAAGTCCTACAACTCATTATAGTAATCCCTTTCATAGCTTTCCACGATTACTAAGAGGAAAAAACAACAGCAGCAAAATCCCCAAGTGATCCACAAGACTCAGAAAAATCTGGCTTCTGATTACTACACCAGATTTGTTTCACACCCTTCTCTGCCTTGCTTGATGTAGGTCAGGTGCACCTGGCTTTCTTTAGGTTCCTCAAATATGTCAAGTCATTTTCTGCCTTAAGACCCTGGTCCATGCTTTCCTCTTCCTCGAATGGTCTTTTTCCTTCCTCTTAGTTCAGTATATTTAATCTTCAGATCTCAGATCAAATTTCATTACTATCAGAAGTGTCTTCTCTAACTTCCAAATTAGAATATTCTTTTAACGCTTTGTATTTACTTCTACAGCAGCTATAAATGGTTAAAATGATATAGTGTAACTTTAAATTTTTAAGTTCATCTCACCCACTTAACAAGTACAAAGGCCAAATAAGATTTATCACCACTTGATCCCAATGCCCAGGCAGATGATTCAATATTTACTGAAGAATGAGTTCACGAGTGGGTCAATTAATGATGGAAAGAATAAATGTATATAATGGACTAAGTTTGGAGAATTAGCCCAAAGACACTGATTTAGAACCATCAGCACACAGATGGGAACTTAAGCCAAAAAATCAAATGAAATCACTCAATAAAGAATGAAGGGAGAAAAGCACTTAGGATCTATTAACTAATAGCCATTAGGCATTTCTTAATATGATTCATGGATCATCCCACATTGGAACCAACTGGAGATTGGATCAAATAACTTGTATTTTTAACCAAGTACTCTCAGGTGATTTTTATGCACTCTAAATTCTGAGAACCACTAAACTCAGCAGAGCAATACCTCAACACAGCCCCCAGAAGTTTGTTACAGACCAGAGGCTCTAATGTCCAGGTAAAAAAGCATAAATATGTGCAAGTAGCTAAAACATGTTGTTGTGCAAAGAGTACCAGAGTAGGATACAAAAGTCCTGGATTGATACTGGTCCCATGACATGTTGGTTTTACAATCTATATAACTACCAGTAATTACCTTGAGGTCAGAGACTTGGGGAAATTGGCTATAGTCTATCTCATTGATGTTTTATAAGGTTTAAGTATATGTGATAATTAACTTTTTAAAATATTAAAATTGTTTTATGTGCTCAGAATGCAACGGGAATATTGAAAACCTTGAGAATTTCCTATTGGTTTCCTTCAAATAGTAGAATACCCCTATTAAAGCACTCAGTGAATTCAATTTTCTGTGTGTGTGGTTGCCCAGGAGAGTATGTATTTTTTTTAATTTTTTTAAATGTTTATTTTTGACAGAGACAGAGCATGAGTGGGGAGGGGCAGAGTGAGAGGGAGACACAGAATCCGAAGCAGGCTCCAGGCTCCAAGCTGTCAGCACAGAGCCTGACGTGGGGCTCGAACTCACAGACTGTGAGATCATGACCTGAGTCGAAATCAAGACGCTCAACCGACTGAGCCACCCAGGCACCCTGAGTATGTATATTTTTAATTGTAATCACTAAAGAACAGAAATAGAAAACTAAAACCATCAGCTTTCCACAAGACTTCACAGAGCATCAGAAAAGGCATTAAGGGGAACCTTAACCTACCTCTCTGAGAAAAATGATCATATTCAACTGTCATTTCTTATTGCCACTATTACATGCCATCGACAATTTCTTTTATCACAAGTTACACAGAAATGACACCTGGATAATCATGTTGCCTGTAATAACATTATGTAAAATGGGAGAATGATATGATAGCTTGAATGCTTGCCTATGATTTGAGAGAATAGTTTGTAATTATAGGTCCGCTGACAAATCAGTGCTGTCAGGTAAATCGACATCTTGCCTTATCAGGTCTCCATCGTGTAAAGTTGAATACCAACATTTAATTTCCAAAGTCTTCAACTACACTGTAGTAGTTAGGCACATAGAATCTAGAAGAGAAACACCTAATTCTAAATCTTGGTTCTGCCACTTTTTAAAGTAGTTTCTCCCCTTAATTAAGTTACCCTATCTCTGTTTCTCATTTATAAAATAGAGATAATAGTACTCATCTAATAGGGTTATTTGGAGGGTTATGTAAATACAGTGTAATATATTTAGAATAGTGTCTAGCACCCAAAAAAATAACGAATGTTATACAATATTAAGCTACCCACCTTATAGAGTTCTTAAGAAAATTAATATGTGTGCTTTTGTCAAAATAAGTACCATCCTTTTTAAAGTGTTAACCATTGTTGAACTGGGGTAAAAGTGAGGGATAAGTTGAGAGCAATGAGGATTGTTGGAATGAGTAGGGACATGCATGTATTCTAAATGAAACTAAAATGGCATTTCTCACTTTAATTTTAGGACCCTTTGGGATTGCCAAATGAGTCCTATCACAGTTGTTTGAATCTGCTGAATGGTAGCCACTTTAGCCTCTGAAGATTTCTTTTATTTGGGTGACTAGCTGAGAGCTGGCATGAACGAAGTTTGATGAACGGTGTACTTGACAAGATTCCATAACATATTTACCTTTAAAAAGAAGGATGGGGAGAGCCTGGGTGGCTCAGTTGGTTAAGCATCTGACTCGGTTTCAGCAAGGATCATGATTTCACAGTTTGTGAGTTTGAGCTTTGCATCAGGCTGCACAGTCACAGGGCAGCACCTACTTGGCATCCTCTCTCTCCCCCTCCCCCCTGCTCTGTCTCAAAATAAATAACTACACTTTAAAAAATAAAAAGGACAAGCAGAAGCATACTTCTAAATTGAAATAAGACATACTAAAGAAGTTCATTAGTGCATTCAGTTCTATCTGGTCTTGTAGTCTATGGAGGCAACCTAAGTTAATATCTTAAATATGAGGAATAGTCCTATTTGGGGTCAGGGCATCCCAGCAACCTGTGCCTCAGCATCAAATCATCCTGCCCTTAAGGAGACTCAGTTTCTGGATGCTAGTGGAACAATTTGACTTTTTTATCTGTTTTAGAGACTCATTCCTGACTTTGGACCCTAGTTCAGGTAACTAGGTCACCTCCTGATAACTTTCTGGTATATCAATCCCTCTGGGATTTGCTTTTCTCTTACCAGCTCCCACTCTGGGATGTTTAGAGCCTTCCTTAGTTCCCAACCAAGTAACCAAGGCCCTATCAGCGAAAACAACTTCCAGCCCAGCTCAGTCCTCAATACTCTTTGCGCCCAACTCTTCTCTATTCACTCAGTTGACACCCAGAGCTAGACTCCCAGATGGTTTAATAGTTATCCATAGTCCAAAATATTATCTCCAGCTGGAAGATTTTCTCTTCTACATTGGACTTTCTAACTTCACTTGCTGAGCTTTATCTCACATCCAGAATTACACCATTGGGTATAACTGTTCCAGGTCCTAGTATCTCCCATTTTAATATAATCAATAAGAACTGATTAAGCTATACTTTTCTCTGTCTTATGTCAGAGTTCAGAGCTTTATTCCAAGAAGAAAATTCTCAAGTCGGTCATAATTTCTATAGAATCTTGTTCTGAACTTACATGAAGAACATGAACAATGACATTAGTAGAACAAACCAAAAAAGAAACCTATTTATCTGAGATTTTGACATAAAACTCTTGAATCTCTGGAATTTGGAAATTTGTACTGCAGTCTTTGAAGCAACACCCCCAGTACAATCTGTAAAGTATCACATTTCATTGGCAGTAAATATTTTCTTGAAAAATGTGTTCCATTTTAGCTTTTTCTACAAAGTAGTTTGGGAGCCATTAATAGTTATAAATAAACAATTTGGACTCTACGTTTTTATTTTTAAGAGGGCCTTTGTATATCTTTGTGAATTTCTTTCCTGCCTTCTATAGAAGGCTTTAATTCCTCAAAAACTACTGTTATTAACAACTCTTTATCCCTAATAACTTTTTTCAATGTGACAAGTGTCACCCTTCCAGATTATCTCAACTTCCTAAAAAGGTGATGTATCTCTTAGCCCAAATCATTATTACTCATTGTTTTGTTAAAAGAGATCACTACTACAGCAGCTAACACAAAACTGGTTGACCATGAAGCACATGAGCCATGCCCTTTCATGATAAGACAGTTGCAATAGGATGTCACAGAAATAGCATCAGTCTTCGGATTTTGTCAGATAGACATCACATTACATCAATACTCTTATTATAGCTGTATGACCTAGACTCACTTTTGCTTCTCCGAAACTCAGCCATCTCATTTTTAAAGTGCAGAGATTACAAAAATCAATCAATCACAGAGATTATATATATAAATTATATGTTAATAAATAGAAAATCATCCCAAGTTTATAGCAAGAATTGAACATCTTAAAATATCTAGAACCAAATCTGATAGGAAAGTATTAAATATGTATTGACTTCTTAACTCTTTCTCTTAGTTCTACCTCACACCAGAGTATATTTTAAAACTTGGCTTCACTTGGGGCGCCTGGGTGGCGCAGTCGGTTAAGCGTCCGACTTCAGCCAGGTCACGATCTCGCGGTCCGTGAGTTCGAGCCCCGCATCAGGCTCTGGGCTGATGGCTCAGAGCCTGGAGCCTGTTTCCGATTCTGTGTCTCCCTCTCTCTCTGCCCCTCCCCCGTTCATGCTCTGTCTCTCTCTGTCCCAAAAATAAATAAACGTTGAGAAAAAAAAAAAAACAACTTGGCTTCACTTAAACAACAAAAACAAAAACAAAATAAAACCAAAAACTAAACAAATAAGAAAAGGAACAAGGAAAGAAAACCAAAAGAAAAGGAAACCTTTGGCTCCACTTTGACCTAATCTCCTCATATATACCACCATTACTTGTCTCCCTTTGACAAGGGAACAAAGGGAACTCCCTTTGACTTCCAGTCCTGTATCCTAGAAGGACATCTGTACCTGTGCATTTGGGCTTTATGTCTAGCAAGAAGTAAAGATGCCAGCTGTTTCTGCTCCCCCTAGGGGACCTTGGCCACTTCACTCTTCACAGGTATTCTTTCTAGATCTTCTGTTTCAAAACTCAAAACAATCCCTTTGTATTATAGGTAATTCTAGAATATTAAAAATCAAACCATACTAAACCACAAGTTTATTACTATACATTGCATTTTAATGGAACATTTTATACATGGGTTGCCTTCTACCATGACCAGTACTGCTATACTTACTTTAAGGAAAGATCTTCTACTACTACTACTACTACTACTACTACTACTACTACTACTAAAGTCTCAAACATGCAAAAACAGTAAAATGTAAAAACAAACAAAAAAACATAAAATGTGGGATATGTAGGATGATGGGTGATTCGCTAAATATTTTCTATTGCAAAATCTCCTAGAATTTTTCAAATAGCTACTTTCTAAAATTTTCAGTTTACATACACCTTTCAAGGAATATATCTGTTTCTTGCCTATGCTTTAATGAGTAGATACTACCAAAATCTTTCCATAAATGTGATAACCTACTGCTCTGGAGAACTAGGAAATAATTCTGTATTTGTTTTTAAGTTAAGAAAATTATACCTGTATTTCCTTACACTGATTCTATCTCTTCTAATTTAAAAAAAAGAAGAAGAGAGAAAACAACTCTAAATAAATGGGTAGGTGACATGTTTGCTACACAGTACTCTTTAAATGTGTTCTGATGATCACCTACATCAGAAGCACTTAGGGAGTATATTAAAAAGGCACATCCCATCCCTCCTGGCCTGGACTCTAAGGTTTGAGAAGTATTTCTTGATAGGATTTGGGCCAGAAAAGCCCCAAAACATAGTTGAAATATTATTCTTCTTAGAATTTAAGTCAATTCCAGAGATTTAATCTTGGAGATGTATAGGTTACATCATCTTAGAAAGAATAACTAGCCTTCTCACAAATGTGATTGACCTAAAGGGGAAAAAGTCATGTTTTTATTCTTGCCTATTTTGATCATGCCTATTTCATCATGTTAAAATATACAGAATTTTAAAAATGTCCTTTTGATTGAAAGAAAAAGAAACTTAAGTAAATTTATATTCTATGCATTCTCCACCATTTGTAGAACTATGGTGGAACCATATGGAACATCTTTCAAATATATATATGAAAACAGCAAGATGCAGAACGTGCGTATATGACATGTAATATCATTTATATTAAATTTAAAAATAAAGGAGGTATATATATATATATATATATATGTTTATACAGTGTCAAAAAAATCATCTTTCTCTGAAGAATAGAAGATGTTAATTTTACTAAAAGTAAAATTGGGATTTTCTGGATTTTCTTTTATTATGATTTTGTGTGTGTGTGTGTGTGTGTGTGTGTGTGAGTTTTATTTACAAGTGCACATATAATTCATCATTAACACATACAATTTTGGATAAATATCCATGGTCCCAAATACAGAACCACAAAATCAAACGTTTATGACATAATCCTAAAAATCTATAATTGTACAACACTTGGTGGGAACAACAAGTACTACAAAAGCTCCCCAGATGATTCTAACAACCAGCCAGGTTGGGAACCACCCGTCCAATGTAATAAAGTCTCAATCTTAGGAAAATATTTTACATTCAACTGCATATCTTTGTTGGAAGCCAAAATATTTCCACAAAACTCTATAGCTATTAGAAAACAAAATGCACACCATGGTAAAAATATCATTAATTATGCTAATCACAGATGTCACAGTCTCTTTCAGAATCTACACACAGCCTGGGAATGGCATTTCAAAACAAAATGAGATTTTTGTTCTGCTAAAAAAATTTACTTCAAACTGATGTTAGACTCTAATTCCACGTCAAGTGTACTCAGACTTCAAATAAATCATCCCTCAAGCTGCTGTCGTACAGTATTTATTGGGCTCTACAAGCCTTGATTTATACGATGTACCAAGGACTTGTAACAGAAAAACTAAGAATGAACTATTTTATATCAAAACCTCAGTGCCTTTCATATTATTACTGTTTTTTAATGAAAATCCTTTAGTTGTAATAAAACTGTGACTAATGCTGTCCTTCCTTTTTGATCATGTTTTTCCACCTTAAAACATGAATACCTAATCTCTGAAGTGAGTTAACATATGGCTGCTCTAAATAATCAAAATAACTATCTATTTAACTCTGGACCCTCCTCTTACTATCTGTATGACATTGAGTAAGTTATGCAGGTTTTCACCATCTCAGTTTCCTTACCTGTAAAACAGAATCATAACAGAATAATTCCTAGTGGTGTTGTAAGAAATAAAAATAAACAAATAAACTTCCTGGAAAGTATCTGGTATGTACTAGTACTCAATAATAAGCTTTTACTAATTCAAAAAGATATATGCACTCCTATGCTTACTGCAGCATTATTGATAATAGTCAAGTTATAGAAACAATACAACTGATGAATAGATAAGGAAGATGTGGGGTGTGGGTGGGGGGGGTGTGAGTGGGGACACACACTCACACACAGTATACAGGAATACTACACAGCCATAAAAAGGATGAGTTCTTGCCATTTGTGACAACATGGATGGACCTAGAGGGTATTATGCTAAATGAAATAAGTCAGACTAAGAAAGATAAATACCATACAATTCCACTCATTAGTGGAATCTAAAAAATATAAATAAATGAATAAATGAACAAACAAAAAACAGAATCAGACCTGTAAATAGAGACAACAAACTGATGCTTGCCAGAGGGAGAGAGTTGGGGGAATAGACAAATTGGGTAAAGGAGAATGGGAGATACTAGCTTCAAGTTATGGAATGAATAAGTTATGGGAATAAAAGGTACAACATAGGGGATATAGTCAACGGTACCATAATAACATTGTATGGTGACAGATGGTAGCTACACTTGGGGTGAGCACAGTATAATGTATAAACTTGTCAAATTACTATGTTGAACACCTGAAACTAATGTAACATCATGTATCAACTATACCCAAATTTATAATTTTTTTAAATGTAAGAACTTTTAAATAAATTTTAAATAGTAATAACAAGCTTTTATTTCAAACCATACTTCTAAACTCTCAAAACATAAAGTCATAGTCTTATGGGCCACACTTTGGATTTGACTTTGAAACTTGTTGTGCTTTCTATTTAGTATACTGTTCCTCTTGATTCAGCATTCATCCAACAGATATTAACTCAGTGACTACTCCATATAAAGCATTGGTCTAGGCACAGTGCAAATGAAAGAATGAAAACAACAAACCTCTCACCTTTAGAAGACAATTTAGAAGAGAAAATGAGAAACTGTCAGTATGTAAGGTAGAAGCTAGTGCCATAAAAGGCAGGTATCTGAGAATTCAGAGGAGACAATAGTTAATTCCAGCAGGACTGGAGGTAAGGGATCCAAGAGTCACTACCATGGTGTGGGGTTCAGGCCAGCTACACAAAAGGTACCACTCAGCAGGGTTCAGCAACAAGGGAAGAATATGACCTCATCGAGTTTTTGGCTACACACATTACAAAATCCTTTCCCCACTGGCACACTATTCAAGGTGAAAGTTCTCAAAAACACTATGACCAAATATCCGTGCATATAAACATTGGGGTCTTTAAAATTCCTCTTTACCAGGACCCTGAGGACAGAAGTTGAAATCAATTAAATTTATGAACTTCTAACTCCATAAAGCTCTATCAGGGCAACAGCATCCTATGAAGTTTTATAGCAAGAACTCTACAGTCTAATCTTGGCAGATTAGGTAATGGAAAAAGAAAAAAAAAAAAAAACAGCTCTGCTACCTAATGATGGAGAGCCTCTCCATGGTAGTCATGGAGAGAAAAATCTATTGGCATCTGCCCAAAGCCCAGTAAGCAGATGGCCATGGGCACAAAATCCATCACGACAATTGGCACCTCACTGGAATGCTCTGAGCAGTCAAGGGGACTGAAAAATGCCTTTCTTTGGCTGCCCTTCCTCCTGAGGCATATTGGTGGCACAGGAGGGAGACAACTGCCTGACTGCTGCCAAAGGAAGAAAAGATGGCCTTTAAAATCTAGGCTACTGCAGCCTCCTGGGTAGTCAATCTGGTGCCTTTCAAGCAACCAGAGCGCATCTTAAAGATGTGTGTCTGATTTCCTTCAGGATAAATGATACCCAACAGATTCCATTCAAAGCTAGCTCAAGGATAACACGTCAAGCTCCAAGATGGCGGAGGGGTCTAGGCGCTCTATAGCAAGGCCCAAGATATCAGGTATATGGCACAACATTGTTTTACCTATTTTCAGATTCTTAAATTGGTGATGTGCAGTTAACTAAGTGTATTTCTGTTCTCTAAGGAAAAGTGACACTGGACTATTAAGGTTGTTAACTACTCGAAGGGTCAATACTCCTAACAATCTACTTTGTAGATATTTGCTACTTTGGAATTTTTTGTTTTTAATATAATTTATGGTCAAATTGGTTTCTATACAACACCCAGTGTTCGTCCTAACAAGTGCCCTCCTCGATGCCCATCACCCACTTTCCCCTCTCCCCCACCCCCCATCAACCCTCAGTTTGTTCTCAGTATCCAAGAGTCTCTTATGGTTTGTCTCCCTCCCTCTCTGTAACTTTTTTTACGCTTCCTCTCCCCCTCCCCCATGGTCTTCTGTTAATTTTCTGAAGATCCACATATGAGTGAAAACATAAGCTAATTTGGAATTTTTAAAAGTTAATGAAGATCAACTTTTTGAAATTTATAGTTTTGGAATTTTTATAATATTGCCTAACATTTCAGATACTTTAACCACCTGGCATTAAAACATCTATTAAATCACAATAGACACATACTCAAGCACAGTGGTTAGTCTTAAGATGCCCTTAAGTAGACTTACCTGAATCCACATGTTGGCCTTTATCCCAAGAAACTATTAACTGAGTTTCAGTAATAAGGATATCTAAATATTAAACATCACTCTTAAATAAGATAGTTATTATTCCAGTATGAATTATTATTTGCATAAAATTTTGATTACTCTGCACATTCACGTTGGCTTTAAATACAGTTGAGAACTGCCTCCTGAAAACAACAAAGTCACAGCCAAGGCACCCAAGATCCCTTTAACTCATGTTGTTCTTTAAATAAGTTACATAATCCTAATTGTTATTTCGATTGCCTTAGGGCCTGAAACAGTTTAACAATAAAGGTATCTGACTATTCAATAATCTAGCCCTATCAACAAGAAAATCACCAGTTTTAAGGAATGTCTAACAACAAATTTGTTCAAGACAAAGATGCTGTCATCAGCTACTGGCTGAGGAAATTGTTATATTATTTCATAATGGCAAGGACAGTTGATCATCTTAATATATACCTTTAAGAAATGTTATGTAAATACATTAAAGACTACAATGCCATAAATAAGGACAACTTTAACAATATAAAATTCATTACAACTGAGATAATATCAAACTACCCTAAAGATAAAAGTGATAAGCATGCAAATAACATAAATGGTAAGAGATTGGGGTAAGTGCAGGTGAAGTTTGGTAGAAAATAAAAAGTCAAAAACACCTATTTACAAGTGGCTAGTTTTCAAAAGTGGATGAACCAAAATTGTTCCCTCGGAAAAATCAAGTAAAATTCTTAAATAAGAATTTTATAAGAATAACTCTTTTCAATATAAGGGGGGGAAGAGACTTCTCTTTAGGAGAGAACTTGACTCATTACTGACTCCTCTTCAAAGAGTGCTTTGTGACCATTCAGTCATGGCCTAGGGTTTTGGCTATATTGTACTCCCTCAGCTTCATCAGTAAGCAGTGATGGAGGCAATGGTCCTCCATGGGACTGGCTAGGGTTGGCTATGCATATCCACCTCCCCCTTAAGGCAGGCTTCAAAGTATAGATTTGATGGGAGGGGTAAAACTGGAGTCTATGGTTCCTAGTTTTTAAAATTATAGCATTCCCCTCATCCTTATAAACCTAATAGAACCAAAAAGTAATTCCGGGTTGCTGTTCGATTTCACTTGCCCCCCTCTTTTTTTTTTTCCTTTTGATGACTGATGCCACAAAGTTAGTTAATATGAAATGGGGTTTGTTCCTAACCCTAGCAGAGAAATCTGGGCTCATTTTAGTATGACCTATTTGAAAACACCCTGATTTTAAATCATCAAGCCAACTTGTGGGGGGAGCAGAGTAAAATAATACCCTTCTCAGAATAAACATGCAAATTTCTTGCAAATACATTCTTTCTCCCAAGAATAAATACAGAACATACTCTAAAGAAGCACCACCCAACTAGCTCAAAATGTAACATGTAAACATGTTAAAGCATGTTAAAATACAACTAGCTCAAAATGTAGCATGTAAACATGAGTACCTCCAGCCAGGATCTTCTCTTCTAATTCTGCCATTTGTTTCTTATAGGCTTTTAAAGCTGCTTCTTTGAAAGAAGGACGAATTCTCTTTGGCTTTATGATTTCCATGGGCTGTTCAGGGATGTTTTGGTTTTCATCTTCTTTTATTTCCATTTCAGCTGATGTTTCATTTAATGGCTCCAATCCTCCTTCACTAACCATATCATCTGCCTGCACGTCATAACCCTCATCTTGTGGGGTTTCATAAGGTGTTTCATATGAAGGATGATCGTATACCTGCATTTGTTCATCTGTTTCAGTCATACTAGTCCTGTTTTCTAGCTTTGCAAGGACTTGCTCCATCACTTCAACATAATCTGTCTCATTATCAGCCACTGGTTCACTATAGTCCTCCTCATCCTCTGCTTTGTAGTAAAAAGGCTCTGTGTAGACATCAGAATCAAG
This sequence comes from Leopardus geoffroyi, assembly GCF_018350155.1. Lineage (NCBI taxonomy): Eukaryota > Metazoa > Chordata > Mammalia > Carnivora > Felidae > Leopardus > Leopardus geoffroyi. The sequence goes on from NC_059337.1 coordinate 50,572,920, forward strand.
GGTGGTACTTGACTCATTTGCAGTTGATTGGGATAATGTCCGAAATCTCCCCATTAAGGAAGAGCCACTATCTTCATACCCACTGAGACTCTGTGTGCTTTTGTTCCATACCACTTCCAATGCTGATTTAGCTCTCTGTAATGTAGATCCAAATTTTGGGAAACTGAAAGACTTATCAGAAAGGTCAATACTTAATCGACTATGCCAAGATTTGGGTGGGGCATCCTCTGAATCATCGCTTTGCAATTCACTTTGACTTCGATACATCATGGACAATTGGTTTTGATTTTGGTACAGATCATTAGAATTTGCTTCCTGGTAAGAATCATATTGGCCAACCCATTGGCCTTGTGGTTCATTATCCAACCCAGGGCATGGAGATGAATTGTCATCTTGGGTTAAATCATAGCTCTCAGAGTCATCCTGAAAGTCACTGTGGCCCTTTCCCAAGTCTTCTAGGTCTTTATTGTAAACATCTAGTTGTTGATCAGATAGACTGTTTGTGTCATAGTCAAAAGCTTCCTGGGTGGATGAATCTAAACCTAAATCAGTGCCTTGCTCTACTTGATTCCATTCCTTCCACGGAGAAAGATCCTCATGTAAAGAGAGCTGAGAATCACTGTAATGACTTCGGTCCCCAGATGCACATACCATACCATTACTCATTCCACTATCCACAGTTTCTGTGGTCTCAATTTCACTCTGCCCTTGGACACCCTGAAGTGCCCCTTTCAAATGTTGATTCTGAGGACTGTCATACAAGGTGGCTGTGCCCTCCTGCTTCCTCTGCCAAAGTTCTCGGTCTGAAGATGACAGGAGGGAGCTTCCATTAGTTCTAGTGAAAAACTGATTTTCTGAAAAATCCTCTGAGTAAGATTGACACAACTTGGAAAAATCTGATTCAGAACGACTAAGTTTAGCAGTGAAAAAATCACTCTGTGAATGCCAGAGGGGTGTAGCATCTGCATAATGGGTTGTAGTTTGTTTTTCCAAATTATCTGATTCTGGCAATTGTGAGGAAATTTTATCATAATCAGACTTACTTGAAATTCTGCTGCCACTAGCAGTTTTATTCTTGGCTCTTGAATTGTGTGATTTTGAACTTGACTTGGAAGTACTTCCTTTTGTTGGAAACTCTGACTTGGAAAGCACAGCGTAACTATTTCTATTGAGGTCAGATTCCAGCTCTCCATCACTGTCATCAGGTGACTGCCAATTATTCTTCTTGCTTTTGGGCTCTGGAGTAGACAGCTTTATATCCATGCTTTCATATGTCTGGGAGGATGGTATCCCTCTTTCTTTTCTTTCTCTTATGTCATGAGTAAGAATATCTGTTGAGATTCCAATGCCTGTTCCTTTGAGTTTGTATGATTTTTTTAATACAGAATCTCTTTGCTGAGGGGTTTCAAAGTACACGAGTATGGGTCGAGGCTTTGCATTTGGGCAGTCCCTCTGGTGTCCTATCCTTTGAGCAAATTCAATTTTAATTGCATTTGGTACATCTGAAAAGCCCATTTTATCTACTAGAATTTGATACACCACACTTTCAATGTATTCAAATCTTTCTTCAGGCACATTTAGAAACCTCAGGCTTGCCTTGCTACCCATATGACCTAAATGTTTAATATAATCATGAATGTCTCTGGTTTCCCTCCGAGATTGGACAAACCCTGTACGTAGCTGCTCAATTTCACTTTGTACAACCTCCACACTGCTGGAGATCTCATCTATAGAATGCTTGAGAGCATTGACATGCCCTCGTAGTTCAGAGAGTTCTGTTTCGATCTGACTTATCCCCTGAAGTTCCTTAAAGATCATTTCCATGACATCATGTGTTTGGCTAATGCAGCCAGAGGAACTGAATCCTGGCTCGAGGGCATTTGTCTTTGGGTTTCGTGCAGTTCTGTCCAAAGATTTACTTCTTATTCCCCAGGTTTTCTTCATTGTGCTCAACTCTGAATCTGATGAAACACATTCCTGACTCTTTTTCCATTTTCTCAGTTTGCGTAAAGCTCCTAGCTTTAAGCTATGTAAAGTGCGTTCTCCATCAGAACTGCCCTCAGAGGGGGCCAGGCTGCTTGAACTCTTTCTATTGCGTCTAACTGGCATTGTGTATGTTGACTGTGCCTGGTTTTCTGTACTACTCCTCAGTTCGTTGAGTGATTCTGAATAGGAACTCTCAATTGAAGATAACTCTTGAAGCAGATCCTCATTATCACTGTTAGTTACATTAATATTCTTTTGTAGGCCATTGGCGATAGCTACTCGGTAACTGAATGTTGGTGAGAGGGAAAATTCTTTATTAGTCTCGTCTTCTTCAGTGGATAAGTTGCGAGTAGATGAACACTTCGCAATCTTCTTTACAGTGCTTTTTAAGGTGTTAGAAAATTTAGGGGTTTTGGTCTGGCCAGCAGTAGGAAAGTCTTGATCCTTTTTGTGCTGACGATTCTCTTTTTTTTTGGTTGTACTTCCCAGTTTCTTTGTAAACATTCCTTTGCAAAGCTTATGTATGTAAGGTAAAATCAGGCTCTTGAAAAGATTAGCCACCATGGAGAGCAATTAGTCCAAGTTTTCCTGCCCCAAAGTAGTAAACAAAGTATCAGGATGAAGATCTGTAAATCCAAGGCAAGCATCTCTGTTCAGATGTTCTGTGAATTACTGAAACTACCAAGAATGGCAGCCATGGTTCTGCTGCAGTGTCAATGTCCTGTGACAACCATAAGCAAAGCTCCATTTATTAAAGACATTCTCTCCCGGAGAAGGGGTTTCATGAATCTCTCTCATTTCCACATAACTTCATATAGTGTCTAAAAGAAAGAAATGTTGAAATGATTATCAGAATTCAATTCTAGATTAATCCCACTTCTAACATATTTCTGAAGTAGTCAAGATACACAATGTATGAAACATTGCTGAGGGGAGCAGGGGAGTATGTGAATTTCAGTACAGAGTTATTTTTAAAATAACTATAAAGCGGGGCGCCTGGGTGGCGCAGTCGGTTAAGCGTCCGACTTCAGCCAGGTCACGATCTCGCGGTCTGTGAGTTCGAGCCCCGCGTCGGGCTCTGGGCTGATGGCTCAGAGCCTGGAGCCTGTTTCCGATTCTGTGTCTCCCTCTCTCTCTGCCCCTCCCCCGTTCATGCTCTGTCTCTCTCTGTCCCAAAAATAAATAAACGTTGAAAAAAAAAAATTAAAAAAAAAAAAAATAACTATAAAGCAAATTGGTACCAATAACTACATTAAAGTTATATTTTTCTTTTTAAATCATTAATTAGGCGACACAACTCACACAGTAATAAAAGGTAATAATGGCTATTTAGAAAAGGCTGTGTAAGATTATAGGCCAATTTAAAAAGCTTTATTAACGACATATTATCATTTCCACTTTGTTTCCTTTTCTAAAATTCCGTTTATTTACACAAACCTCAGCATTTAAATTTAAATTTTCCTCCAATCTAGACATTTAAAACTCATCAAATTCATATTATTCATGTGTAAGCCCTTTTCTTGTTCAAATAACATTTTACTTTTCTAGATAGAGTGGGAATTTCTTAAATAATAAAGTCATCCAAGTGAGAAATATTTCATATAATGAAATAAATACCAAGAGAAAACATATTTGAAAACATGCTTGGATTTAATATATCCAAGTTTTGAGAGGACATGACTTGAAAGAGTTGAGCCATCCCAATCAACTGGTACAGCCTTGTGGCAAATGGCAGGGAATCCATCCCCAGGGCAGAACTCTGACTGGAGATAGAGTACCAAATTACAAAAGGAAATTGTGTCACAAATAAAAGTTACCTACTGATAATCAAAATTGGTTAGGTAGAACTCGTCCAATGAGTTGATACTTTATAATGCAAATGACCACACCAGTAACTAATATTTACGATGATTAATTTCGTGAATTACATGAAGTAAAAGAAGAGAAAAAGAGAGAAAAAGTTTACATGAATTTTCCTGGTTCAATAGTACCACACCTTGTATGCGGTAGGTTCTAAACAAAATTTTGCGAAATTGAGCTTAACTATTTTACAGCTGAAAGCAACCACAAAAATACTGGTAACAGCCAAAAAGCCTTTCCTAACATTGAACTACATATTTGAGTGGACAAATAATCTATGTAATTCTTTAAAGAATACATCACCAGGGGCGCCTGGGTGGCGCAGTCAGTTAAGCGTCCGACTTCAGCCAGGTCACGATCTCACGGTCCGTGAGTTCGAGCCCCGCGTCAGGCTCTGGGCTGATGGCTCAGAGCCTGGAGCCTGTTTCCGATTCTGTGTCTCCCTCTCTCTCTGACCCTCCCCCGTTCATGCTCTGTCTCTCTCTGTCTCAAAAATAAATAAACGTTAAAAAAAAAAAAAAAAGAATACATCACCAACTGCATATTGTTCTAGGAGCTGGCTGGCTATCAGCTCCCTCTCCTTAGCAATCTTCCATTTTTACCTCACTGACATTCTGCAGGGACTTGAAGGGAAAAATGCTCTGGCCAGGAGACAAGCTTCACAAGAAGAAGCAAGGCAATGTAAATGAGAATGGGAAGCATAAAGATGGAGGAGAGACAGATTCTAAAGAAGTCCTTGTCTTCTGGGTCTCATAAACTATTAAGAGTCTAATTCCTCTTGTCTGAACCAGTTTGGTATTCATTCATAATGATAAGCCAGGACCTGCTTTCCACTTCTGTAAGTGTCAAGAAATCGACTACTAAATTAAAATTTAAAAAGAAAATACTTTTTGTACCCCTTGACAAACTTTTCTTGTGGAGAGAAGACTTTGGCAATTGGCAGTAGGGTAGGTAAATTATTTTAAAACTAACTTTCATAGAATAATCTACTCTAATCAGCATTCAACTCATGATCCTGAGTCTATCATACCTCAAAAAAGTGCTTACTCTTTGTTTAAATGAGAGCAACAATTTTGTTAATGCTTCTGACATTTCATGAAATCATTATACATTTCCTGACCTGCATTATTTGTTCAGAACTATTGTTCTAGGCAATAATTGTTGGAAATTTTTTAATCAGGAAAATTCAACCTGAATTGAAGCCGTGCCTCAAAAAACATGAACCCAAGGGCATGCATCCACTGTTGTACCTACATACCTACTTGCTCTATATTCCGACCACATAGAGTGACTTAGTATTCACTAAGGGCTCTATGATCTTTCACACCTTAGTAACTTTTCTATTCTCTACCTAACATATCACTAGTATCTTGCTCACCCTGTTTGTAAAAATTATAAAGTCCAGAATCATTTGTCCTGTGAAGACCTCGCCAGTGTCCCAAACTGAGTGTTTCACTCTCTCTGCCACACACCCACAACCCAGTTCATAGGCAATTAGAACTCTTCTGTATTACAGTCTTATTTCTTTCTCCATTCAGTAGATCTTCCTTAAGGGTAAAAACTGTAACTTGTTTAAGGGTAAAAACTGTAACTTGTCCTATTGTAAACATCCTGTATTCAGCACACTTGATAAGCACTCAATAAATGCTTACTGAAGAACTGGCCTAGGGGCACCTGGATGGCTAAGTCTGTTAAGCATCTGACTTCTGCTCAAGTCATACCTCGTGGTTCTTGGTTCGTGAGTTTGAGCCCTGTGGCAAGCTCTGTGCTGACAGCTCAGAGACTGGAGCCTGCTTTGGAGTCTGTGTCTCCCTCTCTCTCTCTCTGCCCCTCCCCCACTCATGATCTGTGTCTCTCAAAAATAAACATTAAAAAAATTAAAAAAAAAAAAAAAAAAAGAACTGGCTTAAGGGTACAAAGTTCCAGTTACGAAAGATGAATAAATCCTATATATCAGCTATACAGCATAGTGCCAATAATTAATACTGTATTGTATACTTACAATTTTTGCTCAACAGGTAGATCTGCATTAAGTGTTCATATCACAAAATACAATTTTAAAAAAAGTGGATAGAGATGATGAATAGGTTTATGGCATAGATTGTGATGATGGCTTCACAGGTGTGAACTTATTTAAAGCTCATTTTTTTTAATTTTTTTTTTTAACGTTTATTTATTTTTAAGACAGAGAGAGACAGAGCATGAACGGGGGAGGGGCAGAGAGAGAGGGAGACACAGAATCGGAAGCAGGCTCCGGGCTCTGAGCCATCAGCCCAGAGCCCGACACGGGGCTCGAACTCAAGGACCGCAAGATCGTGACCTGAGCTGAAGTCGGACGCTTAACCAACTGAGCCACCCAGGCGCCCCTAAAACTCATTTTAAAGAAAAAGAATTGGCCTTCATTTTAGCCACTTAAATATCTTCACCTGGTTGCCCAAAATTAAACTCCATCTAACCTAGTTGTTTTCATGAATTATTAATCTCAATTATTATCATAATTACTACTTCCTTGAGACATATACTCAGGAGTCATTCTAGCTCCCCTTTGGTTCATCCCATGTCCACATTGATGGAATATATCATCTCATCCTTTGAGTAATACCTTAGTTCTGAACTCCACAATTTCTCATCTGAACTATTACCATTGTATACTATATGGTCTTCCTGACTCGAACTTGGCCCTTCTCTCCAATTTTCCTAAGATTAATATATAAATCCTCCTACCTAAAATGCTGACAGTTTTAACTGGTATATTTCCTGTCACTACCACAAGCACATCTGCCCCATTCATGATGAGGTAGTAACAATTCCTTGATTACCATACCATTAGCTCACCAGTGTGCTTTGTCTATGCTGTTCATTCTGCCTCCCATCCTTTCTTCTTTACTTCACCTCCACATGTCTCTCTCATGAACATCTCTAAAAAATCTACATATCCCAGACCGGACAAGGATCAACATCACCCTGTTTGACCTCCTAGGAGTCAGTGGCTCCTCTGGTGTGCTCCCACAGGGCCTTGAATGTACCTTTGTTATGGTAACTCTTACAGCAATTATTTATGTAAAATGTGTTAACTGCATCTCTCCCAGAACTGTGAACTCTTGGAGATGTGAAGTTGTGTTTTATTTAACTTTCAATATCCATTTTGCCTGATATGTAGTAGACTCATAATGTTTGTTGGGCATATGAGTAAGTATATAAATGAATGAATAGACAAATAATAAGTCCATGAGTTAATAGATGAATAATAGAGATCCAAGAAGCCTGAGATGGCTGAGCTGGACTTAATCCAGAGAAAGACAAGCAGTGTGGGCAGAGGTCATTTATCACAAACATTCATGTCCTGTCTGAAGAGGGAGAAAGATCCACCCTGAAGAAAGATAGGGAAAAGAGGGAGAGGAGTCTGGATGGACAAAATGCTGACAGAATGTGACAAGTTTTGAAACTTAGGTTGAGAAGTTCCATTTATGAGGAAAGGAGAAGGGGGTCAAGGAGATGGGGAGAGACCAGGATATCATAGGATTCTCAACTACTTGAATTCAAAATCTTATACTTACCCTCCAATTGTGTTAACTTCAGTAACACAGCCACATATTAATTTTGGTAATAAATTCTAGGGTTAAGATTAAAGGTTTTGAGGAGATCTTTGAGGGACATTGAAATACCAGAGTAGGTTGTTATGGAAAAATAATAAGAATATTTAATTATTACTTACTATGTGCCAAGCACCACATGTGTATAATTTTCTAAAATTTACCTCATTTCATTTCCATAATTGTGTGAAATATGTATTATTATTTTCCAGGTAAGAAAGCTAAAGTTTCAAGTTTATTTAGGAAATTTGACTTAGGCCATGCAATTAACAAGAAACACAACCTGACTCCAACCCCAGATTTGGGTTCCAAGTATATAAGCTCTGAAAGTAATACTAGGGTAGAATATAAAGTAAAATATTTTTGCGGGTATGTTAAATTCATTTTGTTAGAGAGCTATTTACTATGACTATAAAGCTAGGTACGCTACTGGGCTAAAAGAGCTAATGAACCTTTAAACAGTAATGTATTGCTAAATCCTTACCAGAATTAAGTTAAAGCATTTTCAGATCAATAAACAATTTAGTTTCTTACCAAACACATGAAAGTAGGTGAACTGGGTATTTATGTATCAAAATTTTTTTTCAATAAAAATGTTAAAACCATAAAGTGATTAAGAGGTTTACCCTAAGCTAATAAATTATCTTTAAAAAAATAAACAGAAAGACCTATTTTCCCAAGAATGAAAGTCAAATGAATTGTGTCTTCTTTAAATTTTTCCTTCAATGTTTGTTTATTTTTGAGAGACAGAGTTTGAGTAGGAAGGGGCAGAGACAGAGGGAGACATAGAATTCAAAGCAGTCTCCAGGCTCTGAGCTGTCACCACAAAGCCTGACACGGGGCTAGAACCAACAAACCCTGAGATCATGACCTGGGCCGAAGTCAGACACCCAACCGACTGAGCCACCCAGACTCCCCTGTGTCTTCTTTATTTTTGATAATTAGATATGTGATTTCTTCACCAAACTATAGCCCATTTATATTTTTTACTTACTCCCATTGCTATTTTCTGAGTAAAATGATGACATCTAGTATTAATCCTTCTTTAAGAACTTTGGAACCTACAAAGTACTTCTGTGTGTATCAACTCATATGATTTGCATGGTAACCTAATGAAGTTATTATCTGCAGTTTATGTTTGAAGGTGGTAAATCTCAGAGTTGCTAAGGTAGGTGCTTGGGTCTCTGGACTCAAAAACTTGCTTCCTTCACCATAGTGACAAACATTCTTCTTACTTCAGACAATTAATACAGCAATAGCTTACTGACCTCCTACAGTAATATTTCACTCCATTCTAAACAATGCCACATGCTGATTTCCATCTAAACTTCCTTAAATGCTATTTTTTTTCTTCTTTGTCTCCAACTACAGACTATACCAACTCTACACTAGGCCACTTTATGGTTCCATGGATGCACTAAAGTATTCTTTCATTGTTTCTTTTATTCATGTTCTTCACCTTGCCTAGAACGTCCTCCAGTTTTACTGATCTCAATCATTTAAAGGATAGATCAAAACTCATCTTTTCCACAAAATTTTCTTTATTTGGTCATCTTCTTTATGTTTCATATAATTTTTATGACCTGAATCATGATATTCAGTCTTTACTTATTCTTCTAAACTATTCATCACATAGCTCTTTTACACGTTTTCCATTTTTAATGCTTATTTTAGGTCATACTCCATCCAGAGGGCTTTGTATATATTACTACATTAATGTTTGATTGTAAGCTCTGCAAGAGGTAGTGTTATTAACCCCCATTTTACAGATGAAGAAACTGAGAAACTGGGAACTTGAGTAGCTAGCCCAAAGCCACACAGCTAGCAAGTTATGTAGATAGATTGCAAACCAAACTGACTGGCTTCAGTCCTTAGTCATAAACACCACTATACTGTAAAGCTGATCAGAACCAAAGTTAGAGAAAAAGGCAATTACCTATGTATTATGCTTGAAGAACTTCCCTGTCAAGAAGAATCTACTCTAGTTTCTTATATTAGAGCTTTATTCCCTTTACTTAAAATTTTGGTTCTTAGGGGCACCTGGGTGGCTCAGTCAGTTGAGCATCCGACTTCGTTTTGGACTCTACATTTTGAGGCTTATCAGCCATTCTGTATCTTGGTATAAATGGCTTATTAGAATATTCCTCAAGAATAGGAGGGAGATTGGGGTGCCTGGGTGGCTCAGTCAGTTCACATCCAACCTCAACTCAGGCCATGATATCAGTTCTTGAGTTTGAGCCCCACATCAGGCTCTTGTGCTGACAGCTCAGAGCCTGGAGCCTGCTTCAGATTCTGTGTCTCCCTCTCCCTCTGCCCCTCCCTCCTCTCAAAAATAAACAAACATTAAAAATTAAAAAACAAAGCGTGTGAGGGATATCACAAAGAGGGAGACAACAAAGAAGCTTGGGGATGGAATGAGTCTTCTACCAAAGGAGGGAAGTAGAAGAGTAGGTCAGAGATGAGAGACTGAGAACCTTGCAATAAGCTTTGCCCTCTTACTCTCTCGTGCATGGCCTTGCCCTCTTCCCAGCTATGCTGCACATGACTTGAGGATAAAAACTATGTTTATTTTAGTCTTTGCAACTTCTGCCCACTTACATGCATGGATAGTAGAGCATAAGTATCCTGGCTTACAGACGTGCAACTTGGAATGCTATCATCCCAGAGATAAGTGTGTTTTTTTTGTTTTCGCTTCAAAAAATCCATCCTTCCCCCCCCACCTCCCAGACAAAAGCAGATGTGGAAACCCAATGATACAATTAGTAAAGCAGAGCTCCTTGGGTTGAATTAAGGGAATACAACTGGAGCCCCATGTTACCTGCTGCTTCCACATCAGCTACAGCCCATATAGCCTCTCTACAGGATCCTAGGGCTTGGGGAATACAGTTTGAGAAGTGCTAATCCTCAAATTAGGCACAGCATGAAATGAAAACCCAGAAAGGTCAAAATACTAACCTAAGTTCACACAGCAGAGATGGAACAAAAATGCAGGTCTCCTGCCTCAACTTCAGTGTTTTATTTTTCTCCCTGTGCTGTTTTGCCTTCTTCTAAAGGAATCTCATCCAAGGGGCTGGCAACTTCCTACTGTGCCCAATGTTCTCTGATATGATAATCTGACTCCTAAATAATTTGACTTTTACCTTGATTCTCTATAGTCAAGTCTGTAATTTTCTGGAACTAGAAATCCTTTGATGTTAAAAGAGATTTCTAAAAGGAAATCTTGTGAGCAATTTCGACATGTTGGAATTCTATTAGAGATTTAAGCTGTGTAAAGTAAGACCATTGAGGAAGAATACCCATTCTGGAAAAAAAGCCATTACTACTTCTCATGTTTTTCACATCTGTGTCCCACCAGGTTAGATGGACACATTATCAGCCTAGTGTCGTCCAATGCCTAGGCAGGGTCCCCGACTCCTGTAAGACAAATCACCTCACACACACACACACATGCTTCCTCAACACTTTTTGGTTGTTTCTATCCAAATGCGCAATGTCTACTTGGTCTTCAGTATGTTAAAATAATTACTTTGTGCTCCAAAGAACCTCACAAGGTAAAATATTACTCTCTTTTTAAAAATAAGAACACCAAGTTTCAGAGATCCTAATTTACTCAACACTACTCAAGTGAGAGGGCTAGAAATTTAATAATTTCTGCATGATTTGAAACCATATTCCTCCACATTGTTCAAAGCAAAATGCCATCAGTTCTATTAGAGCACCTCCATCCTTGCTGAGGAAGAGGTATATTCTACTTGGTGCCCAGTTGAATTCCAGTGTACACCATTCATTAATTTAGGAGGGGAGCATAGGGTGGAGGCTTAAGCCAGTCTGCTCTGAACCATAGCTCTGCTACATACAAGCTGAACACGATAAACAGAGTTTAACCTCTCTGTTCCTCAGCTTCCTCACCTGATAAATGAGATAATGGTACCAACTTCCTCATGGTACATAATGACTAAATAAAAATTACAGTAGTTCTTGTAATATCAGAAGTGCTCAAAATATTACTGTCATTAATAAGTAAAAATAGGGCAACTGGGTGGTTCAGTCGGTTAAACATCTGACTCTTGGTTTCAGCTCAGGTCATGATCTCACAGTTAATGAGTTAGAGCCCAGCACTGGACTCCACTCTCATAGCGTGGAGCCTGCTTGGAATTCTCTCTCTCTGCCCCTCCCCTGCTTGCACACGTGCTCTCTCTCAAAATAAATAAACTTAAATTTTTTTATTAAGTAAAAATAAGATTTCCATCTGAGGAGACCTTTTCTCCCCTCCCACTCCTTGCCCAACTGTAGGGCAGTCAAGAAAGCTCCATGGTAACATAACCTCTCTTCTCTGTTAACTTCAACTAATGAAAATTGGCCAATATTTTTTTCAAGGTAGAGTAAGAGTCATACTAGCTCTAAAGGCTTACGAAGAAGATAATAATTTGTAGTGTCCTACCTAGTTAAAAGTTAAGTCTTTAAAATGTTACATATTCTAAAGGGATAGCTAAGAAATGCACAGTGGTTTTACTGTATTTTATTAATTCTAAGACATACATTTTCACAATTTAACATTTCTGAAACTGGGATTGGGACCACAGAAATTCTTTGTGTTCTTCACGTATGGACCACAAATGATATGACTGATTTCCTTCGAATGTTTGCAAGATGTCTGAGATAATTTGATAATAACACATCTATCTTATTTCTTGGTGGGATGCACTGGTTGGTTCTTTAATCTCCATTTTGTTCCTTATCACCCCTCTGTTACCCCCAACAAAATGCTATTTAAACCAAAACTCATGAAGACAGCTGGAGTGTCTTGAATTTCTTACTTAGGTAGTTGGATTCTACATTCAGGTCAAGCAACATCTCCCTGCAGAGGTCTCCCTGATGGCCCAGGAAAGAACTAATGTGTTTCTCCATCTGCGTCATAAGCTCATTTGGACATAATGGATACATTCTCTGAAGTATATGCACAATCTTAGTATACTGTATTACATATATTATAGCACATATTGTGAAGTAATATAATCCCTCACGTTCTTCTTAATGGAATATATGAAGGTACCTGATATTTAGTAGCTATTTAATTTTCATTGGAAATAAATTCATTTATTATGATTAATCTCCTCAACCATGAATAGAAGTCAACGTAATGTTAATAAGACAGAAGAGGAAAGGAGTTATACTCTTCTTGATTTAAGTTTAATCCTTTCCTGGAAGAAGTAATTATCACACATTCTGCACAAGTAAAGTTCACATTTCTAAGTTATTACTGTATTTCTACAAGAACCGTCTATACAATAAAGTATTTCAGCCAAAAAAAAAAAGTCTTATGCTAAGTGGTACATTGATTAGATGTCCACATGTCTAATTAATGAAATCTAAAGATCTCTGCACCTTGAGTGTCTCAATAAAAATCTGTTCACCAAGTACTCGTCATAGATGATTAGGTATTTCTAGCTCATTTTACTCAGTTTTATTACTTTCGATCTGTCCAAAAATTCATCTAGTGCCAAGAATACATCCTTAAAAGTAATACAGTGGCCTAGTAAATAGCAACCATTTCAAAATGATTTCTAATTGGCCAATGAGGATATGCAATTTGTTCTACATCAGAAAAATGTAAATTAAAAGAAAATAGGAGATACTATTTTGTAGAGACAAAAATGGCTCAAATTTAAAAAGATCAGCCATTTCAAGTGCTGGAAAGAATGTGGAGCAACTGGAACTCTTATGCATTACAGAAGACAATGTAATATAATTACTCTAGAAACTGTGTGGCAGTTTCTTATAAAGTTAAACCTAATACTTATACTATGACCCAGAAATGCATTCCTAAGTATTTACCTGAGAGAAATTAAGATATGTTTTCCCAAACTTATAGAAGAATTTCTAAGATACCTTTATTAATGAAAGCCAAACAGTGGAAAACTACCCATCAGGAGAGTGGATACACCAATTACATTATATTAAAATAATAGGGCACTAATAAGCAATAAAAAGAATGAGCCAAAATGTCACATGAATCTCTAAAACATTAAGTTAAGAAAAGTCAGATATAAGAGTAAATACTCTATTTAATTTATATTAAGTACCAAGCAAGACTAGCCTATGATAATAGCAATCCAAAAATTGTTGCCTATGAAGAAAGAAAATGGACTTGAAGGAAACATGAGACAACTTTGGGGATGATAGAGATTCTCTGTAACTCAACAGGGGTACTAGGTGTGTTTATTTTTAAAAATCTTCAAACTGTAAAATTGTTATCGGTGTACTTCACTGTTGAAAGATCTTATTCCAATAAAGATGTATAAATAAATATAAATATAATGTGTACTTTGATAATGGAAGTAGCCCATGAGAAGAAATTCCCTGGAATGGTGGACACTGGTTTAATGGACTTTTTTTGAAAATTAGGTCTTCTTTTAGTTCCACCATTTAGTGTTATTTCAGAGCACGCAGCACACAAAAAGAGTTACACACTCAAAAATATACAAGTCTAAGTAGAAAGACAGCATGGTTAGGAAACAAAAGGTTCTATTGACAGTCAGGCTAATCACCAAGGCCAGGCCTCAATTTTCATACCAATTTGGAAATCTTCTAGCTGACACCAAAAAAGCCCCCTTGACTAAGGACAGACTGAAGTTGTCCAGAGGTTCAATGACATCCAATTGGAAAACTATAATAACTATCCAGAAAAACATTTATTTCAGCCCTTAGGTCACTGCACCTGTCTAAGATACAAGAATCTTCTTTCCAAAGGTCCTGTTTCCTCTTGGGCTACTGGTTGAATCACCACTCACCACCGCTGGGATAATGCTCCAACAATTATGTGTTCACTTAAGCAAGTGTCTTAGTCTGTCTATACTGGGTCTTAGCTTAGTCTGTCTATACTGGGTCCATCCAACCTAACAATAAGCATGTTTACATCTTCCCTTATTAGAAACAAAGGAATAAAAGACAGTTTTCAGCTTTCCCTGAATGCTGTTACCTCCTCAAGTTACTGTACCTCCTACCAAAGTCTTCTGAAGCACAGAGGACACCTGTGGTCTCAGCTTCCTCAGGAGTCCATTCATCTTCAACTTCCTACTATTTGGGTATTTTTTTAATTTTTTTTTAATGTTTTTATTTATTTTTGAGACAGAGAAAGACAGAGCATGAGCAGGGGAGGGGCAGAGAGAGGCAGACACAGAGTCCAAAGCAGGCTCCAGGCTCTGAGCTGTCAGCACAAAGCCCAATGCGGGGCTCGAACTCACAAACTGCAAGTTCATGACCTGAGCTGAAGTCGGACACTTAACCGGCTGAGTCCCCCAGGCGTCCCAACTTCCTACTATTTGATTCTAGCCCCAGAACTCTACCAAATTCCTCTTTTATTGGGCATGAATAATATGTGTATAAACCAAACCTTCTCCAACTGTCTGCTGCATCTGAAGCCATTAACCACTTGGCCTTTCTTTAAATCATTCTATATACCTACATGACAACATGACCTACCGGAGTCTCTCTCTGGACACAGCTATTTTGACCAGAGTCATCACATGATAGAAACCGGGCTAATCAGTTCCTCTCTTTTGGGATCTGGGAGTTGGAACATGGAGTTCATGAGATCTTTTTGGGTCATTTCAATAAGAAAGTGACATAAAGTTGTGACCTGAATGGTCAACTTTTGAACTTTGTAAAAATTGAGTGGTGAAAGCCTATTTTCAGAAAAATCAAACAATGTAGACAAGAAGTCAAAAGCAAAAATGAGACAACATATGGCCACAAAGGGAGAAAATGCCTTTATTTCTGACTACTTTCTAGGCCTATGAGTTTTGTCTACAGTATGAGATCCAGTTTCCATAAGTGTTATCCTTTACAAAGAGAACTTAATGAGGTTCTCTACTGGCTTTTCTATTTTGAGACTGTTACTCCTCTTTTTTCTAACTACCAAAGTATTAATATCTGCATCTACCTTCTCTTCTTTGCACTAATTCCTCATTGTGTATTGGCCAGTCTGGTCTGAATGACCATTAATATCTCAAATTCAACATTTTTCAATTCATCTTCACATCCATAACAATATTATCTAAATTTTTCATATAGTACTAATTAACAAAATCAACATCCTCTTAGTTACACAGACTGGTTCTCCAGGTTCACTTTTAACTCCTCTCTTTCTCTGCCATAAACTTCTAGGCACTTCTTTTTTTTTTTTTTTTAATTTTTTTTTCAACGTTTATTTATTTTTGGGACAGAGAGAGACAGAGCATGAACGGGGGAGGGGCAGAGAGAGAGGGAGACACAGAATCGGAAACAGGCTCCAGGCTCTGAGCCATCAGCCCAGAGCCCGACGCGGGGCTCGAACTCACGGACCGCGAGATCGTGACCTGGCTGAAGTCGGACGCTTAACCGACTGCGCCACCCAGGCGCCCCTCTAGCCACTTCTAAATATTATTGTTCTCAACTTTACAATTTCATTCTTTTCTACTTCCAGAGCCATCATCTGGAGTCAGGCCCTCATCAGTGTACACTTTAGGTCAGTATCTTCTTTTAGAAAACATAATAACTAACGTTGTAGGTCTTAATACATTCCAGTCACATACCATGTATCACACACATTAAAAAACATAAATTCACTTACTCTTCACCATAGGCTTCTACACTTGACTATTACTAGGACTTCCTAGCTGTTCTCACCTCACCAATTGTGCTTAACTCTAGATATATCTTTGTTCTGCAGTAAAAGCGAGAATTTTAAATTTGAATGAATGTTGCACAGCATGGCAACAGACCAAAATTTAGATGCTTACATAATTAGCATCCTTTCCCCTTTAAAGTATTAGGTGCAGTGCAGTTCTCTTCACACAATGGAACTTTATTTGATTCTAACTCTTGGGTGAAAGTCAATTACTTATGCTTCACAGGATGCAAGCAAACTGGGTGTGGCACTTACAACTAAAATTAAAATTAGTTTCTCACTCAACAAAGCTGCAATTTCATCCTTTTCCTATATCACAAGGTGCTTTTTAAGTAAATCCATAAAGAACTTATATCATAATTCCTAAGAGCAAAATATGTTTTAGCTTCTTCAGTAAAGATATAGCATGATCCATATAATAATATATGCTTCCAATGAAGAACTCAAAATATCAAGGCAGTTCTTTAAAAATATCTTACATTTTTACTAAGGATTACTAAATTATACATGTAAAATCTCTTCAGTTTAAAACTAAAACATGCTTATCATTAGCCAGCTCTTACCTCAAACAGCATCTGGGAATAAACAATCACAATGAAAGCAGTTGGTAACTTGATCTATAGGACGTCTAGATGCTGGTGTAGCGGAAATAAGAAAAAAGAAAGAAATTAAAAAGGCAGTACAAAAATACATCTCTAATAACCACAGCAGTTAACATATACAATGTCTATCTATCCAAATTCAAGTTTTCCAAAGATTGCTCTCACAAAGGAAGGTAAGCCCTCCCTCTCTCCCACAAAATCACCCTAAGATTCAGGCTCTGAATGTCCCTGTGTTTGTCTGTCCCCTCCTGACTCAGTCCATACCCTTCTTTTAGGCTTGGATGACAACTACAAAGCCAAGACCCAAAGGAATGGCATGCCAAATTAGACAATCTTTGATATCCAGGAACCAAAATCTGGTATTTTAAAATACATTTTAGAAATAGAAGTTTAAAAATAATTTAAAAAATAATCAGTGAGAAAGCCTTCTGAGTAAATTTCTATGCCTTCAGATAAAGGACATTAAAAAAAAGATATCCCAGAGAACATACACTCTGTGTACTTTTGAAATTAAAATCAATGTAATCTCAATCATAATATTTGCACTACAGCCTCCCATCTGAATCTACTCCCAAAATTAATGGAAAGATAAGTGTGCACAGTGTGGTGTACCACAGAGATACCCCCTTCAGAACTAAATAATTCATTCTACGAACTGTCAAGAATCTTGTGTTCATTGCTAAAGCACATAGTTAAGTCACTCTGAGAATCGTCTGTGGCAGCAATTCAATTGTTAAAATATTTACTAGGGGTGGGCTGAGGTGCAATACCAGTAGAAGGGAATGAACCCGTGGGTACAGTATTTCCAGGTACTTGAGAAGTTGAGGAGAGGAAGTAATTAGCACTATGGAATAGAATAGCTGTTGCTGGGGCTCTGGATACAGTAGAGAAAGATAATTAAAGGCTAAACATAATTAATCACCAACTTAAGGCTAAGTGTAAATACAATGGACGTTCATGTCATCAGATAAATTCTCACCTCTTGCAGCAGATGCAGAAAAAGCTGAGCACTAGACCCAGGAATTAATCAGAAGAGCAGCAGAGCTCCAGAGAAGTTATAATTCTCAACTTAGGTTGGCTATTCCAAGGTCAGGGCCTTAACTGAGGGGAAAAAATTGGACTGTGAGTCATGAGATGGGGACATCTGGGTCAATTCACTTGTAACTCTTGAATCTTCATATTCCCTGGAACCTTCTAAGACCCCAAAAGTGGTCCACTCCCTATTGGCAGCTAGTGCTCTATCTTTGTGTGAAGACAATGCATAGGTCTCTAACTTAGAAGAAAATCTGTGCAGTTTCCAACAAGATCTACCACAAACACCCCCATGAACCTTCAGATCAAGAACTAGGGTAAAGTCACAACCTAATCCAGCTGAGTAAATGTAGGGTCCATTAAGAGAGGAAAGAGACTATATGCCAAAGAAACTGTAGGACCTCACCAAATACATGTACTCATATGTACTCACAGGAACTGAGAGAATACTTGTTAACTAGAATCTGTCAGTGCTGCAACTAGAATCTGTCAGTGCTGCATTAATGGAGAGGTATATGAGGTTAAATAGGGAAGAATGTATTGCTATGGAAACACTCTCTTATGATCCTGAATTTATCATCTGGCAGGACCATAGAAGACAATATAACACAACGCTATAATGTGTCTTGTAAGCTTGGGGAAAAAATTATTGTCTGCACTAAGTAGAAATAATACGACAAACAGTACAGAAAGAGATCATAAGTCTCAGAGAAGTTGATGTTCTAGAGTGGCTATACTACATAAAGCCAGAAAACTCATCAGGCAAAAATGTTCCATGGCAGGGCACGTCATTTAACAATGAGGTAAGTAATGTGTTAAGTTTCTCAGTGGCATCATTGAATATCTCAGTGGTGGCTACCCTCTATAGGATAGGAATGTTATAGAACTAGGCTCTAATAACAATGGCAATGACAGAGTCACAGAACAACTGAAGTTAGGCAGTAGTATTTTTCTATCAGGAACATGGTAGGTGCAATTATCACAATAAAATGCAATGTTGGAATTGCAGCCACGAGGCAACTTAGAGATAAAGATATCATTAGTAGAATGCAGGTACTAGAGGTACAGATACACACTCTTCCAAAGATAATGTTTAATTTAGAAATGCAAAAGAAATCATGGATAGATGATCAGGAGATTGAAGACTGTCACCCAGAAGTTATTGACTAAAGGAGAGGCCAGGTCTCAATGAGGTTTGGACCTCACTACATCATAACAAATAAAAATAGTAATAATTCCCATAGACCTTCACCAAAAAGGCCTACTTGTATAATCATATTCTAGGGAAGAGAATATCCAAATATTCTGGGGTGAGGACTGGGAGAGCTAAGTCTGAGCTGACACTGACACTAAGTAACCAGAACACCATTATAACCTTCTTTTAGAGTGGGGTATATAAGAGCAGATATTAACAGTCGTAGCTCAGATAGAACTCTTGGTGATCCACTGAGTCTATCTGGGATCACACACTGGTAATTTCTTCAGTCTTCAAATGTTTAATTGGAATGAATATATGTGATAGTTAGCCAAACCTCCACATTGATTCCTTTGCCTGTGGGATAAGAGCTATCATAGTGGAGGCCAAGAAAGTAAATTAAAAAAACTACCTTAATTGGGGGAATGCAGAGATCAGTACAACACATAAAGATTTTTTAGATGATGCAGAGCTGTTGTTTCCCATCATAATCATACTTCATTCATCTCATTTGGTTCACCAGATTTGCCCTTACAAAAGCAAAATAGATCCTAGAGGATGATAGTGAACTACCATAAACTCAACAAAGTAGTCACTTCAATTGCAGCTTGTTCACAGATGTGCTATCTTTGCTACAGCAGATTAACATAGCCTCAGATACATGGTATGTGGCCACTGAATTGGGAAATTCATTCTTTTTTATACTTGTCAGGAAAATAGATCAGAAGCAGACCACATTCAAATGGGGCAGACAAGAATATACAGTCTTGCCCAGGGACTGTATTAATTCTCCCACTGGGACCTAGATCATCTGAATATTTAGAAGAACATTACATTTAACCACTACACTGACGATATCTTGTTAGTTGGATCCAGTGAGAAAAACATGGCAGGAAGGTGAAAAAGACAGCCTTTTAAGACATATGTGCTCTAGAGGAAGATCAATCCTATGATTCAAAGGTCAACACTAGTGCAGCTTTTCAGAATAAGTGGTCTATAGGATACCCAGATATCCCCACCAAAATAAAAAATAAATCATTGCCTCAAAATGTAGTAGCCTCTGCAGGTTCTGGAAGTAACAAACTATCCTTGGTAGTATTACTATAGCCCATATGCTACTAACATCAAAGGCTGATACAGTTCAGACACTATGGACAGAGATATCTATGGTGAAAAAAGTCACTTTGTGAAATTATGGTCAGATACCATAGGACAGTCACAATCTGACCCCCCCCCCCCCAATTCTGGAAACTTTATGCCATGCGGTGGGGACCTATACACTATTCAAAAAAAAAGTATTTCCCAATCTGCAACTGGGCCCAAATACATGCAGAGCACTTGAGTATGTGGCATGCTGCCAAAACTGCTTATCAGAAGGTTAGTTCTATTTGACTCACCAAATCATATGATTAGATGGACCCAATAGCAATTCAGTATAAAATGGAAATGGTATACCTGGGATTATCAGACATGAACAGTGTCACAGGGCACAAGTAAGCTGTATGAGTATGTAGTCTAGATCTTTGTCATCCATTACTATTGCACCAATGCCTCTCCCTCAGAGTGTGTGTGGGTACACACACACACACACACACACACACACACACACACACACACCATCATTGGAAGATAACCCTTAAGGAAGTCTAAGGGAAGAAGAAAAGGATCTGACCTTAGGGTATGGAGGGGTTGTCTCTGAATGTGGTTATCTTAACATGGGAAGTCCATGAAAATGGACTACTGCTACACAGTCCCACTTAATATGGCACTGAATGACGGCAGTGCAGGAAAATCCTCCCAATAGGCAGAATTTGAGGTGGGTTACCTGATCATCCACTTTGTGTGGAAAGAGAGTGGTCCACGGGAAGAATGTATGAGAACTCATGAGCAACGGAGATCACTTGGATAATTTCTCAGGAGCCTGTAAAAAGAAAAATTGGAATACCAAAGTCAAAGAGAGCCAGGTAAGAAACATGTAGATAGATTTAAGGAAATGGGCATGAAGTGTGAAAACTTCGGTTTTGCATGTTGATGCTCATCAGAGAGCATCCGCCATGGAAGAAGCAATATATAACCAAGTAAACACAATTATTTGGTCAATTGTAGTTGAAATGGAGATAACGCATGGACTCAACAGCATGGGCTGTCATTCACCAAAGTTGATCCACGTACTAACGCCGATGAATGTTCAAAATCACAGCAAGAGAGAATAATGCCGAGCACCTAATTCATCTTTTAAGATCAACTTGCCAGTTGGTAACAATTAATTACATTGAATTTCTATTCTAGAAAGGGAAATGCTTCGTTTTAACTGAAATCAACACAATTGCAGATATTAATTTGCTTTTCCCATCCACATAATTTCATCTTAGACCAAAAGGATTACTTCACAGTAGTGGATATGCAGCAGTGGGCTCATGACTATGCATTTCACTAGTTCTATGACATACTGCATCAAATCCCAGAAGCTTCTAGGCTGATAAAATTTAAAAATAGCCTTTGAAGAAATATTTGTAGTGCCAGTTTAGAAATGATACCTTGATAGGATGGGACACTTCAGAATGTAATATATGTTCTAAATTCATGATCATCACATGATAGTGTCTCCAGCAGACAAAATACATATTTGAGAAGCAAGTAGTGGCCCTACTTATTATCACTCTCAATGTTCTGCTTGGAGTATTTGTACTTTACATCCCTACAATTTTGTTTTCTGTAATTATGGAGCACTTGGTTCCCAGAGAAGGACTGCTTCTATAAGGACACAGTGAAATCACTGTGAATCTTAAAATATGGTTGCTACCTGGTCACTTTAACTTACGCCAGGAAGAACTGATTCTGATCATTAGAATATAGGGCTGAAATTACACTATGAGGACAAGAAAGAGTATGTCTGGCACCCAAATAAGCCACTAAGGAAACTCCTCATAATGCCCTGCCTAATTTGATGGGAAACGGTTAAGCATGGCAAAATGACCAAAGGCTCAGACCCCTCCAGGAGGGGTCACCCCACCAGTTAAGCCACCTACATTATACAATCAGAGGTGCTAGCCAGGGAAGGTGTATCTATAATACAAGGTAAAGGAGAGAGATGATGTGTTGCAGTCTTAACCATACAGGCCTACCTCAAAAAAACAAGAAAAATCTCAATCTAACTTTACACCTAAGGGAACTAGAGAAATAAGAATAAAAGAAGCCCTGAGTAAGCAGAGGGAAATACATAGTAAAGATTGGAGTAGAAATTAATAAAATAGAAAAGATTAATAAAAGTAAACACTAGTTTTTTGAAAAAGTAAGAAAAATTGATAAACCTTTAGCTAGACTCACCAAGAGAAAAAGAGAGTACTCAAAAAAATAAAATCAGCAATGAAGAAGTTACAATACAAAGGATCATAAGAGATTATTATCAACAATTATACGCCAAAAAAAATTGGACAACCTAGAAGAAATGGATAAATTTTTGCAATCATATAATATTCCAAGATAATTAGGAAGAAATAGAAATTTTGAATAGACCAATTACTAGTAAGGAGACTGAAAGGCTTTACTGATGAATTCTACCAAACATTTTATTATCTACCCTTCTCAAGATTCCCAAAAACTGAAGAGGGGCAACACTTGCAAACTCAGTTTACAAGGCCATCATTACCCTAATATCAAAAGCAGACAGACATCATAGACTCACAAAAAATTACAGGTCCATATTCCTGGATTAACATATATTCCAAAATCTCAACAAAACATTAGCAAACTGAATTCAACAATGTATTAAAAGGATCATACAATATAATCAAGTAACATTTATCCTAGGGAAGCAAAGATGATTCAAGATCTGAAAATCAATCAACATGATGTACCACATAAATATAATAAATAAAAATTAAAAATTACTCTATTAAATAAAAAGGTATAAAAATTATATGATTGTCTCAGTAGCTGCATAAAAATCATTTGACAAAATTCCACAAATTTATGGTAACAATTCTCAACAAAGTGTAGATGGAATGAACCTCAACAGAATAACAAGGGTAACAGGAAAAAGACAAGGATGCCCATTCTCTCCACCTTCATTCAACATAGTATTCATAGTATTGGAAGTCCTTGCCAGAGCAATTAGGAAAGAAAAAAAAAAGGCATCCAAATTGAAAAATGGACTAGTAAAATTGTTATTTTGAGAATGACATTACTTTGTGTAGTATAGAGAAAATTCTAAGGACTACACACACACACACACACACACACACACACACACCTGTTAGTATAAATAAATTCAATAAAGTGGCAGGGTACAAAATCAATATACAAAAATTAGTTGTATATGTAAACTAGCAACAAACTATTAGAAATAGAAATCAAGAAAACAATCGCATTTACAATTGCATCAAAAAGAATAAACCATCTAAGAATAAACTTAACCAAAGAGGTGAAAGACCTGTACACTGAAAACTAAAAGTCACTGACGAAAAAAAACTAAAGAACACACACATAAATAAAAAGGTATTCCATGCTCATGGTTTGGAATAATATTAAAATGTCTGTTTTATCCAAATAAATATACAGATTTAATGCAATCCCTTTCAAAATTTCAACGGCATTTTTCATAGAAATATCTTAATATTTGTATGGAGCCACAACACTCCAAATAGCCAAAGAAATCTTGATAAAGACACAAAGCTGCAGGCATCATGATCCCTGATTTCAAACTATATCACAGGGGCGCCTGGGTGGCTCAGTCGGTTAAACGTCCGACTTTGGCTCAGGTCATGATCTCACGGCTCGTGAGTTCGAGCCTCACGTTGGGCTCTGTGCTGACAGCTCGGAGCCTGGAGCCTGTTTCAGATTCTGTGTCTCCCTCTCTCTCTCTGACCCTCCCCTGTTCATGCTCTGTCTCTCTCTGTCTCAAAAGTAAATAAACGTTAAAAAAAAATTAAAAAAAAAAACTATATCACAAATCTAGAGTAATCAAGACAATATAGTATTGGCATAAAATGAGACACATAGGTCAACGAAACAGAATAGAGAGCCCAGAAATAAACCCACACATATATGATCAATTAATTTACAACAAAAAAAGGCAAAAATACATAGTGGGAAAGAATAGTATCTTCGGTAAATGGTGCTGGGAAAAGAGACAGCCACATATAAAAGATTGAAGCTAGATCACTATCTTACACCATTACACAAAAATTAACTCAAAATGATTAAAGACTTGAATGTAAGACCCAAAGTCATAAAACACCTAGAAGAAAACATAGGTGGTAAGCTACTTGACATTGGTCTTGGTGACAAATATTTGGATTGACACCCAAAGTAAAGCCAACAAAAGCAAAATTAAGTGGGTATACATCAAACTGAAATTCTTCTGCACATGGGGCACCTTGGTGGCTCAGTCGGTTAAGTGTCTGACTTTGATTCAGGTCATGATCTCATGGTTTGTGAATTTGAGCCCCACATCATGCTTGGTGCTGTCCACTCTGGATTCTCTGTCTGCCTCTCTCTCTGCCCCTGTCCCTCTCAAAAATAAATATTGTAATAAATAAATAAATAATATGAATAAAATGCTTTTGTACAGCAAAGGAAACCATCAACAAAATGAAAAGACAACCTACCGAATGAGAGAATGTATTTGCAAATCATATATCTGATAAAAGAAGACTACCAAAACTACATAAATAACACATAAAACTATGTAGTATATATAGCAATTTGATTTAAAAAATGGACAGAAGACCTGAGCAGAATTTTTTCCAAAGAAAACCTAAAGATGGCCAATAGTGATATGAAAATTTGTTCAATCATCAGGGAAATGAAAATCAAAACCACAATGAGTTATCACCTCACACTTGTTAGAATGGCTATTATCAAAAAGACAAGAAATAACAAGTGTTGGTGAGGATGTGGAGAAAAATAGGACCCTTGTGTACTGTTGGTGAGAATGTAAATTTGTGAAGCCACTGTGGACAATAGTGTGGAGGATCCTCAAAAAATTAAAAATAGAACTACTTTATGATCTAGTGTATCTACTTCTGAGTATTTTTTAAAAAATACATGTGCTCCTATCTTTATCACATTATAATGGCCAAGATACAGCAACAACCTAAGTGTCTATCATTGGAGGAGTAAATAAAGAGGTGCGTGCACACATATGCACATGTGTGCACACATGTGCATGCGTGTGCACACACACACAACAGAACACTACTCAGCCATAAAAAGAATGAAATCTTGCCATTTGCAACCACATGGATGGACCTTGGGAAAATTATGCTAAGTGAAATAAAACAGGTCAGAGAGAGAAAGATAAATACCGTATGATTTCACTTATATGTGGAATCTAAAAACCAATACAAATGAACCAACCTCATAGATACCAACAACAAATTGGTGGTTGCCAGAAGGGAGTGGGGTTGGGAGGATGAGCACAACAGGTGAAAGGGGTCAAGAGGTTCAAACTTTCAGTAATAAATCAAAGGTTTCCTAGCATCTAATAATGCTTTCAGCTAGTTGGTCTGAGCCTTGTAGCTGAGGAGCAAAGAAATGTTTAACCCTTAAAACACAAAGTTTGTAAGGTAAACAAATTTTGTTTCCAACAACCTGGATTCTTCTCTGTTCATCTTTTCTGTGCTACCAAATGATGAATCCTTTCTCTGCCTCACGTGTCCAATTACTCAGGTCTTACCTTACCTACCATAACTTTCAGGAAAGAATCTGATAACTAGATGTTGATAACTGGCCCAGCTTAACTCATTTACTCATCTGGGATATTTGGAAGAATTTTAGAGTAACAAAGCATCAGTAGTCTGGGGGGAGAAAAGTAGAGTTGTTTTTGTTCTCATTTCCAAATGTGACAACTTCATGGCTCTGAAATCTTACCAAATAAACAAATAGTACTTTTGTACTTCCAACAGTTTCTTTTCCTTGAAACTATTTTGTCATTCTCTATAGGTTCCAACTTCACTAGTAGTAAAAAGTAAATCCACATACACAATAAAAAGGAAAGTGTAAAGACAATTTCTAATTTTTAGAAAGGAGTGTGATGTGGCAAGTATATGTACATATACTACCACTGAAACTTTTAAAAATGTAAGATTTAAGGGGATCCTGAGTAGTTCAGTCAGCTAAACGCCTGAGTCTCAATTTCAGCTCAGGCCATGATCTCATGGTTCATGAGTTTGAGCCTTGCTTCAGGTTCTAGGCTGACAGTGTGGAGCCTGCTTGGGATTCTCTTTCTCTCCCTCTCTCTCTGCCTTTATAAATAAGTCAAGTAAATAATAAACTTCTAAACATTTTAATGAAAGATTTAAAATTTTTATCACACAGCATTAAAGCATGACTCTAATATGTCCTTTATATACAGATGGGAATAAACCAATTGAAGCTAGTTTTTTGGCCAGCAGAGAGCAAGACATTCCCCCACACTCCTGCATTTAATCTTCCTAATCGTTTGTTGCATTCTCTTGATAGTTTTGTAATTGTTTATTCTTTACTTATGGTCTCTCTTTCATATATGGCCCTGAGTATACATGGGATAATTATATGAATGTATGGAACAAAGAATTACAAAGTAGTAAGGGAATGTGACACAAAACAGCTGTGTTTTAATAAGGAGAAGATTCTACACACACACACACACACACACACACACACACACCAGAATAGGTGACTGGGTTAAGGTGAGGAAACAGATATTCATAGTTGCCATGGCTCATTTACCTTTTGGACAAACTGGCCTATTCTCCCTTTCTGATTTCTCCCCCATTAAAGTAACCCCTATCTCATTATCCTGCTTAAGGATGGTGGGAAGGACGACTGAAATAAACAGGAATATAAGCTTAGACTTTTCAATCCAATACTTCCTCTGATTTCTGTATTATGACAGTGCTAAAGATCTCTGCCAAAACTGAGACGAAGGGCTACTGCAGTGTTACATGTTAGCACCTAGCACAGGTCTTTTTAAATGTGGAAGACAGAATGACCATATTGCCTGTTGTTTAAAACAAACCAACTAAAACTCTATTATGCATCAGTATAAGCAACTTTACATTCAAAAAACAGGTATAATCAATGGAGTAATACTTACATTACAAAAGTATTTAGCAAATTTTGCCAAAAAAAAAAGAAAAAGCCAATTCTCTAGAGAATTTAACATTGACATTAGCTTGCAGATCATCTATATACCATCCATGTTTCCAAACTAACAAATACTTGAACGCATAATCAGAAATAATCCTCCCTCTGGTTTGTATCTGGCTGTATTTGTAATAGCAGAAGAAAAAAAAAAAGCTGGGGCGCCTGGGTGGCTCAATTGGTTAAGCGGCTGACTTCGGCTCAGGTCACGATCTCATGGTTCGTGAGTTCAAGCCCGGTGTTGGGCTCTGTGCTGACAGCTTGGAGCCTGGAGCCTGCTTCGGATTCTGTGTCTCCCTCTCTCTCTGCCCCTCCCCTACTCACACTCTGTGTCTCTCTTAATAAACATTAAAAAACAATTTTAATAAAATAAAATATCAGTAAAATTTGTTTAAGCTTTATCTTTTATTATTAACAATGTCAAACACAGGAAATTGTTGTACTGTGTCCATCAGAATCATTTTAATTCACCAGGGTTTTCTGTCTTTCTCTTTAATATATGTAAGCATTCCATCGGTTTGGCAATGATGACAGCACACGCCTTACTGTCAAGGAACTCACAGTCTCATGAAGAATAGAAAAGAAGACCGTTATAGGCACTAGCAATTAAGACCAGACTAGATGGTGAGAGAGACAGGTGTCAGGAAAGCCAAACCTTTTGGCCTCTGCACAATGACACATTAAAGCCACACAGACACATCTTGTCTAAAACTGAACTTGCTTCACTTCTCCTGCAAAAGCTGCTTACAGCTCTGTAATTAACCCAGAAGGAATCCCCTAGACTCCCAATGTTTTAAAGCTTGTCTAATTAGGACAAAGGCAGCAGCTCAAGAGGCAGGATGTATACCTCCCAGTCAGAAAGGTACAGGAGAGGTCCCTCAGGCAGCCTAAGGCATACAGCAAGAACAGAAAATGTGCACATGGTCATTTTGGTGTGCTGGGGTTTCTGAAAAAGCAATTTTATGGACATGGTTCAAACCCAAACTTGACTTTCTCCTATTGTTTGTGACACTCATGCCCCATCTTATGTAGCCATCTGCAGAAGCCTCAGGACCCTAAGATGAATTTCAGTAGTGATCTCAACAAAATTATTAATATAAACCTAGTATCCATAAATATTAAAAAATGTACTCTTTTTCAGACAGAGAGTTTATTCAAGTTTTCCTCCAGTAGGATTCTGGCTTTGAATTGCTCTTTTGGGAAGAGAGATGGATTTTGCTTCACATTAATTTTTTCCCCTTGTTCTTTATGACCAATTGTTTTTCTCTTATGATATGATGTGTTAGGAGTCAGGTTTGTGATCTTGGTACAGAATATTTTCCTCAATACTAATAATCGATCCATGTAAGAGTTAACTTACTTTCTAAAGGTTATTTCTACTACATCTCAAAGCAAAAAGAATTCTAATTACCCAGCCACCTCTCACCATTAACACTGTGTTATTTAACTGAATAGGAAATGCCTATTTATCCCAAACATCTACTTACCAATTAGAAAGTATTAAGTAAACACCATTTGTGCTAAACATAACTTAATATTTTATAATGTATAAAGCACTAAGGGGAACCCTTAGAAATCTTCCAAGCTATCATAATGAGTATGTATCATTATTATACAGTACTGCAGACACAAGCGGGTTTTTTAATCTTTAAGTAGTATCATCACCTACAAATATCTATTATATTTATTCTTGTTCCAAAGTTACTGGCACCAATTAATTGTTTAAAAATATTTTAATTCATGATAAATAGGAGTTCACAAGACCTTTCCATTAGACTCCAAATTGCTTGGTTTTCTCATTAATATTTAGAGACATACAGTAACAAATTTCTTTGCATAAAAATATGAATAAGCTTTACTTTTTAGAACGTTTTCATCTGGCATTAAACAGTCCAGTAAATTATCTGTCTTGTAGGCATTTTAGATAACCAAACTGAGAGACTGAGTTCACAATAAAAAGGGAAACACAATATGGGTTAACTAAGAAATAGTTGAAAACCAGGCATGCAGAAATTATAACTACTTTGATATGTACCTCCCAGGTGCTCCTATACTTTTTTTTAAAACTACATCTGGAATTTTATAATTCTAATTTGACACTTGAAATTTGTGTCACATCTTGTGAACTTTATAATTTTTCTGCATTCTGAGACACATCTGCATCCTCATGGAAGGAAGCTCTATATTCCAAACACAACAATCAGCAAATTATATTTTGCACATAAGGCCTCAAGTACAGACAACTGGAACCAACTGAGAGAAACTCATCAAAGCTTATAGTGTCAAGTACATTAAGTGAAAGTTCACCAAGGAACACAAAACTCACAAAGAACACTTACAAAGTCAGGCTCAAATTTACTTTAAGTTCTAGAGTTTATGATACTTTTCCCCTATTGGGCAGCCTCTTTCCTTACTATCATTACTGAGGAATTTAAAGATTTCAAGCTCAGCCAAGGAATTTGAGCATATTTTGGCTCAGACTCCTCATTCACTCTTTTTGGGGAAATTCTCCTCCAAAATCAAATATTGCAGGTGTAAAGCATGTCTATAATTAGCCAGATTGCCTCCTCTGTCAGAAAAAAAACAGATGCTCTAAGAATTCCTTTCGAAAACTAAAAAAACACCATTGGAAATTCCCTGTATTTCTTTCCATAATTGTGGTTATTGCTGAACCCTTTGGAAACTAGATACCACAAAGCAGGAATCAGGGTGATTAAGACCAATAAAGTGGATGGAAGTTGGATGTGCTGCAACAGTAAATTGGATAGCCATAAATCACATGCTAGATTATCAGGCAAGATTCACATCAAAAGAAATGAGGGAAGATATGGGACCCCTAACTGAAAAAAGGTAGTACTTAGTCTAGAGCCCTTGGTCAAGAACAGGAAGACACGCACCAGAGAAATCGGACATGGATCTGTAATGTGACGTGGCTCTGACCTAGGAAAAGTCAGGCAGGAACGTCCCTTTTTATTCATCTTCCACCTCTCTTGAAGCTACACTTCTGCCTTTCAGTGGTTCTGTTCATGAGCTACGTGGGCGGGCGCTAGATCCTGACATCTGCCATAGAGCTACTGAGGGCCTCATGAAGTCAAAATTCTGAAAATTGAGAATAAATCAGGGTTACTGATCATACCCTAATCTATCTGCTTGTTCCCAGAAGCATTTTGTAGTGGCAGACTCCTCACAAAACCTCAATGATCTGTAATACTGAAAGTCATTCAGATTTGCCGTTTCATTATTCTATGAAGAACACATATAAGAACATTGGAATCCCAGGACCATTGATTTCATCAAAAAAAAAAAAAAAAAAAGAGGTGTTCAAACCTATTCCAATTTGTTCTAAAAGTAGTTGCTAAGGTAATTAGTAACTTAGGTCACAAGAGAGGCTTAGGTTTTTCCTTCTGACATTTTCTTTTTGTAATTTCTTACTTTGTATACTAGTCTGTCTCCTTCCCTTACTTGTCTTTTCCTCTATTAACTAGTAATATTATAGACTTTACATTAAATATAAAAGCAAACAGATTTACTGATTACTCACTATGTATAAAGTAGTGAAGAATATGAACATAATTAAAATTAACAATAGCTAGTATTCTTTGGACACCTAATCTATATTAGTTTATTTTATTCTTGTAAAAACACTTTGAAGCAGTGCTCTTTATGGTGCCATCATCTTCTGATTGAGAAAACAGAAATTTTGAACAATTTGTCAAAGTTTACACAGATCGTGTACTTAATTGCCTTATAGTATTGCTAAAATTTTTTTTAAATACTAGGTGGAATAATAAATATCTAAACTATACATCAAGCCCAAAAGCGAAATCTCATAAGAAAGCGCATGATGCATTAGCAAATGAATCCCGCAACTAATTCAGTTTGTAGGATTGTATAAAATCTCGGTGTTTGGAAACTGAGTATTGTGTTTAATTGGGTCAGAGACTGGGTAAGAAACTGGAAGTAAAACAAAGCTGGAAAGGCAGTCTGAAATCTTGCTGTAAAAGAGTTACTTGTTTTTCCATACTAAGTAGTTTAGAATGTTGTATACAAAGTGGTGTCCTTGAAAGTTTTTGCACAGAAAGTGACATATGCAATGATCAAGGCATTTTTTAGGACAATGAATCTGGCAATAGAAGGCAGAACAGATGCTAGGAATAGAGGCTCATAAAGATAGAACAATGGGAAGATCGAAGCAGTATTTTGGTCATAAAGAGACAAGAACGTGAACTAAGGTGGTACAATAGGAAGAGGAAAGAAAGCATGGCTAGAAATGATGTACCAAAAAGAAACAAGATTTGGTCATCAATACAGATCATGAGGAAGAAAAAGGCAGGGCAAATAACTTGAGATTTGAGCGTGGGAGACAGGAAATTAGGAAAAAGAGCAGTTTGGAGGAGACTAGAACGCAATCTCTTTACTTTGGGGAGACATGTAATGCAAATCCCCTTAATGACTTAGTATAGGCCACTAAAGAAGTTCAGTTCAGCAGGACAAAGAGACAGAGGAACAAAAAATTGCTCCTAACTCAAGGCTAAATGGAGGAAAAAAGCAATTGATGTGGGGATTTATTGTAATTTCTTTTATTTATTTATCAAGCTTTAGGTCTTATTTATTTTTTAAAAAAAGATGTTCTTCTACTGTCCAGTAGTATTGTGACAATTTATTGGGTACTTAGCGTTATCTTCTAATCCTATCAATTATTGTCAAAGAACTAGAATTAAATTTTAATTTTTACCACTTGGAGTTTAATCTACATATTTTGCCCCTGTCAATCAACCTTCTTTGAAATTAAGACATAAATAGGTTTGAGAAGTTTCCCAAGTTTGCCCCTTCAGCAATGAGAGGGCCCTGCAATTCCCTTCTAGCATATTCTTACAAGTGTGCCCATCCAGAAGGAAAGACAGCTGGATAGAGAGGACAAATCTACTCATGACTAAATACACATACACTTTAATTGTAAATTTTTTTATTGTTTATTTTTGATAGAGAGACAGAATGTGAGTGGAGGAGGAAGGGGGGTGGGGGAACACAGAATCGAGGTAGGCTCCAGGCTCCGTGCTGTCAGCACAGAGACCGATGCAGGACTTGAACTCATGGACCATGAGATCATGACCTGAGTCTAAGTTGGACACTCAACCAACCGAGCCACCCAGGCGCCCATAATTTTAAATCCTCTCAATAAAATGTTTTATGAATGACTCTAATAAAGTGAGCAGCTAAGTACCTGAATACCATTTGTTTCTTGCAACAAAATGGCAGCACCTCAAAATCTATCAGAGCTGCAGCAAATATTTTATGCCTCACCAATACAGGGCTGTATACACAATATGCAGTTATCTGGAATACGATTAAGCTAATACTTATCATTGTCTCGTATGTCAAAGAAAACACATTGACCAATTGTGTACAAGTCCTGAAAGCATTAATTCTGCTTCTTCAGTTTGTCAGGCAGGAACTGATATTTATTAACCTCTCACCTTTGGAGAAGCAAAACAGAATCAAGTAATTCTGTGACTACATTTCAAATAAAGTCAACTCCATAGAGTCTGCACTATGTAAATTTCACAGAATTTG
This sequence comes from Leopardus geoffroyi, assembly GCF_018350155.1. Taxonomy (NCBI): domain Eukaryota; kingdom Metazoa; phylum Chordata; class Mammalia; order Carnivora; family Felidae; genus Leopardus; species Leopardus geoffroyi. Next base: position 50,605,557 of record NC_059337.1, read on the forward strand.
AGTCTAAGAACTGAGTCTTCATGAGCATCAAAGTCTTTTACAGATGAGAAAAACAATGCTTATAAAAGGACAGCCCCAGTTTACCCAGGCAGTTGGAGACTGAACCAGGATTTGACTAATTATAGCATTTTTCTACTAGACAGCAAAATGCAAGGGACTCTGGTCTAAATGTGCAGATTCTCTATTTTTATCTGATTGACAATTTTTACTAAATAGTTCTCACTGATAAAGCATTTGCTTAGGGTTTTTGGGGGGGGAGGTTGTTTTGTTATGTGCCACTTAATAAAGACAGGATTTAAAACATGTCCTTTCTTCCTCCAATGTTTCTAGGATCACATCAGCAGTGTCCCTGCTCAGAAACATGCCTCAGTGATTGTGCCCAAGTCATCAGTTCTTCCATCTATGAAACAGAAATAGTCATCCCTATCTAAAAAGTACTCTTTTTCTTTTCTTTCCCTTAGTTTTAACATACCTGGAAAAGCTAGCTCTGGCATATGTTATTTCAATTTATGAAACAAATGAGGCAAAATATTTTCATTCAAAACATGTTTTTGTCTATCAAAAAGGCATATTGCACTTAGATTCTTAAGAGCCAGAATGCTCAGAGGAAAAAAAAAGTGTATTTTACCTTGAACATAGGACTTGGACCAATGGAGACTGGCTGTTGGGAATAGAGACCGTCTGAAGGTGAAGTTGTAAAAGTCTAAAGGAGACAAGAAAATATTTTAGAGGAAAACCCATCTCCTGGGATCACTTTTTAAACATACTTTGCAAACCGTGAGTATCATTTATTCAGTTGAGTTTATATCTTGCTAACCAGTATTTATTTCCAGAAAATACTTTAATTTACTATGCAGGGAAAATAATATAAAATACTTGCCATATCAAGATCATAATATTTTCTATAGGCTGGGGCTAAATGATGTAACTAGGATATACAAGAGATAGGAAACATTTATCCCTCTTGGATCACAACCATTTTCACAAGAGAAGGAGAAATGACTGACTTCGCTTCTACTTCTCCAGAGAACTTTTGATCTAGAGGTTAGAAGATGACCTTTCCTCCTATGTTGTCAAATACACCACAGGAAGCAAACAGTGCTGTCGTAGCCATTATCTCTACAGAGATTATAGAACTGAGAGCTCAGTCTTCTGCAGGCTCAAAAGCTACTAACTGAGAGGGCTATTAATAAGTACCACCCCCCTTTTATAGGTTGGAAGGGAACTGGAGTTTAGCCATCCAAGCACAGAACAGAACACTTAAGATCCGGAAAAGACTTGTAACAATAACATTACAACAAAGGATGCAAGTTTCATTCCTTCAATTTGCATTATGGCTTGTGTGGTATTATCTTAAAGGTATTATCAAATAAGTCGATATTATATATAAACTGTAACACCATTAGAACGTGGCTTTTTATCTGTAAGAGGGTGGTTTAGAAACAAATTTGGCATATATTTAAAATTCTGAAAATTTCCAGCTGAACAACAGGTATGTTTTTCTCAGGTAGAAAGGTGATTCCCGTTTCAAAAAATCTGGAGAAAGTCCTTCCAAGAGTAAAGACTATGAGATGGAAAGAATGAAAAACAAAAGCTAATGGTATGAAAACTAGAAGATGATGTACAGGTGGCATTATGTCTCAGAAAACTTACACTAGGGACTTCACAATCATTAGCGGAATAGGTCAATGGGACTGGAAGTGCATGGAGTATGGGAAAAAGAGCACTGGTTCTCAAACAAGTAGTTCTGTGTACCACATACTTCATAGCTTTGTAAAGACTAGCTACCATAGAAAGGTGATAGACAGCCAAGGAAGGGAAATAGTTTACCTTGTTAATAATAAGTACATGGTAAGTGAATTTTCTAGGCTTATCTAACATGTTCATCTCATATTTCAGATGAGCACATGGTGATGACAATTTCTAGAAGAACTTTCCAAATCCCTGTAGTGGAAGCCTCACAACAAATAATCAAATGCTAGGAAATAAACCTGTACCTGTTTATTCACTTTCAATTTCAAGTTCACAGTTCGACTGAAATTATACTTAGAATTCCATTGTGGTCTGAACTGGTAACTTTGTATGTGAGAGTTTTGAATATTCTTTTAAATTATCTCAGCTCAGTTCATTCATCAGTTTGAAAAATAATCATTTAATGGATTCAGTGAGATTACTGTAGTGTCATTGCTATTGTGTTTCATCTACAGATGTTATAATGTTTTTCATACAAGATGTCAACATAAAAGAAATACACAATTTTTTACATACCATACTAATGAATGCAAACTCAACTTATGCCCATCTTTCAAATCACCCTTCTGGCCCAGTAACTGCTTGTGATTATTTACCATATTTTGATATCGTTGTGAAACGATATCAAGGGTGAAATTTTGAAATACCTGATTTACCCATTTTTTCTTTGTATGGCCCAAATCAGTGCTCTGTATTGCTAACATGTGGCAAAAAAGAGGTTTTAATTTTAAAAGAGCAGGATGGTGATTTACTTTACAGTATGCATAAATTACAGTTTAAATCTCATTTATTTCTACTCCATTTGGAGTTTGAAATCTTAAGAAAATACTAGTAACAATAAAGTCAGTTTCTAGAGCTTTGGCATTAACTCTTTGTATTAAGTCAAAAATCTGTAATTATCTTGATATATATAAAAAGGTACCAAACTTTCCCATTCTCTTATTTCTCCCCTCCAGTAAAGCTCATTGAATTTGAATACGTGTATGTTTAATGTATTACCAGTTGTACCCACTTTTATGAAAATAATGTACTCAAGTATAAAAGACTGCAAGATTTTTAAAAGCACTATATTTACTATTAATTCGAATATAAGATAAACTTATATTCTTACTTTTTAAAGAAATGCAGAGTATTTCCAAAATCTCATTTTTATGTGAGTTACCCACCCACCTCTTTCCTTTTTCCCTTTAAGCCTAATAAAGAAAATTGACTTTAAGCTTTGTCATTTCAGCCTAAGGTACTAAAAGGCAGCCAATGTTACTATTGTTGCCCTTTCTCTTTATTATACAAGTATATCGATGATGTAATTGCAGAAGTTAGGGTTTACTCGAGCTGTTGAAGCAAAAGGATTTTTTTAGACTGCCTCCTTCAGCACCACAGAACAATTGTAAAACAGAACCAAGTATACAATTTAAGCAATTCGTCTCTTGAAAGCAAATCCGCAGGATCTTCGTCTTGAAGGACTGATCAAGAGGTCGAAATGCAGAACCACTGGTAAAGCTCAATTTGCTCCAGACCAATGCTGAGCTGGAAAAACACTTGAGCAACACAGTGCTAGTGTATGGCATTTTGGCTTTTAACCCCTTCCTAGAAGCCTTCAACTTTTATGATTGGGTCTACTGTTGCCCCCCAAAGCCCACAGGATTAGGAAACATCTCAGCCTTTTATCCCAGCCTTGTTTGTCCCTAAGCAGATATTCCCCTGAAAGTTGAGTGAAAACTAAGCAATCATTTATCATTCTGCATTTCAAATAAAGCAATGATTGAGAAGTCCATGATCCTACATAGAGCCACCCATATTATTAACACAGAAGAGCTGAACATTTACAAATGTATCTACTACACTAGGAGAACCCTCATGGCTGTGATTCAAAGTGCAAACAAAAAGAATCAACAAGAAAATACAGAAACAAAATCACATGCAGATGAGGCAGCGCATACAGGGAAAAGAACATACCTGAGGGATTCTCCTTTTAAAAAAAAAAATGTACACACCAGCTGGGCTGTTTCTCCCCTCCTTTTGGAGTGTATGTGTTTTCCCTTCAGGAATACCACTTGGAATCGTGTTTCTAGTCTCCTTTCCTTTATTCAGCACAAATAGTTAGAGCAGGAGAGAAGGCTGCATCCCAGCGATCCGACTCAAGTGCAATCAGGCATGCCTTTGGTCTGCAACGGTGTCTGTTCTTGTCAATTCTATCGTGCTCCCCAGGCAGCAGCCTCCAAAGCAATTTTACAACTTAGCTGCTGGCATGAAACTGCCTTTCACTCTCCTCATTGCCAAATTGCTTCGGCAGCTCATTTCTCATCCCTGTCTCTAAGAAAGCAAACCGGGTTGTCTCCCGTGCGTTGACGAGCGCCAAGGTTCATCAACAATTGAGGGTGAGGAGCATCGCGGCTGAGTGCGTGCAGGGAACTTCACACAGCGCGGGCCACGGCTGCTTTGGGGAATGCAGCACAGACACTGCGATCCCCCAGCCTCCTCTGCCCAGAGCGCCTCGGCTCCCTCTGCTGTCGCCCCTGCTGCTGTACAGAGCAGCTCCTCCAGGCTGAGCCACAGCCCCTGCTCACGGAAAAGCACCGTGGCCGCTGCCAGGGGTGGCCGGCGTCACCACCACACTGACAACTAACTGTGGGACGCAGCTTCAACGCTGGGGAAAACGCCTGGGTGCCAGAGCTTCCTCAGCCTTTTTTTTTTTTCAATCACGGAGAGATGACCTAGGAGACAACTGTGCGGCCAATTCTGCTAGCTAGCTGTGTTTGCAGCCTCTTTGATAACGAGAATAATTCAAAAATTACTGGTTCAGATGTAATTGGCTGTGCTTGGAATCATGAAAAGTACACTGCACATAGTCTAATTCCCAAATAGCCACTGAGAGGCAGCTGACCGGACCCCGTATTTAAAGGGAATAGATGCTGGGATCCCATCCCAGATGGTTTTCTTCTTCTTAATGTGTGGAAAGCCATTTGAAGGTGATTCTTTAAAAATCTGAATTAAAGACACGTACACAAATCAAAGTGGGAAATGGTGGAAACTTAGAGTAATACAAAGGTTTTGCTTCTCACTTAGACCGTCTTTCCATTTGATGTTAATGTTCTAAAGATCTGGCTGGGAATTGGACGGGCTTGCTTTCTTTTTTAGTTTTGCTGAGTCGAGGAGGTGGAGGGAGTAACAGCTCCCACTTTCCATCAATAAAGCATTTTCTATCCTCTAACCCTCCTGTTGAAACAAACAAAAAAAAGTACTGGCTCTTAAAATAGAGCCTTCAAGAAGCTCAAGTCCTGGAATAATTTATAGATTTGAGGCTGCATCTGGTCTGTTATCTTTCTTCTATCTACTTTTCCTCGCATTTTAGAAAATAGATGGGTATTTCCAGGACGGAAGAACAGTCAATGATTAACAGATTAGACAGTAGAACATATAGATTTGTGTGGCATTTTTCAGTACACGTAAGGATACATAGGTCTGACCAACTTTAGAACGGACTCTACCTTACCTGAACATGTAATATTCCCTCATTGACAGTAAACCCAACAGCTAAGCCTGACAGATCATTTTTGGCAAAACCTGTGCCAAACCCATTCCACCCACTACAGGTGACAACCAATAACACCTCTACAATTAAAAATAACTGCCCCCAATTCAACACAATGCATGTGCCAGGTGCCAGGAGCTGAGCCCTCCCCACTCCTGGCTCTCAGCCCCACCTTTAGCTCACAGCCACAGAGCTTCCTCAACCGGCTGCTCAAGTGACTGTTAATGGACTTGAGCATCTGCTCGAGGTCTAATGAGCTGCATGAGGGGGGCAAACACTAGGGCAGCGTGATCCCTGCCTTCAACAGCTCCAGAGTGGTAGGCAGGACAAAGCTTTGCTGCCCCTGGCTGTAAGCACACAAGAGGAGCAAAGGAAAACTGTCAGATCTCAGAGTAGGTAGGGCGAAACTTGACTTTTCTAGATATAAAAATTCAGGCTAGCCAATATACTGTTTTGAAGAATGCCCTTCAATACACAAAGGAAAGAACACCTACTTATAGAGGCTTTTGCTTCTTTTTTGGGTGTACAATACCCAGAACAAAGTGCTGAAGCTATGCTCAGTGGAGAGCCCCAGCACCCGGAATAGTGCAATGTAGAGGAGACCTCAGTCAAGTAGGGTATAATGTCAGTGGATTAAATGTTAAAACCTAACCTATAGAAGCAAATACAGGTAAGGTGATCCTATTCCTGTGCGGTTGTCAGAATGTGTTTTATGTACTGGGATGAAAGAGGAGTCAAAGTATTGCTCTAATTCAAATAATCTCATAGAGGAAACAACAACAGGGATGGTGATCATCAGTCTGTTTTTAAGAATATATCTTTCAAGAACGTTCCAAAGTTAGTGTGTGTGTTCTGACAGATGCACTGCTTAGCTGTAATCATCAGGATCGTGGTTATATATTTCAAAATGGAAACTATTTACATCTCTGAGAGTGGCAGGAATCATGTATCTGAGGGACACCAGATGCTAATAAAATATGTCACTACTGGAGAGAATGACAGAGCTTTACAACTTTATTGACCTGCAGGGACATCAAAATCTGTAACAGTATTTCCTTGGCTCTTGATGGCTAGTTTTCATCTAAATACTTGATTTGAATAATATATAATCACCATCATATGAATACTGCAATCTGTTAGAGTTCTACACATTCTTATCAGTAAGACACATTCCACTTTTGCAAGAACTTATCAAATTCTTGAATTAGTAACATAAAACACAGGATAGGAAATGAGCGATTTCCATTTATATATTAACACCTCTAGAGATACGTACATGCCCCAAAACTTACTCACAGATGGATTGATTGAAACTGTAAGATAATTTCTGCTTTAAATCTTTCAACAGTAATTTCAGGAGGAGAAAACCTCTGGGGTACCATTCATCTCCCATGTCCCAAGACATAAGGTGGGCCAGATCATTTGTCTCATTTATGGTTCAGGTGGGAGAAGAACCATTCTGGGTCACTGGTCATTTTTTATTGGTAATAAAGCCTAACTAAACCAAAAAGATCAAGTTAAAGGCCTGTTCTTGTAGAATTCTGTTACTGCCTGTGCATTTGGCTTTAAGCAACAGAGATTTCTTGAAAAAGCAGGAATAAACCTTTTATGTATTGAATTCCATTTTCTGTTTTCTAGAAAACCTTGCTCTTTATTTTAGGGAGATGGTAACCAATCACTGGACCTATTTAAAAAAAAAAAAACACTCAACAGTCATTGGTTCCCTGTTTCCATTTAGATGAATTGGTGAATTGGATTAACGTTAAAATAATCAACATAGTCAAGAGAAAAACATGTTTACATCAAAATTATTAAGTTGTTTCTAGCTTTGTATAACTGAATAATGTATAGGCAAACAGTTGGGAATAAGCCATCACACAGACTGGAAAGATTTGCAAAATGTTCATTTCAGGATAGTAAAGCACACACTAAGTTCTATTCTTGAAGTTTTCCATTAAATTAGAAGTCACGTAAAAATTGTACCTTTGAAATGAAGTAACACTGTGTAACTTTGGAGACCAGGTCATACAAGTACTGCAGCTTTCTTTTTGCCCACTCTCTCTTGGTTTGCTCACTCTGAGTAAAATTCGCTGCCATGTCCTGAGGACACTCAAGCAGTCTAGAAGGAAGCCCGTAGGACTAGTACCTAAAGTCCCCTCCCCGTTGCCAGATAGGAACTGAGACTCCCTACCAACAGTCATGTGAAAAAGCCATTTTAGAAGCTGACCTTCTACCCACATTCAAGCTTTGAGAGGACTCCAGCTCCTGCTTACATGTTGAATGAAACTACCTAAGAGCCCCTAAAGCACAAACACACAGCTATGCTATTCTAGAATTTTTCACCCATGAAATAATTAATGTTCGTTAAAAAAAGGAAGAAATATACTGTTAGAATTTCCAAAGAGAAATTAGATTGACTATTCTTCAACTTGTGGATTTAAGTACACTATAGTCTCTTAAGATGTAAATTCAAAAGAGTACATGCACCCCTAGGTTTATAGCAGCATTATTTACAAGAGCCAAGATATGGAAGCAACCGAAGTATCCAGTGATTGACAAATGGATAAAGATGTCCTATACACACACATACAATAGGTTATTCAGCCATAAAAGATTGAAATCTTACTGTTTGCAATGACATGATGGAGCTAAAGAGTATAATCCTAAATGAAATAAGTCAGAGAAAGACAAGTATCATATGATTTCACTTGTGGAATTTAAGAAACAAATGAGCAAAGGCAAAAAGAAACAAACCAAGATAAAGACTCTTAAGTATACAGAACAAAATGATGGTTACCAGAGGGGAGGTGGTTGGAGGATGGGTGAAATAGGTGATGGGGATTAAGGAGTGCACTTGTCATCATGTGCACCAGCTGATATATGGAATTGTTGAATCAGCATATTGTACACCTGAAACTAATGTAACACCGTATGTTACCTATCTAGAAATAAAATACAGCTTAAAAGAAAAAGATGTGGAAGTGTGGGGTTCAACAAATTCAGGAACAAGAGGAGAATGTCACACTTCCCTAGTCAGTATTGCTGGCTCTCTTCTCTGTGCCCTCTTAGCAATTTATAAGCCTCTGTGGTGGTAGTAGCTTAGTATAAGGTATGTTAACAATTAATTTACTCTTTACCCTAAGCCTTTATAGGCTTGACTGCCAGAGACCTTGGTTCATTCATTTTTGTATCACCAATGTCCAGTTGAAAGACTCATGAAAGGTAGGTTGAGTTTAGTTAGTAGAGCAGAGCTAATGAGGCTAAGGACATGGGTTGAGTCCCTGTGTAGCCAATTAGCTTTGTTCTATTCCTTGGTCCAAATGGCACCCTTTGTTCCTACCAGCTGTCTTACAAATGTGTACCTGAACAAACCACCTAACTACATATTCCAACAGTGTTAAGTCAGTAACATAATAATGTCTCAAGTTTAATGCTCTTGCAAAGTGTTTTTACATACCTTTTCTCATTTGATACTTATCTTTAAAAACCTGCAAGATATTATAACGGTCTTGTGATTGCCCCATACTAAAATGATAGACACTACAAAAGCCTGCATGACTTACCTGACTATATAGAACTAGTAAGTGGTGGTAACTAGAGTAGAAATGAGGCATGCAACTTCTACTTTAAAACTTGTTTCAGCAAGTAGCTGACCAGTATTCAAACACCATAATCAATGGTAAATTTTGCTGTCTTTTAGAAATTTAATAAAGAGTTTAATTACTTAAGCAGATACTCTATTTATTTTTAGAGAGACAGAGACAGAGAGAGTGAGCAGGGGAGGGGCAAAGAAAGAAGGACAGAGAGAGAAAATTCCAAGCAGTCACCATGCTATTAGCACAGAACTGGATGTAAGGCTCAAACTCACAAACCATGAGATCATTACCTGAGCCAAAGTCAGAACTTGTACTGACTAAGCCACCTGGCAACACAAGCAGATACTCTTTTAAAATAAGTCTACTTGGGTAACAATCATTAGGCTTTGGGTAACCATCAGGAGATGCTGAATGCTGTTTGGTGTGAAGCATCTATAACTCCATTCTGTTGCTCTCTTCTCTGCATCTATAAAATTCAGGTCAGCACCATACTCAAGCAAATTATCAGCTGAAGGGTTTTTGTTGTTGTTGTTGTTTTTTAAGAGGTTCTAATTGCTAGTAAGATACAGAATTTGGACAATATCAAGTAAAATGATTTCCATTCCCTTACCCCTTCAACTTTTGCTTATTTATGGTAACTATGATTTAATGATACAACACAGCATTGAAAATCCCAGAATCTGGAAATCAGATGCCTAATTACCCAGCTTTGCCCTAGCATGAACTCTTTCTGACTTTGGTCAAATGTCTTAAGTAAGCCTTGGTTACTTCATCTGTAAAATTTTTTAAAAATAATTCCTATTTATACTGTTTCTAGTGAATCAAATATCAAAGTCCAAGTAATTCAGTATATACTGACATGTTGTACGTACTCAGCAATCATCATTATCTAATAATTATCAAAATTTGTACCAGATATCATTGTCATTATTTTCTACTATTATTAACCTGACTTCCATTCATCAGAGGACCTCCATTCCTTTTCAGAGGAATTCTTGTATTTATTAAGACTTTTAAAAAATTACTCCAAAGACCCCATCTTTCACTCCTAGCTCTGCTGCTTTCTCTGTATTGCCATATCGGTTATGTAAACTCCTGGAGCCTTAGTTTCCTGTGTTTGTATGTACTATGAGTTCAGTCATTATGTTACATTTTTCCTTTTTTAGCTTTATGGATTCTCAAATGCTTATTTCAACTTTGAGCAAAGTAAAAATTATTATTTTAATGATTTATATTTGCTTGCTAAATGTTTTATGCCCACTAGACATTTTCATATGCTTGACAACAAAGTTCATACATAATTTGATCTTGCAGAATATTAGAAGAAATGTCTCCGATAAAACATTTATATACACAGTAATAAACCAATGATTCTTATATTTTCCTTCCAAGAACAGTAATGATTTCTTTTCTTGTGAAAATTAAGGAGTATAATTTTGAATCATATTACCTGCCAGTATTTCAGGAGTTATTTAATACGTGCTAATCATTCCAAGAGCAATGAAAATGACCTCAATAGGAGCTCCATGATGACTGGGTGAGAATCATTATTGCCCAGAAACTCATAGATTCAAAATTCATGAAGATATATGCTTTGTCCAACAGGTGCCTTAAAACCATTTTTGGATTAAAGTGATTTTAATTGCCCAGTTTCTGTTGTGAGCAATGATTAATGACTCATACTAATAGTGTTTTCCACCTAAATTAATAATGGTCTAGGATGCATACAAACCATAAAGTCAAGAACAGATTTCATTGAAATGGTCTAAAATACTTTCATCAAAAATATATTCACTTAGAGCATTTTATTTAATGTAATTGGACATTGTATCTTTCTTTTACATGACATTCATATTCTGCTCAGTTTACTAGTTGTTTTTCTCCAGAGAACACATCTACACACTCTGCAGGCCTGGAACAAAAAAAGCAAAAACAAAACCCTGATTTCTGGTTTGGAGCCAGAGAGAAAGAGCCTCTGTTAACTATCATCAGAAGTGTTGGCTCTAGCTTAACTGTGAACTATATTAACTTTGTCTTTAGAGCTTTTCACTTTCCATGTCTTTGCCCTTTATTTATTCTTCGGCACTTCTTTGGTTACTTTGGCTATTCTACTGAGAAAGACTCTGTAACTAACCAAGGCTATGTTTTAAATTAATCAAGTATGTCACTTGGAGGAAGAGAAAGTTAAAGCAATGAAACCATAGTCTTTTTAGGGTAATTCAGACATCATAGCAGTTAGATACAGTTGGTAATTTTGAATTATGGGGCATCTATAAAATGAGGTGAAATGAAGAGCACCTATAAATTTATGTGTTTGTTTTATAGATTAAATACCTGAAAAATATAAAGAGTTTGACAGAGTATCAGCCATTATTATCATCATCATTATCATTCATTTAAGGGTGCTTGGAAGAGGAAATGCTGTACCTCTGGAAGGTGGGAGAAGAAAGTAGTATCTTACAGCATCATATAAAAATTAAAAGGGAGATGATCAAAGTTTCCCCCATGCAGATGAATTTACCAGTTTTCCAACATATACCTTGAAATAAAGTAAGCATTTTTAAATTTTTTAAATGTTTTTATTTATTTTTGAGACAGAGAGAGACAGAGCATGAGCAGGAGAGGGGCAGAGAGAGAGGGAGACACAGAATCAGAAGCAGGCTCCAGGCTCTGAGCTGTCAGCACAGAGCCTGACACGGGGCTCGAACTCGCAGACTGTGAGATCATGACCTGAGCTGAAGTCGGATACTTAACCAACTGAGCCATCCAGGCGCCCCCAAAATAAGCATTTTTAACAATTCTGGAAAGGTATTCTGCTTAAAAAACATGGTCTTTTTAACACCTATAATTTCAACAGCCAGTAGACACTTTTGGCACTAATAGATCATACTATACTAAATTAAAAATACAGCTGCCCGTAAATACTTTCTCCCAATCTGTATGTTGCCTTTTCACCCTTGATTGTTTCCTTTGATGTGAAATTTTTAAGTTTGATGTAGTTTCATTGGCCTACTTTTGCTTTTGTTGCCTGTGCTTTAAGATGTCATATCCAAGAAGGCATTGCCAAATCCAATGTCTTGAAGATTTCCCCCCTATTTTCTTCTAGGATTTTTATAATTTTAGTCTTCACACTTAAGGCCCTTAACCCACTTTTAGTTAATTTTTGTATATGGTGTAAAGGTCCAGTTTCATTCTTTTGCACGTGGATATCTAGTTTTCCTGACACCATTTGTCGAAGACTATTGTTTCTCCACTGTGTGATCTTGGCACTGTTGTCAAAGATCATCTGACCAGATACAGGAAGTTATTTCTGAGCTCTGTATTCTATTCCATTGTTCTATAGGTCTTTATCTGATAAAAGGTTAATATTCAGAATCTGTAAGGAACTTTTAACAACTCAGCAACCCAAAACAAATAACCCAATTTAAAAATGGGCAAAGGATGTAGTGCCTGGGTGGCTCCATCGATTAAGCATCTGACTCTAAATTTTGGCTCAGGTAATGAATTTATGTTTCATGAGTTTGAGCCCCGCTTCGGGCTCTGCACTGACAGTGTGGGGCCTGCTTGGGATATATTCTTTCTCTCTCTCTCTCCCTCCCTCTTCCTCTCTTTCTCCCTGTCTCTACTCTTCCCCAGCTCTTTCTGTCAAATAAATATTTAAAAAATGGGAAAAGACTTGAATACTCCAAGAAGATATACAAGTGGCCAACATATAAAAATGGCAAATATATGAGACATATACAAATAGCAAGCCTATGAAAATATACTCAAGGCCACTAATCATTAGAGAAACGCAAATCACAACCACAATGAGATATCACCTCCCATTTATTAGGATGGCCACTATCCAAAAATTAAATAAAGAACAAATATGAACAAAGATATGGAGAAATCGTAACTCTTCTGCACTGTTGGTGGGAATATAAAATGGTGCAGCCACCATGCAGTTTCATTACCAACAGTAGGGAGTTTCCTCAACAAATTAAAAATAGAATTACCATATAACCCAGCAATCCCACTTCTGGATATAAACACAGATGAATTGAAAGCAAGATCTCAAAGAGGTATTTGTGTACCCATGTTCACTGCAGCATTATTCATAATAACCATGAGATAGAAGCAAACCAAAAGTCCATCAATGGATAAACAGATGAAGAAAACATAATAGATACAAACAATAGATTATCATCCAACCTAAATAAGGAAATCCTGTCACATGTCACAACACGGATAAAGCTATGGAACATTATGCTAAGTGAAATAAAGTAGTCACAAAAAGACAAATACTGTGTGATGCCACTTATATGAGGTACATAAAGTAGTCAAATTACTTTATAGAATTGTAAAGTATTAGAATGGTCATTGTCTGGGACTGGGGAAAGAAAAGTGAGATGTCATTCAATGGGAATAGAGTTTTAGTTTCATGAGATAAAGTTCTACGTACCTGTTCGACAATATGAATATACTTATCACTCCTGAACTATATACTTAAAAATGATTAAGAAGACATATTTTATGTTATGGATTTTTTTACCACAATTTTTATTTTAAAAACATTTCTATCTGAAAGGTTTATTATGTTGAACTATGTATTAACATTCAGAAATAATTTATCAAGTTCTTGCTTGAGGTAGAGAAGAGAATGTTGGAACTGTCTCCAACTCAAGCTCCTTAAAAGAATGAATGGGGGCTGTACTCAGGTGCCTCACATTTCTCAGGCGCTTTCCATCCTCACTCTTGTCTCTCTTAGGCTTATGTCCAATGACATTCTGCTCTGACTCTTCTTCACTTCTTTTTCAGCCGACGGTCATTTTCCCTGGACTATGCTTTCTACTATAATCTGTGAGTCTGAGATCTCTAGAACTCCAGAGTTTCTGGATGGCAAACTCAATCCAAGTATTCAGAATATAATTTTTCTCTTTCTCTTGCAAGACACAGGTTGGAATCACAAATGGCCCTAATGATCTAACATGGATCTAATGATCTAATGAACCAGGTCGTGTCAATGGTTTGAGTCAGTTGAGTGTGGTAAAATTCAAAGATGTAGGGACTATAGTACACCACAAAGGATAGGGCCTATATGAAAGGAATAGCTGCCTAATGACAGTAGCACCAAAGAAATCTGCTTGTTTTTCAAAACAGACTAGAAATCTGGAAACTTAGGCAAATACTTGTGATGTTTAAAACCATCTTCATGTAAAAATGAAATGCAGTAATACCATGGGTTCTTTGCTTACTGGACATCAGCTTTTGATTCTTGCTATAAAGCTCAAAGAGATAAGAAAATCGGATCTTTTCCCAAGATGACACACAAAAACAAGACTAATTCCACTTTTCTTATAGAGAACCCCAAATATGGGAACTTTATTAGACCTTAGGACTTAAGATCTTTCCTTACCCCAACATTGTTTCTGATACTTCTTGGTATCAGTGGCTTCCACAAGCTATTGTTAGTTGATAGGTTTGATTCCAAAAGTTCCTCCCAAAGTTTCAGTGATTACACTGAAACCCTCTTTCCTTGGTCACTCAATGTCCTGAGCGTCTCTGCTTCCTCACACTATTTTCCTTAAGTTCTTCCTTATCCGGAGAAGTATATGATATCTTACAAGTTTCCACTGTCCTTACCAGTGTCATACTCTTAGACTGATAGAAGCCTTCCAATATCAGGGGCCCCTGCTTAATTCACTAAAGGCAACTATGAGCTGAATCTTAAAACTGAGGAACTAGTTCTCACAGCAAAAGTCAAAACCCACTGGGACTGCCTGGAGAAATGAACTTTTATAATGTATCATATAGTCTCTTAACTCCTCTCTAAAGAATGCTCTAATATACAAGGAGTTGGGCCACATTCCCCTCTGGCCCAGAGTGTAAGGATACTTTTTCTTTTAGTACCCAAATCCAAGTTTCCAAAGCCATGACAACAATCCCATTTTACCATCAGGGTTAGTCCCCATTGTGCACAGAATGCATGTATGAATCAAAATCCAGTTATGTTCATTGGTTCTCAGAAATTCTCCAAGTTAAATAAGCAAAATATACTGAGACACAGAGGTCAAAGGAAAAAAAATGAAGCTACCTATTTAAGAACAAAGGCTTTCTAGAATCTACTGATGTAAGGATAAATTTTCTTTAAGTAACTCATCACAATTGACACTGTTCATTACTATCTACATGGAACCACCAAACCAATTTCAACAAACTGGCTTGTGCCAAACAGAAAGACAAATAACTTGATAGAGCAATAGAATTTAACATAATTTCTGCTTCTCCTTTCCTTCCTACCGGCACCTTAATCTTTAGGATGAGCTGTCCTCCAAGACTGGTTCAAGGGAATACCACTTGAAACTAGACAGTAACTAAATACCAAAATCAAAATCCCAGAAACAGCCAATAATCAAAAATAGTTGATAAGATATTTTCACCCCCAAATATAAACAGCTACAAGACCCTCCTACTTTCAACTTTTGTAGAAGAAATAGAAGGAAGCAATAAGATATATAAATGACTTGAGAACAGGAGAACCCAAAAACAAAGGCACTCACTTAAAAACACAGTCAGTCATTTGAGATCAGCAACTACATACTTCAGCTCACAATGACTGCAAAAAATCGATGTTCTTACAAACTAATTTTGTGAAAAAGTGAGTAGAAAAATACAGCTCCCATATGCAAATTTTCAAAAACAAAAATATCTCCCTAGAAAGTAAAAACATGACATAAAACCCCACAAAACAGATTTTAAAAAGAAGTAACCTAAAAATAAATACAAATTAAAAAAAAAAAAAGGTAGTATTTCAAAAGAGCTACAATTTAAGATAATGATATACGCGGGGCGCCTGGGTGGCGCAGTCGGTTAAGCGTCCGACTTCAGCCAGGTCACGATCTCGCGGTCCGTGAGTTCGAGCCCCGCGTCAGGCTCTGGGCTGATGGCTCAGAGCCTGGAGCCTGTTTCCGATTCTGTGTCTCCCTCTCTCTCTGCCCCTCCCCCATTCATGCTCTGTCTCTCTCTGTCCCAAAAATAAATAAAACGTTGAAAAAAAAAAAAGATAATGATATACGCTATGAAAGAGTAATGCAAGTTACAATTAGAAAAACCACAGGGTGCCTGGGTGGTTCAGTTGGTTAAGCATGCAACTTTGGCTCAAGTCATGATCTCACTGTTCCCAAGAGTAAGCCCGGACATTGGGCTCTGTGCTGACAGCTCAGAGCCTGGAGACTATTTCAGATTGTGTCTCCCTCTCAGTCTCTGCCCCTCCCCTGCTTGTGCTCTGTGTCTCTCTCTCAAAAATAAACAAACATTAAAAAAATTTTTTTTGAGAAAACCAATAAAGGTTATAAAAGTAAGAAAAAACAGAAAAATTATTTTAGAAATGAAAGAACACAATATGCATAAACACAACTGATAATACTTTGAGAACTACAAGCAAAAGGAGTAATTTTTTTTAATTAAAAATATTTAAAATAGTAAAAGTAATTCAAGAAAAAATTACAGCTATAAAAGCTAGGCAAAGAAAATCTAACAGGCATGTAATAGAAGGATGTGAACAGGGGGGAAAAAGGAAAAATTTAAATGAAGGAAAATTTCTTCAAATTTAAAACAAAAAAAATTGAAATGTGTTGTTTCAGAAGACACATTGCATACCTGGAAAAGTTAATCCATAAAAATCAATACCAGCAGTATTCTGCTAATGATTTCACATCCAGAACAAAAGACCAAGTTACTTATAAGGAAAAAAGGAAAAAAAAAACACACCTTTTTTCAGAGAACTGGAATAATCCTAAGATTTGTGGGAACTACAGAGACCCTGAATAGCCAAAGCAACCTTGAAAAAGATAAAACTTGAGCTAACACAATCCCAGAATTCAACATTATACTACAAAGATGTAGTAATCAAAACAGTGGGGTACAGGCACAAAAACAGACACACAGATCACCAGAACCGAGAACCCAGAAATACAGCCACACTTGCATGGTCAGTTAATCTATGACAAAGGAGGCAAGAATATACAATTGGAAAAAGTCTCTTCAACAAATTATGGGAAAACTGAAGAGCTACATGTAAAAGAAGGAAATTGAACCACCTTCTTACAGTACACAGAAAATAAACTCAAAATGTGATTAAAGATCTAAATTTGAGACCTGAAATCATAAAATCCCCAGAATAAAATACAGGTAGTAAACTTTTTGACATAAGCCATAGAAACATTTTTCTAGATATGGCTCGTGAGGCAAGGGAAACAAAAGCAAAATTAAACTGTTAGCACTACACCAAAATAACAACCTTTTGCGTAGCAAAGAAAACCATCAACCAAAAGACAACCTACCAAATGAGAGAAAATCATTTGTAAATGATGTATCCAATAATGGGTTGATATCCAAAATATATAAAGAACTTATACAACTCAACACACACACACACACACACACACACACACACACACACACACACACAATAATTAAAAATGGGCAGAAGACTTGAATAGACATTTCTCCAAAGAAGACATACAGATAGCCAATAGGCTTATGAAAAGATGCTCAATATCACTAATCATCAGGGAAATGCAAATAAAAAACACAATTAGACATCACCTCATTTTTCAGAAAGGCTAAAATCAAAACACAAGAAATAACAAGTGTTGGCAAGGAAGTAGAAAAAAAGGAACCTTCGCACACGGTTGGTAGAAGCTGATATAGCCACTGTGGAAAACAGAGAGATCACTCAAAAATTAAAAAATAGAACATATGGTCCAGTAATTCCACCACTGGGTATTTACCCAAAGAATATGAATATACCATTTCAAAAAATGTATGCACCCCTATGTTTATTATGGCATTATTTATAACAGCCAAATTATGGAAGCAACCCAAGTGTCTACTGTTAGGCGAATGGATAAAGAAGAGGTAGATAAATGGAGTATTACTCAGCCATAAAAAAGAATTAAATCTTGCCATTTGCAACAACATGGATGAATCTAGACGGTACAATACTATGTGCAATAACTGAGATAAAGACATACCACAGGATTTCTCTCGTATATGGAATTTAAGAAACAAAGAAAATAAACAAAACAAAGAAAAAAAACCAGACTCTTAAATACAGAAAATGAATTGATATTTACCAGAGTGGAGGTGAGTGGAGGGAAATGGATGATGTAAGTAAAATGTATACAACTACTGAATCACTATATTGTACACCTGAAACTAGTGCAATACTGATTTTTTTTTAATTTTTTTTTTTAAGGAGACAGAGAGCATGAGCAGGAGAGGAGCACAGAGAGAGGGAGACACAGAATCTGAAGCAGGCTCCAGGCTCTAAGCTGTCAGCACAAAGCCCGATGTGGGGCTCGAACTCACAAACTGTGAGATCACGACCTGAGCCGAAGTTGGACACTTAAACGACTGAGCCACCCAGGCGCCCGTGTTTTTCTGATGTACAAAGTTCTTTAAACGTACAAAAATCAAACAATATTCTTGTGTTCTCACCTTGAGAAGTACACTATAAACAGAACTTCAGATAATCCAAATGAATGGGGATATGGCATAAAAAATTGGTCATATTGAACATCAGTTGTTAACATTATAAAAGAGAAAAATATAATGTGTCTTTTATGGAAAGGTATATGCAGCTACTTATGAAATAATCCTATCAAAGATGCTTGAACCTGAGCCTAATCAAGCCAGTAGATCAGCTACTGATTTACATAAAATATAAATCATAGCATGTGTTAAGTATGCCACAGGGATCTAATCAACAGAATCCAGAATGTGAGAACTCTGTAAAACTCCTTCTAAAACAATTTCTTTAAGCAGTAAACTTTGAAAGAAAAAATAAAGGAAGGAAATATAGATTGAAGCACATTTAAAAGACAACAAATAAATTCAATATTTAGATTTTATTCAGATTCTAATTAGTAGGGGAGAGAAGGAGAGAAAGAAGGAGGGAGGAAGAGGAAGAGGGGAAAGAGGAGGAAAGACAAAATCTTTGAGATAATTGAGAATTTAAACATCCAAAAGTTGATTTAATAATGTTAGAGAAGCAATGTTATACAAGGCTATGTTAAAAGTGTTTAAATATTTTAAAGATGCATCCTGAAATATTTAAGGATGAAATGAAAAAATATCTGAGATTTGCTTCAAATTAGGCTGAGGAGAAGTGGATGGGGTATAGATGAAAGACTGGTCTTGGGTTAATCATCACTGAAGCCAGTTGATAGACACATGGGAGTTCATTATAATCTTCCCACTTACTAGGTTTAAAATTTTTATGTAATAAAACATAGTTAAAGTCATCTTATGCCTAATGATCAGGTTGCAAAAGAATAAGTTTATTTGGCCTGTGTGAATATGATGTGCTCTATACCTTTATAAATCAAAATTTAGTGTTTATTACCACAAAGAGAAAAATATAGATCATTACCATTCCTTTCTTGCTTAACAGATGTGCAACTGGAAGCTGACCATAGCCCAAACTATTTCAGCCTCAAGAATGTCACAGACCACTTCTAAATACTATGAGACATGACTTTGGAGGATCCTGGCGCACTACTTAACTTCACATGAGAGATCTTGATGACAATCTCTATTATGACAACAGTACTGCAAAAGACAAATGTACCTCCACCTTTGGGGGGAAAAGTCTTGCTAAGCTGCTACCTTCACAGAAAGTATGGAAATGCAGAAATCACCTTAGCATGTGACATACACGTAGGATTGTGGCTCACAACGTAACATGGCTTTAAGCTGAGCTCCCATCTCCCTTCAGTGATACTGGCCGCTGTCACAGCCTCCGAGGACCCAAAGGGTTGTAAATTTGCTTCCTGCTTGTCAAATAGTCACCTGGTGCTGACTGTGGATAAGAGTCTGTTTCTAAAAGAGAGTTTTAGAAAAATATGACATTTCACGTATATATGAATATGTATTTCATATATATGACGTTTCAATAATGTAAGCCAAGCCTTTGTTTAATTTAATAGATTTCTAGGTCAGGGAAGTACTCAGGCCTGTTTTATTTAGATGTGTATTTAAAATACCCCAGAATAATACCTAAGCATCACTTCAGAATTTGTTTTGCCTGAGTGAGATCATTGCATACCTCAGAGTGTAGAGAAATATGGGATAATACCCAGTAATTATTTGAAGAAAGATCATTTTTATCTACTTTTCATGGATACCATAGGGATAGCTCTGTAAAATAACTGTAAAAATATCGTGTTGCACTAAATATAATTCTTAGACTTAAAATACTACATCCACAGAGTGTTTAGGATTTAGGGAGACAGATCAATCCTTTTCAACTTCTCTTTTCAGCAAGGAGATGAACATCCCTGCAAAATTGTCAATTTGTTGCCAAACTCGTTTTATCAAGCTGTTTGATTTAGCTGTCCCCTGAATACATAGTTCAGTATAAAGAGATAGATACAGTCTTTCCTGGGAGACCTCTCAGTGCTCATTCTACTCCATAAACATGTTGGTCCTTTCTGATTTTATTTCCTGCAATTGTAACCCATTTTTGATTCCCAAGCTCACATCTTTCATCTGTCAAGTCTCCAAACTATAAAAGAGCAATGGGTAAAGACTATTTCCTTCCACAACAGATGGGCCTGTTTGTGATTTGCCAAACTCCAAAAGATATGTTCTTCCCTGGATCCTGCCAGAAAGGGCTAGGGTGTTGAAATAGATGCAGAAAATCCCTCTGTCCTGATACAATTGCTTAACTGTAAATTATGTTTCTGGATATAAAACCATCCGGGCTGTTTTATTTCCATTTCCATGTGTAGCACTCAATTCCCCTGACAATTTCTTAGTTATTTTAGGTTTGTGAACCGTGAACTTTAGTCATTGGCTAGGTACTCTTGTGTGGATTCACCTCTGCTAGCTGAAACATACATCAGACTTCCTTGAGCATTTTGTCCGCCCTTCAGTTCTGCCGACTCATCCTGTCATAAGCCTTTCCAAATCTACTCTTAGCAGGGCTTCTCCAATGGGTATTATTCCTATTTTTGTGGGTCTACTCTTTCCCAGAATCTGTACTCATTGCTGGTGATATATAATACTTACCAGGATTTTACCAAATGGCAGATAGAGCCAAATCTTTTACATATATTGTCTCATATATCTATCTCCACACAGGAGGTAAATAACCTTATCATCCCCATTTCTCTTATGAGGAAACTGAAATTCAGACAAGTCACAGTATTTGCTTCAGGTCACACAGCTCTCAGAGGTTTAAACCTAGAAATGTTTGATTTAACTCAAAGCTTGATACATCCTGCAATTCCATACTATCTTCACCAAAACAGAAAGCATTTTTTTTAATCACAAAAGTCTGGGTATAATTTGGTAAACTATAAAAACAGCAGTTGAGGGTCTTCTTGTAACAGAGGTCATATAATTTAAATTTTAAAGCTTTTAAAATCCCCCAAACAATTAAGCACAAGCATGTGAGTGCATAAAAGGGGAGTATTAACCTCTATAAATGGTGGTTAACACTGAGCCTTTCTCATGGCTAATGCTCGCCCCCTGCTGGTAAATCTAATTTGTGTTTCAAAAGCATTCTCTCAATGCCAGAACCCTTCTGTAAAGTCATTAAAACATAAACTGGTGCAGCCACTCTGGAAAACAGTGTGGAGATTTCTCAAAAAATTAAAAATAGATCTACCCTATGATCCAGAATAACACTGCTAGGAATTTACCCAAGGGATACAGGAGTGCTGATGCATAGGGGCACTTGTACCCCAATGTTTATAGCAGCACTTTCAACTACAGCCAAATTATGGAAAGAGCCTAAATGTCCATCAACTGATGAATGCATAAAGAAATTGTGGTTTATATACACAATGGAATGTGGCAAGGAGAAAGAATGAAATATGGCCTTTTGTAGCACCATGGATGGAACTGGAAAGTGTTATGCTAAGTGAAATAAGTCACACAGAGAAAGACAGATACCATATGTTTTCAGTCTTATGTGGATCCTGACAAACTTAACAGAAGACCATGGGGGAGAGGAAGGAAAAAAAAAAAGGTTAGAGAGAGAGAGGAAGTCAAACCATAAGAGACTCTTAAAAACTGAGAACAAACTGAGGGTTGATGGGGGGTGGGAGGGAGGGGAGGGTGGGTGATGGGTATCGAGGAGGGCACCTTTTGGGATGAGCACTGGGTGTTATATGGAAAGCAACTTGACAATAGATTTCATTTAACCTACCTTCTGTGTCAATTTAGAATTAGGACAGTAACAACAGCCTTCTGACTTTCATAAAGTAAAATGAAAAATCATATGATGGAAGCAACTATACAAAAGGCTTTGTTATGACTTTTTCAGACAGTGAAAACTTACTACCTATGATTTCTAGGCAGTCAGAATTTTGTCATGTACAAAAGATGGCAGATGAACCCTTATTAGTTGTTACCTTCAGGTGGTTCTGATGAGGGCAGCAGAGATGAGAAGGCTGATATTCTAACCAAGGGAAAAATTAATTAGAGCAGAAGCTCTCCTCTGTGATTCCATTTTATGTCTGGAGAAGAAAAAAAAAAAAGATACTAAAAACCATGCTTCAATCCATTCCTCTCCTCTCTTTAATAATGCAGGATTCTTTTTTGCAGCCAGTTACCTGACGAATGCTGAAACACTGAAAAGGAGCAGTCAGCATCTTACAGGTTTCCCTGCATCTTGAGGCAGATAAGTTTGCTCAAGTCTCCAATAGAACTAAGAGAATCCATCAGACACATGCTCTACCAAAAAATTGGGATGGACTCAGAGTGTAATCAACTCAGACTCAAACGCACATAGACATTTGAAAGTAAAACTGAAAGTCAAATCACACACTTGAAATAAACCACATTTATAGTGAAATAATAAATATATCAGAGTATTTGCTCAAATATCGTATTTTTAAGGAGTAATATCTAAAAAGCATTAGCTGATTAGCTTTCAATCTGTGTTTCCCATTCCATTGGTCATATAATAATCCCTACATTTATTTATATGATCTCTTCATTAATGTTGCCAGTGTAGAAAATAATATTCCTTAATCCAGCAAAATGCTTAACATTGTGAGATATGAGCTTGATACTATTATTTAGACAAAAAACAAACGAGTGTTAAGACTGTTCCTCAAGTTTGAGTATAGAAACACAAGTCAAGAAGACACAAAGACAAGAGGAATAAATGGAGAATAGGAAAGGAGTTCGTAATTTCCATGCCATCTCACTTTCCCCCAAATTCTTGACATTTTGAGGTTGAATTTATTCTGCTATAGTACTTATTTGTATAAGGAACATTATCTCATATGTTTGGAGTGAAGGGGATGCAGGGTAGAAGGTATTCAGTAACACCTATTATGTTACAGCAGTAACATTACCCATTTGTAAAACTAGTTCTTATGCTAGTCACTTGCAGACATTAACCAATTTAATACTTCCAATAACCTCATTTTTTCCCTCTGTTTTACTATTAGGGAAATGAAGGCTTACAGAGGTCACACAGTATCAAAATCAGGATTCAAATGTACTTTCTAAACTTGCTTTTAACACTTGTATGCCATTTCCCTGATCCCAGTGATAAAAACATCCCCATGTTCATTTATGTATTCATCCTTCATTATGAAGAGATTAAGGGCAGGTTTTCTCAGACAAAGCTCAGTAACTGCAGCAACTCTTAGCTAACAGGTCAATTTATGGAGGACAAATGATTCAGAGGGGAAGGCTTCCAGAGTAAACTTGTTGGGGGGCAGGGGGAGGGTGGCAGAATAGCACCAAAGCACCCAAGGACACATGGCCGGGTGTTGGGTAAGTGGGCAGGACTTGGCAAAGACTAGTATCCCTCTGCTGAGCCATGCTCCTTTGTCTGGAGTGCCCCAGAATGCTCCAGGACATTGTTTAGTGGCTGTTGGCTGCAACAAAACCTCAGGGGTAAAGCAAAGGCAAGCACAGAAGATCTGGGGGCAGTCAGAAAGCAGGCATTCACTCAATTGTGGAATTTTGCTCATCCATATATTTAGGCAAAGAATACATACACACACACACACACACACACACACACACTTTTGAGTTTTATAATTTTGTAATTTACCCATCTCTAAGGATAATTTAAAATAAATGCATCATTTTCTTTGCCTGTTATAGAATATACAAAACTAGAGTAGATCACTTATATGTGGAAACTAATCAAGTGGACCTCATAGAAACAGAGAATGGTAGTTGTTGGGGGTTAGGGGTCGGGAAAATGGGGAAATATTGGTCAAAAGTATCAACTTCCAACTAGAGTAAGCTCAGGTGACTACTTCATTTTATATTGAAAGTGAGAGTAGATCTTAAACACTATCACCATACACACAAACACACAAATGCACAAAATCGTAATTATATGAGAAGAGGAAAGTATCAACTAACCTTATTGTGGTAATAAGGTTTTCATAATAGATATGTGTATCAAATCATCATGTTGTGTAACTTAAACTTATATACGTTATGTGTGAGCAATAGGTCACTAAAGCCAGAAAGACACTGAAAACACCAACAAAAACTCCGGAGATGTGTGACGAAGGAAAACAACTTAGTATGTGCAGAGTTGGGAAGAGGATGAGTAGTTGGCTGCACACAAGTTGAGAGTGTGTATTTGCCATTAGGATTAGTTAAAATGGATATGAAAGTGTTGACTATTAAAATGATAAGATTGGACAAATTATGCCCCACCATCCAAAAATAATTTACTTTGGAATCCAAGTTGTATAGGTGGCTAATTATGATTGAGGTAGCAAATGGAGTCGTTTCCAAACCACATCTTTACTTCACACTGAATGGAAACACGCTCATGGTAATCTCAAGTCAAAGTTTTATTTTTGTCACAGTTTATTCTTACATCCAGGGAATAGCTCTGCAGGCTTCTCTTATTTAGAAAGGTTTTTTGTTGTTGTTTTGTTTTGTTTTTTTTTAAGTGTGCACTAGTGGACTAAGAAAGTCAAACTTTAACCAAGGGAGGATATGAATACTCTGGTGCCATTCGTGTGATCCTGTAAAACCCAACTACCATTTACAGGGAAGAGGTATAATGTGAGGGGCTCCATACATGGTAGTCTACTAGAGCATCCCATACAGATCTTACAAACACTCAATAAGGTAGTTTTTACCCCATTACACAGATAAGGAAACTAAAACTTACAAGGGTTACTTATTTACCTGACATGAAAATGGCAGGGTAGGGATCTCCACCCAGATCTAATTCTACTCAAAAGCAAATGGCCCTGTAATAACTGCATGAAATGGGTGAAAATGATACAACTATTTAGGATAGTTCATCTCCTTAGTGCCTGCAATTAGCCAGAGTAAGGGAGTGACCTCAATGTTCTCTGTAAATAGAAGCTATAAAAAGGTTTAAAAAAAGAGGAGAGGGGTGGGGAGGCTTTTGCAGGCAGTTTTAAATGTTGCCTCCTAGCCACCTCACTACATTAAAATGTCATGATTTTTCCTTCTATAATGTGATCTTTCAAGATTTGCTTTTTCTATTTAATTCTATTACAGTGATACCCAGCTCAGATTTTGTAATAAAGTACATACAAAATGTAAATAGAAATTCACTTTATGAAAAACTTTGCCATAAGATGTATTCTGATCAACACAGATCATATATCCCACACTGAGTTTCTACTTTAATATTGCAGCTTGGATCTCCTGTAGATTGTGAGAGTTAGTAGAGAAAACATTGCCATGAAATCTCTCAAGTAACAATACATATGATAATTTATCACACTAGGTTAGAAACTCTTTGAGCCCTGAGACCCAAAAGGTGCATCCCCAGCCTTACAAAACTGTGGGGAAGCTATGAGGTGTAGGAAGATTAAATGAAGATGGTCACCAGTGTGAGTACAAACAGGGTAAAAAGGAAGATGCCAGGCAGAGGCAGTAGGGGGAGCATGTGATGGGGATCAAAAAGCCAGTCTTCTAACTAATCACAAGGCTGTATAACTTCAGACAAGTCAGGAATTATGTTTCCTCATCATTAAGTTGAGACACCAGCATCAGATGCATTCTGATTTCCCCGAATATGAGATCTGTCTCCGAAAATTAGGCAGTACAAAGGCTTTAGGACCAGGTGCAAACAGCAAGCACAGGCATTCATTTCACACTGATCTTGGCAGTAGAGGAACAAGGAGACAAAATTAATTCTCTAAATTAGGCAGTCATGGGACTGCCTGGCAGAGTTGTGGGACCCTGAGACTGAATGCATTTGAAATTTAGATCAAACTTTTGGGGGCAAAAAGACATTGTGAGGTGTCTCTAGAGCTGTCCAAGTTTGAGGTGGTTCTGACTCTAGAAACTTAAACCCAATTGTTTAAAACACTTTGTTATTGCTAGGGTGATGGAAGGGACTGAATGACAAACCCTGTGCAAAAATTCTGCATAGCCCATCAGCTCTCTTTAAGTAGTGGCTCTATAGATTTTCATGTTGCAACTAATTTACACAAGAAACATATCTTAGAATTGTTTGACTACTTTGTAAGTGGTCTGAAAATAAGGAACAAGATCACCCTCAGTCTCCTTCTACACCCACCAAAACAGTCTAAGCTTGTGTTGTAATCTTTGATCAGTTTGTTTCATAAGAGATAGGGGTTTATTTTTATTTACTTTGAGAGACCACGCATGTGTGCACATGCGCAAGCATGAGCAGGCGAGAGGCGGGGGGGGGGGGGGGGGTTAAAGAGAGAATCCCAAGCAGCCTCCACTTGGGCTGCACAGAGCCCAACACGGTGTTTGAACTAATAGATCCTGAGATCACAATCTGAGCCAAAATCAAGAGTCGGATGCTTAACCAACTGAGCCACCCAGGAACACCCAGAGATTCGTTTATTGATGCTTCTTTCTTTCCTGCTAAACTATGAGCTCCAGGGACTACTGAGTGTTTGCCACTGCCTTCCACACAAGGCTGAGCACTGTTTCTGGCATATACTAGGAAGTCCAATAAATGTGTGCTGACTTGAACCAAATTTAAAATAAGGCCAAATTCCTCCCTTTCCCTTACTCATTTAATATCCTATAATTGAATGTTGAACAATAACCACAGAAAGTAATCGGTATTTATATCAAGCTAGTCAAAATCATTGGTCTGTAAAACAAAATGATTAGCTTGGAGTGGGAAGGAATTTTTTCTTAATCATAGTGCAATACACATAACATAAAATTTACCATTAACTACATTTAGTACAGTCACAGTGTTGTGAGGATTTTATATTTAAAGCATAATAAACAAAGTATTAACAAAAACTACCCCCTCTAAAAACACAACCTTGTAAGGTGCCTGGGTGGTTCAGTTAGTTAAGCATCTGACTTCAGCTCAGGTCGTGATCTCACGGTCTGTGGGTTTGAGCCCCTCAGCTGGCTCTGTGCTGACAGCTCAGAGTCTGGAGCCTGCTTCAGATTCTGTGACTCCCTCTCCCTTTGCCCATCTCCTGCTCACTCGCGCATGCCCCCTCTCTCTCTCTCAAAAAAAAAAATACACTAGAAATAGTAAAATAAAATAAAAACACAACTTTGAGAACATTCCCATTTCTGTCTACTTTGTATATATTACTCTGAAGCTCTAAGTACTGTCATAACTAATATACATATACTAATATGTATCTATGTATTAGTATATGCAGTACATATACTATGAGTATACATATACTAATAGTATCTAGATTTCAGAATCTATTTTAGCAATAAAGTATTCCTGTGAAGGCAATATCAAACTGTTTTCAACCTTATGGGTAGTACTCAATAGCTCCTAAATAACTTTATAAACAGAGGTGAAGAGTGTCCATGTTTTACACACACACACACACACACACACACACACACACACACTACACAACATACTTTACCAGCCCCACGAATATCTAGCCAACAATACGGTCTCAGTTCCATGACCTGCTCAACTCCAGTGATCTTTTCCTCCATTCCTCTTCTACCATCCATTCCTTGGACCATAGGACATTGTCATCACCCATACTTCGTCCAACTACACAATGATTCCCTGCTCAAAACTTCTGTTACTTTTCTTGTTCAATTTCTCCCAGTGTGACTAATCTGCAAAATCCATGAGCTATCCATCCCTCTGAGCCCCCAGTTTTATCCCATTTCACACACTTTTTTCAATTGCCAGCATATGCAAATTAAATTCCAAGATCCATGGTTTCAGTAACATCCTTGCTAATATCCCATACTCCTTTGCCCTCTCTTTTATTTTGTCTTGTAGACAAAGGCCATCTTAAGACAAGATTGCCTGACAGCTAAGAATAGGAATCTGGAGCTAGATGGTAGATGTCTGTGTTCGATCACTGAGCATTCTGAGCACCTAGACTAGTGCCCACAGGTTGTAGGCAATAAACACGTGTTTGCTGTGTGAACACTCCATTCCTTAATATGCTTAAATGGAAGAAATATAACTAGATTGACCAGCACGAGGCAGCAGCAAGATGGGGCAGGTAGGTTTTTGTGATACTGTGAGACCACCCAGCTGACTGTGCATGTATGAAGCCTCAGGACGCTTAGTACCAACTGCTTCTCTAGGTACACTATACTTTCCATGGATTCTTGAGCTTCTGCCCCCATCTACTTCCACCCTACCACATCATGCCTGCCCCTCATTTCTGTAGAGAATACTCTAACTGTATTTTAATGTTTTGGGGATGGAATTTCAAAAGCCCTGTCACTTTGATTGTATTTCAGCCAACTGTAGATTGCTCTAATTACCCACATTATTTAGCTGGAGCAGTTTCAATTTTTCTCATTTCCTAGTTTCTTTCATTCTAATGAAATGACACGAATACAGCAAGGGAAAAATCATGTATCTTACTAACCTTGTCTCTTACAATTTTGTATTCCTTAATTCCACATGATCAGCATTAAAGATTATTTCTAGCTTTCTCTTTTCTCATAATGACTTTTTTTTCCTAGGCTTGATATATAAGACTCTTAGGAGGAAAAAAACAAAAGAAACACGTAATTTTGATTCCATTGTATAAAAAGTCTTTAGAGAGCAGTTCAGAATCTCTCTCTACACAGGATACTATAGATAAAAGATATCATCTAGATAACATAACATAGTAACAAAAAATCAAAATAGACATAGGGAATTCAGGAACATCATCAAGCATAATACAATTTCCATTATAGGTATCCCAGAAGGAGAACAGAGAAAACAAGGGGGACATAGAAGTTATTTGAAGAAATAATAGCTAAAAACTTCGCAAATCTGGAGAGGAAAACAGAAAACCAGATCCAGGAGGCACACAGAGCCCCCAACAAAGACAAGGAACTCCACAGAAAGGCATAAAATAATGAAAATGGCAAAAAGTAGTGATAATGAGAGAATTTAAAAGCAGCAAAAGAAAACAGTCACATACAAGGGAAACCCCATAGGCTATCAACAGACTTTTCAGCAGAAATACTGCAGGTCAGAAGGAAGTGCCAAGACATACTCAAAATGCTGAAAAGGGCGGGGTGGGAGGGAACCCTGCAACCAAGACGACTCTATCCAGCAAGGCTTTTATTCAGCATAAAAGGATACATAGAGATTCCCAGACAAACAGAAGTGAAATGAATTCATGACCACTAAACCAGCCCTATAAGAAATGTTATAATGGATTCTTTGAGGGGGAAGAAGACCATAAGCAGGAATAAGGAAAGTAGGAAGCACAGAAATAGTAAAATTAAGTGTATGTATCAAAATCAGTCAAGAGATTCAGAAAATAAAATTAAGTATGGGGTGGGCTGCCTTGGTGGCTCAGTCAGTTAAGTATCCTACTCTTAATTTCAACTCAGGTCATGATTTTATGGTTTAGGAGTTCAAGCCCTACCTACATAGGGCTCTGTGCTGACAGTGCAGCGCATGCTTGGAATTCTCTATCTTTCTGTTCCTCCTCCACTTGCTCCCTCTAGCTTTCTCTCAAAATAAACGTTTTCAAAAAGGGATGTAAATTATGACATCATATACCTAAAATCTAAAAAGCAGGAGGGAGAGTGGTACATGTCTTCAAACTTAAGCAACCATGAACTTACTATGGACTGCTATATGCATAAAATGTTATATATAAACCCAATAGTAATCACAAATCAAAACCCAGTAATATATATGCGAAAAATAAAGGAATCTAAGTGTATCACTAAAGAAAGCCACCAAACTGTGAGACAAGAGAGCAAGAGCAGAAATAGAACTGAAAAAAACGAACTATCAAACAAGCAACAAAATGACAATAACTACATGCCTAGCAATAATTACTTGGAATGTAAATGGACTAAATGCTCCACTCAAAACACACAGGGAAATGGGATAAATTAAAAAAGCAAGACCCACCTACATGCTAGCTACAAGAAACTCATTTCAGGGGCACCTGGGTGGCTCAGTCGGTTAAGGGTCCGACTTCGGCTCAGGTCATGATCTCGCGGTCTGTGAGTTCGAGCCCCGCGTCGGGCTCTGTGCTGACAACTCAGAGCCTGAAGCCTGTTTCAGATTCTGTGTCTCCCTCTCTCTCTGACCCTCCCCCGTTCATGCACTGTCTCTCTCTGTCTCAAAAATAAATAAACGTTAAAAAAAAAATAAAAAAGAAAAGAAACTCATTTCAGACCTAAAGACAAATGCAGACTCAAAGTGAAAAGATGGAAAAGCATTTATTGCACAAATGCAAGTGTAAAGAAAGCCAAGGAAGCAGTACTTGTAGTGGACAAAATAAACTTTAAAACAAAGACGGCAGGGTACCTCGGTGGCTCAGTCAGTTAAGTATCCGACTTTTGCTCAGGTCATGATCTTGCCATTCACGGGTTCAAGCCTCATGTCAGGCTCTGTGCTGACAACTCAGAACCTGGAGCCTGTTTTGGATTCGGTGACTCAATCTCTTTCTGCCCCACCTCCCGTTATTACATGCATGGACACTCTCTCCCACTCTCAAAAATAAAATAAACTAATAAAAAATAAATAAAAGTAAAAGACAGTAACATGAGACACAGAAGAACACTGTAAAATCAAAAAGGGAACAATCCAAAAAGAAGGTATGACAATTGTAAATATTTATGTACCCCACATCTGAGCACCCAAATACATAAGTCAGTTATTAACAAAAAAAGTAATTGATAGATATACAATAATCGTAGGGGCTTTAACACTCCAATTATATCAAGAGATAGATCATCCAGACAGGGTTATCAACAAGGAAATAATGCCTTTGAATAACACACTAAGCCAGATGGATCGAGCAGATATATTCAGAAATTCCATCCTGAAGGACCAGAATGCACATTCATTTCAAGTGCACAAGGTATATTCTCCAAAATATATCACATGTTAGGCCACAAAACAAATGCCAACACATTTTTTAAAAATCCAAGGGATACCATGGATCTTTTCTGACCATAATGTTAGGAAAACTATAAATCAACCTCACGAAAAATCTGGAAAGAACACACATACAGGTTAAATAACATGCTACCAAACAACGAATGGGTGAACCAAGAAATGAAAGAAGAAATCAAAAAATACATGGAGACAAATGAAAATGAAAACACAACAGTCCAAAATCTTTGGGATGCAGAAAAAGCTGTCCTAAAAGGACAATACAGGTAGCAATACAGGTCTACCTCAAGAAGCAGAAAAACTTCAAATAAATCACCTAAACTTATACATACGGAAGCTAGAAAAAGAACAAAGCCCAAAAACAGAAGGAAAATAAAGATTATATAAAGATGACAGCAGAAATAAATGACACAGAAAAATACAAACTAAATATAAATAAAATAGAAAAATAGAAACTATGGTTTGGCTCCCTCCCTCCCCCTTTTTTTTCCTCCATAAGAGATTCTTAAAAACTGAGAACCATCTGAGGGTTGATGGGGGGTGAGAGGAAGAAGTGGAGGGTGGGTGATGGGTACTGAGGAGGACACCTGTTGGCATGAGCACTGGGTGTTGTATGGAAACCAATTTGACAATAAATTTCATATTAAAAAAAAAAAAAGAAAGAAAAATACAAACTAAACAGAAAAAAAAATAGAACAGATCAATGAAATCAAGAGCTGCCTCTTTGAGAAGATGCACAAAATTGATAAACCTTTAGCCAGACTCCTCAAAAGAGGATTTAAACACAATCATAAGAAGAGAAATAGCAAACACCACCACAAAAATACAAATAATTACAAAAGACTTATGAAAAATTATATGCCAACAAATTTGACAGCCTAGAAGAAATAGGTTGATTCCTAGAAACACATAACCTTCCAAAACTGAATCAAGGAGAAATAGAAAATTTGAACAGACCAATTACCAGCAATGAAATTGAATCTGTCATCAAAAGTTCCAACGAGCAAAGGTCCAGGACCAGACAGCTATGCAGGTGAATTCTACCCAACATTTAAAGAAGACTTAATCCCTATTCTTCCTCAAGTATCCAAAAAATAGCAAAGGAAAGAAAGCTTTCAAATTCATTCTATGAGGCTAGCATTACTCTGATACAAAAAAACAAATAAAACACACTACAAAAATGAAAACTATAGGCCAGTAACTCTAATGAATATACATGTAAAATCCTCAATAAAATATTAGCAAACTGAATCCAACAGTATGTTTAAAAAATCATTCACCATGACCAAGTGAGATTTATTCCTGGGATGCAAAGGTGGCTCAATATTTCCGATTCAGTCAATGTGATATATCACATCAGTAAGAGATAAAAACCTTATGATCATTTCAATAGATGAAGAAAAAGCTTTTGTCAAAGTACAGCAGCCACTCATAATAAAAACCTCAACAAAGTAGGTTTAAAGGCAACAGACCTCAACATAATAAAGCCCATACATAAAAAACCTACAGCTAAACCTATTAAATAGTGGAAAACCAGAACTTTTCCCCTAAGAGCAGGAACCAGACAAGGATGTCCACTTTCACCACTATTATTCAACATAGATTTGGAAGTCCTAGACACAGCAATCAGAAAAGAAATAAAAGGCATCCAAATTGGTAAGGAAAAAGTAAAATTTTCACTATTTGCAAATGATATTATACTAAGACTCCATCAAAAAACTACCAGGAATAAAAAAATTACCAGGAGAGCGGATAAATGAATCCAGTATGATTGAAGAATACAAAAAAATCTGTTGCATTTCTATATACTAATAATAAAGTAGCCAAAAGAAAAATTAATAATCCATTTTATAATGGCATCAATAATAACAAAATGCCCTGGAATGTACTTAACCAAGAAGGTAAAAGATTTATACCTAAAAACTATGTAACATTGATGAAAGAAATTGAAGATGACATAAATGGAAAGATACTCCATGCTTATGGAATAAAAGATTATTAAAATGCCCATTATACCCAAAGCACTCTACAGATTTAATGCAATCCTTATCAAAATACCAACAGGATTATTCACAAATTAGAACAAATAACCTTTAAATGTGTATGACACCACAAAGCTTGAAATAGAAGAACAAAACAATCTTGTGAAAAACAAAACGGGAGGCATCAGAATCCTCAATATCAAGATACATTACTGAAGTGAAGTAAAACAGTACGATCTGGCACAAAAATAGACACATATCAATAGAACAAAAGAGAGCTGAGAAATAAACCCACAATTATATCATCACTTAATCTTCAACAAAGGAGGCAGCAACATGGGATGAGAAAAAGATGGTTTCTTTAACAAATGTTGTTATGAAAGCGGGACAGCCCCATGGAAAAAAATGAAACTAGACCAGTTTCTTATACCATACACAAACAAATTCAAAATGAACTAAATGTGTCTAGATATGTCTTCTGAAGCAAGGGTAATAAAGGCAAAAATAAATTTCTAGGACTGTATCAAAATAAAAACCTTTGCACAGTTAAGGAAATAACAAAACTAAAAGACAATCTACTGAATGGGAGAAGGTATTTTCAAATACTATGTCCAATAATGGGTTAGTATCCAAAATACACAAAGAATTTATATAACTCAATACCATAAAGACAAATAATCCAATTTTTAAAAGGACATAAAACATGGACAGACATTTCTTCAACGACAACCTACTGATGGCTAACAGACACAAGAAAAGTTGTTCATCACTAATAATTAGCGAAATGCAGATCAAAACTACAATGAGATATCACCTCACATGTGTCAGAATGGTTAAAATCAAAACACAAAAAACAAGTGTTGGTGAGGATGTGGAGAAAAAGGAACGCTCATGCACTGTTGGTGGGAATGCAAACTGGTACAACCGATGAAGAAAACAGTATGGAGGTTTCTCCAAAAACTAAAACTAGAATTACCATATGATCAGTAATTCCACCCCTAGATATATACCCAACAAATAGGAAAACACCAATTTGAAAAGATATATGCACCTTTAGGTTCACTGAAGCATGTATACAACAGTCAAATTATGGATGCAACTTAAATGTCATCGACCCATGAATGGGTAATATGTGGTAATATATACAGTAGAATATTACTTGGTGATGATAAAGTCATCTACATGCATCTAGAAGGTATAATGTTAAATAAACCAGTCATAGAAAGACAAATACCATTTGATTTCACTCAAATGGGGAATTTAAGAAACAAAGAAAACAAGAGAAAAACCAAAAACACTCTACTACAGAGAACAAACTGATGGTTACCAAAGCAGAGGTAGGTGGAGGAGTGGGTGAAATAGGTGAAGGAGATTGAGTACACTGTCATGATAAGCACTGAGTAATGTATAGAATTGGTGAATCACTGTGTTGTATACCTGAAACTAATATAGCATGTATATAAACTGTGCTGGAATTAAAATTTTAAAAATAAAGTAAAACTCAAGAAAGGATATTCTAACAACTGAGGAGTACTCTTGACCTGAGGATGAATAAATCAGTTCTCCATTTCATTAATTCATTCATTTGACAAACATTAGCCAAATGTTTTCCGTAGCCCGTAACTATGCTTTAAGTATAAAGTGGTGAACAAAAAAGATACAACACTGTCTTAATGGAGCTTAGAGTTTAAAATCCTCTATCTACTTTATTATCTTGTTTTTTTCCCTCCCCAAGTCTGGGGCAGTGTACAATCCTGGAACTCATCAGAGGATAGATTCAAGAGTCCAGAGCAGGCCATATATGTTGTTGTTAACTGACTGCACCTAAGTCATCACTGTAAGGTTGAGGACAAGTTTTCTGTTTACATTGGCAAATACAGGGAACAAAAGACAAAAAATTGACTATTCCATTTATTTGCCCACAATCCAAGTATAACAAGTTAGAACTTTTATTACAACTTGCCAGGCTCTGTGCTAAAGATATTTATAAATTGAGCCAAACAAATTAAATTATCAACCTAATAAAATAACTATATTTTTAGAGCTTTAAGAAACAAGAACAATTAGAAGCCTGGAGCCATCTTAGGATAAGCCATTTTGTATTTCAATAAAAAAGATATAAATATAGTTATATATAGATATAATTATATTAATATATATATTCTAATAAATCTATTAAATGTAAATCCTTTAAACAGATCAATTAAAAGTGCAGTAAAGCATGAGCCCATCATATGCTGTCTATAAGAAGTTTAATACCAATATAACAATATAAGCATGTTGAAAGTAAAGGGGTAGACAAAGATAATGTGTAAATGTTAGTTTAAAAAAGTAAGAGGGGTTCTGGGTGGCTCAGTAGGTTGAACGCCAACTTCGGCTCAGGTCATGATCTTCCAGTTCATGAGTTTGAGCCCCGCGTTGGGCTCTATGCTGACAGAACAGAGCCTGGAGCCTGTTTTGGATCCTGTGACTCCTCTCTTTTTCTGCCCCTCCCCCTCTCACCCGCTCTCTCTTCTCTTTCAAAAAAAAAAAAATTAAAAAAACAGAATAGCTATTATCAAATAAGACCAGTGACTTCAGAGCAAAGAAAATTATCAGACACTGAGAGAGGCATTATATAAAGATAAAAGGGTCAGTCCACCAAGAAAACCTACCAGTACTAAACATATTCACACCAAATAGAGATCTGCATAGTATGTCATTCAAGAACTGTTAAAATTGAAAACAGAAGTAGATACATTCACATTTATAGTGCGAACTTTCATCAACCCTCTATCAACAGCAGATAGAGCAACTAGGCAAAATATTAGCAAAGATACAGAAGAATTCAACAATAGCACCAACCAAAAGAATTTAGTTGACATTTGTACAACAATCCCCTGGTAATAGAATACACATTCTTTTCAAGCATCCACAAAACATATGCCAAAATTGGCCATATTATGGGCAGTAAACCTCAAGGAATTTAAAAGAATTGAAATTATATATTTCCCATCTGCAATGAATCTAAACTCAAAATCAATAACAGAAAGATAACCATCTTCATACACTTGGAGACAAAACCACACACTCGTAAATAGGGAGTCAAAGAAGTCTCAAAGGAAGTTTAAAAAGCACATTGAACAGAGTAAAAATGAAAACACAACATATCCACATTTGCAGGAAATAGCTAGAGTAGTGTTGAGCAAGGAATTTAAAGCACTAAATGCATACAATCAAAACCAAGGCTCAAATCAATAATCTAAGCTCTCATCTCATGCACCTAGAATAAGAAGAGCAAAATAAGCTGAGAGCCAGCAGAAAGATGGAAATAGTAGACAATACAGTAGATTTGGTAAAATTGACAACAGAAAAACAGAAAAATCAGTGAACCCAAGTGTTCTTTAAAAATAACAACAAAATTGACAAACCTCAAGCAATACTGACAAAGAGAAAGAGGAGACACAAATTACCAACATTAGGAATAAAACTGGGGATATCATTATAGATTCTACAAACACCAAAAAATAATTCAAGTATATTATGAACCACTTTTCACTGTAAATTTACCAACTTTAGTGAAATATACCCATTCCTGAAAAAACACAAGCTACCACATCTAAAAAGGAAATAATTTTAATAGCCCTACATTATCTAGGAACTTAAATTAATTTTAAAAAGTATAAAAAAATACTAATCTCCAGGCACATAGGGTTTCAGTGGAAAATTTTATCAAATCTTAAAGAAACCATTGTTAAGTCCCTATGTTTTTGGTGGCTTGTTCCATTGTATCATATAACTAAAACCAATGACATTGCAGTCCTCCCCTTTTATGTCAGTATTAGTAGGTCATTCTTTTTGCTTTTTGATACTGTTCTCATGGAAATTCTACTGTTTCCTTTAACTGTAGTGTTGAAGCCTTTTTCTAGAAAAAAATCTATACTTGGAAAATGCTGTTTTCTATAATTTTCCAGTGGGTAAAATGCCAGATGATAGGACTTTTATTATAATAGTTTGCCCCTAAGGTGTTTATAATCAAATTCACTGTACTTGAAATACGCAAGTGCTCAGAAGTTTTGCTCTTTAAATTCTGCTTGTATTTAAGCAGTTAGTACAAGAGCAAATCCTTGTATTTAATGTAGCTTGTCCC
Source organism: Leopardus geoffroyi (assembly GCF_018350155.1). Classification (NCBI taxonomy): domain Eukaryota; kingdom Metazoa; phylum Chordata; class Mammalia; order Carnivora; family Felidae; genus Leopardus; species Leopardus geoffroyi. Next base: position 50,642,869 of record NC_059337.1, read on the forward strand.
CAGTACATGCACCTGAAAAAGTCATTTTTAGGTCTAACCTATTTTTTTTATATAGACAACTACATATCTAAATATGAAGTTTTTTCCAATCAGTCTAAATTTCACTAAGTGCTTTAAAACTATTTAGAGTTGATCCATTCATCAAAAGTCTCTGACAACATCATTTTTTAATTAATGGCATTTTAAGATCATATGGCACAATGAGGTAAACTCTCTATAAAACATCTTAGCGAGGGGCGCCTGGGTGGCGCAGTCGGTTAAGCGTCCGACTTCAGCCAGGTCACGATCTCGCGGTCCGGGAGTTCGAGCCCCGCGTCGGGCTCTGGGCTGATGGCTCGGAGCCTGGAGCCTGTTTCCGATTCTGTGTCTCCCTCTCTCTCTGCCCCTCCCCCGTTCATGCTCTGTCTCTCTCTGTCCCAAAAATAAATAAACGTTGAAGAAAAAAAAAAAAAAAGAAATCCTTTGATTAAAAAATAAATAAATAAATAAAACATCTTAGTGAACACTAAGTGTGATCCTTTTTTTCAATGATTCCTGACATGATGTAATCTTCATCCCTTTCTCCTGGCTAATTATCAGTGAAGAGAAAATAAAAGGCATGTCCCACTCCTGAAATCAGTTCTTCCACCAACATAAATAATCTTTTGTATATTAAGATTGCTTGTACAAGGAGTAAAATATTAAGTTAGACATCCCAGTACGCTGTGAAAGCAGCAGTGCCTCTGGGAATGTACCCTAGCCAGCCCCTGGAAGGCTATTCACTGTAAACCACCCTACATTATAAATCCCAACTACAAGAGCCTGCATTGAAATTTTCTCTTAACAAAGCTAAAAGCAGATATAATCAAGTGTCTTCTCAAGGGAATCTAAACAGAGTCCTTTGAATAGTCAGATATTCTAGTTGAGCAGTTACAAATGCCTATTTCAACTAATAGCTAGCAGAATACACCAATACAGTTTTGCTTATTCTACCATTCTTGAAGATATCACAATAGCCACCTCTCCCTAGAGTTCTATTCCAAACCCTTTGCCCTTCTCATTTTATGCACCCCCCCAAAAAAGGGCAAACTTAAGTATCTACATCTCCAAGGCCAGATCAAATCAGTAAGGATCTGTTTATAATTTCCCTGGGCAATCACATATATACCTATAGTTTCCAATGATGACTTCCAAAGCTAAATTTCAGACTTAGAACTTTCATTTGAATTCTAATTCTACACAATCACCTGCATATTCCACTGCTGCTTCAGAATGCACACGAACAATTGTCTCTTTCCTCACGTTCTTAATCCAGTACTTCCTATCTTGTTAACTTAATTACCACCTACCCCAAATCCTGAGATGCTTAACTTCCTTATAAGCCACATTCAGCCCAGTAATTACTGTCAATTCTACTTCCAAACATACCCTTTGAAACCACCGATTTCCTCCCTTTTACCTCATTAATACATGATTTCTTCCCTGGACTTTGTACCTGTACCCAGGAGCCAAACTGATCTTTCTAAAACATGTAACTAATCCTGAGTGGCAGAATAGTGGAGTGGTCAAGAATGTGGAATCCAGAGGCTGAGTGGAATCTTCTTTCCATCACTTACTGGCTGTGTCATCTTGGGAATGTGACTTAACCTGTTTATACCTCACTTTCCTCAGAAGTTAAACAGAAATAAAAATATCTACTTCATCTGATTCTTATGAAGAAGAAATGAACATTTATAAAGCTTTTAGAACAGTGCCCAGCACACAGAAAGTGCAATGTAAGTATTTGTTAAATAAATATACACCATTTTTCTGCTTAAAACGTTTTCCTAGAGTATAGTCTTACTCTTAGAAAGTTACACTCCATATGTGCCACTTGGTTACCTGTCTGAACTCAACTCACTCCATTTATCCCATGTCAGAGCAGGATGCCAGGCCTAGAAAGCTACTGGCATATCCCTGAACTTGCCCTCCTATTTCATTCTCCCATGCCCTTCTCTCTGGAGTACCCTCTTCTCGATGGCAGAAGAGTCAACTCCTACCAATCCTTGGGGCATCAAAAGACTGGATGTCTTTTTCCATTGAAAGCTCTTCCAAACTCACTCAAACCAAACTTCTCACTTCTTTAGTTCTATTCTGGGATCTAGTAGCTATCTCTACTATTTCATTTACCACATTGCCTTACAATTGTCCTTTTCACAAACTTACTTCCCACACCAGGCATGTTCTTTCAGATCACAGACAGTATCATGTGTTCTCGAATCTATAATGAATAGCACAATATTACAGAATATAAGATTAAACAAATATTTGATTTTCTAGGCTTTCTCTTGCCTCTTCCAATAGTATTGTTAAAAAGAAAACCACACTGCTAGGAAAACTGTCTAGCTACATGTAAAAGGATGAAACTAGAACACTTTCTTACAACCTGTACAAAAATAAACTCAAAATGGATTAAAGACCTAAATGTGAGACCTGAAACCATAAATCCCTCAAAGAAAACAAAGGCAATAACATATTAGACGTTGCCCTTAACAGTATTTTTCTATGTATGTCTCTTCAGGCAAGGGAAACAAAAGCAAAAATAAACTATTAAAACTACACCATAAGCAAAATCTTTTGCACAGGACAGGAAACCATCATCAAAACAAAAAGTCAACCTACTAAACAGAAAATATTTACAATTTATATATATATATATATATATATACACACACACACACACTCTCTCTCTACATATATACACACAACATACACACACACACACACACACACAATAAAGGGTTCCTATAAAATCATATGAAGAACTTACACAACTCAGCACCAAAAAAACCAATCTAATTAAAAATGGGCAATCTGAAAAGACATTTTTGTCAAGACATACAGATGGCCAACAGACACAAGAAGAGAGGCTGAACATCACTAATCATCAGGGAAATGCAAACCAAAACCATAAAAGATATCACATTACACCTGTCATAATAGCTAAAATCACAAAGACAAGAAATAACAAGTGTTGGCAAGGATGTAGAAAAAAGGGAACCCTGGTGCACTACTGGTGGGAATGTAAATCAGAGCAACCACTGTAGAAAACAATATGGAAGTTAGTAAAAAAATTAAAAATAGAGCACATAATCCAGTGATTTCTCAGCTAGATATTTAGCCAAAGAAAATCAAAACCCAATTTAAAAATATACATACACCACTATATTCACTGCAGTATTATTTACAATAACCAAGATAGAGAAACAACCTAATTATCTGCCAACAGATGAATGAAGAGAGAAGATGTGATATATACGCACAATAGAATGTTACTCAGCCATAAAAAAAGAATGGTATCTTGCCATTTGCAAAAACACAAATAGACCTGGAGGGCATTATACTAAGTAAAATAAGACGTACCACAGAACTTCACTTTAAGTGTAATCTAAAACACAAAACAAAGAAACAGACTCTTAAATATAGGAAACAAACTAATGATTGCCAGAGGGGAGGTGGAGTGGTATACTTTTCATCTCTGAAAAGGAGATTATAAACAATAATATTCTAATAATGAATAACAGATGATGACTATACTTATTGTGGTGAGCTCTAAGTAATCATTGAATCAATATGCTGTATACATGAATATAACACTATATATTAATTGTAACTAAATGAAAAAAAATAAAAATCTAGAAAAGATACAAGAAAAAAAGAACATAGCATCTCTACTTTGCACGGGGCTCATATAAATATATAAGGTCCAAGAGCAAGAATAGATGGTTCCTGCCCACAAGGTTTTAATAATCTAGACATAGATTTATTGCTTCTGAGAATATTTTCCCAATAGTGTCATCCACATGTATTGAGTTTAGTGAGTATCTACTACTCTATGTAAGTGTGACTTTATGGAGTCATTGTGGATGATCTAGACAAAACCACCATATGCCCAAAATGGTGCCACTTAGGGAGGGTCCCCAAAGAAGGGATTAATACCTAATCTAACTGTGGTTTCTACTTCCCCCAGAAATAGTTTCAATAGCACTGATGAATGATGAAGTAATCTGCCACACTGGCCCTCTCCATTCCCAAAAGCAAGATGAGTCACCTACATGATAAGACCCTTTGCCTTCTCCCTAAGAGAAAGCAACCTTGCCCATAATAATCCTTTTCTTTTGCTAATAATGTTCTTACTCCACCCTCCTTCATATAAAAATTTTCCATTTTGGGCGCCTGGGTGGCTCAGTTGGTTGAGTGAATGCCTTTGGTTCAGTTCATGATCTCACAGTTTGTGGGTTTGAGCCCCAAGTCAGGCTCTGTGCAGACAGCTCAGAGGCTGAAGCCTGCTTCAGATTGTGTCTCCCTCTCCCTCTGTCCCTCTCTCAAAAATAAACGTGAAAATAAATAAATACATAAAAATAAAAATCTTCCATTTTGTACAACTCTTGGGAGCCCCCTACTTGGTACATGCGATATTGCTCAATTGTTTAATAAAGCCAATTGGATCTTCAAGTTTACTCAGTTGAATTTTAGTTTTTAATACTAATAACAGTAGTAGTACTAATAATAATAATACCTAACTGCTCTAACATTCATGAAACACTTCGAAACACATTTTATTTTGATCCACAGTATATACAATTTATGTATATATACATGTATGTTTACACATTTGTGTGTATACATACATATATGTATATACATATATAGGTATACGTGTATATATATATGTACACATATATGTATATATGTATGTATATGTATGTGCCCACTTTACTTCTGAGAAAACTGACGTCTCAGGAGTTCCGTGGGTTCCCTCAGATGATACAGCCATTACTCATCCAGGGCTTACAAATTCCAAATCTTACATTTCCCTCCCACCATTCACAATCACAGAGTCTACCGTCTAGATGATCATTTTTTACTAGTTACACTGGGGAATTAAAAATAACCAACTAAGCCACCCAGGTGCCTCAGGACGGTAAGCATCCTCCGGGTACACTCAGGTCATAATCTGGCAGTTCACGAGTGCAAGCCCCACGTCGGGCTCTGTGCTGATAGTTCAAAGCCTGGAACCTGGTTCAGATTCTGTGTCTTCCTCTTTCTCTGCCCCTCTCCTGCTCATGCTCTAAGACAAATAAACGTTAAAAAAAAGCAACAGGGGGGCCCTGGGTGGCTCAGTTGGTTGGGCGTCCGACTTCGGCTCAGGTCACGATCTCACAGTCCGTGAGTTCGAGCCCCGCGTCGGGCTCTGTGCTGACAGCTCAGAGCCTGGAGCCTGTTTCAGATTCTGTGTCTCCTTCTTTCTCTCACCCTCCCCTGTTCATGTTCTCTGTCTCAAAAATAAATAAATGTTAAAAAAAAATTTAAAAAAAATCAACAGAATATCATCCTATCCACCTCCTTCACCAAACACCTATGCTTTGAGATTCACACACTCGCACCAAAAAGAGGTATCTTGTTTTAATCAGCAAAAATAGTATTGTTCCTGGATAAATGCATTCATCTCTGACAAATAGGTCTTATCAATTCCCAGATGGGTTTCACTTAAAATACTTTGTGTTCAAAGGAAGAGGACACTAAAATCCATAGGACTTATCCAAGGGCACCAAGTCCTTGAAGCCACATAAGGAGGTCTGGTCTGCAACGTCATTTCATATATTACAGACCCAGGCAGGAATGGTCACAAAAACAAAGCATCTAATCAGGCATGGAAATTTTTCATCAGATCTAAACAAAAAGGATCTTTCTTTAAAAAATAGTTTTGACACACCTCAAGATTAGGCTCAGAGCCAGTGTCACTGGTAAATAATAGTCTGGTGTTTCTATTTTCACTGGGGATTGTTTCTCATGACACTACAAATTAAATGAGGCAGCCAGACTCCTAGAGCTTACAGTTTTACCAGGAGAGCCTTATGTTTATAAAGTCCAAACAAAAGGGCTAGGCTACCTTTTGAAGGAGTTTAAGAAAAGCCAGAATTTACAAAATAAAAACATGCCTATCCTGCTTGACTAAGGGGCTTTATTTATACCAAGACTCTGAAAGGATTTTTTTCCTCACCTCAGAAGTCCTTCCAATTTCAGGTGTGTGGCAAATGCTAATTGCTACAGAGAAAGTAAGCCTCTCTCCTGGGGAGGAGAGGCTGTATTGCCAAACACAGATCCTTTGGGGTTTGAGATCTTGACAAGACCCAAACAAAATCATCTTGTTTTTTGTGTCCTCTTCCTAAATTAGAGTGTTTTTATATGATGAAAGATTAAAGATATAATATGTGGTTTATTATTTTTAAGGAAAATGTCCTGCTCTTTGAAATACTCTGTGAAATAAGAATCTAAGGTAATTGCTATAAAAGTCCATGAATAATAACCAATCAAATCACTAAGTGACCTTTACCCCCTCCGTTGAAAAACGAAATAATGCCAACAAATTCTCTTTGTTCTGGGATATACTCCATGAAACAAAATGCTACTTTGTCTTTATAAAACTCATTGACTGAAACAATACTCTGATTCAATATTTGGTATACAACAGCTGTGAAAGCAGTTTTCTCCTGATTGCTAATTCCCATCTCACCTGGGGATTCTTAGTTCTAAGTAGGCTCACAAACACATAAGCCATATATCATCAACATGGTTTACAAACAACATTGCATCTTCAAGGGGAAACATTCATTTTTGAAATCAACAGTGTTTGTATACTTGTGCTTAAAGACATATGTTGATTGTGGTATACTCAGATGATTTGACATTCAAAAGCCTAGGATTTAGTCAAAAGGAACAAAACATTTCTTCGGGATTAGGAAAGGAGATCTGCTTTGTCATTTTCTACTAAAAACCTGTATTAGGGCACATCAAGTCTTCTAAATTTGCCCAAGATCATAAACCAGTGTAATTGCCCAAATTATCCCCAGGCTAAAATTTACCCGTAACCACAAGCTAATAATATAGTGTGGTCTGTCATTTTTTAATTCATGAAAGTAAAATATTAATGGACGAGGTAAATAACATCGTACATCTTCCCAACACTAATCTTTTTTTCTAAATGGAGTCTCACAACAATTCTATGAAAGAGAAGGAAAAGTATCATTAATTCCTTTTGAAGTCTCAGAGGACATGGTTTCTCCAAGGTCATCCAGCTGGTAAATGGCAGAACTAGAAACAAATGCAGTGTATTGGCACTGAATAACCTTTACTGTTGTCTACAATAATCCAGTCAGCACCCAAACTACAACTGATGGCCAATCTGCTGTCAATTAACTCTAGCACTAGTTCTGCAAATCTGGTCCCGTGGTTGCAGTGTTCCCGAGAAGCAGCTGTGGAGCACCTACAAACCAAGAGAAAACTTTCAGGGTGGCATTTCCACACCAAGGAAGAACCCAACTCTCCCTCAGTATGCCCCCGCCTTTCTGATTGCTCATCTCTTTCCAACAGCATCCTATTTTTCGCAGCTCCGCCTTTTAACAGTTTCCAGCAGCAAACAAATCAGGTCACCTCAATAAGGGAAGCTAACACTGAAGAAAGAAGGGACACATGGAGTCGCACAGTCACTTCCAAGTATCACTCAAAGGTCACAGGAGCAGTTTCCTGCAAATCATTGGGCTTTTGGTGACTTGAGTTGTCCCAATCACCATCATTGTTTCTACCGTAAACACCACGAGGCATCAAGTATGCAATGAAGAAACCCCTAGAATATTAAACTTGTTCTTTTTAGTACACTCAATGACAGACACATGGAGATTAAGTTTTTCCAAAGTCTCTATAATTATTGAACATCTATCATGTGTCAGGTTCTAGACTAGATTCTGAAAATACATTAGTCTTAATACAGAAAACAGACATACAAACCAATGGTTACATAGCTTCCTAGTAGGTGCTATAAATATCTGCTTTGAGTGTAATTGTTTCCACTTGGGTGAATGGGAAGGCATCACAAAAATTACACATTTGATCTGCTTCTTGTATGTTAAGTAGTTCAGTAAACAACGAGTGCAAAAAGTAGTATTGTATTCCTGCTGCGGTTCATAAACATACAAATACAAAATGAATACATCAATTCCCATGGGAAGTCCTTACCAACCAAGTGCTGAAATAATTTAGTAGAAAAAACCTCTAGGATAATGTATAGAATGGCTTAGTAAGCACCAACTACGGAAATACACCTCACGCATTTCACTGCTAATAATTGCTCTGGTAAGTAATGAGCACTTCAATTATTATTTCTATGCATAGATTCTCAAAAATATTAAGGGCAGAAAAGTCTACATCTATATTCCAGTCTAGTATCATTTTTTTGATAACCTTTCTATGCCTTAAGTGTCTTATTTCAAAAAAAAAAATCATATAGCTAGTCACTGCACTGTCCAGGTTAGTTTCTTTCTACCATATTGCATTCTCTATTGTTGTAATTTAATAACTTATGGTAAGAGAGGTCTTTTATAAGATATAAAACAGTAGTTTGAGGTCAGAGGGTCATGTTAATAAAACCCATTGAAGTTGCTATTTATTTTCCACCTAATACAAGAAGGAATAAATCCCCAAAGAAGAGAACATGTGGCAGGGTAAGAAGTTCCAAAGGTGAAGGACAGGAATGGAGATAAATATCCAAGACCAAGAGTCAGGAGACCTGCATTTTGTTGTAATTCATTCTTTATAATTCGTCTTTAACAAGCGGCTTGTCCCCATCCGATTCCGTTTCATTACCTGTAAAATTGAGTCAATAGGACCTGGCTGGGAACCGTGTACTTGTAGGTTTGCCTGTATTAATTAGTTGGGGTGTGAACATGTGTTGTATTGCTACAAGTATTTCTATAAACATCTCCTAGGAACCTTTCTCATTTATGACGTCTATTATTGCTCAAGGCAGTCTCCCAAATGTGGTACTAGTAATACCAGTGTAGAAATGAGGACCCCTTGTTGCCAAGAGTTTATGTGATTGATCCAACACCAATTACCTAGTAGATCACAGAGCTTTAGTTTGAACACATTGCTCTAAGGCCATTGCTTTTTCTGTTGAAAACTCCTTTCAACTAACTCTTAAAGTCCATTCTGGGGGCGCCTGGGTGGCACAGTCGGTTAAGCGTCCGACTTCAGCCAGGTCACGATCTCGCGGTCTGTGAGTTCGAGCCCCGCGTCGGGCTCTGGGCTGATGGCTCAGAGCCTGGAGCCTGTTTCTGATTCTGTGTCTCCCTCTCTCTCTGCCCCTCCCCTGTTCATGCTCTGTCTCTCTCTGTCCCAAAAATAAATAAACGTTGAAAAAAAAAAATTAAAAAAGTCCATTCTGGTTCTAAAACTGGATTTTTAATACAGTAAGAGATATTAAGATGCTTCTAGAAAATGTAAAATGGCATGAAAATAGAAGGTGGCCATAACACAGTATTCATTCACACAACTGGATCCAAAGCACTGCAAGCTCCACCCATCTCCACCTACACGCCAAAGTCAAAGTATAAGTATCCTGAGTCTTTTATAGCCCCAAGATAAAGTAATAAATAGCCATAATTTGTCGTGACATTTAGAAACTTGATACACCACTGAACAAGTTATTAGATTGGAGAGCTAGAAGAATGATATTTAAACAATTTGACTTCCTTTCACATGCAATATATAATCTCTACAGACATATGGCTAACTTTAATGTCAACCAGAATACTTATTTTTGCTTTGCTTGACTCAGAAGTCAGCTTAAAAATGAAATGCTTTTTATTAACGTAAGGTTGCAGACGTAAATTTCCTTTCTTAAAATGAGCTATATCAATGACAACTTTCTTATGAATTATAAACGCAGTATTTTTAATAAGCATATAGCGACCACCAACCAACTTTGAAGGCTTTTACCAACATTAGAAACAGTTTTTACCACAGCAATGAGGAGTTTGCAGCATAACAAAGTAATAAAAAGGGGTGTCTGGGTGGCTCAGTCGGTTAAGCATCTGACTTCAGCTCAGGTCATGATCTCACCATACCTGAGTTCGGGCCCCTCGTCAGGCTCTGTGCTGACAGCTTGGAGCCCGGAGCCTGCTTCAGATTCTGTGTCGCCCTCTCTCTCTGCCTCTCTCCACCTCACACTCAGTCTCTGAAAAATGAATAAACCTTAAAAAAAATTTTTTTAATCAATAGATAATTAAGCAATAAAAGCAATCCATCCATTCCCCCATTCTCACCCAGAGAAAATATTCTAGAATGATGTGCCTTCTTGTCCCAGAAAAGAGGATTCGTCAAGATCGGTGTTCCAGCTAACTGGGCCTGGCTTTCCTATCTCCAATGATCCTTTTTCCTCCTGCCACAGGGCTGGTTCAAATGCTCCACCCACTACCTTGAAAACACCCTGGTGCCCTGATCTAATTTCTATTCATCCTTCACAACAAAGCTCCCATGTTACTTTTTCAAAAAATTACTGAGTCTCTTGACTTATTCAGTCCTGAAAAAACAAAAACGACAACAAAAAACAACTCTTATGAAATATACATTTCACTGTTGTACAAATAAGACTTCAACAGTAACTGCAATTATTTAAGACGGCTCCCTCACTAGATTCAATCTCGAGGAGGACAAGGACCATGGCTTTTTGCTCACCAGATACTCAGGGCCGAGAAGAGTGTTTGAAACATGTAAAATACTCAGGTTTTGCTTTTGGGGGTTTGGTTTTGTTTTTGAGAGACAACAAGTGGTTCTCCCTAGAGAAAACTTCATCTACTCTGCCTCCATGCTGCATACCCTCCAACTCTATGTCTGGGGTTTATTCACAAGAGGGCCTTATACACAAAGAAGCTAATAGTTTGTAAGAAGAAGACAGTCTAGTTAATATTATGAGTATGGCTTTTTTTAAATTCATGCCTAGAGAAGAAAATCCCACAAAGAGAAAGAGGTTATGTACAAATTAATATGCTATAGGGTTATCTTAACCCAAGTATGAAAACAATTTTAACGTCCACAAGAAAAAAAATGGTAAAACAGTACTTATCCAGCAGAAGACTGTCTATACCTTAAAATGATTAATTGCAAGGATTTTGTTATACAAGGAACAAACTGCTCACAGAAAGGGCTAAATAAGGATGAAATGCAAAATTATACATTATGTTCTAATATACAGAAGCCTGTATTCATGTATAAAGATTGACTAAGAACATGGAAATCAATAGGGTATGTGAGTATCATCATCAGTGTGGAGAGATTTTAATGAAGGATTTTATTTTTTATAAGATTTATATCAAGATACTAATTTCAAAGTATACATTTAATAATACTCAGAGGCTGGTTGCAGAGCATTTTTTCACCAAAACTTTAGATACTTACCTTGAAAATACTGTATCATGTTATATGTGGCATGTTTTCCAGTATAAAGGACAACTGATTTATGCCTTTTAATGAAGACTTAAGTACCCACTGACATCTAGTCTTACCCTTGGAAATTGATTTACAATTATTGCCTATACTTGGCTACAATCTAAAATTCACACTGTTCCAACCAAAGACTGTGTCAGCTTCTTGTAACATTAGAGCGTGCCTACAATCACACGAGGATATTGGAGATGGACATGTGCTGGCCAGGAATTTACATGAGCTTATTTACATTTTGCTTAGAAATCAGCACCCAAGCAGCTCCAAGGACCTGTCCTCTGAGAATCCTTCTGATTACAGCCAGGGAACTAATTTATTATTCAACATGGGAGGCAGTATCCTAAGAGCACCGATTCGCTGAAGCATGCATGGTCGGTCTCCTAGGAAAACAAGTAGACTCTCCTGATACGCACGCCAGTATGTTTGTGATGCGCCAGACTGGTCTCTGGCTCGCCAACCATTCTACTCATTTCATTCTCCCCACTCCAGAGTAACCATTATTCTTAACCCCCGCTTTTTAACAAAAGGAAAAGAGACATCATAATGCTTACATAACCTGTGCAACGTCACAAATGCAGTAAGTGTCCAAGCCACAAAGTGAGCCCAGAGCCCACACATTTAATTATTACACCGTATTACCATGACAATGAGAGATTTGCAAAACTTCAGGGGGGAAAAATATGTTAGATAATGACTGCTCCAATTCTGTATTATTACAGTCACATGAGTTTTAAAGCTGCTTATACCTCCACTTAAGATTGGAGAAAACATCCCATTGTTCACTCCTCCCTCCTGCAGTCAGAGACACACAAATACTGCGCCTGTATAAAAGTCCCTTGTGTCCCCATCTTTCTAGAAAGTACTCTAAAGCACTAGGTAACACCCCAGATTCACAAGCACATAATTTATACTACCAGATATATTCCATGGTATGTGGGCTAGAGGCTCTCTGATGACAGGCGCTGGCAGGAAGAAGCATCTGGCTGAGGATCCTTACTTTACTACTAGTCTTTCGTTTGGAAAACAGCCAGTTTTCGGGTCCCTGTGGGTCCAGCCGTCACCAGGCAATGGGAGCGTGCCATCTCCAGAAGCCCCAGACAGCATGTACTTTCAGCTACAAGGACTGGGACAGTCCCAATGCTCAACCCTGACTTAGATTGATAGCAGGGGACCCACATAGTAAAGACTCCCTAGACAGGGACAAAAAGATCAATGTCACAGACCGATGGTCCTCTGAGGAAAAGGGAAGATCATTTACAAGCTATGAAAGGTTCAACGTTGAGATATTACTTTCACCTCGGCCTTAACCAAAAAGACCGTGGATGAGTGTGACATGTGACAAGAGGGGAGGAAAATAAAAGACCTTTAGGAGGGAAGTAAACAGTTGTGGACCACAGAGGAAAGCAAGTGGGCCTGAAGCCAAATACCTGCTTCTTTCAGGCAGTTGCAGCCTGGGTGCCAGGTCGGGAGGTGAGGGGGGAGCAGGGCCTCAGGGCACCATGGATTTGAATCCCTCTGGCTTCTGCAAATGAGTGGCTTTTAGAATCAAAAACAGAAGACAAGCACATAAACAGTGAATTAGGATGGGAAGTGGATAACCAGTCAACCTTACTAAAACAGAATTGAAAAGCCATCCAAGTTTTGAGCAAGGAAAATCCTAGCAGAAGCCTCTCACTAGAGGCAGGTTCAGAACGTATTATACAAGCGTGCACAACTTTTTCTCTTAGAGTCTCACTTCTCCTTCTGGGTGCTCTTCTTTTGATCCTACTGCTACCAGAACGCCCAGCCCCAGGAAGATCTGACTCTCCCGAAACACGTGAAACTAGACAATATTTTATGAAAACCCTGCCATTCTTTCTCTTCTCTCCGCTAAGAAAATTAAATAAGGAAGGAATACTCAAAGTAGTGCATGCCTTTCCCTCCATTTTACAGATTAGAAAACTGAGATAAAGAGTAATGAACAGAATTCAAACAGTACCTTGATTCACACGGATAGATTATATCTTATATTTCCACCAGCACTCGTCAATGTTGCAAACTAGCAGTCTAGTCTTCTCGTCCTGTAAGAGAGCGGACACAAACTTGAATAAGAGAGAAGCAAACGACGAGGAAAAGACAGGAGCCCCAAACAAGCCTTTCGTCTCCGTATTTATTGAGCTCACAAGATACTACCACGTGAATGTGAGGAAAACAAGATCTTACACACGTGAATGTGGAGAAAACAATCAGACAGTAATTAGTAACTTGTGTGAGTAAGAAGCAAAGGGTAGGGAGCAAGTGGAGTTTGTGATCAAGATACATTGGCTCCAGATGGAAAGTAATTTCCTGCAGGTGATGTAACAAGTTACTCCTGGTCCCATTATAATATCTCATTAGCTAACCTTGGGTGTTTTCGCCCCGTGGTGGCGCTTTCTGCCCTAAGCTTTTTTTCTAAACCATTTATGTAAGCGTAAGCTATTTCCCCACGCATCAGTATAGCTCTTTTATTTTTTCATTAACGAATATTTAATGTACTACAGTGTGACACTACTGATTTATTTTTGTTTTAAACTTTTACTGACATAATAAGCAAAATGTGATACTTTGTGTTTTAATTTTTATTTTGCTTGCTAGTAAAGTTGAACATGATTCTCAAATAGGTGTTTATTAATTGAATTCCATCATTTATTAAACATCCACGTAAATCCTTTGTTCATTTGTCTTTTGAGGCCTTTGTCACATTTGTTTGTATGAACACTTTATATATAAAAATTGTTTGTTTTTATTTAAAAAAAATTTTTTTCAACGTTTATTTATTTTTGGGACAGAGAGAGACAGAGCATGAACGGGGGAGGGGCAGAGAGAGAGGGAGACACAGAATCGGAAACAGGCTCCAGGCTCTGAGCCATCAGCCCAGAGCCCGACGCGGGGCTCGAACTCACAGACCGCGAGATCGTGACCTGGCTGAAGTCGGACGCTTAACCGACTGCGCCACCCAGGCGCCCCCTATATAAAAATTGTTAATCCTCTCTTGGTCATAATAGCTACATTGTTTTCTCAGTCTATATTCTATATTTTTATTTTGGTTGTTTAAAATTTTTCATATGATTGAAATAATTTATTTTTTAATTTTTTAATGTTTATTTTGAAAGAGAGAGTGGGTAAAGGGTAGAGAGGGAAGGGGACAGAGGATCCCAAGCAGGCTCCTCACTGACAGCAGAGAGCCCAATGTGAGGCTCAAACTCACAAACTGTGAGATCATGACCTAATGTCGGATACTTAGCAACTGAGCCACCCAGGTTCTCCTGACTGAACTATTTTAAAAATCACAATAAGTAGTTCCATTTGTTTTTTTTGTTTTTTTTTTTCAACATTTATTTATTTTTGGGACAGAGAGAGACAGAGCATGAACGGGGGAGGGGCAGAGAGAGAGGGAGACACAGAATTGGAAACAGACTCCAGGCTCTGAGCCATCAGCCCAGAGCCTGATGCGGGGCTCGAACTCAGGGACCGTGAGATCGTGACCTGGCTGAAGTCGGACGCTTAACCGACTGCGCCACCCAGGCGCCCCTAAGTAGTTCCATTTGTAAATGTTTTCATTTATGATCTACTTTTTTTCCTTGACATAAAAAGTTATTTCTTCTCCAGATGTTTGATAAATATACAGTTGTTTTTGTCTAATTGTCATTTAATCTACTAGAATTTGGGTAAGGTTCTCATTTGTCTCACAGTTTCTCTTTAGGCCTTTATAATACCCCAGACACTGTCTTCTCTACAACATGGTTATTGTATTCCTCTTTTAAAACCCAGTAGGACTAAGTAAGCATTAAAGGGTGTCCTCTGTATTACAGTTAATCATGCATGGGTTAGACTCTCTGCTTGAGTATTAACTCCTTGGGGTAGAAACTCTTATATTAATCATTCGCCCTGTCCAGCCACCCTGCCTGCCCTAATTTCAAGCACAAGAATGTGCTCAAAATTATATTTACAGAATGAATCAAAAGTCAGGAGCCTTTGGCTTTACTATTTTCATTTTTTTTTAATTCTAATTGATAAACTGTAGTACTCTAATGGAAAGATGGTATACCTCTAAATTCATTTACATGTAAATTTAAGTGGTGTTTTGCTAAAGATACCCAGAAAAGTCCCCATCAAGAAGTGTGACAGTTTTGTGGGAAGCAGATAGATGCAGCTTTCAGACAGAACTTACGACATGGGTCGTGGGTGAATTGATTTGGCCTAGAAGGAAAAGAAGTGTGAAAATACACACACACACACACACACACACACACACACACACACAATTGCCTCCCCAACATGTTTGAAAAAGCAATATCCCCACAGATTTTTCAGCTTATAAAATATCTTGCCTAACTGAGTAGAGTGTTTCTGTGAAAAGTGCCCCTGGCCCTCTGATTGGTGAATTGAGCTGACCTGGGCCCCAGGGATCAGGCCCAGAACTGAACGACCTGGAGCAGAGTTGGCCTGGAATCTCCAGTCTCTAGTGCTGCTCCCTTGGACTCATGTGGGTCTGAGGCTGACACACTGGCACAACCAGGAAGTGGGGACAGAGAGGAGAGGACGAGTCCCTCTTCTTTGGGAACAGCCAGCAGAAAGCTATTTCACTCAGGTCCGAACCATGGCAAAATTCCAGAGGGCTCTAAATTTACGCTTTGGGGTTTTATTTGTAACTAAGTCAGAAATGATGAGGGAAACAAAGGGAAGAAAAATGCAGTTTAAATTAAATCTCCTTATAGCTTGCAGCCCACTGGTAGATATCAGAGACATGCAGCGTGTAACATTCCTCCAGAATTTTATGGCTGCCTTAATGCCTTAAAGCTTACATTTCATTAAAAACTAAAAGCAACCTCATCTTCACAATAGCTAAATCTTCAGGGTCCTGTAAGACCCTGCTCTCAGCAGACAGAAATTCCTTAGAAACTTAGTTTATCTTTAACCCTCTTCCCTCCACAAACTTAAAAGTACATAAACAGTCACTCCTCACAATCCCTGTGTGTAGCTCTTTCTGCCCAGGGGTCCTGTCCCTGTGCTAGAATAAAACCACCTTTTTGTACCAAGAATATCTCAAGAATTCTTTCTTAGCTGTTTGCTCATGAATCCCACTTCAAATTTTATCAAGCTACTCCAAGAAGTCCTGGCATCTCTTGGCTAAAGAAGAATGGGACACCTTGATTCACTAGTCCAGCTACATGCCAAGCAGAAGGGAGGAGGTCATTGCTAGAAGAATGGAGAATACTTGTCAGAAGCATCATCAGATGCCACCTACATGGATGTTTGTTAAAGTGAATGTTGAACATCAGAAATCTGTGGAATTTCAGATGCAGCAATGTAAATAGTCTGTGTTGGATTGACAGACCTGGAGTAGGCATAGGGCTATTTATAACTCCGTTAAGGAGACTTTCGATGGTCTCCCAGGGTTCTCTCAGCCTCTGAACATTTCACTTTAGCAAGAAATTGGGACAGTGGATACTTACGGATGAGGTTTTTGGGGTGATAGTGAGGTTCACAGGGTCCGGAGCCAACAGCCAGGAGAGAATTCTTGAAGATGTCTTTGATGCAAAACGGTGATCTTATTATAAAGCATGGGGGCAGGACCCAACAAAAAGAGCTGCCCTGGGACCGGGAGGAGAGACTGGTTAAATACTAAGGAGTTGGGGGAGGTAAAGTCCAGGGGAACTTTCCAATGGGATTTTCATATGCTAAAGAAGACTCATTGGATACTGGAGGCCTAGCTATTGTCAAGAGAAGGTTGTTTTCCCTCTAGCAACACATTAGCATTAAGACAGTAGGGAAATTCAGGATAAATGTTTTACTCTGCCAGCCTCAAGTTTTTGTCAACGGGCTGCAGGTCATAAGGAAATTTAGTTCTATCTGCCATTTCCTTCTGCCTGTGTTTCCCACATCACTATGTTTCCCACATCACTATGGGTGATGTTGGGGGCTCCAGGAAACAGAGTCTATAGGTTGCTGGAGATTAGGCTATTGATAAGATTGCCTTTTTCTTGGGATTTACTAAGATATTTGTAAATAGATGGAGACTCGGGTCCTGCAGGACCATGATCTCTATCAGTTAACCATTTGTTTTTCCCCTTTCCTTTGTTCTTGGGCAGCCAGGAGTGCCTGAGGAATAGCACACAAATCCCACCTGGGTGGGTTGGGAGCCTGTCAGCTTGCCTTATGCTCCCTCATCACTTACATGTATTATATTATGTGCAATTTCAATCTGCTTAATGTGTCAAGGGTAGCAGCACACACTCTATTTTTAATATCTCTACCCTGAAGCAGACAGTTTCATGTGTCATACACTCATTGCCTAACACATATGAATCATTTCTCTTATGATTACCACTCCAGGCATACCTCACTTCCAAGCCCCTTGGAATACCTATTTACTCTAGAGAGATTTTTATGATACTATCTAACACTTACTATGTAAGTTACTGTTTTTATTTTTGTCTTGCTTCGTTTTTATTTTGTTTTTTTGAGAGCCATTCACAGGCATCTGTTTGCACAAGAGCAGGGGAGGGGCAGAGAAAGAGGAAGAGAAAATCTTAGCAATCCAGGCCTAGCACAGGGTCCTACAACACTGGCCTCAATCTCGTGACCTGAGCTGAAATCAAGAGTCGGACACTTAACCGACTGAACTACTCAGGCACCTCTGTAGGTTACTGTTTTAACGATTTCCTAATTTCATTAATCCTCACCACACTTATAGGTTGTAATTACTATTATAACTAGTCTTCACATGAACAAAAGGAGGCATCATAAAGGTTCAGTAATGTGTAGTTAACGAGTAGTAAAGCTAGAGCATAAACCCAGCAAACTGGTTAATTCAAAATTTATGCTCAGAACCATGAAAATATAGGGTCTCTTCTCATTGGTATAATTTGAGGCATGTGAGAAGAACATTTGCTTTAAGAACCTGAGAGCAGCATTTGGGTGGCTAAGTCAGTTAAGCGTCTGACTCCTGATTTTGGCTCAAGTCATGATCTCACAGTTTGTGATTTCAAGCTCCAAGTCAGGCTCTGTGCTGACAGTGCAGAGCCTGCTTGGGATCCTTTCTCTCTCTCTCCCTTTCTGCCCCTCCCCAGCTCTGCTTCCTCTCCCTCTCTGTCTCTCTCTCACACAGAATAAATAAGTAAACAAACAGACAAAAAAGAACAAGAACCTCAGATTTCAAGACTTTAAGATTCTTCTATAAACCTTAGAATAACGTATTTTATGAATACATTTTAAATTCTGCAAAATCGAATGTTACTTTGTTAAAGTAATGTGGTAATATCCCTAATGACCTGAAGGCAAACAAAATAATTTAGAGTTAATCCAGCAAACACTGAAAGGATGGTTTTGCTCATTTATTGAAAATATTTACATGAAGATATATTCTTGCATTTATACATTGCAACAGGACAGTTCATATGGATAAAAATTAAAATGAGATTTCCCATTATATTTGTATTCCAAATTATTATGCTTTATAATGTGCATTTATTTGTATAAATTCATTTGGATATATTAAATACTACATCATTTACAAATAAGGAAAGTAAAGATCCCATAAATTTCTCAAATGATACTTCAAAGTGTTGTTTGATAAATATGGCACTCTTTCGAACTGGAAACAGAACCAAGTATGGTCTACCATCTCAGCAGGAAAATTCAGTTTCCCCAAGACAAAGGGCTTCTTATTGAACCTGTAAGATTTAAAATAATAATTGTAAGGGTTGCATTTGGCATGTAAACCAGTCAATCTGTTAGGCAATCCATTAAGAATTATCAGGTATGTGGATATTCATGTTAAGGACCCATTGAGGTTCAAAGATTGTTTTGACCTTTTATGTCACTGCTCAAGGTCATCTCTACTTCACATTATCTTTCCTTACTTACGTGCTTCCAAGGTCTAAAACTAAGCATTCCCTATCTCAGACTTGAAACTGCATTATCTAACTTTTTTCACTACCCCCAACCACCAAAACAGTTCTCAGAGAGATCTTTGGTCACTAAATGCCTTCTCATTCACAGCCAATTATGTTGCACATATGACTTACTGCCTGACCTAGATTTCAACACAGCCCCTCAATTTCCAGTTTCCCCATACCAGATCATGCCTACTGCCTGATTCCCTAAGCCTGCTCTCAGATTACGGAACAAAGTTACTGGACACCAGTGTACCTGGTCTGACCATTGTGGATAGCTTGGAGATTGGTAGGAATTGCCACTCTATTGATTTAGCTGGGGGCAATGGGACTGAAGAAAGGAAAATTATCTGGTCAGCCTTGCAGCCATCCAGTTTCACATGGGCATATCATTAGGATCTTAAGTTAATGAAGAAGACTGATCGGATTTGTCTTGTTCTGGCTGGATTTCAAATTCAGGAAGCTTAATTAGAATGGAAATTATTTTCTCTTGAGAGATTATACTCTGAAATATTTCAAGTGACATTTGATGGATCTGCTTCTGATTTATTTCGATAGGCTCCATCAAGAAATCTTTTGATGTAGAACAATATGTCTGGACCCTTTTATTTACACTAGGATATTCTAATGTGTTACATCTGTTGGGGTCAAAGAAATCTTGAAATCTGAGTGGATCTGATGTCACGCAGTCTGCATTAGCTTTACAGTCCCAAAATGGAAACTAATATCTATAAACCAACATAACTTATTTGAATATTTTATGAACACTTTATCCCCTGTATTAGAGAATACTTTTAAAGCAAACAAATGATTGTATTGGCATTATCTAGTCTTTATTTAAAACAGAATAAAACTCCAGATTGACTGTGATTTCCATTGGCTTTCCAAAGGAACTTTTATTGGAATAAATGTCCCAGCATTCCAGCCTCATCACTACCACCTTTGAAACATCTACTGATTCTGATTTTCCCTGTCTTTCTTATAATTCCTTATTCCTTTTAACATCATTATTTCCTTCCTCCATGCTTTATATTGTTCCAAAATGAGTTCCAGTTGCCTTTTCTGTTGTTGATGATACTGGGATCCATTTATGCCCCAGTCACTAGGCATCTTTGTCCCCTAAGTCCCCTTGAAGACTCCTGATCAAACTGTTTCTGCAGTTTTTGCAAACTACAAATTTCTTGCTTCTACTGATATTGACAATGAATTATCTACCCCTTAAAATGCTATATTCCCTGTGCTTAATGTGTAGGCAGTGTTTGACATGAGTTAATTAAATAACTGAATGAATAAATACATCACATTTGTTAATCTCAGCTATTTTCTGGTCCCCTACCTGTGACTGCAGTGGTATCTTCTCTCCCTGATTAGTTTTCCTGCTAGTACGTTTCGTTTCTGCTTCCTAAAACTACTCATGTTACATCGTTATTATTACTTTCTTCAGTGCACTTTCTGACTATATCAATCTTCTTTCTCTCCCATTTCTATCAATCCTTGGCCACAACTGGTAATCCTGTTGAGGTTGAAATTCGGCTGTGACCTCCTTAGATCTGTCGGTCTCCTATCTCTAGAAAAGTACACCTAGATGGCATTTACATACAGTAGATCCCTGGTGATCTGAGCAAAATTTGTTCCAGAAAAGTAGGGATATCCATGTTCAGGAAAGTCTTAGAAGTGGAAAAAAAGGTGGGGAGTTAAAACCACTCAAAGAAACTTGGCTGTAAAAGAAAAGAAAATAAGAGTGCAACTAGAAGGGAAAACAAGTATGACAAAAGGCTTTTTTAATAAAATAAATTCAAATACTGTTATAAGCTGTGAGGCCTAAGAGAGGAAGATATTGAAAACACTGAAGGCAGAGGTGTGGCCTTGAAATCAAGCACAGTGTTGGAGGATATGGAAAAACATGAGTGCTAAAGTATAAGCGGAAGTATTAGCTGAAAACAAAAGTAATTTCTTTTATTGAAGCAAGTGGAAAGGAGTAAGAATGAGTATGGGTAACTGTAGAGAGAGAGATAAGAATCCTCAATTTTCATTTTAGCAGGTCATCTGCTAAAATAAGTCAGTAGCAAAGAGAAGACCGGAGGAGAGGATAGAGACGTAGAATCATCAGTTACCTTTTTCTTTTTTTTTTTTTTTTAATGAGATTATCCAAATATTCTGGATATAGTAAAATATATACCCTCATCGCCGGCAGCATTGTAAATTGGCAAAATGTTTTTGGAAATAAATTTGACCTAAAAAATATTCATATATTGGGATCTATTAACTTCGCTTCTAATAAAATAATTGAAAATACAGTTTAGGTACAAAAATGTTCATTGCAAAGTTGCTCATGGGGAAAAAAACTGGAAACAACCTAATTGTCCAATGAGAGACATGTAGCTCTATAAGGAAATGAATCATAATTAATTACTTATAAATACATAAATCAAAATAATTATTAATTAAATAATTATGGTATGTCCACACAATAGAAATCTATGCAGACATTTAAATAATGTTTATCAAGAGTATTTAATTTCATGGAGAATTTCTGTCATGAAAAATAAATCTAGTGACTTTTCTATGTTAATTAAATATGCCATAGACTAAATATAAAAAGAAAATGAATAAACAGATAGCAATATGTAGAATTATTCTTACATTTTTATTTATACTTTCCAGTATTTTCTAACTTTTCTATCTTCATCATCAAAAAACGCATATTAAATATTTTTTTAAAACTTTGGTAAATTGTTAAGAATAGTATGGGAGAGGAGACACAAGAGGAATAGTTTCTAAGTAAAAATAAAAATGAAGATAAGTGGGCAAAATAAATTGTGGACTCCTGGAATTCAGCTAATTAACAACATTGGATATTCTCTGAGTCAGCATTGCAGAAGTACAAAATGAAGATTGCAAATTTGGGCCTCAGATATGTTAAACATTTAAAAATGTGTGATTTCAGATAAAAGCTATACATTTGCATTTCTGGTTCTTCTTGAAAAAAAAAAATAAAATGCAAGTTCAGCGAACACTGGGCCTCCATATTTATACAGTAATAGGCCCTGGACATGTGCTATGGCTGTCCTCCTTAGGTGAATTATGTGACTCCAGTTATCCAAAATCTTCACCATTATACTCCATTGTTTTCCTGACAATGAGATTAAATGTCAGTTGCCTTTTGTTCATCACTGTGCTTTTCTATATGTGTATTTTTTTTTACAGTAAATAAGTGTTTACAGCAAATAAATAATTTTGTTACTATGTCTATTGAAACTAGAATCAAAGAGATGTACTATCTGTGGAACATTGAGCTAGGAGATTAAGGGTACATTTTAATATTCAGATTCAGTCTTTACTTTCAGGGGATTACCCACACATATATAAAATAGGATAAGGATATGTTCTAGCAACATCATGACAATATAAAAAATAAGTTACATATGGCAGAAAAGGAAGAGCTTTCTATAGGTTGGAGTAGTGCTTAGTGAAAGAAGGAAAATTGAACCATGTGGAATTGGGTGAGAATCCCGAATGAGAGGGGGATAGCAAAGATGAGAGACTGGAGACTTTCTCAGGGACAGGGGAATTAGTGTTACTGCCAAGGTTCATTTTGGGGAAGAGTGACTAAAAGTTCCAGAAAAGTGAGTTAGGGAAGTTAGTATTTTGAAATTCAGGAAGAGGAATGTGGAAGTTTATTCTTTGAGGAAGCTATTGTGCTCTTGAACACAAGAAGTCAGTGTTTCTAGAAGTCTAATTTGGAAAGAAAGTGATTTGAAGGAAGAGATTAGAGAAAGATGAGAATTAAGTGAAACAATCTATATTTATTCACAGTCAACAAGTTCTTATAGAGCACCTGTTACAAGAGGCTCTCTGTTAGGCCCTAGGGATACACAATCATCAAATTCCTTGACCTCAAAGATATATTCAAACGGACATAGATACTGAACATGTATATAAGTAGGTACAGCATTGCAACAGAATAAAGGGATTTGTGTGTACAGGATCCTACTGGAGTTAATGTGATCAGAGGAAACCTCTCTGAGAAGCGCCAATGATTTGAGTCTTCAGTAATGACCATGAGACTGTATGTGAGAAGAGTATTAGAGTCAGAAGAAATAACAAGCACAAAGGTCCCAAGAGGAAATGAGCATGGTGTGTTTAAGGGACCAAAAAAGAAAAAAAAAAACAAAAAACAAAAAAATAAGGCTGCAGAAATGTAGTCAGTAAATACATTAGGATAGGAGAAAGGGCGAGAGAGGTAAGCAAGAACCAGATTATGTAGGGACTTGCTGGCCATGGTAAGGACTTGGACAGACCTGTGAAGCCACTAAAGAGCAGAATGACACAATAGGACTTACTCTTTGGAAAGAGTACTTTGGTAATATGAAGAAGGAACCACAAGAGGACAAGAATGGACTGAGGAGACCCGTAAGAAGGGCAACAAGCAATAGAACAAAAGAGAAGTAAAAGTGGCTTAGATCACGGTTTATCAGTACAAGCGGTTTCAAGTTGTCAGGTTTGAATATATTTAGGAAGAAGCACTCATAGGACTTAGTAATAGATTGGAAATGGAATATAAGAAGAAAGGGAAATTTTTAATTGGTTGTGGTTCTGAGCAACTGAGTTCAGGCATTTCTGAAATAATGAAAACAAGGGAAAACAGTGTTGTGGCAGTATATAGAAGTAAGATTTCTATTTAGAAAATCTTAAGCTTGATATGTCCATTATATTTCCAAAGAGAGACAAATGTACAAGGGAGCACTTAGATATATAAGTCTGGAGCTCAACAGAGGTTAAGAATGGAGATGCGCACTTAGGAGTAATCTGGTGGTATTTAAAGCCATGGTTTCTGAGCAGAATCACCAGAACAAGGAAAAGCCAAGAAGAAAGTCCTAACATAACTCACCATTTTGAATTTGGCAAAGTGGTGGATTAAAGCTCAGATATGTCTAATGAAATCAGATCCTTTTAACAATATCCTAGAAAATAAATCTCTGGAGATTCTCATTTAAATGCTAATTTAAAGATCAACAATATTCTTTTTTTCCAGACAGTAGAAATGTATTTATTTGTTTGAAACAAAGTTATATAAATTGTATTATTTTTCTTCTTTCACTGTATATGATGTTACAGCATACACACAACTTCCTAAATAATATAGAATGGAAGACAATTTGCAGACTAGTACAGAGAGCAAGGTAGGGTGCATCTAGTATTTTATGAAGATGAAGGATAAGGTTTTCTTTATTTTTTTTATTTTTTCCTTCATGATAGTATAGAAGTGATATATATGTGTGTATGTGTGTGTGTGTATACATATATATATGAGAAATGCTGAGTCTTATTATTTGATTCTATTTATTTTTTTTTTGTTTCAGAAAAGTATTTAAATTCTAGTTACTTAAAATATAGTGTAATAGGTAATATTGGTTTCAGGAGTAGAATTTAATGATTCATCACTTACATATATAATATTCTCTAAGTCATTATTGGCTGGCCAAAAAAAATGCTTCTATGTCCTTTTAAAACATATTGACTACCTACTTCTTAAGACCTGTAAACTTTAAAGTGGCCTAGTCAACAGTCTGCTCCCTCAATAAGCTGATGCCTTTTAAATCTGTTCTCATTTACAAGGGAATAAGAAGAAGCCATAGTGACTTCCTATTTTAGGCTGTGATGTAGCAAACCAATTAGGGAAAAGTTCGATTTTTTTTAAAGAATACATACAGCTATGGGGGAGGGGGAGTGTGTGTGTCTGAGTATATGGGTATTTGTGTCTATGGGCAAGAATTTATTTATTTATTTATTTTTTTATAATTTTTTTTTCAACGTTTATTTATTTTTGGGACAGAGAGAGACAGAGCATGAACAGGGGAGGGGCAGAGAGAGAGGGAGACACAGAATCGGAAACAGGCTCCAGGCTCTGAGCCATCAGCCCAGAGCCCGACGCGGGGCTCGAACTCACGGACCGTGAGATCGTGACCTGGCTGAAGTCGGACGCTTAACCGACTGCGCCACCCAGGCGCCCCTATGGGCAAGAATTTAAATAGACTTTTAGAATCACTGAAGTCAAGAAAAATTGTACTTTATAACCTTAAATTTCACCCTGATCATTTAAAATAATTTTATTAGAACCCTGTTTAAAAGACAAATATGTTTATTTGTTTAAATAATACTAGTTTAAAAATACTATTGGCTTAAAAATACTAGTGTAATTCAAACTTTAATACTCAAAAATGATGATGATGGTGGTGATGATGGTGATGATGATGATGGTGGTGATGGTGACGGTGATGATGGTGATGGTGATGGTGATGATGGTGATGGTAGTGATGATGATGATGATGGTGGTGATGGTGATGATGGTGATGGTGATGATGGTGATGGTGATGGTGATGGTGATGATGGTGATGGTAGTGATGATGATGATGATGGTGGTGATGGTGATGATGGTGATGGTGGTGATGGTGACGGTGATGATGGTGATGGTGATGATGGTGATGGTAGTGATGATGATGATGATGGTGGTGATGGTGATGATGGTGATGGTGATGATGGTGATGGTGATGGTGATGGTGATGATGGTGATGGTAGTGATGATGATGATGATGGTGGTGATGGTGATGATGGTGATGGTGATGATGGTGATGGTAGTGATGATGATGATGATGGTGGTGATGATGATGATGGTGGTGATGGTGATGATGGTGATGGTGATGATGATGGTGATGGTGATGGTGATGATGTGGTGGTAGTAGTCGTGGTCATAATCTTTGTGTAAAAGGAAAATAGGCTGTATTTTTAGTACTGTTTCTACTAGCAGGAGAAAGTGATCCAGAAGTTCCTGCATTGAACTGACCAGCATGAATCAAATAGCTGGGAGAGTTAGTCCAATAAGAAAACACTTGTAAGGAGTAAGATTTTTTTATCCTCAGATACCAATGCACATCAAAGTTTAAAAAAATGTTTTAATGTTTATTTTTGAGAGAGAAAGAGAGACAGAACATGAGCAGGGGAGGGGCAGCAAGAGAGGGAGACACAGAATTTGGAGCAGGCTATAGGCTCTGAGCTGTCAGCACAGAGCCTGACACAAGGCTTAAATTGATGAACTGTGAGATCATGACCTGAGGCTGAGCTGAAGTCAGACACTTAACCAACTGAGCCACCCAGGTGCCCTCTTTTTAAAATTTGTTTAATGTTTATTTATTTTTGAGAGAGAGAGAGAGACAGAGACAGTGCATGAGCAGGAGAGGGGCAGACTGAGGGGAGACACAGAATCTGAAGCAGGCTCTAGGCTCTGAGCTGTCACTACAGAGACCAACACGGGGCTTGAACTCAGGAACCATGAGATCATGACCTAAGCCAAAGTCAGATGCTTAACCAACTGAGCCACCCAAGTGCCCCTCATCAAAGTTTTTATCATAAGCAATTGAAGGACATAAAATACCCAACTACAACTACAGTGGTCAAGACCCATAGTTTTTTAAAGTGTAACATTAATTCCTTCAAAGTTTTAGTAGAGGTTAGCCACAAAATGAAGATAGGCGGGGCATTATGAAAGAAAATAAACATGGAAAGTGTTAAGGTAAAGTTAAAGGGACTTTTAAATTATAGTACATATAGGAATCTTTAATATGCTAATATGCTTTGTGATTTTCCAAGAAAGAGATCTGTGTATACAGCCCTTTAACTAGAGCCCTTGACTAGAACTTCTAGTCAAGGCAATCCAGGAAAAGTGGCAAAAATAGCATTATATGAGGGACAAGGCTGAAGAAATATTACAAGAATTTGATGACATGAAGAATAGATTCAAATGAATTGTAATATGTTGCTATTTAAATTTGTGTTTTTGTGTATAGAATTATCATTGCTATCCAATGACTTAAAAGAGCCTCACAGCACCAAGTAATATAATAAGGGATTACTGAGCTGGTTATGAGGAGATTGAATTTTAATTCCTATTTTAATCATCTTCTTGATCTAATCACAGAACACCTCTGAGGTCTCACTGATTCATTCATTGCTTCAGGGAACACTGAATGTCTCTGTTATAAGAAACATTGTTCGAGCTGCTAGGGATATAGCAATGAACAAGAAAGATCAAGTCCTTAACATCATAGAACTTACATTTTAGTATGGAAGACAGACAGTAAATATATATTTATAATTTATACTATATTTATTTATTGTATACATTTATATTATATATATATATATATATATATATATATATATATATAGTTTACAGGCAGTGAATATTTCAGCTGATTTTAGACAACATAAAGAATAATGTTGGATACGGTGTTACAAAGTCAAAGAGGGGAGTAAGGGTTACTTTCTCTACAAAATGAGGAGGCTGAACTCCACTAGTAATTTTCACAGTTTTTAAGTAATTACATGTAACAAAGACCAAACAAATTAACTTTTCAACTTTCCCAAATAAAGTTTATCATTCTTATTTAACAAGAAGGTAAGAGGGAGGCAGTTTAGGACTGGTAGAATGTTTAATGATGTCACTACAGTCCTGGGTACTTTCAGTGTTTCACTCACTGTGCTTAGGGTATAGCTTTTATGCTCATGGCCATTATGCAAAACAGCTGTTTCACATTCATGTTCCAGGCACAGCAAAGAAAGAAGAAGGAATGAAGAGTAGTGTCTGCATTAGGAAAGTGACTTCCTTAGAAATCCCCAGGAGAAACCCCTTTCATCTTCAGGGAGGCTGGGAAACATGAATATTTTTCAGCTGACTGAGTGCCTCTGCTGAAAAATATTCAGCTACCCTGAACAGGACTGAGTAGAAATTGAATAAGCAACTAGTATGCTGTATTGCTTAGGGGACAAATGTATGTCCACTTCAGCATCCAAAGTACTCTCGTAATAATAATAATATTGAATATTGCAAAACAATATTCATACTGTTATTCAGCATAAAACTAGTGGAAATATTAATAATAATATAATAAATCCAGAGATGGGTAAATCCTTCTCATCTATAACTCCTAAGAAACTCCTAAGGAACACAAAAAGCAGTATTAATTCTTCAGCTGTCTGTACACATTCTAATCTCACAGACAGCTGGAGAATACAAAACTCATCTACAAGGGATTATATGTATTATTAGATATACTGCTTAGTTATGCTAGGATATATTTTAATTATGTTTATAGAAGCATTCTAAAATATAGTTTATACAAAATGCTTTTATTTTATCAATTTATGAATATTCAATTACTTCTTCTAAGATTTAAATCTTATCATGCCTAAATCTTCTACAAACTATCTTTCAAAAGACAAAGACATTACCTACTGACTTGATAATTTCATTTCTTTTTTTTTTTATTTTTTTTAACGTTTTATTTATTTTTGAGACAGGGAGAGACAGAGCATGAACGGGGAGGGGCAGAGAGAGGGAGACACAGAATCCGAAACAGGGTCCAGGCTCTGAGCTGTCAGCACAGAGCCCGACACGGGGCTCGAACTCACGGACCGCGAGGTCGTGACCTGAGCCGAAGTCGGCCGCTTAACCAACTGAGCCACCCAGGCACCCCGATAATTTCATTTCTAAGGAAATACCTTAAAGAAATAGTCCTCATAATAGAAAAGGCTTTATTCATGAAAATTTTCACTGGATAATTATACATATTTAATTTGGAAGCGTTATAATTATCACTATAATACAGTGCAGAACAGAGTGAAAAATAAACATTAAATAATAAAGGATTATAAGGGTGTGGATTATATTAGGCATTTTTAAATGTAGTCAAGTTTTAACTAACTTTTATTTTAGAACAGCTTTAGATTTAGAAAATTGAGATCATACAAACAGTTCTTGGATGTAATTTGTCTGATGTTTTTCTCACGATTAGACTAGAGTTATGGGTTTTGAGAGAAAAATCAGAGGTACAATGTCAATTTCATCACAGCATATCAGAGGTACATACATACTATCAATCTGATTTATGACTGGTGATGTTGAACTTGATCATTTGGCTCAAATAATGTTTATTAGTTTACTGTAAGATTACTTACCTCTCACTTTTTAAGTATTCTTTGTAAGAATGTGACTACTATGCACAGCCATACTTAAGGAATAATCACACTGCCTCTCCTTTAGGGTGGAACATCTTCATAAATTATTCATAAAATTTCTGCATTAGAGATTTTTCTTTTTTTCTCCCCATTTATTATTTTATTCAATTATTTACTTATATCAGTATAAACTCATAGATACTTTCTTTATACTTTGAGTTATAATCAAATAATACTATATTTTGTTGTCAATTTTTTCTAGCTTTGCCCATTTAGGAGATCTTTCAGTTGGCTCCCATGCCCCTCTGCCATTCCCCCATCAATGTGGGTTTGGGTTTGCTAATTTTTTGTCTCTTTGTGTGTGTGTCTTCAAGCACTCCCTTACTTTCTAGAATATAAAGATGAACTTCAAACTCATCTTAAATAGTTCCTTCTCTAGTTCTAGAAACACCTATGTCTCCAAGGAGCTTTGGTATTAGAAAATATCAAGTATTGAATGGCATTAGAAATCAAGATTGGGGGGCGCCCAAGTGGTTCAGTCAGTTAAGCTTGGCTCAGATCACGATCTCACAGCTGGTGGGTTCAAGCCCTTGTCAGATTTCTGTGCTGACAGCTCCTACCCTGAAGCCTGCTTCAGATTCTGTGTCTCCCTCTCCCCAGCCCCCCCCCCCCCCCCCCCGTTCACACACTCTCTCTCTCTCTCAAAAATAAAACGTTAAAAAGAAAAAAGAATAAATCAAGATTGGGTGTTAGATGTACTAATTAGTGCTAGGCTGTCTTTTCTGTTTTTAGGCCCTCTCAGCTGACAGAGCAAATATATGTATATACACAGATCTACAATGTTTCCATACATAATTGCCTACACATGAATGCTTACTAATGTCTCCAACTCTTATCCATTACCATACGGATCATTCTAGCCTCCTGTCCTCAGTAATCTATAAATTGCCAATCCACCAGTGAGAAACTTGGCTTCTCTCTCTTATAATTCATTCACATATCATTCAATTCCAATATACAGATACAGAAATATCATACTGCTTAACAGACAGAGTCACCCAGGCGCCCCCAGACTCAGACATTCTTAATGTCTTTGCACCTTACAGGAACCCTATCTTTGTTAAAGATATTAACATTAAACAATATATTAACATTAATCTTAGCTTATGCTTTCAATGCTCATTAAAGAACAGTGATTTCTCAAACCTTTTAAGAACTTGGACTGCACAAGTTCTTAACGTGAATTTGATGGGGAAAAAAGAAACTTTATTGATGACAGTCCAGTGCTTATGTATTTTTCCTTGTGTCTTTGGTGTTAGAATCCACTAATTTCCAAATTTACTTGTATTAGCACCTTTTTCCAATCTCTATCAGAGAGACTGTTTCATACAATTATGGTAAATTTCTATTCTTCTGTCACAGTCTACATTGCTTCCTGAAATCCCATGATCTTCTAAATGATTTGTTAATAAAAATAATTTGCCTATATATTAAAGTGCACTCTTGGTGTTATAAAGGTCTATAGGTTTTGACAGATCTATAATCTCACAACTCCATCATTTCAGCATCACACATGAATAGTACTGTGGTTTAAAAACAAACAAACAAACAAACCAACAAACAAAAACCAACTAACTTCACCTACTTATCCCAACTCTGTCTCTTCCTGAACTCCTGGCAACCACTGATCTTTTTTCCTATAGTTTTTCAGAATGCAATATAATTGTGATCTTACAGTATATAAACTGCTAAAATTAGCTTATTTCACTTAGAATTGCATTAAAAGTTTATCCATATCCTTTCATGGCTTGATAGCTTACCAATTTTTATTGGTAAGTAATATTTTATCGTAGGAATATAGCAGAATTTCTTTATACATTCACCAAATTGAAGGATATCTTGATTGTTGCCAATTTTTGGTGATTATTAATAAAGCTGCTGTAAACATTTGCCTGTAGGTTTTTGTGTGGATATAAGTTTTCAATTCAGTTGGAGAAGTACCTAGGAGCACAATAACTCGGTTATATGATAACACTATGTTTAGCTTTGTAAGAAACTGCCTGTCTTTTTTTTTTTATGTTTATTTATATTTGAGAGAGAGAGAGAGCGCGCACAAGCAGGTGGGGGGCAGAGAGAATGAGACAGAATTTGAAGCAGGCTCCAGGCTCCAAGCTATCAGCACAAACCTGATGTGGGGCTCGAACTCATGAGGTGTGAGAACATGACCTGGGCCAAAGTCAGACACTCAACCAGGTGCCCCTGAAACTGCCTGTCTTCTGAAGTACCTGTATCATTTTTGCATTCCTACTGGCAATGGATGAGAGTTCCTGTTTGTCTGCATCCTTACTAGCATTTGATATTGTCAGTTTGGGGAATTTAGCCATTTTAATAGGCGCTTAGTGATATCTGTTGCTGTTTTAATTTATATTCACTAGTGAGGAGTGATGTTGATAGTCTTTTTGTATGCTTACTTGCTATCTGTATATCTTCTTTGGTGAGATGTTTATTGAGATCTTTTAGATGTTTAATTGGGTTGTTTTTTGGTTTGTTTTGTTTTTTGAGTTTTAGAAATTCTTTGTATGTTTTGGATATAACTTCTTCATAAGATGTATGTCTTAAAATATTTTATCATAGTCCATGACTTATTAGTTTAATTTGTTAGTAATGTCTTTTCACAGAGCAGAATTTCTGAATTATAATAATATTCAACTTACCAATATTTTTCTTTCATGGATTGTGCTTTTGGTGCTGTATCTAAAAACCCATCACCAAACTCAAGGTCATCTAATTTTCCGACATATGGTCTTCTGTTGATCTTTGTGTCTATTGTTATCCTGAAATTACACTGTCTTGATTACTGCAGTGTAGTCTTGGGATAAGTAAGTCTTAAAGTCAGGTAACATCAGTCTGCCAACTTCATTCTTCCTCAGTCTTCTGTTGGCTATTCTGGGCCTTTTGCCTTTCTGTAAAAACTTAAATATCAATTTGTAAATATCCACAAAATAGCTTGTTGGGATTTTGATTGGGATTGTGCTGAATCCATAGATCAAGTTGGGAAAAAGTGACATTTCCAATACCTGAAAATGAAAATCTATTCATTGACTTAGATCTTCTTTGATTTCTTTCATCAGAATTTTGAGTTTTTTCTACATAGAGACCCTTCACATATTTTGTTGGATTTATAGTTAAGTATGTCCATTTTTTTGGTGCTAATACAAATAGTATACTTTTGACTTAAAAATGCAACTATTCATTGCTGACATATAGAAAAGCAATTGGCTTTTGTATATCAGCCTTATATCCTGTGATATTGCCAATACTTGTTACTTAGTTCAAAGATGCTTTGTTTTGTTAGTCGTATGACATTCTTCGTTACATCTTGTAATCTGCAAACAAAGACAGTTTTGTTTCTTCCTCCTCAATCCGTATATTTTTTATGATGTTGTGATTTATATATTTTGGCTCTTGTCCATGTTTTCTGGCTCGCAGCTCCCAAAACCTTTGGAATTTCCTAACTCATAAGAGCAATGGGAACATCTTTTGTTATAGTTGGTCTCTTGTCCTTACTTCTTAGATACTCTGTTCTGGGCTTTTCTCTTTACATTTTAGTTGTGTAGGTTTCTATTCACATATCTTCAAGCTCATTGATTCTTGCCTTGACTTTGTCCATTCTACTGATGAGCCCATCAAGACATTCTGAATTTCTGTTTTTAATTTCTAGCATTTCCTTTGGTTCTTTCTTACAGTTCCCATTTCTCTGCTTACATTACCCATCTATTAAGGTGTACTGTTTCTTTTTTTTTTCGTTAGAACCTTTGACATATGAATGACAGTTATTTTAAATGGCTTATCTGATAATTCCAAAATCTGTGTCATCTCTGAATTTGGTTTTGATACTTGCTTTATCTCTTCAGTCTGTGAAGTTTCTTGCCTTTTAATATGCCTTGAAGTATTTTAGTGAATATCAGACATAACACATTGGATTATAGAATATAATATAAATGTGCCTTTATCATGACTGCTAGGTACTAAATTGTGCCCCACACCCCAAATTTATATGTTGAAACTCTAACCTCTGATCTGACTGTATTTGGGAATAGGGGCTTTAAGGAGGCAATTAATGTTAAATGAGGTCATAGGGTAATGTCTTAATCTGATAGGATTGAGGTTTACTGTCTTTATGAGATATCTCTCTTTGTCTCTGTCTTTCTCCCTCCCTTTT
Organism: Leopardus geoffroyi; assembly: GCF_018350155.1. Taxonomy (NCBI): domain Eukaryota; kingdom Metazoa; phylum Chordata; class Mammalia; order Carnivora; family Felidae; genus Leopardus; species Leopardus geoffroyi. The sequence goes on from NC_059337.1 coordinate 50,676,319, forward strand.
GGTCGGCCCCTCCCCCTCCCTCTACCCTTCCCTGTTTCTCTCTCCCTCCACTTGCACTTCTGTGCACACACAGAGGAAAGACCAAGTGAGGGCACAGCAATAAGGCAGCCCTCTACAGGCCAAGAAAATAACTCTCATCAGAAACTAAACATGGACGGTGCTGGCACTCAGTTCTTAGACTTTCCAGCCTCCAGAACTGTGCAGAAATAAATTTTTGTCGTTTAAGTCACTCTTAAGGTATTTTGTTATGGTAGCCCAAGCAGACTAATACAATGATGTTTCCTGTTAATCTGGAAAGGAGTTGGTCTGTGTTTAATGTTGCTAGAGGTGCCAGAGGCTTCTGTTTGGTCTGGTGACTGTTTTTGTCTCTTCTGTTGATTTCATTTCCCTAATAACTCCTTCTTAAACAGCATCTGCATCTTGCAGCTCTCAGTTGTAATCCACTGCTGTTATACTGGATCCCTGTTGATGCAGTGTTAAGGTGCCGGGGAGGAAGGGTTTTCTGTAGTCTTAGGACTCAATCTCAGACTTTTAATGGGCCTGTGTCCTTGGGCTGTGACCTTGACAAGTGTTTCTTACCTCTGGTTTTATTTCAAAATGGTTACTTTCTCCCTCAGAAACAAGAGAGGACTTTTCTTGGATCTTCACCAGGAGAAACTGGTAGGGTACACGTTTATGGCTCCAGTGGCTTCTGCCCCAGATAAACTGAATGTTTTTGTGATTTTCTGTTTTCACCTGTACCTACAGATTTCAAGGTGTGGTGTGCCCTTTAAACTAAATTATCTGATGGATCCAAAAATAGTCATTTATTTTTTACTGCGTTCAACTTTTCTCTTGTGAACATGGGGAGTGATGACTTCCAAACTTTTCATATGTCAAAGTGAAGACCAGAACTTGATCACTCACTTACCATACAGAGCATTACAGCACCTGAGCTTTATCAAATTTCATTACTTTTTCTAGCCACAATTCCTAAATAGGTCTCTTAAACCTTATTTGGGATGCATTTAAATCAATATGCCAACTTTTTGTTGCTGTAATTTTAAAATCTTGGCATGTATGGCATATACTTAAATAAGATTAATGCCTATATTTTAACTTTTCTCAAAAATCATTAGAAACTTAAGGTTTCTTGAGGCCTACAAAATACCAACTATTCTAAAAATAATAAGATATAGAATTAGATGTGTTTACTGGCAAATTTTATTCACAAATTCAAAAGCTATTTACCAAATATTTTAGTCACTAGTAATATTCCTAACTTCAGTACAGAAATCTTGCTTGAGCCTAACAGAGATTGTATTTAAAAAAAAAAATCTTTTATACTGCAAATGAAAATTTTTACTCAAAAAATGAATTTGTTCACCTTAACATAGTTATTACAAACAAATTGTTAGTCAACACAATAAAAACTTCAAAAGAAATTCATTTCTGCATATTACTCATATTGTCCTTAGGGAACACTGACTTCATAAATAAAGAAATTTGATGTTCTATGTGAAGTACCATGAGCAGAGGCAAAAATAAACATATATTCTTACACTGGCCATCAGAGAGTCCAAGAGAATGTTTCATTGTATAATTCCTTTGAAAAACAAAATTACTTATTGCTATGAAAGGTCATCTTAAAAAAATTAGACAACCATTTGTAAATTTTTGTAAACAGTGGTATAATTTATGATCAGAATAAAGGTCTTACCATTCAGACTATTTGCCAATACTATCATGTTTGTGAATAAATTACAAAAATTAAAGCTTGTAGCTATGCATTTACCTAACAATTTATATTTTTCATTCTCTACTAAATTTAAATTAGGCAGGTGGTATCCTGGAGACAACATCCTTATAAATCTCTGATTTGATCATGGACAATTGGACAATTATGCCACATCATTTCACAGAATTAGAAAAGCCCTCCTACATTGGTCAATTCTCCAAACACTATGCTTATCCATAATTTGAATAATTAAGACACTTATACTGTTCTAAATCTTATTTATCTCTTAAAAATATACCATGGAAATTCTCCCAAGCCCACATTACTGAAAGAGGAAAGGAGCTTGTGCATTGGTGGATACTTTGAGATACAACTCAAGTAAAAGAAGGATGGTAATCCCAAGTACTAAATCTTATCATAATGGTTACCAATTGTGAGCTAACTTCAGTTCAATTTAACCCAATAAATATTTACTGAGCACCTGCTTATGTGCAGTACACTTGTTTGAGTTGTTCTCTCAATGGGAAAGTACCTGGCAGGTTCAAGTCAGAAGGTTAAGTGGAAGAGTCAGAATGAGAGAGGGGAGGAAGTCAGAGAGATGATGGGGCAGGATTGGGAGTGGTTATAGGGGGAGGAGGCAGATCATATAGAGCCTTGTAGACACTTGTAAACCCTCTGGCTTTCTCTCTGAGGGAAATGGAGAACCATGGTAAAGTTTTCAGCAGAAGAGCAAGATGATTTGACTCATGTTTTAAGAGTGTCATTTTGACTACTCTTTGAAAATGGAACATAAAAGAAAAGAAGAGAAGCAAGGAGAATTTTTTGGAGGTCAATGCAGTATTGTAGATAAGAGGTAATGGTAGTCTGAGCCACAGTGAGAGAAGTGGAAGTAAAGGTAAACTCAAAAGGGAATTTCTGACTGATTGGATATGGAGTGTGAAAACAAGACCCAGCAGTGATCCTATGCATTTTGACCTGTTCTGTTGTAATGATGAAGTTGCCATTAGTAGACATGAAGAAGGTTTTGAGGGGGAGCAAATCACCAGTTCAGTTTTTGATATGTGCATCTTAAGATCCCTAAAACAGATTGTATGTTGAACTGGATAGGCACAAAAAACCCAATACCTATAAATTTTTTCCACATAAATCTCTACTGTAGGCAAAAAAAAGGCGGGGGGGGGGGACCCATAACTGAATGGCAACAAATCCATTCTTTCCAAATATTGTTTTCTAAATAATAAAAATATGAATAAAAAGAAAAACAAAATTGGGGCGCCTGGTTGGCTCAGTTGGCTGAGCATCTGACTTCAGGTCAGGTCATGATCTCGTGGTTTGTGGGTTTGAGCCCTGCATCGGGCTCTGTGCTGACAGCTCAGAGCCTGGGGCCTCTTTCGGATTCTGTGTCTCCCTCTCTCTCTCTCTGCCCCTCCCCCACTCACACTCTGTCTCTCTCTCCTTCAAAAATAAATAAACATTAAAAAAAATTTTTAAAAAAGAAAAACAAAGATCACTGGCTTTGAAACTCTTCAGGAAAAAAAATGCTTCTATTCACATAACATTCTAAATGCTTTTGAAAATTTGAGAACTAATTAGCTTTATCACTATAAAGAGATGGAGCTTGTTTGGAAAAAAAAACTAAAGGAAAAAAATGGAGAGTATTCAGATAGAGTGGACTGACTGGTCACAAATTATATTCTATACTATAAAAACCTCCTTGGGATCTGAAAAATTAATGGTTGCTATCTGAGTGTCCAAAAGCCATACAAGTACTTCTGAAACATTTGAAAATAAATTAATAATATAAATTAAGCTATATGAAATTGTCAATATTTTCAACTTTCATCAATTTTGAACTACAAAATAGCAATTAAATATGGTCCAATCTAACATATAATAAAGTTGCAAAGAAACAATCACACATTAGACAAAGGGCATGTTTTGGTCATTCTTTTCTGTTCAGAAAATAAATATTAACTTTCCACTGCCCATACAGTGGTACCAAACAGTAACTCAATAATTCATTTCAGCCAATATTTGTTGAGTTTTCATTCTCAGCAAGGTCCCTGATAGATGCTGCTGGATAAACAAAGATGAGGAAATATAGAGCTTGACAAGCTCACAATATAATGAAGATGAATAGAATGAGTACCAAAGTAATTGCACTGGAAGTTAGAGCGAGTGGGATTCCAAAAAGGAAATTTCCAAATTTCCAAGTTAAAGAATGTTTTCATGCAAAAAGTGACATTCAGCGGGAGGGATGAAGGAGCTGGAATACTTCCAATGAGACATAAAGAAATCTGAGGGAGATTAACACTGAGCTTTAAAGCTGTGTCTCAAGGGTCTTTGAATAGAAAAGGAAAGAAAGAAAAGAAAAAAATTTCTCAGGGCTGAGAAGTGCTTCCATAACTATGCTAAAGAATCCCCAGTGCTTTATTTATTTGTTTCTTCTCATTCATTAATTACTCTGTGTTTCTGCAATCACTGTGGGGACCTAGAAGGCAAGAATTAACACTTCCACTCCAACTTCTTTTGGAACAAATTCAGGAGGATAAGCCCACATAATACACAGCAACACTAAATAAACTAGTAAGTATCTCATTAAAACTTGGAAGAATAAAATCCTAAAACGAGTTTCTTTGAGCAAGGAGTGGTACATTGTCCATTACTACTAATTTAAAATATGTAAACTATTACTTTCTCTTTATTTTTTATTTTTTTTAATTTTTTTTTCAACGTTTATTTATTTTTGGGACAGAGAGAGACATAGCATGAACGGGGGAGGGGCAGAGAGAGAGGGAGACACAGAATCTGAAACAGGCTCCAGGCTCTGAGCCATCAGCCCAGAGCCTGACGCGGGGCTCGAACTCACGGACTGCGAGATCGTGACCTGGCTGAAGTCGGACGCTTAACCGACTGCGCCACCCAGGCGCCCCAACTTTCTCTTTATTTAAAAGGCTGCTTTTACCCTGTTATTTTAATAAGCATAAAATATATTAATAAATACTTTCATAATTCACAAGTAACCTCAATTATCTATCTCATTTTTTCCATAACTTATCAAATTCCTTAAATACAAAATAGAGGTTTTTAAAATTCGAATCCTCATCAGTGGGACATTGATACTCTTGACAACAAAGTATAAGATACGGAACCCAGTAGATAAGTATATTATTTCTCTCTTTTTGGAAACCTTAAACTATGTACGTAACATGTCATATATATTTTTTCTTATAAAGATTCTTATAAACATAGAAAAAGCTTATTTTTTAAATCATATTCTTATTTGAAGATTAGGAAAAATACAGAAGTCCTTCAAAAAGGGAGAATTATGAATAAAGAAGATGTGGTGTGTGTATATATATATATATATATATATATATATATATATATGATGGAATACTACTCGAAAATGAGAAAGAACGAACTCCTGCCATTTGCAACAACGTGGATGGAACTGGAGGGTATGATGCTGAGTGAAATAAGTCAGTCCGAGAAAGAGAGATATCGTATGTTTTCACTCATATGTAGAATTTGAGAAACTTAACAGAAAACCACAGGGGAAGGAAAGGAGAAAAAAAAATAGTTTCAAACAGAGAAGGAGGCAAACCATAAGAGACTTTAAAAAAAATTTTTTTAATATTTATTTTTGAGAGACAGAGAGACAGACAGCGTGAGAGTGGGAGGGGAAGAGGAAGAGAGAGGGAGACACAGAATATGAAACAGACTCCAGGCTCTGAGCTCTCAGCACAGAGCTCGATGCTGGGCTCGACTTCTGAACAGTAAGATCATGACCTGAGCTGAAGTGGGGCACTTAAACAACAGAGCCACCCAGGCACCCCAAGAGACTCTTAAATAGGGAACAAACTAAGGGTTGATGGGGGGAGGGGGAGGGGAAAATGGGTGATGGGCATTGAGGAGGGCACTTGTTGGGATGAGCACTGAGTATTTTATGTAAGCAATGAATCATGGGAATCTACTCCCAAAGCCAAAAGCACACAATATACACTGGATGTTAGCTAATTTGACAATAAATTATATTTATATAAAAGTTAAAATTAAAATAAATAAAATAAGGTTACTCCAGACTTTTCTTTCTACAAAACTTGCTCCTTGGTGAGGCTGTATCCCTAGAATGAAAGCATAGCAACCATCACAGGCTTGCACATGACTGGCACTAGAAAAACATTTGTTGAATTGAATATGGTCTGATGAAATCTGTAACAAGTATGGACAGAACCAGTCTTAGTTGGGGAGTCAGGGAAAATTGGGGACAGAAACCCCTGCTTAGTAAGACCCTAAAGACAGAGGGAGAGTGAAGTAGTGGGTGACTGAGAAACAAATAAGGGAACTATAGAAAGAATGAGGTGTCCATAAGGAGGGGGTGGAAAGAAGGAGGCTCTGCACTGATAGAATCGGAGAGAAATGGCAACAAATCCCTGCCTCATAGTGCTGGACAGAAGTCACCTGTGGCTTGTGAGGGCCATTACTAAAACCTTATGCAGGATAAATAAAAAAATGCTCATTAAGATTCATTCATTTTATGGGGCATGTGGGTGGCTCAGTCCGTTAAATGTCTGACCAGCTCAGGATTCATGGGTTCGAGCGCTGCCTCGAGCTCTGTGCTGACAGCTTAGAGCCTGGAGTCTGCTTCAGATTCTGTGTCTCCCTCTTCTCTCTGCCTCTCCCCCACTCATGGCCTCTCTCTCTCTCTCTCTCTCAAAAATAAATAAATATCACAAAAAGAAAGACAGCATTACTTATTAAAAAAAAAGATTTATTCATTTTAACCAGTTTGACATTGAATCTTAAAATATTTCCAGTTTAATCTCCTTGTTTTTCAGAAAGAAACAAATTCAAGTTTAGAAAGGTGACCTGAATTACAACAATAAAATTACATAAATAATCTGTCTTCAGCCTCATAGGAAGGAATGTCTTTTAAAAAGAAGACTGAGTGCATACTGGCCATGTATTCAGCCAAGATGTTGCTGAGTTGGGTAGAGCTGGCCATAGGAGATGAAAGCATGAGCGGCTGGGGAAGACGGGAGAGAGAGAGACAGGGAGAGCGTGAGAAAGAAAAAAGAAAGAAAGAAAGAAAAAGAGCAAGCAAGTGAGTGCACAATGGTTAGGAATAGATTCACTTTCTTTTCAAGTTCAGGTTTGTAGTTATCAATCCAGAAAAAAGAAGGATTTGACAGCTACACTAGTCAGTTGGATTGTTCTCCATTAGGGACTCAACATATAAACAAAACAGATATTACCTTGGTTTTTCATCAAACCATCAGGTGGAAGAATGTGCTGGGTCTTTGCCAAGGCAGAAGGGGCACGCTGCAATAAGGAATATCATTCTTCACCAAGAACTGTCCAGCGACTGAGTGGGGTGGGGAAAATGAGAATGATAGAGTTATAATTTAGTCTCTGTGTAACAATGTGAATTGTCATTCTTTGATGAATGGAAATCAAAATTTCAAAGATTAGTGAAGATTCTTATTAGGATTTCCGAAGCCAGGGTCCCCATCTAACCCACATAGAGTGAGAGTAATGGTGGATAGGATGACAGGAGCCTGGGGCCCAGCTTCTGGAGTATTTAGGGTAGCCTTGTAATATACATAAAGTTAGTCTCATCTAGCTTCAAATGCCAATGGTACCCATTTCTAGTTATGTGAGCCTAAATAAGACTTTTAATGTCTGTCTAAAATGTGAATAAATTCCATACTTCATACACTTATTGTAGGGATCAATTGGTAATACATGTGAAAATTTATGGCATACTTTTATGCACCTAATAAGCACTCAATGAATATTTTCCCCTCCTTTGTATTCATGCAGTATTGTATCCTCCCTGGAAATACTTAATGTAAGGCAATCACATGAGAACCTTCTAAGCATCTTTAAATCTAAGGAGCTGCAACAAGGCAGGGCACACACTAGGTAGATACAACTTGCCAAGGCAGCGGAAGTCCTTTGGCAGCTCTTGGAACCAGTCCTGCCACAGACCCTTTCTGACCATGATGCCTTCTTGAAAGTGAAATGGTTAAAAATGGAATTTATCCCTTAAGCTGCAGAACTGGGAGGTAGGGAAGTGGGTGGAAATATCCAACAGCGTTTCATCAAACATATCAGAGTATTCTATGATCTTGCCATTTGGAAGGTCTAATTTCCGCTGGAGTTTCAATCAGGAAGTTACTGTTTCAGCCAGTAGAGTGACATTTAACTGTTCCCATTCCCACATCCAGAACATATAACAAGGCAGAATATGGAAGGCAGAGCTCTAAGATCAGAAAGCTAGGAAGTCCTAGCATCAGACGGGCCCACACAGAGAAGGCTCATGCGTTAATACATAAAGATGTTTTACAGAGCAGATAAATGGGAGACAGAGTCCCCGAGGCAGTGCAAGTTACAACAATTTGTTACTCAAAGTCTGAGCCTTAAGCATTTCAGACTGGAACTGAACAATGCCATGGAAAGAGAATGGGATTTGGATATTCCTCGGTTTTAGTCTCGTTCTGCACTTACCACTGTAAGGTGATGGGGATGAGATTTGATTCCTGAGCTTTGACTCCTCAGCTGCAAGGTGGTAAAATGCCCACATTAAAGGGCTGTTGTGTGGAGTACATGAACTAGTTGTATAAAGTGCCAAGCATGAGGCCTGACAGAAAGTAGTACCTGAATAAGCTGTGGTGGTGTGGAGCAGCGGCAGGGGGAATAAAGTCCAACAACTGGAGGAGTCCTTCTCAAGTTCTCCAGGAACTAAAACTTCTGGACAAGTAAGTCCAAATCCAAATGACTCAGAGAATGCCAAGGTTTCTGGTGGGGAAATCCCACTCAGTGAATACAGGCAGAGGGCAGGATTGAGGCCAAAACAGCACCCACGTCAATATCAGGGACCAGCTGGAATGGACTGGAATGGAAGCAAATCAAAATTGAAGTAAAAAAGGATCCTGGGAAAGTACTGAGAAAAAAAATCACTAAATGGGGAGTCTGCCTGGATCACAACCATGACACTAGCTGATCAGATGACCTTGACAGGTCCCTTCATCTCCCTGTACTTCAGTTTCCCATTTGAGAAATGACAGCATTATGTAGTTGATTTGGATAGTCCCTTCCAGAATTCAGCACTCTGTGAATCTCTTTTGTTACCCACTGTAACAACAATGAGGGTCTCCACTGGCCTTGTGCACACTTAACCTTGGCTATGCAGGGGACCCAAAGCATTTCCCCCAGACCTCAGCATCGAGGCAAGTTGGAGAGTGAAAAAAAAAAATCTATCCTCAGACTTGCCCTAGGAATTTTTGCCCAGAGTTACGAAAAAAGATAAATCCCAGTACCCTGAAATATTTTATATGCTTATTCCAAACATTATAATGCTTCGTGGAAGTCTGAGGTTTTCAAAGTCAAAACAAAACCTATTTTGAAAGAAAGAAAAAACTTACTCTTCAGGTTTATGTACTTCTTAAAAGTGAAATGGAGTCTGGAAATTTTTCCTCTGAGATTTCACCAACAGCCAAAAACAAATATTACTTCTTTGACAAATAACAGTTCTGTATTATGACTACAAAAAAAAATTCTTGTCATAAAAATCTAATCTTGGGGAAATATAACTCTGTCTGCATGAAATAGCAATAATGGAACCAATATCTATCATTTCTGTCATTTATGCATTTAATTGCTTTACCAACAGCTCTATGAAAGGGCGTATGATAGACGTGAACTGGCATTTGGCTCTCTCTTTTTGGTTTAAGAAAATTAAAGTAACTCTTGAATCTCATGCAAAAAAGGCAGTTATCTTTTGAGAGTTTTGCTTGTGAGTCCACCCAAAAAAATGAGAAATACGCTGTACTTGTCAGCTTTTGCAGGGCTCTGACTGATACCAAGAGGGAGTATTTCAAAGCAAACAGCAATAATAGTTGGTGTCAGAAGTGAAAAGAAATAAATTCCTCATTTTTGAGGGTCCCAAAGTTACAGCCTGCCACCCAGATCTACCACCAGTGGCCCTGCCCTTTTCCAAGGCTGGCATTCACCTATGGTAAGATAATAAATTTGTATCATTTTACATTAAAAAAAGTCAATTGCTGGTTCTTCATTACATCTTTTCTTATAACACGGGTTTTCTAAGATGCTGTAGACACATAATTCTTCCTAGATTCTCTGGGTATTCAAAAAAAAAAAAAAAAAAGGACGAGAAGCCATCTACTAAAAATGGCTGGAAGTCGTCTGCATTACTACTATATTACTACAATAGTAATATCATCATGAGTAGAGAAAAGGTTGCCCAAACTATTTAATGCTTAATAACCTTTGTAAAGATCATACTAGTACATAAATTGGGACCTTAGAAATGTTACACTCACCTCTCCACCAAAACTTGGACATTTTGACTGGACAAAGTTTGAGGACAAGAGTGGCCCATTACCACCAAATTGATTTTTAACAAGTATAAATTATGCCTCAGCTAACTCCGTTATATTATCAAATGGTGGAAAAGTGTAGAAATGTGAAAAAAGCGTGGACATGTCTTTTTTCAAAGAGCCATACAAGTCATCAAGGCTTGTCAGCATGAGTAATTCTGATTCCCTGTCATGAGATATAAAATATGTCTGACATAGTAAAAAATTAATCGTTACACAAACATACAAACACAAATAGAAGTAATAACTCTGGATCACAAGAGTAATGAATTGCAATATGATAACCTTAGGTATATACAAAACTATTATAAACAAAAGTAGTATAGAAAAGATAATCTCCAGACTTGCAAATCTCAAAGATAACAACATAGTTTATCTAGATCTGTATAATAAAAAAATAGCAATGAGACAATGGAAAATTTTCAAGCAGTTCATAAATAAAACATATTCAATTATGTTAAAAATTTTAATATTTTATTATAATAGTAATAGCTGACATTAGCTGAACATAAAATAAGAACTAGATGCCATATTCAATACCTTAAAATGTATTATCCCAAATAATCTTCATATAACCCTCAAAGCTAAGTACTATTTATACCCATTTTACAAAGGTTAACTTCCCACAGTTTTACACATTCTGGGCATCTTCACACCAAAGGTGTCTTATCCCTACCTCCTATAATGTTTGTTTCTGGACTTTCTTTACCTTCGACATTGATCTGTGCTGACTTTTCTAACAAGACTCAAAGAGGTGGCTGAATGGATAATGGAAAGATCATAAATGTTAAAGAAATCACAGATGTTAGAGACTAGATGTACAGTCCTTCTCAATAATATTTGTATTTTAACAGGGTCCCTTTATGATTTTATGTAACAAATGCAGAATACTCTGCTTATTGGAAGCTACTGAAAGATTTTTTGAGAATGTAAGTCTTCTGAATACCTTCCAAATGAATGAATGTATTGATCAGAACTCTAATCTCAAGTTGACAAAAATTAACTTTCAAACCTCACAATGTTCATGACCAGAGAAAACTGACTATAGAAGTTCTAATCCGGTGGTTAAAAGCTCCATTTGGCAGCTTAAGGCAGATGCCCACCCCTGGATAATTAAACTGTGACCAAGGAAGACGATGAAGTTGGCAGCCTCTATTCATCCTCTAAAGGACACTCTACATCATTTCTCATTCATGTGAATCTGGCTTAAGGTGACCGAAAGTGATGGGTGGCTGAGCAAAACTTCTTCAAAATTTACATGCATTCCACTTCAAATGTCTTCAAATCAGAAGTTATGATCCCAGTATAAGAGGAAACTTTTTAAATTTTCAGGTATTTAAAATCACCACTTTGACAATGGAGATAGGGATGGCACACAGCTGTACAGACAGGACACAATTTTCAACTCTTAACATTCCCTATTCACGGAAACTTGGGTAAGCAGCAATCTCTCCAACTGGCCTGGCTATTTTGAGGCTCAAAAGAACTGAGACACTTAATAAGTATTACTTCTCCCCCTTCACAGAGCAAAACAAACAAAACCAATTAGATGTAAATTTGCACACACACACAACTTCTCCAGTTGGTTTGGAGAAGTTAATGCATCCCTGAAAGGATAGGCTTAATCCTCACTGTGGCTCAGATGCTGCTGAAGTGTGACTTAAAACCTGTGATGCATTTGACAAGGACAACATTACTTGGGGCTATACAGAAGAAAGATTGCTTCTTTCCTATTTCACTTCTAATTCAGCCCCAAGTTTCTTTTCTCTCTTGATATGTTTCTTTATTACCTTCCAAATTCAGACTCTTACAGGGTCGTTGTTTTATTCATGAACATTAAAGCTAAGCCATTGTTATCCTAAAACACATTTGGGTAATCTCTAAGGGGAGTAAGAAGCAAATGGTGTTGGGAGGGGGCCAGTGAGCAATCGCCTACATCTTATTTTGTCTATTATCTGTTGTAGTGTCTTAAGCAGAAAATTCTCAAAACCCTTTTTTTGTGTGATGATTTCAGTAAAGGAAGCATGACAAAGCAGCTTGCTTTTAAAGACAGGAAAAAGAAGCTGTGGTTAATTCCCATTAGAAATCTCATTTCATGAGCAGAGTGGGTTATCCTAATCAGAGATCAGGATTTGGTCCCAGGAGAGCCCCCAGCTGACCTCACTGAAGCTTCCTGAAGCTAAAGCCCTTTCATGCTGTCACCAAAATGCTGACCTGCAGGTGTCCTCTGGAGCTGTGCCCACAATTCTCTGAAAACTAAACATGCAGTTCCAACACTATTGGGCTTTTTCTTCAGCTCTTCAGAAAATACTTGCAAAGGTGCTGCTGCAACACAAATTAACTTCTTTGCAATTTAACTGGTCAATAAAGTTTATTCTGAATGAACAGTGATTTGCCATCTAGTTTCCTCAATCTTCATAATACGGTTTTCCAGCCAGTTTTCTAATTCTCAGATCTGAGTAAAATTACTGTTCATCCAGAGCTCTCATTATGACATTTGCAGACTCTTTTTGTTCTTGGCTTTGTTCCTGGTTATTTCCTTGGGTGGCTGAACCAAAACTGAAAAAGACGAGCAAAAAAAAAAAATGTAGCAGGGAGAGCACTGGAAAATCTCTCAGCGGAGGCTGAAATTTACTTCTAGCCTCACCTCTTTCTAGCAATTTATGATCGAAGGGTCACTTCCCCGTCTGTAAAATGGGCACAGTACTTGTCCTGTTTACTTTTTTTTCTAACAGTAACCCTATTTCAGTTTTGTAGGGTAACTGTATGGTTTAAACAAAAATGCCAGTCACCCTTGATAAAATGTGTTGCCTAAAAACAATCCAAAAAGAAAAATTATACACATCACACGTGTAGCATAAGAAATTTAAATTTTTCTGTCATACTTTATACATTAGATTACGTGACCTGTATGTATCTTTTTTATTTAAAAAAAATCAGGATTTACTTCAAAAAAGTCATTGGTATATTTAAAAGAACTACAAGAACAAAGTTCCTGATTTACTAAAAGTCTATAAATAGCTATTAACATAAAGACTATTCCTACACATTCTTTTAATAAAATGAATCCAATTAAAATGGGCAGAGGACATGAACAGACATTTCTCCAAAGAAGACATCCAGATGGCCAATAGACACATGAAAAGGTGCTCCACATCACTCATCATCAGAGAAACACAAATCAAAACTACAATGAGAAATCACCTGACACCTGTCAGAATGTCTAAGATCAAAGACACAAGAAACAACAAGCATTGACAAGGATGTGAAGAAAAAGAACCCTGGTAGACTGCTGGTGAAAACACAATCTGGTGTAGCCAATGTGGAAAACAGTATGGAGGTTCCTCAAAAAGTTAAAAATAGATCTATCCTATGATCAAGTAATTCCATTATTGGGTATTTACCCAAAGAAAATGAAACCATTAATTAAAAAAGATATATGTACCCCTACATTTACTGCAGCATTACTTACAATAGCCAAGACACGGAAGCAACTCAAGTGTCCATCTATAGAAGAATGGATAAAGAAAATGTGATATAAAAGAATATTACTCAGCCATAAAAAAGAATGAAATCCTGCCAAGTTCAACAACATGGATGGATCTAATGCTAAGTGAAATAACTTAAGAGAAACACAAATATAACATGATTTCATTCATATCTGCAATTTAAGAGGCAAAACAAACAAAGAAAAAAAGAGACAAACAGGGGTGCCTGGGTGGCTCAGTCAGTTAAGTGTCTGACTTCGGTTCAGGTCATGATGTCAAGGTTTGCCAGTTAGAGCCCCGCATTGGGTTCTGTGCTGACAGCTCAGAGCCTAGAGCCTCTCCCTCTCTCTCTACCTCTCTCCTACTCTCTCTCTCTCTCTCTCTCTCAAAAATAAACAAACATTTAAAAAAAAATAGAGGGACAAACAAATAAAAAAACATATTATTAAATTTACAGAACAAACTGATGGTCACCTGAGGGGAGGTGGGTGGGGGGGATGGGTGAAATAGGTTAAGGGGATTAAGCACACACTTCTCCTAATGAGCACTGAGTAATGTACAGAATTGTTGAATCACTGTATTGCACACCTGAAACAAATGTAACATTATATGTTAAATTACACTAGAATTAAAATTTTTTTTAAATTAAAAAAATTAAACCTATTTAAAATCATGGAAGAACATTTTCTTTGCTATTTTTTTTTTACTTTTTAATATGCTTTTATAATTGTCACTTTTATAAGGCAATCAAAATGTGCATGGCATGTCTTTTTTATTTTTAGAAAAAAAATTTTTTTAACGTTTATTTATTTTTGAGACAGAGAGAGACAGAGCATGAACAGGGGAGGGGCAGAGAGAGAGGGAGACACAGAATCTGAAACAGGCTCCAGTCTCTGAGCTGTCAGCACAGAGCCCGACGCGGGGCTCGAACTCACGGACTGCAAGATCGTGACCTGAGCCGAAGTCGGCCACTTAACCGACTGACCCACCTAGGCGCCCCATGGCATGTCTTTTTTATAGCATTTGGAGATGACTCTTGCATGAGAACCATCTCCAGATTTTATTTAATTTTTAATTGTTCAAAAGAAAAATTATTTTAAAATGAAAGTCAAAGAGGTCATAACATAATATTACAAATATTCTAAAGGATATCATTACTTCAAATATCAAACAGCTTGCATAAGCATGTTAATTGCTTCAGAGGTACGTTTATTGGCTGATTCCATGAACAAAATAGTAGCAGTTTTTCAACAGTGCAACAGGGACTTAAACAAAAGTTGTAATGATGAAATGATTTCAGAACTACATTGGATTGAAGGGATCGATGGGGCAGGAGACATTGGGAAGGGTAAAGTAAAGGAGAACAGGAGTCTTTTCTAGCTCTGCTACAAACTACCTGTGGACCACTGAAACATTTTCATGATTAATATAATTATAAGTTGAATAATTATCTTAAAATGACTTTTTCAACCTAGACTGTTTGGCACGTTACTATGTTACCCCAGAGGGAATTTATCTGGACAACTTCCTAAACAACCCAGGGAAACCACTTGCAGTATCTCTAGGATCCAGTAAGTTATCCACCAGGTTAATTCAGCCACTGATTTAAATTATAGAACAGAAGAGTTTAATAGATCTAAACTGTAGTCAGCAAGCAGTCCTTCCACAGCCACAGAGTTAAGATGCTAATTTGTAAGATCTTAGACCAAGATAAAATCCAAACATGAAGCAAACTGCCTCACTGACTTTCAAAGAATATTTCACAGTTGGACTTACAGAAACACCATTACTTACTCTTTTGGTCTAAGCACCAAGAATCCCTCTTATCTAAGCTGTCTATGACATTTGACATCAAAAGGTGAAATAGTTGGCAGTGGTTGTTGTCTGGGGAGAGGAATCATAGGAAGTCTGCTCTATTTCATTCACCTCTGTTGTTTTGTTTTTAAAATTATATTGTTTTTATAATCACAAAAAAGTCTAAAGATACAACAAAAAATACTTCTAAGATGAAACAGTTGAATGGGTAATTACAACTTTTTGCCCATATTTTGTAAAAAAACAAACAAACAAAAACATAAGATAATGAAACATAAACCTGGAGAGAACTGTCTAAAGATAATGTTACAAAAACTATTTGGAACAAAAACCCCTGGTCCAGACAGCAGTTCCTGCACTGCTTATTTGGTTTCCAAGACCAGGTGTGTGAGCACCATGAGACTTGAGGCTTTTTATAGAAGAAACCAATACATCTCTAGCATTTTTGTTAAATCACCACATTCTTGTTTTATAGTGTGGTAGATAACATGTGGCAGCTGTCCTGTGAGCCCTGTCCACTTTCCCTACAAAGATCAATAGACCACCGAGCCAATCCTTCAAGCCTACATTTTTAATTACAATATTGAAATAGGAAGGTTTGATTTTGAGAAGAACTCAAGTGAGAAGGTGCCTCCCTGAAACTCAGTAGCTTTGGTACTTGACATTATAGGCTTTAAATTTCCATTGAGTTAGGAAAAGCCTCCCATGTATTAATGAGTGAGTTTAGCACCACATTATGTCAAAATTTCTCTGCATATTAGACTTCAAAATGCAACATGAGCTAAAACAATCCTGAATAATTCAGATCATATCATGTATGTCAGACTACAAAAAGAAAGATATTTTATCTTGAACGTGAAAGATTCTAGCATAAAATGTCATTATGTTGGGACTAGAACAAAACAAAAGCATTTTAGAACACACACTCTGTGCTTGAGTATCTATCTGAAAGAAATTCTTTAACAACATAAACTGATAGAGCATATAAACTAATGTCCTTCCTCACCACTCTAGTTGTCTCCAGGGAAGTAACACAGAATTGCTAGTCAAACAACTGTCCATGGACCGCCTGC
Source organism: Leopardus geoffroyi (assembly GCF_018350155.1). NCBI lineage: Eukaryota > Metazoa > Chordata > Mammalia > Carnivora > Felidae > Leopardus > Leopardus geoffroyi. The sequence goes on from NC_059337.1 coordinate 50,692,817, forward strand.
TGTGTGCCAACATGGTGTGACACGCAAAAGATGCAAGGCACAACTCCTGATCTCTAGTGCGTGAGTAAAGAATGCTACAACAGAAAACATTAGGGAACACAGGACAGGGCCAACATTGTGACACCGGCCACAAGAACTGTTGGAGAGCTACGCCTACCTGTGCCATAGGCTGCAAGGGAACATAGGGAGCATTGAATTCTTGATCCCCACTTCCTTCTTCTAAATCAATCTTATACATCACTGCCAGACTTACCACCTCAAAGTGCAGCTCCTATCACATTACTCTTTCCCTCCAAAACTTGGGTCTTCCCCAATGACTCGTTTGGTTGAAAATCTCTACCCTGGTATTACATTGGTCTTCCAGCCATCTTACCAGCATCCTCCTGTTATCTCCTCACTCCAAAAGCTTCAGAGTCTAGGCAGGCCTGTTGCAAAACAACAGAGAGTATGAAGAGTAGGCGTGACTACCTAAGGACATTCAGATTATAATTGGTAAAGAAATATTGTACTGGTCAAACAAAGTCTGTAATCTGCAGTCAACCTGTGGGGCCTCCACACTGCAAAAGAGGACATAATGAGCCCTTTTCCCTGAGCACCATTTCTTTCCTTTTGGTTTTCCTTGGCCTTCAATGCTCATAAACCCACATCTTCACCTTCAGGGCTGATCTTTCATCTGCTTCCTCTAAGAAGCCTCCCAAATCTTCTCAAACCTGATATGATCTGTCCTTTGAAGTTTCATACCTTTGGCATTTATATTACTTGTTCTTTTAAAAACAATAATGTATGCACCTAAACTATTTTCTTTACAAAGCAGAAAGTTCCTTGAGATTAGAGAATTTCTTACTCATCTCCAGGTACGTTGCGTTAACCTTGTTAGGTGCTCAACACATTTACAATAATCTAAAATGAAAATGCAACCTGAGAAAATAGTTTTTAAAGTACTGCTCATGTTACTTACAATCTATATGATGCAGAAAGGCATGTGCACATGGAATGATTTTTTAAATTAGTCACATGGGAATTAAATAAATGGCAAGACAGTCTACGTGGAAATGCCAAGTAAATGGTATACCAGCAGGACATGGTGTCAGTTTCAGAGGAAAGTGAGACCACTGAGGACTGGGCTGGACAGGAAAGGCTTTAGGAGGTGGGATGAGACGGGACCTGAGCTAGGTACTGAAGGCCACAGAGGGTCTAGATATATAGGATAGCAAAGGAGGTATTTCAGGAGAGGAAGTTCTGATATGTGACCTTGACAAATTCACCTATCCTCTCTCAGTGAAGGCTCTGATCTGCATGATGGAAATATCTAAGTGGATAATCTCTAAAGTCTAATTTCAACAATATGGATAAAGGCAAAGTGCATGGTGTATTTGGAGACAATATGTCATAGAGGTTGAGTGTGGGTACAGAAGTCAGACAGACCTGGGTTTGTCCTGGTACTGCCACTTCCTGCATATATGACCTTAGAAAAGTTGTATAACTTATTTACACTTCAAGCGCTTCATCTATCAAATGAGAATGACACTAATAATACATACTCTATTAGGTGGTTAGAGGATTAAATGGGATAATGCAACAAAGTACTTTGTACAATAGTTAGCCTTTTAAATGCATAGTAAAATCCAGCTATTATTTTTATTATAAGAAATATGCCTATTTGGGAATCTATAAGAACACTGAGTTAGACTTCTCCTAATTTCCCAGAACTTAAAGCTAAGGACCAACAGCCAAAAAAAGCACATTCTGAAAACCCTTGAAACATTAGACACTCCTTTAAGGCTTTTTAGAGGTAACTAAGCTATGTTATCTATCCTACAACCATTACCTCATGACAGTCTACACTAGCAGAGGAATGTGCAATGGTGGTGGTATGGGAGTGGAGGAAATTTCAAAAATATAAGTCATCTGCCAGGGCAAGAGTTTCATATTATTTTCCCCTCTTCTCTCCATAAAAGGGGGAGGGGTGCTTAATCCTCCCCCAAAGCCAAGTGATGTCATCTCCAAGAGATTTACTCAGTACACAAGGGTAACTGATCTTTCATTTCATGTTTGGAATATATCAGCATATAAGATGATTTGCCTTTGGAACCTCTTTGAGCTGAGGAAGAGGACAAGGGGAACATGGGGATAAGGAAGGGAGGTGGCTGTAGAGCAGCTAACAATCCCACAATTCGGTAAGGAAAACACAGAAGGCATTGACAATGAGTTGATAGTAGAGACACAGGTACAACCCCGGAAAGAAGATTACAATGACCATCAAAGAAAAAGGGATTTCCTCCCCCTCCTTAACACACCAAAGGATCTAGAACCAGGGAAAGAAGATAAAGAGGAGGGCAAGAACATCCTAAAGATCTCCAGGACACAGATGAAGCCTATTAAATGGAAGGGAGGAGATAAAAGTAGAGTTTTATTTATTTTTAAGTTTTTTAATGTTTATGTTTTGAGAGAAAGACACAGAGAAAGAGAGAGAGAGAGAGAGAGTGTGTGTGTGTGTGTGTGTGTGTGTGTGTGTGAGGAAGAGGCACAGACAGCAAGAGAGACAAAGAATCCGAAGCAGGCTCCAGGCTCCAAGCTGTCAGCACAGAGCGCCACGCGGGGCTCGAACTCACAGATCGTAAGATCATGACCTGAGCCAAAGTCGGACGCTCGACCAACTGAGCCACCCAGGTGCCCCATTAGGTGTCTGTGCTGACAGCTCGGAGCCTAGAGCCTTCTTCTGATTCTGTGTCTCCCTCGCTCTCTGCCCCTTCCCCCACACATGCTCTGTCTCTGAATCTGCCTCTCTCTCTGTTAAAAATAAACAAACATTAAAAAAAAATTTTTAAAAAGTAGAATTTAAAAATTTTACTAGAGGGGAGTTTTTAAGAACTAGACTGACCAAAAAGCCATGGAACCTGATGGATTTGTCATTTAAAGAGCTTTAGCTTGCTGAAGAAAATGGAGAAAATATGATTTCTCCCCAACAAGGTCAGTTATAGGTATAATCAACCTAGAGAAACAATAAGGTGTTATACTGCACAGGTAAATTGAGCCCAGATTATGAGCATCTTGAATTATTAGCATTTGAAATTTATCCTGAAGGTCATGGAGAATAGCCAAGGTTTGGGACCAGGTCAGTACAGACCTTCATGAGGATTAATTGAGTTGTAGCGTGTACGGTAAATTAAAGATGCACAGCCTACAGACATGGAGCCTGGAGAGGAAGTTGTTACAGTTAGTCTGATGACTCATAGTCACTGAGGCTTTTACACCCATGTGATGACTACTGAAATGGAATAGAAAGGACAGACAGCACTGGTGTTTGGCACACAGAATTTAAAGATCTTGGCAACCATCCAAATCTGGAGATAACAATAAAGGATAGCCAACTTGATTTAAGGTTTTTGAACTTAGGTCATGATTACCATTGTCCACTACTAACAGCCCCACCTCCCCACATCTTGTATTGGAAAGAGAAAAAATAAGCTATGGATGGTAGTCATTTTAAGAGAAAATATGAAGAGATCAAGGTGGCCGGCCTAGAGTGATTTCTCCTTTCCAACTCATAAAATCTTCACTCCTAACCCCACAACTTCCTGTGAAAGAGGCTGCGACCCTCACCCCCTTGTTCTCCCTGCTCTGAGAATAAAGCTGGTGTAGTATGGCAGAACTTACCGAATGCTGAGACAGAGATAAAGAAGATACATGACTCGCTAGGGCATTTGACTGTGAGTCCAGAAACATGAACAATGAGCCAGATTTCCTGAAGCTTAGATCAGAGGACACTGCGACACATCACAATAGCTGCTCTCTGTGGGTTCCCTTGAAAATTTTTGGCTTCATCCACTTCACACATCCAGTATATGGACATTTCCAACACCACCAGCTGCAGAAACCAGCAGCAGAGGAATATTCCCCTCACATATTTTTGGCGGGTAAAGGGGTACAACAACTACAAGTTGAAGAGTTAAAGCATAAGCACTCACCTTTGTAATAATCCTAACTTAGTAGGATGATGTTGGGGTAGGCCATTTTAAGTGCTTGCTATACTCAAGATGCTTGGTGAAGAAGAAACCACACAAAATCAATGTTTCCAATTCCAGAATTCATAATTTCAGACCTGAACCAAGGTCACAAGCACAGACCTAGGGAGCCTCACGGCCATCTGCTGCCACCTCCCAGTTTCATCCATTTATTCAGTCATTCCAAATATATTTATTAAATGCCTAGTTTATGCCAGGCCCTGTGATCTCAACTGGATATAGCAATAAACAAAAGAGATCTGCCCTCAAAGAGTTGATAGGCTTGTCAAGAATATATCAGAGACATAAAGGCAAATGTTATACCTGATTCAAATGACCAGAGCTGCTTCTTGGAGTTATCAGCCAGCATAGATTCAAAGAGTCAGAGAACGCTTTCCAAAATTCAGACATAAGCTGAACCTAAGGGAGGAGGAGGAGTCAGCGAGGGAGAGTCATGAATTAATATTCCAGGCACGTGCAAATGCTCCAAGGCAGGAATACACATGGCTGAACACGGCATGAGCAAAGGTCAATTAGTATTAGTGGAAACTAGAGAAAAGATGGTGTGGGGGTTGACAGAGGAAGTGGGGCAAAAATTAGGAGGTCAAAAAGAAATTCCAGGAGCCATATCATAAACAAGTTCCTTTGTTAAAGAATTTGACAAGGAATCCAAGCCATCAAATCTATTTGGGGAGGCAGGTAACTTTGGACGTTAAAAGAAAACGAATTAAAGAGAATATGATTGGCAGCTGGGAAACTACCGGGGGAGAACAGGGGTGGCTTATGGTAGCAGAACTGGAAGAAAGGAATAGATTCCAACACTAGCATCAAGAATGATTTGCAGGCCGTGGTCCTAATTATATGTGAGAAATGAGGGAAGGAATGGAGTCATCCTTGAGTAGATACATGGCATGATGGTTCAGAGCAGAGGCTCTAGGTCTCCCACTTATTAGCTGTGTGGCTTTGGCCAAACTTCTTAAGTCCCTTGATTCACTCATTTGTAAAATGGCAATAATGACAAGACTTGTGTTACAGAGCGGTTACGAAGATTAAATATGGTAATGCACATAATGTGCTCAACTATCACCTGGCACATATTAGATGCTTGTATTAGTATATAGACTCACTTGCTACTGAGCCATCTCACTGATGGCCACAGGCCCTTGATTTTGTTGCTCTGCCATCAGTGAGATCATTCATGCACATGGCCCATGAAATCTCCATTCCAGCTAGTGGGGGAAAAAAAAAAGAAAAGAAAAAAAGGTTTAAAGGAACAGCATGCACAGCTAAAATTCAGGAGTTGTGTCACTATAGAAAAGAAGAGGATGAAATCAGGGGACAGTGAACAGCTAGCAACATTCAATGTATATCAACATTATATAAAGATAGAAAATAACTGTTTGAGAAGAAAAACTGGAAAAAAGAATTTCTAGTGCATGAGACTTGGTGAACTTAAGACATAAAATATCTCCAATGTTTTACTGAAGGAGAAGGATTTAGACAAAACTGTGCGATAGAAGGATAATGAGGAACTCAAAAGATTTGATCTCCATGTAATAAGGATATTGATAGAATTAGTTAATGTATTTGGAACAAAGATAAAGGAACCCTCAAATCTGATTAATGAACTGTTTTCCAGGAGAGGAGAAATATATCTGATATTCAGGTAAAAATGAATAAGCTCACAAGGGAGTTTTATGGATTCCTCTTTTTATAAAGCAATGTATGACAGCATGGAGAAAAATAATGATTTTCTTCTTATTATTAAATATCTTCATGGGGGCGCCTGGGTGGCGCAGTCGGTTAAGCGTCCGACTTCAGCCAGGTCACGATCTCGCGGTCCGTGAGTTCGAGCCCCGCGTCGGGCTCTGGGCTGATGGCTCAGAGCCTGGAGCCTGTTTCCGATTCTGTGTCTCCCTCTCTCTCTGCCCCTCCCCCGTTCATGCTCTGTCTCTCACTGTCCCAAAAATAAATAAACGTTGAAAAAAAAATTAAAAAAAAATATCTTCACAAGAAAACAAAATCATGAATGATTATACCCGTGTGTGAACAACTGCTTTTAGGTAGTTCATGACCTATGTGGTATCTCACCCGAGACTCACAACCCAGAAACAATTTGCGCTGGCTCCTTCATGATTGCAAAGGTTTGCCACCCCCATGTGGTGGTCCTCGGTGACTGCAGGAACCATTGGTCATCCACTGCACTAAAGATTTATACTTTTCAAACCCCAACTCTGACCCAAGATCTTTATCTCTGATCCAATATGGTGGACTAACAGTTACCTTTCTGTCCTTAGGATTATTCTTGTTATTAAATCTTGGTCTCAGTGAAGTCTCTATAGAAAACTTCACTTTTTATACATCCCTGAGTAATGGAATTGAATCTATTACTCAGAATCTATCTTATTTTCATCCCTCCAGACTATATGGGTCATTTTTAGCTCTTTATGGTTTGGCCAGAAGCAAAAATCAACCATCCTAACTGCCTGTGGTCTCAACAAGATAAGATATATGACTTTTTGTGGATAGGGCACTTTCCCAAGCAAGAATACCTTGTACATTAGGCAAAGAGAAGGACCCTACTGGGGCAGCCTGCGCAAGCTATAAGGTCTCCCTGAGAGTCCCTCTTCTGACCCCTCAGCACAGTTAACAAGACATTCCCAGCATTTAGCCTCCAGACCCAGGAAAGATAGCACAGGGCTTAGATGAATCATTAATTCTTCATTAATTCTTTTGTGATTAAGAACTAGACTGCCAGTCCAAATGGCCTCTGGCTGCTTTTTTTGTTGAAGTCCAATCGTGTAATACAATTTTTCTGCCCATTGCTACCAAAGTGAGAGTGCATTGAAATGTCCTCCACCCTTCCCTGCCTACTGCAAACACAGTCAAGTGGTCAGTGGAGATTTCTGGGGATTAGAAATCAGCAAATTGGCCATTTTCTATTCATAGGTAGATTAATGTGATAGAGGTTTGTAGTATAACCTTGAACAAGGAAAAGATTGCACCATAGCAAAAGACTGTAATGGTTACTATTTTCAGGAAATAGGATTTAAGTCATGTTAATGGGCAGGAAGGAAATCAATCCTTACAGTGGCAAGGTGTATTTATTCTCAGACACTTAAAAAATAAATAAATAACAAACACCAGGGCGCCTGGGTGGCTAAGTCAGTCAGGTGGCTGACTTCTCAGGTCATGATCTCATGGTTAGTGAGTTTGAGCCCCACGTCAGTCTCTGTGCTGACAGCCCAGAGCCTGGACCCTGCTTTGGATTCTGTGTCTCCCTCGCTCTCTGTCCACCCCCACCCCCACTCCCGCCTCACTTGTGGTCTGTTTCTCTCTCTCTCTCTCTCTCTCTCCCTCAAAAATAAATACACGTTAAAAATTACAAAAAAAAAAAAAAAAGAAAGAAAGAGAGAGAAAAACCACCACCATCCACAGGACCAAAGCTCTCCCCCATTCCATCCCAACCCTCCCTCAACTACTCAGATCTTTCCCATCTGCAGTTTTTTTTCAGAAGAGAAAGCCATCAACTGTCAGTGGATGCCTTGAGGTTCTGGAATTATGAAAGAACTAGTTCTAGTTCTAGAACTAGTTCTAATGAAAGTGATTTTCATTAATCCATAGAGAAGTAGGGGCACTGAGACAGGAAGGAACATAAGAAGGGCTTAGGTAATGAGAGCAGTTGCATCAAAATCAAGCACTGTTAATCTTTTATCCAATAAGTAAAAATTACATTTTATTGTAGTTTTAGTTTTCATTGCTATTATTACTAGAGATGAGCATATTTTCTCATGTTTATTGTTCATTTGCAGTCTTCTGTAACTGCCCATTCATATCCTTGGGTCTCCAGCCTGATGTTAAATAATAGTAATGAGTGGGCATCCTTGTCTTTTTCCTAAATTTATGGGAAATTCCTTTAGTGTTTCTTAATGAGTATGATTTCTGCTGTTAACTACTGATTTAAAAAAAAAACTTTTAAAACTAAGCATATTTCCTTTCATTTACAAGTTACTAAAGATGTTCCTCAGAAATGGATGTTAAACTTCATCAGAGGACCTTTCTAGCATCTATCATGTACTTTCTCTCCTTAATTACTGATGTAGTGAATTACTTTAATAGATTTCTAAAATGCTGAGCCATCTTTGTATTTCTGAAATATAGCACAGTGTTGTTTTAATATTGTGCTAGATTATATTAGATGGCTGTCAATATTTTTGTTTCTATGTTCATATATAGGAGAAGTCCACAAATTTCCTTTTTTTTGGTGCTCTCTTCCAACATTTTTAGAACTAAAAAATACCATTTTCATAGTATGAATTATTAATTTGTATATATTTATCTATGTTTTGCAATAGCTTTAATATCTCAAATTTTTGTGCCTTACAAATTGAATTGGATTTGCTGTCCAAACATTTGGATCTGATACCTATGGGTCAGGGGTGAAGAGGGGAGAGCTCTTTGATTTATAGTTTCTAACTATTCTTTAGAGTTTCTTTAGTTATAGTTTCTAACTATTCTTGAGTACAAATTGCTAATTTTTTCAGGAAGGGTATTCATTTGAGCTATATTGTCAAATTTATCGATATAAATGTATATAGTTGGTACTCATTTAAAATAGTTAAATTTCTTCAAAATCTAAGTAAATAATTTCCCATCATGGATGTTGTGTATCTGTGTTGTTTAGATGGTCTTTTTAAAGAAATAGCTCTGGAAAGAAAAAGAAATCACTCTGAAGATAAATATTTTCTTTTCTGTTTCATTAATTTATGCTCTCACCTTCATTAATTCGGTTATTCTTATTTCTTTAGTATTGCAACTTATCTGCCTTCTGAGGCAGAATGTATAGCACATACATTTTGAATTGTTTTGCTTTCCAAAAATATAGTTTTAATACATTTTATTTTTTTACTCCTATTTATTTATAAAGATTAATTTATTGCTATAACTTTGATTTAATAACATCATAATTTCAGAGTACTGAATAGGAATAATTGAAAAGTTTTCATTACTACCCTTGCTACCACATAGTTTTTACTTGCCTCGTTAACCTGAGTTTTTAGAAGAGTTTTTTTTTTTTAAATGCTTTATTTGCAGTTATTTTACTATCTTCCTTTACTTTTTTTTTTTTTTTTTACCATCTTTTAGTCATTGATTTCTTGTTCTATTGCTGTAGTTTCAGGATTTCCACCTTAGGGGATGTATTGACATTTTTTTCTTTTGGCCTAATATATAATCAATTTTTTTTGTGTGTGAATGTTTCATAGTCAACTTACTTTTAAGTGGAGCCAATTGTTAGCGATTTTCTATATTTACAATTCAAAAGGAAAGAAACAGACACATAGAAATATAATTTTAGAAACAGATTTTCAAAGCTATATCAAGAAAAATACAGCCTGAGATTCAAAATAGATTTTGATAGATCATTAAATTATGAAGTTCAGCAGTCCCCAGATCTGAGCCTTCATCGTCCTTACTACCCAAGTCACTGTTATGGACTGAATAGTGTACCCCAAAATTCATATGGTGAAGTCCCAGTCCTTAGTACTTCAGAATGTAGCCCTATTTGGAGAAAAGGTCTTTAAAAATTTTTTTTCAACATTTATTTATTTTTGGGACAGAGAGAGACAGAGCATGAATGGGGGAGGTGCAGAGAGAGAGGGAGACACAGAATCGGAAACAGGCTCCAGGCTCCGAGCCATCAGCCCAGAGCCCGACGCGGGGCTCGAACTCACGGACCGCGAGATCGTGACCTGGCTGAAGTCGGATTCTTAACCGACTGCGCCACTCAGGCGCCCCGAGAAAAGGTCTTTAAAGAGATGATTAGGTTAAAATCAGTCTCTTAGAGCGGGGACCTAATCCAACAGGACTGGTGTCCTTACATGAAGAAACACCAGGAGTGTATGCACAGAGAAGAGGCCATGAGAGGACACATTAATAAGATGGCCATCTGTAAGGCCAGGAGAGCGGCTTCAGGAGAAACTACCCCTGCAGAAGCCTTGATCTTGGACTTCCAGCCTGCAGAATTGGAAGAAAGCAGTTTCTGTTGTTTAAGTCACCCACTCTGTGATATTTTATTATGGTAGCCCTAGCAAACTAATACAATCATCCGTAGACCACAGTTCCCATACACCCTTTATAACTGAGACCAAGTGCATTTGTTACTATCAGCCAAACCTGAACCATTGCTTTTCTTAGGGTAAAGAAATACCTCTCAGTACTCATGTGTTCATCAACATTAAAAAAAAAAATGGTCCAAAATATATCACTTTACTCATTATGCAACTTGCCTGTTCCCAATAGATATTAACACATTCCTTTACTTTGCTCATTCTTTTGTCTCTGCCTGAAGTTTATTAACCCCACAGCTGAACAAACAGGTCACTAGCTGGTCCAAGGCTATGAATTCAAGTCTCCTAACTCTTGGCTCCACACCCTTTCCACTCACAGAAATACTCATTTCAAAGACTTAAAGATTTGTCTAAAGAATTTCCTTTTCTCTCCAGCCCTACAAATAGAATTGCATGATAAGCAGACAACTATCCTTCAAGCTTTTGTGAAAATGAACATTTCTGAAGTCCTGAGGTCTGATACCTTTTCATATAAAAGGAATCAGGATTACTTTAAAATAACACAATCTAGGAAAAGGGTACTTTTCAGGCATATCTGTACCTACAATTCTGAAAATGCTATTGGTTTATACAGGTCAATCCTCTTCTGGTGAAAAACAGAATTTCTTAGCTCTGAAATATTTAAAGATGTAGCCAAGGCAGAAAGAACATTGAAAGTTTAAAATTGAAATTCACTTGCTAAAGGAACAGCTTGAGGCCTGTATTACCTTTAATATTCCTTTGACTAAAAGCCATTATATAATTCCACACTGTCTTTGCACTATAAATCAATAGAACTCATATTAAGTAGCTTTCCTTTGAAGGGACTGAAATGAGAATAGGATTGAGAAAGAGTGAACAAGAGAAAAGGCATTTGTTGTTTTTTCCTGTTTAAAATAACTTTTATTATTTTTTTGCTTCTTCCACGTCCGTTCAAAATAATGCAAATAGGGAAAAAGGAAGAAAATGTCCATCTATAATCTCACCAGCCCCAGTAAAAACCAGAATTGCTAATTCAATGGACATATATGCAAACAGTTTTATAGAGACATAAATATTATTTTTAATTGAAATTGTTTGAATTGTATTTTAAGTTGCATGTACCTAGACGAAGACCCTGAGACAAGGATTTGAGTGCTAGTCATTCACCTGAGTGATGACATCAGGAAACACAGGTAGGAAGGTAGAAAAGTGAGTCAGGGAAGACAAAGCAGCCAACAGAGGGCACATTACCTGGGAAGTCATCACTGTGGATTCTTGGATCTGATCCCAATGAGGAACTCTGGGAGTCAGTATGGAGCACTGTTCTCAAAGTCACTTCAGCAAAAGAGTGTGTGACCTGGGCTATTTGTACACGAACTCCATCAATTGTTGGGCAATTACGCATCCAGAGCATTATTCTTTAGCATTCTGGCCTGCTAAGCACCTGGACAAAGAAAACTCAGGCAAACAGAAGTAGAATCCAGCAATCAGAAGTCGAGCAAGCATAGACTGAAATAGTGAGGGTGAAGGTACATGGCTGTGACACACACAGCATCTACCACAATTTCACATGTTGTTTGATAACCTGCTTCATTTATATATTATACATTGGATTTCTTATATGACATTAAATAGTCTGAGTAAGATGTTAATTGTCATTCTTTTTGTCTGCACATTAGGCTACTGAGTACATCAATCTCTGTTGACATTTGGGGTTTCCACATGTTTCATTTTAATATAATTATTGTGATAAACATTCTTGTATTATAATATTTTATGCAACTATAGAAATATTATTACTATAAATAGCTACACTTGAAGTCACTGCTCCAGAAGATATGCAAAATTTTATGGCTTTTGGTTTGCATTGCAAAGTTGTTCTCTGGAAAGATTATATTAATTTACACATTAGCAATGTGTTGTATTTCTATTGTTTTCTGCCCAATATTGACCAAAAGGGACAGGGCTGCCCCAAAGGGCCATGGTGGTGATGGCGGGATGGGTATGCTGTCACCCTACTGGGTGTAGACAACAGAACATCCAACCAGAGGATTTTCTCCAGCCTTGAGATCTAATATAATTTGCCTTGTTAGGTCTTGGACTTGCTTGGGGCCTGTTGCCCCTTTTCTCCTCCCCATTTCTACCTCTTGGAATAGGAATACCATTGTGTTTTGAAAGTGTATCACTTGTCTGGTTTCACAGGTTCACAGTTAGATTAGAATTTTGCCTTAGCATTAGTTGAATCTTGAATCTCACCCATAACTGCTTTAAAAGACACTCAGATAAGACTTTGGACTCTAATAGACTTTAGAGTTGATAATGGAATGGACTAAAAGTGTTGGAGCTGTTGAGATGGAATGAATGTATTTTTCATGTAAGAAGGACATGAATTTGAGGGGGAGGGTGCTATAGAATGAATTGTGTCCCCACATATTGAACCCCTGAGTGTGGGATCTTCAGCATGAGATTAGCACCCTTTGAAGAAGAGACTTTAGACTCTGTCTCTTCTGCTACCATGTGAGGACACAGCAAGAAGGTAGCTATCTGCATGCCAGCAAGAGAGCTGTCACCACCACCTGACCAGGTTGGCACTCTGACCTTGGACTTTCCAGCCTCCAGAACTTTTAGAAATCAGTTGTTTAGGCTACCCAGCCTATGGTATTTTGTTATGGCAACCTAAGCTGACTAATACATGTGGTTTAATTCCAGGTTTGAGATTTGCTGCCTCCTAACCACGTACTGACAGGCACAGATATACCAGGGGAGAACAAAGTTGGAAGGACAAGGTAGTTGAGCTGGTGGGATATGGGGAGTAAGTGTGGGTGAATCTTGACTGATACAAAGCAGGAGATAACACAGACCAAGGCAGATATATTTCCCCCTTTTAACTCTCTTCCATGCACTGAGGTGGGATTACTCCTTACAATCTTCTGGGAAGTACTAAATATTAAGCAAACATGCCCACTGAGAAACCTACTGGCTCTGTTCCACTCACTCTGTTCCTTGCCTCAGTTCCTTTTTTCTCTTTATCTTACCACACACACATGCTTGTACCTCTTTAGGCAGCAACACTTTGACTGCTCCTCAGGCCCTCCTTTCTAAAGGATCTGTGTTAACTAACACATTTCTTTTTAAATTTTTTTTTTAATGTTTATTTATTTTTGGGACAGAGAGAGACAGAGCATGAACGGGGGAGGGGTAGAGAGAGAGGGAGACACAGAATCGGAAACAGGCTCCAGGTTCTGAGCCATCAGCCCAGAGCCTGACGCGGGGCTCGAACTCACAGACCACGAGATCGTGACCTGAGCTGAAGTCAGACGCTTAACCGACTGTGCCACCCAGGCGCCCCAACTAACACATTTCTTATAAAGACTTTACATTTTGGTGGGGAAAAAAAAGTCCAACAAACTTCCAGAAAATAAAACTAATATGTCTAAAACTATTGAATAGGGTCATTTTATGTTTGAGATGGCTATTCAGATATTATTATCTTTTAGAAAGGAAGCAATAAAGTTTCCAATCATACCTCTGAATAAAACATGGGCTGAATAATAATATATTTAATTGGACTTATATTCAAAACTATATTCAATTAATGTGAATTAATGCCAGAGTATAAACTTGATGAGAAGTCTCAACTGTAGAGTTTCTGAGCATATTCATTTTGTTGTTTATCTTTGACACAAATTTATTTTATTTTTTTTTTAATTTTTTTTTCAACGTTTATTTATTTTTGGGACAGAGAGAGACAGAGCATGAACGGGGGAGGGGCAGAGAGAGAGGGAGACACAGAATCGGAAACAGGCTCCAGGCTCTGAGCCATCAGCCCAGAGCCTGACGCGGGGCTCGAACTCACAGACCGCGAGATCGTGACCTGGCTGAAGTCGGACGCTTAACCGACTGCGCCACCCAGGCGCCCCGACACAAATTTATTTTAAAATAACTGAGCTGAATGTGCAAATAAGAGGAGATGGAGAAATACATATATTATATAATACAACAAGATTTAAAGTGATCTTTCTTTAAATAATGTAAAGTATCTCCATCTTACAGAGAGTGCTAAAATTTATTGGCAACATTAATTTTCACAAAGTTAAATCTGAAGCCCTACATTTTGGTTCAGAAATTCAAACAAAAACTGGATAAAAAGAATCTATTTTAGCACAAAGATTAAATCTAGGGATTTTTGTATTACAAAGTTCATGTGAACATCTTTGAGGATCTAACCTAGTCTTATGCTGTATTAATTAATGTGAGTACTTTGTTCAGATGATCCAAAAGAAATAGTCAACCATGCTCTGTTTTGTAGAATTTTTTTCAGGAATGTGGTAACCAGCCAGAAGCTGGCATGAATAAATACACTGTGAAAATGGGGGCTCCTGGGTGGCTCAGTTGGTTAAGTGTCTGACATGGGCTTGGGTCATGGGTTCGTGGGTTCAAGTCCACGTCAGGCTCTGGGCTGACAGCTCAGAGCCTGGAGCCTGCTTTGGATTCTGGGTCTCCCTCCTCTCTACCCCTTGCCCCCCGCCTCTCTCTCTCTCTCCAAAATAAATAAACATTAAAAAAAACACTGTAGGGGCGCCTGGGTGGCTCGGTCGGTTAAGCGTCTGACTTCGGCTCAGGTCATGATCTCGCAGTCCGTGAGTTCGAGCCCCGCATCGGGGTCTGTGCTGATCGCTCAGAGCCTGGAGCCTGTTTCAGATTCTGTGTCTCCCTCTCTCTCTGACCCTCTCCCATTCATGCTCTGTTTCTCTCTGTCTAAAAAATAAATAAACGTTAAAAAAAATTTTAAAAAAAACACTGTGAAAATAGTCAATATATTTAGGAAAATTCAGTCTAAAAGATTAAGGTCCAAAAAATATGTCATATGAAAAGTGAATAGATGAAAGGACTAATAATGTTTACCCTAGAGAAGCAAAGACTCCTGAGGGAGTTGATAACTGTCTTCAAATACTTGAAAGGTTATTATTAGAAAAAAGATACAGAGCTGCAGATTTTTAGGTCATTCTAGGAGAGAAATTTCCATGATGATGCCCTACGATAGAATGAGATAACTTATATGGCAATGAACTCTCCATGACTAGGAGTGTCCAAATGGAGGCTGGATGAGCATTTAATTCAGACATCATTATTCTGCATTATGGATGGCATAGTGGAACATGATTGCTATGGCTCCCTTCACCTTGAGGTTACCTGCTTGAGGATCCTCAAAACACCCTTTTTTTATTTTGAAATCTTGAAAATTTCAGGTCCTACAATCTATAAAATATCATTTAAAACATATCATCATGTGACCTCACCTCAGTAAATTGTGTTTAAAAAAATAATTATAGGAGTACCTGGGTTAAGTGTCCAACTTCAGCTCAGGTCATGATCTCACGGTTCGTGGGTTGGAGCCCTGCATTGGGCTCTGTGCTGATAGCTCAGAGCCTGGAACCTGCCTCAGATTGTGTATCTCCTTCTCTCTCTGCTCCTCCCCTGCTTGCACTCTGTCTCTCTGTCTTTCTCAAAAATAAATAAACATTAAAAACAGATAATAATTATTAAAAAACCCACATATTTTCAAAGCTTAAGATAACTATATTATACAACTGAACAAAATGTGTTCTTATTTTAAATGTCATTGGTGAAAAGGAATAATTAATATCCAGGAAGAGAAGATGGACTGTGCTGATATAACAAGCAGAACTGAAATTTGATTTAGGTTGGGGAAAACATATCTGAATTTTTTATCAAAGCTGAGGCTATCACAGCTAGGGTGGGAATTCCAAGGGGCAGGAGGGTAGCACAGGGATTTTTCACCCTAAATCAGCAGAAATGATAAAACCAAGGGAGTGTGCATAGCCCAAAATCTTTACAGAAAACCTAGGTCTCCAAAGCCAGGTGTGAAATTAGAAGGATTATGCAATGCGAAGACAACACAAACAGGGATCAGGAATGAGGTGTGGAGCCAAGAATCTGGACAGGAAGATAAAAAGAGTGTCTGGGTAATAGCTGAGAAATATGTTCCCTTGATATCCATTTAGATAAAGTTTTCTGAACATGAGGTTGGAATTCATGGCATAAACAATGAAAAATAAATATGAGAGAGAATTTGTTTTATAAACTGTTCTCAAAGACTTCTTCCGTATGAGATTATAACCATCTGGTTTTTTTTCCTTTTGGGGGGAGCTGTTTATATATCCTCTTTTATGAAATAATGATAATTGTAAATAATTTCATTTTGTTTGTTTAACACAGTCATTGGCAATAGGAAATACAACAAACCTATGCCAATTTCTTCATTGTTTTCCTTTTAATTTCACTGGTCTGTGAAATTTACAAATCTGGAAACAATCAGCTCAGACCATCATTCCTGCTTGCAATTTGATTTTGTGAGGCAAGTTAGGGTAATAAACTGTGTTTGATTTGAAAAAAAAAAAAAGTCTGAAAACAATTAATTCATTTTGGCAAATGCAATCAATAACTATACAAATTAATGCCTTCATACCACACAACCATACTAATGTTTAAATATTCAACATTTTAAAATAACTCAAAATATTATAAAGACTACCTAGAGTTATTTTTTATTTTATTTTGTTTTTCTCTGTTTATTAACGGTGTTGGTGAATGCATGATAATTAGCGTTATTGCCCTGTAAGTAGTATGTGCTCGTTTACAAAGTACAAACAAAAGAAAAGAAAAATCAAAGTTAATAATTTTTGATATTGAATACAGCAGACTTCAAATATCAAACAAAATTACCAATGGATATTTCTAAATGCATATAAGAACTTCTTATAATATTTCAATCTCAAATAAAAAATATATATGGCATAAATTACAGCTTGAGTCATGAAACTATGATGGAACCCTGCTGGGTATTTATTCAAACCAATGTATCAATTCTTTTGAAGATTAAAATAAATCATGAATATGAACTTTATGCATATTTACACTTGTAGAATTTAAGAGGCAGTGCATCAGCCATTATGCCACAGACAAGCATTATTTTTCTGAGCCTGTTTCCAAATCTCTATGAGGCAAAAAATGAGACAATGAATGACATACAACTCTGTTGTTTTTATCATTGAAGATTTTATCAGTCATGTCAAAATACTAAGATGAAATCAAGCATAATTTAATGTAATAATATTCTCAGGCAAATGATTCAAACCACATATCAAAATCTTATACTGTTTTATTTACATTGTTATCTTCACTTTTCACTGTGGAAACATGCTATAAAACAGAGTTCGGATTGACAGAATACTAGATAATATATTTCCTAGTCTCATTTCTATATAACCACCAATATTATAGATGTACATATCAAAAATGAAGAAATTAAACATGAAAATATGATATATAACTTTCATATAGAGCATAAAAACAGCATTTCTGCAGGAGCTGAGTTAGAAGCCCCAAAATAACGTGTGTCATTTTCTTATATTAACATGCTCCAAATTAAGAAAGCAGCATGTTAAGTGTAAATCTTAATTTATGAACTGCCTTTGGGAATGAAATAAATTCTGGGTGACTAAGTTGTTTTAAAAATAACTTTGCATACATTATTTTAAACAATTTGAGGAAAACCTTCATGCCACACACTTTCAGCCTGATAATATGTCACCCAAGAAAGCTGGTTTATCATGTAACAGTCACATGAAATCACTTCATTTTTCACATAATTTTCCTCCTAATCCTATGCCAAAATCTGAGGAAGAAATGGAACTATTTCTCTGCACAGCTTTTCCCCAGCAGACTGCCATTGCCAGGAGCGGTAGGTTAATAATAGATGCTCAGTGACAGAGTACTATTGGTGTTTGGCAGCACAGGGCCTGAGGTTAACACAGGGTCACTTAGGGTCATTCTGCTCAATAAATCTACAATAATATTTTGCTAGATATCTCTTCCATGGCATTTGAAAAGTTAATGTCTTCTCTCAGATTTCTGAAAATTCCCAGGAGTTTACATTCCCAAATCCGATTCCGAGCTTCTGCTCCTAATTTTAGCTCAGTTTCCATCTCTTGCAGGCTATTTCTATTCCGCCTGGTGCCAATGCAGATGTGGAAACCAACATTCTTCCTTAATTCTGCAAAATTTACAGAACTCATTTGCTTTTGTGTCTCTCTCCTCAAGATTTGAGGTATTGGAAGTGTTTACATCACAGAAACACAAATAACTTAACATTCAGTATTAGGGAGTCTTCTTTCTCAAATACCTCCTCCTTCCTTATCTTTCCCTCTTCCTTCCTTCTCCTCCTCATCACCACTTCCTGGATTTTAAAAACCTATAACCTGGGCTCCAGCCTCCCAGCATGCTATTTTATTTTCCATTCTAGCTTCCTTTCCCCCTCTTCTTTATTATTTCCTGTCTTTTTTGACCCTTAAGCAAGTAAAATAGAAATAGCTCATTTTTTAATGCAGATTAGCTCAAATTCCTCTTAACACTGCCCATGACAGTAACTATAAAACCAACATCAAAGTAATTCATTTAGGATTCAAAGGTGTTTCTCAGTTTAAAGTCTCCCATCTAAAATTCAAAATTACTTGGACTAATAAAACCTTAAGTTGCTGTAATTCAAATATCCTCTGCCGCATGACCATGATGAGGAATACATTCTCTGAAAATGACTTCAGGCAAGCAGCTTCTATCAAATACACATATCTGAGGGAGCTGGAGGCATAGGCCAAATCACGGCATATAAGCAGAAATCAAGGTTCATGAGCCTGGATGTGCTTGGGTATGTGTGTGCATCTGAGTCAAATATTCTTACCTTTCCCTTATATGCTAAACCACTGGGCTGTGGGCAGATCAGTTACTAAGAGTGTCTTTTAAAGTTCCAATGAGTTTTCTCACAATTTACTCAGATATATAATACTCTTCTCTCTATTTTACTAATAATTGCTCAAAAAAGCAGATAACTTGGTTTCCACTCAATCACAAAGGAGTACCAGAAGAAAATATTTTAAACAAATGAAAAGAAAAGCCCAATATAATATAATTTGGTGGGCAGGGGCATTGTTATGGACTAAAAAGAATAATCTAAGCTTCTACTTGAAGAAGCTAGTAAAAGAAGAACAAATTAAACCCAAGGTAATTAGAATGAAAAAAAAAAAATAAAGAACAGAAACCAGTGAGATAGAAACTAGAGATAAATAAAGAAAACCAATCCAAAACATAGTGAAAAACCTCTAACTACACTGATCAAGAAAAAGGAATGAGGGGAGGGGTGCCTGGGTGGCTCAGTAGGTTAAGCATGTGACTCTTGATTTTGGCTCAGGTCATGATCCCATGGTTTGTGAGCTTGAGCCCAGTGTTGGGCTCTATACTGACAGCGTGGAGTGTACTTGTGATTCTCTCTCCTTCTCTTTCTCTCTCTCCCTGTCAAAATAAATAAATAAACTTAAAAAAAAAAAAAGAAAAAGCAATGAGGAGCAAAGCAGGAGAGAGAAAGGGAGGGGAGGGGAGAGAGACAAAGAGACAGACAGAGAGAGACACACAGACAGACAGAAGGATATTGGGAGAGACAACACAAATTACCATCAGGGATGAAATGAGAGAACATCACTAGAGACTGTCCAGACACCAAAAGAGTGATAAATTATAAATAATTTTACGAACATTAATATGACAACTTAAATGAAATGTCATGTGCCCATCCTCAATCAATCACTTTAACCTTATGAAGTGCTTTGATTGGCCCAACTTTGGTTATGTGTTTACTTCTTTCACTGGAGGTTCATTCAGATTCACTCAAACTACATGGGTTAGGAATGCAAAAGAGGTACTTACCGAGTAGGTGAAGAAAACAAATCTACTTCACCACATGGTTCATGTTTAACCATATTATTTCATCTTTGCCATTTGTACCACTGAATGGTCCCTGCCTTTGAGTCAATTTCTCTATACCTTCCTCCAGGAGAAAATGTAGAATATGAGCCAATGAGATATCTTGCCTAGTTCTTGCTCCATGATCTTTCTCTTTTTGCTAGGCAGGGTCAGTTGACATTTTCCATAGTTCTTGACACAAATTCATAACTGCTAAAAGTTAAAATCCTGCAAATCCAATTCTGTTCCAAATTATAGAATTAATCTTGAACTTGGTCACTGGAAAGTTAAGAAGTTAAAATTTTTCACATGAGGTCTCTTCAGCTAGTTGTTCTTTTTTTACTTTGGGTCCAGGTACGCCAAGTTCCTTGGGAAATTTCTCTGGTCCTAACATCATGGTCCAAAACTATACTCAAATAAGTTTCTGTAGGCTAAGACAACAGCTCTGCTTAGATTTTTCCATCAGTACTATTCACAACCCTCAGCGCTATAGTTGGGCCCTACCCTATGAGATTAGATTTTCTAGAGCTAGCTCACATACACAGTCACTGTGCCTGTCTTCTAGCTCTGCTCCATAGCCCCTTCTTTCATGTTGGTTTTGTAGTTGTGTACTCTTTAACCTATTTGTCTGTTTGAGTTTTCCATATTGCTCTAAACTGAACATTCTGGCATCAGTTTTTATACGATCAGTTTAAAGAGCTTTCTCTGAAATTGCTTAAACTTTATATATCAGGCTCACTGCCTCATCTTGTGGTTTCACACCTGAATGATCCAAATCAGTATGATCTTGAAAAAGTCAAACACTAATATGGTGACAAACATTCTTCTCGGAATTCCTTATTGGCAAAACTCTAGCAGGACTTCTATCAGTTCAAGCCCATGTCCCTACAATGATGATCCCAGTCTCCTTAAAATGCCCAAGAAAGCCCAATGCTCCCAAAAGAAATTGCTGTTTGTTCTAGCCAAAATCTGACTATAGGATCCCGATCTCCTTTTTCTGGAACATTTGCTTTAGAAAACTTGCAGCTGTAAACCTTTCCTCTATACCTTCGAGATGTATCTTCTATAAGCCAGGAACGTCTTTCTTGAAGACCTGGGAGCCATCCTTTTGAAATGTAATCAACAAGATAGCATCCATCTGTGTCTCCCAATACCTGTGTGAGGGTAGGAGCTTAACTTTGATTAAGTACCAACTAGAAAACACAGCTGGCCTAGTCACATAGATAAACCTCCCCAACCCCAACCAATACCTTTCAGTATTTTTCCTTTAGTATACCCCAACATTTAAAAATCTGTTTTAGCAGATATGAGCTCAGTTTACACTGAAGTCTCTATCCTACTGCAATAGCCTGAATAAAATCAATCTTTCCACCTTTAACAAAAGGCCAGTTGTTTTTCTTTTACAATGGCCAAATTTCCCTGTCTCACATATAACCTTGCCTTCTACTTCACAAAGAAAATTTAAATTATCAGTAGTGGCCTCACTCATCTTTCTGATTCCCAGTCAACACACTAGTGCACACTGACACACACTTCTGCCTTCTTTCTTCTGATTTCAGAGGTGATGTCTTCCCTGTTCAAAGCTCTTGTGTTCATTGATTTTTCCCTCAGCTGGAGCCACCTTTTTAATTCCCCCTTTTATATATCACAGCTCGAAACAGGCTGCTTCTTCTGAGCCTATCAACATACTCAGGGTCTTCCATTTTGAAAAGATTTTAAATTCTCCCTGATCCTATGTACTACTCCTGAGGCCATCAGATTTCTCTCCTTCTCTTTTTATCCATGATTCTTCAATGAGTGATCTCCGCTTTCAACTCCCGTTTTTTGATATCCACCCATTTCTCATTTCACTGAAATACAGCCTCTCAACAGATCTCAGGGAATTTCTCTAATTACTAACTTCCTAAATGCTGATCCCAAGGGAAACTTTTCAGCTCTTCTTTGTTCGCTTCTTTGTTGTATTTAAATGTGCAGTCTCTTAACTAATTCCTATAAATTTTCATTTACTCTCTTGACTCTAAGACTATTTATTTTGCCTTTATTTTCATTCTCCTTTATGGAATCTTCTTTTTCCATAGGCGTATAACATTGAGATCAGGTTTCCTCTTCTCATCCATTGGTCCCTCTGTGAACAATATCATTAGTCTTATTGTTTCATTATCCATTGTAAAAAAAAAATCAGTAAAATACAAGCAAACATAGCAAAAAAAAAAAAAAAAAAAAAAAAAAAAGAGTCCATCCTAAAAAGTCTGCTATGGTGACCAAATAACTGACCCAATCCATTTCTCTAGAATAGAAATATTAAGGTAGCAAAAATGAAACAGAGTACTTTATACCTGGAAAATGTTTTTTTTTTATCTCCTCAACACTTTATAAATAAGCAAAACAAATTCAGGGGGATTAAATTCAAAGTCACATAGTAAAAAGTAAAAAGTAATATTGGACTTTAATTTCTACTTCCCCACCCTAAAGTCAATATTCTTTCCAGTGTTCAATGATGCCAATTCTTTTACAAATGAGACTACATTTTCAGAGTGTAAAAGAAAAACACTTTACTGGAAGCTTAAATTTATGCAAATGAAAATATATAGTTCAATGTTCTCACTTACCTTCATAATATTAAAATGGACATCAAAATAGAAAGAGGTATTATGACAGTCACTGGGTCAGCATCTTAATTGACATTTCTCTACCCTTACCTTGGCTTTGACATATTATATATGTTAAATTTATATATAAATTTCTCCAAGTGGTCCAGAAATTCTTCCTACACAGTGCAAGCCAAAGTCTACAGGTAAGAAGCAGCAACCCTCTGCGCAAAGCTTGATGTCACAATATCACCATGGCAACAATATCCCTGAAGAGAGGAGATGCAAATCTTGTCCTGAAAATTAATCAGCTGCAGTGACAATCTTATTTACTATCTCTGGCAAATAGTACAAATCTACATAAGACCTGTGACAATCTTCCAGTACTCGTTTCCATTAAATAAGACCACAGATCTTATTAAGTAAACAATTTTCCCCAAATCAAAATCATAAACCTATTCCTAGGGCATCTTGTGGAAAGTACCCATTTATCACATGTACTATAAACTTTTTTTAATTGAATATAGTGGTAATCTTTCCACATATTGGCTCTCAGCTATCTTATTTTTTGACCTGACTTTTTAAATGTCTATTAGTTGCCTCCAGATCTATGCATAATAAAAACAACTTGAGGAATAGGATGTGAAAAAGAGTGCAGAATAAGAAAATCCATCCAAGATATATTTTAAAGTAAGAAAAATGCATATTTTTCAGTCTAACCTATGGTTGGAACTGTCAAGACCCAGTTGAAAACAATGAGTTCATTTCATTGAAAGATGCTAGGGTTAGTGGAAAAATCAGACTCCAGAGTGAAATAAACTAGTATTCAGACCCTAGTTTTGCTGATGTATAGATGTAAAATGGTCAAGTCTCTTAATACCTTTTAATCTCAGTTTCTTCATGTAAAATGGGGATTGAAAATACCCCAATTTTTCAAGATCCTTGGGAACATCAGAGATAATGTATATGAATTGCTTGGTATGCAGTAGGTGTTCAAAAAAAAAGGCAAAGGAAAGCAAATTATCGCTATTTATGAGACCATCTGTACTTTGTTTTCACCAACACCTGAGCTCCTGGATTTCTTGCATACACCTGACAGCTTGAGCCTGGACTGACCCTCTGAATCTAACACTTAAGATTATCGCACTGAAATACTGGCACCTAGAAATATCTTTTGCTGGGCCAGACTGTGCCCCCTAATCTTCTCTGCTCACAGATGATGGATCCAGCTCATTCATATATGTTCCTCTTTGCCTTCCCAATGCAGCCTTGAAGGCTCACACTGACACTTCCTCAATGTCTTGGCTCATAGCCAAAATGGGACCCATAAAGCTAATGGAAGAATAATATAAGTGTTATAAGCCCTGGACATCAGGGCAGAATGAGGTTATGTTAACCATTTGCTGCTCATCACCATTTTGAACCTTGTCCTCAGAGTTCACCTCTGGTGCCAAGTACCTTGGTTTATGACAGCTCAAGTGTCACAAGTTTCTAGTACAGGCTTTCTTTTCTCCATGATCTTTCCCAGTGTGACTTTCTAGAGTTCACTTGCTAGAAGCAGATTTCACGTTATGCCTTTCCACAGAATACTGATAAACTCCTTCACAGCAAGCTCTCAATAAATTACTTAGTTTACAACATTATCTCTATTTGGTGGAGTTAAAATTCTAATGAGATAATCTCTGAAATTCAGAATAAGAGGAAAAGTTCTCAGACATATAGTTGCTATCTATCCTTATAGCTAAAATATGAACATGCAATCTTCTTCCTCTGAGTATAATTTCATTATGCAGAAGCAATTCTGTATGCCTAAAAATAAAAATAATACTATCAATTGCTGGTTATTACATAGTGTTGAGGGAGTGAAATCTTAGTAGAGACACCCAACATGAAGTTGGAAAAGCTACTCTTTAATCCTTTAAAAGTTCGTGTGGTTGCAAGTAACAAATCACAGGAAATATTTGCAATTTTCATAAACTTAGAGATATGAGTCTTAATGGATAGGAGGAAACAGTAAAAGGGCAGAAATAAAATACTTGCTAGCAATAACATGTAGAATAAGAAGCTGGTGATTAGACTTAAGTGTTCTAAAATTCTCATAGAGTTATTAATTAATATTAAGCATTATTAAGCTATATATGCATATCAAAATTTAACTAGCAACCTTTAAAAAACAAGCAAAAACAGTGTATATAACTTCCAAACAGAAAGAGCCAAAAACTTATCAATTCAATGAAAGTGAGACAGGGGGAAAGTGGAGGAAAAGAAAAAGAAGAACAAATAGGAAGCACCATAAGCACCATATAAGATGTTAGAAATAGGCCCAGACTCAGTAATTTTAATGATGTAAATGAGCTAAAAAAAAAAAAAAAAATACAAGTTCACAGTAGACTATCATAGTAGGTAACAAAATTCGCAGGCTGTTTATGGTAGTCAAAGCTGAAACATAAAGACACTAAAAGGGTGAGAAAAAAAGGATGAAAGCTGTTGAAGCTATATTTTATCAGAAAATATTCTTTAAGAATGATAGTATTCTTGAGGCACCTGGGAGACTCAGTGGGTTGAACATATGACTTTGGCTCAGGTCATGATCTCACAGTTCACGGGTTCAAGCCCCATATTGGGCTTGCTGCTGCCAGCTTGTCAGCATGGAGCTGGCTTTGGATCCTCTGTCTCCCTTTGTCTGCCCCTCCCCAACTTGCGCCCTCCCAAAAATAAATAAATATTAAAAAAAAAGAATAAAAGTATTCTTACTAATAAAAATTGTCACTAAAGATTATAGTGGAGTAGTTCTAAAATTACATTAGATATATTATAGAATTGAACAAATAAGTAAATGTGGTATTTTGGGGAGCCAGGTTTCTTACAGTGAAAGAACACACAGGGACCACACACACACACACACACACACACACACACACACACACAAAGTATACATATACACATGCCCATATACACATGCACATACATATCTATACATATTATATACATATTATATACATTATATATATTATATACATATTATATACATTATATATATTATATCTATACTTATTATATACATACATATATACACACACACACATATATATATAAAATAAAAACCAAAAATAAAATAAAATAAAATAAAATAAACACATTTCTTTAAAATCAAGAATGATACAAGTAGGCTGGCAAGTTTGCTGGCTTGAAAAGTAAGCCTTCAGGGGCGCCTGGGTGGCGCAGTCGGTTAAGCGTCCGACTTCAGCCAGGTCACGATCTCGCGGTCCGTGAGTTCGAGCCCCGCGTCAGGCTCTGGGCTGATGGCTCAGAGCCTGGAGCCTGTTTCCGATTCTGTGTCTCCCTCTCTCTCTGCCCCTCCCCCGTTCATGCTCTGCCTCTCTCTGTCCCAAAAATAAATAAACGTTGAAAAAAAAAATTAAAAAAAAAAAAAAAAGAAAAGTAAGCCTTCTAAAAAATAACAAGTAAATGAATGAATGACATAACATATGTGGGACAATTTTGGGGGGAAAAATTACAAAACTTTTGAAAGTATTAAATTAGATAATTAAAGAATAAATATATTATGCATATAACAAAATAATATTTAAAGATATTGATCTTTCCAAATTTTCCCATAAATTTATGCAATTCCAATCAAAATCTTAAAACAAATTTTTCATGGAAAAATAGAAATCAATTTAAAAATTTTTGTAGAACAGAAAAAAATGGAAAAAAATATTACAAAAAACTCATGATTAAAGGAGGAAGCATTACCCAACAAAATAGCAAACAAAGATTATTAAGCCAAATTCATTTGGAGAGATGATAGGAAAGCCTGGATTTAAAAATTTAACAAAATAGGGGGTGCCTGAATGGCTCAGTCAGTTGGGCGTCAGACTTCACCTCAGGTCATGATCTCACAGTTTTTGAGTTCGAGCCCCGCATCAGCCTCTATGCTGACAGCTTGGAGCCTGGAGCCTGCTTCGGATTCTGTGTCTCCCTAGCTATCTGCCCCCTCCCCCATTTGCGCATGTGCACTCTCTCTCAAAAAAAAAAAAAAAAAAAAAAAAAAAAAAGAATTTAACAAAACAACCAGTAGAACACAATCCAGACCTCAGAATCTTACCAGCACATATAAAGAAAAGTGATCCCTAACAAAGTGGCATCATAAATCACTGGGGAAAGGGTGGACTTTCAATAAATGGTACTAAGGGAAAATTTCAAATAAAAAAAAAGTGAAATCAGATCCCTACCTCACATTATGCACAAAAAAACCAGTAACCATAAACATGTACCTTTGCTTTTTACAAAGGCAAACATGACAACTTTCAGAAAAGATTGTCTCCCTCTCCCACTGTCTCCTAATGTTCTCTGTGTGCTACCTGGTGCAGCCTGGCACCTCTTTTGTAAAACAGCTGCTAAAGCTATAGCATCCAGGGCGCCTGGGTGGCTCAGTTGGTTAAGCATCAGACTTCTGCTCAGGTCATGACCTCGTGGTTTGTGGGTTCCAGCCCCACCTCGAGCTCTGTGCTGACAGCTTGGAGCCTGGAGTCTGCTTTGGATTCTGTGTTTCCCTCTCTCTCTGCCCCTCCCCTGCTTGCACTCTGTCTCTCTGTCTCCCATAAATAAATAAATATTAAAAAATTTTAAAAAAAGCTATAGCATCCATCTCAGCCAATGAAAAGCCCATGTACAGTCTCAGGACTGAGAACACAAATGAGGTTAATTTAAAGTGGCAGAGCAGGCACTGTAGTGCTGTTTAAGATTAAAATGTTTATACCACTTAGTACACTAATGAAAACATATTGTGAACAACTGGGTTTTTCAATAAGGCAGATCAGCTCTTGATTTGGTGGGTAGCCAATCAATAAGGCAGATACAGAGCAGAGCTGGAAATGGAGAATAAAGATGCCAGTGGGGTGTCCCAGCAGCAGACAGGTGTATCTGCTAAACAGAAAGAACCAGCTACTTTTCTCCAGAACTGTGCTCCCATGGCAAAGTATTCTAAATTGAAGAACCACAATTTGGTTCCAAGACACTCTGCTATGTTAGGTTTTCTTTAGTCTTTTATTTTCCCCTCCTGATTTGTTTTAATTGTACATAAGACAATTGACATATGCACACAGGTACACTGCATTTTATTTTCCAAACAGACAATGATATGCAAGGCTGGGTATGAAAGGACTTCTCAGCTCTTAGAAACTCCTATATGACTTTCAGTCCTTTGAACTTTTGTTATTAGGCCATCATCAATAAACCCTTGTCAAATTATCCTAACTTGAGTTGTGACTTCTGTTTTCTAGGACTCTGATGCATACACCTTTTTCTACAGGCTTCACACCAAATCAGAATGTTTGATGGCAAAATTTCTATGACTGTCCACTGGTCGGTGTCATCTGTTCTGGCCAATATCTCAGATTCTGAATCCTCAGAGAAGGGACCAGAATTAGATAGCCAGCAACCTCAGAGCCCAGCCAACATAAACTTGAAAGTGTGTTTCTAGAAATTAGGATGACAGCTAATGAAGCGAGATCCTGGGAACCACAATTCTACATACAGCAATATGTTCACACAACTCTTACAAGCAATCTATACACCATGGAATGGAAGAAAGCATATTAAGCCCCTATTTACTCAGTAACAGATTTCTTAACTTTCTTTCATAAACTTAAAAGCTTATATAAATAAACTTTCTAGACTCCTGGTGTATGAAGAAATTTGTTAATGAGGAGTTTATTCATTAAGTAAAGTCACAAAACATTACTGTTTACATATTTTAAAAATAGATACAAAAACTAATCACTAACGAAAAAAAATAAGATACAATATTTTTCTGGTCTGAAGATCCCTTTACCTTCAGACACTGAACACAATATTAACTCTGGAATTGCAAGGTCAGGAGCAAGGATATCAGATCCCAGAAGTTTTAGTTCCTGGCCAGCTTGTGAAGTTCAAGATCCTTAAGCATGCTGATCACAGCTGGGAGGATTTCTTTTGCTCCATTATTTTTCTGTGCTGTCAGATCATTAGCAGTACTTAAATTCTATCTTTTTAAAGCCTCTGCTTTTCTCCAGCCTATGCGTTTTATTTTAAATGTGTCTCTAATATTAATGGCAGAAGGTATTTCACAACTCAGCTCCGAGTACTTTCCCAGTGCCATCTACTATTGATCTCCCTAACAGCCTCTCCCCAACCTCTCCCTGCTCCTGGCACAGCCATACACTGATACTCCTACTACAGATAAGGTTGCTATCCTTTTTTACCCATGTACCTCATGTCTCCCTGTCTGGAATTCCCTCCCCACCTTTACATTGAACCCTTTCTAGGAGCTGCCTCTTGATATTTTCCTTCCACTCCTTTTCACACTGAATTGTCTTAGGGCTCTAGTATATTCAGGGACCAGAAGTCTCTTCCTTCCTCCCTACATCTTCCTGGGCAGGTGATGTCTGCCCTGCCCTGAAATACGATATTAGATTTCAGTCAACCTGCTTTGCGTGTTGTGAGAAGCTGCTTTGTGTCAGGTACCCTGCTAAGCCCTAGAGATACAAAGACAGCCAGGGTGGCATAGTAAAGCTGGAAGACAACGGACCTTAGTCAAAGAAGCACATTACAATGGCCCATCCTGGAGGTACATGAAAAGGCTCTCAGAGCACAGATGCCATAAACAGGAAAGATGACTGAAGGCCATGAACAGTGGGCAGGAAAGAGTTAAAGATATTTCCCACCGGTCCCAGTCTGCACTGTTTCATTGCAAAGTCACATGCATACAGTTTCTGTTCTGTGAGAATGAACACAGCAGACAAAACAAAACAAAACAAAACAAAAAAGCCCAACATCTTAAACCAAATACTGTGTTTTCTGGTGGAGGATACCAATCTTCTTGCTGCCCTCTCTTTTTGTCCAGAATCATAAGGCAAAGACTGATATCCCTATGAGGACGCAGGGCCGCTCTGTGACTGTATCAAATCTCCTATGACAGGTATGCATTGCACAAGGTCTCTCTCTTCTTTGGCATTTGGCATAGCTGCAATTCCAAATTTTTTAAAATGCAATAGCTTGATGATTTTCTATAATGTGACACTGTAATAGTCACAGATCAGGGCTTGCTTGTTTCTCCCATCTTTGCACCTTTAGCACCCATCACAAGACCTGCCACATTAAAACACTCAATAAATAGGTGTCAGAGAAGAGCCAATAAATGATAATACCATTATCAACTAGGTATCTCCATAAATTTAGATACAATGTTTCATATAATCCTTACAGTAATCCTTTTTTAAATATAAGATCACTGAGTCTTTGAGAGCTGAAAAATGGGAGGTTTATGATTTGAACCCAGGCCCACCTGGCTTGCTGCAGCCTCACTCTTAGCTACACTGTCATATAATAAGATCTATTAGGGGAGAGGGTTGATACAGCAAGTTTCCAGAAACAACAAGGGCTGGAAGCAACAGACAGAATGAAAAGTCATTTTTAGCAAGTCCATCGGACACCGAATGTGGAAGTGCCGAATTCCTGCTGATTTCCATTCCACAAAGACAAACTGGAAATCACTTAAATATCCAAAGTAAGAAAATTGTTAAGTCACTTATGGCTATGGCACATCTGTGTGGTAGAATACTATTTAATCATCAAGTCATATTTTATGAGAATATGGGGAAATGTTCAAGATATATCATTAGATAGAAAAGGCAGATTATAAAAAAGGCTATATACTATAACTTGACTTTATTTTGTTTTGTTTTGATATATTCATTTTTTAATTTTTATTTTTTGAAGTAATACATGTATAGAACTTAAAAACTAACATACTAGTACAAGGCTTGTTACAAGAAACAGTGATCCCTTGACTCTCCTTTTCTTCCTCAGGAGCCCTTCTCTAAGAATAAATCAGAGATAAAGAATATTTAAATTCTTTAACTGTTTCTTCTTGCATTTGCCTTCGTGTTTCAGACCAATACCACCAAGAGACCAGGCACGGATCTGGTACCAGATCCAGGCATGGTTTCAGATCTAGGCACGAATCTGGTTCTAGCAGATCAGATCACTCCTGCTGGACAATACAAGTATTTCTTTCTTGGGATCTTCTAAGACTGAACCGTTAATATGGTGCTTACTTGCTGATGTGGGATGACTCATTTATATCAGACACAGGATAAGTTCAGACCCTGGACTTCCAACTTTCCACTGTTGACCCTTGGCTTAGAGCTGCACCTAGAAGCCTGTGCAATGGATCTCACCCATCCATGTTCCACTGATCCTGCTACTTCAGGTCTACAGCATCCAAACATGGGCGTGTGGTTTTGGTGGTGATGGCAGAAATTCTTTCGCCTGTATGCCCTCTGCCACTGGCACTATCCACTGTCAGGCAGTCCTACAGAAGTGCTGTGCCCCCCCCCCCCCCGGCAGGGTTCTTGAGACTGTTGCTCCTGAATACCAACAGGCCCTTCTCATCCGTTTGCTCTAATTGCCTCCAGTGCATGAAGACATATCAATCTCCAGGGTCAGTCTTCAGCTGTGCTAGACAAGAGATAGACAGTCTCTGTTAATGTAACACCCCATCAGCTTTTCTGAGTCACTGGAAAACAGTATTCACAGAAAGTGATGGTTTAACCAGCATTAAATACGTAGAATTAGGGAACTATAGAGCAAGATCTATATTATTTCAATACAGATTCTGAAGAAATAGTGCCTTATGAGTAATAACAGTACTGCTATCTTTTTTCTCAGGGGAGTGAAGAGATATGAAATTAGCCAAGAATGGAACTGTTGACAATAAAGAACACAATGCTATGGTTTCTGCGCCTGAACTAGAAGAGGTGTTCCTGGACACTATGATACTTCCCAAATGTAAATACCTCTTCTTTTCTCTACATCTGCAAATAAATCAAATCCTGATATCTTTCATGGGCCCATGAACTTTATCACACACCTTACACTGAATTGTTTATGTAAAAAAAAAAGGCACTACAAAAGTATTATCCTGTATCCTACATACCATAGGGGAGGCTCTATTTTATAACTTGCTACTTCAGGATTTCATAATTTTAGACATTATCTATTGAGCTCCTTCTCTAGAATATCAGAAATGATCTTTCTTAAACTTCTTCAGCTTCACATATATATAAATTTATATACGTGTGTGTGTGTGTGTGTGTGTGTGTGTATAAATTCCGACACCAAAGTAAATAGCAGGTTTGCTTCCACAACATTGCTAACATACCAGAGTCCCCGAGGAAGTGCTAGGTTTATTTTCACAGCCAACTTTTGCCTTTTGGATGCCCTGGGTCCTGGCTTCATTCCCAGATTAGGTCTTGGCTCCTGCTAAGAGTCAACCAACTGCTAAAAATGCAGAGACTTAGAAGCCAAAGGACTGGAAAAGAAGAGCTTGAAGAACGAGCCAGCCTGTCAAGGATCCAACAGGCTGTAACTGGTGGAGGGGGGCTCCTGCCAACTATCACAGGGATTCCAGAGTAGACCACAGAACATCTGGGACAGGCTAAGGAAGTTCAAGGGTGGAACTGTTCCAAACGTGATTCCTGACTGTAATCTAACTCCAATTCTTTTCATCTGATTATGTTTCATGAGTTTCTTACTTTGTCTCTTCCTCTCATAGTCTTTTTTTTTCCTTTTTCCACACCCTCCAACAACAACTCCCACTATTAGCAGATAATAAAATTCCTTTCTGCCTTGTTCAATGGCCCCAGCAGAACATAAGTTCACTTTATTAGTTATGCCTTACTAGTTGCCCTAAAAGTCTATACCCAGGGTAGAGCATAAGCCTGAGAAGTTTATAGGTCCCAGTAAGATTAGCCTTCTACAAACTCTATAGAAATCAGAGCTCCTTAGGAAGCCCAAGACCTTTGCTGAAATATGAGGGTTATACAGTGTCAGCTTTCCTATGTTCATAGATGCAGAGCATTGAGCAATAAAGAACAAAAAGAGTGTTGAGGAAACAATATGTAGAGGTGGGGTGCTGAGCAATAAGGAATATGGAGAAACAGCCTGTCCTAGGAATCAGAGGCAGCAATTTCAGCTACAACCCTCCCACAACCCCATCTCTAAATATAGGTGGGAGAAAAGCCTCTCATAATGGAATGACTGGGTTAATAGTAGCATTTTGTCTCAGGAAGCATTTTCCCTTTCAGAAATGTTCCCCATTCTGATTTATTACTTTACTCTTAATTTAGCCTAGACCAAACATTTAATTTTAAAAGTACTTTGCTGGGACATTCTATATGCCTACATATTTAAAAGTAATAAATCCACAAGGAGTCGTTGTGGTATCAGAAGTGTCTTGACTGTGGTAGCAAATACATGAATCTATGCAGGTAATAAAATGTACAGAACACACTAAAACACACTAAAACACAATAAAATGTAACACACACATACATAACAATGAGTACAAGTAAAACTGGGGAAATCAGAATATAATCTTTGGGTTGTACAAATGTCAGTATCTTGGTCGTGATGTCATGTCATGTTTTGCAAAATGTTATCTTTGGGGTAAATTAGGCAAAGTGTACAAGAGATCCCTCCGTATTATTTCTTACATCTTCATGTGAATCTGCAATGATCTCAAATTACAAATAATCTTTACAAATAATAATGAATCAGGGGTTCCTGGGTGGCTCAGTCAGTTAAGCATATGACTTCTGCTCAGGTCATGATCTCATGGTCCATGAGTTCAAGCCCTGCGTCGGGCTCTATGCCGTCAGTTCGTGGAGGCTGCTTCGGATTCTGTGTCTCCCTCTCTCTCTGCCCCTCCCCCATTCACGCACTGTCTCTCTCTGTCTCTTAAGAAATGAATAAACATTAAAAAAATTTAAAAAATAATAATAATGAATCAAGCTAACAACACGCTAAATACAATACAGTCTATCCTAATCTTTTAAAATATGCCACATAACTACCTAGAATTTCAGGTTTCATTTTGATATTCTCTCACCCCTTGGAGTTTTATACTCTAGGGTACCCATCCCTGGTGGACCCCTCTTTTCTCACCTCAGGCTGCACCTGCACTGCACAAGATGACTGAAATGCACACTGTGGATCCTCAGTGGAACATACCCCTTTCATCTGTCCATATACCTTTCATCTCTGACACAGCCCCTCAGAGCCCCACAAACTTGAAATTCTGGAGACCTCAGTGCTCAGAGCTGGGCTGTGGGGCAGAGTTGGGGCACTTTAGCCTCTGAATGGATGCATCTCCTTGACCCTGTTAACTTCACATCTTGTGGAGGGCCATAATCAGAAAAGGACCAGGGTGAGGCCCAGGCCAGGGGTCTTTCTTGTCAAAGTCTAAGTGGGGGAGGTGTCAATCATCATTACCATTTTGTAGATAAGAAAATAGAGACTTAGAAAAATTATGCCTCATGCAACTGATAACGATGAAGCCAGATCTCTCAGGGTTTAGGGGTCTATTGGAAACCTGAGTAAAACATCCACTCCACTGTCATTAAGGAGCCTACCGAGGGCCTTCCTATCTTTTCACAGCTGTCATAATTATAAGCTGGATATACAAGTTGTCTTTCTCAGGATTTATATAATTAATTTAATGGGACAGATTAGTATTGAAATTGAATTCAATTCAAGAGACATTCATTGAAAACCTATGCCACAGTTGTTTAGACACTGCTCATTATTTTCAGGGCCAGCTCATTTATCTTGATTAATTCAGGTGCCAACTCTGCAACATAAAAAATAGGTGCTGAACTTAAATAAATGTATTATGCAGTCACCATTACAAATAGTAATGCTTTAGCAGGAATTCCTGAGACACTTCTATGCATTTTGTTCTATTTTTTCATTATTTCCAGAAATTTCTCTCTAGTTCTTAAATAATAAGATGATTAGATAGAATGATATACAAAATTCATCCTCTTTTCCTCCAGATAGAGAGGTGGAAATGAGTTAGAGTGGAAGGTGGATAGTGGAAAGAAATGGAAGCTGGCAAGAATAACAGAAAGCTTAAGAGTTAGAAATGCTTCCCAATTTGTCAACTATAGCCCTCCTAGGACCTCTCAATACAAAACTTTAAAAAATATCAGACACATTCTTCCTTCTTCTGGTCAAAATATCCTATTCTGTTCCTTTGGGTGTCCCCACTATTTCCTACTGATAGAGTGGTTTAGAGATTTTGGACTGACTTTACCCTACATCATGTTGAGTGAGCTGAATGCTCTATCCTGTCAGCTGGGGAAAAACAAATTCTCCTTCACCCTCCGTGGGATTATAAGTGGAATCCCCAGAAACAAGGACAGAGGGAACCTTCTTGCCACAGTGCACCATGAACATTTATCTTGTATCTCTTCCAATAGTCATTTGTGGAGATGAAGTTGTAAGAAGAAAATATGTGAACTTGAGCTCATGGATTTGGGGCATCTTTTCTAGCAGAGGCTTCCTCTTCTGGGTTCTCTGCATTCCATTTAGATAAGGTTTTGGAGTCAGATATCTTCAAGTAAGAAAAGTGTTACTTTAGTAAGACAGCATCATACAAAATTAGGAAATCATTCTCAAAATAATGGATTTAGTTGGGAGAAACCAAGAATGTTAATGTATGTGAAGTTGCCTGCAATATTAAATAAAATATAAAACATACTGGACATGGATTAAATCAGCCAATGAGATGAGCTGGGGATCACAAAGCATTGAACAAGTGGAGAGGAGTGGAATGGTGCCGAACAAGGAGCTCAGAGTAAAGATGAGGAAGCAGGAATTCAGTGATGTATATCAGTGAGTCAGAGATGGGTCTTCTAGACTGGACAACTGCTATAAGCAGGAGCGCCTCCTCTCTCCACACTTGCCACCTAGTCTCCTAGTCTCAACACAGCCACCAACTCTGTCCCCTATTCTAAAGGTTTCCTGATAAGATAATAGAAACTTAGAAAAAGTTTCTTATCTACTTGAAACTCAAAGACTTACCATGCCACCCAGTCTTACATGATCGGGTCCCTGGCTCTCTCTTCAATTACACTCTTCAATCTTTCTTTCTCCTAGTTTATTTCCCGCATCCCCTTTGGTCAGCTTACTATTTCACAAATACTTCAAGCATGTTCCCACTTCAACAACTCTGCATTTGCTCTGCCCTCTGCCTGAAATGCCCTTTCCCTAAATAGTCACACAACTTCCTCCTTCAATTATTCAAGTCCGTATTCAAATGCCCACATTATCCAGGAAAGCTTCCTTAACCACTCTATCCAAAATAGCACATATACTCACCTAAATTGCTCTCTCTCCTCCTTGCCTCCTTATTATGTCTTCACAATAAGGGTTACTAACTGATAGCATGTTATTTTGTTCATTCCTTGTCGGAACCCCATACTGGCTTTAAATTCCATGAAAGCAGAAACTTTGTTTACATTGCCTCTGTATCAGCAATGCCCGCAACATACCCAGCATGTGGTAAGCACTCAGAAGCATTTGTAGAATGAAGAAATGAAATATGGTGAGTGGTTCATAGTGGACTATTATGTGAAAGGTAAGTTTGGCCAAATGAATGAGGTAAAAGCCATCAAAAGGTTTGAAACATAGCATGAGTTGACAAAATGGAGGCAATGGATTTTCTGAAGAACAGAGTTTAAGCCCCAGGATCCATCATAGTTCCTAGCACAAAGATGTTCATTTATTGTTTTCATGATGATGTTAGATGTTAAACAAAACAGAGAAATTCCTTTTCTGTCACATGATGGGACAAGGAAAATGCACTGACCCAGAATGAAAGATTGACATTCCCCTGCACTACGAACTGAATTGCTGTCCTCCCAAAATTCATATGTTGAAGCCCTAACTCCCAATATAACTATATTTGGAAATAAGGTCTTTAGGAGGTAATTAAAATTAAATAATAGCATAATGGCAGAGCCCCAATCAGATAGTAATGTGGCTTTTTAAGAAGAGGAAGAGCGATGCCTGGGTGGCTCAGTCAGTTGAGCATCCAGCTCTTGAAGTTAGCTCTGATCATGATCCCAGGGATGGGAGACTGAGTCCTGCATCGGGGCTCAAGAATCCTGCTTGGGATTCTCTCCCTCTCTCTCTCTCTCTCTCTTTCTCTCTCTCTCCCTCCTTCCCTCCCTCTTCTCCTCTATTCAGCTCACATGCTCTGTCTCTCAAGAAGAGGAAGAAGGTGGAGGAAGAGGAGGAGGAGGAGGGGGAGAAGAAAAAGAAGAAGAAGAGCTATCTCTCTCTGTCCCTCTGTTTCTACTTCTTTATCTTGTGAAGACACAGCAAAAAGGTGGCCACCTGCCAGCCAGGAAAATAACTTTCACCACAAACCAAATCTGCCAACAACCTCAATCTTGGACTTCCAGCCTTCAGAAAGGTAAAAAACAAATTTCTGCTCTTTAAGCCACTCAGCTTGTGGTATTTTGTTGCAGCCAGCTGACCTGATAGGAGTCTTCTGGTATTTCTATTCCACATTATTAGAGCTTCTTTCCTGCTGATGAAGTCTTCTGGGAACTCTATCCTGAATGAAATAAGATAGCAACTGGTGATGAGCAGTAAATGGACTGTTTCTCTTGGAGACACTGGCTTTAAATCACATATCTATCAATGAGGCAGCCAGCATAAGGACCCCATTATAAGTGCCCCCTGAAGACTCATTGTGGGAAGAATGTCTAATTTCCCTTGGGACAAGTAACCAATTTTCAGTTATATTATGCTTTCTCACAGATGAGGAGAGCTGTCCTCAGCTGTTTATACCAGTGTTCTAAGATACTCTAGAAAAAGCATTTTAAATGGCTTCCATGATCAAAGCAATATTTGAGACAATGTGTTATCTGTATATTTTTTTTTGTAACAAAGAGTGTGTAACAATTTTGTAGTCATAAAAATTATTAAAAATTATTAAAAGTTAATTTCAAAAGAAAAGCAGGATACACATATACACATACATTATTATTATTATTATTATTATTATTATTATAACAAATGTTGAAAATACATGAGAAAAAAGCCTAAGAGCAAATCACCAACAGTGGTTTGTCTTGGATGGTGTTAGCTAATGCTTACTGAACACTTTTTGGGATCAGATGGTTTACCTGAATGGCTCATTTCATTTCTTAGCAACCATATGGTATAGTTACTATTAACATTATGTCTATTTTACAAATAAAGAAACTGAGGCACAGACAAGTACAGTACCATTCCCAACATCATATAGTTTGGTGGCACCGTTGGGATTTGAACCTAGTCAATTTGACACTAAAATCTGTGTTCCTACCATACATATACTGTCAAAGATACAGTATTTTATTCCTTTGGGTTTACTTTTACAGTGGAAAAAAAAATAGGATTCTCCGTATTTCTTGTCTGTTGTATAGAAAAAGAAAAGAATATTAAAGGATCAATATAAAAAATTCAAGGCAATGGACAAAATATACACTAAAATCACAACCTGTTTATAGAATTCTGCCTTGCATAAATAAAATTCCATTGCCCACTTCTTGCTGAGATTGTTTTTAGAGAACAGACACCTGCATAAGTCCTGATGGAATGGCCCTCACCTTGGAAAGATGGCCTGCTGTGACTGCATCTGCAATCTAATCATGATTTTCAAAAGAATTAAACTAGAAAAAGTAAACCAGAGTCTCATGAAGTATGTGATTTGAAAAAAATAATAATGGTGAAACCAGTTTGTCTTTTTAAAATAATTAATCGATTCTGTTTAATTTTTAATATTTTTCCTAGGGAAATATATCACTTAAAAAGTATAGATTTTTAAATGTTATATTTTTCTGAAAGAAACATTGACCCTTTAAGTAGGAAAAATTAAATAAGGCATTGTGGTATCACTGAAACTCAGCAACTATGAGGTTTTTTAGAAAGAAAGCTACAGAGGGGCACATGGGTGGCTCAGTTGGATTAATTGTTCGACTCTTGGCTTTGGCTCAGGTCATGATCTCACGGCTCGTGAGTTCAAGCCCCACATCGCTGCTTGGGATTCTGGGTCTCCCTCTCTCTCTGCCCCTCCCCAACTCATTCTCTATCTCTCTCTCTCTCTCAAAAAAAAAAAAAACAAAAAACAAAAAACAAAAACCTAAAAAAAAAGAAATCTACAGAGAAAGGAGTATATTGAAATCTGTATATGAGGTATCTGGAAGAATCAGTGACTATAGGCTCCATTTTTACACATGCATCAGTTTAGATCCAGATCTAAGGAGGGCCATAATTTGGAGTGAGTTCTGGTAATATAGCCAAAGTGATATTGTACACTGCTACCATCCATGAGGTAGTCCAGTGTCTCACCTGCGTGTTTTGCATGATCTTAGGAAGAGGTCGAAGATTTTTTAAGTTTACTTCTAATCAATATTACATTATAAAGAAAAACATACATGTATGGGAAATAAGACAAATAATATTTATTTAGATTTGGAAAAGATACGTCTCATTAACTTTTGACAAAAGATCACTGAGTGCTATAAACCCATTACTTACCATACTTGGTTGAAAGCCCCCTGCTTGCTGTCACTCGGCCACTTATCCAGTATTCTATATATTTTCGTGATTCATTTATTAAGTTTAAAATAACAGGAATATGTTATAGACTCTCCTGTAAAGAGCACATGTTTTATAAGTACACACTTAATAATGACTAACACTGTTTCTTCTTTTTGCTGTTAATTTCTACAGAGTTGATTAAATTGCACTCTTAACATCCACTTAAGTGTGTTCCAGCGTAGAACAAAATGTTCCCAAATTACATGTTCTGAACTATAGAGAGTCAGCTTTGGTCAATTAGGATGGATTCCTCCCTCTCAGAGGTTGATAGAATCCGACTGTTCCATCAAATGCATAATTATAAATTAATGGTTTTAACCATGAAATGAAATCACTAATGTAGCCATATATAATATTTCTGAGGGATACATGTCTCTATCATACTAATTAAGGCATATCTGAATGATCTGTACAGTCAAAATTTGTCTATGCAAAAAAAAATCCTAAAGTATATAATAAAAATGGAACTAATGCTGAATCTTGAACCCTGTCTTATTCTAGCTGTAAAAACTGTTACAATCCACAGAAATATGATCTAATTAAAGAAAATTTCCATGTCTCATCTCACTACAAGATGATTTTACAAAATAATTTTGCTTAGTATATTTAATAACTGGACAGTTAAATATATTTAGGAGAAAGATGTAACTTTAAAAATTTTTAAATGTTAATTTTTCTAATGCAAGGGACTTTTCTCCAATATTTATTTTTAGTTGTCCACTTTTAAATATCTAGGAGCATTTGAATAAAAAGTATGAAGGACATTCCAATAAAGAATTTTAATTTGTGGGGCGCCTGGGTGGCTCAGTCGGTTGAGCAACCGACTTTGGCTCAGGTCATGATCTCACGGTTTGTGAGTTTGAGCCCCGCATCAGGCTCCATGCTGACAGCTCAGAGCCAGGGGCCTGCTTCGGATTCTGTGTCTCCTTCTCTCTCTCTGCCCCTCCCTCACTCATGCTCAGTCTCTATCTGAGAAATAAACATTAATTTTTTTAATAATTTTAATTTGTTTTGTTTCTTCTATTCCACATATGAATGAAATCCTATGGTATCTGTCTTTCTCTGACTTACAAAGGACAAGGGTGAAAAAAAAAGAAAGAGAGAGAGAGGCAAGCCAAGAAGCAGACACTTAACTATTGGGAACAAATTGATTCTAGAAGTTACTAGTGGGGGAGGTATGTGTGGGGTTGAGTTAAATAGGTGACGGGGATTAAGGAGTGCACTTACGCTGAGCACCAGGTGTAGTTTGGAAGTGTTGAATCACTATATTGTATCCTGGAAACTAATATTACACTGTATGCTACCTAACTGGAATTTAAATAAAAACTTAAAAAAAAGAATTTTAATTTAAATGCAGTGGAAAGTTCTTAAAGGGTTATCATAAAATTACCAAATGAATAAGATTTACAATCAAAAGATCATGGCCACTGGTATAGGGAGAAAGAGGTTTAAGAGTGAAAGCTGAGAGCTGATTGAAAGGCAGTTTCTCCTTCTTTCCTGGGAAAGGATGCTTTATGAACTGGGGTTGGTGGCTGTAAGAATTCACAGAGGAGGGGCACCTGGGTGGCTTAGCAGGTGGAGCCTCGGCTCTTGGTTTCAGCTCAGATCATGATCTCACAGTTCGTGAGTTCAAGCCCTGCATTAGGCTCTGTGCTGACAGGGCAGAGTCTGCTTGGAATTCTCTCTCTCTCTCTCTCTCTCTCTCTCTCTCTCTCTCTCTCTTTCTCTCCCTCTTAAAATAAAAAGAATTGACAGAGGAAGTGGATATGAAATATATTTTAGAAGTAGAATTAATAGAACTTAGGTTAAATCATGTAAGTCAGTGAAAAGACTCTTAGGTCTTTGTTTTGTTTTGTGTTTTGCTTGACTGGTTAAATGAATAATGGTGCCATTAAATTAAGAAGGCTGAAGGAAGGGTAGAACTGGGAACATTAAGATTCTACTTCTACATGTAAAGTTTGCATTACTGTTCAGCTATTTAGTTGAGTTTTCAAGTAAGCTATTGATATGAAAGTTTGGAACTGATAGGAGATACAAGAGCTGGAGATATAGACATAGATTCATCAATATCAGATGGTATTAAATCCATGGGACTAGAAGAAACGATGTATGGAGTGATGATAGTGAACAAATAACATTTGACTCTATTCAGATGCTCTCTTTCATTTGGGGGTCAAGTAGAGGAAAAGTTGCAAGTAAGGAGACCAAGAAGTAGTAGCCAGTGACACAGGAGGAAAGCCAGGAGAGTGTGACATCCCAGGAGGGAGAGAAGAAAGCTTTTTCAGACACATTCACTAACGTGCTTATTTGAACCAGGCCTTTTAGTGGCTCATACCTGCAATGCAAAAAAATTTTAAAAAGGAAACATAAAGAATAACTTTGTAACAGGGGAAAAAAAGAGAAATAATTTGGATCACGATTAAAGAGACAAT
The DNA here is from genome assembly GCF_018350155.1 of Leopardus geoffroyi. Taxonomy (NCBI): domain Eukaryota; kingdom Metazoa; phylum Chordata; class Mammalia; order Carnivora; family Felidae; genus Leopardus; species Leopardus geoffroyi. The sequence goes on from NC_059337.1 coordinate 50,734,228, forward strand.
TTAATCCCTTTATTGACTAAACGGGCATTTACTAACTACAGGTTAAACTGGGGGCTTGCAAACCTGAGACCAAGGGAGAGGAAGTTGAGAAAGCTGTTCCCAGACATCTCCCCATGCCAGTATCTGGAAGAACAAACTTAAAGGAGTCTTTTCCACTTGCAGGACAGTAGTCACTTCAAGTCACAGCTTGGCCAACAAGTGCTGAGGTTAACATTCAGAAACAGGAGAAAACGACAAACAAAGCAGGGTATGAGAGCGATGAGAGCAGTGCTCCCTCCCTCTCTTCACCACCCCACTCATCTCCCATAAAGGACTGCATGAAGTAGCCAGATAGTAGGTACTGTAGGGACAAATACAAATGAAATACAGGAGGCTTAATGTTCTCTCTTGCAAATAAATGAAGAGATTTCCCTGTCCTCCTTTTTCTTTGAGCATTTACTTAGAAAAATTATAACTTTAAGTACTATCTCCTTTGAAATGTATGTAAATCCCTTTGAAGACTAGATCAACATTTTGTCAGCTTTATAATCTGGGAAACTCTTTCTCAAGGACTCAGAGCCATCTGTTTGAAATGTAAACATCAAGGAAGGTAACGCCACTATCTCCCACTTTCTGTGGGAGGGTCACTTCCCTGTGCAGCTTGCTCCAGTTGCAAAACTGTCTCATGTTATAAAGACATGAAAAGTTTGGTTTTCCTCTGGATAAACACAGCACAGATGGTCACCCCAATTTCTAAGTAAGGTTGGGATGAACTGTATGTGACAAATGGTGTTGTCAAGACCGCTTATTTGAGAACTAGTTATTTTTTATTTTGAGAACATGTAAGTAATGGGTTGTACCTGCTTGGTTATATAAAAGGTTTGGGGGTGGGGGATGTTCTGTCTTTGCAATCTGTTAGTTGATCTCCTGAGATACACATCACATTCTGTTTTAATGCTTATTCAATAGTAAAGCGTCTTCCTTCTCAACTATGTGGAGAGGATTTCTGGGTTGGAGGAGATTGTGTTTATATTATAATACCCATTTCCCATTTAAATTAACCACCTTCCTTAATGAAAATTAACAATAAAAATCCTCCTATTCCTACCAAGTGATAAAGGAAAAAAAACTGGTAGGTGGATTGTGTACAAGGAAACTTTGCAGATTTTCAATGCACCAATCCTGACCAGACAGCTTTCCTAACTTTTTTTTCCCCAAAATGATACATTACGTAACATGGTAATTAACATCTCTGCTATATAATGAGATAAATTATATGGAAGAATAAGAGGTTTTTAAATTAGAGGAAAAGTACACTTTAAATAAGTCAATTTTATTCTACAATTAAACAAAAACAGACTGAGTACTTTCTGTGTTTCATTTGCTGAGTAGGTGAGGGCTAACCAAACCGACTGAGATAGCTGCTGTTCCGAAGGTGCTCAGAGTCTAGCTGGGAAGAGACTCTTGCATCCTTAATTAATTTTGAATACATAAATAGTAACAAGTAGAAATGTCTTAATTCCGAGTAGAAACGTCTTCATCCCTAAATAGATAATTTCCAATTATATCTATAGATTATTTCAGTCATTTTGCTTTCATTTCATATTCTAACTCTTTTTCCAATTATGATGAGATGGGAGGCCAAAACACTAAGCTGTGAGTAGGAATTTAAACTGTAAAATTTTCGGGGCGCCTGGGTGGCTCAGTCAGTTAAGCGTCCGACTTCAGCTCAGGTCATGATTTCACGGCTAGTGAGTTCGAGCCCCGCGTCGGGCTCTGTGCTGACAGCTCAGAGCCTGGAGCCTGTTTCAGATTCTGTGTCTCCCTCTCTCTCTCTGACCCTCCCCCGTTCATGCTCTGTCTCTCTTTGTCTCAAAAGTAAATAAACGTTAAAAAAAAATAAACTGTAAAATTTTCTATGTGTCTAAGTTATGAAGGAGAATATTTTTTAATAAGTGACAATCTTGGACAAGAATCACCAAGGTTTTCCTAATGGGAAGGATGATAAAAACCTTTAATTCCAACGCAGGTTAAATTCAATCTGTAGCCCATAAATTATGGTGGAAAATGGAAGGAAAGAAAACAGAAGTACTATATGGGTCTTCAATTTGTCCTCCTGGCCACAAAATGCAACCATCCAAGTTGAATTCCTATTCCAAACAGGGTTTTTTAAAAATCAAGAATGCGGGGCGCCTGGGTGGCTCGGTCGGTTAAGCATCCGACTTCGGCTCAGGTCATGATCTCACGGTCTGTGAGTTCGAGCCCCGCGTCGGGCTCTGTGCTGACCGCTCAGAGCCTGGAGCCTGTTTCAGATTCTGTGTCTCCCTCTCTCTCTGCCCCTCCCCTGTTCATGCTCTGTCTCTCTCTGTCTCAAAAATAAATAAACGTTAAAAAAAAAATTAAAAAAAAAATCAAGAATGCAAAACCAGTGCAGCCACTCTGGAAAACAGTATGGAGGTTCTTCAAAAATAAGAATAGAACTACCCTATGACCCAGAAATTGCACCACATTACCCAAAGGATACAAAATCTGACTCGAAGGGACACATGCACGCTGGTATTGATAGCAGTGTTATCAACAATAGCCAAATTATGGAAAGAGCCCAAATTCATTCATCGACTGAAGAATGGATAAAGAAGATGTGGTATATAAATACAAAAGAATATTACTCAGCCATCAAAAATAATGAAATCTTGCCATTTGCAATGATGTGGATGGAGCTAGAGTGTATTATGCTAAGCAAAGTAAATCAGTCAGAGAAAGACAAATGCCATACGATTTCACTGATATGTGGAACTGAAGAAATAAACCAAATGAACATAGAGGGAAAACCACAAAGCAGACTCCTAACTACAGAGAACACACTGAGGTTTACTGGAGGTGAGGTGGGGGGAGAGATGGGTTAAATGGGTGATGGGTATTGAGGAGAGCACTTGTGATGAGCACTGGGTATTGTATGCAAGCAATGAATCACTAAATTCTGCCCCTGAAACTACTATTACACTGTAGGCTAACTAACTGGAATTTAAATTAAAAAATTGATTTAAAAAAAGAATAGAGCCATATTTGAAAATACGTGAGCTTTCACAGAGTCAGAATGTTTTGGCTGCTAGAGGTTCTGCCTCGATGTTAATAGTTGCTGACAGATCAGGGTGGTGGTTGCTGAAGATTGGAATGGCTGTGGCAATTTCTTTTTTCTTTTTTTTTTTTTTTTCAACGTTTATTTATTTTTGGGACAGAGAGAGACAGAGCATGAACGGGGGAGGGGCAGAGAGAGAGGGAGACACAGAATCGGAAACAGGCTCCAGGCTCTGAGCCATCAGCCCAGAGCCCGACGCGGGGCTCGAACTCACAGACCGCGAGATCGTGACCTGGCTGAAGTCGGACGCTTAACCGACTGCGCCACCCAGGCGCCCCTGTGGCAATTTCTTAAAAGAAGACAACAATGAACTTCACTGTGTGGACTGACTCTTCCTTTCATGAACAATTTCTCTGTAGCATATGTTGCTGTTTGGTAACATTTTACCTACAGTAGAACTTGTTCAAAATCGGAGTCAATTCCAACAAACCTTGTCGCTTGCTTTATCAGTTAAGTTTATGTAATATTCTAAGTCCTTTGTTGTCATTTCAACAGTCTTCACGGCATATTCACCAGGACCAGGTGCCATCTCAAGAAACCACTTTCTTTGTTCAGCCATAAGTAACAGCTCCTCATCAGTTAAAGTTTTATCATAAGTTTGCAGCAATTCGGTCATATCTTCAGGCTCTACTTGTAATTCTAGTTCTCTTGCTATTTCCACCAAATCTATTGTTACTTTGTCCACTGAAGTCTTGAACCCCTCAAATTCATTCATGAGGGTTACAATAAATTTCTTCCAAACTCCCATTCATGTTGATATTTTGACCTCATTCTATGAATCATAAATGTTCTTAACAGCATATAGAATGATGAATGCTTTCTAGAAAGTTTTCAATTCACTTTGCCAAGATCCACCAAGGGAATCACCATCTGTGGCAGCTATAGTTTATAAAATGTATTTCTTAAATAATGAGGCTTAAAAGTCAAAATTATTCCTTGATCCGTGGGCTGCAGGGTGGATGTTGTGTTAGCAGGCATGAAAACACTAACCTCATTGTACATCTTATCAGAGCTCTTGGAGGACCAGATGCACAGTCAGTAAGCAGTAATGTTTTTAAATAAGTTTTTTTTTTTTTTCTCTGCAGTAGGTGACATCGTGGGCTTAAAATATTCAGTAAACTGTTGTAGACAACTGTTGTAGATGTGTCGCCATCCAGGTTTGGTTGTTCCATTTAAGGAGCATCAGTCGAGTAGATTTAGCATCATTCTTAATGGCCCTAGGGCTTTCAGAATGATAAATAAGCATTGAATTCATCAGGTGCATTAGCCCCTAACAAGAGAGTCAGCCTGTCCTCTGAAGCTTTGAAGCCAGGCATTGACTTCTCCCCAGTTACAAAAGCCCTAGATGGCATCTTCTTCCAATATAAAGCTACTTCATTTTACATTGAAAATCTGTACCCACCTTCATTAATTATCTTATCTAGACCTTCTGGATAATTAATTATCTTATCTAGACCTTCTGATGCAGCTTCTACATCAGCACTTGCTGTTTCATCTTGTACTTTTACATTATGGAGACGGATTCTTTCTTAAACCACATGAACCAACCTCTCTTAGCTTCAGACTTTTCTTCTGCACCTTCTTCATCTCTCAGCCTTTGTAAAATTGACGACAGTCAGGGCCTCACTCTGAATTAGGCTTTGGTTTAAGAGGACTTGTGGCTTGTTTGACCTTCTATCCAGACCACTCAGACTTTCTCCCTATTTATCAACAAGGCGGTTTGGCTTTCTTATCATTTGTGTGTTCGCTAGAGTAGCATTTGTAAATTTCTTCAAGAACTCTTCCTCTGCCTTCACAACTTGGCAAAGTGTTTGATGCACAGGTTTAGTTTTTGGCCTAGCTCAGCTTTCAACATTCCTTCCTCGTTAAGCTTAATAATTTCTAGCTTTCAATTTAAAGTGAGAGACATGCAACTCTTCTTTCACTTAAACACTTAGGGGCCCATTGTAGGGTTATCAGTTGGCCTGGTTTCAATAGTGTTGTGTCTCAGGCAAGAGAGAGACCCAAGGAGAGGGAGAGACACAGGGGAACAGCCAATTGGTAGAGCCATCAGAACACAAAAAACATTTACCGACCAAGTGTGCCATCTTATATGGTCATGGTTCATTGCACTCCAAATCAATTACAATACATTTCTGATCACAGATCACCATAATAAATATAATAATAATGGAAAAGTTTGAAATATTAGGAGACTCACCAAAATGTGACACAGAGACACGACATGAGCAAATGCTTTGGAAAAATTGCACTGACAGACTTGCTCAATGAAAAATACTCACAAACCTTCAGTTTGTAAAATATGCAGTATCTGCAAAGTACAATAAAGCAAAGCAAAATAAAACAAGGTATGCTTCTATATATTTCCTTCCATCTCCTTGAATAGGAAAGAAGTTAAATAAGTGACTCTGAATCTTTTTGGGCTCAAGAATTCTCTACACCTAAAAATAATTGAGGACCAGAAAGAACTTTTGTTGATATGGGTTATTTTATATTTCCCTAATATTTACCTTGTTAAGGAAATAAACTAAGAGTTTAAAAAAAATGTTATTTACTTTAAAATAACAATAATAAACATGTTTTAACATTAAAAAGTCTTTAAAAATTGTCTATATTTTCAAAAAATAGTAACAAGAATTGTGACTTTGTCCTACAATTTTGAAAACCCTTTAATATCAGGCTTCATAGAAGACAATTAAATTATCATATCTGCTCCTGCATTCATCTGGGTTTTTTCAAATTTTTTTAGTGTTTATTTATTTTTGAGAGAGAGAGAAAGACACAAGAAGGGGAAGGGCAGAGAAAGAGGGAGATACAGAATCCAAAGCAGGGTCCAGGTTCTCAGCTGTCAGCACAGAGCCTGACATGGAGCTCAAACTCACGGACCGTGAGATCATGACCTGAGCCAAAGTCAGATGCTCAACCGACTGAGCCACCCAGGCACCCCTGCCTTTATCTGTTTTAATATGCTGTTTTGTTGAAGTATAATAAAGAAAATATGGTCTCACACAGACATGTAGTTGGACAAAGAAGTAGTATTTTAATAGCCTTTCAGATAATTATGAATATTCTTCTTTGACACTATATCAAAACTCAATAGGTGTAGCTTTTTAGGTGAGTTGCTCTATGGAATATAAAGCCATATCACTGAATTTTTCATACTCTATTGTGTTAAAACCCATTCATCTATTTTATACTTTGAACAGATCCTTTACTGATGTGCAACTTTGCAATATCACACATTAATCATTTGTAAAATATTTGTTCATGAGACTATTGCAGATGTCCCCAAACTGACATTTTATTGTATAATAAAACACATCACATTTGCTGTTATAGCAAAAGATATCATAAAAAAAGAGGTTTGGGGAGTTGTCAAGTTCATGTGACATACGCCACAAGGTACTAGTACAGTTTGATCAACTAAAGAACTATAAAAACACAATGTATTATTTTATATGCTGAGGTCTGCTAATGCTAGTATCTTAGATGTACCCACTTCATAATAATAGGAATGACTATAAAGATCCTAATAATACATAATAATATAATCTTAAAATGATCTGATGTCTATGATTTGCTTCAAAATAATTAAAAGGAGGGGACATGGAGGTCATTATAGATAAAACAAGATTAGACATGGGTGGAAAGTTATTATTAATTATATTATTCCTTTTACTTGAGTTCATGTTTGAAATTTGCCAAAATAAATATTAATATATAACTTGAACTCTTCAGTGGAGTTACTTTTCTTTTTTGGATCATAACATGACTAATTAAGATCCAAACTTTTTAAATTCAATTTGACGGGTTACACAACTAACAAAAGATCTACCTTACGATGATTTGGCACTATACAGGAGTACTTAACATTGATTTCTCATACTCTTCTAAAATAACAATTTTCTTTCACAAATATCATCTAACAAGCTTAGTCCTTACCTCAGGTCACAGGCAAAAAATATCAGGTAATTCTACCTATAGTTTACCAAACAAAGTATCCTAATAAATGTTCAAATTATTTTCCAGTATTGGATTTTAACTTACAAATTTACATAGGAATATATTTTTTTCACTTGAGGAAAATAAAATATTTTTGCAGGTGCTCTTGTTAAACTAATTAATGTATTGTTTCCTATAACCCAGACTTCTCTTTTTTTTTTCTCAATTTAAGCAATAATTCCAAAGTGATTTTCATGTCTAAATGAAAGGAACTTTTCATTTAAAAATTAGGTTAATTTACCTATTGAATTTCAAAGATTTAAGACCATATCTGAAGAGATTGAATTAGTAATCAAAAATCTCCCAAAAAACAAGAGTCCAGGGCCAGATGGATTTCCAGGGGGAATTCTACCAAACATTTAAGGAAGAGTTAACACCTATTCTCTTGAAGGTGTTCCAAAAAAAAAAAAAAAGAAATGGAAGGAAGACTTCCCAACTCTTTCTATGAAGCCAGCATTACTTTGATTCCAAAACCAGACAAAGACCCCACTACAAAGGAGAACTATAGACCAATTTCTCTGATGAACATGGATGCAAAAATCCTCAACAAGATATTAGCCAACCAGATCCAACAATATATTAAAAAAAAATTTTCACCACGACCAAGTGGGATTTATACCTGGGATGCAGGGCTGGTTCAATATCTGCAAAACAATCAATGTGATTCATCACATCAATAAAAGAAAGGACAAGAACCACATGATCCTCTCAATAGATGCAGAGAAAGCATTTGACAAAATACAACATCCTTTCTTGATAAAAACCCTCAAGAAAGTAGGGACAGAAGAATCATACCTCGAGATCATAAAAGCCCAACGTTATGAAAGACCCAATGTTAATATCATCCTCAATGGGGAAAAACTGAAAGCTTTCCTCCTAAGGTCAGGAACAAGACAGGGATGTCCACAGTCACCACTGTTATTCAACATAGTACTGGAAGTCTTAGCCTGAGCAATCAGACAACACAAAGAAATAAAAGGCATCCAAAGCAGCCAAGGGGAGGTCAAACTTTCATTCTTCGCAGATGACACGATACTTCATATGGAAAACCCAAAAGATTCCACCAAAAGACTGCTAGAACTGATCCATGAATTCAGAAAAGTGGCAGGATATAAAATCAATGCACAGAAATTGGTTGCATTCCTAAACACCAAAAATGAAGCAACAGAAAGGGAAATCAAGGAAACTATATCATTTACAATTGCATCAAAAACCATAAAATACCTAGGAACAAATATAACCAAAGAGGTAAAGAATCTATACACTGAAAACTATAGAAAGCTTATGAAGGAAATTGAAGAAGACATAAATAAATGGAAAAAGATTCCATGCTCCTCAATAGTAAGAACAAATGTTGTTAAAATGTCAGTACTACGCAAAGCAATCTACATATTCAATGCAATCCCTATCAAAATAACACCAGCATTTTTCACAGAGCTAGAACAAACAATTCTAAAATTTGTATGGAACCAGAAAAGACCCCAAATAGTCAAAGCAGTCTTGAAAAAGAAAACCAAAGCAGGAGGCATTACAATCCCGGACTTCAAGCTATACTACAAAGCTGTAATCATCAAGACAGTATGGCACTGGCACAAGAACAGACACTCAGCTCAGTGGAACAGAATAGAGAACCCAGAAGTAGACCCAAAAACATATGCCCAAATAATCTTTGACAAAGCAGGAAAAAATACCCAATGGAATAAAGACAGTCTCTTCAGCAAGTGGTGCTGGGAAAACTGGACAGAGACATGCAGAAAAATGAACCTGGACCACTTTCTTACACCATACACAAAAAGAAACTCAAAATGGATGAAAGACCTCAAAGTAAGACAGGAAGCCATCAAAATCCTTGAGGAGAAAGCAGGCAAAACCTCTTTGATCTTGGCTGCAGCAACTTCTTACTCAACACATCTCTGGAGGCAAGGGAAACAAAAGCAAAAATGAACTATGGGGACCTCATCAAAATAAAAAGCTTCTGCACAGCAAAGGAAATAATCAGCAAAACTAAAAGACAACCGATGAAATGGGAGAAGATATTTGCAAACCACATATCAAATAAAGGGTTAATATCCAAAATCTATAAAGAACTTATCAAACTCAACACCCAAAAAAAACAAATAATTCAGTGAAGAAATGGTCAAAAGACATGAATAGACACTTCTCCAAAGAAGTTGGACATTCAGATGGCCATCTGCCACATGAAAAATGCTCCACATCACTCATCATCAGGGAAATACAAATCAAAACCACAATGAGGTACCACCTCACACCGGTCAGAATGGCTAACATTAACAACTCAGGCAAGAGCAGATGTTGGCGAGGATGTGGAGAAAGAGGATCTCTTTTGCACTGTTGGTGGGAATGCAAACTGGTGCAGCCACTCTGGAAAACAGTATGGAGGTTCCTCAAAAAATTAAAAATAGAACTACCCTATGATCCAGTAATTGCACTACTAGGTATTTATCCAAGGGATACGGGTGTGCTGTTTCGAAGGGACACATGCACCCCCATGTTTACAGCAGCAATATCAACAATAGCCAAAGTATGGAAAGACCCCAAATGTCCACTGATAGACGAATGAATAAAGAAAATGTGGTATATATATACAATGGAGTATTACTCGGCAATCAAAAAGAATGAAATCTTGCTATTTGCAAATATGTGAATGGAACTAGAGGGAATTATGCTAAGCAAAATTAGTCAGTCAGAGAAAGACAAATATCATGTGACTTCACTCATATGAGGGCTTTAAGACACAGAACAGATGAACACAAGGGAAGGGAAGTAAAAATAATATAAGAACAGGGAGGGGGACAAAACATGAGAGACTCTTAAATATGGAGAACAAACAGGGTTTCTGGAGGGGTGTGAGGGGGGGAGAATGAGCTAAATGGGTAAGGGACATTAAGGAATCTACCCCTGAAATCATCGTTGCAATATATGCTAACTAACTTGGATGTAAATTAAAAAAAAAAAAAAAAAAAGAACAAATTTGAAAAGAGGACACCCCTCATCTCATAGCCTAAATAGCAGGCTTTTCTCCCCCTTACTTTTCATATTGGATGATTATTCTCCATGTCTCCTAATGTTAATACAGAACTTTAACTACTCAAAAGTATGAGCAAAATGAGGTGGGACAGAGAAAGGTTACTGGTGCTCTTTAACAGTGCTCTCTGAGGGCATCATAAAAGACTTATATGTTTTTTTATAACTTTTAAAATCTCATTGAAGTTTCACATGGAAAGTGTCTTTGTAACTTGTGCACTTAAAAAAAAGTTCTTTAGTTTCCTTTAAGCTAGGATATTTCTCTGTTTTGTCTTTTATGCCATTAATATTTTTAGAGTCCAGATCAATTGTTTTGCCAAAATGTGGTAAAAAGGCCAAAACTATTTTTTTTTTTTAAATGATATAGGGGCGCCTGGGTGGCGCAGTCAGTTAAGCGTCCGACTTCAGCCAGGTCACGATCTCGCGGTCCATGAGTTCGAGCCCCGCGTCGGGCTCTGGGCTGATGGCTCAGAGCCTGGAGCCTATTTCCGATTCTGTGTCTCCCTCTCTCTCTGCCCCTCCCCCGTTCATGCTCTGTCTCTCTCTGTCCCAAAAATAAATAAAAGTTGAAAAAAAAATGATATAAACAGAAGTTTCATCTTCATCCTGTTACCACTCTTCCCATTTAGGTGACCATTTTTTAAGAATTTCTAGTTTATATGGGGCACCTGGGTGGCTCAGTTGGTTAAGCATCTGACTTTGGCTCAGGTCATGATCTCACGGTTCATGAGTTCGAGCCCCGCTCGGGCTCTGTGCTAACAGCTCGGAGCCTGGAGCCTGCTTCAAGTTCTATTCTTCCTCTCTCATGCTCTGCCTGTCTCTCTCTCTCAAAAATACATAAACATTAAAAAAAATTAAAAGGAAGCCATACAGAGAAATACAGATACCATATGTTTTCACTCTTATGTGGATCCTGAGAAACTTAACAGAAACCCATGGGGGAGGGGAAGAAAAAAAAAAAAGAGGTTAGGGTGGAAAAGAGCCAAAGCATAAGAGACTCTTAAAAACTGAGAACAAAATGAGGTTTGATGGGGGGTGGGAGGCAGGAGAGGGTGGGTGATGGGTGTTGAAGAGGGCATCTTTTGGGATGAGCACTGGGTGTTGTATGGAAACCAATTTGACAATAAATTTCATATATTAAAAATAAATAAAAAATTTAAAAAAAAAAATAAATAAATAAATAATTAATTAATTAAAAGGGGCGCCTGGGTGGCTCAGTCGGTTGAGCGTCCAACTTCGGCTGAGGTCATGATCTCGCGGTTCCTGAGTTCGAGCCCTGCGTCGGGCTCCGGGCTGACAGCTCAGAGCCTGGAGCCTGATTCAGATTCTGTGTCTCCCTCTCTTTCTGTCCCTCCCCTGCTCATGCTCTGTCTCTCTCTGTCTCAAAAATAAATAAAACACAAAGAAAAATTTTTTTTAATTAAAAAAATAATTTCTAGTTTATAACTACTCTATTTTGTTGTCTTCTTCTTCTTCTTCTTCTTCTTCTCCTTCTTATTCATTTACAAAAATAGGTGCATTTATCTCCCTTCTTTCTTATGCAAAAGTTAGTATGCTATATTCTTTTATACTTCTTTTTCCAACTTAACAATATGTCTGGAAACACTCCATATCAGAGATCTTCAATTTCTAAATACCGTGTTCTATTTTTGCCACAAATAACTCCATCGTATGGATGTGCCACAGTTTATTTAGTCATCCTCCTATGGATGGGCATTAAGGTTATTTCTAATCTTTCATGCTTAGAAGTAATGCTGGAATGAATAACCATGTCTATGTTTTGTTTCATATTAATAGATGAGCGCTTCAGTGTAAAATTGTCAGGGTACTTTTCTTCTTATATTTATTTGAACTTATCCTTTTTCTTTTAAGTTATGTGATATTTTTACATTGACATCTTTGATCTATTTGGAGTTCATTCTTTGTATGATATAGGGTGATTCAATGACCATCAAGTTGCCACCCTATCATTTATTTAAAAGCCCACCTTTCCCCCCAGGGATTTGAGTAGCCACATGTAAAATATAATACATTTCTATATATCCTTCGGTATATTTCTGTATTTGAATCTCTTCACTAATCTATTATCCAGCAATACCATGGTGTTTTAATTACAGAGGCAGTATAGTATGTTTTAATATCTGGTAGGGCTAGGGACCCTCATTTTTCTTCTTTAAACAGGATTTTCACAGCTATTCTTACAAGCTTCTTTTCTTTTTTTTTTTTTTAAATTTTTTTTTTAACGTTTATTCATTTTTGAGAGACAGAGAGAGACAGAGCATGAGCAGGGAAGGGGCAGAGAGAGGTAGACACAGAATCTGAAACTGGCTCCAGGCTCTGAGCTGTCAGCACAGAGCCCTATGCGGGGCTCAAACTCACAAACTGTGAGATCCTGATCTGAGCCAAAGTCAGACGCTCAACCTACTGAGCCACCCAGGTGCCCCAAGCTTATTTTCTTCTTTTTTTTTTTCAACGTTTATTTTTGGGACAGAGAGAGACAGAGCATGAACGGGGGAGGGGCAGAGAGAGAGGGAGACACAGAATCGGAAACAGGCTCCAGGCTCTGAGCCATCAGCCCAGAGCCCGACGCGGGGCTCGAACTCACGGATTGCGAGATCGTGACCTGGCTGAAGTCGGACGCTTAACCGACTGCGCCACCCAGGCGCCCCCCAAGCTTATTTTCTTATATGAACCTTAGAACCAATTTCTCTTGCTCCAGAAATACTTGTGGTATTGCAATTGAGATAGCACTAAATGAAAGTGCTAACTTAGGGAGAACTGACATCTACATGTCATTGACACATTCTATCCATAAAGAAGGGATGCCTTTTAATTTGCTCAAGTCTGTTGTGTCTTTCAAGATTGCTATGAAGTTTTCCTCATACGGGTTTTGCATATTCTTGTTAGGTTTATTCCCTAGTATATTGTCTTTTTTGTTACTATTCTAAAAGAGATTTATCTTTATTATTAAATCTGTTAGGAATCACCCTACTTTGAATATCAAAAGCCATCTATTACATTTCTCTTGGCAGTAGAATACTTTTACCTCAGTGAAACAATTTTAATCTTTCCCTAGGGCAGATGGATATTGAGGGCTGAGTGGACACAAAATTCATGTACTGTACTTGAAAGGGCAAAACAGTATCTTTCTACCTTGAAAGTGAGCTCACTGGTTTCCTGAGGGCCTTTTTTGATAATTTCTGTGCCAGAATGACACCTAGTGGCCCATTCTGGTATAGGCGTTGGTAGAGAGGTAATCACTTGTTAACAGAATTAGAACTACGTTACTTAGCACATTTGAATTTTAGATTATATATAATTAACTATTACAAAACATATGGTAAGAATAGCCACATAAATTAATGGATATATGAGAATCACTGCTTTAAACAATAGAAGTTTCCCTTTGAAATAAAAATTTCCAAATTTCTCTATTTCATATGGTTTCCTATTTCATACGCCAAATCCATTTTATATTATTAGTTCCTTGCCCACCATATGTAGTTAGCAAATATGTCAGGAAGAAAAGTGACTAGAAATATTTCTGGTTTTGAAGGCAAACTTAAAGTTATGTCTTTGCTCCATCACTGTGTTTTAAACAAATTATTAAACTTCCTGAATCTCTGTGTGACCAGCATTTGGAAGGAAATAAAATGTTTTGCATCACATACTGGGTCTTTAGAGAGTATAGAAAAAAATCATAGAAAGAAAAATACAAGTGAGATCAAGAATTCAGGAGCACTGGGTGCTGTATGTAAGTGTTGAATCATTAAATTGTACACCTGAAACTAATATTATACTGTATGTTAACTAACTTTGAGTGAAATAAAAACTTAAGAAAAAAATTTAGAAGAGTGGAGCCACAGGTGATGAAAAGAAATGTGAAACACCCAGGATTCTCCCCCATCAAGACTCAGACAAATGACATTCTTTACTATGCATGGCATGGAGTTTTCTAATAATCTTAAGCAAACCTGAAAAAACTCAAGAGAATTTAACTAACATATAAATTATACATATAAAGAACCTGACATATAATATATGCTACAGAAACTTTGGTTCTCTGTCTATATGTACAGGTCCATAAAAACGAACGGTAATAAATAAGAGGATTACTTGATCTTTGGTATCATGTACCTTGAAAAGCCAGAAAAGTAATGTAAAAACTTAAAATATCAAAGTACAAATTTTGGAAAATGATGGAAAACTTTTGGTGAGGAAGGTCAATCTTAGTTTCTCATTATAGAGCACACACACTTGTTAAAATATATAATTTAACAAGACTTTATTCAGCACTATTGTAATAGGTGCCAAGACTATAACAAAACAGCAGAGAGATTGGGCTCAACTACAAATATAGCAAAGAAAACTGGATATTTGTAGCAAAGGAACAGTGTGAGGTGTCAGTGGATAAAACTACAAAGAGGAGACATCAAGGGTAGGGAGATTTTTGCTAAACCAACTAACAAGATTCTTGTTGAAGGCAAGCCAAGGTATCAAGGGTGGGGGGTTCTTGCTAAACTAAGTTTGCAGGATTCTTACTACAACTGGAGTAGACAGGACAAAGACAAGACCTAAGGATAAAGCCTACTTGAAAAGATAGCTCAGAGGAGCCTGACTGAAGTTTGATCCAGAAGAGAGTCTTTGTCATAATCCTCAAAGACTGTCACTATGGATGATGTCTGAATGGATACTGCTCTAGATTTAAGGCCTCTTATGTGATACAGAAAATGACCACGCATTTTACACTTATTTGTGAATGACCATATTTTAATTAAGAGAGTACTTTTAGGAAAAGGTGCATCATAACTAAATAGTGAGAGAAAAATTTGCAATGTTAAGTGGAAAAGCATCTCAGGCAAGCAGGAATGTGGAGAAACACGAAGACCTGAGTTTTGTCTCCAATCTTGCCTGCCTCAGCCCCTATTTTAAGAAATTAGATACCACCAGTTTATATTGCACTACTGAAAATTAACCTACTTATAATTTTTTTTATTCTTTATTTATTTTTGAGAGAGAGACACTGAGACAGAGTGCAAGTGGGGGAGGAACAGAGAGAAAGGGAGACAGAATCCAAAGCGGGATCCATGCTCTGAGCTGTCAGCACACAGCCCGATGCAGGGCTTGAGGTCATGAACCGTGAGATCATGACAAGAGCCCAAGTCAGAGGCTTAACCGACTCGGCCACCCAGGTGCCCCCCAAAATAACCTACTTATAAAAGGAAAGCTAATTTTGTTTTCTATAGATCCTAAGATGTCAGGGTGACATCTGGTGGACAGAGTCCTAACATGTTTATGAAGGCAGTGTAAATTTCTACCTGGCTCCCCGCTTCTCAAAGTTGTGTAAGAGTTCATATTTTTTTTTAATTTTTTTTCAATATATGAAATTTATTGTCAAATTGGTTCCATAAAACACCCAGTGCTCATCCCAAAATGTGCCTTCCTCAATACCCATCACCCACCCTCCCCTCCCTCCCACCCCCCATCAACCAAGAGTTGATATTTTAAAAGGAAGTTGTGCCTTACCTGGGCAGAAATACAAGGTTTAACCCCCAATACAAACCATTCAAGATGGGTCCTCATAATTGAATGGCTGGATCTAGAGATTTCACAAATACTATCAATGCTCATTTCTATGAAGAAATATGGCTGTGAATGAAAAAAAAATTGCTTTTGTATGTGTTTTGTCCTGTTAAAGGATAGTTGTTAAGAGAGGGTATAATTGGGACTCATGCAGATACAGAATGATCCGGGGTCAAAGATTTTACCTAGCTCATTCACTAATGAGAAAACCAGTAAATTCTTGTAAACTGTTCAAAGAAGAATTCAAAGGATACATGTGTATAGTCAGAAAAGGAATGCCAAAATAAAATGGATCAACAATTACATTCCACCAGATACAACTAATTTTCATTCCTGTGGACAATATCATCTGTATTATTATTAATTTTATATAATTCCATTGAGCTGTAAAATAGTCAAATATATTGAAAGGCAGAGACAACTGGAATGAGTGTCCATTTCGAACTCTTTCATTAATTTTTCTGACATTCTTCAAACAATCAATAATTACTTATTAAACACCAATTATGCACAACACCAGAAAACTGAGGAGAAAGGAAAGTCATATGCACTTAAGCAATATAAAATACATTTGATAAAATCAGGGTAATGCCTAAAGCAGACCTTTTGTAATTCTGATAGATCCTTTGTATCTATCAGATAGATAGACTGTAGATTCCTTTCTTCCTCACCTCTCTCCACAAATATTTATGGAGCACCTACTGTTGATATATGCTTTCTACGCACTTTCTAGGCAGTAGGTATGAAATGTGAAAGAGAGACAGGTTCTTTTATCCACTGGTGTTTTCTTTCTAGTGAGGGAAGGTAGACAATTAACAGGCAACAAAAAATTCACGTCAATATTTCTTGTAACACCTTGATATTACAATTCTTGAAACTTTTCAAAACCAAAGACCTTTACCTTCATGCCATGGGAGTTCTCCCCCTAAGGTGTATTCCAGAGCAATATAATGCAGGTTCTGCTGTCATTTTGATTGTGCTCAAATTTTGGCTCAGTATTTTGCTGGCCATGTTAATTTAAGCAAATTACTGAAATACACTGTGCCTCAGCTTTCCTTTCTGTTAAATGGATATAGTAGTAATTACTTCACAGGATTATGATGAGAATTAAAGAGTTATTACAATATATCTTATGTCAAGAGTACCTGATACATAGTCAGTGCTCAATACTATTGTTACCAATAGTGTTTAGTAATAATATTTCTTTAAAAAAATTTTTTTAATGTTTATTTATTTTTGAGAGAGACAGAGACAGAATGTGAGTGGGTTAGGGGCAGAGAGAGAGGGAGACACAGATTCTGAAGCAGGCTTCAGGCTCTGAGCTGTCAGCACAGAGCCTGATGCTGGGCTCGAACTCACGAGCTGTGAGATCATGACCTGAGCCGAAGTCGGATGCTCAACCGACTAAGCCACCCAGGTATCCCTAGTAATAATATTTCTATTGTTACTAGTATTATTACAACTTTGAATTTCATCACCTTTTGGAAATGATTGAGTCTTGCAAATTTTCACTCTTGATTCAATCTCATGTGAACAGGTTAGATTCATTCATTTTTTCAGTGAGTTGAGCAACTATCATATGCACAGACATTGCATTAAGCACTGCAGATCTAAAGATAAGGAAGATATTGAAATGCACAAAAATAAAATGCATGGCCAGTTCATAAAACTGCCAGCAGTTAAATGTGACCAGAGCATAAGGTACAAGATGAAGGCTGAATGAAAGGTCTATGCAAGATGATTGATGTCAACTCAGAAAAAAAATCTTCCTAATCACTACAGGAGATTGAATACTTTTCAAAAAAAAGGGGGGGAGCCACAAGCTTTTTTAGCAGAAGAGGGACATAATCAAAGTTTTGCCACAGAAAATCAATCTGGCACACGTGTGGATTGGAACTTGGAGAAGACAGCACAGAACACAGGATCCAGGTTAAGAAGTTGGCAAGGTAGTCCAGGTGAGAAAAGAAGTAGGCAGTGGCACGAGGAGGAGAGAGAAGGCGACAAATCTGAGAGACCTCTATAAAAGGTGTTTATCTCCAAACCTCACCAGCCTGTGAGGAAAGATTGAGCCACACCAACTCATATTCTAATCTTGCTCCAAGCCTTACCTGCTCAAAGACTTCCATTGTTTCTTGTACGTATTCCCAAAATGTTTCTGAAAGTTTGAGAACAACAAACATTTCAGGGTGCCATGTGCCACCAGCATCTTCTGCTCTGAAATCCAGAAATTTGCTCATTTTCCCTGACCACCAGTGCTCTCAGTCTTAAAGTGCAGCAGAAGCCCCACAATATCTTACAAAATGAGAAGGGGTGTCCAACGAACATCCCTCCAACTCTTATTGTATTTAATTGCGGAGTGTCCAAAACAGGGTATTTTGAACAAAGATGTGCTACAGGTGTAGTGAGAGAGGTCCCCAGGACACATGCCATCCATTTTTCCCCAGGAAGTACTTGCTACTGAGATAGCTGGATTGGCATGACTCCACAAAGCAGTCACTGCCTTGCACAACTCCAACCTTCAGTCCCTGTTGCTAGGTCAAAAGGCTCATGCTAGATCCCTTCTCTGCTTAGAATAAATTCTTTCTGTAGGTACTCTCTACCTGCACTCTGTCCATCCGGTAACACTGTATAAACTCCTAACGTGGGGACAGTTCTCAGCACTCACGGAAATCTGGCAATCAGAACAATTAGAGGTTGAGGAGACAAGGGAAGAAGTAGCTCTATGCACCAGCCACATTAGAATCCAGTTCCAATCCAGCTAAAATTCCAGTTGTATTCCAGATAATACAGTAACCAAGCAAATGTACAATGGGAGGGAAAGACAATAGGCAAGGATGACAATGAGGTATCTGACTTAGAGATCTAAAAGCTCTCATTCACACACAAAAATAGGGGATCCAGGAGAAGCAGATATTTGTGTAAAAAGGACAGACTCAGTTTGGGACATGTTTTATGGAGCAGAACATTTAAGCAGAGGCATCTCAAGGATAAAAAGTCCTCCAACCACGTTGTATGTATTGGGAAACATTTAAAAGTACATCAGGGGAACATGTACTGGGGGCCAGATAGTTCTTTTTTTAATAGATTCCCTCAGATGATTCAGAAGTCTGGAAAAGCTCTAGGGAAACATTGGCTAGGTCCTGAGACCTTAGTGAAAAATCATTTACTGTATATCTTAGAAGGCTGACTCTGTTTTGGCAAAGCTGCTGGCTGACTTGGTAATGTAACTTGGGGTTTACAGGAGAGGTCTTTACTTGCAAATATCTATCACCTTATTAATTGAATTTCAATATATTGTTATTAATTAATTAATTAATTAATTAATGGTTTTTAATCTTTGAAAAGCCCTCATAACATTCACCAAAATAGCAACAGGGGTTGTCTCTGGGAGAGGGTGCTTCAGGTAAGATTTGTAGTTTCAAGCACTAGAAAAAAAATTCTGGTTGTTTTAAACAAAAAAGACACTGATTTTAAAAGATCTTAGTTCACAGAATCTTAAGGGTGGGGAGTATATAGGGCCCTAGAGGTGAACTGAGGATGCCAGGAGCAGTGTTAAAAATCACCCAGAAACCAGTTTGGTGAAGTCCCCACACCACAGGCATTGTCTGAAAAGTCCCTCAACGTAATGAAAGATATCAATGTATAGACCTGAGACACTCAGTAAACCCCAGTACCCCATTAAACTTCATGGTGGACAGAGAGGGCTGTCTTTACCAGTGTCCCTGTATCACTGACATTTTTGCCTCAGAAGTAAAAGGAGCTGAAACTCTGAGGCTGGACCTCCTACCAGTGTGGATTCTTTCCCATCTCTGCTTTTTTTTGTGTCTTCAGATCTCCATCTAGGGCACAGCCTCAGTCTTGTGTCCACACCCCAGGTGAAAGGGGAGATTGGGAAACCAGCATTTCTACCTCTACAGTGAAGGAGGTCCAGAAGTTAGCCAACAGGAATAAAAAATGGTCAAAACAGGGGTACTTTATATGATTTTTTCTTCTTTATGTTTTTCCATATGTCCTACTTTTTTTTAATGTTTACTTTTATTTTTATGTTGACAGAGACAGAGAAAGAGAGAGATAGTAGGGAAGGGGAAGAGCGAGGGAGAGAAAGAATCCCAAGCAGGCTCTGCAATGTCAGCACAGAGCCCCACACAGGTCTACATCTCACGAACCTTGAGATCAT
This sequence comes from Leopardus geoffroyi, assembly GCF_018350155.1. NCBI lineage: Eukaryota > Metazoa > Chordata > Mammalia > Carnivora > Felidae > Leopardus > Leopardus geoffroyi. The sequence goes on from NC_059337.1 coordinate 50,754,153, forward strand.
GACTTGAGCTGAAATGAAGAGTCGATATTTAACCAACTGAGCCAGCCAGGCGCCCCTGTCCTACATTTTTTCAAATGAATAGTGTTACACAGTCAGGAAAAAAAAAATGAAAAGTAAACTTTTTTCACTGGAGTTGTTTTCAATTCTCTTAACCACAACTGTCTGGTATCACTTCCCCCTCTAGTGAAGACAAAGAGAATATACACAGGTGGATGACACTTCTTCTGATCTTTTGGAGAACAGAGTTCTAGAGTTAAATTTACTACCACTCCACTTTATAGATAAGGAAACTGGAGGTGAGAGATAAGACACATGATATATCAAAGTCATGTGTAAAATTAATGGGAGACTCAGCCCTACAATCAGGATATCTTGATAGAGACTTCTATTTTATTTACTCCCATAAATTATGAAGGGCAACATGATGGCATGATTTGAGGGGCATTCAGAAGCCCTGCATCAACCTCTGGTTTTTTAATAGAGAAGAAAAATGAGCTCTGGCTAAACAGTGTGCTGTGTCCAGCAATAAGCCCATCTGTTGGCTGTGCAAACATGGGCAAGTAACAACCTCTCTTTACGACAGTTTTTCTGTTGACAAATGGAAACGATAATAGCAGTTTCCATAGGGGCTGTTTGTAAGAAATAAATGAGTTAGTATTTGCAAAGAACTTAGAAAAGTTCCTGGTACTTAGTAAACAGTAAATAAGTGCTTATGGAATAAAAAAATGAGTAAGAAACAGGGCAGAGTTCTCATTTTAAAGTAGGCTAAACTTGGGGCACCTGGGTGGCTCAGTCGGTTAAGTGACCGACTGTTGGTTTTGGCTCAGGTCATGATCTCATGGTTTGCCGGTTTGAGCCCCCATCAGGTTCTGTGCTGACAGTGCAGAGCCTACTTGGGAACTCTCTTTCTCCCCCTCTCTCTGCTCTTCCTCTGCTTGCTGTCTCTTTCTGTCTCAAAATAAATAAATAAGCAAAAAAAATTTTTTTAAGTAGGCTACACTTTGCTGAACTTCCAAAAGACTTCATTGACTGATTCTTTTATCTGATAATGGTAGAGTAGCTTGGATAGACCAAAGATTAAAGGTCCACAGATTAAAGTTTAAAATTTTAACTAAACTATTTAAGTAGAAAGCCCATTTGGAGACACTGGAGAGCAATCAAAAGCAGGTAGAAACTGGAAGAAAATCTACTCTGACAAAACAGGAATTGTACCTAGTGACACTGGGGAATTTGTAGCTTCTTGCCTGGGGACAATTCCCAATCTGCACAGCAGCTCGGGGCATCAAAATGCCAAAGCCTTACTGATCTGAAGGAGAGGAGGCCAGAGTTCAGGGTTTGGAGGGCAAACAGAAAGCTACAGAAGAGAGCTTGGAAGGGAAGAATCACATAGAGAATGAGTCCCAAAATAAGCAATCAATATTGACCTGAAGTGTTGGCTGACCACTAAACTAATATTCACAGGGGAGACCATGAAGGAACTAGTAAAAACAAAACAAAAAAAACCAAACAACTCTCCCCAGACAAAACAAAATTCCAGAGTCTGAAAATCACAGATCTGAGGGAAATGTCAGTTACTGACTGCAGAGGGGACAGAGTATGAGTATGTGTCTGAGTATGAAGCGAAGTTAAGTGCTGCCCAAAATAAGTCACTCTTCCACATGTCTACTATAGAAAGTATCCAGTCAAAGCTCAGTAGGCATGCAAAAACAAAAACAAAAAAAAACCAGAAACATGTGACCTATACTCAAGAACAAAAGTCAAGTCCACTTTGAGATGACACAAATGGTACCATTAGCAGAGAAGTGTTTTTATTTTTCTTGAAGTAACTCATAAATAAAAGGAAACTCTGAATAAAAATTGCCTCTCTTGGCTGTAACAGTTTCTCAGACTTTCCTTGTTTTTACAAACTTGCCAGTTCTGAGGAGTACTGGTCAGGTACATTGTGGGATGCTCCTCTATTAGAAATTATGTAAGTTTTTATCATGATTAGGCAAGGGTTATACGTTTTGAGGAAAAAAAGGTTTTCCAGAAATTTTCTAGCTTTATGTTTTACATTTAGGTGTATGATCCATTTTGAGTTAATTTTTTGTGAAACATGCAATGTCTGTGTCTAACTTATTTTGCATGTGAGTGTCGACTTGCCCCAGTACCATTTGTTGAAAAGATTATCCTTTACCCCTTGAATTGTCTTTGCCTCTTTGTAAAAGATCAGTTGACAATATTTTGTGGGTCTATTTCTTGGCTCTCTATACTCATCGACTGATCTATTTATTTATACTTTCACTAACACTACTAGGCTTATAATAAGTCTTGAAGTTGGATGGTGTCAGTTCTCCAATTTTGTTCTCCTTTAGTATTGCACTGGCTATTCTGGGTCTTCCTTCTCAATATAAACTTTAGAATCAGTTTGCCAATGTCCACAAAAATAACTTGCTAAAATTTTAGTTGGGATTAAATTGAATCTATAGATCAAGTTGAGAAGAACTGACATCTTAACAATATTGTTTTCCTATTAATAAACATGAAACATCTCTCCATTTATTTAGATCTTTGACATCTTTCATAAAAGTTCTGTAGATTTTTTTCATTTAGATCTTATACATATTTTGCTATTTGTATGCCAATTACTTAATTTTATTCATTTATTTTGGTGCTAATGGAAACAGCATTGTATTTTTTATTTCAAATCCTACCTATTTGTTGCTCATATATGGGAAAGCAATTGACTTTTATCTATTAGTCTTGAGTCCTATGACCTTGCTGTAATCACTTAGTTCTAGGATTTTTTTAATCTTTTCATTGATGCATTGTGACTTTTTAAGCAGAAAATTATATCATCTGCAAACCAAAACTGTTTTATTCCTTCTACTCTATATAGTGCTTAATTCCTTTTCTTATTGTACTAGCTATGACTTCCAGCACAATGTTGAACAGGAGTGAGAAGAGACATGCTTGCCTTATTACTAATTTTAGGGGAAAGCATTCAGATTATCACCAATAAGTGTGATGTTAAATGCTGGGTTTTTAGATATTCTTTACCAAGTTGAGAAAACTCCCTCAAGGCTAGTTTTAGAAGTTTTACCATGAATGGGTATAAGATTTTGTTAAATGTTTCTTCTGGATCATCGATATGATAATAACATTTTTCTTCTTTTGCCTGCTGATAGGATGGATTGCATTAATTGATATTTGAACGTTGAGCTAGCCTTGAATAATTGGAATACATCCTGCTTAGTTATGATGTACAATTATCCTTATACATTGTTAGATCCAATTTTCTAGTTAAATTTTTTTTTCAATATTTATTTATTTTTGAGAGAGAGAGAGAGAGAGAGAGAGAGAGAGAGAACAGGGGAGGGGAACAGACAGGGAGACAGACTCCGAAGCAGGCCCCAGGCTCTGAGCTGTCAGCACAGAGCTATTGCGGGGCTCAAACTTGGTGAACCGTGAGATCATGACCTCAGCCGCTTAACTGACTGAGCCACCCAGGTGCCCTGAATTTGCTAATATTTTCTTGAGGATTTTTACATCTACGATTATGAGAAATATTTGTCTGCAATTTTCTTTTTGTAATATCATTATGTGGTTTTGATATTAGTATAATGCTGGCCTTATAGAATGAACTAAGAATTACTCCTTCTGCTGCTTATTTCTGAAAGAGAATGTAGAGACTTGGTATCATTTCTTCCTTAAATAGTTGGTAGGATGATTCATCAGTGAAACCAACTGGGCCTGGTGCCTTCCTTTTTGAAGGTTATAAATTCTCGATACAATTACTTCAACATAGGCCTATTTAGATTATCTATTCTGAGCTTTGCGCAGTGGCAGTATCGTAGCCAATGAGGTTTATCCGAGGAGCGATTATTGCTAACAGATTATCTATTCTGTGGTGTGTGCATATTGGTAGTTTGTGTTGAAGAAAATCAGAATATGTCACCCTAAAACATATCTCTTTGACATAAGAATTATTTTGAGCTAAAAGCAATCAAGCAGTAAACAGGAAAAGCTCTCTTTTTCTCCCTAAATGTAGGATATATATTTTCCTTTTTTGAAGATGAACAGAGACTCTGATCAGCTCAGAATGGCAGCAAAGGAGTCAGAAGAAAAACCTTACTCTATTAGTTTCCCCTCATATATTTGCCTTCCTATGGTTTGCCACCCTGGAAGCATAAGACTATTTTTCTTTGTCTTGTCACTCTTCTAAAAACTGTATTGTTTTTTGGATAAGATGCTGTATAAGTTGGAGTTCTAAACCACTTCTTTAAATTACTCATCTCTGAGTTTCTTCCTTGTAAATATGAGGTACAGAGGTTCAAAAACTTACTGCTTTTCTCTTGTGTTTTTGTTACAGAGCTCCAGTTGAGACCTCAAATGAGTAGAAGAAGTAGTTTTTTCCTCTCCTATAGTATTTTTCAAGTAATCGATCCATTTCATCTAAGTCTTCAAAATTGTAGGCATAGAGTTGTTCATAATATTTATTATCCACTTAATGTCCATGATGTCAGTAGTGATACCACCTCTTTCATTCTGATATTAGTAATTTGTATCATTTTTGTTCTTGTTTACTCTGGATGGCTAGAGGTTTATAAATTTTCCAAAGAAATTTTTCCAAAGAATCAGCTTTTAGTTTATTTAAAAATTTTTATTAAATTAACATTTTCAATTTCAATTTGATATCTGCTTTAATTTTTATTATTTCTTGCCTTCTACTTGGATTAGGCTTATATTATTCTTCTTTCTATACTTTCTTAATGTGGAAGTTTAAATTGATTTTAGATATATCTTATTTTCTAATATGTGTGCATTTGGTGCTATAATTTCCCTCTAAGTATTGCTCTTCCTGTAAGCCACAAATTTTTATAAGTTGTATTTTTATTTTCATTTAGTCCAAAATATTTTACTATCTCTAAGACATTTCTTTGATATGTTATTTATTTATGTATTGTGTAACCTATATTTGTATTTTTTTAAATTGATTTCCAGTTTCATTCCATTTGGTCTGAGAACACATTTTGGATAATTTCTATTATTTAAAATTTTAAAGTGTATATTATGGTCTAGAACATAACCCATTTTGGTGAATGTTCCATGAGCTTGAGAATATGTATATGCTGATATTAGAGTAAATACTCTATAAATATCATTTGGATGCAGTTGATTGATGGTGTTGTATAGTTCAATCCTACCCTTATTGATTTTCTGCCTGTTGGATGTATCAATTACTGAAAAAAGGATGTTGAAGTTGTTCATAGAATTTTGAATGTCTAGGGGCGCCTGTGTGGTGCAGTGGGTTAAGCATCTGACTTCAGCCAGGTCACGATCTCGCAGTCCGTGAGTTCGAGCCCCGTGTCAGGCTCTGGGCTGATGGCTCAGAGCCTGGAGCCTGTTTCCGATTCTGTGTCTCCCTCTCTCTCTGACCCTCCCCCGTTCATGCTCTGTCTCTCTCTGTCCCAAAAATAAATAAACGTTGAAAAAAAAATATTGAAAAAAAAAATTAAAAAAAAAAGAATTTTGAATGTCTATATTTGCTTGCAATCGTAACAATTTTGCCTTATGTATTTTGATGCTCTTTTGTAAGAAGCAAACATTTTAAGTATTATTATGTCATCTTAGAAAAACTGAATGATTTATCATTATGTAATGCCCTCTTTATTCCTCGTAATTTTCCTTGTTCTTAAGTCTGGATTGTCTGAAATTAACCTAACTATTCCATCTTTCTTTTGATTAGTGTTGTCATGATAGGTCCTTTCACATTCTTTATTTTTAACCTATCTGTACCTCTTTCATTGAAGTGAGTTTCTTATAGACAACATATAGTTGGGCCTTGTGTTTTTATCTACCACAAAAGTCTCTGTCATTTAATTGATGTATTTAGAACATTCACATTTAAAATGACTATTGATACAATTGAATTAATATATGCCATGTTTTGGGGCACCTGGGTGGCTCAGTTGGTTAAACCTCTGACTTCGGCTCAGGTCATGATCTCACAGTTCATGAGTTCAAGCCCCACGTCGGGCTCTGTGCTGACAGCTCAGAGCCTGGGGTCCGCTTCAGAGTCTGTGTCCCCCTCTCTCTGCCCCTCCCTTGCTAGTACTCTGTCTCTTTCTTTCTCTCAAAAATAAAGACATACAAAAAATTAAAAAATATATATGCCATATTTTTAACTGTTTTCTATACATCCCAATTGTGCTTTGCTCCTTTTTTAAAATCTCTTTTTCTCATTTCTCTATTTTTAATTGAATATTTCACATGATTCCATTTTCTCTCCTCTGTTAGAAAATAAATTACACTTCTTTTTTCGCCTTTTTTAGTGGTTACCCTACAGTGTATAATATACATATACTTACAGCTCATCTGAGTTTACTTTTCAAATAATATGCCACTTCACAGGTTGTGAAGGTACCATATAAAAGTATTCCCAAGTCCTCCCTTCCATCCCTTGTAACATTGCTGTCATTCATTTTACTTACCCACATGCCATGATCATCTAACGTTGCTACAATTATTATTTTGAACAATTGTTAACACAATTAAGAATAAAACATTTTTTTCAATTACTGTTTTTTCATTTCCAATGCACTGTTTCTTCATGTAGATCTGAGTTTCTGACCTGTATCACTTTCTTTTCCTCTGAAGGACTTCTTTAACAGTTCTTACAGGGCAGGTATACTATTGACAAATTCCCTTAGCTTTTAGTTTTCTGAGAAAGTACTTGTTTCTCTTTCACTTTTGAAGGTAAATTTGTTGAATACAGCATTTCAAGTTGGTGTTTTTTATTCATTCAACATGGTAAATATTTTATTCTAATCTCTTTCTGCGTGTATGGATTCTGGCTCATGCCACTGTGATTTTTATTACTGTTTATTTAATGGTATTTGCTTTCTTCTGACTTCTTTCAAAATTTTCTCATCTTTGATTTTAGGCCTTGTGAATATGATCTATCGTGTGTGTGTGTGTGTGTGTGTGTGTGTGTGTGTGCGTGTGTGTGTGTGTGTGTGTGTCTTGCTTAGTGTTCTCTAAGTTTCCTGGATCTGTAGTTGTTTTTTGTTATTAATTTCAAAAACCTCAACCATTCCTTCAAGTATTTCTTCTGCTCTTTTCTCTCCTCTCCTTTTAGTATTCCAATTATGTATATGTTATATGACTTATAATTTTCCCATAGCTCTTGAATATTTTGTTCTTTTATTACTTTTTTCTTTGCATTTCAGTTTGGAAAATTTTACTGATTTATCTTCAAGCTCACTGATTCTTTCCTTGGCTATGTCCAGTCAGGTGAAGCCATAAAGGGTATTCTTCATTTCTGTCACAGTGTTTTTGGTTTTTAATATTCCTTTTTGATTTTTACTTAGTTTCTCTTTACTTACATTACTCATCTTTTTTTTTTTTTCATGCTGTCCTTCTCCCACTGGACCACTTCACATATTAATCACTGAATCATAGTTGTTTTAAATTCCCTATCTGATATTTCTAAAATTTGTGCTACATTGGAGCCTGGCTCTGATGCTTGCTTTGTTTCTTTAGACTGTTCTTTTTCTTGCCTTTTAGAATGCCTTGCACACACGCACAGTATGGCACATCCCTAGGTCCTCACATTCGGACTCCTACTCACAGTGGCCACCATGACAGTGGCCACAGCTCAGAAAGAATGTGTCTGTGAAAACTACAAACTGCCCAGACTGGTCTTTGAACACACATGGTCAGTGTGAGTGTGCTTCAACTGATACACAAAATTCCGTTATTCGCTCAAAACTGGCAACGAAATGTTTAGTGATGAAGGCAGAAATGACTGGCTCAAAGTCTGGGAGAAGAGCAAGGCCTGAGAGGGCTTTCCAGAATAACAATGGGCTCTATGATCCTGACAGTGATGAGAAGGAGCTCTTTAAAGCTAAGCAGTACAATGGCACCACCATGTGCTGGAACGTGAACACTGTTGAGGTCAGAAGAACTGAGAAGTTCTACTCCGAACGAGTGAGGACCTACTGGATCATCACTGAACTAAAATACAAACAAGAGAAACACCTCAAGATGTTCAAAGTTTGAAGACTATGTATGCTTAAGGAAGCAATCCCAACTCACTATCTACTGGATCCAAAATACATCAAAAATATTCTGTGTGAGAATGATCTTATCACTATTGATCTGATGCAAAATTCATCTCAGAAAACTCAGAATGAGTTTTCTCATTCTCATCTCATAGCTGACATGGCTTATTATTTTGAAAAAAAAATGTTAGAAATTAATCTTTGTTCCATTCCAATAGAATGGGCCTGAGGGTAAATGGGCAACAATTGGATCTGGATCCTGGTCAAACTGAAATTTACTATATGGATGAAAAACCACCTGAATTTTCAATGCAAGAACTACAAGCTGGTATTATTGCTGTCACTGTGATTGTGATATTAGAAGTTATTGCTGGACTCGTGCTGGTTATTTTCAGAAAGAACAGAATGGCAAAGTATGAGAAGGCTGAGATAAAGGAGACAGGTGAGATGCACAGGGAACTCAATTCATAATGACTATAATTTGAAGAGTAACTACGAGAAGGTAAATTAGCAAGCAGATTACACGTGTATGAGCACAGGACAAAGAGATCTTTGAGGACTACTGTTTTGTTAGTTGACATCTTCTATTTGTAACGGTATTTATAACAGTAAAACCTGTACTCAAAATATAAGGAGTTTCAAATCGACGTTACCAATCTTAAAAGTTGACCACAAGTGTCATATATATGCAGATCTGATAGAAAACCCAGAACGGACAGCATAGTTAAAATTATTTATGTCTAACATTGAGGTGTGTTGCCTTAAATTGCTTAAATTGCCTGAAATATGCTTCCACAATACAGTTTGAATGACTCCTCTCATCCGTTTGTGATTGAAAGCTGCCTTTCTATTTACTTTGAGTCTTATACATATAAACTTTTTTTTAATTGTGAAATTAAAACATTTTAAAGCTGAAAAAAAAGAATGCCTTGCAATTTCTTGTTGAAAGCAGGACATGATACACTGAGTAATGGGAATTGAAATAAACAGGGCTGTTGTGTGAGGTTTTACGTTGATCTAGCAAGTTGGACTGGGCTGAAGGTTTGCTGTAGTTGTAGCTGACAAAGCTTTGATTTTTTCTCGTGTCTTCTAAGTTCCCTTCTTTTTTGGGGGAGAGGTGGTTCTTTAAGTACAATTTCTTAAATCGAGTCTGTGTCTTGCAGCTTTCTCAGTTGTAATCCACTGTTATTATACTGACATCCTGTTGATGTGATGATAAGGTATGGGAAGGGGGAGTGTTCGATAATCTTATATGTCAGGCTTTTACTCCTCTAAGGGTCTTTTAACAGTGTGTGTCCCTGGGCTGTGACCTTCATAAATGTTCCTTAGCTTCTTTTTTTTCTCCTTTTAGGTGAGGCAGAAAAGCCAGAGGGGCTAAAGTTGGCTTATTATTTCCTTGCCCGTGGGTCGAGTATTTTATTTTGTTTCAATTAAGGAGGACAGCCCTTTGTCATGAAGTCTACTCTGGGAGTATTTCAAATGGTTGCTTTTCCCAGGAGCATAATTCAAAATTATTAATTTTTCCTTATCCTACCCAAAAGGTTGTGCCCCCCCCCCCCCAGACCTATACCTAGAAACTCTGGTAGAATTCTGGAAGTAAAACTTCTAAAAGTATGGGGACCCTCTAAGCCTGGGACTATGGCACTTTCTCACTCTTGACCTTGTCCACAGGAGCCTTTGGGAATTCATCAAACTTATTTAAATGCTTTTAACTTTTTATGGCTTTAGTGCTTTCTGCTCCATGTCAGCTGATCGCTAAGTTTCTCTGTATTCACCTATCTCTCCAGATTTGGGGGTGGCAGTTGCCCCATAACCTCAGTTCTCTAATGGGTCTTTTTTCAACATTATTTTCTTATTTTAAGAATGAGAGTGATGATTTCCTAGATCTTTCCTGGTCAGAACTGAAACCCAAAGTCTGTTACATATCTTTTAATCTTTAAATTTTCTCTCACAGTTTTTCTTCCCTCATAATTTTATTTGTGGAAGATTTGTTGTAGATTTCCACCTTTTAAACTTTGCTGATTGTTTCCCTCTGCAGACTTTTCATACATTCTCCTGGCTCTTATATTTTCTGGAAAGCTAAAGGCTTGATCAGACTCAGCCCAGATTTATGGCATGACTATTCTATAGGAGTGTTGGGTAGTTCCATTAGGAAGCACATAATATCTAGTTGTTTCTCTTTTTGTTACATCAAGAACGGGCAGTGGGTTTGCAGTTACCAGCCTGCTCTACCATTACAAAGCTCCCTATAAGAAATTCACCTAATAGTTTTAATAGCCACTGATGATCATGGCCTAAATCCATTATTTCATTAGGAGTTCGATGGTGATATTCTAATTCTACCATTGCTTCCCTATTTATTCACTAGAATTCTTTTAGAAGGTCTACCCTAATTAACTATTTGGCACCCTTAAATACTATTGATACAAGAAATGTGATATAAATGCTTGATTGTTTCACTTCATTTACCAGTTTTCAGAATAAAGTGTTGGTTCCATAGCATATTCAAAGGTGACTAATGAGAATTTTTGTGTGCAAGTATCATTAAGAACTAATGGATTTTAATATATTTTATGTGTCTCAATCCATTATCATTATTATTCTTTTTGTTGCCAATATTATCCCATCTTTGGCAAGTGCAAACCCCTGCAAATTGCCTCTGGTGTCCATTAGACATGAACCCAGTTGTCTCTAATAACTCCCCTATCCTTCAATATGCCAAGGTATTCTAGACACATTTAGTGCATTTCCTGGCCTAGAATTGGTATCAGCCATATCTCCAAAGATCTCCTCACTCTCCAAGCTCTACACTCTTAATACAAACCACAGTTGGAAATATCAGTGATGATGCACTGAAATTTGCTAATATTTGATACTGTTCTGCTGGTTGTCTGCCCTTAACTATACACAGGATATTTATCAGGATAATAAATATCATTACTGCAGATATTTCTATAAAACAAAGTTAATGACTCAGTCAATAATTTACTTGCTTTAAGTAATATTCCATCTAACACAATTCCAGTGCACCAAAATAATATTTATCTATCTCTGAAAACTAACTTGGTATTTTCCCTTTCTGCCTGCCATTTATTTGGATACCATTGTTTGTATTTCTGTAATATCAGGTCCCAAGCCTTATTTCAGCCTTCATCCCCCATAACTGCACCCTTCCTCCCCTAATCTATTTAGATCTTATTTCCATTTCAATTCCACCTAAATACCCACATCCATACCATTTATATATATTTTTTAATTTTTTAATGTTTATTCAATTTTAATGTTTATTCAATTTTGAGAAAGAGAGACAGAGCATGAGTAGGGGAGGGGCAGAGAGAGAGGGAGACACAGAATCCAAAGCAGGATGCAGGCTCTAAGCAGTCAGCACAGAGCCCGATGTGGGGCTCGAACTCACGAACCGTGAGATCATGACCTGAGCTGAAGTCAGCCGCTTAACCAACTGAGCCACCCAGGCGCCCACATCCATGCCATTTATAAAGGTCAATGAATGCATGGAATTTTCAAACTCAGATGACTTCTATTTAGTAATTTTTTATCCCACTAATATTCTGTTACTGTCCCATGAAGGAAGATGCATGGCCCACTCTAAGTGCATACACAGGAATATTCTGTCCCTCCCCCCATGACCCAACAACTCTATTTAACCTCTTGAGCAGTGCTTTTCAAAATTTATTCTGCATAGAAACCCCCTGTGGTCTTGCTAAGATGCAATTCTGATTCAGTAGGTCTGAGGCAAGGGCCAAGATTCTGCATTTCTAACAAGCTCTAAGTGTGCAGATGCCACTGGTCCTAGACCATGCTTTGAGAAGCAAAGCTCTACTGTGTTGGGGTCACATGCTCCTATCTGGATAAATTCCAAATACACACCTTCCTCCTTAATGTCACGCCCTGTTCATCTCTACTCTTACAATTGGTGATCTTCACCCTTACTATGTTTAAAACAAAAGACGGACAACATCAGGTGTGAACGTGGACAACTGACACACTGCTGCCTTTTTGACAATGAGAATCTATTGCATCATGTGGTCGTTTTAATTTTTTTTTTTCAACGTTTATTTATTTTTGGGACAGAGAGAGACAGAGCATGAATGGGGGAGGGGCAGAGAGAGAGGGAGACACAGAAGCGGAAACAGGCTTCAGGCTCTGAGCCATCAGCCCAGAGCCCGACGCGGGGCTCGAACTCACGGACCGCGAGATCGTGACCTGGCTGAAGTCGGACGCTTAACCGACTGCGCCACCCAGGCGCCCCATGTGGTCGTTTTAAAACGTGCTGCAAATTATTTGGCATTTCCTCTCTTTAAAAAGGTAAGTATATTTCCCCTCTACTTGAACACAGATCAGCTTAGATACTTGCTTCTAAAGAACTTCAGAGGAAGTGATGCCGAGTGACTTCCAAGGCCAGGTCATAAAGGGAAGAGAGATTCTGCTGGCTTCATTTTGGACTATGTGCCATGTGCCAAGTACCCTGAAGCTGCCATGCTAGAGAGATCACACAGAGATGGAGACACCTGGGGAGCTTTAGCTATTCCAGCCCAGTTGTTGAGTCTTCCTATCCCAGGCACCAGATGTGTGAATGAGCAAGTCTTTAGATGATTCAAACCTCAGCCAGTGACTACAAATGCATGAGAGATTAAGAGCCAGAAAATCCCTGCTTAACTACAAGCACCTCACAGAGCCATGAGAGACAATCATAAATGATTGGTAATGTTATAAGTCACTGGTGTGAGGTGGCTTGTTATGCAGCAAGAGATAACTGGACACATATCACCTTTGCCCTTTTCCTTGACTGTCAAAAGCTTCAGAGACAAATTTGACCCTCTGTCCTTCAAACTATGTTAGACGTCATGATATCATATTTGCTTCCTCCTCCTAAGTCCTCAGGGTTTTTTTTTCCCTTCTGTTTATTAACTTCATTATTCCTGTGTCATTTTTTATAAGCTGCCTCAAAATCAAATTCTTTTAGAAAACAGAGGAGGTATAAATAATGATTTTCTGTTTCTCACCCATTTGCCTCTATGTTCTCGTGTCTCAATTTATTTTCTTTCATTCCTTCATGTTGTCTCAGAAAAAAACAAATGTCCTATTTCTTTTCCCTTCTCCAATATCTTTAATCTCTTGCCACCTGTCTTCTTGCCATCTGATTTTAAATGAGTACAAAGCTCTTCTGTCTTGAGAAAACCTTTACTCTTTCACTCCTACCAAGTTTATTACCTTTTTCATAGTCAATCTTCTGAAGAATGTTTTACTTCTACTTTATTAAGGCTCAAACTGGGTTTTCGCTTGTATATCAGCATGCAAAATTCGACAACTCCTACAAAGTAAACACGTGAGTAAGGATGGTGCTTTAATCTAATGTGAAAAGAAGTCAATAAAGTGCTATTATTGTTACACATTTAAAAAAAACAAAACAACATTCCTTGGTCAGCACTCAAAACATCTCTTTAATTATTGCACGTATATCCAGTGGACACTTTTTACCTACCTACCCTTTGGCAATTTGTGAAAGCACATTTTTTAAAAAATACTGTTGGGGCGCCTGGATGGCGCAGTCGGTTAGGCGTCCGACTTCAGCCAGGTCATGATCTCGCGGTCCGTGAGTTCGAGCCCCGCGTCAGGCTCTGGGCTGATGGCTCAGAGCCTGGAGCCTGTTTCCGATTCTGTGTCTCCCTCTCTCTCTGCCCCTCCCCCGTTCATACTCTGTCTCTCTCTGTCCCAAAAATAAATAAACGTTGAAAAAAAAAAAATACTGTTACCTACATCTCCAACATTCATTCAGACAGAAATAATGCTATATATCTTCCACTGTTTCATCTAGTAGTTTGTCTTCGCAAAACAAAAGCCTGGTAATGACAGGAAAAGTACCATTTTTCATTAATATTTAATTGTGTTGTATGTATAATAATGCCTTAAGTCCTCCCTCTTTGACACTGTCCTTGTGCACTCTGAACTAACATCTCCTCATTCTTTACTACGACAACATCTGTCCCCAGCAACGATGAGCACTAATTAAAAGTATCGGTTGGAAACAGGGGCTTGTCACTGACAGTAAAAGGATAGGATCTGAGCCAAACTCACTCTAGGACCAGAAACACATATACAACATCGATGGGAGTGGTGAGGATGAATTTCAACAAGAATGTCAAAAGAATATACTGCATCCAATGGGTGTATCCTATGAAGCTCTGATTTTTAGAAGCTAACTGTTTATTCAAAATTCCATTTCTGTAATTACCAATTCTCTTCTTAAAACCATTCAATGGTTACTTACTTCCCTCAAGATAGAACCCAAACTCTCTGGCCTGGCTTATCTGTCTCATCGGGTCTCGTCTTTGCCTCTTTATCCCTTTCATTCCATTTCTCAACTGACAGACAAGCTTATCTATGTTTCTGCCAAAGTAAGCTATTTGCTCTTCTACAGTTGCGACACATTTCCCTGTATAACCCAACTTGTTCTTTGTCTAGATTTCTATCTCCTATTCTGCTTACCCCAACCTCTGTCTTACTACCACGTGTATGATTATCACCTGCTACCCCTCAATTCTCAACTGGGACATCAACTTTCCAGAAGGCCTATCTGACTGCCAACATTGGGATTTAAGTGGCCTTTCTCAACATTCATATAGCATCCCATAATATCACCATAACCAGTATATCGGACTTACTTTTTCACATGTCTGAAGGAGGGATCATGCTTTTCTTTTCTTTTGGTAGTATATCTTCTGCATCCATGAACCCAACACAATACCTGGGAAATGATACACTTGGAGTTAGTTCAATACGCTGAATGAGAATTGCATGTTCATTCAGTTCGATGCTTAAAAACAGCGCATTATATGCATTTGAAAGTAAGTTTGATTTCCTAAAGTGGTCAAAAGTTATTTGGATTGAGTAGGGAAATAAAGCAAAAGATCAAGTTTAATAAAAGCATTTTTAAAGGGATAACAACAAAACTTACCACCCCCCTCCAAAAATAAAATTTACAAGTTACAACTGCAAAATGAGAGTGATTTTCTTATGCAGTTTTTGAAATGTCACTGAGAATCAGAGTGCGGGAATAATCTGAAGAGAATGAGAATATTACACCTTAAAGAATCTTTTGAATTGGACAATTTTCCTTTGGCTGTATAAAGAGCATTTATGTACAAAAGTCAGTCTGGTGAGAAAAATCCTGGAATGGAGTTCCAAGCTCTGTTTCCAGTTCTGGCACCAACTGGGCATACGACCTTGGGGAAACTATTCCACCATGCATTTCATTACCCTTGGAAAATGAATCAACCAATTATGTTGCTTATACTAAGCAGTGGTAGGCAGTGTGCTGTGGGTATACTGGGCCCCTGGCACTAAATGCCAGGAGCAACCCTAGGCATTAGCGGTCACAACCAAAATGCCCCCGAGGGGCAGTACTGCCCTCAGCAGAGAGCTACTTTTGTCTTACGATCTTTCCAGGTCCTTTGCTGTGCTATCATCCTACAAAAGAAGCAGGGGCTTCTTAACTTCACTAGTCTTTTACAACCATTACTTTTATTTGTTTCCAAGAAACGTCATAGGAGGTTCAACCATTTGGATTCATTTTATTTTTTTTATCATTTAAAAAAATTTTTTTAAAGTTCATTTATTTTGAGAAAGAGTGTGTGCACATGAGCGTGCAAATGGGGTAGCAGCAGAAAGAGGCAGAGCAAGAATCCCAAGCAGGCTCTACACTGCCAGTACAGAGCCTGACGTGGGGCTCGAACCCATGAACCATGAGATCATGACCTGAGCTGAAATCAAGACTTGGATGCTTAAGTCAACCACCCAGGCATCCCAGAACTCCTTTTCTTGAATGTGAACCTTTCTCATTATTTGGCCGGCTTAGGATATCTGAAATTTCATCAATACATTCTTAATCTGGGTTTTAAAAAAATGACAGTATAGCACTCTTGCACATACATTAGATCCATAAAAGACCCAAATTAATGTGAGGCTTAGCTGTTATATGGAAATGAGTAGAGAAGAAAGGACTAATCAATAATGAAATATAGTCTAAATTGGGAAGATCTTGATAAAGTTTTGGGAATTAAAATATTACCCTCTAAGGAGGAGAGATAAAGGCAGTAAGCACAGTGATCAATTAGTGTACCAGATAAAAATACCTTAATCCACTGAATCCACTGCTAACAGATACAGAAAACTTCAATACCTCTGGCCTTTCCTATGACACGTAATGGAAAATTAATAACAAACATGGAAATAAAGAGAGAGAACAAGTACTAAGGGAGAAAGAAAAAAGAAGCACTAGAACAAGAAGTTGACTTGGAAGGAATTCTTCCTAGGCGTTCACACTATCAGTTTGAAACAAAATGTATCAAATTCTATAACATAGAACTAAGGTCTTATAGATTGTTTACTGCTGTTTTTTTCTCCTCAAGATGTTCACTAAATATAATATATATTATATTATAAATGTTCACTACATATTTTTGTTGAGTGAATAATGAGAGCCTAAACATTTCTTGATTGTTGTATTTGAATGCACAACAACATGGGATAACCAATCAGCATTACTGACTCATCAGCATAGGTTAATGAGATACAATGGGTCCAATGCCCTTTTCGATGAAATGGGATTTAGGAGCGGGAAAGTTAGGAATAAGTATGCTCTCAGGGAGATAACAAGTTGAAGTGGGAGCTAGAACAAATAAACTGGTTGAAAGCTCCCAAAGGGTAGGTCTCCCCTAACTTCTCCCACATGACAAGTTTGTCAGCAGCCAGACATGTTAATAAACCATTCCTGGCAGTGTCACTTTGTGGTAACCAAGGAGATTTGAGCTGCTCATCAATGTTATCTCCAGAGTTGCAAATTGACAACAGCGATGCATTTTAACAGAAGTGAAAGCCTGTAAATCAATAGACTAAGCATAAACTTTAAAGTTAGGCAGATGAGGGGTTAAATCCACCGGGAGTAGTATACATCACTCTGTTTCTTTCCCCATTTTAAATCCATCCATCCTCCCCCCTACTTAAGGAGGAGAGGCATTGCATTGGAAGGATTTAGTCAGATGGATTAGGTAAAACACTCGAGGATACACTTAGTTTGTCTTTATACTTAGTTTTTACCTTGATGAAAAATATATAATATTTACAGTCATCTCAAATTAAAAAAAATATAACTCCACTCACATTTTACTTACCTTATGCATATGCAAGTACCATCATGATTTATTTATTATCACATTTTTGACAGCTAGAGTTGTTCTTCCTTTGGGATACTAACTGGTGATGTAGTATGCCATACTATAACCCAGGGAACATGCTATCATTCCACCTTATCTTCAACTGAAGCTACATGACTACTTCAAAATTACAGTTGCATGGCCTTCAGCAAGTTACTTAATCTCTGCAAGCCTCATTTTAAAAGCAGGATTACAACAACATATAGAGCTTAGTAGGCGTGACGTCCTATTCTGAACATTTTATACTGCATTACTTAATCCTCATAACCTTCCTGGGAGGTAAGCACTATTATCATCATCATTTTATAGATGAGGAAACTTGGGGCCCAGAGAGATTACATATGTTGCCCAAGGTTACATGGCTGTTAAATTGGGTAGTTTAGGTTCAACTGCAGACTGTCTTGCTCTGGGATCCAAATTCTTAGTCACTATGTTTCAGCTGTTTCTTTTGCTCACCTCCAAAATATTCCTCATTGCAATCTTGACAACCAGATCTTACTGTAAATATGCTTGAAAATTTTACATGGTTCCATCCTGCTGATGGGAAAACAACCAAATATCTATTAGGAACTAAAGGCCCTGAATGACACCTGCATGCTTCTCTAGTCTCACTTATACTGCTCAGTTTACCTGCTAACACTCCCTTGGATGCTTTCTCAGACTTTTTTCATATATATATATGAAATATATTGCATATCATGACATGTATCATATACATATGTCATATATGTGGCATATGATATGATCTACTTCATATACATGAAAAAGTTTAAAATTATATATAATAGTATAATTTACTTTATATTATATATTATATAATTATTTCAATAATAATGGGATCACGCCAAACACGTCATTATGTGGCCTGCTTTTTTTACTCAGAAATGTACCAGGATCATCTTTTCAAGCCAATAAATATAATTTTACAACACCATTTTTGCTATACCACAACTTAATTCACCTCAAGTTAGATAATCATAAAGTTTTAATTATGATAAAAAATCCTTCATTGAGATAATCTTTATGGCTAAAAATTTGTGTAATCCTTAATTTTTCTCTCAGGAAATTTTTTTAAAAATTATATTATTGAGTCAAAGAGCATAAGCATTTTTAATTTCTTTTTTGATGTTCATTTATTTTTTGAGAGAGAGAGAGAGAGAGACAGAGTGCAAGTGGAGTAGGAGCAGAAAGAGAGGAAGACACAGAATCCAAAGCAGGCTTCAGGCTCTGCACTGAGCACAGAATCCAACACGGGGCTCAAACCATGAACCATGAGATCGTGACATAAGCCAAAGTCAGAAGCTGAATCAATTGAGCCACCCAGGTGTCCTTATATGAATTTTTTTAATTTCTTATTTTAATTTAATTTACTTTTTTAATGTTTATTTTTATTTTTGAGAGTGAGAAAGAGAGAGACACAGCGTGAGTGGGGGAGGAGCAGAGAACCAGAGGGAGACAGAGAATCTAAAGCAGGCTCCAGGCTCCGAGCTATCAGCACAGAGCCAGATGCCAGGCTTGAATCCACAAACCACGAGATCATGATCTGAACTGAAGTCGGATGCTTACTTAACCAAATGACCTACCCAGGTGCCCCAAGAGCAGATGAATTTTTGAGGCATTTAATGCATATTGCTAACTGCCCTCCAAAAACATCTAATCAGCGTTCACTCACACTGGCAAATATAACAGCATGTGCCTTCCTAGTACCATTATATTTTATTTTGATCAATTTAATAGGCAAAACAAACACCCAGCCAGGATACTATTCCAATTCTCATTTCTTTAAATATTCATGACACTGAGCAAGTTTTTATATATATACTGGATATTTATGCTCTGGATAAAATGCCTATTTATTCATTTTGCCCATTTGTTTTACTTGTTTATAAGACTTCATTTGTTTACTCATCTGATATTTATTCAGCAACTATACCATTTTCTTAACACTGTGCTGTGTGTGCTGTGTGTTTATGATCAGACTAACTTTTACAATATCCTTGAGGTCAATAAAGCTTTGGCCCCAATCCAGTCCCAAGGCGAAAGCCACACATTTCACATTTTTCATTCAATAGTATTTTTAGCTACTGCTATGGACTGAATGTTCATGTCCTTCTAAAATTCATACACTGAAGCTTAATGCCCAAATCAGTGGTCTTCAGGAGGTTGATTAGGTCATAAGGGTGCAATTCATGAATGGAATTTGTCCTCATAAAAGAGACCCCACACTTTGCTAACACTTTCCACCACGTGAGGTTACAGCTAGAAGGCACAGTTTATGAATCAGGAAGTGCACCCTCATCTGGCATCAAAATATGCTAGCACCATGATCTTGGATCTTTCAGCCTCCAGAACTGTAAGAAATAAATATTGTTTATAAACCACCCAGTCTACGGTATTTTTTATAGGAGCCCAAGTAGACTAAGATGGCTACTAATTTATTTCAGTTGTTGATTACTGCCTTAAATGTCAATCGTTTTTTTATGGCCATGACTTTGAGGTTGACTGGGCTCAGCAGGATAATTCTACTGCTTTGCTTTGGATACCTCATGAGGATGCCATCAGATGTTGTCCCAAGTTGGAGTCATTTAGTTAGAGTCTGGAATTGGCCCTCTCTTCTTCTCGTTGTAGCATCAGATCTCAGAGCCTCTCCTTTCCACATGGTTTCTCCAGGTGGTCTCTTCATGCATCTCTCTGGCATAGTAATTACACTTTTTCCATAGAAGCTCAGTACTCCCCAAAGTGCCCAAGTGGAAACTATCAGACCTTCATAGGCTTAGATCCAAATGGCAGAGCGAAACTTCTGCTATCTTCTATTAGTTAAGAAATCACAGAGTTGAGCCATATTCAAGATGGTGAGAAATAAACTAACTCTCAATGGAGGGGTGACAAAGAATATGCTGCCATATTTAGTCCACCACAGATCATAATGGTTTTAACATGACTTGAAAGTATTTTTCTAAGTTTGTCACTTGCCTTTTAAATTTGCTTACAATGGGTCTGATGCATAGTTTATTTTAAATTATACACAGTAAAATTTATCAGTATTTTTGTAGATGACTTCAGCTTCTGGCCCATACACAGACTGCTTTTCTCAAATGAAAAACAGGGTTTGTATGGGGTAAATGGGTGGATGGAATACAAATGACCTTTCATTTTCTTGATAGTATTTTTGTATTTTTTAAAGGCAATAAATGTGTATGATTTGTATGTTTCTATTACAAAAACAGAACAGAAAAAAAGACAAGTATAGACAGGAGGAAGAGATGAAAAAGTAGAAGATGTGGAGGAGGAAGAAATATGACAAAGAAATGCCACACCAAAGTTTTAAAATACTTACTCAGAGGGGCACCTGAGCAGCTTAGTCAGTTGGGCATTTGACTTTAGGTCAGGTCATAATCTTGTGGTCCGTAGGTTTGAGCCCCATGTCAGGCTCTGTGCTGAGAGCTCAGAGCCTGGAGCCTGCTTTGGATTCTGTGTCTCCCTTTCTCTCTGGCCCTCCCCCCACTCATGCTCTGTCTCTCTCTCTCTCAAAAATAAACATTAAGACATTTTTTTAATATTTACTCAGAAAATTTTGCAGTTTCATTCCATTAACTTCTAAATTTTTAATTCATTTAGAATTTATTTTTAAGATTTGAATTAGGAACTAACTTTAATATTTTTTATACATGGTTAACTGGTAAGATAAGTTTAGTTATTTATTTTATTATTCAACAAATTTTATTAAGCATCTACTATGTCCTAAGCACTCTGGGTATAATAGTGAAAGAATCTGATTGAGTCACTACCATCATGCATCTTACAATAACCCAATGGGGAAAAATAAGTAAATAAGCAATGGATGTGTAATCACAATTTTGACATGTGCCATTAAAGGGAAAAGAATGGGGAAAAAGAGGTAAATAGTAGAGTGGAAGAGAAACCTAGAACAAACAGGGCATCATCATGAGGTGGGAGCAGAGAAGACTGACGAACCAGAGAGAGTGAAATTAATCAACAGAGGAGAGTGGGGAAAATGGAAAGTGATCTGGATTATTTCTGAGGATGGAAGGTTGAGAACTGAGGGAAGTATATATTATCCATAGATTGAACTGGATTCAAATAAAGGGATCAAAACATGAAAGACAATTCAAAGGAAACAACTGCTTAGGATGAAAGCTAGGATTCACTTCAAAATGACATTATGCAGAATTGCCAAATGCAATGCAAAGTCAAAAGCAAATGATTTCAAAGTCATATCCTTTCTCTGGTATTTGTACATCACCTTACATCGTATCAGTTAAAATACACATGTGGTGTATCATTTACAAGTATCTTCTGTTCAGTAGGTTGCCTTTTGTTTTGTTGATGGTTTCCTTCATTGCGTGAAAGCTTTTTATTCTGATATAGTCCCAATAGTTTATGCTTTTGTTTTCCTTACCTTATGAATATCTAGGAAAATGTTGCTACAGCCAATGTCAAAGAAATTACTGCCCGTGTTCTCCTCAAGATTTTTATGGTTTCAGGTCTCACATTTAGATCTTTAATCTGTTTTGAGTTTATTTTTGGATATGGTGTTAGAAAAGAATGAGATCTTATTATTTGTGACAAAATGGATGGACCTACGGGTATTATGCTAAGAGATATAAATCATACTGAGACAGACAAATACCATATGATTTCATTCATATGTGGAATCTAAAAAGCAAAATGGTATTGAGGAAGGCACTTGTTGGGATGAGCACTGGGTGTTGTATATAAGCGATGAACCACAGGAATCTACCCCCAAAACCAAGAGCACACTGTAAACACTGTATGTTAGCCAATTTGACAATAAATTACATTAAAAAAATAAAAAGCAAAACAAATGAATAAACAAACAAAAAGCAGAATCAGTCCTGATGGTTGCCAGAAGGAAGGGTAGGGTGATGGGCAAAATGGGTGAAGGAGACTGGGAGATACAGACTTCCAGGTACGGAATGAAAAAGTCATGGAAATAAAAGGCACAGCATGGGGAATATAGTCAGTGACATTGTAATAGTGTTGTATGGTGACAGATGGTAGCTACATTTGTGATGAGCATAACATACAGAGTTGTGAAATCACTATGTCATACACCTGAAACTAATGTAACATTGTGTGCCAACTCACATAAAATAATTAAAAATGAAGAAAAAATAAAACTATTGCATAACAAAATGGTACATTAAAAAAATATGTATGTATGGAGTTTGTTGAAGAAACACTATCCAAACATAAGGTATTGTTGCTGTTATAAACTGGAGTTCAGTTTATGAATTGATGGTCTCAAAATAACATATATAGTACTAGGATACTAACTATAGATTACTCTGTTCCTTGACCCTTCCTGGGATGTTAATATAATTAAGTTCTGAGACTTAACCTTCCTTTCATGTCAGAGTGTGCTAAAATCTATGGGACAGTTTTTCTTCTGGAAACTTCCATTTGCTGATGATTAAGTACACAATGTTACAATCATTTATATAGACAGCTGAGCAGAATACACAAGGAGACAGCAAAATCCAAACTGTATCTGGGTTATTCATTCTATAACACTGTCTCAGGTAATTATTTTGCTTTTGCATGAAGCATTTAGAACTTAGAAAATAACTAGGTTTGGTCACTGCTGTAGTAAGAACTTCAAATTGCTTCAATATCTACCATTTTTAAGCTCAAGAATTCTATCATAAAAATATATTTACTTGTCTTTTCTCATTTTTCTTACACTGTAGGCACTTCTAAAACAGGAAGAAAAAAATATATTTGACCTTGAAATCAAGTGTTAGAAAAATAACCTGTCTAAATAATACCTTTTCACCTAAAATATTATATTAAAGGTTGTGCAATGGCACTACTATAATCAAAAATCTGCCATCATTTTTTTAAGCTTCTAGTTTCACAGGCTTGTAACTTCTTTAAAAGTCACCCAAGGATCTTCAACTTCATTTCAGTTCAGAAAAGCACGCACACATATACACCCCACACATACACACTCCCCACACACAATTGGCTATCTGTTCAATTTTCTTTTTTCACACGATTTTTTCCCAACCATTAAGTGCTTAATTTTGATGATATTCAACTTTTCTATCTTTTTTCTTTTCTGGATCATGCTTTTGTGTCATATCTAGAAACTTTAAAGTACAAAGTATGGGTTGAAGTTAACTCACCTTTTCATTTACCTACACATTCACTCATTCATTCATTTATTCATTTAACATATGGATGACAAAAGTTCCAAGACCATTTAATGAAAAGTAGTCCATTACTATTGGATCTCTGGTAAACACCTGGTCTGACTCAACTCAAGCCCAAAGTAGCTCCAAACTGGCCAACTAACAACACAGGGACCAAACCCTGCCCACAATACATAGAGAAAGATATGACTGGACTGAAGGTAAAAGAAGGTCAGCCATTTAATTATCTTTTGTCTAATTTCTCCATTTAATTGTCTTTATACCTTTAAAAACAAATCAATTGACTGTGTATGTACAGGTCTGTTTCACTACCCTCTACTTCATTTCACTGATATCTCTTTCTTTTCACCACTACCATTATAGTATAGTATGTTACGGTAGTTTGATAATAAGTTTTGAAACCAGAGAGTCTGCATCCTCCAAATTTGTTCTTTTTCACAATTGCTGAATTCTAGTTCCTTTGTCTTTTTACATAATTTTTAGAATCAGTTTACCAATATACATGGAAATACTTATGCAAATTTGATTGGGATTACATCAATACTGTAGTTTGGGAAAATGTTTATAATATTGAGTGTTTCCCTAGATGTATATATGGCTATATCAGAGTTTGTATATTCACTAGTTGAAGGATATTTGAGTTATTTCCTTTTATGAATAAAGCTGCAATAAAGCTTTGCATACAGGATTTTATTTTTACTTTCCCGCACAACCAGTAGACTTTTTGATATAAGTCCTTTTTTTTTAATATGAAATTTACTGTCAAATTGGTTTCCATACAACACCCAGTGCTGATCCCAACAGGTGCCCTCCTCAATGCCCATCACCCACTTTCCCCTCCCTCCCACTCCCCATCAACCCTCAGTTTATTCTCAGTTTTTAAGAGTCTCTTATGGTTTGCCTCCCTCCCTATCTTTTCCCCCCCCTTCAAGAGATACGTCCTTTATTTCTGTTAGATTTCCTTCTGTTATTTCTTTGATCTATCATTTCCACTCTAACTTTCCACTGTTCTTTTCAGAATGACGAGTAGTGTGTTGGGACTCCTAGATTAACTTCTAGTTTTCTTTTCTTTCCCATTGTTAATCTCTTTATCTTTGTCATTTACTTTCAGAAAGATTGACTTAGCTTTATTTTTCAACCTTTCCATTAAAACATATACATTTTAGGACTTCTGGGGAAGATGGCAGAGTAGGAAGATCCTAAGCTCATCTTGTCCCATAGATACAACTAAACAACACCCACATCAGTGTAAATAAGTCAGAAAACAAGCTGAAGACTGGAAGAATAGAATAGATTCTCCATAACAAAATGTAGAGAAGAGGCCACGTCAAAGAAAGTAGGAAGGGCAGAGATACACATTCAGGAGCTAAAAGGAGCTATGTGACTGTCCACAGGGTGTAGGGTCATTGCAGGCACAGAGAGGGGAGAGAGACACTCACACCAAGCACGCCAGGCACAGAGAACCTGCACAGGGGAGACAAATCCTCATAACATTTGGCTTTGAAACCATACGGCTTAATTTTGTGAGTTCTGACAATCAGCAAGGCTTAACAACTGGAACTTTAAATATCAGTTAGCTTGGCTATCTAGAGGTTGGAGATCAATAGGATTCTGAGTTACTGCCCTTAAAGAGACAGCACAATAAACAGCCCCACCAAGATACAGCATAGTATCAGCCATCTGACAAATGCCAGGGGTGTACGGGAAGAAGATTTATTTACTAACCTCAGAGCACATGTTGGAGGGGCATGCCTCTTTAGGATTCTTCTCCAGGAACAAAGGAGCTGGCCAGTTCCATTTGCCTCCCACAGTTCCATTTGCCTCAGCCTAGACACAGGGACACCTGCAGGAACAAGCGTAATACCAATACTATCCACCTAATTTGTTAACAGTGCACCCCATCCACTCCAACATGGGAAACCTCACTCAGGGGGACCGTAAGACCCCTCCCACAGCAGACCATCGTGGACCTTGCAGGTATCCCACAACTGGTCTCTGCATTCTACTGGGGACTCACCCCCTACATTCTTGTAGCAAGAGTTTTCTAAAGAAGCTCCAGATCTCCTCCCACAACAGACATGCATAAACCTTGTTAACACACATGTTCCACCTCTATACTCTCCAGTGGACCTGCCTGCTCTAATACATCCTTGGCCAAAGCCTATCCAAATTGGTGTCACAAGCCTGGCAGAGCGCAAGTATCTCCAAAGGGGCCAGCACCACTCTGAAGACACTTCTGCTCTGGGGTGAGGGGAGGATAACCACACACACACCAGTCCAACAGTGGCCCCAGCAGTGGTGTGGGGGAAGACATCTGGTCTGGTCTGACTGTAGGCCCTGCCCACCAACAAAAGCTTCTCACAGCATAACACAGGGAAAGTGCTCTGTAGTCCAGTATTATTGGATCTCTGGTAAACACCTGGTCTGACTCAACTCAAGCCCAAAGTGGCTCCAAACTGGCCAACTAACAACACAGGGACCAAACCCTGCCCACAATATACAGAGAAAGTTATTGCAGATGACTGGACTGAAGGCAAAAGCAGGTCAGCTAAAACATCAGAGTGCACACATCACAAATAGAGGACACCCGTGAAGAATCAGGGTCTGTTGAACAGAAGACTGCAGAGTAATACAGGACCTCTTCTTCATAATGCCACTACTTGCAAGAGGAGGAGATGTATCTGACTTTCCTAACACATAGAAACAGGCACAGAGGGTTAGACAAAATAAGGAAACAGGAATATGTCTCAAATCAAAGAACAGGACAAAATCACAAGAGAGCTAAATTAAATGGAGAAATAAAATATGCCTGATATATAATTTAAAGTAATGGTTATAAAGAGACTCACTGGACTGGAGAAGAGCGGAAGACTTCAGTGAGACCTTCAAAAAGTGATACAAAACAGAAAATAGTCAATCATATGTAAATAACTCAAATTAAAGATACACTAGATGGAATAAATAGTAGACTAAAGAAGCAGAAGAACAGATACAAGACCTTGAGGACAAAGTAATAGAAAACCATCAAACTGAACAGGAGAGAGAAACAAATAAAATAAAAATGAAATTAGACCGAGGGAACTCAGTGCCAACATCAAGCACAATAACATTTGCATTATAGGGTTTCCAGGAGAAGACACAAAAAAGGGGTAAGAAAATTTATTTGAAGAAATAATAGCTGCAAACTTCCTGAATCTGGGGAGAGAAACAGAAATCCAGATCCAGGAGGCACAGACAGCCTCAACAAAATCAACCCAAGGAGGTTCACACCAAGTCACAAAGTAATTAAAATGGCAAAAAGTAGTGATAAAAAGAATTTTAAAAGCAGCAAGAGAAAACAGTTACATACAAGGGAAACCCCATAAGGTCATCAGCTGATTTTTCACTGGAAACTTTGCAGGTCAGAAAAGAATGGCTTGACATATTCAAAGCACTAGGAAAAGAAGAAAGAAAACACACACACACACGCACACACACACACGCACACACACAACTCATACACGCACATACACAAAACACCTGCAATCAAGAATAAGAATACTTGGGGCGCCTGGGTGGCACAGTCGGTTAAGCGTCCGACTTCAGCCAGGTCACGATCTCGCGGTCCGGGAGTTCGAGCCCTGCGTCGGGCTCTGGGCTGATGGCTCAGAGCCTGGAGCCTGTTTCCGATTCTGTGTCTCCCTCTCTCTCTGCCCCTCCCCCGTTCATGCTTTGTCTCTCTCTGTCCCAAAAATAAATAAACTTAAAAAAAAAAAGAATAAGAATACTCTATCTAACAAGGCTATCATTCAGATAGAAGGACAAAGAGTTTCCCAGACAAACAAAAGTTAAAGGATTTCATTACCACTAGACCAGCCCTATGAGAAATATTAAAAGGGACTCTGAGTAGAAAGGAGAGATGGTAAGTAGGAATAAGAAAAGTTGGAAGCACAAACACAATAAAATTAAGTGTATATGTAAAAATAAGTCTAGGGATTCACAAAATAAAAGGATGTAAATAAAGTATGACACCATATACCTACACTGTATGTTTACTCCATACAGAGTGGCTGTACCAGATTGCATTCCCATCAGCAGTACACAAAAGATCCTCTTTCTCTGCATCTTCACCAACATCTGTTGTTGCCTGAGTTGTTAATGTTAGCCATTCTCACAGGTGTGGTATCTCACTGTGGTTTTGATTTTTATTTCCGTGATGATGAGTGACATTGAGCATTTTTTCATGTGTGGTTGGCCATGTGGATGTCTTCTTTGGAGAAGTGTCTATTCATGTCTTTTGCCCATTTCTTCACTGGAATATTTGGTTTTTGGGTGTTGAGTTTGATAAGTTTTTTATAGATTTTGGACATTCAATTTTATTTTGAGAAATGTTTCTAATGTCCTGCATGAGGTTATATACCTAGCTGTCATTATTCGTACAGCTGATGGCATTGAAGCACTGGGATCTTCTTCACTAAGTAGATTTTGTCCCAAGCCCCTCATTTTTCAGTACTCACCATTAGTTAGGCAGAGTCTGGAGTCAATCCTTGGGTAGGATTGTTCAGAAAGGTAAACAAGCTTAATAAGCATTTTATCATGGATAGAAACAGAACCCTGGGAGAGCATTAGGAGTGGATGAGAATAATTACCTCTTCTTGAGGGCTCAGATAAGGACACAAAGAGGAATCATCACTAAAACTGGATTTCAAAGTAAGAAGAGGCAAATTGATTGAAATGTGTGGGAGGCACAGATGGCACAGAAAAAAGCATTTGCAGGAAGAAGTGTCTGTACAATATCAAGGAAGTTTGGAAGAACATGGTCCATTTTGTAGCAGTTAGGGGCTCAGTGCTATAATGTTGGATCAGGGCAGAGAGCCAGCATGAAAAGCTGGTTTAAAAAGAAAGGCCAGAAGGCCATTGCTACTCCCTGAAATCCTGGAATAAGACCCTCACCTCCAGGTTGGCTACTCTCCCTGAGAATCCACCTGCTATCTACCTGGTCAATTGACTACAAGGTCAATGTGACAAAGGCTGGCTTGGTAGAGGACTTTGAGAAGAAGTTTAATGTCCTGAAGATTCCTGTGCCATAGGATAAATATACTGTCCAGGTGGATGCTGAAGAAAAAGAAGATGTGAAAAGTTGTGCTGAGCTTTTGTCTCTCTCAAAGGCCAGGATTGCAGAATATGAAAAAGAGCTGGAGAAGATGAAGAACATAATTCCATTTGATCAGATGAGCATTGAGGACCTGAATGAAGTCTTCCCAGAAACCAAATTAGACAAAAAGAAGTATCCCTACTGGCCTCACAAGCCAATCAAAAATTTATAAACTTGAATTGGGGAGAAATCTCTGGCCCTTGTATTATAAATTCTGGACATTAAAAATAATGATATGGTAAAAACAAAAACAAAAACAAAAACAACGCCTCGCCATCGTAAGGGTCTGTTGTACAAACACACTCCAGGGTAACGCTTTTTCACAGAAAGAACAAATGTCATTTGTACGAAAAAGCAATGGGTTTCAGCACAAACTTAATACTTTCAGAACACTACAGTGATAGTAATCATCTACTTTCAGCAAGAGGGACTCCTTTTAAATAAGGAAAAAGACTCACGTTAATTAGCAAATGTAGCCACTGGATCAATCAATCTGCAGCACCAAAATGACAAAGTCTAGTGCTTATGGACACTGGGGACAGAGGGATCTGCCACCCTCAGCACACGGCTGAGAGACCCAGGTTTCTGGCCTGGACCTTGACAAGGCCTGTGTGTCCAGAGGGAAGAGCTTATCAAGGAAAAAAAAAAACTGTCTAATCAAAAACTCTTTAAGGGACAACCTGAAAAGCACTACAGAAGGTATAGAAGATTTTCCGTACCATGCATGTGCAGAGAAGCCCTGCTAAAGCTCATGTTCTCCCTCTAAAGCCAACATGGGGGGACATGCTGTGGCGTCTATGAGATCAATAGCGGCGCGCTGCTCTGCCAGGATTTTGATTCACTACCTGGGCAGAATTTCACATAAACATAATCTAGTTTACCTAACCTACTGTACATAGATAAACTCATTAAACAATTAGTCCTCGAACTATTGAAGGTGGGCAGGTTTGCACTGGAAGAAGCAGGTGTTGTTCCTCCTCTGGGAACACATGCCTCCAGGTTCTGCTACTGAGAACTGCGTTCAGGGGACTCTACCATTGTCACCGCATCCAACAGCGCTGGGAGAAACAGCTGAAAAATATTTTTCTTTCTCCTTTTCTTTTTTTTTTTTTTTTAGTATATAGAGCCCCTTATCTTTTTTTTTTTAATTTATTTATTTATTTTGAGAGAGAGAGAAAGAGAGCAAGTGGGGGAGGAGCAGAGAGATAGGGACACAGGGAATCCCAAGCAGGCTCTGCGCTGTCAGCACAGAGCCTGATTTGAGGCTCAGTCTCATGAACTGAACCAACTATGAGACCATGACCTGAGCCAAAATCAAGAGTCAGACACTTAATTGACTGAGTCACCCAGAGGCCCCTAAGCCCTTTATCTTTTAAATGTTAAATTTAAATGTTTGTTTGCTTCACTTAATCTGTACTAGTCAATTTATTTCAATTCTATCACTTGCTACTTGTATCTAATGACATATCATTTAGCAACTTTGGTCCTCAATGTTCTCATCTATAAAAGAGAGGTAGTATCTGCCTGCATCAGTCAGGGTTTTTAGTTTGTGTGCAAGAGGAAGCAATTAACTGGTAATCTAAGCAGAAAAGGATTTTGTAAAAGGATACTAGATCTGTCTCAGAAAATGGAAAACTAAGTTTAGATATTATGGAGTCATGACAAAATCCAAAATCAGACCACAGCACTTTACTATGGAGGCACCACTGCCCACCAGCACCCGGCACAGACCTTGGTCCCTCTGCTTCCCGCCACTGGATGCTGCTGCTGGAAGCAAGGCACTGCTGCCTCTGGAAACCAGATGTGGCTGTGGTGTTGCCACCTCCCTCCATCAGGATGTATTTTGACAGGTGCTATGTAACAAATCATCACAAAACTTGGTGGCTTAAGAACAATAAGCATTTATTGTGCTTGAGGACCTGTGAGTCAGGATTCAAGAGTGGCTGAACTGTATGGGTCTGCTTCAGGGTATCTCATGAGGGTGCAGTTAAGATGTCAGCTGGGACTGGAGGATCCATCTCTAAAATGGCATCCTCAAATGAGGTGGCTTCAGCTCTTCAAGGGCTGTTGGCAGAAGACCTCAGCTCCTAATCACGTGGACCTTTCCATAGAGTTGCTTGAATATCCTAACAACATGTTAGCTGAGAGAGTGATTCAAGGGACAGTGAGAATAAGGGGAAAATTATGTCATTTTATGATGTACATTTGATATTTACTCTCCATCATTCCTACCACATTCTATTGTTAGAAGCCTCACTAAATACAGCCCAGACTCCAGGGGAGGGTAATTAGGATCCACCAAAGGGGTGGGGGGGGGGGGCGGGGAGAATCATAGAAGTTTTGGACATACATTAAAACCACCACAAGGTATTTCACAGAACTGGCCAAACCATTTCCCTCCTACATTCTTTCTATTCATATTTATATTATAATATGTCAGAGAATGTATTCTGATTTGAAGTTAAATTACCACACACCCTCCAGGGCTATTTATTTTATCTAGTAAAAATCTGTCAGTGCTTAAAAAGGAGAGAGCATTGCGCTGGATGGCATCTTATCACCAAAGAAACACATTTCAACTGTAAATGAAATATTTGTCCTTTTGTTCAAACACCTGAATCCTACAGTATAAATATTAATAGACATCAGTGCCTGGGTATCCTTATTGATGCGGTGGAAGGAAAGGGAATTTTGTAATTTAAGGCACTTTGCTGAGAGCACAAAAAAATTCTAGTGACACAAGTTGTAAATGTTTTTGGTGGTCAAACAGGTAATAAGATGGTGAAGACTATACGGAGTGGTAAGAACTGTGACATTCAAATTCAATTAAAAACAAACACACAAACAAAACAGCAGCAATACCAGGCTAGCCAAAGGAAACACCTCAAGCCCTTGGCTTGGCTTTCTTCAGCTGCCAGCTTGCTCTTCCTGCAGAGTCTAGAAGGTCTGACTTTCTTTGGAAATTCGGCTTCTGAATTCATTAGTTGTACTTCTTCATTTTATAGACAGAAACCTGAGGAAGGGTACTTTTACTTTCAGGACCCCTTTCTCCATGAAGACTATTAAAAATTATATTTTACAAGGTCAAATAAAAACAATAAACTAAGGTAAGGAGAGACTTCATCCAAAATGACTTTATAAGGGACATATGCAATAGGGAGA
The DNA here is from genome assembly GCF_018350155.1 of Leopardus geoffroyi. Taxonomy (NCBI): domain Eukaryota; kingdom Metazoa; phylum Chordata; class Mammalia; order Carnivora; family Felidae; genus Leopardus; species Leopardus geoffroyi. The sequence continues at coordinate 50,785,924 of NC_059337.1, forward strand.
AAGCTTTAATCCTTAGATTGGCAAACCTTTCAAAAGTGAGGTGAAAAATGTGTTTTCAGTTCTAGGGAGGGACAAACAATTCTGGAAAGAAAAGGAAGTGGAGAAGTGGGATTAGCCAGAGTGGCATGATCTTACAGTGGAGAAGAGAAAGTTTTATGCAGAGATCAGCATCTTTTCATCTGGTAAGGAGGGGTTTATGCCGGTTCAGGCTGAGAGGAGGTGAAAGTTTGGGGCCTGGGAGAAAAAGAGAAGCCTAACCAAAGTTTGGTCACGTTGAGGTGGCAGGTAGTTTGTCTAGACTGGTTAGTGAGCACATACAGTTCACGGAATCACTTACAATGCATAGAATGGGAATTTGGAGGACCTGTGTCCAGCCTTGTCTTAGATAAACAAGGTAAGTCTTATCAGTAAGGCAAGTATTAAACGTCATTGGGGAAGGAAGATTCATTCCAGTAAACCATTTCCCATTTTCTGGAAAACAAAGAAGTGGGAAGAGTACTTTTACTGTTTTCTAGTATTACAGATTTTGGAAAGTCCAACCCTGTCAGTGACCGTATTGGCATAAAAGCCAATAAATTAGTATTATTAAAACTTTCTTCAACTTAATTTTTTTTCCTTCCCTCCTCCCCATTTTCATAGGTCTTAAAAACATCAAAGGTCCTGATCTGAGACATAGCATGTTTGAGGGCCTTTATGACCACCAAGCAAGTTATGGCACAGCTGATCAGAGGAACCACACTTGCATGTGTGTGAAGACTGAAGAAGAAGGCTCTGTTCAAGAAATGAAATGAAGACTTGTGGAAGGTTGATAGGGATGGAGGTATTAACTCTGAAGTAAAATTCTGCAGACTTAGAAGGCAAGGATAGGTGAGAAAAGTTCATTAAAGAAGTGGGGGCTGATACAGAGAAAGACAGATATCATATGTTTTCATTCTTATGTGGATCCTGAGAAACTTAACAGAAACCCATGGGGGAGGGGAAGGAAAAAAAAAGAGGTTAGAGTGGAAGAGAGCCAAAGCATAAGAGACTCTTAAAAACTGAGAACAAACTGAGGGTTGATGGGGGGTGGGAGGGAGGGGGGGGAGGTGATGGGTATTGAAGAGGGCATCTTTTGGGATGAGCACTGGGTGTTGCATGGAAACCAATTTGACAATAAATTTCAAAAAAAGTAAAAAAAATAAAAATGTATTCTTGGATTCAAAAAAAAAAAAGTGGGGGCTGGGGGTACCTTACCAGTCAACTGCCACATGCATATCATCATGCCATAATATTGATTTATTTATTTTAAGCAATTTTTAAATTAAAAAAAATCAATTAGAGTATAATTGCCATACTAATATCTTATTAGTTTCAGGTGTATATCATAGTGATCTAATATTTTTATACATTGCAAATGATCCCCCCAAATCTAATCACCAACTGCACCATACAGTTATTACAATATTATTGACTATATTCCCTATGCTGCACATGAAATCCCCATGACTCACTTAATCTATAACTGGAAGTTTGTACTTCTTAATTTCCTTCACCTATTTCACCCAACACCCAATCCCTCCCTACTCTGGTAACCAGCAGTTTCCTATATCTGTGAACCTGCTTCTGTTTTGTTTTGTTCATTTGTTTTTTAGATTTCACATGTTAAGTGAAATCATACACTATTTGTCTTTCTGACTTATTTTATTAATTATGTATGTACTATACCACTTTTACTGTCCCCACCCACTGTCCCTATCTACTGTCCTCACCTTTACAGTCAAGCAGGGGAGGCCAATGCAACAAATAATTAATTGCAGTAAGTTGTGGCCAGTGTTATGACACAGGAAGTGAGGTATCTTGGGAACGAACAGCAGAACAGCTAACTTGCAAGCGGGGAAGTGACAATTCTGATGAACTAAGACTGGGAACTAACAAGGCACAGAGGATGATGAAGGTGGGAAGACTGTCCTAGTTAGAGGGGCTTCATGCAGTAAAGTCCAGGATATGTGAAGTCTTCCCTGAGGGGAGACCTAAAAGTTGTGATCTGACACAGACCTGACCATCCCTGAAAAGGGAGTGTGGTTAAAATCTCTCCCTACCAGCTTCCAGGAGCCTTAGAATCCAGGACTAAGCAAGGGCACCTGGGTGGCTCAGTCGGAAAGCTTCAGAATTTCCCTCAGGTCATGAGCTCAGATCTTGAGCTCAGGTCATGATCTAGGGGTTAGTGGGAGTTAGTGGGTTACAGCCTCACCCTGGGCTCTGCAGACAGCTCTGAGCCTGGAGCCTCCTTGGGATTCTGTGTCTCCCTCTCTGTCTCTCCCGCTCACACTCTGTCTCTGTTTCTCTATCAAAAACAAATATTAAAAAAAAAAAAAAAATCCAGGACTAAGTTGCCCACTGGATTTTGTAAGTAAAATAAAATAGCCGAGAAACCTCAGAAAAACAAAACGTCCCTCCCATTTTTCTAAAACATCCAGTCAGTTGTGGTACTTGGTCCACTATCTCATTGCTGGTTAGAATGCTGGTTTCAGTCTTGACTGCTGGTTTTCAATGAAAAACTGAATTTCTCACCCATTCTCTAAACCTAGATTCACTCTCCCTGGAAGGGAGGATGCAGTATTTTAATTTTTTTTATTACATATATTTATTTATGAGGGATAGAGTGAGACAGAGCGCGAGCAGGGGAGGGTTAGAGAGAGAAGGAGACACAGAATCCCAAGCAGGCTCCAGGCTCCTGGCTCTGAGCAAGCTTTCAGCGCAGAGTCCCACGCGGGGCTCAAACTCACTAACGGTGAGACCATGACCTGAGCTGAAGTCAGACACTTAACCCACTGACCCACCAGGCGCCCCAGGGAGGATGCAGTATCGAGCGGACTTCCTTTCACCCCTTCTCCAAGGTCTGCCAGGGCTGGGGCCTGGGGTCTACACCACGTGACCCACCTGGATTTTCCTCACTTCATCTGAACTCCCTCCAACGCTGTAGGGCAGGGCACCTCGGAGGGTGCGGGAGGGCCTGTTCCGGTCGCCGCCGCCACCAACGCGACGGGGAGGGCCGGCGGGACCGCAGGCGGGGTGCGCTGAGCCGGCCGGGCAGCTGCGGCCGGAGGGAGCCGGAGCCCGGCGGGAGCCGGGGGCCGGAGGCGGGAGCAGGGCAGGGGGCCGGAGCCGGGGCGGGGCGGGGCCGGGCCGGGGCGGGGCCGGTCAGTCCTCAGGGCCTCCCCGCTGTCCAGCCGCTCGGCTGCCTGGCTGTCCAGACACCTGCTGCTTCGCCGCCCTGTGGCTCGGGTAGGTTGGGCGTCCCCTGGGCTCGGCTCAGGCTCCTGGGTCCCAGGCGGTGGGTCTCTGACTGCCCACGTCTTGGGCTTGTGCTGCTGCTCGGCTTCCCGCCCTAACTGACCGCGCAGCCTGAGTGTGGATACTGAGGGGCAGGGAAGAAAGGTGAGCGCCCCTAGCACTTGCTAGAACCTCTTATTTTGCTCCAAGTTCTTGCACGTGAAAAATTTTCTGTTCAAACTCTTGTCCAGATGTCGCATCAGTAGTGACCGAAGCCACTCATCTGTCAAATTGGTCCTTTCGTGTGTGTGTGTACTGTGTGTGTGTGTGTGTGTGTGTGTACTGTGTGTGTGTGTGTGTGTGTGTGTGTGTGCGCGCGCGCGCGCGCGCGCTCCAGGGTAGGGGCACGGGTTGGGTTGGTGTGGGCCTCTGTATCCCTACAAGCGGTCCTGGGAGGCGTCTGCTCCTAGAGACATTTAGGGACCCACCATTCACTACTGAGAGAGTTTCTTGGGGCTGGGAAGTAGGACTTCTAAGGAATGGGAGTCGATTGAATCAGTTAAAAAAAAAAAAAGTGTCAGGGCGGGGGAAAAAGATCCGGTGGATGAGAGTCGCGCGGAGTGCCCCCTTGGGGGCTCCAGGCATCTGGCGAAAACTTCCTTGCCGTGCACCGATGGCTGAGACAGTAATAAAGACTGCGGACCCAAGACTTCGCCACTTGCAAAGTTGGACATGTGGCAGGAAGATAAAGCGTCGGGAGGGGGGAGATGTCTGCACTGACAAAAATCTGGAAAACTTGAAGTAGTAGGAATATTCCCTTTGGGGACGGGTGCTTCCTCATTCCGCCCTCCTCATTCATTACAGCATTTTTGTGTGCATTTCCAAACAGTTGACTAAATACAAATAGAACACTATTATATAGGAGCATGAACTTTTTCTTCCTTCCTCTCGAGGTTTTATTCTAAATGAGTTCAAGGTCAACTATTGGAGGCTAGGTCACCAGTTAGAAATACTTTAACCTGAGGAAAGGGTTGGAAACTTTTGTTCCTTTCATCCTCTTTCCCTCCCCATCCCCACCTCCCTTTCCCAGCCTCCCTAAGCCCCCTAACTCTGTCACCCCAACATAAAATGCACTAACCCCCTCCTCTCCTTAATTCTTGCCACTTACAGACCAGGGGTGAAGAGAGCAACCAACTTTGTCATGCAAGTACTTGTGGTTAGTTTGGTCTTGTGACTTCTTGTTCCTTTGCCCTCTATTTCCTTCAGTATTAAAATGCACCCATAGTGTTTTCTGTAAAGAATACAAAGGGATTTAAAAATAAAAGAATACAAAGGGCTAGAGAAGAAAAGCAAACTGTCCCTGAAGTGATCTAGTGAAGGGATTATTATTTTATTAAACCACAAAAATTGAGACTCTGTGTTGAGTTCCAGTATTTTTACCTCTTTTTGGGAAAGATATTTTTAAATTATAATTATTTTATCAATAAAAATCAATAGAAATCTGTGTTTCCAGTTTATACATGCCAATGGGAATAGAGGTGTATTTATGAAATAACTTCATGGAACCTTGAAAATAATGGTATTCTAAATATTTGAAGGTTTTCAAGATTGCTGGATTCAGCATCTTTGTGGCTTGATAATTCACTTATTTGTTCTATTATTTAATAATGTTACTCACAATATGTGGCATCTCTTATTAATAACTCTTGTCAGTACATTTTAAAGGACATCTCTGGAATCCTGTTCTTAATACATACTTATTTTCTCCTAGTTGTTAACAGTTTTAGATTCATTCCTGCTCTAGACTGAATTAGAGGCAGGGAGATGAGATGGGGATCAGGATTAAAACAATTTGTGCAGTAACTTCTAGTACCAGATCATCTCCAGAGCCCTCTGGGCCAAATTAACTCTGGGGTCGTCAGCAAGTCCTTTAACTTATGTGTGTCATTTTTATCTTCAAAATAAGATTGTCTTTGGTCTTAAAGGACATTTAGGTGTCCAAACTCTTCTATAAAAGACAAATCTTCATTTCTAGAGCAAGATATCCCTGCTCTAGAGGACTGTCTCTTCTAGAATTTGCTTACATTTCCAGGAAAAGTCCTAGCATGCTGGACCCCACCCCCCAGCCCCACTTAAACAGTGTGGTGTGGTGTTTGACGGCATGAGTTTTGGGGACTGTTTCTATTTTCTAGCTCTGATCCTGAGCAAGCTACGTATGTTCTTCAAGCTTCATCTTCTTCGTGTTTAGAATAGAGATAATAATAAGGCCTGGGATCATTATGAAGATCAAATGAAATGATGTATATCATATAAGTAGCAAAGTGTCTAAACTTAAAAGTCAATAAATGATAGGAACTTTTTTGTTCAGCACTGATTTCCCCTTTTTCTTTTAACAAGATGAAATTTAACCTAGAAAAACATAAGATCCTACACATGAGTGTTTAACAAGTAAGCAAGTATGGGGTGAGAGAATTGTAATTAATTGAATCAGTCAACTTCATGGTTAATTGACTATGTTTACTCTGAGTCAGTGGTGAGTTGTGAGGGCCCAGAAAACTGATGTGATTTTAGGCTGCTTTAGTAGAAATTAGAATGAACAGCTATTGCCAAGGACATTTTTGTACATCTGCTTTTTGCTCTTTGTGCAGACATCAGAGTTACACTCAAGATGGTCACTTAACACACTGACTTGTCTGGGGGCGGGGTGTGGGGGGAGGGAGGCAAAGGAGAAAAGAGAGACAACTCTTGAAGCTTTATAACATTCATTCATAACTAGTACATTAATTCTTTGACTTTTCCTTCAACATGATTTGGACTTCTTGGTATATGTAAAATTCCCTGCCAGCAGAATGTGTGGGAAAGAGACAGGTTTCTGCCTTCCAAGCATTCATAATATACTTTAGGAAACAGACACAGCAATAATTAGAGCAGAGTAGTAAGTGGTCTGATAAATGTAGCATGGAAATAGGAGTGCTAAATATCAGCCAGAGGATACTCAAAGGAGTTAAAATTTAGTTCCAATTTGGAAGATTCCAGTTTTGTAGGAGTTTGCCAGGTAGAAATGCTGAGAAAGAGCTTTCTGGGCCAAGGGAGAAATTTGTTTGGAAGTCTGACAGGGTGAGAGAGCATGACGGACATAAATCATGGCACACTGTTCCCATGTTGCCCCATCCTTTACTGGCTATAGGACATGGGTAAATTATTTTGCCTCTCTGAGCTTTAGTTTCCTCAAACGTAAAATGAGGATCATATATTATTTTACACTATCAGGTACTTATTTACTCTTCGAGTCTCTCTAGCAGGGTGTCTACCTTACAATTTTGTTGGAAGACTTAGTTGCATATAAAACAAGAGGCTGTCTGATGTGCAGTTTACAATCAACTGATATGGTTCTATCATCTCCTTCTCTTGAGTGCAGAAAATACAACACTAATCTAGCCTTGAGTGTAGATGGGATTTATGACTTTCAGGCATATTATAAAAAGTAAACTGGTGTACCTGGGTGACTCTGTCTGCTCAGGTCATGATCTTTGCATCCAAAGCCCTTTTGACTTTTTCTTGGTATTGTTAACATTAAAATCCTTTTAAATTTGGTAGACTTCACCTCAAAATCAAATTTGATCATGCATGAGTCATCCCACTTGCAAACATTGGGCAAATTTACTGAACAGTTGAATATCTAGAGTGAACCCCCTTTAGACCCTTTTCCCACAAGGATTTCAAAAAGAACACATCAGACTGTTTTGTTGCAAAGCCATACAAAGCAGGAAAATTTTCCACAAGCCATTTAGACAGTAATAGACAACAAAATAATTTAACTACTTTCAGTTTCAGTCATTATAGTGAAAATAGTTTTTGGGGTCAGGCCAGCCCTGTTTGCTATGGAAGGCTCACATCAGGCCAGGGATTGGCATTCTCACTAGGCCATGTAGACTAGGCCCTGAATAAGAACTTTTTGAGGGAATTGTTGTTTTTAGTCATTCATTTAGTGAATGTTAATTTACTTTCATCAATTAATTTCACTATTTCATTAGCTGTGCTGTGCATGAGGGGTGCTGAATTTGATTCAAATTCTTTAGCCTCAAGTGTAAGAAGAACATTTGGAGAGCTAGTTAAAATTTCTGGACCCTATGTCTTAGAGGTTCAGATATATCATATCCACCTGAGGCCGAGGAATCTGCATCTTAATAAGCCCTGTGGTAGTGATGGTATTGATGGATGCTTTTTTCTTTTTTTAACCAGTGTTTTTCCACATTCATGTACACATTTACATGCACTCTTTGGAGAACAGTATAATTTGTCTAGGCCTTGCCATTATTATTCAAGTGTGTAAACAATTCCAAACTCTAATCCACTCCCCCCACTTTTAACCAAGTCAACTTACCTTTTGGTTGTCGTTTTTCTTTTAATTTTTTTAATGTTTATTTACTTTTTGAGAGAAAGAGCACGAGTGGGGGAGGAGCAGAGAAAGAGGGAAACACAGAATCCAAAGCAGGCTCCAGGCTCTGAACTGTCAGCACAGAGCCCTACACGGGGCTCGAACCCACCAACCAGGAGATCATGACCTGAGCCGAGTTGGAAGCTTAACTGACTGAGCTATCCAGGCACCCCTCTCCTCTCTTTTAAATGTGAAAACCTCTATGCTAATTCTGTGTGTTTGCTTTTGAGAAATATAATGTATTCGATTGTAATCATTATTTAGAAATTGAAAATAAAAGTAAATTTTAATAGTATTGTATCTATGTATTTATATTTTTATTTATGTGTTTATTTTTAATTAGGAGAAACAGTGACTGTGATTCTTAAAAGCCCATCATTCCACATAGGCACAAAGACACTTATTTCTCCACTTCTTGAGGTAATGAAACCTGAGTATTTGAAGCAACTTTTTGATGTGTATTTTGATTTCCTTTTGAACAAAAAAATACAAACAGCAAGAGCTTCAATTTTCTTGTTTGTTTGTTGTTTTTGCAGTGAGATCACAGAAATAAACCAAGTCAGAGCAACTCTGTTGAATAGCTAATGTCTGCTGCCTGGAGAAAGAGAAAATTATTTTCTGCCCTCTATGTTGATGTGTATAGAACATGTGTTCTGAGTAGCTTCTATTTTCACTGCCTCTTTTTCCAGCTGAAGTGCAACATAAACTATTTTAATTAATATTGTGTCACCAAAAGGGATTGAAATAGCCAATTGAATTCTACCAAGATAGAGTCTTTTGATGAAAACATATCTTTATTGATTGTGGACGAAAAAAAATCATTCTTAAAATGAAATCCAGAGAAAAATCATATCCCTCAGAGAAAATTTCTGAGTGGCAGGCCGAGATTAACATCATAAAATTGAATTTGTGCTGCAAGCCTTTGATGTAATCAGCAGCTGGGAGATGGTGTTGCCCTTGCTGTGCTCTCTCTGATTGTGGTGAATTATTGTGTAGAATGAAATAAGTGTTTCTGGTGTCCCTCCTCCAAGAAATACAAACAAGGTATTACTGGGTAGTTTCTTGCTAGTTAAAATGGGTTGGATCGATTCTAGGCCTCTTGGGCTCTCATACACCCATGAACTATAGGAGTTGGGCATTTATTTATGGCCTAGGGACAGAATTTCTTGATGCCACTGGACAGTGACTTGTTTCGTCAGTAAAAAGCCAGCAGAGCAGAGATGACGAGAGTAAGCAGAGGCCAGGATATGTTGGAAAGTGCCACAGTTGCACAGAGGTAAGGTCTAGCCCTTGCCTGTCTCCCTCAGCCACTTCTTGTCACATACACTGCATTGAAATCATGGCAGTATGGACATCTCACTTTGTACAAAGAGTCCTTTTCCATGACACTGGTGTTATGATGAGCTTATTTTTTGTTTGTTTTTGTATTAAGTCCTCATTCTTAGAAAACACACTTGCCCGTGCATGTACTCACGCATGTAATGAATAGGTTTTGTAGATGAAGCACAGAAAATCTACTCACATATTTACCTTTAAATTGAAGAGAGATTTGGCCCCTGAACCACTCCTGTGGTTGAACCTAAGTTGTTTTTGTTTTGTTTTTTAAAAAAATAGGAGGACTGGTTTGTCTGTACACAAAGCCATAAACTGTAAAGCATCAGTTGGTAATGGTGCCTTTGTGGTTAAGCTCACTCTCAAGCCTTGTGAGAAGTGGGATGGGCCTTGTAGTCAGATCCAGTGATGTAATTCTAGCCTAGGGATTTAGATTCACCAGGCCTCCTTTTCCTATTAACATAAATGGTGAGTGTGACAGAAAATCTACAATAGTGAAAAGAATGGCTGCAAATGGCTCACCTCCTGTATCTTGAATTAATGGTAGAATGGGCTGGTAATCCAGGAAATAACTTTAAAAGAAAACAAAGAAAAACAATATTCTTGTAAAGCTAAAGTCCCTTTGCATTATGACCTTCAAGTCATGTCCCTCCTCAACCACTCTCTCCAAACCACCATGGAATTCTGCATTCATAAGCCTTCTTTTATCTATCTATCTATCTATCTATCTATCTATCTATCTATCATCTTTTTACTTTTCATAAAATTATTTACTTTTTATTACATCCTTCTTGATATAGTTCTCTTTTGGCCAAGCTTCTGCTGGGATCCTGGAGTGCAAAAGGATGAGTTTGTAATGTTCCCTGGCTGAGGAATTCCTGTTTTGTGGGCAAAATCAGAGAACACTAGAATCGTGGGCATTTCAGGAGGCTTCTCCAAACAGGACTTGTCTACATAGCTCTGTATTTCTGCCTGTGGGAGTGCCTTCCATCTGTTTTTCTGGGAGGCAGGGACTGTCATAATGGCAGTGAGCTGACTTCCAATGTCAGCTTGTGCTGAAGTTGGGGAAAGTGAAGTAAATATCACCACCAAGGAAGGAGGCATGGGCCCGACGGAAAACATAACTTTTCTAAGAGAGAATCCTATGCCATTGACCACTATGGGATTGAGGTATGCTTTGGTCTTGTACCTGGGGAATACTTGACGTGGCATACTTTGTATCAGATATTTACATGCTTATGACTTGACTCATAGGTTGTAAATTCTTAGAGGTCAAGAATCTTTGTTTTTTTTTTTCTTTTATTTATTGGGGCATTCAATAAATACTTGTGGAATGAATAAAATGAATATATTAGGGAACCTATAAAATGGATGGAAAGGAGATTTATACAAAAGAAGTAGAAAAGAAAATTTGGTAAATGACTGATTATGTGATTCAGACTAAAATTTAAGTGTTATCTCAAGAATAGTTATATGTTTTTAAGGGCTACATTCTGACTAGAAAGAAACAGAAAGAAACAGAAAGAAAAAATCTGTCAGGTTAGGTATATTAGTTGCTATGGCTGTCATAACACAGTAAGGCAAATTGCATGATTTAAGTGACAGAAATGTATTATGTCATGGTTTGAGAGGCTAGGTGTCTGAAATAAGGTGATGTCAGGGTTCTTTCCTTCTGAGGCCTGTGAGGAAGAATCTGTTTCAGACTAGCTGCTGGTGGTTTGCTGGCAGTCTTTGCTGTTCCTTACCTTGTAGAAGTATGACCCCCATTTCTGATATCATCTTCACGTCTTTCTCCCTGTGTGCATCTGTCACCAAATTTTCTTGTTTTACAAGGGATGCCGGTCTCATTGGGTTTGGGCCACACCCCAATCCAGTATGACCTCATCTCTTCACTTAATTAATTCTGACCCTGTCTCCAAACAAGGTCACATTCTGAGGTACTGAGTTAGGACTTCAATATGTGAATTTTGGGGTGGGCTCAATTCAACCCTTAGTGGATGGAAAGATGGTAGATTTTGTTCTACTTTGACATTTTGGCACTTTGGAGCTTTACCTTCATTGTTCCTGCTTGGTTTACTTACTAGATGGAATCCACTGTAAATTATGAATAACAGAATGAAGGATTACAAATGACAAGGATTCCACTTATCATTCTACTATTTATTTAGCAGGATTTATGCACAGATTTTGAGATTGAAAAAAAGCCTTCTAATAATAGCAGCTAACATTTATTGAATGCTTACTATCTATCTGATGATTCCCATGGATTATCACATTTAACTCTTGTATGAATTCTATTAGATTGATATTATTACTTATTTACATTTTACTGATGAGGAATCCAATATGAAATTGTAAATTAATCTGCCTGAGGATATATAGTAGTAGATTTAGCATTCAAATCCAAGCTGACTAATTACAGGACCTCAATACTGGCCACATGCTGTCTCCTTAGTCTTATTAAAACTTGGTAAGGTAGACATTATTCCCATTTCATGGATGAAGAAAGTTTGAAGTTACCACGTACTTGCCTGGATCATAAAACCATCAAGTGTCTAAGATTTAGGGTTTGAGCTTAGGTGTTATCTCCTTGGGGAAATCCTTCCAATGTTTGAGTTCAAGCTCCACTTGTATTTCCCCCACAAACACACTTGCATTTACCGTAAATAGCACTCATTACACTCTTGGTGATGCCAGACATGCCTGTGTCCCTTAGACACCATTGAGCATCTTGAGGTATGTGACATTGTTTTTCTTGTCTGTATCCTTAGAATCTTGCATAGTTTCTGACACATAGCAGATACTCAATAAATATTTGTTAATTAAATGAATATAAAGTAAAAGCAAAGGGGCCAAGAAAAAAGGAAACCACTTGAGGATACAAGAAATAGGGTTAATAAAAGGAGTAACTGAGGTGACAGAAGATGAAATTTGGGATAGGGATAAAAATGTTATTAGAGGAGATTTGTATGGGAATCTTACAAAATTAGGCTAAAACTAAGGAAAAGATGCAGAATGTTGATGTGATGAGAGGAAGCTCATGTTTAAGTGCCTTGATTTTCTTGGTTAGTTGGAAGTAAAGATCATCAGTCCAAAATATTGGGGTGCAAACAATTTCCTGAGTTGGGGTGAGGTTTTCAAGGAGTAGAAGAAAAGACTTCAGTATGGTAATGGATAGGAGTCATATTTCCCACGGGGATTTTAGGTGGTACACAGCAAACATTTATGGTCATAGACAAGTATTTATTTTAATGTGCATTTTGAAAAAAAAAATCTAACCAGCTCATCAAACTTCTTGATTTTATGGATATTAATGATAAAATAACTTTAAAGGAGACTCTTAAATCACTTAATTTATTCTTAAATAAGTTGATTTGTTACTAAAATGAACTGAGTTAATTTAAATAAACATATTAGCCAAACAGTTTTATAGATTATACTTAGCAAAAACAAACAAAAGCCTCAAGATTGGAATTAGGTTTTCAGAATTCACACACACAGACACACACAGACACACACAGACACACAGACACACACACACACACACACACACACACACACACTCTTCTAATAGCAGGAATACTTAGTTAAAATTAATCCTAAAATGACTCAGTTGTAAATACTTTGAAATCAGGGACTATGTTTTCCTATTCTTTGTGTTCTCTGCAGCCCAGCCCATCACTTTGAATACATGTGTTTCTCAATAAATATATGTTGAATTTATTTAAGAGTGGTCTAATAAACTGGTATTATTTTGTTCATGTTAGATACTTGGAGGTTTAAAAACAACAGTTTGATTGTAAATATTCAGAGAGTTAAATATAGAATAAACTAATGGGGGAAAAAATCTACATCTTACAGCCTAAAACTAAGGTTTTAGACAAGAGGATTGGAATTCCATGAAGTTGTTACTGATTGAATATGAATAAAAGTGAAGGAACCACGAAGAAAGAAATGAGTTGTCCTTCCCATATTTCTTTTACCAGCCGAACTCTCATGTCTTTGACAGTAACTGTAAATGGAACACTTTTGCATTAATTTAGTTGTGTGAGCTTTGTTGCACTACGGCTTACTGAGCAAGGAGGTGAAGTTGGAGGTACTATTTTGTGAAAATCTTTGACACAGAAGGCTGGGGGAGCTGTAAGCTATGATGGAAATTTCATCTGTATAGCGATAGGTATGTGATTCCTTGGCTGGTTTGTTTATATACGTTCTAGCTCATGAGTGGAATTCAGAGATTACTCTGCATTGTGTGTTTCATTCATTGCTTGACCACTGAGTTATTTTACCATTTACTTTACCTGCTAAGACATTCCACACCTAAGACACATTACTTTCTAGAGTTTCCTAAGTAGCAGTTAGTCACTCAATAATAACATTTTTGGAGGAGTTTAGCTTTCTTTTTTTTAATTTATATCCAAATTAGTTAGCATATAGTGCAACAATGATTTCAGGAACAGATTCCTTAATGCCACTTACCCATTTAGCCCATCCACCCTCCCAGAACCTTTCCAGTAACCCTCTGTCTGTTCTCCATATTTAAGAGTCTCTTATGTTTTTCCCCCTCGTTTTTATTTTTTTTTATTTTTTTTTCAACGTTTATTTATTTTTGGGACAGAGAGAGACAGAGCATGAACGGGGGAGGGGCAGAGAGAGAGGGAGACACAGAATCAGAAACAGGCTCCAGGCTCTGAGCCATCAGCCCAGAGCCCGACGCGGGGCTCGAACTCATGGACCGCGAGATCGTGACCTGGCTGAAGTCGGACGCTTAACCGACTGCACCACCCAGGCGCCCCATCCCCCTCCTTGTTTTTATATTATTTTTGTTTCTCTTCCCTTATGTTCATCTGTTTTGTTTCTTAAATTCCTCATATGAGTGAAGTCATATGATATTTGTCTTTCTCTGACTAATTTCACTTAGCCTAATACCCTCCAGTTCCATCCACATAGTTGCAAATGGCAAGATTTCATTCTTTTTGATTGCCGAGTAATACTCCATTGTATATATATACCACATCTTCTTTATCCATTCATCCATCGATGGAAATTTGGGCTCTTTACATACTTTGGCTATTGTTGATAGTGCTGCTATAAACATGGGAGTGCATGTGTCCCTTCAAGACAGCACACCTGTATCCCGTGGATAAATGCCTAGTAGTGCAATTGCTGGGTCGTAGGGTAGTTCTATTTTTTGAGGAACATCCGTATTGTTCTCCAGAGTGGCTGCACCAGCTTGCATTCCCACCAACAATGCAAAAGAGAGCCTCTTTCTCTGCATCCTCGCCAACATCTGTTGTTGCCTGAGTTGTTAATGTTAGCCATTCTGACAGGTGTAAGGTGGTATCTCATGGTGCTTTTGATTTGTATTTCCCTGATGATGAGGGATGCTGAGCATTTTTTCATGTGTCAGTTGGCCATCTGGATGTCTTCTTTGGAGAAGTGTCTATTCATGTCTTTTGCCCATTTTTTCACTGGAATATTTGTTTTTTGGGTGTTGAGTTTGATAAGTTCTTTATAGATTTTGGGTACTAACCCTTTATCTCATATGTTGTTTGCATGTATCTTCTCCCATTCTGTCTGTTGCCTTTTAGTTTTGTTGATTGTTTCCTTCTCTGTACAGAAGATTTTTATTTTGATGAGGACCCAGTAGTTCATTTTTGCTTTTGTTTCCCTTGCCTCCAGAGATGTGTTGAGTAAGAAGTTGCTGCAGCCAAGATCAAAGAGGTTTTTGCTTGCTTTCTCCTCAAGGATTTTGATGGCTTCCTGTCTTACATTGAGGTCTTTCATTCATTTTGAGTTTACTTTTGTGTATGGTGTAAGAAAGTGGTCCAGGTTCATTCTTCTGCATGTCGCTGTCCAGTTTTCCCAGCACCACTTGCTGAAGAGACTGTCTTTATTCCATCGGGTATTTTTTCCTGCTTTGTCAAAGATTAGTTGGCCATACGTTTGTGGGTCCATTGCTGGGTTCTCTATCCTGTTCCATTGATCTGAGTGTCTGTTTTTGTGCCAGTACCATACTGTCTTGATGATTACAGCTTTGTAGTATAGCTTGAAGTCTGGGATTGTGATGCCTCCTGCTTTGGTTTTCTTTTTCAAGATTGCTTTGACTATTCGGGGTCTTTTCTGGTTCCATACAAATTTTAGGATTGTTTGTTCTAGCTCTATGAAGAATGCTCGTGTTATTTTGATAGGGATTACATTGAATATATAGATTGCTTTGGGTAGTATTGACATTTTAACAATATTTGTTCTTATCCAGGAGCATGGAATCTTTTTCCATTTTTTTGTGTCTTCTTCAATTTCTTTCATAAGGTTTCTATGGTTTTCAGTGTATAAATTTTTCATGGAGGACTTTAGTTTTGATGTTGGTTAGGGGTTAATTCTGAAACAGTCAAGCTCCACTGGGTGGACCAAGTAGAATTTTATGTGTTATTCAAATATGCCACGGGCAGTCTTGGCCTTAGTAGAAACATTTTTCTTTAACCTTTTCTAAGGAGTGATCTGATTACAATCTGTTGATAAAATAAGACCTTTTACTTCAGGAACATCTGCAAACAGACAGGTTTGGGCAGACAAGGCTTCTGTGGAGACCAGCTGTGCAGGAACCCTTTGGTTCCTGCAGACTCCTGAGGCGGCTTGCTTCATATTCCTTGGGGCAAAAGTAGCTCTCACTGTGGCCTACCCTGACACCCAGACATTTTCTCTCCAGTCTTCTTCTTCCTTCACAAAGCCCTGCTTTGCTCTCTGCCTGTTTGTTGTCCCTTACTAGCTAGCTGTGTGACGTAAGCCAAACTACTTTACTCAGATCTCCAATCTCTATTTTTTTCCAGCTTTATTAAGGCAAAATTTTACATACAATAAACTGCACCCATTTCAAGTGTTCAATTTGATGGATTTTAATACTCCTAGCACTTTAACCTAAACTCAAAAATTAGAAGAAAACATTCCCACTGGTTTCAAGATGAAGGAAGGAATCATGAAATAATTTATTTGGGTTCCTCAGCACCCGTATATTGAGTTTTGAACAAAGTAGTTGGGGTTTCCCTTCACTCTGGGGATGGGATTCTGAGAGGTCATACAACGGTATAAGTGGCCGATCTGAGATTCAAACCCAGGTCTGTTTTATACTAAAGCTTCCATTGTTAACAGCTATACTATTTTAATTTTCCTCACATATATTTACTTTGGTCAGATTTATTCAGAATTCATGCATGGTAATGGGGGACTTTACCATTTGTATTCTTTGGTTGGCTGTCCTCAGTCAAGGGGTTCGAGATTTGTGTCTGTCTCTGAGGCTGGTGAGGCAGAGACTCGGTGTCTGGGCGTGTCTCTGAAGCTATTTATGACAAGTAAACAATTCCAGTGCCCAGTAGACAGCAGTCACAAAACCACATTTGCATCATACTCATTATTTTGCTAACCCCAGACAAGTCAGAGAGATAAAAACAAATTGTTACAGGGAAGAAGATGGCAGTGAGAAGGATGGGGACTGCATTGGTGTGTCTTCTTTTCTTACACTTGCTACATAATTGTATTCATGAAGAAAAAAACAGGCGATTGTTAGCCCAAGGCAGTGGAGGCCATGTTGGAGCTTGGATGCACAAGAGGTTTTATTGTTGTTGTTTTGCTTGACTTTTTATTTTTTGTTTGTTTGCTTATTTTTCAAAGAACTGTCAAAGTAATAAAACATTTTGCTTAGCAGATTACTAAGACTTTCCGGAAGGGAAGTCTCTGTTGTCATGGTGTGCAGGGAGAGAATGCTGGATGGGTTGGTGGGAGACGTGGTCTGGTTCTCAGCCACTCTCTTTGAAGTGGGCTAAGTAAGCAACTTGCCTGGGCTTTCATATCCTCATCTGTGGAAGGAAGGAAGGCAGTGACTGTGATCTTCAAGGCTTCCTTGTGTCTGTAGCCTAGAGTTGCGAGCAGCCCTAGGATGCCTACAGGTACATCCAGTTAAATTTGAATTTCAGATAAACAAACCATTTTTATAAGCATGTCCTATGGAATTAAAGTTGGTTTTTTTGGTGTAAACATGACCAAAATATAGCCTCAGACACACTTATATTAAACAAATTTGTTGTTTATCTGAATTTCCAACTTAATTGAATATCCTATATTTTTATTTATTGAATCTGGAGTCATTAGTTTTAAGATAATCATAGAGTTTAGAATAATAACAATTGTACTTTTTCATGGCCAAATGTTCTAGTATATAACCACAGTTTTAGAAAAGAAACTGTAATTGCCAGTATTGCAAAAGTAGCATAGGGAATCTCACACTAAGAAAGCTATTGCTAGAAAGTAATAGTCACATTCTCTGCCCATTATGTAAAATTATAGTGATCCATGGCCTTATTCATTTATTTAATAAAGATTTACTGAGTGCCAGTTATGAACAAGGAATTATGAAGGTGTTTTCTGTACAGAAATCACCTATTCTATACAGAATCACCTATCTTCACATCAATTCTCCAAGGTAACTATTTTCTTCATTTTGTAGATGGGAAAACTGAGGCTCAAAGAATATTTGCTAGCTATTAAGGGGGAAAAAAGACCAAGAGTTATGTGACTCTATTATATTTTCTTGCCTCTTTTCTTCACAATAATCTATTTTAAACCCAATTAATGGAGATAGTGGTGTGCTAAATAAACCTAATGATGAGTGTATACTCAGAAACTATTATTTCCATCCATTTGTGTGGCACACAGAGAGGGACACCGGGGTGATTATTTCCCCCTAAAGATAAGTTCTACCAGAATAAGAAGATTCACTGGTTCTGAGAAAGTCACATCACCTTTCCTCTATTTTCTCATCAGCAGAATAGGAGTTGAACTCCACGTTTATAAAGTTTCTTCTAGTTTCTACTGAAATCCTGCCTCATATTCAAGGTGAAATATAGTCATTTAAGGAGTATTTACTGAGTGTTTTGTATGTGGCAGGGAGTGTGCAAGGGACTAGTGATCAAACAATGAAAATACATATCCATCCTTTGTAAGCTGTAATTTACAGTTTTGCAGATGTATTCCCCCTGGTGATTTAAGAGCCCCTATAAGTTTGGGAGGTGATCAGGAAGCTCACATTGTTGGTGGAGGTAGCCCTTTGCTATTTTTATCTAAAAATACATTACTTAAAGACATTTTCCCTTGAAAATGAAACAACTTGGGAGTTCCCAGGTGCTATCATGTGAGTTTGTGCAATAGTTAGTGGCTTCAGCATGGCTGCATCACCAGGAGGCTTATTTCTTAATTGTGAGTATGGTTTTCCAAACTCTGTAATGGTTTGGACCTTCCATAGCTTTAAATCATTTATGCTTCTTGACAAATTTTACTTAATTCACTGTTTCTCACCCTTTTTCATGCCAAAGCATGAACACAGAAAACAATTATCTTTGTACATACTGGGTGGAGGGTTTCAATTTCTCTTACCCCCTCCTACCAGTTTTTCACAACCTAGTGTGTGTCATGGCATACAGCTGGGAAGCTCTGATTTATTTAATTTCTACATGGTTACAGAAAACAAGCACAGAGAACTCTACTGTTGAAATCCTGTGTCAATGAGAATGAAAACAGTAACAATTCTGCATATTCACTACAAAGTGTTCCTTTAGTCTGTTGGTGCATTCATCTGATAAGTATTCTTATGTGGAATATGAAGCTGTCACTAGTACTTTAAAAATTAATATTATATCAATATTAATTGATATTAAATATGAAAATTAACAAATATTAAAAGGAGAAAATTATAATGATTTCACGGAGTATGGTTTTTTCTAGTGAGTAAATATATTCACAAACTTCATGTGTTTTGAATGACTACAAACTATTTGTAAGTAACAGTCTGAAATCTTCTCTCTTATTTGGCAACAAAATGTTGAAATTATATAAATGAACAGATTGACTTTGTTAACCGTAAAAGGTAGGAAATCTAAACATATCAGAAAGGTAGTTTTGGTCTTGTTTGACATATACCTAATGTTTAATCTATTAAATATCATATATTTAAATAACATGTTTAAATTTAATATTATGCTCTTTTTTTCAGTTATGTATAAATTGAATTTGTCTTTGTATATATTTAAACTGTATTAAAACCAGCTTTATACTACACACTTTGAAGATTACTAGATCTATAATAATCTTTTTTCCTCAAAATTATTTTTATTATACTATTTGGAAATGACAAAATAATAAATAAATAATAAATATATATACCTATATATATGCATATATAGGTATATATATGTATGTATATGAATGTATGTATGTATATGTATATACATGTATGTATATGTATATATATGAAAGAAAAGGGTTTTGAGGGACTATATGTTATTGAAGAAAGGTACAAAAATCCAAAGGAAGGAAAAGTTGATGAAACATCACCTACTTTCTATAGATAACAACATAGGCTCTGTGTTCTCATAGCACCTGGATGTTTCCAGAGCACTTGTTACATACTATTGAAGCCACTTTGGGACAAGTTGTGGAATGAATATATATATATATATATATATATATATATATATATATATATATATATATGAATATATATATGTATATATATATGTATATATTGCAATATATATTGGAATATATATATTGGAATATATATATATAACTATATAACTAGTGAGTGATTCATTTACATGGGTTTTTTCCCCCAAAGAATTTAAAACTAGGGGAAGGAAAAAAAAAAAGAGACAGGCTAGAGTGGGAGAGAGCCAAAGCATAAGAGACTCTTAAAAAATGAGAACAAAATGAGGGCTGATGGGGGATGGGAGGGAGGGGAGGGTGGGTGATGGGTATTGAAGAGGGCATATTTTGGAATGAGCACTGGGTGTTGTATGGAAACCAATTTGACAATAAATTTCATATATTTTTTAAAAAAAGAATTTAAAACTATGGATTGTGAGCTTTTTCAAGGCCATTCATCTTCTCATCTTGAGAACCCATTGTGATAACTGGATAGGCTGCAGTTAAAAATTTGTCTAGAAATTATTTGAAAGTCACTTAAGAGTAGATCTGCGTGTGTGTGTGTGTGTGTGTGTGTGTGTGTGTGTGTGTTTATGTGATTATTTTAACACTTTACTGATTATATGATAAAATATTGATCATATTGCTTACATAAGTTGCAAGATACAATATCACACTATAAAATATTGTACTTGGTACTGTGACTAGATCCAAAGGAAGGACATTTATTTGCCCTTTGTATTACAGTCTGTAACTTTATCCCTGTCCATGGGAGTGTTTCATTTATAAGATTCACTTTTTTTTTCTCCATTGGAAGTGTTTATTCAATTGCCTTTAAATAGGCCAGATTTAAAAGTCATTAAAGGACCCGTAATAATCTACTTGTAGTCATGATTAAGACATTCTGAAATATTCAGGCACTCACATTTGGAATACAATGGTTTAAACTGAGGGCTGTGAAAGAGGTTTGGAAGCCCTTTCCAAGGCTTTTAATACTTGTCTAGACACGTAATTATTTGAAAGGGGACATTATACTTCTTTCAGGGGCATAACATATCATATCACGTAGTTTCCTGTAAAGACTCTACAATAGACTGTTTTTTCCTTTGAGGATTATTTTTGATTACTGATTTCTGGGAAATTTCTGTATACAGGGTCTCAAGTTGTGGATTTGCTCTCTTTCTTGTGGACAATAAGGTGCTAAGTTTCTGGAGTTAATTTTTAAAATTTTTTTCAAAAAAAGAGAAAAAGATAGTTTGGGAAAAAAGTGACTTCTGAGATATGCAACCTTTTAATCAGTTACTAACTCTCACTGTACAATTTGCTTAGTCTCGAAGAATCTCATGGTTAGAAGTGACCTTAAGAGTTATGTAGACCACATTTTTCATTATTAACTTTCTTACAAGAGAGATTAGAGAGGGATTAGATTAATGATCCCTAAAACCACTTCTTGCCATAAGTTCTAAATTTAAGGAAGTTTATAAAATAATGATAACATAATTTGTATATTTATACCCATGTGCTTTTATTTATATCATTGAATGTATACCTAATAA
Organism: Leopardus geoffroyi; assembly: GCF_018350155.1. NCBI lineage: Eukaryota > Metazoa > Chordata > Mammalia > Carnivora > Felidae > Leopardus > Leopardus geoffroyi. Next base: position 50,806,975 of record NC_059337.1, read on the forward strand.
GAATACTGAAAAGTAGGGAACACAGGTGTTAGTGTCCTCATTTATTACGTATCAACTTTATAATCTGGAAATAAGTTAGTAAGTGGTTATACAAGCCCTGGAATGAGGTCTCTGAATTCCAGGTATGTTTTCACTCTATTTAGCAATCCAGATTGTCCAGGATGAATTCTGGTTGAGATCTGATTTCCTGTGGCTTTGGCCTTGGTGCTTTTTGTTTTCTAACTTGGATGTTATGAATACTATGACTTTTAAGTGTTTTAATCTATGGAATCCTAGACTTACTTGATTTTCTAAATTCCAAGTGCCCTGTATTTTGTTGTGTATTAAACATTTGTAAACATTTGCATGGGTGGATGCTTTCCTAGACGTGAGTCTTCAGAGTATAGTGTATATTTCCATTCATTCGTTTATTCATTCAGTAAGTAGTTACAGAGTTCCTGCCGGTCCTAAGCCCTTTTCTGAGACTGGAGAATACAACAATAGATAAAACAGACAGAAGTCACTGCCCTGGGAGGATTTAAAATCTAGTGAATTTGAAACGAATTTAATTTGAATTAAGAATAAAGCAAAAGTGTAATGGTGGAAAAGTTTGATACATGGGTAACTGTTGCTATGATCCAGAAGTATGGAGCTAAAAAAAAAAAAAAAAAGTATAGTAATTTGTTGAATACCACTATGTCTTTCACATTATAAACATGATCTCATTTCACCTTGACAATAACCCTGGTTTAGGCATCATTATCATTTCCAGGTTAGAGACGAGAAAACAAGAGCCAGAGTGATTAAATGACTCACATTTAAGTCTAACCTGACTTAAAGTCTGTAATCTTAATTAGCTCCCTCCTTTTGGAATATAGAGCTGAAAAATAATACTGAAGATAATTTATTCAACCAAGACCTCATTGTTTTCTCATGTTCAAAATACTGTGCCTCAAGCACTGTAGAGAATATAATAAGGATTAAGGAATGATTCCCATCTTCACAAAGAATAGAAGGAAGAAGCATCAAAATCATATAATACAGTAATATTGTTCAAATTTAAAGTAATATTTTTCAAGTACCCATTGTGGGCTAGGCACTACACTAACCTTGCAGTAGTGTTTCATTTCATTAGGGAGACATCATTGCACAGCAGATAATTTTAGGGGAAATAGGAAACCAGAATAATACAAAGTAGCTGGTTATTGGGTAGACAATGTTGCAATGATTCAAGCAAGATAAGTTGATTTTCCAGAGTAAAGGGGCTATAAATAATTCCCCTCAGGAATTATTTATTTTCAGCATAATGTTAGTTAATAATTATAATGTACTGGGGCGCCTGGGTGGCGCAGTCGGTTGAGCGTCCGACTTCAGCCAGGTCACGATCTCGCGGTCCGGGAGTTCGAGCCCCGCGTCGGGCTCTGGGCTGACAGCTCAGAGCCTGGAGCCTGTTTCCGATTCTGTGTCTCCCTCTCTCTCTGCCCCTCCCCCGTTCATGCTCTGTCTCTCTCTGTCCCAAAAATAAAAAATAAATAATTATAATGTACTAATTCCCTGGCAAATGTTTCCCAAATTTATGTCTGCTATAGTTTCTTCTTGGTAGTCTAGACAAATTTCCTTGACTCCAGTTTCCTAAGTGAGCTTGAAAAGGTGACAGGAGAGTCCTTAGACAAGAGCCAAGTGCACAATGCCTATAGACAAAAAATTCCTGGCTTCCTTTGGAACAGTGTGACCCTGAGCACTCCCTTTTCTACCACTTCTTAGTTCTGAGAAGCACATGTTAGCTACGGGAAGAGTGAGGCTAAAGTGCACATGACTTCCAGATGGTGATTTTTGTTGTAATACTAGAAGCTACGCTGAAAAGACCAATACAAAGTTAGGAGTAGTGTTTCTTAGGAGGAGAATGTTAAAACACACCCAAGCGGTTCTTCTCACTACCAGCTTTGTGATCTTCACATCTATCATATTACCTCGTATTCACAGGAATGACTTATGCCCCCAAGGTGAATTTTCCTGATAAGTGAAACTTACTATTTAACTCTGTCTTCGAAGTTGTTAAAACTATTACTTTCTGCTTTTCTGCCTTCTTAAACAGTGTGTTGGCCATCTTATTGTGTTTTACTCAGCCAGTCAGTGCCATGATGCATAATAATTGCCTTGGGTTGAAATACCATGGAGCCCTTGGGAGTGATAGTGATTTGGGCCCAGGATTTATCTGTGAATGCTGTATTCTCTCAGGCCTTATTTGTTAGGAAAATGTCTTTATATAGTCCTCACTTTGAGTGATAGCTAAGTATAAAAACCTAGGTTGACATTCACCCTCAGAATTTTACAGGTAATATTCCAGTAGCTTTGGGCCTTAATGTTGCTGTGGAGAGATCTACTTTGAGCATACTTGATGCTCCTGTTTTAGGTTGTTTTGTTTTATTTCCTTCATGCTTTGCCTTTAATGTAGCGTTTCTCTACGGTTTCTCTAAGATGTCCTTTGGTGTCCATTTATTTCTAGTTTAATCCTCCTTAACACATTAGATTCTTAAATCTAAGTTTTGTATCTTTGAAATAGTCTGGAAAGTGGCAGACCCATTAATAATATGCCTTAAAAATATTTCAAACTTATGGGGCACCCGAGTGGCTGAGTTGGTTAAGCATCTGACTCTTGATTTCAGCTCAGGTCATGATCTTGGGGCTCATGAGTTTGAGTCCTGCATCGGGCTCTGTGCTGAGAGCCTGGAGCCTACTTAGGATTTTGTCTCTCTCCCTGTCTCTCTCTCTCTCTTTCAAAATAAATAAATAAAAATTTGAAAACAGTGCTTATAAAATATTTCAAAATTGGGGTGAACAGTAAGTATAGTACACAGAACTATTTTCATGAAAACTATTTAAGAGTAATTTGCCAATCTATTACTCCATCTTTGAAGAATTGATTTGTACTTCTTAGAACAAAGATGTTCTCCTGTATAATCTCCTATATAATCACCCTTCAAAATTAGAAAATTAGAAAATTAGCATTGATCTATTCCTACTATTCAGCCCTAGACCCCACTCAAGTATTGCCAGTTTATCCTAGTAATGTCTGCAGTAGTAAGAGGATCCAGGCGAGACCCATGTCTTGCCTTTAGTTGTCCTGTCTCTTGAGTCTTTAGTTGGAGCGGTTTCTTAGTTTTTGACTTTCATGACCTTCTTTGGCCTTTTTGAAAATTACAGTTCAGTTATTTCACAGAGCCCTTCAGTTGGTATTCGTCACCATTAGATTCAAGTCACACATCTTTGGCAGGAACACCACAGAAGTAGTGCCGAGTTCGCCTCACAGCATCCTATCCAGTGGCATGTGACTCTGATATGCCACATCACGGATGCTTACTTCCAACATTTGCTAGGCTCTTCTGTAAAGTTACTCTTTTTTTCCCCTTTGTAATTAGTAATTATCAGTGTGAACGCATGGCTTCCCATTTTATTCCATGAGTTTCAACCTGTTCCTAGCATGATTCACTTTGATGTCCATATTGTCCATAACTTGGCTGGTGGGTGTCCATTCAACCTGGCTTCTGTGTCCCTTTGATACATCCTGTCACTCTCTGAGCACTTCCTTGCTCTCAACAATAATATATGCCGGTATCATTTTGGATTTTCCCTGTTCCACACCTGGAATCAACCAATTTCCCAAGAAACCCAGCTCCTTTTAGTAAAGATTCATATTGAGGGGGTGCCTGGATGGCTCTGTTGGTTAAGCATCAGACTCTTGAATTCCAGTCAGGTCATGATCTCACTCTTCCTGAGTTCGAACCCTGAATGGGAGTCTCTCCCACCCTCTCTCTCTCGGCCACTGCCCCACTCTTGCATTCTCTCTCTCTCTCTCTCTCTCCCTCTCTCAAAATAAATAAATAAACTTTAAAAAGAAAAAAAAAAAAGAATAGTATTTAGAAGATGCTAAGTGAGTTGTTGCTGTGGGAGTTGTTGCTGCTCCTCGGCCCTTGGGGAACAGAGATGGGAAGTGTGTACGTGTGGTGCATGTCTTCGTACCAAAACCTTTGATTCCATTGCAACATCACAGAGAGTGTTCCAGTTTTCTTCCTTTTCTACTTCCAACTCTCTTTTCTGGTAATAAGAAACCTGGTTCCTGTTATCTTATTAACATATTAATTATTTGATCAATTACTCTGAATGTAACCGATTTTCTGGAAATGCTGCTGCCTTGCTTTCTTTGCGGATGTCCTCCTGATCACTAGATGGCTTCATCACCCCTGGAGGATCTGTCTGCTAACCCCAGATGTGAATACTCTGCTCAGCCACTGTATTCCCTGTGTCTGGTTACACTTTCTGGTAGTGCTCCTTCTCATACCGCCATGCCTGCCTTCCTTAGCCTCCCTGGGCTCCTGCACTCTAGGCCAGGCCATCCCTGTAAATGGAAGTTCACATCACCCTGTCCAGCCTCTGACTCCCCTGTGCCAGTACCTCCTTACCAAGCATGAAAACCACATCACCCTCCTTGGGTTTTAGCACTCCTCACTGGATCTGCCTTCAGTACAAATACCCTTCACACCTTACCCAGGTTTCTGAACCCCATATCAGGGCCACTTCCTTCATCATCCTCACAGTGTCAACTCCTTCCTTCTTGCTCAGGCCCCAACACCCAGTATGAGACAGCCTTGTACACACTGTCCCTCTTCACTCTGCTTGGGTTGTGCATCTCACACAGACCTGCCCCGTGTTTGGGCATCTTACTTATCCTTCCTGGGCTCCAATTCCATGTGTTCTCAGATGCCCTCCTCACCCTATATGAGCTCTGACACTCCACTCAAGTTTTCTCTGTCCAGTGGTTTTAGGAGTGAACTAGCCAGGAAGAGAAAGGGTTCTACCTTTTTTTGGAGCTTATATTAGATAAATGTTGGGTGTTTTCATTGTGTTATCTATACCTCTTAATATCTCTGTTTGATCTTACCTCCCTGATTTCTTTCATTCAACGTTCTCTTTCTTTACTACTCCTTGCTTTTTTTTCCCTCTGGGTAATTTCTTGAGAATTATCTTTAAGGCCATTGATCCTCTCTTCACTTGAGTCTATTTTGATTTATTCTCTTGACATTTGTTATAGTCCAATGATTATGTTTTATTTCGAGAAGTAGTATCTGTTTGTTTTAAAATTCTACCTGTTTATTTTTTTGTAGGCTGTCTTTTTTCCTAGGGTTTTAAATTTCTTCTGTCTCTTCAATAGTTTAAAATAACTTAATACATTTGTTCTTCTTTTGCAATAAGTTTTATATTTTTCTGTTAGTATTAGTTCCTGGTGTACTGATCTTTCTGTTTACTTAGGGTGTATTATTTTCTTGAATGTTTTGTAATTTTTAATTGGGAGTGTGGTTGTGAAGTATCTTTTAAAATGCTTTCTTTTTTAAAAAATAGTTTTATTAAAGTGTAATAGACATGCAGTATATTTATATGTCTACGTATATGTATTGAAAATGTACAATTGTATATGTTTTAACATAATGTGTTCATTCATGAGACAATCACTACAGTCAAAATAATGATGTCTACCATCCTCAGAAGTTTCTTCATTCTTCTTTGCAAACTCTTTAATCCCTGTCCCTTTCTCCTATCCATAGGCAACCACTGACCTGCTTTCTGTTGTCCTGGATTAATTTGAATTTTCTAGAATTTTATAGAAATGGAGTCATACCGTATTTATTCTTTTTAGCGACTATTTTCACTCAATATAATTATTTTCAGTTTCATCTGTGTTGTGCTGATTAAGAGTTCATGCCTTTTTATTGCTGAATAGTATTCTACCGTGTGGCTATCCCATAATTTGTTTATCCATTCATCCCATAGCGGACATTTCAGTTGTTTCCAGTTTTTAGCTATTACAAATAGAATCCTACTTGGTCGAAGTCTTTGTATAAATACTTGCTTTTTTTTTTCTTCTTGGGTGAGACCTAGGGATGAATTGACTGGGTCATGTAGTAAGCACATTTCACTTTGTAAAACAAAAAAACTATCAAACTATTTTCCATTGTACATTTCTAACAGCAGTGTATGTGTTCGGTTCTTCTACATTCTTAATACTTGGCCTGATGTTTTTTAAGTTTTGAGATTGTCTAATAAGTGTGTAGTGTTTTTGAAAGGCTTCCCACTGGTACCTTTGACCTGAGGACACTTTTTTACATGGGTTTCTGCACGTGGGGATTCTGGCATTATATGTACGTCATGATATTTTTTATTAAACCTGTTTTGTGGTTCAGGTTTGGCATGTTTCTCTTGGGAGTTTTGGAAATCAGCTTCCTTATCTTTCTGAGTAGCGTTGGAGTTATTTTAGATTCCATTTCATTGAGCAAGGAAGGGCTTCTTGCCTTTAAGTGGCGATTAACACTTAAACATCTAGCCAACAGATCCATGTACGACTCAGCTCTCATTTCAGGTTTCTCTTAGACTTGTAATGCCTGGAATTTCCTAGACTTATTTAAAAGCATGACTATTAAGCAACAATTAAAACACACAAACACATGTACACACACACACACACACACACACACACACACACACAGAAAGAGAGAGAGAGAGAGAACATTCTTTCTCTGTGTTTGAAGCAGAAGTCCAAGTTCAGATTACAGTGTTATTGAAATCAGAACTCTTTGGTTAGCTTAGTACTGTGATTAATATGTTTGGTTCTGGTAGTCTGAATTGCAAAGTTCCAGATATTTCGCATAGAAATCTTAGTTTCATGGTGCCTGGGGCCTGTGGTAAGAATAGTACAGGCCACTTGTGTACTGACCTAAGAAGTGAACCATCAGGAAGTAGGTATTGAATTCCAAACAGCTGAACTATAAGTAAATTTTTGAAAGGAACCAGTTTATGGGTTAAGCACTGCCTACATTGAATTTGTGTTCATAGTGTAGTGCATACCCGTGTTTATATGTGTGTGAGCCTATGTGTAATTAAACATTACAAAGAATATGTACCATAAATTTTAATAACTTATATTGGCACTTGTCCTGTTTATGCTTCAGTACCAGAAGTCCTGCAGGACAGAAGGTTTTTCATTTTGTTAACTTTCTTAAGCCAAATGTGGGAAGTTTGGCATCTTTTTCCCTCTCTTATCTTTGACATTTAAAAAAAATTTTTTTTTCAACGTTTATTTATTTTTGGGACAGAGAGAGACAGAGAGACAGAGCATGAACGGGGGAGGGGCAGAGAGAGAGGGAGACACAGAATCAGAAACAGGCTCCAGGCTCTGAGCCATCAGCCCAGAGCCTGACGCGGGGCTCGAACTCATGGACCGCGAGATCATGACCTGGCTGAAGTCGGACGCTTAACCAACTGTGCCACCCAGGTGCCCCATCTTTGACATTTTTAATAAGACTAGTTAGATACTATGAAGTCATAAGAGGAAACATACTAATCTACTCTAAAGATTTATAGCATGATTAATCACCAATTATTTGTTATTTCAGAAAAGAATGCCTATTTGGGGGAAACATTTAACTCAGTGTGGCACAAACAGTATTGCACATATCCCTAGGTGGTATTTGAGATCATTTTGGGGGATACACAGGCAAGCTTTTTTTGATAATTGCTTATTCATCTTAACCCTTGTAACCTGTACATGAAGGTAGTAATTTCATGAAAATTCTTATTGAGAAAGATATCAAATACAAAAATAAGTGAACTAAAAACAGAACATGAATATGACAGAAATCAGGACAATCATGCATGAATCTTTGAAGACTAGAAAAGACTGTTTTTATAGGAAAGATTTACTTCTTAATTACAAAGTTCAGATATTTGTTACTTAGGTGAAGTGATGACATTTTGGGGGAAAAAGTATGCAAAGCTGTCTTCGTATTATAGTGTGTAGCCAGCTCTATTCTTCTTAAGAGGCCTAGCTGGGCTTTGGAGCAAGTCAGGATCACCCGTAGTCAGAGCTGTGTGTGGAGTGGGTAGATTATTCCTATCCTTCTCTTTGTCTGCATTAATAGTCACTAACTGAAGGGCACCTGGGTGGCTCAGCTGGTTAGAAGGCTGATGCTTGATCTTGGCTTTCAGGTCTTAATTTCAGGGTTGTGAGTTTGAGCCCTGCACTGGGCTCCTTGCTGGGTGTGGATCCTACTTTAAAAAAATAAATAAATAAAGTCACAAATTGGGATAAAAGTCATTTCTCTTTGATGGATTAAAACTGAGCATCGTAATTTCAATGCCTAATGAGTGCCTTCTCCTCTAATTGACAGGGAAGCACCCTTTTCCCCATCTCTGGGAGAATACATCCCAGAGTTTAGATCATGGTGAGTCCACTTTGTGACATGATCAGTCTCCCCAAATTTTTGAATGATGACTGTGTCCACTTCCCTTCTCTGTTTGTTCAAGATTCTGTCAGCATGAGGTGCTCCCTGCAGGCAGTGGCACTCTGGGGGAAGAAGGCCCCTCCGCACAGCATCACTGCCATCATGATCACTGATGACCAGCAAACCATTGTGACTGGAAGTCAAGAAGGTCAGCTCTGTCTCTGGAATCTCTCACCTGAACTAAAGGTTAGTGAAAGTGATTAACATTGAAACAGAAAGCACTCCCAATATAAACACAATTTGATTCTTCCTGCAATGACAGTGGACGTTTTGCATGATTGTTAAGTAGGTGATTACTGAAGTAATAAATTGCTTTTACTTCTGAATTTGGAGAAAATGAAGTACTATATGATGGATCAAGATCCTATTTGAAAATTTTATTATGAATATTGCTAATCTTAGCTACCAGCTAAGTGTTATCACCCTTGAAGCTGTGCTGAGTGTTACCATTTTACATCCTGAATTATATGTTTAAGTAACTGAACTACAGACATATAAGTATAATTCTAAAAATTATGGCTCGTTAATCTAAACAAAGGGCACCCTTGAAAACCGCTATTAACTAAATGAGTAATATCTTAATTATCTGGGTGTTTCTGTCAGTTTGGCCTTCTTGCTATTCTTTTAGTCTCTGCTTGCATGTGATTTTTAAAGATCACATCAAAAAGCTCTAAATCCACTTTACTATTGTCGTCTTCCTATCTCAGAACCTGACCTCACCTAGGTTTTGGCCCATTGATTGGCAATTAATTGTCCCTGTCCCAAGTCATAAACATTTAACATATTGGAATAGATATTTGCTTAGTGCTAGCAGCCTCTAGACCCAATTTGAACATTTAAACTAATGATGTACTTAAAGTATACTGCCCTCATTAAGAAGCCTTTTAAAGATCAAAGACTATTTTTAGCCTTTAAAGTTTGTCACTTTAAAACCTAAATTAACAATTAATTGTAATTCTATTTTATAGTGTAATTAATTAACATCTCCCATCACAGAAGAGTTACACTGCAGGACTGCCAAGAACTGCATAGCAGAGCAGCTCAGCTCAATGTTTATGAACATCCCAGAAAGAAGGAACTGGTCTTATTGCAACAGTTGAGCTTTGAAAAAAGTGGCCCACCACATGTATTATCTCTTAGAGTTTAAACTCACACTTCTAAATGGCTTCAAATGTCTTGCTACTGTTTTTAATATTTCAGTATAGTGGTTTCTGGCTGGAGTAGTTGTGTTATATAATAGGTAGGATGCAATAAGCTTAAGAAATTTGGAATCTTAGCATTTGTATCTTTTTACATACGTTCCTTGTATTTATTCAGCATTTATTCAACATGCATTTATTGACTACATATAAATTAGGCAGTACGCTGTGTACCTCGGTTCAAACACGAACGAGAAGACTTGGTGCTGGCCATCAAAGGGGCTGCAGTGCAGTAAAGGAAGGATATTGGCTAATTCTGTGCATTTATGTGATAATACAAGGTACTCTGAGTACCTTGAGGGCTGAGGGATTTAGATTTGAAAAAATTAACTAGCAAGAACTAACACCATGTGCTAATTAAAAGCAGTGGCAAAATTAAGGGATTTTGAGATTATTTATGCAAGAAGATGACATAATACTATATTATTATATTTGTGATTTAGACTATCATTTGGTATTAATGTCAAGGGCATACTGACGGCAGAGGGAGAAGAACTAAAGGACAGTGACTATGGTAGGAGCCTCTACGTTAATTTAGGCAAGAAAGTTTTTGAGTATGAACAAAGTCAGTGACAGAGGGGAAGAAAAGGAGATGAAAACTGGGAAGATACTAAGAAGAAAGAATGGGAGGAACTGAGCAAATGATTGGAGTGTGGGTAATGTGCAGGAACAGTCAAGGTTACCTTATAGATTTGGGGTTTGAGTGGTGGGTGGGACTGGTGGTGTGATGGTATCCTGTATTTGTATAAGGAATAGAGATGATTAGAGAATAGGAACAGGAAGGGAAAGGAGGTGATTTAAGTTCTGGACATCTTGGAGCATCTAAGTATTTATTAGGGGATTAGAAACACATCTCAGTTTTTCCTTGTCCATGGGTGGTGGGACTGTAGGGTACCGGGAAGCTAGAGAATAAGTACCTCCCTGTCCTGGGCTTCTCAACACATGCATCCCAAGCTCAGGGTCCGACTCCCAAAGACCTCTTCGTGGAGTCTCCCAGTGAGGAGCTTCTCCAAGGTTTCATGCTAAGAACTACTTCACTTGTGTTTTCTGGTATTTTTAACACTTTTAAGCACAGAGAAAGATGAGTTGAACATCCTTCCAGATATATTCCCTGAGTGTTGCTGTGTTCTATTTTTCTTCCTATTTAATACTCAGAAGGAAACACAACAATGACAAACTGAAGAGTAGCAATATTGTGTATAGGAAGAGAATGGAGAGATTGATCAGGTTCTAGTTCTGATATTTACCAACTTTGATGTCAAACAAATGACATATTCATTGAGCCTTGATTTCTTCATCTGTGAAATGGGGGATGAGACCCTGTTCATAGTTGCACTAGTGCCTAGATATGGTGGATGCTCAGCAAGTTGTGTGTTTCCATTTGTGCTATTGGAAGCTCTTGGCATTGGGCGGGGTTGGCAACACTTCATACAGGTAGAGCCCATGAATGGAAGTAAAGGTGCCATGGATTTCATCATAACAATGAGCAGGTATGATGGTGGATTTTTGTTGTTGTTGTTATTCCTCACAGCAGTTCCAGAATATGATAAAATGAAGAGATTACACTGAAGAGTCAGAGCTTATTCAACTACATGTGGGGAGTTAGTAGCAGAATGAGGACTCCATATGCAAAGCAATGGAATTCCTTTATGCTATTTTATTCATAGTGGATTTTCTCTAGGAGAGGGAATGTCCTTGATTTGCCCTGATTCATTGCTTAATTTGGCCTGTAATATATGGAAAGGTGTTAAATGCCTGGGGGTATGTGTTCTCAAACGTGATGATGGGGAAAGACAGTATGTTATTTTCTGAGATGGGACCTTCTGGATTTCCCAGGAAAAAGGTGGAATAAGAACTTGGGTTTTAAATGGTTCTAACCAACCACAAAACTTCTTTGTAGTACTGGAAATTTAATCTAACATCTTTTGGAGAAGTATTGCTGATTATGATAGAAATAAGATGAAGGCAGAGAACAATTGTGTTTTGAAATAATTTGTACTCATTGATATGATTTGGTTATCATCTATGGATATGTTTACATAGTTCAGAAAAAGCATAATGAATACGAATTAATTTGGAAATAGATTATTACCCATAGGACAAGTTTTATTACAAATTTTCTAGTCATTCAAATTAAATTTTTAGTCCCTACTGACAACCTCTTCTCCATTTGAAGGGATCTTGCATGTTTCCTGTTTTGTAATTTGATTTTCACAATCTTGTTTTATAAAAACAAAGAGCACTGGACTTCTTTCACACATGAGATAATGGAAGAATTAGGCTTCAATGCCATATTTTTAAACTCATGTTTAAAAATTGGTGTTTTTAAATAAGAGCTTAGTTAAAATCTGACTTTTAATGTGGAAAAATTAGTTTTTATTAGTTTTTATTTCTGAGGCAAGAAGCCACATAAGGTTACAGTAAGGTTATAATGATTACAAAAAGGGTAATGTTTTCTTTGTATTATTTTGTAAACTCATTTCTGCATTCTGAAATTTGCGCATTAACATGCTGCTATCATTTGAGGCACATTTTGTGCATAATAAACATCAACACTGACTTACTTGTATTCAAAACCTAGATGTTGTAAAACAGGTCTGGTGATTGTTTAGTTGTCAAGATGGATATAAAACTGAAAACAAAAACCAAAAAATGTGTACAATACAATTCCTGTATCTGGGTATTTTTTTAGGGGTGTCTGGGTGGCTCAGTTGGTTGAGTGCCAACTTAGACTCAGGTCATGATCTCACAGTTCATGGGTTTAGGCCCCGGATGGGTCTCTGTGCTGACAGCTCAGAGCCTGGAGCCTGCTTCGGATTCTGTGTCTCCCTCTCTCACTGTGCCAACCCCAATTGTGTGCTCTCTCTCTCTCTCTCTTTCTCTCTTTTTCTCAAAAATAAATAAACATTAAAAAATAGATTTTTTTTTATTCTGTGGATTTTCATGTGGCATAAATCAGTTTTCCTAAAACGTATGTAGAGGAAAAACATAACAGGATTTTCTAATCAGAATTATGAATAGTCACATAAAATGATGTTTATATTCTTAAGAAGTTTACAACTGTTTAAAAGCTTACCCTGATCATTTTCAGATTTCAGCTAAAGAACTTCTGTTTGGTCATTCGGCTTCTGTAACATGTTTGGCAAAAGCGAGAGACTTCTCTAAACAGCCCTATGTCGTTAGTGCTGCTGAAAATGGGTATGTAAGATGTGTGCAACTTTGTAACCATCTGTATTCTCTCTACCTTTTTAAAACCAATTAATGGGGTACAGAATTCGGGAGTTGAAGGAAATCTTAGTGATTATCATGTTCCTTTTACATATAGGAAAATTTTGATCTTGAATGGTAATTTGTGTGATGATCCCAAGGAATGTGATCAGTACTATGTTTCCCAATTTAATACTCTTTTTTTTTCCGGATTAAGATCAGAATAAACACCCCAACTTGTGTATCAGGCCTTGTGGCAGCCTCCCTGTGTAAAAGATACTGGCAGGGCGCCTGGGTGGCTCAGTCGGTTGAGTGGCCGACTTCGGCTCAGGTCACGATCTCGCGGTCCGTGAGTTCGAGCCCCGCGTCGGGCTCTGTGCTGACAGCTCAGAGCCTGGAGCCTGTTTCGGATTCTGTGTCTCCCTCTCTCTGACCCTCCCCCATTCATGCTCTGTCTCTCTCTGTCTCAAAAATAAATAAGAATTAAAAAAAAAAGATACTGGCAAATGCCACCTGTTATAGAATCTGAAAACGGAAAAGTCTGGGTGCTTGTCTTTTTTCAAGTTGTAACTCACTTTGAGCTCTTAAGCAAACTATCCAAGCCTTCATAGTTTTGTACAACAACTCAATAGTTATACTCCTTATGTAATACACTCGTCTGATATCATTATAGAAGAAACAGAAGAGAGGACTCAGTGGTAAGTGGGATGATGGGAAAAAGGGGAAATAGACTGTGATTTGGGTGCAGAGTTTCATGGAAGCAAGCTTTATTCCAATGAAATAGAACTAAGCTGTAAGAGAAAAGCCTCACTGATGGAAGATCTACTGGGCTCAGCTGATGAGTTATTTGCCAAAGTAAACCCAGGAATGCAGAATCGATTCAGCATGCATTTGTGAATCAGGGATTGGATTACAGGTTGAAACAAGAGAAACCCCTCCTTTTTGTTTTTAATCTGAGAGGAAATTACATGGCTCTGAATTCTGAGAACGAAAAGAATAATGAGTGTCCACCTTGTAGAAACTTAATAGTTTAACACAATGCTAGTGAAACAGATATCAAAGCTGTTCTCATAGCTTATAGCAAAGACATAATTGTTAAACCTAGAGAGATTGAACTTTGGATGAGGCTAAAGTGAAATGCACTGGTACATTCTTTTTTTAACAATTGCTAGTAGCTTTCATATGCTAGGACTCCCATTCCCAGTCTAGAGAATTTGGGAGATGGCAATTTTTTATTTTTCTGAGTCTACTTGGAGAATTGAGAAAATTAATAGCTAAATGAGAAATAGCTCTGGAAAGTAATTGAGTTCCAGCTTGAGGTTTTTGCCCACAATAGTCTAGCTCCAAAAAAGAAACTAAGGTTAATGGGCATATTCTTGATGATAGATGAATTTAGCTGTATGACCCTGCAAATATGATTATTAAAGAGCCAAAGAGTCTGGTTTGGTCTTTCTTTTCCAAGATGATTTGAATTTTCTAGAATTCTGTTCCTTCAAGATGCAAAACTTAGCCTGCATCTGTGAGATACTTTTTAGGCAGTATATATATTTCAGCTATTGCATACTTAGCAAAACTTGGTTTAATCTGCTGGAAGTTATTAGTTTACTAGGCTTGGTCCATTATGCCCCAAACAATGACTTTAGCTTTGAGTAGACCTGGGAATAACTGTGGACTTAGCATTTCTGCTTCCAAGTTGCTCAAAGGGCCACAAAATTGCTTTGACTCAGTATTTCATTTTTCCCCCAAAGTATGATGTCATCAATAGGCATAAATCCTAAGATTCAGGAATCCCAATGAATCCCAGGATACATGAAAGGAAATAGATACCTGGAGGCCTGATGTTGAAACAGACAATGCCAGAGAATGCCAGAGAAAAAGAAAATCCTGAAAGTAGTGGGAAAAAGCAGATTTATACAGGAATGTAATTAAGCTGACTTCTCAACAGTAAAATGGAAACTAGACAGCAGTGAAATATCTTCAAAAAGCTGAGAGAAAATATCTGCCAACTTAGAATTGTATCTCTAGCGAAAATGTCTTTTAAAAAAATAAGGTCACAATAGGTATTTAAGACAAATGTTAAGCATTTATTAAGTATTTAAGTAATTAGTACTTAAGTATCTAAGTATTAATAAGTATTAATATAATGCTAACTATTTAAGTAAGTATTTAAGACAAATACTAAGAATGTTCACTGCCCATAGACCCTCTATAAGCACCAGAATTGTAAATGACATTCTTCGGTAAGAAAAACAATGATTTCATACAGAAGAGCTGAGATGGAAGAAGGAATATTGAACAAAACCAGCAACATTTTAGAAAATGCAAGTAAATATAGATTAGAAGACAATAATGTTTATATATACCTCCCACCCCCCACCGCCATATATACACACAATCTATAAATATGTCAATTCTAGTCAACAATCACATAGGATAGTGTAGTGATCAGATTCCACATGTTCTTGTTCTAGAGGTGGGTAAAGATGTTGAATAACTTTAGGCTTTAAGCTAGATGTACAAAAAAAAAAAAAAAAAGCTAGATGTACATATTTCCAGGGTAGCTGCTAAAAGAACAGATAGAAGAAATCAAAATAAAAGAAATAGAATACAGAACTTCCAATTTGGAAAAGAAAAATAATGTTATTTAATCCAAAGGAGACAAAATAAATGGGGCAAATAGAAAGCACAGAATAACGTAGTTGAGATAAATCTGACTAAAACCATAATCTCAATTGAGACCGAGCCCTCTAGTTAAATCACATAGATGGTCATACAATTTAAAAGACAAAAACAGCATAAAGACATAGAAAGGTTAAAAGTAAATGGATGGAAAAAAGATTTACCAGATGAATAAGGACCAAAATGTTGATATTTGCTATGTAAATTATTTATGTTAATAAATACATGTAGTTAATAAAACCTTAAGGCAAAAAAAGCCTTGGCATTGATAAAGGGGGTTATTACTTATTAAAAAAAACTTTTAATCACAAGCGAGAAGTAAGAAAGTTGGGCAAGTACCCAGTCTTAGAGTCTCCCAGGGCAGTGCTTCTCCAACCTGAGCTTGCAGTAGGACCACTTACAGAGCTGGTTTAAATAACAGACTTCTGGGGCGCCTGGGTGGCGCAGTCGGTTAAGCGTCCGACTTCAGCCAGGTCACGATCTCGCGGTCCGTGAGTTCGAGCCCCGCGTCAGGCTCTGGGCTGATGGCTCAGAGCCTGGAGCCTGTTTCCAATTCTGTGTCTCCCCCTCTCTCTGCCCCTCCCCCGTTCATGCTCTGTCTCTCTCTGTCCCAAAAATAAATAAACGTTGGGAAAAAAAAAAAAATAACAGACTCCTGGCCCCACTTCCAGAGATATGGGTTCAGTAGGTCCAGGCTAAGGTTCAAGAACTTGCATTTCTAACACGTTTCCTGGACAATGCTGATGCTGCTTGTTCAGAGAATACATCTGGTATAGTGAGTACTGAACATGGGGGCAGTGAGAGAAAGTGTGATGTCAAGAATGACTTGGGAAACTCATTGGTGATGATACCATTCACTGAGAATAGAAAACTAAGGCAGGCAGATGTTTTGCTTCATTGTGAATATGAAGAGTGTGAAGTCTTGCAAGGCATTTAGGTAGAGACATCTAATAGCCAGTTGTGTATGGAATTATAGAGCTCAGTGAATTGGTCTGGGATTCCAACATCATATGGGTGCTACCTGAAGTGATGGGAGTAGATAATTCACCCAGAGAGAGTGCAAAATGTGAGATGGTAAGAAAGCCTAAGACAAAACTAAGGGAAACCAGCATTCCAGAAGCAGAATGGAAACTGAGAATGCCAATGAAACCCTAAAAGTATAATGGAAGGTAAAAGAGAGTTTGAAGAACATAAGGGACTTGGATTCAGGATGGCAAACCATGTTTATCTCCTCTCCCTCTAGATGTTTTATTAAAATTATAATCATAACAACTTTATAGGCAAATAAATATAAGAATAAGCATGGACCAAAGAAAATAGTCTATTTCTGAAAGTAGAAAAGTGGATATAAGAGTGGTGACTGATCTGCTTATCACCGGATGAATTTTTATTGAGCTGCTGAGGTAGAGATACAGATTGAGTAAAAAGGGGGGGGGGGCTTTTCTTAAGGAAATCAGTGGGAATTTAACAATTTTCTAATTTTATATGTTGCAGATACTTTCCTCTGTGTTCCTCTTTTAACTGAAATTTAAAAAATCAAAAATTTAAAAATTTTGGCAATTGTTAAACAATTTTTTCAGTTAAGCTTCCTTTTTAATTGAAGATGATTTAATCTGTGTAGAAACTTTGGTAACAGTATTTCAAAAGGAAAAGAAGAATGTACATTTTAACAGTTAATTTTCCTGTGTTCTTATTAAATATGTAACTTGTACTGTTCCAGCTAAAATGTCAATGCTATTTTTGAAACACAACACATTGGCTTTCTTTTCTTAAAAAGAACTGCTAAGCATAAGAGTCAATTTTTGCTTTGTGGTATTTTTGTATATATATTTTCTTACTTTAAGATAGAAAATAAGATGATAAGCAAACAAATAGGGAAAACATGAGAATCCAAGAGAAACATTAGTATCACGGAGAGAGCTTTTACTGATACAGGCTCCAACCTTGGAAAATGGGATTTTATTAGCATGGCTTGATGTCTGGGTCCTAGCCCCAGTATTTTTAAAAAGTTCCCTGATAACTCTCATGTATAGCCAGTTGAGAACCACTGGTTTAGAGATAGCCTTATCTAGAAACAGATTAATGACCAGGAGCTTTGCAGAACCTACATGTGGGGACTCCAACACAGAGCCATGGAATTAGAATCTCTATGGATAATTTTTGAAATATGCACAGGCGATGTACAGCTAGAGTTGAGAACCATGTTAATAAACTCCAATTCCTTATGAAGCTAAACTTTTATATTAATAGTGACTTAAAGTTCTATTTATTTTTATCTTTGACACTTTTTTTTACCTTTGAGATATATTATTTCAATTTCTACCTTTTTCCTAGTTTTATTTCACACACACACACGTGTGTGCACATTTTCCCTTTGTTTTATTGAGTTATGTGAGTTTTCATATTGCCTTAAATCCTTTTTGGAATACGTTTGGATATAAACAGAGAGAAAAAACTGTGAATATTTTGTTTTTATATCTAGAACATGATTTCTCAGCCTCAGTACTAAGGACATTTTGGAGCACCGGGAGAATTCTTTGTTGTGGAGCCCTCCTGTGCATTGCTGGATATTTAGCAGCATTCCTGGCCTTTCCCCACTAGATGCCAGTAGTGTGTTCCTGGTTGTGACAACCAAAAATCTCTTATCATTGTCGGATGTCCTTTGGGAGACAAAATCGCCCCAGGTAGAGAACCACTGATTTAAAGATTGATTTCCAGTGTTTGGCCAGAAAAACAAAAAGGCTGGCAAACACCAAATGCATCTAGCATTTACTATGATTAATTCGTATCTTTTGCTTCTTAATAGCAGCTTCTCCCTTAGAGCTAATAAAGCTATCCTTAATTTTTTCATGGAAAGTTTTGCTTATGTGTTGGAAGTGTGAAAACTGAAGAATATTACCAAACAACTCTAAAACAGCCATTCTGGTTTTTGTGAACTGAAATCACATAGATTTAAATTGCCCTATACTTGGATGCATTTTGTCACTGTGTTTCCTAATGGTATGTACATCTTTGTAACATATATGCAACCAAGTCAGAGTATTGTAAACAATTAGAATTTTCTAAACATGCAGCAGCAAGTGTGATTTCAGCATTTCAGGATAAGCAAAGAAATAAACCATTATCAATTATAGACCAAATATAGCCTCTTGGTGGCACTGTTTATTTTTATAAAAATGATACCTCGGCTCCAGAAGATGCAGCCCTTGATGCGTTATGCTTTTCAGAATATGTAGTTTAAGTTCAGTGAAATAAACCATTTTCAAGAGGATGCAGTTTCCATGGAAAGATTGTTGTACTGTCACTCTAACAGACTGTGATAGCTGTATCCACACAATTTGTTTTAGGTCAGGTTGGTGCTAAGGTAAGGTCTGTAGGCTGGCGGCAGGGTGTAATTACCCAAACAAAAAGACACAGATACAGTATGTCATCCCTGCTAATGACCACAACATTTTCTTGCTCAGTAATCTGTAACAAAAAGCCACATAAACGATCAGGTTGCATTTAAGTGCAGCACTACAGAAAAACTTGGTGGCACAAAAATTATTTCAGCCAATTGACTGGAAATGACAGAGAATAATACCAAGTTATCTCTGCTAGGGAGATGTGTGTTTGGAATGTCACGAACGGACAGCGTGTGGAGAAGGCCACGCTTCCTTACAGGCACACTGCAATCTGTGTAAGTACATTCAGTCCCTTCAGAACATTTCTGGATTCTACAATTCCTTTAGAGCATTTTCTAGGCACACATTTAAAGAAATGTCTTTGGGGGGATATTCTTTTCTTTTTCTTTTGTCCCTGAAATAGAACACTGTCAGTTATCATCTGTTATTTTTGGCATTTTCCCCCCAAAGTTAACTATTCAAGAATTGTTTTCCTGATTCTTCCTTTATTTTTGTGTCTTTCTAACATAGGTACATTTGAAAGACAGTTTTTTTTTCTTAGTTACACTCCAAACACACACACACACACACAGATACACACGTAGAAAGATTCGGTTTTAATGACAAATTATTTTATAAAGCAAAAAAGGTTTTCTTGTCTTTAATTTTAACTATTTTTAGGTGGATAGGTTCTTAATTTCTGAATTTCTTATTTAGGAAAAGAGAGCAAAAGGTATAGCCATACCTTTATTTCCCAGTATTTAAAAGAGATTTTACCTTTTGGTAGATGGACTCCCAGCATACAGGTAAGGCAGTTGCATTATACCAATGGTGCTGACAGTGTTTTTTAATGTTTTACTCATTGCTTTTAGCATTGAGGACTTGCACTGCAATATTCACAAACTCCTTTCTGGTGCCAAAATCTTAATAGTGAGAGAGTCTGTCTGGAGTAGAACGTGTTACTCAATCTTTGATAAAAGCTGTTCTCAAAACTTACTTGGCACTAGAATTCCTCACACACTCTTCAAACATGTTTATTTCTTATTAACATGAAGCAATGTTGCCAGAAGAACCTGATTTTTGTTGCTGTCTATTTCTACATAGCATTCAAGAAATAAAACAATTGTGAACTTTCTATGATTGGAATAAGATTCATTCTTCCTAAAAAGTTCCCCCTTTCTCAGGAAAAATACTGAAATACAAAGGAGACTCAAGCCCCAAATCAATACTTTAGCAATGTGGAATCATTGAACTAAAAGAAATTTAACTTGCTATTCATTCAAGTAAATAGCTTCATTGAATAGATGATAAAACTAAAATCAGAGGAGTCTTCACCATAGCCCAAATTCTGTTAATTGCTAGTGATAATTAAATTCTTGCTTTGAATTCCATTTCCATAGTATTACCACTGCTCCTTCCGGATGACAGGGGAAGGCTGGCTTTTGTGTTGTGGAGAATATCAAGATGTTCTTATCATCGATGCTAAAAGTTTGGCTGTTATTCACACTTTTATATCATCTCAGTCTCCTGATTGGATCAACTGCCTGTGCATTGTACACTCCATGAGAATTCAAGGTAATAGTTGGGTCTTACAGAACACTAAGAATGCATATAAAAAGATCACTTTTGAACTATTTGTTGAGCTACTGGGCAAGAGCTCAGAATACTTCTTTATGTTTACCTGTTGGTGGGGATAGTTCTCTAAGCCAAATCAAAAAACTGAGAACACCCAAGCCAATGGTTCAAGTCGTTAGAAAGTCAGCAAGAGGTCAAGATGAAATGAAAAGAGGAGACGGTGTTTCCATGACCCAGTTCATCGGTACATTTCAGGAGTGACAAGCAGGCATTTGTGGTGGATTAGCAAGATGCTTGGAACTTTTCCTTTGCTGTGTCTTCTGGATGTAGTAAAGAAGATAATTCGATTTCTATAATGAGGGAAGGTTGGCTCCTTACTTATTTCTGAAATAAGAAGATGTAATGTTGACAACATAATCATTTGCAATGTGGCTCTGCTTTTAGTGGCTATTTAGTGGCTATTACATGGGGGTCATTTTGAAATTTTGAAACAAACTTAAAATGTGATCTAAAATGTTTATTTTTTATCAGAAAAATAACCCTAAAGTTGAATATGTTCCACCTATGTAACCCTATATAATCCTTAAATGACTGTGAAATGATCTCTACAGCAACCACTTATAACAGTGGTCAACTTTTATGTGACCTTTATTGTTTTTACAGAAGATTCTCTCTTGGTGGTATCAGTAGCTGGTGAGCTCAAAGTATGGGATCTCTCTTCATCTATCAACAGCATTCAGGTTGGTTTGTGAAACTCTATTCTTTATTCTCCAATTTCAAGCATATTTATTGGTTTTTTAAAATGAATTATAAAGGTGTTACCTGCTCATTGTTAAGAGTTCAAATAATGTAGAAGTATATAAATTTTACCTCTGTGTACTCCCCCCATCACTCCCCTAATTGATAACAATTAGACTGTATCCTTCCAACCTGTTCTCAGGGCATATACAAATGTTTTTATGGGCACGTACGTGTACACACACACACACACACACACACACACACACACACATATTGATTACATTTTAATAAAAATAAAGTCCATCATAGAAGAATATCTTTCTGACCCTTACAGCAGAAAGACCCCCTTTCTTCTGAGTGTATGTGAGCAGTGGCAGGAAGATGACTGTGAACAGCTGGGGTCACATGCACTGGGAGTCGAGTATATTCACCTGTTCCTACATCAGGCTACAATTTGAGGTGGTGGACAAAAAAAAAACAGTCATATTCTATATGCTGATGATAAAATTGTTTCAGCTGCCCCATGCTCTGAGCTCTCCTTTGGAATTTCTTGGAAATTCCTAGAGGAAGCCTAGGAATTGTGTTGCCATAATGAGCCCAAGAAACACACACCAGTATCATCAGAAACTTACTGTGAATATGGTATTCTAGATGTTCTGTGTTGGCCATGCTTTTGTTTTTTCAAAGTACTTATTCATTTTTCTTTTTTAGCAGTTAAGGTACTGCAGTTGTTTTTTTTTTTAATATGTTACTTTTTTTTGTTTTGTCTTTCCACCACATCTGAAAATGAGAAACTTATTCCTATCTTTACATTCTCAGCATCCAGCACAGTGCCCCACAGAATGCTTGTAGGAACGATTATATATGAGGAATCCTTTAAGCCAAGTGGGTTTCCTGTTCATGGTTTCTCTTGTGAAGTGATTTCTTAGTTCAGGGAACTCAAAAGGAAACTGGGGTAGTTGTTTTTTTGTTTTTTATAAAAATGGTCTGATCTACTTCAGGTGTACAGCAGAGCAAGTCATGTATAAATTACCTAGAACCGGCACTAAAGTGTTCTCATTCCTTCTGAAGGAAAAACAAGATGTCTACGAGAAGGAATCCAAATTTCTCGACTCCCTGAACTGCCGGGCAATACGATTTTGCACATATACGGAGAGACTTTTATTGGTGGTATTTTCTAAATGTTGGAAGGTATTATAAAAATGACACGATAAATTGAATTAGTTGTCTTTTATGACCCATTTGTATCAATTTTCCTCTCCCTGCACTCAGCTGTTTTGCTTCTCAGGATATTATATATATAAAGTAGATCCCAATTTTATTAGTAACAGACCATAACAATAATGAGCATTTATCTCTGGATTACTTTAAAAATTTGATGCCTGAACTTTAAAATTAAAAAGCAAACTAAACCCTTTCATCTACATACATTGATTTTATTTATAGGCTTTGTTCCTTTTCTGCATAGTTGCTATATTCATTTTTAGAGAATCTACTTTCTTATGAGTATATTCGCTGATCTCTCCATCAAGAAAGAAGAGCTAAGTTATTATCATTTGATAGCATCCCTTTTTCTTTAATGTTTCATATAACTGGCCCAGCTAACAAAACTACAGTATCTTACTTATATGTTGATACTATATTTTTGAACAAAAATATAAAATATGTAGTGTATCAAAAGGTTTCTGCTGTGTAAACTTTTTGTGTAACAAATTTTTAAAAGTTGAAGTTGGGCTACCATATAGAAGGAATAAAATAACACATAAATTTTGGGATTTTTGGCTTCTTGCTTAATGGGCACATTCTGGAATGGTATAAAGTTTATTCATTAAACCTACCTTAGGATAAATGAAAAAAATAAGTACTAGTAAAAAATTATCTTGGCGCATGAGTACAGGGTGTCTCATGTTATTAATATTTAATATATTGTTGCATTAACACTGCCATCTAAATAGTCTTGATAAGCATAATTTATCTTTCATCTCACTGACAGATTAGATTAGAAGCTTTTGTTAATGTACATCATTAATTTTGTATTTTAGGTTTATGACTATTGTGATTTTTCCCTTCTGCGGACCGAAGTTAGCAGAAGTGGGCAGTTTTTTGCTGGGGGAGAGGTGCTTGCAGCTCACAGAATCATCATCTGGACAGAAGATGGTCACAGTTTTATCTATCAGCTGCTGAACAGGTGGGCTCAGATGGGAGCGGCATACAAAACATTCAGGTAGAAAATGAACTTTGGGAGGTTTATTATGGAAAAATCCCTGCATGCTGCCCATGATCAAAAACCAGAACAAAACAACTTTGGCACTAGAAGATTTACTCTGGGCTTGGGAGGCTTCAGCCTTTGTATGAAACAGCAGGGGATGAAGGAATGAGATTAACCATGTATAACTTGTACAGCTGGTGCTGGGTTTTCAAAAAAGTCACTTGTAATTATTAACCCAACAATTTCTAACTAGAGTTTAGAAACTTGAATGGTACCATCCGGCTTTTGAAAGTGGGAGGAGGAAAAAAACGAATAAAGAACCTCAAAGTTCTCAACTCTGCTTTTTATTTTTCACCATGCAGTGGGCTTTCAAAAAGCATATACCCTGCTGATGGAAGAGTGCTTAAAGAGACCATTTATCCTCATTTACTGTGCTCTACTTCTGTGCAGGAAAATAAGGTAATGCAAGGAGAGAGTGACTGCCTCAAAGCTGCTTCACTCTGCGTCTTAGATAAGTGTTGCTTTGTCTGTAACAGAGAGTCAGACTTGAAAAAATTGAATGGAAGAATCACATGAAGTTGTCAACGAGAAAATCAAATCTAATTGTTAATGGGTACTGAAGAGAAAACTTTGCCTTCGAAAAATATATATTTTAAAGCTGGAGTAACTAAATGATATATATTTGTTATAGAAAAATTATGAAAGTTAAAATTAAAATTAAAAGTTAAAAGTGGAGGAACTAAAATTCATAATTTTGCCACCGTAAATATTCACAAGGAATATATTTTATGTATTTACTTATTTTAATGGGAAAATTTTCGAATATTTAAAAAGTTTCAAGAATAGTACAATGATCACTCATCTACCCTCCATCATCTACCTCCACTCATCTACCAAATGTCAACATTTTGCCATATTCATTCTCTCTCACTCTCTCGCCCCCACCCCCCACCTTGCCACACACACACATTGTTCACTGACCCTTTGGAAAAATGATTTGATATGAAGTTATTAACATTTTGATGTGTCTACTCCAGTTTTTAAATTTTATCAAATGGTTTATATCCTGCTTTTTTTATCTCAATATTATCATTTTTGCATATGTTTAGCTATTCTTCTGAATAAATTTTCTTGGTAAAACAAGTATAATTGTGAGTCCTGGCAGACTTGAGGATATAATTGTGTGTTTTTACTTGACTGAATTTTATCTTTACACTCTATGAAGTCTGATCATTTAAAGTTGTTTTATTTTAGTAGTGCTAACCAAAATAAGGTTTGTTCTTGCTGTTATGATTGTTAACCTGTGGACTGAGTCATCAGTTAATTATCCAAGGAGGTATTTCATGGAGAATAAGGACTTTGGATTACTGACATGTCAACCAAGGAAACGTTATTTTTTTACGGACTGATGGTTTGCTTAATTTCGCAGTTTAGCCACTGGAGAACCTATAGTTCTGTAATTGTACCTTTAACATATCTATAGGGTTTTGTTGCAAAAACTTGATTAAAAAACTGCAAGCCCAAAATTAGAACTCTAAGTGCCACTGGGGCACAGGCAAACTTCAGAATTGTGGCATCAAACACTATTTCTAAAGTCATCTGTGAGTGGCAATGGAGTCTTGCTTCACTGTTGATTATAAGAGCAGTAGTGTGGCTTACTTAGAAAAGCATTTTTAGTTATTTTGTAAAGGACCTGCCTGCCCATTCTTTCCTTTAGCACCAGAACGCACTTTTGATAAAGCAGTTTTCCCCAAAAGCTAAAACGTAGGTAGTATCCTTTAAGATCTTCTAGTCGATTGCACATATTGGTGCTGAAGAAAAACACAGCAATTGCAAATAAACTGAAAAAAAATACTAACCTTAGGGGAAGCCACCTTATTTTGTTCCTCAAAATATGAAGACATAGATCTATGGATCGTCTATCAATAATTTTTAAATATTCTTTTTTTAAGTTTATTTTTGAGAGAGAGAAAGAGGACACATGCTATTGAGGGAAGGGGAGAGAGAGAGAGAAAATCTGAAGCAGGCTCCAAGCTGTCAGCACA
The DNA here is from genome assembly GCF_018350155.1 of Leopardus geoffroyi. NCBI lineage: Eukaryota > Metazoa > Chordata > Mammalia > Carnivora > Felidae > Leopardus > Leopardus geoffroyi. Next base: position 50,832,325 of record NC_059337.1, read on the forward strand.
GAGCCTGATGCAGGGCTCAAACTCACGAACCACGAGATCATGACCTGAGCTGGAGGTGGCTGCTTAACCGACTGAGCCACCCAGATGCCCCGTAACAATTCTTGTTTAGACAATGACAGTTATTTATCTTAAACGTGGGAAATACTAGGAAGCCAGTGAAATATGAATAGAATAATCGGAAACTTAAGCTAGTCTACCCACCCTCACACTCTTGCTTGCCCTTTGTCCAGCCAGAAGTGAAAGTCTGACATTGTTTTCCTTATTCAAAACATCGCCAATATTCACTAACTATAAGATTTCTTAATCTCTCCTGAAGTTAGAAGGTAACATTTTGATGGGGTGGGAGATAAGTTTGATAAGTACAAGGAGCTTAGAAAAGGGTATTCTATAAATATGTAGTATTAAGTAGACTCTTCTTTTGGAATGGCACCAATAGACATAAATCTCAGTGTGTAACAGTAACATGTTCCCACAGTTACCATTTGTGATGTTCGGAATATATCTGCTGATGGAGTTGTAGTAGCAAAATGAGACTCGCCCTTCCTTTCAGTAGCTTCGTGAGAGTCTCCCAAGGTTCTAATGACAGCTGATGATCACTGAGGCCTGTGGCAGGGGTCCTGGTTGTTGAGATAAGGTACTGGCTTTCAGAGTCTTAGCTGTGGAGTAACTCTGCAGTGCTGAGTTAAGGGGTAGTTGAGGCAGAGATAGCCTGAGTATTGCATGTAAGGAATTTGGGTGCATGAACTAAGAGTAATAACGATGATGCTTATGGGTAATTTTTTTTTTAGTCCTTGTTATTATCAAATATACACACTCCTCCATTTACATGCATTCCCACCATGGCCTCACTTTGCAAATCATGTTCAGAAAGGTTAATTCCTAGGATTTGAACCTGGGCAGTTTGGCCCAAGTCTGGCAGTTGGACTTTGGAGCAAGTTTCTCAGTTGTTCCGAAAAGTGGATAATAAGAATGGTTCATAGGTACTGAGTATGTGCCAAATGCAGGGCACCATTCTAAGCACCTCACCTTTATCAATTCATTAATCCTGACAGCAATCCTATAGAATAGGTGTTTTTACTGGCCTTATTTCACATTTAGGGAAAATGAGACACAGAGAGGTTAAGTAAATTGTCTAAATCAAGTAATTGGTGCTTTTAATAGAGTTAGTATGTGCTAAAACCAGGAGTTGAACCCAGGCAGTTAACTCAAGAGAATTTGCTGGGTTTTTTTGTTGTTTTTGTTTTTGTTTTTTTAATGCTTAATTTATTTTGAGAGAGAGAAAGAGAGAGGGAGCAGGGGAGGGGCAGGGAGAGAGGGAGAGGGAGGATCCCAAACAGGCTCCATGCTGTCAGCACAGAGCCTGATGTGGGGTTCAGTCCCATGAACTGTGAGATCATGACCTGAACCACAATCAAGAGCAGATGCTTAACCAATTGAGCTACACAGGTGCCCCGAGAATTCGCTCTTAAGGGCTATTTTATTACCTCCTGTAGGGCAGGTGTTCCTTGTGATACACCCTGGGTACTGTGGTGACAAATCAGAGTTCATATGGTAAGGAGCTCTGAGGGGAGTGTCCAAGTGAATAGCAGAATCAGAGAGGGATACTGCAAAGGACGAGGGCAGAGGTGACAAGGTGTGGGTGTGAGCAAGTGATGAATGGCAGTGGCATAGTAGGTACAGAGGGAGAACAGCAGCACCGGAGCATATGCTGTTGGGGGAGATGAGGCATGCTGCCTGCCACCAACCACAGGAACCGAGTAACGGCTCAGCTTCTCTGTATCAAAATCATGAGGGAGTGGAACTAGTCAGTTCTAAGGTTCTTCAAGGTCAAGAGAGTTTGAGAAGCTAGTTTGCTGGTTTACCCAAATTGTATTGACACAGTTTCTAACACCTACAAAAGTGATGGATTGAGAAGTATAAGACTTGAAAGTGCCTTCTAAATCTGTAGAAGCAACTTCCTAGGAGCTGTTGTCTCCTCTGCAGTGCTCTCATGTTGGAGGACTACCTTGGTTGTATGCTCTTGGATTCCTTTCTTCCTCTCTTCCTGTCTTAGTTTTCTTTTCTCCATAACAGGAATAATGGCAGTGTTTACTTACTCTGTAGCTTTGTTGTGAGGAATAAATATAGCAATGCTTTGGCCTTTAATACTCCTCAGATACATTACAGAATTTTTCCAATAATACATCAAAGTCCTGACCTTCAAACATATTTTCTAATGAGGAACTATCTATCACTTTCTTAGACTTCTTTACTTCTAGCACCAGCAGTTGGCTTTCTTTCCAGGGTGACTTTTCTTTGTACATCAAAAGAAGTTTTTGTTTTTATAATCTCTTAATCATTTTGATGCCTTGTTCATAATCTCTATATGCAAGTCTGTCCAAAGAACATCTGCACTGCACTCAGACACTAGAGACTCTAGACCCGTTACACTGATAAAAGCATGTCTTCCAGAACTCTGGTGCTTAATATTCATACTCTGCCTCAGCAAAATTATAACCTTATGTACATAAATATATAATATATTAATATAAACTATAACTATATACTTAATTATATTAGTATTTATTTGTTTATTTACTTGTTTATGTTATGGACTCATTTTTATTTCTGACCTCCTAGAATGTTTAAAATCAAATATATTAAATATGAAAAGTAGTTAACAGAAAGTTGAAAGCATGTTAATAACACAAAATTACCACACATATATTACTTGTTGCTATTGTAATTGACAATGGAACTTAAGGGACCATAAAGAAATCAGGCCTCCTTAGTGGACAGTAGGGTATGGTCATGAAGACATGGACTCTTTGCTGTCTATAACACTTTAGGTAAATCAACCTCTCCACTCTCAGTTTATTCATTTGGGAAATGGAGACAATGATAGTGCCAACCTCAGAGAATTAATGTGAGGATTATTTAGCGGAATAAATGTAAAGCCTCTAACACTATGTGTAATACAGACACAGAACATTAAGTACATGTTAAATAGTCTTAGTAACTCTCTGAAGTCTAGCTGTGGACTTTGCTTATTTTATAAAATTTTTGTTTGTCTTGAGTAAGAGATAATGTCACTTAAGTTACCTGAAATTTTTGAAAGATCAGGAAGCAAATGGAAACAATTCAGTTAATCTACGAAGTCTTGTTCCTCCATTTGAAAATAGTGGTTGTCATTTTATATTCAGATATTTTTTTCTACATAAAAGCTTTTTGTTTTGGACCAGGGCCTTTCCTTTGTTATGGGCTACATGAATGAAAGGAAAGAGCCTTTTTATAAGATACTATTCTCTGGAGAAGTCTCGGGAAGAATTACTTTGTGGCACATTCCTGATGTTCCTGTATCCAAGTTTGATGGCTCTCCTAGAGGTAAGACAGTTTCTAATCTATTTCTAATCACATGTCTTCTGAGAACTAGTTTATAATTAACTCAGTGTTTTTCTCATTTGAGTAACATGAGGCTACAAATAAGACAAATTTTCTCGTGTACCACACTATGCATTAGGTGCCAACATAAAAGGAGGTATAAACATGATGTTTATAGATCTTATACAACAATACAACCAATACAATTCAAATTAACATCAATTTAACAGGAATGATGTTTTATTCAAATGAAATGGATGCTTATATATGCATGTAGGATAGGTTGACATGCCATACTCATGTTTTTGAATTTGTCATGCCCATATCCTGTACAGTTCCTCTATTGGTATTATTACAGCTGCTTGGAACAGGAGGGACAGGTATAAACTTGGCCACTAAACCATTTGGCTCTTTGAATGATTAGATGATTTAGCATTTGCTTATTTTCATTTTTCCTAGAATACAAAACTGAAGTCATTAAAGGAAACATTATTGTGGAGAATCTTCAAGCTCCTGAGACTTAGGTATTCCAAAATGAGGAAGCCCATCTTACTCTTTTTCCCTTACTCCCAAATTATTAAGTCATCTGTGAATCATTGTCTCGGGCACAGCAGAAACACAGTCCTCCACATTTGAATTCCAAAGCACAAGTTTCTGTTACTTAACAAATTCACTGGCATAATTTTAAGGTTCATTGTCCCAAATGTTTTCAACATGGTTCCTAATAGTCCTAGGTTAATAAGAAAATGGCCAAAAAAAAAGATTTAGAACCTGGTATGGTGTATGGAAAAGTTTCTTACAAGTTCAATTTTAAGAATTAAAATGTATACCATGCCCCTGCTAAGGCCACCTAATGGTTGCCCTAGGATTTCTCATGTATGTTCCACTGCCAGCAGTGGAATTAAGGAAGCATTTACGTAACCTTCTTTATAATTAGAACAATAGAGAAGAGAAGCCAAGATGGCGGAACAGCATGGAAGTTTTTTCTGTGTCTCGTGTGAATGAAATAGAGCCAGATAAACAGTAAACTATCCTGCATACCTAGAAAACTGATATGAAGATTACACAACAATCTGCACAACCTGAACCACAGAACACAGTGGCGCGGAGAGATGAACTAGGGGAGACAGAAGCCGCGGAGGGAAGAGAGTGGTTTCTGCTTGTGGAGGGAGGACGGAGATGGTGGGGAGAATACGGGAAAAGCACCCCACCACCACCACCAAAAGCAGCTGGAGATAAAGTGGAAAAGTGGAAACAGCCGCAGGGACTGAACTAAAAAGGGAGAAAGAAGAAAGGAGAGGGTTTAAATTCCATTAAGAATGTATAAACAGGGGGAGTGCAGAGTCTGAAACTCCACAGTTTGATAACAGCAGGTGCTCTGGTGGGAAGGGTGAATCCCCAGGAGCAGAGTGAAGTCTGGGAGGTCTTCGGACCACATGAGGAGAGGCGGTTCCCCTGCTGGGAGGACTCCCCACAGGCAAAGGTCCCATCAGACCCTGGAGAACAACCATATTCGCTGGTGCTGGAACAAGGTTGTGAAGAGTGAAGCCTGGAGCCAGATGTGTGTTGTGATTTTCCATAATCCCTGAAACGCTGCTGCTACATGATCATGTGAACTTTTTCTGGGCTGGGCTGTCACCCAGCGGCAGTTTCTGGGCATCAACAGCAGCACGGTCCCGTGAACTTTCCTGGGTACAGCCAGCACCTGGCCCTTACTTGGTGAGACCTTCCTGCAGAGGGGTAGAACGGGTCAAAGCTGCAGTCCCTCAGAAATGAGGGGTCAGGAAACACAGCTGCATTTGAGATAAAACTCAGGAGGGAGCTGCCACCTGGCAACCTGACGGCTTGGTAATGGACAGTGTAAAAGCAGGGAGTAGACAGAAGCCAGAGACAAAGGATGGGTGCGCCATTGCTAATCGGGGAGAAGAGAGTTCTGATACTAAAGACTGGGTAGCTGGGTGATGCCATTTTCACCCCTCCCACACATGTGCATACAGACCTACATGGGCCACAACAATCCACCTGAGTAAGCTAAGCAGTGTCATCTAGTGGAGAGTGGAGCCATTTCACTAAGCCCCGCCCAACTGGGCCAAGCTTGCTCTTCAGGAATACCACACATCTCCATGCCTGCTTAGTTTATGGACTATAAATTGCTTCATAGTTTGACTTCTGGGGGAAAATGATGTAATTTCAATCGTATTTCAGTCTGTTCACTGGTCCATCTATTCAATTTTCTTTTTGTTTTATTTTTCATTTCTTTTCTTTTTCTTAAATACAGAAAGAAAAAATTATTTTTATTTTCAATTTTTATTAAAAATATTTTTCTTTAATTTTTCTACTATATTTTTTACTTTTTTGTAAATTTTTCAAATTCTATTTTACTCCCATCGTTTCATTTTATTCTATTTTATTCTATTCATTATTTCAAATTTTCAAACGTTTTCCTTTTTTTTTTTCTTTTTCTTTTTCTTTTTTCTCCCCCACTTTTTCTCTAATCTATCAAGCTCCTTTCAACACCCAGACCAAAACACACCTAGGATCTAGCATCATTTATTTGATTTCTCTGTGTGTGTGTGTGTTGTTTTTAATTTTTTAATTTTAATTTGTTTTTACCTTATTCCCTTTCTTCCTTCAAAATTATGAAACAAAGGAATTCACTCAAAAGAGAAAGCAGAAAGAAACAACAGCCAGGGACTTAATCAACAGAGATACAAGCAAGATATCTGAACCAGAATTTAGAATCATGATAATAAGAATACTAGCTGGGGTTGAAAATATATTAGAATCCCTTTCTTCAGAGATAAAAACAAAGTAAAAGCTAGTCAAGATGAAATAAAATAATGCTATAACTGAGCTTCAATCTCAAATGCTTGCCAAGGTGGCAAGAGTGGATGAGGAAGAGCAGCAAATCAGCGATATAGACAACAAACTTATGGAGAATAATGAAGCATAAAAAAAGAGGGAGACTAAGGCAAAAGAACATGATTTAAAAATTAGAGAAATCAGTGATTCATTAAAAAGGAACAACATCAGAATCATAGGGGTCCCAGAAGATGAAGAGAGAGAAATAGGCGTAGAAGGGTTATGTGAGCAAATCATAGTGGAAAACTTTCCTAACCTGGGAAATGACACAGACATCAAAATCCAGGAAACACAGAGGACTCCCATTAGATTCAACAAAAACTGACCATCGACAAAGCACATCATAGTCTAAATCTCAAAATACTCAAGCAAAGAAAGAATCATGAAAGCAGCAAGGGAAAAAAAGTCCTTAACCTACGAGGGAAGACAGATCAGGTTTGCAGCAGACCTATCCACAGAAACTTGGCAGGCCAGAAAGGAATGGCAGGATATATTCAATGTGCTAAATCGGAAAAAATATGCAGCCAAGAATTCTTTATCCAGCAAGGCTGTCATTCAAAATAGAAGGAGAGATTAAAAGTTTCCCAGACAAAAAATAAAGGAGTTCATGAACACTAAACCAGCCCTGCAAGAAATTTTAAGGGGGGCTCTCTGAGGGGAGAAAAGCAATAAATGAATGAATGAATGATCAAATTATAAATACATACATACATACATACATACATACATACATACATACATACATAAATACCAAAAGCAACAAAGACTAGAAAGGACCAGAGAACACCATCAGACACTCCCAACTCTACAGGAAACATAATGGCAATAAATTCATATGTTTCAGTACTCTCTAAATATCAATGGACTAAATGCTCTAATCAAAAGACATAGGGTAACAGAATGGATAAGAAAATAAGAGCTATCTATGTGCTGTTTACAAGAGACCCACTTTAGACCTAAAGACACCTTCAAATTGAAAAGTAAGGGGATGGAGAACATCTATCATGCTAATGGTTGACAAAAGAAAGCCAGAGTAGCCATACTTATATCAGACAATCTAGATTTTAAAATAAGGACTGTAACAAGAGATGAAGAAGGCTGTTATATCATAATGAAGGGGTCTATCCACCAAGAAGACCTAGCAATTGTAAACATTTAAGCTCCAAATGTGTGAGCACCCAAATACATAAATCAGTTAATCACAAACATAAGAAACTCAATGATAATAATACCATCATAGGAGGGGACTTCAACACCCCACCTACAACAATGGAGAGATCATCTAAACAGACAGTCAACAAGGAAACAATGGCTTTGAATGACACACTGGACCAGATGGACTTAACAGATATATTCAGAACATTTTATCCTAAAACAGTGGAATATACATTCTTCTCCAGTGCACATGGAACGCTGTCCAGAATAGATCACCAGCTGGGACACAAATCAGCCCTCAACAAGTTCCAAAGATCGAGATCATAGCGTGCATATTTTCAGACCACAATGATATGAAACTTGAGATCAACCACAAGAAAAAATTTGGAAAGCTAACAAATACTTGGAGACTAAAGAACATCCTACTAAAGAATGAATGGGCTAACCAAGAACTTAAAGAGGAAATTAAAAAGTACATGGAAGCCAATGAAAATGATAATACCACAGCCCAAAACCTCTGGGATGCAGCAAAGGCAGTCCTAAGAGGGAAGTATATAGCAATCCAGGCCTTCGTACAGGAAGAAGAAAGGTCTCAGATCCACAACGTAACCTTACACCTGAAAGATCTGGGAAAAGAACAGCAAACAAAACCCAAAACCAGCAGAAGACAGGAAATAATAAAGAGTAGAGCAGAAATCAATGGTATCAAAACCAAACCAAACCAAACCAAACCAAAACAAAACAAAACAAAAACAGTAAAACAGATCAATGAAACCAGAAGCTGGTTCTTTGAAGGAGTTAACAAAATTGATAAACCACTAGCCAGTTTGATCAAAAAGAAAAAGGAAAGGAGCCAAATAAATAAAATCAAGAAAGAGGAGAGATCACAACCAACATAGCAGAAATAAAAACAATAAGACAACATTATAAGCAATTATACACCAATAAAATGGGGAATCTGGAAGAAATGGACAAGTTCCTAGAAACATATAAACTACCAAAACTGAAACAGGATGAAATACAAAATTGGAACAGACCATTACCAGTAAAGAAATCAAATTAGTAATAAAAAAAATCTCCCAGAAAAACAAGAGTTTTTTATTAGTAACAAAAAAATCTCCCAAAAAAACAAGCCAGATAGCTTTCCAAGGAAATTCTACCAAACATTTAGGGAAGAGTTAAAACTTATCCTTTTGAAGCTGTTCTAAAAAATAGAAATAGGAGGAAAACTTCCAAATTCTTTCTATGAAACCAGCATTACCTTGATTCCAAAACCAGACAAAGACCCCACTACAAAGAAGAACTAAGACCAATTTCCCTGATAAACATGGATGCAAAAATCCTCAACAAGATATTAGCCAACCAGATCCAACAATACATTAAAAAAATTATTCACCACAATGAAGTGGTGAATCCTACCTGAATCCCTACCTGGGATGCAGGGCTGATTCATCACATTAATAAAAGAAAAGACAAGAACCACATGATCCTCTCAACAGATGCAAGGAAAGCATTTGACAAAATACAGCATCCTTTCTAGACAAAATCCCTCAAGAAAGTAGGAAAAAAGTATTATACCTTGAGATCATAAAAGCTATATATGAATGCCAATATCATCCTCGGTGGGGAATATCTGAGAGCTTTCCCCCTAAGGTCAGGAATAAGACCACTCTCGCCACTGTTATTCAACATAGTGTTGGAAGTCTTAGCCTCTGCAATCAGACAACACAAAGAAATAAAAGGCATCCAAATCAGCCAGGAGGAGGTCAAACTTTCACTCTTTGAAGATGACGTGATACTTAATATGGAAAACCCCAAAGATTTCAGCAAAAAACTGCTGGAACTGGTCCATGAATTCAGCAAAATGACAGGATATAAAATCAATGCACAGAAATCAGTTGCATTCCTATTCACCAACAATGAAGCAATAGAAAGAGAAATCAAGGAATTTATTCCATTTACAATTGCACCAAAAACCATAAAATACCTAGGAATAAATCTAACCAAAGAGGTGAAAAATCTATACACTGAAAACTATAGAAAGTTTATGAAAGAAACTGAAGAAGACACAAATAAATGGAAAAAGATTCCATGCTCCTCAAAAGTAAGAACAAATGTTGTTAAAATGTCGATACTACCCAAAGCAATCTACATATTTAATGCAATCCCTATCAAAATAACACCAGCATTCTTCACAGAGCTAGAACAAACAATCCTAAAATTTGTATGGAACCAGAAAAGACCCCGAATAGCCAAAGCAATCTCGAAAAGGAAAACCAAAGCAGGAGGCATCACAAGTCCAGACTTCAAGCTGTATTCCAAAGCTGTAATCATCAAGACAATATGGTACTGGCACAAGAACAGACACTCAGATCAATGGAACAGAACAGAAAACCCAGAAGTGGGTTCTCACAAACGTATGGCCAACTAATCTTTGACAAAGCAGGAAAGAATGTTCAGTGGAATAAAGACAGTCTCTTCAGCAAGTGGTGCTGGGAAAACTGGACAGAGACATGCAGAAAATTAACCTGGACCGCTTTCTTACACCATACACAAAAATAAACTCAAAATGGATGCAAGACCTCAATGTAAGACAGGAAGCCATCAAAATCCTCAAGGAGAAAGCAGGCAAAACCTCTTTGATCTTGGCCACAGCAACTTCGTACTCAACACATCTCTGGAGGCAAGGGAAACAAAAGCAAAAATGAACTATGGGGACCTCATCAAAATAAAAAGCTTCTGCACAGAGAAGGAAACAATCAGCAAAACTAAAAGGCAACTGACAGAATGGGAGAAGATATTTGCAAACGACCTATCAGATAAAGGGCTAGTATCCAAAATCTATAAAGAACTTATCAAACTCAACACCCAAAAAAAACAAATAATTCAGTGAAGAAATGGTCAAAAGACATGAATAGACACTTCTCCAAAGAAGTTGGACATTCAGATGGCCATCTGCCACATGAAAAATGCTCCACATCACTCATCATCAGGGAAATACAAATCAAAACCACAATGAGGTACCACCTCACACCGGTCAGAATGGCTAACATTAACAACTCAGGCAAGAGCAGATGTTGGCGAGGATGTGGAGAAAGAGGATCTCTTTTGCACTGTTGGTGGGAATGCAAACTGGTGCAGCCACTCTGGAAAACAGTATGGAGGTTCCTCAAAAAGTTAAAAATAGAACTACCCTATGATCCAGCAATTGCACTACTAGTATTTATCCAAGGGATACAGGTATGCTGTTTCAAAGGGGCATATGCACCCCAATGTTTATAGCAGCAATATCAACAATAGCCAAAGTATGGAAAAGCCCAAATATCCACTGATGGATGAATGGATAAAGAAGATGTGGTATACACACACACACACACACACACACACACACACACACACAATGGATTTCACACACACACACACACACACACACTGGATTATTACTTGGCAATCAAAAAGAGTGAAATCTTGCCATTTGCAACTACGTTGATGGAACTAGAGGGTATTAGGCTAAGCGAAATTAGTCAGAGAAAGACAAATATCATATGACTTCACTCATATGAGGACTTTAAGACACAGAACAGATGAACACAAGGGAATAGAAGCAAAAATAATATAAAAGCAGGAAGGGGAACAAAACATGAGAGACTCTTAAATATGGAGAACAAACAGAGGGTTGCTGGAGGGGTTGTGGGAAGGGGATGGTCTAAATGGGTAAGGGGCATTAAAGAATCTACTCCTGAAATCACTGTTGCACTATATACTAAATAACTTGGATGTAAATTAAAAAAAAAAAAAACAGTAAAAAAAAACCCCACAATAATTAGAACCATAGATATCTACGATAATTCTTAATGCTCATCTAAGGTTTGGGCTCTAGGTTTTTCACAGTCACTGTGGCACGTGTACTGCAAGATCAGGGGTGCCCTTTAATAGAGAAATAGGTTGGCTTTAACTCACCCTCTTTGCTCCTAGATCCAAGCCTCTCTCCCTTCCTGAGCCTACTTGACAGCCAGTTCAAATGCTTGGGTGGTGAACTATGTAGAATGATAACCAGTGCTCTTAGTAATTCATAGATAATTGGGGGCTTGGTATGATTTAGAGATACCCATACCCCTAATATTTAAAGAATACATTTATTCCATTTTCCTCACACAACTAACAGACCCTCAGTTTCCTTTTTAACATTGCTGAGACAAATAGAGAACTCATGAGACTGGACCACCACTTTACATCGCTGCAAGAATTTCTCTGTTCTTTTCAGTTGACCTAGGTCTAAAATGAATGCACTAATACACATCTATTCTGAGGCTCCTTGAAGGACAGAGGACCAAAGAGATAGCATTTTGAGTAAAGACAATACATGGCAGGAGAACTTTTCTCCATATAGCCACTGTTCGGATGGCAAAAGAGCTCTGTGTACCCCAAGGGATGGTCCCTTGATAACAGTTTCCATGTCTATGATGAATTTAAAAGCCAAATTTTCCCTTTTTGTGTGTTTTCCCTTTAGAAATACCAATAACTGCCACCTGGACCCTTCAAGATAATTTTGATAAGCATCATACCATGAGTATTATCGACCATGTCCCTGGGGCTGGAACGGTGGTAGTCACTTCATCAGAGTATGTTTCAAGTCTTGATAAACTAATATGTGGCTGTGAAGATGGGACCATTTTGATTACACAGGCTTTGAATGCTGCCAAAGCAGGACTTCTAGAAGGCGGTTCTTTATTAAAAGGTCATTGAATTTTATGTAACCTTATTTATTTAATTTACTTAAGCTTCAACTTTAACAAGCTGTACTAAGAAGATTGCCGAAGCTTAAAAAATGTGCTGACATTTGCTAATTAATGTGTACATATTTGAATGTTAAAGTAAAACACATATCTGGATTTTTTTAAAAGTCATTGATACAATGAGAAATATATTTCTTTTTTCCCTTGATCTTCCTGCTCCCTTCACCAAAAGCAACTGCTATTAAGTTTCCTTATACCCTTCTTGAAATTTTCTCTGCATATGCAAGTACATAGCAACATAGCAATATGCATTCTTTTAATTATATTATACAATATATTATACATTATACAAACTATACACTTTACAGAAATACCCTGAAACATAACTTAAAATATTTTGGAGCACATTCTGAATGAGTTCATTTTAAATGACTAATAATAATTAAATTTTCATTTAAAAAACTTTAATAATGGGTGTTTCAGTTTTTGTAATCTTTGGCTACAACAGAAAATGCTGAATTAACCATCTTTGTACATATATATGGTCATACCTATAGTATTAGTTGCAGGAGAATTACTGGATCAACACTTAGGAATATTTTTAATTTTGAAAATTTATCTAAAAATGTTCTCCATAGAACATCTGTGTACAAGTGTGTCCACTAACAGCCTATTAAAGTGACTTTTTCCCCATACCTTAGCCTACTTTGTGTGCTATTAAACTTTTTAGTATTTGCCAGTCAGAACAAAATGGTATCTTCCTGTTTTAATTTTTATTTCTCTGTTAATGAAGTGTAAATATGTTCTTACACATTTTTGTGTATTTCAAAAGTGAATACCTATTAAATATAGACTGTTATGCAGAAGTTGTCTTATTTACATAAGACAAGGAAAGGAAGGAAAATGTAGGAAGTGACTGAGATTTGGGGATGTGTAGATAGTATCTAATATTTCTTAATGCATGGATCCTATTAGACTGTTAGGTCCTTAAGACTTAAGGCCAAATCTCAATTTTTAAGACACACCTTGTTACCTTGCCTACCACTTGTTCTCAGCTTACTTTGACTACTTACTAAATGTTACTAACTTGTATTCAGTGATTGCCTAAAAGAGAGGAGGGATAGCAATGAACCTAGGAGAGGTATAGTACTGCTCGACAGCTCAACAGCTACTATTAAAAGTTAGTGAAAAAGCTTAAGACCTTAGCACTTTTTATGTAGGCTGATTTTTCTCATCCAGAAAGCAAGCATAAAGCTAAATTGGACTTGAATATCTGAATTAATATTCATTACTTGGTTTGCTAAGGGGATATAAACTGAGGATGTGCCTCCTGTAAGTGAAATAACTAATGATTCTTTAACTGAAGTAATAATGATTCTTTGGGACTCTTTTTTAGTTTGTGTAAAGAGGGTTTGTAGTCTGTGGTCTTCTCTAATTTTTTTTTTATTTAATTTTTTTTTTTAGTTTTAGCTAATGATGAAGAGGCAGTATGGAAACTGAGTGTCAGTAGACCTGTGTTCTAGTACATCTGTGGTATGAAATACCCACATTCCTACCAAGTGCTAGTGCTAGGAAACGAAGGACATTATCTTATTTATTCTACACAACAGTCTTGTGTGAAACAAGGCTATTATTGTCCCAAGTTTTTCAGATGCAGTACCTGTGGCTTAGAGGGGAAAAGCAACTTGTCATGGTGACCCATCTAGTAAGTGACATACCTAGAAAACCAAAGCATTCATGTAATAGCAAAGCTATGCTCTTAAACATTATGCTGTGCTTTTTCACACTTGGATTCAAGTCACGTAACTTCTTTGAGCCTCAGATACTTTACCTGTAAAACGAAGAGGTAGAACCAGATAATCTAATATTTTTGGAGACAAAAATGTTCTGTGAAACTTTGCTTTTCTTTTATGCTAGACTTGGTTATGCTTATTGAAAGGACAGCAGTGACGTTCTGAGATTAATTTTTGTAGAAGCGAAATGGATGAATTGTTCACTCTTTTAGAACAGCCTTTGTTATCTGATGGCACTGGAATTAGTAACCTGCTAACATCCTTAAAGAATTGGTAGACTTCGAACAGCCGGCTTTAATGCTTCATCAAAAGCATGACATAACTTATGAGGAGACACTTGCCTTTGAAATGGTCCACTGATTGGTCATTCATTTTTTTAACCAACAGCCTCGCTTTAATTATGTGTATCTTCTTTACATTAAAATTTTATAAAAGAAAATTTCAACACTATTTCTTGAGCAAAAATAATTTTTTCATTATTTGATGTTTCGTTGTTTTCCAGATTCCCTTCCTCATAAAGTTCTCAAAGGCCATCACCAAAGCGTTACGTCATTACTTTACCCACATGGTCTCTCTTCAAAATTAGACCAAAGTTGGCTTCTATCTGGGGACCAGGACTCATGTGTCATCTTGTGGAATATCTTCACTGAAGAAGTTTTGCATAAATTCTTTTTGGAGGCTGGTCCAGTAACAAGTCTTTTGATGTCACCAGAGAACTTCAGAGTAAGTTAAGACAAACAGTAAAACATAACATAATTTTTTTTAATTTTTTAAAAATTTACTTAGAGAACATGAGATGGGGAGGGACAGAGAGAGAGGGAGAAGGAGAATCCCAAGCAGGCTCCATGTTGTCAGCATGGAGTCCGACGTGGGGCTCAAACTCACAAACCACAAGATCTTGACCTGAGCCAAAATCAAGTCAGACACTTAACTGAGACACCCAGGTGCCCCTAATTTTAAAGTTATATAACATTGCAGAATGTTTAAAAACAAAAAGGAAAATTAACCCATGTTCCCACAGAAAAGAAAAGTTCTATGTATTCTTAATACAACGGGGTAAATTTTATGAATTCCTTTCTAAATTTTTATATGCCTTTTACTATGATTACAGCTTATGCAAATAATTTGATTCTAAAGATTTTGTCAATTCTTTGCTTTACAAAATCAGTTAATTTACTTTCTTTCCCCTCCCCCAATTCTATGTCTTAATTTTAACAGTTTTATTTTTTTAATTTTTGTTATTATTTTTTTACTGTTTATTGTATTTTTGAGAGAGAGACAGAGTGCACATGTGTGTGAGCAGGGAAGGGGCAGAGAGAGACAGGGACAAAGGATCCAAAGCAGGGCTCTGGGGTGACAGCAGAGAGCCCAATGCAGGGCTGGAACTCATGAACCATGAGATCATGACCTGAGCCAAAGTGACACGCTTAACTGACTGAGCCACCCGGGCGCCCCATATTATTTTTTTTTAAGAAAAGTAATTGACACTCAATATGGAAGCAATTAAAGTATATAGGATTCTATACAATAGAAAATAACTTTTGCCTTCAATAATTTACTTTTATAACAATATTTATAGTTATTATTTTCCTTTTCTTAAATAGGTTTTTGTTTGCTCTCTTTCATTTGTTTAACAAATACAGAGCTTTAACAAATTTCTGAGCATCTACCTTGGGCAGGACAAAAGGAAATATTTACAGATAATATTTTCTTATGCAATATGAATTTAACTTCAGTTTCCATAAAGCTGACATCTTTGTTAAAATATGAATGATTAACTTTTGAGTTTCCTGAGTTTGTCAATTACTTGCCAAAATTGGCAATTGACTTGCCAAAATTATTTCTCTGTAATAATATTTAAAAACTCAGGTTCAAAGTAAACTCAGAGCAAACTTACACTGTATTTTTGTAGTAAGGCATCATGAAAGAAATAAATCAGTGAAACAAAGTTAAGGGACTTAAAAAAAAGACTTATATATGGTGATTTGGGATACTTTGATATGTCTTTTATTCTGAAGTTCCCTCCTTTAACCATTTTTTTTTTCCTCAAAGCTCCAGGACAGTAGTCAAATCCTGACCTCTTTTACTTTTGCCTCAGTCATAAATGACTTAATTCCAAGGACCATAATCCATTGAAACCAAGCCAAATAAAAAGGAGGTTTATTGAAAGGGCCTAAGAGGCAATATTTTAGACATACAAGACAAAACACTATAGCAAGGACTCTGTGCAGTTTGAACTTATATTCAGAAACCAAGGTTACTCTTCAAGTTTCCTATCCCAAAGGAGTCTGTTTTCTGTGATTTCTCCTTTTGTTTCTTTTTTAATGTTTGTTTATTTTTGAGAGAGAGAGAAACAGAGAGAGAGAACAGGGGAAGGGCAGAGAGAGGGGGACAGAGGATACGAAGCGGGCTATGCGTGCTGACTCCAACACGTGAACCATGAGCTCATGACCTGAGCCTAAGTCAGACATTTATCCACTGAGCCACCCAGGTGCCCCTTGTGATGACTCCTTTCTCTTGCTTGTTCCTGTAACTTCTTTTAGCAATTTCAAATGTGTAGAAAAGAGAATCTGATTGTCCTAGTGTGGGTCTCTAGTGTATGTCTACCTCTGGCTATAGGATCTGTGTTCACATGTTGTGTGTATGTTCACATGTTATATGTAAGTATAATTTTCCTGAAGTACATTGGGCTCTCTATTCTAGGAGCTGTGGGCTGTGCTGGTTCTCTAACAGGTAATAGTAGTAGGGAGGCAATGCCATCTGCCTTATTCTATGAGTCTGGGTTCCCCATATATCACACCTGTCATTTTGTGATTTTTTTTCCCCCTCGGGATTTTTGTAGTCTCCTTAGAAAGAATTAGGAAAAATAACTTGCTCCCCAACACCCCACAGAAAGAGATCACTAATGGGCATGGGGAGGTTCTCAGGGGATCCCAACGAAAGCTTTAAACACAGCAGCTGAAACTCTGGCTAGGTACCCTAGTGAAGGTAGGAGCATCCACACTGCAAAAGATGGTTAGAAAGGAAACAAAGAGGCAGAAGAACCACTACCTACTCCCCCTCTCCCCCTCACCCCATCCCACCCACCCCCCATCACAGGCTAACACATGGCCCTCTTGGTGAGGCACAGACCTGCCCTGTAAACTCCTCCCAGATTAGCCTCACAGCAACCAGCATGGATGGTCTTTGTCCTAAACTGTGTTCAAGGTAACCACATGCTGACTTTTTAAAAAGTATCTTAAGAATCTTTGTCCTGTGAGCCTATTTTTGATCCTTGTGTCTTTGAAGCTGTGCATTCAGTTGGAACTATCTAATGCTTACCTCTTTTAGATTGTGTCTACACTGAGTTTCCTGTTTGGATTAGAATCTGAATAGTTCTGGGAACACCAAATCACATTCTGAGGCTCTAAGTGGAAAATATCAGCTCATGATACCCTTGGGCCTAAGCTTGTGTCTACAAATAGCTTCTTTTTGTGGCAACAAATTAGTTCTGGGGTTTATTTTATTCTGCATTATTTCCGATGTCTGCCTCGCTGCCTGAATTTGCTGAGTGATGGTCAAGTCCTTCATTTATCTCATAAGTAGATCTGGCTTGGAATTCTCCTTTTTCACTGTGTCTCTTGACTTTCCTAATAAGTTGCTGAATTTAAAATCGACTTGGTGTTTAAAACCCCTCTTTATAGTGTTATGTGAAGAGGTCCTATAGAAAACAAAAATGTCATTTTGTAAATGGTGTTTAAACAAAATATTTTTATGTCACTAGGGGGGGAAATCTCATTTAATTTTAAGAAAAGCATTTGATTATTCACTTACAAATAACTCTGTTTTATTTTGTTCTGTTTTGTTTTCCCATAGCTAAGAAGTGATCAGGTAATTTGCTGTGTGTGCAGTGACCATTCTGTGGCTCTCCTTCACCTTGAGGGGAAGAGGTGCCTCCTGCATGCCCGGAAGCACCTTTTCCCTGTGAGGATGATAAAATGGCACCCAGTTGAGAATTTTTTAATTGTTGGATGTGCTGACGACTCCGCTTACATCTGGGAAATTGAAACAGGTAAATTGGAACGTTACCCCTTTGATTCTTTACATATTTATGCATCGAAGCATTTGGCTGGGTGGAGAGTTCCAGAGACTACATGGTGACCACCTCACCTGCTTTAACCTTTGGTTGGGCTGCGTTTAATGGCTTTGGTTGAAGGCATGTATGGAAAATAAAACACAGTGGCCCAAGTCAGATCTTGACCAACTGGTGATTAGCTGACAGAGCATTGCACAGGAATGAGCCGGATATTTCTGGAAGCTATAAATAAAAACATAAGTTATCTACTTTAATTATTAACAAGAGAGAAATTTAGTGTTCTACTAGTCTCAAATTATCATTAAATTCTGCCTTCTTCAGCATACTCATGATCTCAGCAACATTTTGAGCTAATTGATGATCAGTAATAATGGAATATAATTAATTACAAAACTGCAAAAAGTTGAGTCAGGGAAACTGAAAACTGAGTGGCTCAATTGAACTTTTGACGTCGTTGTGTGGAGAATGTACAGTTTGAACTTCAAAGTTTAAACAAAAAGTTTTACAGTGTAACGTAAGATTGAGAGTAACACATTTCAGGCAGATGCTGGGAACTTATCAAATAAGGCAAGGTAATTAATGAACGGGAGTCAGGGGAGTGTGCTTGAGAGTACATTTCACTGAAACCATAGCATGATATTTATTGATTAATCAGTGGTGGTTTTATGTTGGGGGTTATTAACAGACTGGATAGTTTATAATATTATAGTTTAGAGTCATACTTCACCAAAATAATTGCTATTTTCTTTACATTTGACTTTCATGTGTTAATGATGATGACTAATGTACTGGTGTATGGAGGGTGCAATATAATTCTGTCTTACGTTTGTACCTTGCTTTACAGCTTTGATGGCCTTCCATATTCATTTCCCATTAGATTATCACAACTTCTAGTGTAGGTGGAGGAGGTTTTATTCCCCATTCTATTGATGATGAATTTGTAACTGATTTGTACATGTGCAAGATTACATTGCTAATAAGTGGTGAACCAGTATGAGGGCCCTGTCTTTCTTTGCACAATATGCACAAAATTAGGAGAGTTTTAGAATTCTTAGGTAATCTATCAACCTGAGTGACAATGGAGTATAATGGATAAAATGAGCTCTAAAGCCTGGGCTTGCTTCCAGGACCTGCTAACAAAGGTTGGCCTTGAGCAATAACTTGGCTTCACTGCATGTCAATTTCTTCATCTATGAAATGGGAGTAATGATACCACCCTCCTGTCAGGATTAAATTAACTAATACTGACCACGCTTGTAAACAGTGCCTATAGGTGCTAAGGCCTTAGTAATAGTTAACTATTATTAATATGATCAAAGAATGCGGTAAAATCTTGATTTCTGCTTGTGGAATCTAAGTCTGTAAAACACATGCACTTATAACTGTGTGTAATTGCATTGTTTTCAGTTGTGAAATTGTGAATACTGGCTAACCAAACCTATTTTTCCTAGAAAATAGAATCTAGTGAGAATAAAGAGATTTCTGGGTACTGACAAGTGTTTACACTTCCATTGCCCCATCGGGATACCTCTCAGCCTGTGCAATTTTTTATTTATGTAGTTTTTGATGGGGTGGTCAGTAAAGGGGGGAAGCCAAACCACTAGTACGTCTTAAATCTGTATTTATTACCACATCGCATTTTAATTTTATTATTTATTTTTATACTCCCCAATCCATAACTAAATATTGTAGAACATTTGAAAACTACAGCAAAAAATAAAGAAAAGCAAATAATCCTATCCCACTGCCTAAAGATAACTGCTATTAATATTTTGATCTGCTTTGTCACACATCTTTCTATGTCAATAAATAGATGCCTATATTGTGTTTCAGTCATGGTCCTGGCAGAAAATTGAATTTAACCTGGGTAGGTCAAATGGAGAGACTTTAATGAAAGGACTATTTATAAGGGTGTGGATGGGACTTAGGGAACAGATAAGGAACGGATAGTGAGGCTCCCATCACCCAGACACTGGTAGTATCAGGAAGCTCTTATCACTTCCCTAGGGCTGAAGCAACAAGAGGAGAAAATAGTGTTAGTGGAACCCTGTGAGAGTCGAGGCTATGGAAGAGTGGTCATTCAATCCCTGAAGTCATGGAAGACAAACAGCTCCTCCCAGAGATGCAGGACTGAGACAAAGAAAGAGTTGGAAGAAATTATTTTCTTTCTCCCTCTGCAATCACATTCATTAGTTTGATCCAACTGCAAGTCGGAGAGGAGGGACATTCAGTTCTAGGCATTAGGCAGGGGCACAGAGCAGATGCAGAGGAGTAGGGAAAGGGTGGAGTAGGTTGTCAATGGACAGTAATTGGCATTGTGGCCACTATGGACCACCATACTCTAGCTTGGGAATCTTCTATAGCTGGTCATGTATATTTTTTCCTTTAAAAAAAAAAGGTTTGTTTTAGAATTTCCCTATCAGGAGCCCCTGGGGGGCTCAGCCAGTTAAACATCTGACTCCTGGTTTTGGCTCAGATCATGATCTCGCAGTTCATGAGTTTTGAGCCCCGCATCAGGCTCTGAACTGACAGTATGGAGCCTACTTGGGATTCTCTCTCTCCCCCTCTCTCTCTCTGCCCCTCACCCACTCACTCTGTCTCTCAAAATAAATAAAAAATAAATAAAATAGAATTTCCATATCAAATAATGTGTACACGTTTAGAGCCAAATAAAACTATGAAATGTTTGTTTCAAGTGAGACTGTGAGGCTATTTATCTCATGGTTATCTACATTAATACTTCATAAACAAGCTTAACTCAACCTAAGACAGAACTTATAATTGATGAAAATATTACCAATAATTACATAAATGCATTCATATTTGTGATGTGCCTCTTCAGTTTTTCAAAATATCCTCCCATTAGCAATCTCATTTGAATCCCCAACACTGTGCACATGGCTGACACCCTAAATTTCCTCACCGTGCTCATCCTTTCTGGATAAGTTTATGTTGTTCCTTTTAGTCTGTGTTTGGTATTGGCTTTATTTTGGGTTGCCTTTAACCTCTGCAATTCCAATTTTGTTTAAAATGTAATGAACTACTTTTTCTTTCCTTAGCTGGATTTCATCTGACTAAAATACTTCCATCACATTCACTGTGCTAGATGTCTGTTGCATCATTTCTCTGTAGAAGTGAGAAAATTCAGGATCGGAAAGCTCTTCTGTTTATAGTTTCATAAAATGAGTGGAAAAATACCAGCTAAGGCCAAAACAATTCGAAAGAGGCCTATGAGGCTATAGAATGTGCTTGCTCACTGATTTACCTGGCACATGGATACGTAAATGAATGAATTAACTAACAAATTTTCTTGGACCTTAGATTGAGTAAAAATGAGTTTACCTTAACATTGACCCATGTAGTGGCTTTTACATCATGGCTGCCCAACTGTAGGTAGCTTTCTTCTCCAACTCTCCCCTACGATTTCTGGAGTTTATGGGGCCTGTCTCATCTCCTCAGGTGTAAGTCTGTGTATTTTCTACTCCAGGCAATTTTCCTGGGTTTTTTTCCTTTAAGCTTTGCTAGAAGGTTCACACTTAGTTCCATGTGCGACTAGACTTACTCCCTGCTCCATTTCCCCAGTACTCTGCCTCCTCTAAATACATGAAGGAGGGATAAACTGACAACAAAGCATTTTCCAGATCTTCCAGCATTAGAGCACTCCAGAGCTCATAGAGAGAAAATAGGAGGTGTCAGTGGGATACAGATTTGCGGGAAAGGGGCCTAGAAAGAAAAGGCAGGGGAAGGGGACTGAAGCTAAAAGTAATTCATTCTCAACTGCGCCAGAAGCCCGCTTTGGTAGAAGGTCGAGGGTGGGGCATAGGTCAGTCTCTGTGCCACCTTCCCCAGGTGTGGAGGACAGAATATGAGAGTTTGTCAGTTTTTCACAACCCTTTAAAACAGCCTATTTTCACTTTATTCATGAGATTTATGTATTCATTTATTTATTCTCTGGGGTAGGATGCACAAGCATACTCTAGAGCCATATGTCCACATTCCTATTTTATCTCGAAATCCTAAGAAGTGTTTCTTACTGTGACAGGTGGCATAGTCGGATGCATGCCAGGGTAAAGTTTGGAGCCATAGGTGGGCATGTTCATCCCCGGGGGAGGCAAACAATCAAAGCAGGGAAGTATTTATGTAACAGTGAAGGCCCTCATCTTCTGGCTAAAAATGCAGCGCTGCCAGGTTGGGAATGATGAGGGCATCTAGTTTCTCTTATTGATTTGCCGGATGTCCCATGATGTTTAGGCCTGATTAGGAAGGGAAAAAAATTGGAGATGTCATTTTGATTAATATTTGAGCTCCCGCAATGTGTTTGGCACTGACAACTCTGGGCGGCTTTGTCACCCTCGTTGCTGTGAGACACAATAGGGATAATGTAATACTGATTTTGTTCCCCTAAAATACACACCAGAAATAAATCTCAGCTCTGAGCTCATTATTCTTTTAAGAATTGAATTTAAAATAATTCTGAGGACTTTACTGTTCACTGTACTAGATTTACATAATAGAAAACTTGTGTCATGAATTTCTCATGTGTTACTAATATAACACTTGTTATTATTCTTGAAGGTCTTCTGTTAAGCTTATGGTCTGTGTTGCAAAATATGCCATATTAAGCAATGTGTGTGTGTGTGTGTGTGTGTGTGTGTGTGTGTGTGTGTGTGTGAAAATGAAACCAGGGGCGCCTGGGTGGCGCAGTGGGTTAAGCGTCCGACTTCAGCCAGGTCACGATCTCGCGGTCCATGAGTTCGAGCCCCGCGTCAGGCTCTGGGCTGATGGCTCAGAGCCTGGAGCCTGTTTCCGATTCTGTGTCTCCCTCTCTCTCTGCCCCTCCCCCATTCATGCTCTGTCTCTCTCTGTCCCCAAAAAAAAATAAATAAACGTTGAAAAAAAAAAAGAAAATGAAACCAAACTTACTTGCATGAAAAAAAAAATTCTTGATAAGATATGTCAGGAAAACTTCTGCAAAGAACTGGATAGTAAAGTTTTTCAGTTTTGTGGGCCATATGATCTCTTTTGTAACTACCAAACTCTGCCCTGTGGCACAAGAGAAGCCATAGAAAATATATAAAAGAGTCAGTGAAGTTCTGTTCCAATAAAACTTTATTTACAAAAGCAGGTAGAAGGCTGGATTTGCCCTGCAGTGTGCTTTATAGACTTCTAAGAACGAGGATAGTTCTTTTTAAAGATCATGATTTTCATAATATCTCATTCTAAAGCAGCTTATAATTTTTAATCCATTATGCCATGTTAACTCTGTATGTTTATACCCATTTTGCCAGTGAGGAGATGGAATGCAGAGAGATTTTTTTGAGTCTGAAGATCCCCTGACTAGGTATAGGGCACCTGCACTAGGATGTGTGTCTCTTTTGGTTTGTTTCCCACTGTACTGTACACAGCAACACCTCCTGCAGAGTGGGTCAGCTTTTTGAGACTGTCAAACAGGGAATTAGATAAGGAAAGGTCCGAGAAGAAAAGAAATGGCTGCCAGGAAACCTGCTGATGCTCTCCTCAAGGAGAGGGTCTCTGGCTATCTCTCACAGAGGCTGGCTCTCAATTTACACACTGTTCTAACAGCTCTGGTCATCTGATTTCTCAGATGACGGATTAGAAACAGCAAATTGCAAGTCCAGAGAGTGTTAGTGGCAGGCACTCTGACAGCAGAAGTGACAGCTGATGGGAAGGGAGGAGAAGCAAACATGTGTATCACTGCTTAGGGCAGTATTTCCTGTGCCCATGGGAGGATAGTCACCCCAAAACATGCTGAAATGTTTTCCCCTGTTTGCGAAGCTCATAGATAAGCTTGCACGGGTTATGGGCAGCTGCCAGTACATTCCCATGACTCCTGCTGGTGAGGTGAGTGCTCCTTGCTTCAGGAAGAATATTGAAAGGTATTCCACCTATGGTAGACTGCAGTCCTAAGGAAGTCTGAGAAGTGGCTTACAGCCCAGAGTTCAAGGGAGACTGAAGTTGTTGCCAGTGACTGGGTAGAACTCAGGGTCCATGTGAGTCTATTTTTGTCCATTTATTCCTGTTTCTGCTCAGGTAATGTGAGCTGTGTGACCTTGAGCAGGAAGCTTTACTCCAAGAGTCTGGCCTGAGGACCCAGCCTCTGGTTATGACATGGTTTCTGTGGGAAAACACATTCTGAATCTTAAAACAACTATCTTATAAACAGACCATTGGAACAAAGCCTATGCATACGAAATTAAGGAAGTCAGGAAGAAGAGAGTACATTTCAGAGTTATTTTTACCACAGGTGTTAAATTTTCTTTCTTAATTTCTTTTTCTTAGTGAAATTAGTACCAGTTAGAAAATTATTTAGTCTATTATGATACCATATACATGAAGCATTTATTATTTTGTGGCTTCAAAATACATAGTCTTAAAAATATTAAAAATAAAACTATTAAGAAAGGTAAGATAAGGTTTGTCAAGTAATAGCTAATAGGCCATAATTTTAGAAAATATTTAGCATTTAATCTTCTACTATAGATCTGAGTTTGCTTTAATTGTTTAGGATGAGGGATATATACTGTATAGACGACACAAATTCCCAGAAATGTGTAGTCATATTATTCCCAAAAGAGTAGAATCATGTGGTTAAATTCTTACTTTGCCACACCAAAATATCATACAAGGTCACTGCATGGAGAAGTAATTTTCCAGCCCACAAGTATTACCTTGTTTCCTTTATTTATAGTTGTATAGCATATAAAATATATATTTTTTAATTCCACTAGTTACCAACCATACCATTTTGATGGGCGGTTTTGCTTGGTTTTCTCATCAAGGTCACCCCTCTGCAGATACAGGTGCCTTGTCAGCACAACCAGATGATGACATTCATTATGTGTGTGTGTTAAGGGTAGATTTTGGGTATGCAGCATCCGGCAGGTAATTGTCTCCCCAGTATGTTATTTTCTCAAAGCCACGCTATTTTGTTGTGGTAGATTACAGATGGAACCCTCTTGGGATGATTGTTTTTAGAAAAGAAAAATAGGATACATTAAAGTGCAGGATGGGATTTTTCCTACATCACCTTTTCCATGCCCTTTTCTTCTTTATTATAATAATTACTGATGTTATTACTCAACACGTATTTTTAGTTTGCCGCCTATTTTTTGAATCTTTATTTCCTCCTCTCTGGCCCTCGTTATCACAGCTACACTATAATTTGAGATTTTGATTCATGTAATATTGTGTGTGTGTGCATGTGTGTATACGTTCATGTGTATGTACACACTTTATGTATATGAACTTTGCAGGTTAACTACTAAAAGATTTGCTCAATTGTCAAAGTTTAATGTCTCAAGTGGGAATTAGCATCCAGAGAAGTTATGATCATGAGCCCTGGGATTTAGACTGCTACGTTAGAATTCTTGTTCTTTACCCTTTCCAATCAGTGTTACTCCAGTATACTTTGAATTCCTCAAAGATTCACCATCTCTTCATAGAATTTAGCACTAAATAAATATTAACTGGACTTACTATAAATCCTTCATATATTACCATAGCAGTTTGCATTTATGACTCATTATTCACTCCTAATGTATCAAATGAATGTTATTCCCTAATATTTAGATACAGTAGGTTCTGCCTCTGTTAATTTATTCACTCTTTGGCAAATCATTAAATTAAATTGATCAGAGCCTTACTTGATGTGACGACACTTAACACAATGTTGCAGAAAAGACGTAGGACATTACTATATGTAAGAATACTGGATTTATTTTTATTAATGTCACTTATTTACTAATTTATTATTTTTATTAATTATGTATATGTTCATGTATTATAAATATATACACGTGTATACATACATACACGTGTATACATATACACATATATGTGCATACATATAAACACATATGTGTATACACAAACACAGGCGTGCATATAAGCACATGTATGTATGTGTGTATATATATGTATGCACACATACATACATATATATCTACATACACATACACCACATGGTTGCTCTAATAAAAATGAAACTACAGCAAGAAATAAAAAATAATAAATGAGACTTCATAAAATTAAAACCTTTTGTGCATCAAATGACATTATCCAGAATGTGAAAAGACAGCCTATAAAATGGAGGAAATTATTTTCAAATTATATATATATATTAATATTTTAATGTTTATTTACTTTTGAGAGAGAGAGAGAGACAGAGCATGAGTGGGGGAAGGGCAGAGAGAGAGGGGACACAGAATCTGAGGTGGGTTCCAGGCTCTGAGCTGTCAGCACAGAGCCTGATGCAGAGCTCAAAACCCACAGACCGTGAGATCATGATGTGAGCCAAAGTTGTACGCTTAACCGACTGAGCCACCCATGCACCCCTGCAAATTATATATTTGATAAGGGTTTAATATTAAGCGTGTATATAAAGAACTCTTACAACACAAAGACAAGCAACTCAACTTTACAAAGGAAAAAGAACTCAAATATTTCCTTCTTCAAGGAAGCTATGCAAACGACGGACAAGCTCGTGAAAAGATTTCAACATCATTAGCCATCAGGGAAATGGAAATCAAAATCGTGATGAGATACCACTTCACACTTACTAGAATACTTATAATCAGGAAAAGAAAGAGGGGAGGAGCCAAGATAGTGGAACAGCATGAAAGTTTTTTTTTTGCATCTTGTGTCCATGAAATAAACCATCCTGCACACCTAGAAAACTGATTTGAGTATTAACACAACAATCTGCACAACCTGAACCACAGAAATAAGCAGGTACGCGACACGGAGAGGTGAACGGGGGGAGAGAGAAGCCGCAGAGGGCAGAGAGCGATTTTTGCTTGCAGAGAGAGGACAGAGATGGGGGGTCGGGGGGGATACAGGAAAAGTACCCTCCCCCTCACCAAAAGCAGCTGGAGAGAAAGTGGAAAAGTGGAAACAGCTGCAGGGACTGAACTAAAAAGGGAGAAAGGAGAAAGGAGAGGGTTTAAATTCCATTAAGACTGTATAAACAGGGGGAGTGCAGACTCTGAAACGCCGCAGTTCGATACCTGGCTGTGCTGGTGGGAAAGGGGAATCCCCAGGAGCAGAGTGAAGTCCAGGTCTTTGGGCCACATGGTGAGAGGCGGTTCCCCTGCTGGTAGGACTCTCCACAGGCAAAAGTCCCAGTGGATCCTGGAGAACAACCACACCTGCTGGTGCTGGAACAAGGCTGTTAAGAGTGAAGCCTGGAGCCAGATGTGTGTTGTGATTTGCCATAATCCCTGAAACGCTGCTGCTACATGATAGCGTGAACTTTTTCTGGAGTGGGCTTGCACCCAACCACAGTCTCTGGCATCGGCAGTAGCGCAGTCCCACGAGTGCTTCTGGGGGCCCGGGAGGCACCCAGCCATTGCTCGGTGAGACCCTCCTCCAGAAGGTCTGAGCGGGTCAAAACCACAGTCCCTCAGAAGTGAGGGGTCAGGAAAAACAGCCGCATCTGAGATAAAACTCAGGAAGGAGGTGCTGCCTGGCAACCTGATGGCTTGGTCACGGACAGTGTAAAAGCGGGAAGGACAGAAGCCAAAGACAAAGGACAGGTGTGCCAATGCTGAGCAGGGAAAACAGAGTCCGACACTAGAGGCCGGTAGCTGGGTTACGCCATTTTCAACCCTCTGGTGCATGCGCACACACCTACAAGCGCCACAACAACGCACTCCGGTAAGCTAAGCAGCGCCATCTAGTGGAAAACAGAGACATTACACTAAGCCCTGCCTAGCGGGGCCAAGCTCGTTCTTCAGGAACACAGGTCTCTTTGCCTGCTTAGTTTATGGACTATAAAGTACTTCAAAGGTTGACTTCTAGGGGAAGACGATGTAATTTCAATCGTATTTGAGTGTCTTCGCTGACCCATCTATTCAATTTTCTTTTTTTTCTTTTTTCTTTTTTGTTTTTCTTTGTCTTGAATACAGAAAGAGAAAAAATATTATTTTTTTTTCAATTTTTATTAAAAATATTTTTCTTTAATTTTTTCTACTATATTTTTTTACCTTTTTGTAAATTTTTCAAATTCTATTTTACATCATTTCATTTTATTCTACTTCATTCTATTCATTATTTCAAATTTTCAAACGTTTTCCTTTTTTTCTTTTTCTTTTTTCTCCCCCCACTTTTTCTCTAATCTATGAAGCTCCTTTCAACACCCAGACCAAAACGCACCTAGGATCTAGCATCATTTATTTGATTTGTGTGTGTGTGTGTGTGTGTTGTTTTTAATTTTTTTAATTTTCAGGTTTTTTTAATTTTCAGGTTTTTTTAATTTTAATTTTTTTTACTTCATTAATTCCTTTTCTCCCTTCAAAATGATGAAACAAAGGAATACACCCCAAAAGAAAGAGCAGGAAGAAACAACAGCCAGGGACTTAATCAACACAGAACAAGCAAGATGTCTGAACCAGAATTTAGAGTCATGGTAATAAGAATACTAGCTGGGGGGGGGGGGGGGGGCGCCTGGGTGGCTCAGTCGGTTGAGCAGCCGACTTCGGCTCAGGTCATGATCTCGCATTCCGTGAGTTAGAGCCCCGTGTCGGGCTCTGTGCGGACAGCTCAGAGCCTGGAGCCTGTTTCAGATTCTGTGTCTCCCTCTCTCTCTGCCCCTCCCCTGTTCATGCTCTGTCTCTCTCTGTCTCAAAAATAAATAAACAAAAAAAAAAAAAAGAATACTAGCTAGGGTTGAAAATAGATTAGAATCCCTTTCTTCAGAGATAAAAGAAGTAAAAGCTAGTCAGGATGAAATAAAAAATGCTATAACTGAGCTGCAATCTCAAATGCTTGCCAAGGCAGCAAGGTGGATGAGGAAGAGCAGCAAATCAGCAATATAGAGGACAAACTTATGGAGAATAATGAAGCAGAAAAAAAGAGGGAGAATAAGGCAAAAGAGCACGATTTAAGAATTAGATAAATAGGGGGTGCCTGGGTGGTTCAGTCAGTTGAGAGTCCAACTTTGGCTCAGGTCATGATCTCATAGTCTGTGAGTTTGAGCCCCACATCGGGCTCTGTGCTGACGGCTCAGAGCCTGGAGCCTGTTTCAGATTCTATGTTTCCCTCTCTCTCTGAACCTCCCCTGTTCATGCTCTGTCTCTCTCTGTCTCAAAAATAAATTTAAAAAGTTAAAAAAAAAAAGAATTAGAGAAATAAGTGACTCATTAAAAAGGAACAACATCAGAATCATAGGGGTCCCAGAAGATGGAAAGAGAGAAAAGGGGTAGAAGGGTTATGTGAGCAACTCACAGTGGAAAACTTTCCTAACCTGGGAAATGATACAGACATCAAAATCCAGGAAGCACAGAGGACCCCCATTAGATTCAACAAAAACCGACCATCGACAAAGCATATGATAGTCAGATTCACAAAATACTCAGGCAAGGAGAGAATCATGAAAGTAGCAAAGGAAAAAAAAGTTCTTAACCTATGAGGGAAGACAGATAAGGTTTGCAGCAAACCTATGCACAGAAACTTCACAGGCCAGAAAGGAATGGCAGGATATATTCAATGTGCTGAATCGGGAAAAATATGCAGCCAAGAATTTTTTATCCAGCAAAGCTGTCATTCAAAATAGAAGGAGAGATTAAAAGTTTCCCAGACAAAGATTAAAGGAGTTCATGACCACTAAACCAGCCCTGCAAGAAATTTTAAGGGGGACTCTCTGAGGGGAGAATAGCAATGAATGAATGAATGAATGAATGAATGAATGAATGAATACCAAAAGAAACAAAGACTAGAAAGGACCAGAGAACACCACCAGACACTCCAACTCTACAAGAAACATAATGGCAATAAATTTGTATCTTTCAGTAGTCACTCTAAATATCAATGGACTAAATGCTCCAATCAAAAGACATAGGGTAACAGAATGGATTAGAAAACAAGATCTATCTATATGCTGTTTACAAGAGACCCACTTTAGACCTAAAGACACCTTCAGATTGAAAAGAAAGGGAATGGAGAACATCTATCATGCTAATGGCCGACAGAGGAAAGCCAGAGTAACCATACTTATATCAGACAATCTAGACATTAAAATAAAGACTGTAACAAGAGATGAAGAAGGGCATTATATCATTATTAAGGGGTCTATCCACCAAGAAGACCTAACAATTGTTAACATTTAAGCTCCAAATGTGTGAGCACCCAAATATATATATCAATCACAAACATAAAGTAACTCATTGATAATAATACCATCATAGTAGGGGACTTCAACACCCCACTTACAACAATGGAGAGATCATCTAAACTGACAGTCAACAAGGAAACAATGGCTTTGAATGACACACTGGACCAGATGGACTTAACAGATATATTCAGAACATTTCATCCTAAAACAGCAGAATATACATTCTTCTCCAGTGCACATGGAACATTCTCTAGAAAAGATCACATACTGGGACACAAATCAGCCCTCAACAAGTACAAAAAGATTGAGATCATACTGTGCATATTTTCAGATCATAACATTATGAAACTTGAAATCAACCACAAGAAAAAATTTGGAAAGATAACAAATACTTGGAGACTAAAGAACGTCCTACTAAAGAATGAATGGGATAACCGAGAAGCTAGAGAGGAAATTAAAAAGTACATGGAAGCTGGGGTGCCTGGGTGGTTCAGTCAATTAAGTATCCGACTCTTGGTTTCAGCTCAGGTCATGATCTCACAGTTTTGTGAGTTCAAGCCCCACATCAGACTCCAAGCTGACCGTGCAGAGCCTGGTTGGGATTCTCTGTCTCCCTCTCTTTGCTCCTCCTCCATTTGCACTATTTTTGTCTCTCTCAAAATAAATAAATAAACTTAAAAAAATTAATTAAAAAAAGGTACATGGAAGCCAATGAAAATGATAACACCACAGCCCAAAACCTCTGGGATGCAGCAAAAGCGGTCCTAAGAGGTAAGTATATAGCAATCCAGGCCTTCCTAAAGAAGGATTAAGGTCTCAGATACACAACCTAACCTTACACTGACTCCACGATCCACAAATTCCTTTTTAAAGAGAATGCTAAATGAAATGAAGTGTTTCTTTCCACTTTGAATGTAGCAAATGCTTCACAGCAATATTAGCATTACCTGTGACACTGTAAACAATAGATGTCACAAATATTTTCATATTGCACCACAATTGTCACCAGTACCTCAAAGTACCATTTATGTTTCCCACTGCCATAAACTTTTAGGTATACCACTAGCTGTTGTCATTTCATGCTTTAATAAAGAAGCATATAAGTTTGGTTTTTAATATATTTTGATTATTGCGTTTCAACATAATTGATATCCTTTGTAATACTATGTATTTTATTTTTGACATTTTACTTTCTTATTTTTTTATTTTTTAATGTTTTTATTTATTTTTGAGACAGAGAGAGACAAAGCATGAGCAGGGGAGGGGCAGAGAGAGAGGGAGACACAGAATCTGAAGCAGGCTCCAGGCTCTGAGCTGTCAGCACAGAGCCCAACGTGGGGTTCAGACTCATGTGAGGTCATGGCCTGACCTGAAATTGGACGCTTAACCGACTGAGCCACCCAGTGGCCCCTTACTTTTGACATTTTAAACCAATATTGTGAAAAAAAGGCTTGTTCACCACCTTTCCCCATACTGCTGAAGGGGTTCATGGCATGAAAAGAAGTTAAGAGCTTTCTGTATGTGTATGACACATATACATATATCAGAGCAAAAATACAATAATAAGTAATTTAACCTTATTAAATCATCCAACAATGAACACTGTATCACTGAAGAGTAGCATATAAGGCTCATTATATATTTTTTACATTGATATAAATTATTACATTAATTAGACACATTTAAATGAATACACACACAAACACACGTGAATGCATGCTCACACCTCCTACACTAAACACACACACACACACACACACACACACACACACAGAGTAGTCTTCTATAATTCTAGCTAGTGAACATAGATCTCTAGTTTGGTGAAATTATATAAATGTTAATTTGATCTTATAATTTCACAATCTTTTCAAAGTGAGGAAATTCCACAGATGTAGAAAAATTAAAGAAAAAATGTTATCTACATGAGGTAGTTTCTACTGTGCCCTTTAAAATCTAGATATCACATTGAAAGGCTATTAAAATAAACACAAATAATTTTTCCCCAAATTTGGATTTGCTTCTTTGTCAATTCTTACTAGTTATAAACATTTGAACAATTATCTACATTTTATTACAGAATTATACTTCCTATGAACATGGTTCTATATTATTTTTAGATATTCCTGACTTATTTTTAAAAATCTACATTATATGATGAATTGTTATCTGGTAAAACACATACACAGGTGTTTATGTGTATGTATATGTGTGTCCCTTTTAATTAAGGTATTATTCAACCTACCTTTTTTTTTTCAATCTCCTATCATGTTAATATGTATTAGGCATATTGTTGTGATATCTGCAGGATATCTTTGGAACATTTTGTATGCTCCGAAACTTATATGAAAATCAATACAGTCTCATTCAAATGATAAAGCTAAATATTTTTTTCTCTTAAAATTACTTTGACCAATTAAGTAGTACCCTTAACTGCCTTATTGTTTACCTTGTCAATTGCTATCTTCCTGGGTTTTACTTTGGTAAAGAAAATAGTTGCTATTACCACTTTTAGCTGATTTCTGCAGTGTAATTACATTTTTGAATCAAGTGCTTGTTGGATACTTCTGTTACATATCTGAATTTAATGTTCTCAGGAGCTTATTCCACAGCAGCAGAACACATCGGGATGGTTGCTCTGTGGCTCCTCCTTAGTTTGGCCCCTTCTGCAAGCATTTTATATGGACACCTGGAACGTTAGTGGGTTTCACAGCTGCCATATTTGGCAAAATAAACCCAAAGGAGCCATCTGCCCCTCCTCATGCTGCCTTTCAATTCCCTAGCAACTTCCCAGTAGCCAGCTGCCACAGAAATGATTGGAAAGCAAGACTCAGTGGACTGTAATGATTGTTATTCTCTGGGAAAGTAGGTTCTCTGATCTGGCTAAAAGATAAAGGATATTGGGTGCACTTTATTCATCTGAATGTATCAATAATATCCAACCTCTACCACTAACTTGTTAGGATTTGATGGGAAGAGCCTTTTATGTTTCTAGGGATGAATCAGGTGAAAACGAAATCCAAAGGTCAAATCCTTGACTAGGAGTGGTGAGCAGAGAGTTTGACTGTGGGAATGCCAGATTTTATCTTGTGTGCTATAGAAAAGGTTGGTTGCTAATCTCAGCCTGTCGAAAAGTCCTGGGCATGGATTGGTCCACTATTTTCCCCAGTCCTTTTCACATTCAAGTGTATGTGGATTCCATTCCCCCTCTACATCCACGTGCTGAGAAGACAAAGAGCTTTTTGCAGCCACTTGGAAGCATCAGAGTAACAGAAGCTCCATTGAGGGACACAGGATGTCATCTTATAGTTAGTTCATCATTTAAGCGGAGAGCAAATTATTTTTGCAAATTTAGTTAAATGATTTGGATAAAGTCTTTTATTTATCCATTTGGATAAAGACTTTATCCAAATCATTTAACTAAATGATAGATCAGAACTGAGAACATTTAGGGCTTAGGATTCTAGGAAAGTAACTGGAATAAGAAGATTTCACACACACACACACACACACACACACACACACACACACACACAGATTTGACAAAACAATTTACTCTGAAGCCATGATTTGCACTGGAGGTTTAACTTTTTTTTAATCATCACATTTTTCTTACTTCCAGAAGCATCATTTGTAAGTCTAGTTTGAACACCCCATTGTTAATATGTTCCTTATTTTATGGCCATAATTTTTTATTAATTTTGTTGTCTCCATTTCTTACAACTATGATCATTCCCCCAAAATTGGTCTATTAGCAAAGCTATCCATCATCACTGATTTCATAAAGGAAGTTGTGTTTTCTTTAAAGCACTAGATTTAAAAGAATCTTTAGCATATCACAATTTAATTTAGATGACAGAGAAAAAACAATCGGTACAACCTGAGGTTTGGAATTAGATGACTTAGCTTACCTGTATAGATAGAAGGAGAAGTCAAATGCATGATGTGATATCCTACGTTATCGTAAACTGAATATCCTAGCAACTCATCTCAGAGATTATCTGTTTCATTACTTCTGGCCTCCTGGCTACTGATTATTTTCATTACAGCTTCACATTCTTTTTGCCACAATTTAAAATCTCAAAAGCTCTGAAAAAAGTGTTTTTTATTAGTTTGTGGTAAAGCAACAAAACCAAATCTTAACTCACATGAGGTTATTTATTCCACTGAGTGTAAATATTCTTTTTTTCTGCAGATAAATGACTTGTTTGATTACTGTCTGCTCTACAAGACTCTCCTACAGCTATTTAACAATAAACCTATGTGCATTATCTTATCTCTCCAAAATCAAAAAAATCCTGAATTCTAAAACCTTGTGGATCTAAATGTTTTGGATAAGGAATTGTGAGCTTCTATTATCTTTGTCATTCTCCCCAAAGTAAATGATAGTTTCCTACAAATTGCCATCTATACCCTGTGTCTTTGCTTTCTTGTCTCCCCTTTATTGAACGTATTTTAATCTGGCTTTTGTCTACACTATTCCTCTTCTTGAGGTTCCCTCACTGCCAGGTTCAGTTGTCATCCTCTTGGTGGCAGGTACTTGACTTCTCTGCAGTCACTGTCACCAATGTCCTTCTTGTCTCTTTCTCTCCACCCGCAGCCTTCCATGGCATCCCCTTCCCCTGATAACCAACAGCGCCTGTTTCTCAGGTTGTGCTGATTCCTCAAGCCCTCTCTATCATTCCCTCTGTCTCTTCTCAGTGTACTTATCTTTTTGTTTGTATTTTCCTTGAGCTGTCTCATCAACAGAGTTGCTTTTTGTGTGTGTGGTGAAATATATATAACATAAAATTTGCTATTTTAACAGTTTTTCAGTGCACCATTTAGTGGCATTAAGTGCATTCACATTGTTGTGGAACCATCACCACCATCCACGTCTGGAACATTTTCATCTTCCCCAAGTGAAATTCTGTACCCATTAAAAAATAAGTTCCCACTCCTTCCTCCCCTCAGCTCTTGACCATCATCATTCTACTTTCTCTCTATATAAGTTTGATTACTCATATAAGTAGAATCATACTTATATGATATAAGATATAAGTAGAATCATACAATATTTGTGGGGTTTTTTTGTGA
The DNA here is from genome assembly GCF_018350155.1 of Leopardus geoffroyi. Taxonomy (NCBI): domain Eukaryota; kingdom Metazoa; phylum Chordata; class Mammalia; order Carnivora; family Felidae; genus Leopardus; species Leopardus geoffroyi. Next base: position 50,867,509 of record NC_059337.1, read on the forward strand.
CTGGTTTATTTCACTTAGCATAGTGTCTTCAAGGTTCATCTGTGTTGTAACATGTGTCAGATCACTCTCTATTTTTAAGGCTGAATAATGTTCCATTGTTATCTTCTAATTTAGAATCTAATTCTAATTCACTGAGTAAGATAATGGCTGATGCCAGAAGACCTATCTATATTCTTTAATATATAAATATATATATTTATATGTAATGGAATATCACACAACTATAAAAAAGGATGAGATCATGCTATCTGTGACAGCATGGATGGACCTATAGGGTATTATGCTAAGTGAAATGAGTCAGACTGAGAAAGACAAACACTGTATGATTTCACTCATATGTGAATTCTAAAAAAAGAAATTGAATACACAAACAAAAAGCAGAATCAGACCTATAAATATACAGAACAAATTCATTTGCCATAGGAGAGGGAGATAGGGAGATGAGCAAAATGGGTGAAGGGGAGTGGGAGATACAGGCCTCCAGTTATGGAATAAATAAGTCATGGGAATAAAAGCCACAGCATAAAAATATAATCAGTGATATTTTAATAGTGATGTGTAGTGTCAGATGGTAGCTACACATTCAGTGAGCATAGCGTGACTTATAAATTTGTCTAATCACTATGTTGGACACTGTCAACTCTACTCAGATTAAAAAAATAAACATATTCTGGCTAAAGGATAAGGAAATGGTTCTATGTAGTTAGGAATCCACTAAAGGCCCCTGGCTATGTAAGAAACCTAAACAGTTCATTTGATGACAGTCCTGATCAGTAATCTCAGAGGGAAGTACAGTTTCCTGGGCCCAATACTATCAACAGTGTCTGGTGATGAACTTTGATCATTGAAAGATAAATTATATAGTGCATTTTATTTTGTAAGCCTCCAGTAAAGTATGAAATTATATATTTCAGAGGTGCCAAGAACGTTTAAAAATAAAATTGTTTAGAGACATTGATTTAGACATAGATTTAGATTGGGGTTTTTATTCTCTTTTGCATAAACTATTGAAAATTTCCTAACTGATTACCTTGTCAGTCAAACTCTTCAATTCTCTTCTCCATATTGCCAGCCAAACATCACCTACTTTATTATTATTATTATGTATTATTATTATTATTATTATTATTATTATTATTTTAGAGAGAGAGAGAAAGAGGGCCTGGGATCCCTGGGATCATGACATGAGCTGAAATCAAGAGTTGGCCACTCAATTGACTGAACCCCCAGGCACCCCAAACATTATCTACTATTTTAAACTCAGCGTTAGGGCACCTGGGTAGCTTGGTTGGTTGACGTCCAACTTCAGCTCAGGTCATGATCTGCTGGTTTGTGAGGCTGAGACTTTCATTGGGCTCTCTGCTGCCAGCACAGAGTCTGCTTTGGATCCTCTGTCCCCCTCTCTCTCTGCCCCTCCTCTGTTCATGCTGTCTCTGTCTCAAAAATAAATAATAAGTAAATAAAATAAAACATTAAAAAAAAAAAACTCTCAATGCTGAACATGCTAGTGCTCATGGTCTGTGGTGGAGCCTGGAGCCTGCTTCAGAGTCTGTGTCTCCCTCTCTCTCTGCCCCTCTCCTGCTTACACTCTCTCTCTGAAAAATAAAATAAAAACATAAAAATAAATAAAATTAAATAGAAGTTAAATAAGATGTATATTAAGTGCTAAGCAAAGTGCTTTAGCACTTAAAAAGCCTCAGTGGTAGCTAATAGTAATTATGGTGATAATGATGATAAAGAGGAGGAAAAATATGTATCTTACATATGATTTTTTCCAAAATAATTGAGTGCTTTTTAAAGCTTATTTATTTATTTTTGAGAGAGAAAGAGTGAGCAGGAGACAGGCAGAGAGAGAATCCCAAGCAGACTCCAATTGTCTGTGCAGAGCCCAGTGCAGGGCTCAAACTCAGGAACCATGAGATCATGATCTAAGCCAAAATCAAGAGTCAGACATTTAATAGACTGGGTCACCTAAGCACCCTTAAAAGGCGTTTTTTTTCATGTGTTATATGATTGTTTATTACCAGCTATTTAACAAATATCTTCATGGCTCCTAATAGACCATGAGGATGAGAGAAGGGGTTATTAAAAAAGAAGTAAATGTCTAACCAGTCTTCACATTTATTAGTTTTTATGACTTGATGACTCTATGTGACTAGTTTATGAAGCAGGAAATTTCACATGAAATAATTAAAAAAAGAATAACAAATTTGAGGTCTAAATCTGGTCCAAAGTAAAAGCATTGCTGCAAATCATAATTGTATTAGCTCTCTGTTGCCGTGTAACAAATTTCCACAAATTTAGTCACTTAAAGCAATGTCCATTTACAGTCTCGGTTCATAAGTAGGAAGCCCAAGTGAGATCAGCTAGGTTCTCTGCTTGGTCACAGGCCAAATTCAAGGTTCAGCCACCTGGGATCTCAGCTGGAAGCCCTGGGGAACAACTCACTCACTTTCAAGCTCATTCAGATCCTTGGCAGAATTTAGTTCTTTATGGCTGTAGGTCTGAGGTCCTTGCTGGTTGTTCACCAGCTGTCACTGTCTAGAGGCCACTCTGACCTTTGTATGTGGCCTTCTCCATCTTCAAACCAGTAATGACACTTTGGATCCCTCTAATGCTTTAAATCTCTCTGACTTCCCCCTCGATTCACCAGCTAGAGAAAATTCTCTGCTTTTAAAAGGCTCACCTAAATAGGCCTGACCCACCTGAATAATCTCCCTATTTTAAGGTCAGCTGATTAGAAGCCTTAATTTTATTTGCCATGTCACGACATAATCATTGTAGTGCTATTCCATCATAGTCACCAGGGAGGGCATCACATGAAGATCTGGTCACTGGGGATTATTCTTAGAATTCTGCCTGTCATATTGGTGTTCAGGTAGGATTCTTTCTGGAGGTTCCCATGGCCAAGTGAGTCCATGGGATAGAAGATTGAAGAGATGGGAAAAGATTATTGGGTAAAGGAACAGGGAATGAAATTTTACAGGTGGCCTGGGGAGCCAGGACTATAATGAGGGTACACAGAGCATTGGTGCTTTCGAACTAAACCCTGACATGCCTGCTGGAGCTCTGATCACCCATTATTTGCCTCAGGGAAAGACTGCCATGTCCCAAAGGAAAAATTTATTGCAATTAAATGCTTTTGCCTCCCAGCTCCACTGTACCCACCCCCCTAAAAAAGGAGACTTTTCATATACCCTCACCCATTATCCAGCACCTTTTTCAGGAGACTGTACCCCATTTTTTTCTTTCCCAATATAATTCCTCTATCCAGGCAAAATTCCAGATCAACTCACCAAGATATTTACCTAAGTGAAGAAATGATAGAATCAAATCTCATCAAGGATATTGTATCCTCTAATTAACTTAACCTTCCACCAAGAGCATGAGAGGGGGAAAAAAAAAACTATTCTTGAAATATTTTAAAATTAAAAAATACACATACCAGCTTTAAAAAAAATCAAACAAAACAGAGTGAATGACATTTTGCAAAACTCAGAAGCAGTTACAATTTTAATGTTTTGTATATGATGGGTAATTATAAACTTAATTAAATACATTCTTCACATCATAATACACAAACACTTTTCTGTGACTATCACCTCTTAAATTGTAAATTGTATTAAGTTTAGAGTGAGGTTAAAAATTCAGTTAGTCATAGGAGATTCTATGGTGTTAGCACATGTTTAAGTAAATACCTTGTAAAGAGAATGTTAGTTTAAAATTTATTTAAAATGAATGCATTATTTGTATTCTGTATCCATCTCAGCAACCATACACCCTTATGTGTGTCAAGCCTTTTTTTTCTTTCAGCCCACCCCCACCCCTTTATTCTGTTTTTCTGGAGGTCAGCGGTCAGGATTCAATGTGAGAGTTGAGTGTGGCCCAGCTGATAAGTCCCAGTATTGCTCTGAATATGCTGGAGGCAGTGACAGAGCTGGGGTTAAGGTCGTGGTGGTCAGGGACTTTGTAAAAATGTATATACCCTTCAGGTGTAGAAGTTTGACTCCAAGCCAATTGTAAGTCTGTTATCATATTAGGACCTCTACATGGAACAAAATGAGCCACATCCTTGACAACCTATTTTACAGCTGAATATATTTTATTCAAGTATATTAAGGAGTGGCCGTATGTACCTTTATGCCTAATTTAATGTTTTCAGGTCCTTTCCTTTTCCCCACCCTTCCTTTACTTTCTAGTTAGCTACGTTTGATACCTTCAGGATTCTCCATCTCTGGTCAGAATCTCCATCAGTTATACATTTTCTGGAGTAAGATGCAATAATTGTGAAATGGTTTTGTTAGTAAGGGGACACCCAGTCCATCTCCACACTCTTCTGTGAAAAAAGGCAATGAACTTCAGGTGTAACAAGATAAATGATAAATCTTACAACAGACCCAGTGGTCAAATTCCTTGATAAGTGGATTTTGATGACAGCTGTCAGTTAGCTGTTTTGCTGAAAACTGATTTCATGAATTTGACTGCTAAATTTGAGAATGAAGCCTTTTTTTTTTTTTTTTTTTTTTTTTTTTTTTTTTTTTACTATATTCTGTTTTAGAGATAGGTACTCTGAAATATTTCTGTCCTCTCTCTCACAGCCCAATATCGTGGTGGAATCAGTTATAAAATGCTGGCCTGAAAAGAGACTTAATTCTATAATGTATCCACGTACATATTTTTTGTTTTTGTTGTAAGCGTTCTTCATATAAGTACAATTTATATTCACTGCTAATTCCATAACAGGAATTATTTACCAAATTTTGATTTTTCACAATCCCACAGTAAGCTGAATATTTAATTGAAAATGTTTTTAGGAGTACGTGGGTGTCTCAGTGAGTTAAGCATCTGACTCTTGATCTTGGCTCAGGTTTTGATCTTGGGGTCATGAGTTCAAGCCTCATGCTGGGTTCTGTGCTACAAGTGGAGACTATTTAACCAAAAAGAAAAAAAAGTTTTTATTTTTTGGTGAAACAAATTGTTTAAGATTTGTAGGTTTAACTGATGGTTACCGAGGGTGGAGGTACTTAGATGAAGGGGATTATGAGTACAGTTATTCTGATGAACACTGAATAATCCACACAATTGTTAAATCTCTATATTGCACACCTAATATGAACTAATTTAACGACATATGTTAATTATTCTGGAATTAAAATAAAAAACACAATAAAATTGGTAGGTTTACAATATATATGGTTTTAGTGGCCTGGGAGGATTTTATGTTCCTGTACTAATTTTATTCTGAGGAAGATATTCTCCTGCATTGTTCTGAGGAAAAGCACCATGGATTATAGTAAATTAGTCACTGTGTCACATTTATTTACGTGTAACTTTAAGTAAATAAAATGTTTCTGTACATTGTGATACAATGTTACTCTATCTGGGTATTATTTTTGAATCAATTTATTTCTGATCATTTGCAGATAGATTCATCAAGTGACTATGATTTCTTTTTTAATGATTTCTGTTCCTTTTGGGATAGTAGCTATTCCTTTTCCCACTGATTTAGTGGGTCTAATTATTAAGTATTAGGATAGAATTTGGCTGGTTGGAGATTTAAAATAAGTAATTTAAAACTATCCATTAATTGGTAATAGGCTACGATAATTTTGTTGATCTTGGAAAGTAACTATTAGTGAAAGCTGAAATAACTGTTTAGATAGAAGATAACAAATATTAAAAATATGGGCCAATTACAAGAGACATAAAATCAAAGGAGCAAGTTTTGGCTATTTGGAAAGGAATTAATGGTTGGAATATTACTATTCCTTCTTCCCTTTCTTTACGTAGACATTCAAGTCTGTTACATCTTTAAGCCATATTTTATCATCTGAAAGTATTCTCTTCACTCTGCCTTGCTCTTCTCCCACAACTGAAAGCAGCATCCTTCATGGTAACACGTCTTGCTTTAAGATAGCTTGGTACTTCAAAATCAAATTTCCTAACAGGCACATCACAAAGTGATTAGTTGCCATATATTAAAACTCATATATCAAAACAGGCAAAAAAAGAAACCCTATAGATATCCTGTATGCATCGAGAATCCTAATGCATTTATTTATTTTTTTAAGTTTATTTATTTATTTTGAGAGAGAGAGAGAGAGCAGAGGAGGGGCAGAGAGAGAATCCCAAGCAGGCTCCGCATTGTCAGTGTAGAGCCCGATGTGGGGCTCAGGCTTCTGAACCATGAGATCATGACCTGAGCCGAAATCAAGAGTCAGACACTTAACCAACTGAGCCAGTCAGGTGCCCCTGCAATGCTAATGCATTTAAAATATGGCTGTCCTTTAGAAACATACTGATTTACAATGGTTTCTGAGTCTTCCTCTTTTCCTCTTCTTTCCTCTTTGTGTACAGAAATTTCTAAAGGTTTTGTGCTGGTGTCTTGACACATCTCACTGCAAACTCTCCTGGAGATGACATTCTTTCGTTGAGATTTAGTCCGCACCCAGTTGCTGCTCATGCCTCAGCCTTTGTCTCTGTGCTTCTACCACTACCTGGAACTCTACACTATTAACTTTACATATCTGTTTGGATGTTCTCCAACTCGGCCTTTTCAACAATAGAAGAAACATCTCTGTTCCCTCTTTATTAGGTCCTTCAGGTAGCTAGGAAGCAGTTTGAAGCCGAATTAAGTTGGTTTTATCAGAAAGAAGTACTTATTGTAAGGACTCAGGGGTGTGCTGCAGAGACTTCAGAGGGGCAATAGTCCTTAGAAAGGACTAAACACAGAACTAGAAAGTTGAGGGTCTGTCTCCCTCTCCCTCTCTCTGCCTCCCTTTTCTTCCCTCTCTGTGCATTTTCTGTCTCTTCCTGTGCATTTTCTTAGTTTTTTCTCTCTGTGTTCTAGCATATTCTGCTCCTTAGTCCATGGAGCATGAAATGACCACTCCATAAGTCAACATGTTGCATTTGGAGACTGATTCGCTGTTTCCAGTTCCAAATTCTCGAGGCATCAGGAAGGACCTGGCAACATAGTGGAGAGGTAGTGCAGGTACCAGGCATGTGAATGACACACTGTTCCCAGGGCTGACAATCTCTTGGTGCTGGGGTCAGCGTTTATAATGAGTATAGTTTGGCATTAACTCCTGTCACACTGGACCCTGTTATGCTCTGATGACTTCATAGCCTTCTCCTTCCACTGCTATAGGGAAAGGGTAACATTTAACTTATTCATTCGGTGAACAGGTATTGAGCCCTGCTTTGTTGCAAGCGCTCATAGAATATATACTTGCCAAAATGTGTATCTATGTATCTATCTATATCGATATCTAGATATATATAGATATCTAGATATAGATAGATATCTAGATATAGATAGATAGATAGATATCTAGATATAGATAGATAGATAGATAGATATAGATATTGATATAGATAGACATATTTATCTATCTATATCAATATCTATCTATCTATTATCTGGTAAGGAGGCAGCCCTGAATTTAAGTAAGCAAATAAAATACACCAATTACAAATGTGTTAAGTTCTGTAAAATAAAGGGAAGAAGTTGACATAGAAAACAATGCAAGAGAGGATAAGGATTTTCTTTAGCAGGCATCTCTGAGGAGGTGAGATATTCAGCTAATACTTAAAGAATGGCTAGACCTAGCAGGCAAGGATTTGTTTATTCCAAGGATGTTTTTAAAAAGATCTGATTTGTGAGCAAGGGGAGGATGACATGGGAGGAATCAGAGGCAAGAATATGACTTATAGGTCAAGGAGTTTGGATTTAATCCCGTGTAGCCACAGTAAAAAAATCATTAGCCAGGTTGCTGATGTCATATAATCCATTAAGAAGTATTTATCTATCCTTTAATTTAGGCCAGACTTCAGCCTGGTTTACTAAAGAGGATTAAAAAATAAGTCAAATATATAATCCTACTGATTGTGATTATAACCTAGCCTGAGAAACAAGGCTGATTGAAGAGACATTTGAGTCACAGGTAGGAGACAGTGGGGGCCCACCGTGGTCACATGCCCAGTGACCTCAGGCCTGGGTGTCAGGCAGATCCCAGAGCCACAGAGCCAAGAAAGTTTGTTAAACTGCTCACAAAGGTCTGAATGAGAACTTGTCATGTGTCAGAGGGGGGCTATCATGTAGCATAGCATACACTGTGTGCCAGAACCTTCTAAGCCTTTTAAAATATCTACTCAGTGGGCACCTGAGTGGCTCAGTCATTAAGCCTCTGACTTCAGCTCGGGTCGTGATCTCACAGTTTGTGTCACAGTTTGAGTCTCACATTGGGTGAGCTGGAGCCCTGCTTCAGGTGAACACGAGCCCCTCTTTGGGTAAAACACAAGCCCTGGTGAGCCTTGCTTCTCTCTCTCTCTCTCTCTCTCTCTCTCTCTCTCTGTCTCATTGCCCCTCGCTCATGTGCACCATCTCTCTGTCTCAAAAAATTAATAATAAAATAAAATAAAATAAAATAAAATAAAATAAAATATCTGTTCAATATAATCCTCATAGTAACCCTGTGAGGTGAGAATTATTATTTAAGCCCATTGCACAGGTGAGGAAACAGAGGCACAGAAATGTAAAATGACTTGCCCAGAACCACACAACTGATAAAGGAAAACCAGGATTCACGTGCAGGGCAATCTGGTGCTGAGTCTTCTCGTAGCCACCGTGCAGTGATGTCTCCATGCTGTCATCCTTGACAAGTAGAGAGGACAATGGCTGGACAGGGTTGAAAAGTGGGAGGGGGGGGTGGTCACAGGGAAAGTTTTGGTTAGGAAAAAAAAGTGATTAGGTATGCACTGTTGGATTGGTGGTAATAGCAGGAAAATAAAGTGGAAATATTGTCAGTATGGGCCTAGGGCTCTACCGGGAGGATCTTGCTACTCCTTGTAATTCTGTGCACTTGCTTTTCGAAGGAATAAGCAGTTTGGGGTCAGTAAAAGTGTTTCTAATGCTTACTGGTGTCATCTTTCCTTTACTTTGTTAGGACGCTAATTGTTGTAAGCTGTCTTAGGATTGATTCCATCCTCAAGGGTGCTATTATTAGTTTAGGATTAGAATAAGTTGTATTAAAACTCATGTATTAATGACAAAATAATAGAAAAAAATACAAGATACATAATTGCCTAGAAAGCATTTTAATACAGTGCGATTTTACTTGTAATAGATTTTATGGTATTTTTCACATAATATCTACCCTGAAAGAGGAAACGATCTTATCATGCAAGTTAATATGTAATTCATACATGTCTGTCCTTATCATGTTCAGATTGATTCAGATGCAGAGTTAAGTGTGAGTTAGCTTGTATTCTCGATGTAGCACAGTGCAAAGAAAAAAGAAAGTTCTAGTAATCATTGAGTTCACTTTGGAAAGCAAAAGTTCTCTTGAAATTGCATGTTGAATTAAGCAATTTTGTAAACCTTCACTTACTGATATTTCTTTAATATCAAGAAGCAGTGACTATTCTGTCTATTGCCAGAGACAGCTTATCAGAGTTACAAAGGCATGCTCTGTTGGACCTTCTCAGGGTCATGCCATCCCTCCTAGGTTACTTGTTTTGCTATAGACTCTTCTAACAATTTAAATATGTCCCTGGAGTTATGTGAATTCCTTAATTTCAGGATGTATTAAAAAGAACATTCTGTATCAAGAATGTTTTATCGTGGTATATTAATCTGTCTAATCAAGAGGGAGAAATGACCCAGTAATTTGAACAGAGAACGTTTAATATGAAGAATTATTAACTATCACAAAGAATTTGATGAGGAATTGGTTGATAACAGCTAAAGAAAACTCTAAAGAATACAGGAATAGAAGATTTAAGAGGCAACCACTACTCCTAGTACTGAGATAAGCTGCCCATGGAAAAGATTCCTTAGGGTGAAGATCTTGATTTTACTGGAGAGATCATAGCTGTGGTTACTGGAAGGTAAAGAAGCTGGTGTGGTGTGGTGGGGTGTGGTGTGGAGGAGAGGGGTGTGGTGTGGAGGAGAGGGGTGTGATATGGTATAGTATAGTGTGGTGTGGTGGAACTTGCAAGAAATATGCTTCCTAGGGTGCTAGGGCAAGCTGTTCACAGGGAGATGTCTCACTGGGAGTACTGTGTCATACAACCACACAAAGGGTGTGGCAAAGGGGGCTGCTGCCTGCTGGGTGCTGCTGGCTGCCAAGTACTACAGGCCTAGTGCTGGGGAAGCCACTCACGCTGGGGAGAACCTTTTCTTCTACTAGGATTTTCCATGATGTTTTATCCTCAAAGGTTGACATTGTACCAGCTGTTGAAGGAGAAATGTTTAATTTTTTCTAATGTTTATTCATTTTTGAGAGAGAGAAACATACAAAGCATGAGCGGGGGAGGGGCGGAGAGCAAGGAAGACCTAGAATCCGAAGCATGCTCCAGGCTCTGTGCTGTCAGCATTGAGACTGACGTGGAGGTCGAACCCACAAACCATGAGATCATGACCTGAACCCAACCAACTGAGCCACCCAGGTGCCCCAGGAAAAACATTTAAAAGAACACATATCCATTTTCACAGAGCAGGCAATGAAGGACGAACCTGGGACTAAGCAGCAATGCATTGATATCTGGCATACCTGGGAATCCCTATCTATCCATTCTCAGGGTTTTGACCAAGGGCTTTTAAAAGCTATTGTCCTGGGGCGCCTGGGTGGTGCAGTCGGTTAAGCGTCCGACTTCAGCCAGGTCACGATCTCGCTGTCCGTGAGTTCGAGCCCCGCGTCAGGCTCTGGGTTGATGGCTCAGAGCCTGGAGCCTGTTTCCGATTCTGTGTCTCCCTCTCTCTCTGCCCCTCCCCCGTTCATGCTCTGTCTCTCTCTGTCCCAAAAATGAATAAACGTTGAAAAAAAAAATTGAAAAAAAAATAAATAAAATTAAAATAAATAAATAAAAGCTATTGTCCTTCCTTATGTCTTATTTGTGCCTCACATAATTATCTTCACATATTTTACAGTTAATCATGATGGAAACTATTGTTCACAAAACCAATATTTTGGTTCACAAAACCTATAATATTTTAAATATTATAGCAGATTAGTTTTCAGATATTTCTTGCCTCTACACAACCATTAGATGTTAAGTAAGCTAGAGAGGGGCCAGGACTGAGCCATTCTTGTTTAATAGCATCTTTGTGCCAGCATCTGGCACAGTGAATGACCCATAGTAAATGCTAAGCTGATTATTTATCTATCCATGAATGAAAATAGATTACAACTGCCCAAGTTCATGGGTGAACTGTTTTCATCACTGAGAAATACAAGAGATAGTTATGTTTGTGTAAGACATTAGGTATAGAGTAATAAATGTGTGTATCTAAAATGTATAGTATATGCACATATCATATGTATCAAAGTACAGTAAATTCTCTCCCAAGAATTTTCAAAATCATTTTTAAAAAAGTCATAGTTTGAGAAGCCACAGAAAACCAATGAGGAGAAAATATCCATGGTGATACCATATGCAAAGAGAGATATCTCAGAAAGTCAGTGAATTTTGTTAGGTGTCACAGTTACAAGTTCTGGAACATAGTCCTTTTCATAAAGGAGTAAGAAGTATTATCTTTGCTTTGAGAAACTTTTGTTATTATCATCCTTGGGAGAAGGGGTTTTCTTGTTCCTGCCTGCTTTATTTGTTCAAGATATACCAATCTTGACTGGACCAAAAAGCCTAGAGAAATAACATGCTTGTGAGTTTGTATGCTAAATGTGTCAGTTAATGAATGCAGAAATGTTATAATGAAAAAAAAATCATTGTTAAGAGACCAGAGATGAAACTTCAACCCAGTATTTTAGCATTGTAGCTGTTGTGATTTAGAATCCAAAGTACCAACTAATGGTAGTTTAGTTGCTATAAAGGAATGATACGGAAGAGAGAAGGAAAAATGAGAAAAGACTGGGTAGTTGTAATCTTCTACTTATCTAAAGACACGGTGGTATGGAATTCTTTCTATATTCTTATTGTAATTCCCTTAAATTTATATTTTCTGAATACTATTAGTAAGAATTACCTTTTTCTTTCTTAACAATTAGTACAGCTACTTTCTTACTGATAGGGAAGGAGTAATATGAGACAAAATCTGTATTAAGATTGTATGTCAAGTTAATTTTCTTTAGCATCTTTACTTAGTAGGATATAGGTTTTATATTTAACATAGAATGAATAATGCAAAGGAAGAGACAGTGGTCATGATTAATTCATATTTATGTCAGTGAGAGTTTGGCATCATATTTTATAAAAGCACTAACTCCTTGTGAATTGTGTTCTGATACTTTTGCTCTGTTTTGTACTTGTTCCTTTTAACTTTAGATTGAAGTTACAGAACCTTGAAATTCTGGAACTGGAGGAATGGCAGAGAAGAGAGCAAAGAATTGTTGTTGTTGTTGTTTTTCTAATAACATAAATAAACGTCAAAGGACGTAATAGCAACAATAACAACAACAATAACGAATTTCTAGAGTGGCCTGCATTCCTGAAGTTGTGAGGGCCCCTGAGTGAAGGAGGTAGTAATACAAAGTATCTGTGTTCTTATGTGTTCCATCCACTTAAATTATGTATATATATATTACCAACAGAATCTCTTTTTTTAAGCAAAAACCACTGTGGTTCTCTGTTGTTTGTGAGTTGAAACACTAGGGGACAGCACTAAAATATTCCATAGTTGGTTGTTATTGATCACTTGCATACTGTAATAAGTAAGAGATTTTACTGTTAAAGACATTGAATGCCCTGTTGATTTCAGTGGGTAAAAACGCACAAAGGGGAAGATAAGCTTGCAAGTCCATAATTTCAGCCTTTGTAAGATGATGATTTGAATAATTTAAAGAAAGCTCCTAGGCTGCTTTTTCAGTTGTTAAGAAGGCATGATAACTTAAAGAATTGTGATTTTTCTGATAAAAGTGTTTTATTCTTTTCATCCTTTTGGGATAAATATTTTGCATATTTTTTAAAATATGCATATTTTTAAAAAAATTTCTAATCTTGTTTTTCCAGGCACTTTGGAAAGACATGAAACAGGAGAAAGAGCAAGAATAATTCTCAATTGTTGTGATGATTCACAGCCTCTAAAGCCTGAATTTGCACTTCCAGTTACCTCAGAGACACATAAGCACAAAAGTGTAGAACAGAGACCCTCCAGCTCCTGTCAATTTGGGCCAATACCTTGCCCTGGTCTGCAGGTGGAGTCTTCATGGAAGGTAAGTTCAAACCAAATTGCTGCTCACAGAAAACATGATCAACTTTGAGTAAGGAATCATATGTCTTCATGAATATGAGGCAATTAAATATCAGCACAAAAACAAGAACTTAAGAGATGATTGTACCAGACAGACATATCTACCAAATGATCTTGGGTGAATCAGGATAATTTTTAAGTGATTATTAGGCTTGGTATAGCATTCTTTTTGACAAGATAGGTTCCAGCTATCATAATTGAGTCAATCTTATACTAACTCTTGACTTCCACATGGTTTTCAGTTGGGGGAGGGGCTGTATTCTGGGCTCTGCATCCATTTTTTCAGTCGAGTATAGATGACCTCTTCTTTAAAATGGTTATTACAGATAAACCAAAACAGTATTACAAAAACTGGATCATTGTATGGACAAGTTTTTTGATATACTCAGCACCTGTAGGATCACCAGCTCTTTAGAATTCCAAGCCTCAACTAATACACAGTGATGGAGTTTGCATTTAGTTTCATAAACCAAGTCTTCACTGAAATTTGGATCAGCTTTCTTCTTTTCAGTTTTAAAATGATATAGTATTTTATCTGATTTCTTTAAGGAACTTTTCCATCATTTTTGTCATCTATATTTCTAAGTTATCCCTTTGTCATGTTGTTGTAATTATGTCATTTATATGTATATATCTAATGGAGTATTTTCCATGTAAACATATTTTCCTAATATTATCTATGTCTGTTTAATGACTACATCATGCTCTATACTTTGGGTATACTATTACTGATTAGATTATTTTCCTATGGATTAATATATGGGTTGTTTTTTTATGTTTCACTTTCATGAATAACATATCTATGAACCTTAAAGCTTTTTTTCATATTCAGTATTAATAGGATATATTTCTAAAAATGGGATCTCTAAATCAAAGTTTAGCTGATATTATTAACATTTTTGATTATTTTAGTAGTGTTATGAAGACTGCTAAAATATTATTAATAAAGACTTTAAATAAGGTTTTGTTTATCTCACATCCATGTGTATGGTTAGGATGTGTCATCTTCAAGAAAGATCCATGGGCTGCTCAAGCTATGCCTCAGAGTACAGGGGGGAGAGGCAGGGGTCCAGTGTGTTTTTTGGGTTCAGAGCTTTGATTTAGATTTATCAGTCTTTTGAGAACTGAACCACACTAACCAAACACCCAAGCAATACATATATAAAGTAGAATGACAATTGTCCAATCTACAATGATAAATATAATTGACATTTTGTTCACCCCTCAGCATATTCTCACTGTAGCAAAGCTACAGGTAGTCGGGGAGAAGAGGGAGCTGAAGTTTTCACACAGGGCTCCTTGACGAGCATGGAGTCAGAGGCAGGAGGTGCTCATTCACTGAGCTCTGAGAGTGTGATATACGTGGAAATATACAATTGATATACATTGATAGAATCTGATATACAATGATATATCAAGGCTGATAAACATTGAAAAATTCCTAAATTTTGGATTTTTAAAGTCTCTATTTAGGCCACCCACTTTTGTTTATACTTTCCTCCTTCAGATGTTAAAACTAGTCATCAGGCTTTACAGCTCCTCGTTGTTTGTTTTCTCATTTAGGCAAATTGGCTATAGATTGCCAAATGTGCTTTTCATGTTTTTGAAAGGGGTCATATTTTATGAGGAAAGTTATGTCAATATGATGAAACTTTAACATTCACAAATGAAAATTACAGTCATAAGGCCTTAGTCTCCAAAGGTGGGAAACTGAATCATATGTGTTGTAAGATTGAGGTCAAAAAAGCCCAGTGAGTGAGTCCAGATGGCCACCAAGCATTCCCATCTTAATGTGGCTCTGTTGCTTTCTATGCATAATAGACTGTGCATCTTATAGTGGGAATTATAGGCTAGAATAGTAGATGAGAACTTGGGGATGTCTCTGGACTCGTGCATGTCAGATGCCTAGGGTCTGCAGGAGCAAATCTCATTCATCAAGTGCCTATTTTACTAGTTTAATTCCCACAAGGTAAACTGATTACTATTTCTTTTAGTTTCTTGGAGGACCTCAGAGTTACCGTTTAGGTAGTGGTAATAGTATATATAGATTTCATTTTCTTTATGTAATTTTGTTTCTTTCTTGACTCCAGGAAGCAATAAAATGCCAGGGTCTTGTTTTCCTACTCTTAGGCTTGTTCTGGCTTTATTTCCTTGCTACTGACCTTTGCCTTTGATGCCTGTGATTTCCAACCTTCGTTTTCTTCAGAGCTTAATCAGACAGGCCTATCTCCTCCTTTGTTCTATACACCATGCTTCTATTATTATTGAGCTTACTGCTAATTAGAGCTTTTTTTTTTTTAATTTGTGCTTTCCGTAAGTTACATCTTCCTCAATTAAGTGCTGCGTATCTTCCTTTCAGCCTTTTTGACTTAAGCTGTTGAGATTATTGTATCTTACTCTTATTTACAAATTGAATATGCACGAAATTTCAGGAGTGCTTATAAATTCCCCATTCTCCTTATTGTTGCTATAATAAAATGCTTCGTGTATTTTCATAAGAAAATGAGTTAGTTTTAAAGAAGAGGATTTGAATCACACTTGTTTTATAGGTGGGAAAATGAGGGAGAGTAACCCTGTGAAATGCACAAATGTCTAAAAGTTACTTTGTGTTTCAGAACTTTTTTTATGTGGATTTTTGTGACATGCAGGGAAGTTTTTTCAAAGGGTACAGTGGACTGTTTAAACGGAAAAATACCATGTTAGATCTGTGTGGTGAGCTACTTGTGTTTTGAAATATTTGGGATTTATTTGAATTCTGTATTCAAGTTTTCTTCTTGTGTTTGAAGAGTGCATATAGATTTGGAAACAGATTTTACAGAGAACAACAAATACAATACGACGCTTTGAAAATGGGTCCAATGAAATGCTAGAGGAGTTGAATTTGTGCAGCTAGACAAAGAAAAATCTTTGGGGTAGGAGAGGACCAGAGTCTTAAAGGATTTAAAGGAATACAATATCATATTAGTGATGGGGAACTGCTTTTCTCCGAGTCTGCTGAGGATAAAACAAGATAGAAACTGTTTAAATTGCAGTGGGAGGAATTTAGCTTCAAAGTAGGATATAAACAACCTTACTAAAATCATCTCTACATGGCAGAAAGCTTAGTAGCTTCCATCATATTTTAAGGAGAGAGAAGGTCTGTTTTGTCTGTCGGTTGGTTTTAAACTCCTTTGTTTTTTTTTTTAATTTTTTTTTCAATGTTTATTTATTTTTGGGACAGAGAGAGACAGAGCATGAACGGGGTAGGGGCAGAGAGAGAGGGAGACACAGAATCGGAAACAGGCTCCAGGCTCTGAGCCATCCGCCCAGAGCCTGACGCGGGGCTCGAACTCCCGGACCGCGAGATCGTGACCTGGCTGAAGTCGGACGCTTAACCGACTGCGCCACCCAGGCGCCCCTAAACTCCTTTGTTTTTTGTTTGGTTGTTGTTGTTGTTGTTTTTCATTTCTTGTCTATAAATTAGTAATAAACAGGATTATTTTAACTGTCACAACTTAGACCCATTGTAGTGTCCAGGAAATTTCTTTAAAAAAAAAAAAAAAAGATTTTCTATAGAATGGGGCCCCAAGAACTCCCCCTAGTTGATTGTTTAGTGCTGCACTCTTTAATATGGTAGCCATTGATCACATGTGGCTATTGAACACTTGAAATCTGGCTAATACACATGTTAAAAATGACCTTGGTATATATAGGGTTAAATAAAATATAGTAGCGAAATCAATTTCACCTGTTTCTGAGTGTGTGTGGGGGGGGGGGTGGGTAATATGGCTACTGGGCAGTTTACAGTTATATATGTGGTTTGTATTTTATTTGGATTGGACAATGTTGAACTCCACTAGGAATAAGCAAACTTTTTTGTAAAGAATCAGGTGGTAAACATTTTAGGCTTTGTGGTCCAGATTTTCACTGTTGTAATTACTCAACTCTGCTGTTGAAGCACAGAAGCTAAACAATTCTTAAGCAAATGAGTGTGGTTGTGTTCCAATAAAACTTTATTTACAAACACAGGCAGCAGGCCAGATTTGATGCTCACTGCTTATAGTTGGCCAATTTATGATCTAGACAGTCTTCTCTACAGTTAGAGGTCATGAGGCACTAGGAGGAACTGACAAAACAGCCAACACTTCTCCTCTCCCTAGATATCTGGATTTTTAATAAAACAACTTATTCCAACTTATGCACTATGTGGAATGCAATCCAAAAGACTTTGCATCGAGTCTGTTTCCTGACAGAAACCATGACATGCATGTTTTGGAAATCTGCCTTTTTAGGAAAACAAACGTGCACTTTATAGCTCCCAATCCAAAGAAGATTTTGTTTTTAATTTTTTTTGTGTTTATTTATTTCTGAGACAGAGAGAGACAGAGCATGAGTGGGAGAGGGGCAGAGAGAGAGGGAGAGACAGAATCAGAAGCAGGCTCGAGGCTCTGAGATCTCAGCACAGAGCCCAATACGGGGCTTGAATTCACAAACCGTGAGATCATGACCTGAGCCGAAGCCCGTCGCTCAACTGACTGAGCCACCCAGGCGCCCCCAAAGAAGATTTTTTAATGGCATTTCCTTTAAATGATGTACTTATACATACATCTTTATCCAAACATAGAAAATTGATTGTAAAGAATGCATTTACATTTGTTTATATTCCAGTGAGCTTTCTAGAAATATGTTTGTATTTTTTTTAACCTTTACTTGACCTTAAGTGATGTCTGTTTTGTTCCATTTGGTGAAAAATCTTATTAGAACTTTATCCTGCTACGACTCGTAAAACAGGGATGCTGCACTGGTGGGCCACCAATAAAAAACTGGACCCCACTACTAATCACTTTATCAAATTGAAATGTTAGTTCTTTCATATTTTATGACACGAAAACATAACCAAAATAGATTTAGAGCAGTTTTTAAATAATGCCTTAAAACCTCACCTGCAAATTTACATTTATAAATATGAAATAATAATTCATGTGACATTACATGTTGTACATTAGCTCAGTTTTATTGAATTATTTATATTTTACTGCCAATATTTAAATCACTACAGAAAAGAACAAATAGTATGTATTTGAAAACAATTCATTGCATTGCAATGCGATAAACCCTTAATAAAGAATGATAATTTTTACTTTTTTGAAGAGTAATTTTTGGTATATTTTTTAAATGTAACAGTGTATAGCTATTTGTTTTCTAATGTAAAAAATACTTTGATTCAGTTTTGTATAATTTTAAAAGAAAATGAATTTTTATTATTAGATATGCTGGCACTTCACTAAAATATAGGAATTTCTCTCTGGACGAAGATTTTTGTTCTGAGTATTTTCATCTAGTGAATCTCAGCATAAAATTTGAGCTCCTAAGTGACAACACACTTCCTAGTAAGATAGGGAAATAGTAGCAGAGAAATATACCAAACTGATTTGCTCTTTGAATACATGAAGAGATGCAAATTTTTGACAGTGTAACCATTTCTATAACATGTAATAGTTAAATAATAATTTCTGTAATACTGAATAGCTTTTTTAATGGCTCCTTTATGAAGACTGTCACTTTCTCACTTTGTGGCATCAGCTGAAACTTTTCGATGCAAAGTTACCTCAATGGTGAGGGAAAGTATGAAAAGCATAGCACAGCTTTCTTTCAAAACTAATTTAGGAGGTCTCTGAGTCACTGTGAAAAGTAGGAAACACGCCATTAAATGACTCCAGCTGTCTCTCTTCACCCAGAAGCAACCATGGATTTCCTCACAGGACTTCAAAGCCTTCCTTGTATCTAAACATTCGTTGGCCATGTAAATTAGAGGCACAAAAGGAGAATGCTCGTATTTCATGGTGCGTGGCTGGTTTAAGTCCCGCATTGTGCTACACGTGCCGGTGGGGAGTGCCAGGAACAGAAGGGCACTGTTCTGACTCGTGTGACAAATGTAGTTAACACCAGATCCATATTAATGTTGTCAAGTTCCCTTGATGTATTTAAACAGATTTTAATTATTTTCAGCGTCCAAAGGCCTGAAATATATAGCCTATGGTTCTTCAAAGAAAGCTTACTTAATGTGTGAATGTAAAGCCTCTCATAAAAATGAAACTTTTATATTGGCCTTAGTCATTGACATAGGTTATTCATCAAGTCAGCAATTTGTGTGGCAAAGTGCCATTTGAATAGTGTATTGTTAGGATACTTATGGTCCACTTGACAAGGGCTCTTGCTGTAAATAGTGCAATTTGACTCCAGCTGTTAAAGAGTGGCTTTGACAGCAGCCAAATAGAATGGAGATGCCTTACTGCACCGCCGAAAAATCAATATTGGGTTCTTGTTCATGGTAACCTGTTCTTTTCTCTTCTGTAGATTTATAAACGACTATCAAGGGCTTATAAGTGGAAGTTTAAATATTATTTTAAATGCAATTCACTTCGAGTTTTAAATTAAGACTTGTGATAAATGGTACAAGTGCAGAGTTTTAGGATATTATTTCCACCCCCTGGTTCATGTTTAGTCACAATTACAGTTAAGTTGAATTTGGATTCTCTAGCTTCAATGGAAGAGAATTAGTGTAAAACATGGTCTCAAAATTGTGTGCCTATTGTATGTTGCCAGTGCAATTATTTCTTCTTTTTGATTTTCTTATCAATTTATCTGTGTCCCTCCCACCTTCTCTGCGTGTATACCTTTTTGTGTGGACAGCAGGGTTCTTTGTGGCTGTGCCCATAGCAACACCCACAGATGTTGACAGTCAGTAATGTCCCCAGCGTTGTCAAAGATTTCCCTAAAGCATAGTCTTGCTGGTTTTGAAGAGTCTTCTTAGCAGTTTTCAGCAATACAAGGTTGCTATGATACCTGGCTGCTGGTAAAAGATACTGAATCTGTTAATTTCAGTAACTACACTCGCGGAATCTTTTTGCATTGGGTTTCTCTGCCCTTGCTAGCTGTTACGTTTAAGATTACAGAAGAGGAAGTGAAATTATAAACTCAAGAAGAGAAAAAAATGTTTCAAGAGTTCACTTTGAATTCTAATATTGAATAAAAGGAAAATTTTCTAGGTATAAAAAGATTTTAGCTGACTGTTGATTTCCTAGCATTGCAGGTATTATTTATTTAAATCATTTCTAGTTCTGTGTGATTATAATTTTAATTTTTATTGCTGTTTACCTGAGATGTCATAAGCCTTCATCAAAGGTATGCTGAGCAGGACTTGAAAGAGCTGTCATTTTTAACATGAAAAATGCTGGTATACCACATACTTTCTCAAATGTCTTTTCCAGTGAAGGCTGTTAAAATAGCTGTCTTCCTATTACTGACCAACTCTGCATTTATCGAATTTGTGGCTGAGGTAGCAACTGAAAATTCATAAAGCTGATAATATAATTGTATACAAAGACCTTTAAGGCTGATTCAAGGTCAGTGTTACTGTTTTTATAATTGCTGATAGGCAGTCGTGATTTCTGGGAGAAAGGATTTGTTCTGCATTGCTTTTAGCTGGTTCCAAAAAAAGGTTCTCTCTTTTGTTAATTCTAAAGTAAACCCTTTCAGTGAATAAATGTTTATATCATTTCTTCAGTACTAGTTTTCTCTTAGATTTAGCTTAGTTCCGCTGTCCTCTTCCCCCAAGTATTCATCAGCCCTGTAAGAAACACAGAAATCTAAGATCATAGATCTTTTTTGAATTAAATATTCTGGTTGTTGTTATCAGTTCACTTGCAGGGTGGATACTCCAGAATAGAAATGTAAGTAAAAGTTAAACACATCAGGCATTGTAATTTTTTAGTTTAACCTTGGGACAGCGTGGCATAATTTATTAAAGTATGACTCTAAATTGCCTCCATTTACATTAATAATTTTGTATAGGTGTTATAGAAACTATGAATTCTGTAATCTTGTCCATATCATATTACTGCCCCATGACTGTTTAGGGACTTTTTCCTCCCTCATTTCTTCTTTTCTTTCTTACTTTCTTCTCAATTGTAAATTGCTTTTGCTTTTTGAAAATCTGTGACTTTTCCAAATTTGTTAAGACCCTGCTTCTTGTAGGACCCAAAAGTCTTCAGCCTACTGAAAGAGGTCTATATCTGCTGGGATCAAAATTCATCTCAGTGGATTTGGACGTTCTGTTGTTGGACCATTTGCCAGTTCTGATGACAAAGTGATGGTAAATGTTATCTTTTTGCAGAAACTTGGAGTTTCCTCAGTGACCAAGGTATCATCCTAGATCAGGAATATCTTGTGTTTATATCCTCTTCTTTATGAATACCACAATGGATGGCATTTTCAGGTGTAAAAAATGAAGTTTCTAGAAATTCAGATGTTGAGTTAACTAAAAGGGTTAGTGGCTTATAACAGGAAAGAAAAGAAGAGGAATAAAATCTTTCTTCTTGAAAGCTGGTAATATCACTTATTGACTGAGAGTACCATCTGGACCCATTTAAAGGAATCCCAACAGGAACACTACTTCTGTACCAATGACTTATGTTGAAACTGGTCCTGAGAGAGCTACAAAGGCAAAAATGTAACAGGAAGCAGTTCTCAGAAAAGAAAGTATTTATTCTCATGGAATGTTTCCCCTATGTTAGTAAAAACAAAATGTATTAAGACTTTAGCTTTATTCACTGGAACTAAAAGAGCATGAACTTATTGAGGAATATATTCTGCTAATATCCTCATCCATTTTTCTGTATTGCATTTTTAATAGTGACATCCTTAAAGGCATAACCAGTTCTCTGCATCCCTAAATGGCACTTATGTCATTAAACTCAAATAATGACATAAATGACATTATTTGCAATTCTCTGTATACAATGAAGCTCATATTACTCTGGAAACAGCTGTTTTGATACTAAATTAAAATATCCTGCATAAGCTTTGTGTCCAAGTATGATCATTCCATAGAAAAAAATGGTCATAAGAAACTGCTGTGAGGGGCACCTGGGTGGCTCAGTCGGTTAAACTTCCGACATTGACTCAGGTCATGATCTCGCAGGCTGTGAATTTGAGCCGTTTTGGGCTCTGTGTTGACAGCTCAGAGCCTGGAGTCTGCTTCAGAACCTGTGTCTCCCTCTCTTTCTCTGCCGCACCCCCACTCAAGCTCTGTCTGTCTATCTCTCTCTCTCCCTTTCTCTCTCAAAAATAAACATTTAAAAAAAGAAAACAAAAAAAGAAACTGCCGTGAGAGCAGTGGCTTCTTATGCACATATTGAACTCCGTGCAAATTCGCATAGGAATGACACTTGTAAATTTTGAGTTTTTTTGGTCTTCATGTGTTGTCCAAGACTTTCTGGTTTCTAGAGAGCCATTAGGAAAGCTCACAAACTATAAAGTCATACTCACCTTTATTACTTTCTTCCTGTTTGCACTAGAGGTCTCTGGTCATTACACAGAAGTTGGTCCTCTCCATTTACTCTGGCAGCAAAAGTTTTGTTTTCCCTTTAGCCCCCTGAAGTAAAATATTAATCTGAATGCATAAAGAGTAGTAATGGAGGAGCACAATTTCACCAGATCCTTTATTTCTGGTTTCGGCATTGTGCCATGTTAGAAGTGATCAAGTTGCTGTTTTCTCTTTTCTTCTCTTTACCAGGAGGATGTTAGAGCCCAGTCTCGATTGAACCACACAGTAAATTAGGTTTAGATACAGAACTGGGCCTGTTGGTTCCTGTCTCTGCTCCGTTAGTCCCAGTGTAGCTGAATGTGCTGACGGATGGACCCTGCAGCCAGGCTCTTACTGGCCAAATTTCTCTCACTGCCGGGCTCCTGTGTTATCCTGTCTTTACTTTCCTACCCATTTCCTTGAATGTTCATTGACAGCTAAGCCAGGCATCTGGTATACTAAAAGTCAGTTTGGGATTGTTTCTATAGCCTTGAATTTTAGAGTTCCCTGCTTTTGCTGTGATTAGTTGATAGGATTTAAGCTTTGCTTGGATCTCTGATTTTTCTTTTCTCTGAATACCCTACTTAGTATACCTCTTCCTTACAAGTTGCCTTTCCAGGAACCAGAAACCTCAGGCTCGGATCTCACAGATGACCACTCCGGCTTCTGCCTGAACTCTTCAAAATGATGGCATTTTAGTTTCCTATTGCCATGGAACAAGTTACTACAATCGTAGAGGCTCAGAGTCATACACATTTACCATGTCATAGTTTATCTAATCGTGTGCCAGGAGTCTGGCATGGCCTGGTTGGATTCTCTGTGCAGAGTCTCCCATGGCTGAAATCTAGGTGTGACCGGGGTTGCTCTGCCACCTGAGACTGGGGGCCCTCTTCCAAGCTCATTCAGGTTATTGGAAGAATTCAGTTCCTTGTGGTTGTAGGACTGGGTTGTTGCTGGCTGTCAACAGGGACCACACATACCTTGCCAGATTGCCCCCTTAACCTTGAAGCCAACAGTGGAGAAATTGTTTTGTATCAAGTCCCCTTATAGTCTGAATCTCTTACTTCTCCCTCTGCCAGCAGCCAAAAATAACCTCTCTGCTTTCAAAAAATCTATGTTATTAAATCAGGGTGACTCATATAATCTCCCTATTTTAAAGTCAACTGATTTGGAACCTTAATTACATCAGCACAATCCCTTCACAACAGTACCTAGATTTGTGTTTGGTTGAATAACTGGAAGAAGATATATTTTATGAGGTGCTGAGAATCTTGGGGGCAGTCTTACAATTCTGCTTATAGATGGAGAGTAATTCTAACTCAGGGTGGCTGCTGTTTCTGTTTTTGTTTTTGCTTAAATTTTCTTTTTTCATTTTATTCATTTGAATGAGAGAGAAAGAGAGAGAGAGAGAGAGAGAGAGCACGCAAGCTGGGGAGAGGGACAGAGGGAAAAATAGAAAGAACCTTAAGCAGGCTCCATGAAGCCTGATGCAGGGCTCATTCCCACGACCCCAAGAGTCAAACACTCAATCAACTGAGCCACCCAGGTGCCCCAGGGTGGGTGCTGTTTTAGGACTATTACCTTCTCCTCATTCTGAAACATTTAACCTCTGCCTAAGTGCCCTGATTAGCTGTCCTATTACTAATCATTTCTGAAATTTGAATCAAGACTCTTAGGACCTTTTCATCCTATCTGTTCCTTCAGGGAGTTGGCCTGTGCTATAGGAGATCTGTCTCTTCTGTCTCTTAAGCCAAACCCTGTTTTACCAAAACCATAGCATGGCAGAGATCATGTGATCATACAGCAGAGTATGGAGAGAATAACATGGGTCCTGTCTCTTTCTACAAGATTATATCATGAGGCTTAAACAAGAAAATAATTTGACAGTGGGTATGACTCTCTGAATCTAAGAAGATTTTCACAAAATTTGTTATCATATGATTAGCAGTCTAACATCTTTAATTACCAAGGGCCTATCTTGGTCCTCTATTAAATTTATAGATGATAACAAGTTGTCTTTACAGTCTCTTAAGCATTATTTTCCTTTTTGCCTTTGATGTTTAGCTATGTTAATAATCAGCTTAACCAATCTTTAGAACATTTTTTAACCTTAGTTATTAAATTTCTGGTGTTATCAAGGATGCCTAGAATTAGTAGGACAGTAGCAGAAAACTACCAGTTTTGAGTATATTACATTAAAAAATTTAATTTTCCTTTTTATGGTAATTCTGTTATTCATGATAAATTCTGCCATGAAATACACACCTGACTTAAATGATAAACCCTCTGTGGTACTCAAGGAAACAGTTGGGATCAGATAGAACAGATTTCATGAGTTACACCAGAAATGAGTCTGCAGATAATGAACAGCAGCCACATGATGGTTTGCATCACTGTTCTTCCGGCCCAGTTATGGGACTACAGCTTGATGGGTTTTTGCCTTAACCTAATATTCTATATCCACTGATTCTAGGACTAAGCTCTTGAATTTTAAAATGTATGTTCTTATTTTTTTTTTATTTTTTAAAAAAAAATTTTTTTTCAACGTTTATTTATTTTTGGGACAGAGAGAGACAGAGCATGAACGAGGGAGGGGCAGAGAGAGAGAGGGAGACACAGAATCGGAAACAGGCTCCAGGATCTGAGCCATCAGCCCAGAGCCCGACGCGGGGCTCGAACTCAAGGACCACGAGATCGTGACCTGGCTGAAGTCGGATGCTTAACCGACTGCGCCACCCAGGCGCCCCAGTATGCTCTTATTCTTTATCAGAATAAGAATTCATGAATTAATTAAGCCTGAGGATTTTTGGCCCTTATTTTATCTATCTAAAAAGAAAGCATTATAAGTGGTACTTAATTCATAGGCAAAGCATGAAATATATCAGAACTAAACAATATAATCTACAAGATATTCAGTACTTCATTATGTAGAAATCATATATTATGCCCCTTTAAAACTTTTACAGCCCTCTTACAGTTTCCTGATGTCTTTTTAATAAATCATTTAATATGATTGCTTTTAATTGCCATTTTCAGGATATGCTGACTTTCATTAAGGGTAAACATTCAACACCATATTATAATTAAAAGTTTCCCAAAAAGAAAAAAAACAAAACAAAACAAAACTTACTTCACTTGCTTGAAAATTAGAGCAGGTATAGTCGGTAGTTCTTGAGTGATACCCGGGAAAGAATTTAAATCGAGTTTTTGCTATCCTCTGGTGACTTTGTTTCCAAATTTTGTGTCCAAATTCTGGACATAATTAAAACCTATAAAATATCCCCTTTAACATTTCAAAATGTTCATAAAATTCACATTGCTAATCAGTGTTATTATTATGTAATTTTTCTTGTATCTCTTAAGGTGGGAACTATATATTTTCTTTTCTTCGCAAGAATACTTTCTGAGTTTTAAATTTGATTTTGACACTTGTCTTGGAAAACAAGAGCCTTGAGAAGAAAAGAGCTTTGGAAATGGACATTCAATTATTATTAATCTCAGTTATATTCATCCTCAGAATAAAATCCAAAATTATAAAGCATATGTGAAAAATATATTGAAAAATGTCACCTGTAGATTTGGGACCATAACACAAATATTTAATTGCAAGCTACTTAGCCTTATTTAAGAAAAACAAACAAACAAAAACACCCAGTTCCTGTTTCCCTGGCAGCTAGTTAACTGCCAGAATCTTTTCTCTCTGGTTCTTTACCTTGAAGTGTAAGCTTCAATATCACTTTAAAGTAAGTATCAGCCCACGTTCCATTATTTTCTTTCTCAGCATCCTTCTTATTTCATTTTGTGTCTTCTGCACCACCCCCCCGCCCCCCGACAGTATAAGCTTAAAAAGGGCGGTGACCTGCTCTGCTACTTTAGTACAGTATCCTCATCACCTAACATAAGGCAGGCATTCAGAAATATTTGTTGAATGAACGCCTGGACTGACAGCTGATAAAGTATAAACATGAAAAATAGGTGGTAAGAAGGTGGAAGATATAGCCTTTTTTGAATTGTAAGAGAAAAAAAGTTTAAATGACTTCTAGAAATATAATATGTATTTATTTTGCTAGACAATTGCTTTAAGTCCAAATTGGGTTTCCGTATTATTTGATCTTATGTATTATTTGACCTAGCAAAAAAAAAAAAAAAAATTGTCAATAACAACAAAGGAAAGAGGCTGTGGAAACACAACAGCTACCCCACCAATATTTAAACACCAGCCCCAATCAATTCAAAAGTTTATAAGGCATATTGATATTTAGACCAGTCCAAATCAATTCAAAAGTTTATAAGAAAAGATTTATTAAATACTGGTGATGAAATTTAGGATGTGTAGCACATTGGGAGGAATGATTCACTGTGGGTAAGATGGGCACAATGGTGAGCTGATATAGATTCAGAAAGATTAAAAGGCAGTGTGGTTAAATGGTTTCTTACACCACCAAAGTTTATATTATTGCCCTGTTCACTTGCCCTTAAATCTCAGACTCTTTTTTTCTAGTAACAAAGTTATCTAAAATAAGCACTCAAAAATAGCCTGAGGATTGTAGCGTATATCATAGGCCCTCTGCTTCCCTCAAATAATTACTTTGCTAAGCCCTCCCCTCAATACAAAACCCCTGAAGCCAACAACAATCTAATCAACAGGTTTGTAATAACTTTTAGAAATGTAAGTGTAATAAATATGAAGAGGCCTGATTTATGTTTCATTTCCCAGATGCAGAGTCTCTGGCACAACCTTGCATCCTTCAAGTGGTACACATTGCTTCCTACTTGCCTAGATTATTTGCAAATTGCTGAACTCTCTCTCTGAGAGGTTGGTGAGGGGGGATGATTCCACTCTGTGATGTGTATGACAGTCAGTGCTTTTGGTTAACTCTTTTTTGTGGGAACATGGGGTAGCGTGCTGGATTAGCAGTCCCAAAAGATGCCAAGCCTCCTAAGATTTGCTCTTCTTCCCTGTCTCCTTTCCTCCAGGGAGGAAAGCATGTCAGTAAATGCAGACAAGCCAGTTCCCCTCCACATGGCTGCCTGGCTGACTCCACTCTCCATGTGCCTTATCTCATGTATAAGAGATGTTCTTCTCTCCACCTAGTCAAACCCTACCCATAGCACAACATATACATGCACTATTTAATATGCACCTACCAGTTAAACACCTGTAAATGAACTATGGATTACCTAGTTATTTTGCAAGTATTTGTTTTTCTTAGCTTCTCAATTAGGCCTTAAGATCCTTAAAAACAAAGAACTACTTTGTATGTTAACTTAAATTTTGTAGCATAGAATACAGAAGAAAATATTTATTCAGCAAATATTCATTGAACACCTACCACGTGCCAGACACTTTTCCTGATACTAGGAATTTTCAACAAAGTCCTGGTTGTCATGGCACTTCTGATTTGTGTTTTGAATAGATCACTTTGGTTGCTTTGGGGAAAATTGGATTAGAGGATAGGGGTTTGGGGAAGAGGAAGCTATTGTATAGGTGCAGCAAGAGAAGGAAATTACTAATGAGTGCTGAGTTTCTGAACATCAAATTGGAAAAAGCCATGATACAGCATGTGTGTTTTGTACACCTACAGCCCAAAGTGCTACCGGAGCCTCTCTATATGGCGAAACCAATGCTAGCCACAGAATGTGGAAGCGATATTAGGTCCAAATCTTGATGGATGAATAAGATTTTGCTGTGGGGAACAGCAGATCCAAAACCCAAAATATAAAGAGGGGTGGTGAACAGGGGACTGATGAGAAATGACATGACTGGACATAGAATACATAGTAGGAAATCGTGGAAGATGACTGTGTCTTCGAGTCCTGAAGGAAAAGAAAAAGAAGTCTTTGAACCTGGCCTTGGACTTCTGAGAACAACTTATATTTGGAGTGGAAAATCCCATAAAACAACCAATACAAGCTTTAGAATCCTCTGTTAAAGTATAACTTACCTGAACTGAGGATATTTAACAACTTAAATTGCCTGCTTTATATCGTCATACTGCCTACAAAAAATATTTTTTATCTATTTAAATTCCTGTAAATTTTGAATAGTCCGGGGACAGGCAAACTTTTTCTTAAAGGACCAGATAGTTAAATCTTTGTGAGCCCTAGAGTTTGTCATAACTACACAACTGTGCTTCTGCAACACTAAAACAGCCACATAGGATACGTAAACGAATGACTATTTTTGCGTTCCAATTATATTTTATTTACAAAAAAGAGGTGGTAGGCAATATTTGACCTGTTGGTCATGATTTTCTAACCCCTGCGGTAGGCAATGTTGTGATTAGATTCTATTATAATTCAGCGTAATAGGCTACAAGAAGAGAAATGGAAGCTTTCCACTGGAAAAATGGTATTTGGTTATTGTCATTAACAAATATTCTTACAATGCTCCCTCTTTGCTAAAAGTTATAACAGTTTTAAATCAATTTTGGAACCCTGGGTGGTGAAATCCATTTTGGCTTTTTGAACATTTTTGTCGTATTTCCCCTAATGCTTATTTCTTTAAGGTAGTCTACAAATTTGATCTTGTCAATCAATTACTAGAAATGCAGTTATTTATTGCGAAATGGTCATTTGAAAGAACTCTTTTCCATAAACTTTAAATTATATATTTCTGAGTGAGTGTATTCTGTAGGTATTGATTTCAATTTAATAAGTATATGTTAAATTGAATTGACTAAAATAGCTAGTGGTCACACAGAGATATACACCTAAAATAAGTGTTCGACTGGTTATTTATTCTTTATGTAAATACACATAAGAATCATTCCAAATAGAGGAAGCACTTTTTTCCCCCTTTGGTCTACTTAGTGGTAAACCAATTCTGATTAAGTTATGTTTCCTTCAACCTACATCCTTTTCTGACCTTTTGGCCAATAATAAGCTTATTAGCATGATGTTTGGAAAGCATCAGCATGGTAGCACTGACTTACATGTCATAGTTGGGAAACAAAGGTGTTTGGAGTAAGTCAGATCAGCACATCTACAGCACATCTCTTTTAATTAGTTTTCATCTCTAGGGGGTAAGTACAGAGTAATTTAGCAACACGTACTTGTTGTCTTAATTGACAGTTATACACAGAGAGAGGTACAAAAATTGAAGGAAACAATTGCTATTTAAAGAGAACACATAGGACATATGGGAGCATATGTTTCCTGCCTCATATATTTTAGCTTTTTAATGAAATTGCTTAAATTGCTTTTAAATTCAATACTGAGTACTTTTTTTTTTTTTTCAATCAGTGTCATTGAATTTTTTTCTAGGATGCAGATTAAACCAAAGTTGAATTATGAAGGATTTATTCAAACAGTTGTGAACACCTTTCAGAAATGGGGGCTAAGGGACGGTTTTATGTCTTCTAGTAGTTTCTAAGAAAAGCATACAGCACATAAGCAAATGAGATCACATTTTATAGGGCGGAAAGAGCACCAGAGTGGAATAGTCAATTTGTGTTCTAATTTCAACTTTGGCACTTCAGTAGTTGTGTTGATTACAAGGTTCCTGGCACAGAGCTCCCAAAACCCATGGAGTTTCCTGCAATGAGAGTCAGAAAACTGTCTTTTGTTATTCATAACAAGCCTTTCAAACACACCTGAGTTTATGTTAATGAGGTCAGTTTTGGAAAGGCCCTGGATGGGGGCTGGTTGCCAGGAACCAGGCAGGTGCTTAGATGGTTGGAATTTTCAGCCCCACCCAATGACCTCAGGACAGGGAGAGAGGTTGAAGGTTGAATTAATCACCAATGGTCAATGATTTAATCAACCATGCCCATGCGATGTTGTCTCCATAAAAACCTAAAGGTCAGATTTCAGAGAACTTCTGGATTGTTGAACACAGATATGGGAGCCGGATGCTCTTAAAGAGGGAGTGGAAGCACCCTGCTCCTTCCTACATATCTTGTCCTTATATAGCTCTTCAACTTGACACCTCATTTGTATCCTTTAATATCCTTTATAACAAACTGGCAATCTAGTAAGTAAACTATTTTCCTGAGTTCTGTGAGCTATACTGGCAAATGATCAAACTTGAAGGGATGGTCTCATTAAAATTCTCTGTCGATAGCTGGTTGGTCAGAAATACAAGTGACAACCTGGATTTTTAATTGATATCTGAAGTGGGGCAGTCTTGTGGGACCACGCCCTTAACCTATAGTGATGTTATGTGCAGCTAGGTAGTATCAAAATTGAGCTAAATTATAGGACACATGTCCCATCTGGTGTCTGAGAATTGCTTGGTATGGGTAAAGCTTCTCACACATCGGGTGTCAGAACTATTGAAAGTACAGAAGTTTGAGTATGACAGTAGCAGAGAAAAGAGTAGAGAAGAAACACGATAGTGTTTTTCCTTTGTAGTTACCTATCTATTCATTCATCTATTAATAAATCAAGTTGCATACAGTCTAGATCAACATAGGCTAACAACAAACAATGCCCCAAATCTCATTAGCTAAAAACAACCCAAGTTTATTTCTTCATTTACTCCATGTACCAATCTGAAATCAGAAGGGGGTCTCTCTGCTCTTCAAGGTCATAACCAAACTAATGAAGCAGAAGCCATGTACTGGGAAAGACAGATAACTGAATTATTTAATAATTATACTAATGGCTACACAGATACTAACTTCTAAGACACTTTTATCTGTAAAATTATAAGAAGTTTTGTGGAAATGCCTAGTTCCTTTTTTTCCCAATTTTTTATTTAAATTCCAGTTATTTAACTTACAGTGTAATATTAATTTCAGGTATAGAATTCAGTGATTCATCACTGACATATACTACACCCAGTGCTCATCACATGCTCATCACACTCTATATAGAGTCCATTTCCTGGTTTGCCTCTCTCTTTTTCCCTTCTATGTTCACTGTTTTGTTTCTTAAATTCCACATATACGTGAAATCATATGGCATTTATCTTTTTCTGACTGACTTATTTTTTGCTTAGCATAATACTCTCTAGCTCCATCCATGTCATTAAAAGTGGCAAAATTTCATTATTTCAAAAATTCACATCTTCTTTAGTCGATAAAACATTTGGGCTCTTTTCATAATTTGGCTATTATTGATAGTGCTGATATAAACATTGGGGTACATGTGTCCCTTCAAATCAGTATTTTTGTATCTGTTGGGTAAATACCTAGTAGTACAATTGCTGGATCATAGGGTAGTTCTATCTTAACTTTTTGAGGAACCTCCATACTATTCTCCAGCATGGCTGCATCAGTTTGCATTCCCACCAGTAGTACAGGGGGGTTCCTCTTTCTCTGCATCCTTGTCAACACTTGTTTATTGTGTTATTAATTTTAGCCATTCTGAGAGGTGTGAGGTGGTATCCCATTGTAGTTTTGATTTGTATTTCCCTGATAATGAGTGATGTTGGGCCTCTTTTCATGTATCTGTTAGCCATCTGGATGTCTTCTTTGGAAAAATGTCTATTCATGTCTCCTGCCCATTACTTAACTGAATTATTTGGTTTTTAGGGGGTTGAGTTTAATAAGTTCTTTATAAATTTTGTGTACTAACCCTGTGTCATTTGCAAATATCTTCTCCCTTTCCATAGGTTACCTTTTAGTTTTGTTGATTGTTTCCTTCACTGTATAGAAGCTTTTTATTTTGATGAAGTCCCAATTGTTTATTTTTGCTTTTGTTTCCCTGGCCTCAGGACACATGTCTAGTAAGAAGTTGCTATGGCTGAGGTCAAAGAGGTCAAAGAGGCTGCTTCCTGTGTTCTCTAGGGTTTTGATGGTGTCCTGTCTCATATATAGGTCTTTCATCCATTTTGAATTTATTTTTGTGTATGGTGTAAGAAAGTGGTCCAGTTTCATTCTTCTGCATGTTGTTGTCCAGTTTTCCCAACACTATTTGTTGAAGAGACTGTCTTTTTTCCATTGGATAGTATTTCTGGCTTTGTGGAAGATCAGTTGACCATATAGAGGTGGGTCCATTTCTGGGTTTTCTAGTCTTTTCTGTTTTTGTGCCAGTACCCTACTGTTCTGATCACTACAGTTTTGTAATATAATTTCAAATCTGGAATTATGCCAGCTTTACTTTTCTTTGTCAAGATTGCTTTGGCTTTTTGGGGCCTTTTGTGGTTCCATAAAAATTTTAGGATAGTTTGTTGTACTTCATGAAAAATGCTGGGATAGGGATT
This sequence comes from Leopardus geoffroyi, assembly GCF_018350155.1. NCBI lineage: Eukaryota > Metazoa > Chordata > Mammalia > Carnivora > Felidae > Leopardus > Leopardus geoffroyi. The sequence continues at coordinate 50,900,215 of NC_059337.1, forward strand.
TGATAGGGATTGCATTACATGTGTAGGCTGCTTGGGTAGATAGAGATTTTACCAATATTTGTTCTTCTAATCCATGAGCATGGAATGGAAAAGACCAGTTTCTTTTCAGATTTATACTTCAAAAAGTTAAGAATCTCCTTGGATGTTATGATTATGGATAAGGTTAATTTTCTTTTTGTTTACCTGTATTTTTAATACTGTGTAAGTAGTATTACTGTTGTTTATTAAAGGCAGAAACAATATAGCAAAAGTTGAATTTCTTTTTTTTTTTTTATTTTTTAAATTTACACCAATTTAGTTAGCATATAGTGCAACAATGATTTCAGGAGTAGAATCCTTAATGCCCCTTACCCATTTAGCCCATCCCCCCTCCCACTATTCCTCCAGCAACCCCTGTTTGTTCTCCATATTTCAGAGTGTCTTATGGTTTGTACCCCTCCCTGTTTTTATATTATTTTGGTTTCCCTCCACTGTGTTCATCTATTTTATGTCTTAAAGTCCTCATATGAGTGAGGTCATATGAATAGCAAAAGTTATTTTTCCACAGTTAAGTTCTCATTCGAATGCCCCTTATTTTACTAATTTTTTAAATCTATGAATATATGTAAATATCTTTAGCCTCTTCAGTAATTCAGAATTTGATATCTGAGTCAACATTTTATATATTCTGTATTATTATGATTTTATAATAGTGACACATATCTTTTCAAGTTTCCAGACTGAGTCATGTTATTTTTTAGTCTTTTTGTGTGTAGAAATGATTCTACTCCTTCACATTTTGTTCCTGGGATCTGGTCAGATTTATCAGCATTCTAATGGAGTCCTCGCTATAGTTTTGCACCAATATAAACAATTCTTTCTATTTTGTCTCTAATAATGTGATGCTCTATATTTTAGGGGAATTTGTGGGCTTCAATAGAATATTAAATAGGTTTATCAGCTAAGACCCTTAATTATCTCTAGATTTTGTTTTGGTTTTTGATTTAATATCTTAGCTTGAGCTGCTCTCACAAAATACCATAGACTGGGTGGCTTGTGAAAAACACAAGCCAAAAACAGAAGTTTATTTTTCATAGTTCTGGAGGCTAGGAAGTCCAAGGTCAAGGTACCAGCTGATACGATTTTTGGTGAGAACCCTCTTCCTGGTTGTAGATGGCTCTCTTTTTGTTGTATTCTCACGTGGGGGAAAGAGAGCTAACTGGCTCTCTGATCTGTTCTTGTAAGGGCACTAATCCCATACACGAGCCCTCTACCCTCATGACCTAATTACTGTCAACATCCCACCTCCCAACACCATAGTATTGAATTAGCATTTCAACATATGAATTTTGGGGTGACATACTCAATCCAGAGCATTTGATTATGTGAATTAGTTTCCATAATTCCTATGTGGCCATACCTCATCTTGCCTTTTTTTTTTTTTTTTTTTTTTTTCCTGAATTCTCTAAGAGTCTTTCTGGAAGTTGATTTCTGTCACTAAAGTATTTCACTGCCTAGAAAGGCGATTGTGTTGTGCATTTGCTTTTCAGAATTACTTATAAAACCCTGAAACTTCAAAGCTTGTATTTGGTTTTTATCCCTTTTCAGAGGGTGAGGACACACCTGTGATTGTGGTTCCTTGTAGGGAGGATGCATTTGTCCCTGATATTTGTCTATATTCTGTTAGTCTGTTCCCAATCTAGGATGCCCTGAAACATTTTTTCTGACCACCCCCCCCCCCAGGTGATTTTGTTTATCTTCTTTTTCTTTTTCTATCACTCCTTCTCTCCCTGAACTTGTTAGCTCTTCAAAAGTGCTGGGTGGTTTAACTCTAAATCAAGTATACCTATTATTTCTCACTTGCCAGCAACCAAATCTGTTTACCTTACAGAAATTTATTTGATTGCTTAGAGGTTATTTTGGAAATACTGTAACAAAATAATAGCTTTATGGACTTTAGAAGCACAAAATATAGAAATAAAAAGCTTTCTTTCTAATGTTTATTTATTTTGAGAGAGAGAGGGAAAGAGAGAGAGCATGAGCAGGGGAGATATAGAGAAGAGGGAGAGAGAGAATCCCAAGCAGAATCTGCACTATCAGCACAGAGCCCAACGTGGGGCTCAGTCTCAGGATTGTGAGATCATGACCTGAGCCAAGATCAAGAGTCAGATGCTTAACTGGCTGAGTTACCCAGGAGCCCCAGAAATAAAAGCTTTAAAGAATTCAGTAATATTCTTATGACTGGGGCTTTGGTCATTTTTTTTGTTTACTACAGTTAGAAGGATTTTTTTTAAAGATTTTATTATTTTTAAGTAAGCTCTGCACTCAATGTGGGGCTCAAACTTACAACCCCAAGATGAAGAGTTGCATGCTCTACTGACTAAGTCAGCCAGGCTCCCCATACAATTAGAAGTTTTTAAGAGTTGGCACTAATAAATTGAACATGAAAGTTAAAAAGCAAAAACAAAAACATTTCTTTTTTTTAGCAATTTAAAAGTTGACTTATAGAGTTATAATTGTGATTTACAGAAAAATAATGACATTTCAAGAATCATACAGAAATATAGATTTTTAAAAAATAAACATATTCGTTGCCAGTTTCCTTTAAGATAGTATTACCACGCATCCAGTTTCACTGAGACATTCTAGTACATGCTTATTTTTCCAATGTAATTAATAGTGTACCTTTTCACTCTCAAAAGTGGCTTGGTATAAACTATAAATTATATGGTCACTTGTAAAGGAGACTAGGCTTCTGTTTAAGTGAAGAAAATTTTCTACATCTGCTACTTTAGGTTAAACTAAAAATTTTCAAATATTCAAATAACCACAATGATATGCTAACATGAACAGACTGATGAAATATAAAGCTGTTGCTTAATCATTTTTCTTCCACCTCCAGATATGTAAAAATACTAGACTCTCCTTCCAGCAAGTGAATGATGTAAAGAGAGAAAAATTATGTCTAAGGCAAATTAAAATCTGCATTTTTACTTCATGCAGCACTTATGTCTTAGTTTTTTCTGTGCATGGTATAATTGTTTTGATGCATCATTAATTTAAAATAGAAAACATGTAGTAATACCATTGCACAGTAATGAAAAGTACACCCTGCATTTTAAATAGGCTATTATGATACTAATTAAAATATAACCAAGTAACCCTTATAGAATTCTGCTCTTCCTCAGATGAAAAAACAAAATCTACAATTAAAAAAGAAGCAAGCAATTTTATCCATTAGCCAGAGTCAGAGTGTGCACTTTAAACCTGGAGATTTTGTAGGATACACTAACAGTATTTTATACTCATAAACCAGTTTGAAGCCTGAAACACAATTTCATTTATCTTTATATTCTAAGCTTTATAGTGTCGCAGAAAGTGTCCATCTGTTCAGCTGAGATTGCTTCAAATAGTGAGTGGTCAGAAAGACTTAGATGATAAAGGTCAAAAGAGCCTCTTGACCCTGTGATACTTGCCAAAGCAATTGGAGCATCGGGACTGATATACCGTTAGATACAGTTCGCTAAAGCAGGCTCCACTTTAATTGGTAATGATAGCAAGAATACACAGTAAAGTCATTGCTGAAAGAAAACAAAAAGTATCCAATATAGTAATTTATTACCAGTCAGTGTGTTTCCCCCACCAGGTTGTTTTACCCCTGCAGTGGTGAGAGAAAGCAAAAAGGTACTCTAACACTTAGCTGAAAATGGATGCCCTGCTGATACCCAGGATGTGTGGTGGCCCCATGATTGCCCATGCCATTAGCTTGGTAATGTTGGCTCTATTGTAAACTCAGCTCCCCATGTTCTTCCTGTGCATCAGCTGCAGATTGAAGGCTTTCTCCTTTGTCTTCTATTTGTGCTGCCAATCACTCTGCTCTCCACGACCCTTTGGAGGGAGACAGTTTTTACTACCAACTATCTCCAGCAACCAAGGGCTCAAAGGATCTAAAAATGAATGGCTGGCACTTTCATTTACACCTTGTTGTTTGATTTATGCATTGTTGGGATGCTTGTTCTTTCCTATTGTTCCACCAATGGTTCTGCATACTTTTGTAAGATCTATGCATTTTGTAACTGGTATATCCCTACCTGCTTACGGTTTTCTGTAAAATGAAGTCATTTGTTATAACTGTTGAAACGTGTTTGGTGCAATATGAGCAAAGCCCTGTGTAGATCTTTTTCATTTAGTCAATCAATAAAAAAATCCTTTTAAAAATAGTTACTGGTTTCTGTCAATGAAGATAAAATTCCCATGGAGAAATATAAATGAGCTCTTTTGAACATCTAGATTTTTTTCCTTAAAAATATCTTAAGATAAACTATATATAGCATCGAGAAAAGATAGATTAAAGGAGAAAAATTTCTAATTGCAGGCACAAACATAATAAAAATAAATCTTATCTCACATTTCCAGTTGTATATGGGAGATGCAGTTTGTATTTTAGTTTGTTTTTTGTGTCTGCTTTAAAGTGTCTACTTCACCCTTATTGAATGAATAAAAATCAGTAAGCATATGGATACTCTCACCTTCCTCAAATACTTGATTTTACTTCAAGGATCACTTAATTTTATGACTGAGAGATACCCCATTTTCCTCAGGTTATGATAGAAAATTTCTTCCAGGAATAATTATATAGAAAGCAATATTAACTTAACATTTAAAGTTAAACACAACACTTAAACTTGATTATGTTTTTATAACTGAAGGTCCAAGTAAGTGCATTAAAAGTTTGTTACCGTGTATATTTTTAATGGATAAAGTAGTCTTTCCCACATTTATTTTCCATGTATAAAATTCAACAGCATGTTATTATAATTCTCCATGAAACTTTCTTTTCAATTAAAATTTAGACATTTTAGGTTAGATCATGGAAGTTACTAAATTGTTGAAGTGTTCTTTTCTTTCTTTCTACACGCAAACATACACATTTCAGCTTTTAATTTAAGCAAACACTATTGAGGATTATTCTGAATTAAAAATAGACACATGAGCAGTTAGAAAGCTCCAGACCAGATTCAGGCTGTCCTCCACCAGCTGCTTTTATTTTGACCAGGTTCTCAGCACTGTATTCGACTGCCCCAAAGGCAATTTAGTGGGAAGCATGCCCTAAGCCAGCTCCTACCTATTTTAGAAACCAAAATGCTTTGTGCTTCGAAAGAACTAGGAGCTTCAGCTTTGAAGGCTAGAATGGAGCTTTACCACTTTTTCAAGGCCAGAGGAAGGCATTTCAGGGAAAAAAATAATTCTAATGTCCTGTTTCTGCACTTTGAAGGATTATTTGACTTGCTGAATTAAAGTCTTCTACTCAATAAGCACTAAGTTATTATTACATTAAGTAATTAATTTGCTGCTGGTATGGAGACCAGGCACTCATCATGCTCCATGTCTTACGTATTCATAAACCAAAAAATGTCCTAAGTCCATATCGAGGTTAGCTCTGAATTCAATTTTTTTACACCAAGTATTTCTAAAGTGAAAATGTGTGAAAGCTTTTGATACTGGATAAATGATAATTTATCATTACACTTATTAAACAATTCCTTTATTTTTCTTTCTAACTTGTATTTTCCACCTTCGAATCAAATTAAGGACAAGGCAGCAGGCACAGGGAGGAGCCCATTCATCAGGAATGTGTGTCTTATTAGGAAAATAACTAGTATGTTAGGAAAGAGGGTAAACCAATGTGGGACTCTCCATCAGCTAATGGAAATGTGTATATTAAGGGAGGTAGCAGAGTTCCCAGAATAAGTTGAATCCCAATGGTAAACAGCCTCAGAGACAAGAACATAGGTAAAATAGCATTTAAGTTGTACTTTCCATGAAATTTTTATGTGGTAATGTGTATTAAATCAGTTAAAGTAGATGGCATGTCTTGATATATTCGAGAGGGGGAGAACAAATAAAACCATTTTTTTTCCTGGATATCATGTCAGTAATATATACGGTAATTTGACTTTTTCAGGTATGGTTTGTGTTGTAATTTAAAACTTTCCAAAAAACAATGTAGCAGTATTGGTTTTCCTGTATCACTAATGGATCAAGGCTGAATTTTAGGAAATGAGTGCTTGACAGTCCAGGGAGGACCCTGACATTTATGGATAGTGAAGAAACCTCTCTCACTCTTCAAACCACAGCCCTTGTGTTAGCTTCCATATTATGATGCTGCTGTTTTGTTCCTTTCTAGATCATGAAACAAAAACATGTGTGTATGTCTGTGTGTATAAATTGCTCTTTCACATAGATATGAAATTATATTAGAGACTATTCTACAAGTTGCTTTATTATGTCAAAAATATTTGGCAGACATTCTCCTATATTAGTATGTACATACAGACCTGGTTAGATTTTTACTGACCCTCCGATAAATCCTATTTTAGTTTTTTCTCTCAGAAACTATTTGATGAGGAAAACTACTGAGGGTTATAAATTAATGTGCACTCTTCACTAGTTTATGTTGTTAAAACAGACCTAGTGTTTTTTCAATTATCTGTTATTGTTGCATAAATTACATTTAAAAGACAGGGATTAGTGTGGGGTGGTTACTCAGGGGCGCCTGGGTGGCTCAGTTGGCTAAGAGTCGAACTTTTGATTTCGGCTCAGGTCATGATCTCATAGTTGTGAGATCAAGCCCTTGGTCAGGCTCTGGGCTGGGGTGGAGCATGCTTAAGATTCTCTCTCTCCCTCTCCCAATGTCCCTCCCCCATTCATGCGTGCATATGCTCTCTCTCTCTCTTTCTCTTTCTCTGTCTCAAAAAAAAAAGCAATAATAATACCAATTTAATTTATAATAATATGCCATCCCTACTAATATTAACGTGTTTCTTTTTTTCTGACAATATTAGCAAATATCACAGGTAAAGAAAAAGAAAAAATAGGAATGGAAAGAATGAAACGAATCTTCTTCATTCAAATATAATAGTGGATAATCTATATAAAACATGAATAGAACAGGAATGCCTGGGTGGCTCAGTCGCTCAAGCATCTGACTTGATTTTGTCGTGATCTCACAGTTCCTGAGTTTGAGCCCCGCCTCAGGCTCTGAACTGGCAGGGTGGAGCCTGCTTAGGATTGATTCTTTGTCTCCCTCTCCCCTACTTTCTCTCTCTCTCAAAAATAAATAAATAGGGGCACCTGGGTGGCTCAGTCGGTTGAGCGTCCGACTTCAGCTCAGGTCATGATCTCGCACTCGGGGAGTTCGAGCCTGGTATCCGGCTCTGTGCAGACAGCTCGGAGCCTGGAGCCTGTTTACAATTCTGTGTCTCCTTCTCTCTCTGCCCCTCCCTTGCTCATGCTCTGTCTCTCTCACTCTCAAAAATGAATAAATGTTAATATATATATATATATAAATTTTTAAAATATAAAAATGAATAGAACAGAAAATCTAATGAAACAAGAAATAAAGTTAAGCATGATAGTGCTAAAACAAAATTTATGTGCTAATACAAAAAGCAAAAGTTAGAAAATAACAATGAATATAAAAATTCCATTGATATAGCAATAAAAATAAAAATAGGGATAAATTTCATAAGAAATATGTAAGAACCATATGAACACATGTTTTAAAAATCACCCAAAGACAAAAAAGTATCTTGATTCAATAACATTGTGGAATACCAGAGGGAAACCTCAGTATTTTAAAGATTTCCATAGTCACAAATCTGTAAATTTAATAACAATAACTTTCAAAATCTCCTTGGTGAATTTTTAGGACCTTAATGATTTGATTATAGAATTCTTCTGGAAGAATAAATGTATAAAATGAGGTAAAAAAAATTAGCAAAAGAGGAATGATGGGCATGGGGTTTCCTTCTCAGATATTAAGTACATCTATCTATCATCTATCCATCTATCTACCTATCATCTGCAGTAGAGTTCAGAAGTAACTCAAGAACAGGCAAAAGATAAATGGGAAAGAAAAAAAAAAGTCTAGGAATAAGCATGTATATAAATCATAAGCTGACCTTTGGGAAAAGTGCCACTTAAAAGTGTAAAGTTAATAAGTAGCTTTTGTACAATTGAGTGTAATTCTTGGATAAAATATAGAATGATATCCCTACTGTCTACCTTTCACAAAAATACACTTTAGATGAATAAAAGTTTTAATATAGGAAGATAGATTACCAGGAGAAAATAGGTAATGATATTTTTAGTAATTGCATTGTGAAGGTCCTAAGAGTAGCAAAATTCGCAAAAGATACATGAAATAAAAGTTGTAGTTTTTACTATTTACATTTTTTTAATTGTGGAAATTCTCAAAATCTATAAATTTAAAGCCTAATGAGACTAGAAAATATTTAAATATATTTGAGGCTTAGTATCTTTACATACAAAAGGGCTCTTACAAATTGATAAGGAAAAGATAAATGTAAATTAGGAAACAGGCCAAATATTAATACTTAAACTATAGAAAAATACCAATAGTCGTTAAGTTTTTCTCACTGAAAAACATCAATACAAATTTCCTATCATATTAATAAATATTAAAAGAAGTGCTAAAGTCTTTAATGGTATGACAAAATAACTTAGATACATTCACTTTTGGTTAAAGTATGTTTTGAAACAATCTTGCTGGAGCATAGTCTAAGAATTTAACCGACAATTTAAATAGTTTTCCATCTGAAATTTCATTTCAAAGACTTTTAAAAAGACCTAGAAAAGCATTCTATGACTTTAAGCGCAAACATGTTCAGAGAAGTGAAAGAAAACCGTGGTTTTCATTTGTAATCTATAGGGAAATGGCTTACTTAAGGAACACATTTGTCCTTTTCCAAATTACCCCAAATTCTGCATCAGTAAAATTTTTGAAGAGTTATAGTCCAAAGTCAGGGCAATGACATCCAAGTATACCAGGAGCCAGGAGTGGAAGCACACTAACAGAAGCTCTGGGTAGACAGGAACCCACTGACGAAGGCAATCTGTTATGGGGCAGGTTGACTCTTGACTGACCCTGTAATTAGGTGCTTAAATGGGCTAGTGTTGTGAGGCACTTATTTTTCACTTAGGCGACAGTTTCTTAAGTGAATTTCTCTGGTCACACAAAGGTTAGAGATGGGTTTATGGAAACGTGCATCACTAACACCCAAGGGCTGAATCCCAAGTTACCCTAAACAAAAGCATCCTTAATGTATTTTTTTATGTGCTGGATTTTGCTTTTTTTCAAAAAGACCTGGAATAAAACTTTCAAGTATTATTTTTCAGTATTGAATATTTACTAGAAGGAGAATGCCATGGAGTCAGTACATTTACCCTCCACGGTTATATGACTCAGCTTGTCTGACTCTTTTAGGTACAGTGAAGTATTCTGTAAAATACCTCAGGTTTTATGATGCTTAACAGAACTAATTCCTGCTGGTGGAATGCACTGAGGCTGAGGCATGGTCAGCTATTTTAGAGATTGGAATGGATGAAAATAGTGATGTGTGTGTGTGTGTGTGTGTGTGTGTGTGTGTGTGTATGTGTGTGTGATGATAAAGGCGAATGTTGTAAAAGAAATAACAGCATCATGAAACACCGAAGGAAAGCAAGATTACAATTAAAAAAGGAGATTAGAAAAGGGGAAGTCTCTTAGGGAGGTGAGTTTTCTTTGGGAGTAGATTTTCTGTAGATGACTACTGGGGCATTTTCAGCATAAGGACACGCACAGGCAGAGAAATCAGAAAAGACTCAAAGGCCAAGACAAATGATTAATAGCAGCAGAATCAGGCAGCAGTGGCACGTGCCCATCACAATTAGAAGAGGAGGCTGGAAGGGATCTGAGTGAGGTCACTCAGACTTCAATGTGCATGCTTCAGGGACCGTGTCTGTCCTGCTCACCATTGAGTCTTCATATGGCCCAGTGCCTGGCACACAGTACATGCTTAGTGAAGAGTTGATGGGTAGATGAATAAATGAATGAGGGGACACAGTGTGAGAGACACTGAAGAAAGAGAGGATTTAAGAGAAGAGAAGGAAAAGATGGTATTCTGATGTAAAGCCTGGTTCAGCAGAAGAACGTTGCCACCAGTGTGTTCAGGAGATGAAGCCAACTTTCTTTATTGAGGAGGCTGGTGTTGCAGGAACTATGGTTTAATACATGTTTTAGATAACAAATAATACCTCCGTGATATTTTAAAATTAGAAACAGTTTCTGACTTTTCAGTATGCTTCCCTGAAACTTGGTGAAATGTGTATGCCAAAGAATGTGATTAGGAGGAAGTATACAACCTTGATTACAAGTCTAGAAGGGTATTTCATTTGTTAAAATACCACTAAGGGCACCTGGGTAGTTCATTTGGTTAAGTGTCCAACTTCGGCTCAGATCATGATCTCACAGTTTGTGAGTTCAAGCCCCAAGTCAGGCTTTGCACTGACAGTGTGGAGCCTGCTTGGGATTCTCTCTCTCTGCCCCTCCTCTCCACACTCTCTCTCACCCTCTCTCTCTCTCCCTCTCTCTCAAAAGTAAATAAATAAAAAAAATACCACTAACCAAATGTCTTTTTTTTTTTTTTTTTTTTTTTTTTTTTTTTTTTTTTACTTCCAGGACCATGTTTAAATAAACCTTTGCCATGTTGCTGTGGAGTAGAAATCTGTCATTGTTCTTTCTGGTGTGACTTTTCTATCCCAGGGTAATCCTCTGTTGTCTGTTTGAAAGGAAATCAAAGCTCTGCTAGATTGAAAGCAAACCTGAGCATCTCTGACTTTGCTAAAGCACCAAGAATATTTGGCAGGGACAGACCTGCCTTTAGAGGGCACCCACCAAAGTGGCACTTGGCTTTTTCCCTCATCCCTGAAAAAAAGACTCTGTCTCATGTTCCAGTGAGAGACTGCATACACCTATCCTGTGATCTTTTTCTGGCTCTTTGTTGGTGAAGTCCTGACAGTAAAATTGAATTTTTGTTCACTTATTGTCTGAGAGTGAAAGAGAAACCAACTGCTTTCATTGATCAGTTAGTACTATTTCATGCATTCATTTTCCTGGTTGTGTAAGAGACATAATTTTTTCATTCCATGAATATTCTTGAATACTATTTGCAAAATATTGATTTGCAAAGTAGGAAAAGGAGGAAGAGGAAAGAAGAAAGAGAAGGAAAAGAAGAATCTGACATGAATCCTGCTCTCAAATAGCTCACACCAGAAAATACAGTTTCTGGGGTTCAAGGAGCTTCACTTTGGGGGGAAAATTAAGCTTCCACACATGAACACTTTGTGACTACTGTCTGAGGATAAAAGCGTGGTACAGAGGGGCGCCTGGTGGCTCAGTTGGTTAAGCGTCTGACTGGCTCAGGTCATGATCTCACAGTTTGTGAGTTCGAGCCCCGTGTCAGGTTCTGTGCTGACAGCTCAGAGCCTGGAGCCTGCTTCAAATTCTGTGTCTCCCTCCCACTCTGCCCCTCCCCCTTTCATGCTCTGTCTCTCTCTGTCTCAAAAATAAATAAACACCAAAAAAATTTTTGTTTTTAAAAAGTGTGGTACAGAGAGTGATGGCTCAAGAGTTGAGGGAGGAGAGAGAGAATATGGGGCTGCAGTGAGCAAGGATGCAACACTGAGGGAGGTAGGATTTGGTGTAGAGCTCAAGAAGAGGACAAGGATCACCACTGAAGAACAAGCAGAGGGGCGCCTGGGTGGCTCAGGAGCTTAAGCATCCAACTCTCGTTTTTGGCTCAGGTCATGATCTCACAGTTACTGAGTTTGAGCCCCACGTTGGGCTCTGCACTAGCAGCTCAGAGCCTGCTTGAGATTCTCTCTGTCTCTGCCCCTCCCCTTCTCTTTCTCATGTGTAGAAATAAGTCAAACGTGCAGGAGGATCAGTCAGAGAAATGGGACCAATTGAAGGAGGAGGGGTAGCAAAGGTTCACAAGAGAGGGAGAAAAGGGCTTGACTGGAAATCTGGGTGTACCAACCCAGTGAGTTTGGACTTAATTCTACAGGCATTTTGGGAGCTTTTGAGACTCTGAAACTAATATGCTCCAAGAATTTTCCTTTTCTTTATTTTTTATTATTCATTTATGTTTACCCTGAATTACTGCAGCAGTGCTGTGCAGGCTGGGTTTGAGGCAGGCTACAAGTAAAGATGTTCTGGGAAAAGGCCAGGTAAAATGATGAAGGTCCATAGACTCATATGGTAAAGATGTGGAAGGAAAGAAATGTTGTGCAGAGAACACGTTTTCATTAGTATAAAGAAGATCTCAGATGGACATGTAAAAACACTTTTATTTCTCCTCAATTAGAAGAGAATTTGTCCAGTATAAAACTAATAAGGATGCAGCAGTAAAAAAGAGTGCAGTATTTATACGTACTACAACAGGAATGAATCTCACAGCATTATGCTAATGTGAAAGAAGCCAGATACAAAAGTCCACATATCGAATGATTCCATTCACATAACATGTCCAGAAAAGGAAAAGTCCTTTCTGGAGGCAGAAAGTGTATCAACGGCTGCCTGGGAGAAGGGATAGGAATGGGTTGTGGCAGCAAATAGTCCCAAGGGATCTTTTTGGGGTAATGGAGATGTTTTAGAACTGGATTGTGGTAATGATGGCACAGCTCTGTAAATTTACTAAAGATTATTGAACACTTACAATGATGAATTTTATGGTATGCATATAGCACTTCAATAAAGGTGTTAAGAAAGACAAAAGGGATTGTTAAAACATGAGTTTGGAGTTAAAATGGCATGGCGCTACATGTGAGGCTTTAATTTTTATACGGATTAAGTAATAATAAAGCATAACTTAAAGCCAGGCCACATCAATGGATGCATTGAAACAATAAAAAAGAAATAAGCAAGCAGCCTGAACATGAGGATGAATTATATTCCCAAAGTTTATAAATTGGTTGCTTGGAGCTTTGACTGCATTTTTTCTACCAAAAAAAAAAAAAAAAAAAAAAAAAAAGAAAAAGGCAACAATGGCATCAAGGGTGTTCAATTTCTAGGCCAGCTCATTAAACTTCCTTCCTGTCTGTGTGGACGTAGGGCTATAGAGGGTTAGGTAAAACTTGCCCCAAGGTACCATTAATTTAACATTTTCTTAAGTGAAGGGATCTACCTGAGTTTGCTCCATAAGCTGAGATCTGAGTTGAAAAATAGTCTTAGAGGTATAGTTGTGTTTCACAAACTGTTGGTGTATGTGTTATTCATAACTGTTTCCTAATCTGCCTTTACAGCATTTTTAATATAGTTACCATATTTTCTTAATATTTCTAATAAATTCTTTTTCATTTATTCATTTTCTTTTTTCTTTTTTTCTTTCATATCTTCTTGTCCATTTTTGTATTAATTCTTTAATTTTTTTGTTCATTTTTGTCAGTTTATTCTACGGCATTGATTTCACCTAGAGTAGATATATGTCACAGCTTTTATTTTTTAGCTGTCTTTCTGATTATTAGTTTTCCTACACTTTGATATTTTGGTTTACAAGCTAATATCTAGAGGAGATTTTTTTTCTTTTGTGTTTTGATGTTTTTTATTTTTCTCTCTCTCTCTATGCTCAGCTGATATTCTCTGTTGGTTTTACTGTTGCGTTTGTCTACTTCCTCAAGGTCCTGAGTTCAGAATGAGGCCTGAACTGTACTGATACTGGGTGTATATCTGTCTAATCACTGAACTAGCTTTTGGGTTGATTCAGATACAAGTGATATCACAATTTTTCTAGGTCATCCACCCCTGCCCCCAGACCTGACATTATCCTTAGGAGTCAAATTCTAAAGCCCAATCACCTGCTTGTAGATCTGATCTTAGCAGACCTACGACTTTAGCTCCATTCAGCATTTTGTGTTTCTGTTCTGTGTTTGGTCCTCAGAGATGTTTACTTTCTTTTTGAGCTTGGCTACCCCTTCTTGTGTGTCTTTTAAAAAAAATATTTCATCTATTATTGGTATACCTTTGGAAGAAATAGTTTGCTTCAAATTCTATACACACACACACACACACACACACACACACACACACACACACTGGAATACCGCTAGGCAATGAAAAAGAATGAAATCTGGCCATTTGCAACAATATGTTTGGAACTGGAGGGTATTACGCTAACTGAAATAAGTCAGTCAGAAAAAGATAGATATCATTAAGTTTTCACTCATATGTGGAATTTGAGAAACTTAACAGAAGAACATGGGGGAAGGGAAGGAAAAATAAGTTACAAACAGGGAGACAAACCATAAGAGACTCTTCAATACAGAGAACAAACTGAGGGTTGATAGGGGTGGGGGGTTGGGAGGGTGGGGAAAATGGGTGACGGGCATTGAGGAAGGCACTTGCTGGGATGAACATTGGGTGTTGTATGTAAGTGATGAATCATGGGAATCTACTTCCGAAGCCAAGACTACACTCTATATACTGTCTGTTAGCTAATGACAATAAATTATTTTTAAAAAGTCAACTTATATTTTTAAAATCTCTACATTTTTTCATAAAGCAAAAGCAAAAAAACTATCTGAAATTTTTAGTAGCAAAATGTAGGCAGGTAGCATAATTTCTTTTTTTATAGAGGTACCATGTCCTCTGCTTTTTATGGCATAACTTTTGAAGATAACTTCTTATATGTTAGATTATATATTCATCTACACTGTAAAATTATTTCTCAGAAAATTTTCTACTTCAGGAAATTACGTTACCTTTTCAGTAAAACTTTTATCATCTTTTATTGAAAAACTTTTATTGTCATAAATCTTTTGATGTGGATACTTTCCCTTGAGGATAGATACATTTTGTAAAATTCCTAATATTTTTTCTTGCATAAGCTACACCTGTAATACATCAACTGTGACTTCCAATTTTTGTTTATTTGATGAATAGAAATAATTTAGAAATTTTCAGAGAAACTAGCAGAATACTTGTATATATTTTTATGATTATGTTCAAATCTATTAAAGTGGCTTCATCCATATCTCATTAGCCAGTAGTTTTTAGAGTAACCCCTCACCAGAGTCTTTCAGATTACCACACTTTATTTTTTTTTAGGTACTATATTTTACATGCAGAGTGCTTCAATGTTTACATAACTTATTAAAATATGCAATTAAAGTTATAAGTACACCTGGAAAAAGAAGGTTGAGAACAAGAAGAGGTGAAATTACTGAAAAGTAAATATCCTAGTTCCTGTGATTAGCACACAGAAAGTAGAAAGTTATCTATCAGTAGTCAGAGGAATTGGAAATGACAAGTTCATCTGATGAGTTAACTATTAAAACTGTTAAAAATGAATTTTATTTTTAACTTTAAAAATGAAATTAAATTGTTAAAGTAATGTAATTTATTTTATATTAACTAAGTTTAGATTATGATTACAATTATACACTAATTCTTTTTTTTTAATTAATTAATTTATTTTTGAGAGAGAGAGAGTGTGGGAGGAGAGGTGGAGGGCAAGAGAGAGGGAGAGAGAGAATCCCAAGCAGATTCCTTACTGCCCAGCACAGAGCCTAAAGCAGGGCTCAATCTCACAAACCTGTGAGATCATGACCTAAGCTGAAACCAAGAGTTGGATGCTTAAACGACTGAGCCACTGAGGTGCCCCACACACTAATTCTTTAAATGACTATAGAACAAATTGTGTGATTTGTCTTGTGTAATTTTTTTTTCTAATTTAATTGTATGGCACACAATATGTCACCCTTCATTTTTGAATTTCATAATATAGAGTTATTTTATAAAAAGTATTGAAAAGATAAGTTTCCCACAGGCCTCTCTTATATACTTTATATTTAAAAAAAAATTTTTTTTTCAACGTTTTTATTTATTTTTTGGGACAGAGAGAGACAGAGCATGAACGGGGGAGGGGCAGAGAGAGAGGGAGACACAGAATCGGAAACAGGCTCCAGGCTCTGAGCCATCAGTCCAGAGCCTGACGCGGGGCTCGAACTCACGGACTGCAAGATCGTGACCTGGCTGAAGTCGGACGCTTAACCGACTGCGCCACCCAGGCGCCCCTCTTATATACTTTATATTAAAAGATTTGTCATTTGAAGCATCTGAATTAATTTTCTCTTCTTCAGTTGTTAATTGGTCTCCTCTGCTGGATCCTTGTCAGTGGCATTGGGTGTGACGCAGATAGTTCTGGCCTCCCTGTCTGCATGCAGTGTAATCATTCATTTTTGTTTTTATTTCTATTATTTTTAATTTTTTTAATGTTTATTTATCTTTGAGAGAGAGAGAGAGAGAGAATGGGCAGGGTAGGGGCAGAGATAGAGGGAGACACAATCTGAAGCAGACTCCAGGCTCCAAGCTGTCAGCACAGATCCCAGTGTGGGGCTCCAACCCAGGAATGGTGACATCATGACCTGAGCTGAAGTCAGACGGCTTAACCGACTGAGGCAACCGGATCATTTACTTTGATTTTTAACAGCATTTGCCATCTACTCTGTGATTGGATTGCATCATTTGATAATCAGTGACAGCCTGACTAATGGGTGGAGGTGGGACTTTATGTTAGAAAGGAGGCCGTGTTTGGGTCCTGGTTTTATAAGTGATCAGTTCATTAGGGAATGTTTTTATGTAATGATGGCTTTTTCATTTTTATACATTTCAATGAATATGGTGTTTCATACGATGAATGCTTAGCTAATGAGACCCCTTTGTACATCTTAGAAATCATCAATAAGAAACATTATTCTATTCTTGGGGAAATTTCAGTCATATAATATCATCAGAAGAATAGTCAGGGGAAAAAAAATGTACTTGGAAACCCTGACTTGGCTATTTAGCAAAAGGCTAACTGAGCAACTCACTTTACTTCTCTATTCCTCATTTTCCCTTTGTTTAAGATCAGATAATTTCTAAATTCTTCCGGCTCTAACACAGCCAGATTCCAAGAATATTTTTGCAGCTATCATCTATATGTTTTTTCACATAGTGTTTAAATATTTAATTACTATTGCACAAAGTCACAAAAGTGAGAAGATGAAGGTGGTTCTAAGCATCAGTTTTACCAAACTTATTTTGTGGTTGTGGTAGGTTGGGCAGGTCAGATTCTTTCACAACAAACTCAGTGGGGGATCCAATATGTTTTCAGAGAGAAGTTTTATCAGAACATGTTGTCAGACAGTGCATTTCCACCTTCAAAGGCAGGGGGTAAAACCAGTCTTGTTTAACCATTTTGTCTTTCTGAATCAGATAGAAAAAGATGAGGCACAAGCTGAACACAGCAGGACACAGGAAAAAAAAATAAATAAATGAGTAGACTTTTTAAAATAAAGATGTTAGACTTATACCTTAACATTTATTACATTTTTTCCCCTAAACTTTTGGGTCTTTTTGCTTCTCCTTTTTATGTGTATATTAGGTTGTTGAGAGTTTGAATTTTGTGTTGTTGACCTTAGTTTTACTTGTCATTTATTTGGGTTCTTGCGGGTAGTGGAAGAATAATTTGTGTTCCGCTGGCCATCTGGGATTCTACTTGCAGACTTTCTGACTCAGTAGCTTTTCCCAAAGTCTGTGTACTCAAACAAAGAGCTGGGCTCTGTGTGCCTCTTCCTACTCCCCACCTGCTGTTTAGAGCATTCACATGTAGATATATCAATACCATTTTACTCCCCAGGCTCACAAAGTTCAGAGGTTGGAATGGACCATTGTCCCTTAGTGCTACCCTCTCACTGTCCTGATTGTTAACAACACCTGTCCTGCTTCAACCTGGAATTTGAAACAGTGGAACAAAAAGCGATGGGATGTCTGGGAAAATACTAGCACCTTCTCCATGTGTGCAAAGCCTGGACAACACATTTTGGGAAACTATCTGTCAGGCAATCACAGGGCATTCTATAAACAATACATGAACTAATAACTTAAAATTTATATTTAGCCCTTACATTTTTGCAGTGCCATAGATTGAATGAAATACTTTTCATATGTAGTTACTTGCTCTATACTTTTTAATTGTAATCAGACTGATGAATGTCTCTAAAACAGTTCTGTTAAAATGATGGTTTATATAGACTTTATCATTCTAAAAGTAACATAATTATATTTATATTTTTGCACAATATTCAGTCATGATTTAGCATTCTACTTTGAATAGAATCTGCATTTGTGGAATATATAGTATATATACTACCATACAAATACAAATATAAATAAGGTTAACATTTTTTATAGCCTTTGCTAAACATTACTAAAAATTGTGCATGTCCAATCTATTAATGTGAAAACAAGAATTATTATTATTGGCATTTGTTGTCACTCCATATTACTTAGGTTCAAAATGATGCTAATATTGTTTTTAAAGTCCTTTGGTGACATGACTTTAAAAATATACTATTTCTTAAAAATTTTAATTTTTTTAATTTATTTTTTAAAGTTGTATTTATTTATTTTGAGACAGTGAGAGACAGCATGAGCAGGGGAGGGGCAGAGAGGGAGAGAGAATTCCAAACACTGACAGTGCGAAGCCAGATGTGGGGCTCCAACTCATGGACCATGAGATCATGACCTGAGCAGAAATCAGGAGTTGGGACACTTAACTAAATGAACCACCCAGGTGCCCCAAGGTTTAAAAATTTTTAAACAATGATGATTATAGAATTATAATTATAGAATTATAATATTCAATCATTTAAAATATAGCAACGTTTTATACTTATAATCTAAATTGACTTGTTTCCAAATGAAAACCAACTTTGTTGTATGTTAAAAAAAATTGGAATAATGTTTATGATTTGAAAATTTTCTAAAGTGTCCAGTTGCTTCTGAGGCTTAAGGTGATCATATTTAGGGACAGAAATGTAGGATCTTTGTTTACAGCACTGCAATTGGTCTATTTTGGCTGTATGGATCACAAAATACAAGGACAAGACCAGACCAGGGAACATGTCATATTGCTAGAATCATGGCTACGATTTTGATTGTCCTAGTAATTGAGGAGTCTAGACACTGGCCAGAGATTATAGCTTTGGGGAAGTGGAGCTACATAGGAGTGTGGCAGTCTGTCTTCCACATGCTTGATTAACCCATAATTCATAAGTAATCATAGCTACAGTTTGTTAATAGGTGACTTCCTCGCTTAAACACCCCTTCGAGGCTCATAACTGCGATTAGAATAAATCTGAGACTCAACAGAGTTTGCAAGGCTTTAATGTAATCTGGCTCCTGTCCTGTCTGGCTCATCCTCCACTCCCACATTCTGCTCTCCAGGAGTACTAAAATTGCCACAGTGCATGCTCTCTACACGTATCCTCACCCCTCTTCCAGCCATCACTCCAGGGGTCCTCTCATGTTTTTCTCTTTGCCTAGAGTACCTGGTCTTGCATTTTTCTTTAGTTCATTTCTCCTGAATCTTTCAGATTGCAGTCTGTTGTCACTTCTGCTTAGACTCCTTGTGTTATCAAGGCGGGATGTGAGGTACCTGCTCCAGACCTTCATAGTTTCCTACATTTGTCCTTACTTTGTCCTTATCCTAGCTATGTCGTTCTTGCTGGGACCTACCTCTCTCCCCTCTGAGTGTAAAAAGTGGGAGCTGCATCTTTGCAGATGCTGAGTCTTGTTCTGTATTCTGTGGACAGCTACACATACCAGGTTCTACTCAGTAGGCACCCAGCAAGAACCTCCTGAATGTCTGCTGAATGAACAGAAACAGAAATAAACCCAAAACATGGATCTAGGAATGGTAGCCTCCAAGAACAAGTGCATCTCAGTTAGAGAAAATGATACTGAATATTTTTAAGACTCTTGATACATGTCATCATGTTTTGGAAAAAGAAGAAGGCCATCTAGATGTCATCAGAGTCCTGTTAAAATGAACACTGAACAGCATGGGATACTCTACTTTTGGTTTGTTATAAGTTTGAGAAAATTTTAGCAAATTTAAGGGTTCAAAACCAGTATAATATGTAAAATTTTATACTTGTTTCCTTTTTATTGAGACAAATGGCTTAAATACTATCCCCCGCTGTGATATTTTTGGTTTTATTGCTCATTTTATTTCTTGAAATATTAGTATTTTACTATTAATTTTTATGAGTTGTTTATATACCTAAAATATTAACCTTTGATTATTTATCTAGTAAATCTTCTTATGCTTCTAAATTTAATCTGGTTAATGTATTTTTGAGGGAGTAAAGCACAATGTTAAAAACATCTAGATAGCCTTATTACTTTTCAAATATAATTTTGTTTAGTATGGTAAAAATGCAGGCTTTTGTAGAAATTTGAAAAATCGATATAATCAAGAGGCACCTGGCTAGCTCAGTTGGTATAGCATACAGCTCTTAATCTCAAGGTTGTGAGTTCAAGCCCCATGTTGGGTGTAGAAATTACTTTAAAATAAAATCTTTAAAAAAATAGACAAATTAAAAGGAGATATTAAGAAATCTCTGCAATTTTATAAAAAATGGAATTGTGCTTTTTAAATCTAGGTATTTTTCCATAGAAAATATATGTGAATTTCTTGCCATGGCATTATATACAAAAACTCTTTTTAAGAGCTGCTTAGTATTTTAATGTGTGCAGATATCATAATATATTTAGCCAAACCTATACTATGGGACATTTATTTTCAGCTTATTGATGTAGAAAGTTCTACAATGAATATTCTTTCTCATGTAATTTTGTGTATCTTTGTAATTTGACACTTAGAATAAATCATTTTTAAAAGAATTTCTATATTCAGTGGTATAGAATATGTTTTTTAAAAGTTTATTTATTTTGAGAGAGATTGAGAGAGAGAGAGAGAGAGAGAGAGAGAGAGAGAGAGATCATGCATGCATGCACACAGAAGAGCAGGGGAGGGTCAGAGAGAGAGGGAGAGAGAGAATCCCAAGCAAGCTCCATGGTGTCAGCACATAGCTGGATACAGAGTTCGATCTCATGAACCATGAGATCATGAGCCAAAATCAAAAGTCAGATGCTTAACCAACTGAGGAACCCAGGTGCTCCAAATGGTATATATATTTTAAAGTTGTTGATACACTGCACCAATTGCCTTTCATAAAAGGGGTACCAATTTACACCCATTGTATAATGTAACAGAGCGCCCATTTTCTCTATTGCTTATTGAAACAAAATACAGTAGTTCCTCCCTCATCCGTGGTTTCACTTACCCATGGTTCAGAAGCAGATGATCCTTCTCCTGACATATTATCAGAAAGTCAATGGTAACCTCAAACTATGCCACAGTGCCTACGTCATTTGCCTCATTTTACTTCCTCTCTAGGCATTTTATCATCTCACATTATCACAAGAAGTAGGGTGAGTACTGTACAATAAAAGATTTTCAGAGAGGGACCACATTCACATAACTTTTATTGCAATATATTCTTCTAAAGTTCTATTTTATTATTAGTTATTATCATTAATCTCTTCCTGTGCCTAACTTACAAATTAAACTTTATCATAGGTATGTATGCATAGGGAAACAGTAAATACAGGTTTCAGTGCAATCTGTGATTTCAGGCATCTACTAGGAGTCTTTGGAACATATACACTATGGATAAGGAGGAGCTACTGAATTTTAATTTTTGACACTATTTACAAACCCAATTTTTATCTATCAGTGGGGCTAATAAACATTTATACTCCCTGGGTATCTGACAGTCACAGATACAGATTCTCTTTTGAAGAATGCATCTTCAACCCATGACTCAAAGGATTCTCACTGATAATGTTTCATGCACGCATACACACAGTTACAAAACATACGGAAACAGAAAAGTACCAGCAAGATCAAAAAGCAGAGTCACACAAAGATTTTAAAAATAGGAATTACAGATACACCATACAAAAATAAGTACTTTAAAAAAAAAAAAAAAAAAGCAGGGCTCCTGGGTGGCTCTGTTAAGTGTCCGACTCTTGGTTTTGGCTCAGGTCATGATCTCACAGTTGGTGGGTTTGAGCCCCACATCAGGCTCCACACAAAGTGTGGAGCCTGCTTGGGATTCTCTTCCTCTCTCTCTGCCCCTCCCCTGCTTGCTCTCTCTCTCTCTTTCTCTCTCAAAATAAATAAAGAAATAAACATTAAAAAATTAATTAATAAAAATAAAGGTTTAAAAATATGAGTAAGAAATAACTGTAAAAATGTGTTTTTCAAAGGGACCAAATAGAACTTATAGAGATTAAAATGCAAAAATCAAAATTAAAAACTCAAGGGGAAGTTAAATGTGATAGTAGAGACAGGTAAGAAGAAAATAGGCAAGATAAAAGAGAATTCTGAAGTGATGCTCAGCATGTGGCACAGAAAGACACAGAGATTAAAAAAAAAATGAAAAAAGATAGAGTGTCTGACAAACAGCCAGCTCATCAAAGTCCTGTACAGAGTTCATGGGATGGATAGAAAAAATATGCAAAAAGGTAAGTCTGAGAACTTAACAAAATTAAAGACAGGAATACTCAGATACAATGTAGGATTGGGGGAAAGCATCCCCACCTAAAAAGAATTCTAGTGATTCCATGATTCTATGCAGAATATTAAAGACAAAAAGATCTAAAAAGCAGCAGAGAAAAGACAGATGGAGTGACAGACTACCAGCTGACACCTCAACCACATCAAAGGAAACCAAAAGACTACAGAATAATGCCTTCAAAAATGCTGTGAGAAAATAAGTCCAATTAAAATAGTATACTCAGTGAAGTGACCTTCCAAGAAAAACATTATTCCATTGAGATGATCTACAAAGTCAAAATTTGATTCTTTGAAAAGAATATCAAAATTGACAAACTTCTTTGTGGATCCTGAGAAACTTAACAGAAGACCATGGGGGAGGGGAAGAAAAAAAAAAAAGAGGTCAGAGAGGGAGGAAGCCAAAACATAAGAGACTCTTAAAAACTGAGAACAAACTGAGGGTTGATGGGTGTGGGAGGGAGGGGAGGGTGGGCAATGAGCATTGAGGAGGGCACCTGTTGGGATGAGCACTGGGTGTTGTATGGAAACCAATTTGACTATAAATTTCATATTTAAAAAACAAAAAAAAGGGGCGCCTGGGTGGCGCAGTCGGTTAAGTGTCCGACTTCAGCCAGGTCACGATCTCGCGGTCCGTGAGTTCGAGCCCCGCGTCGGGCTCTGGGCTGATGGCTCAGAGCCTGAAGCCTGTTTCCGGTTCTGGTCTCCCTCCCTCTCTGCCCCTCCTCCGTTCATGCTCTGTCTCTCTCTATCCCAAAAATAAATAAACGTTGAAAAAAAAATTTAAAAAAAAAAGAAAACAAAAAAAATTGACAAACTTCTGGCAAGAAAAAAAACAACAAAAGCAACAAACTAATATCAGAAATGAAAACAGACCCATAGCTACAGAAAGTTTTAAAAAAATGATAAGCAAATAATATAAACATCCCTCTGAACAATCATTAAACTAGCAAAAGAAATTAAGCATGGTCTAAGTAAGCGTGAGATACAATCTGGAACTTGACAAGCATCCTCAAATTTATATGAAAGAATAAAAGATCATAGGAAGAACAAGATAGGAGAACCTATCCACCCGAACTGAAGTCTTTTTGTAAAGCTATGGATACTATGGAATGTCCTGAATCCTAGGTAAATTGATTCAAGTCCCAGGCAGCAGATCAGTGAGAAAAGAAGAGATTCACAAATGATATTGGAATATTGGATATCAAGGTAAAAAGTATGAAAATAATTTCCTAGTGTAAGCACACCACAAAAATGAAAAAGTATTAAAGAATCAAAAAGTGTGTGAAACTTTAAATTTTGGGATAAGTATATGCTAATGTTTTTATTTCCTCTGAATAGGGAAAGTTTTCATTTTTCTTTGTAAAGAAGACACAGAAAGTATAATCTTTAAAGTAAATGTTTCCTAAGTTTGACAGTAGTAAAATAGGAACTCAATGTTTATCAGAGAACACTTTTAAAAAATAATGTAAAGACAAGCCACAAATAGAAGGTATGTGGATCACATAACCAGCAAAAGATAACTTCTGGAATAAATACATAACCCTAAAATCAATAAGAAAAGGATAAATAGAAGGTTTACAAAAGCCATAGGTAGGTACTTTATAGAACAATCATGAAAAGGCCAATGAACTATTGCCTTGATACTCAGTTAATGGTAATAATTAAAGAAATGAAAATTAAAACTACAAGGGATACCAAATTATACCCCCTATATTGACAAAAATAAGATCCTGTATTAATGATGATGTGGCATATGGAAACTCATTATACAGTGGTACTGAGATTCACAGATTGGTACAAATCACTTGGAAGAAGAATTTGGGATAATCTCCTAGTTAAAGAAGTGCATGTCTTATGAATTATCACTGTCACTCTAGAAATTTTTGCAAATGTGAACCAGAAGTCTTTACCAGAAGAATATTCATTGTAGCTTTGTTTTTCTTTTTGCAATAGTAAATCTTGCAAATAATTTAAATGCCACTTAAAAACAATAGATACATAAACTGTATTATCATATAGCATAATATTTTACAGCAGCAAAAATGAAAGAACTACAGCTATAATCATCAAATCCTAGAAATATAAATTTCAGCATAATAAAGCAAACTGGAAAAAATGTTGACATTTATATCAAAATTCAAAAAAACAAAAAAAAATAGTCAGTTGGACTATTTAAAGTTAAGACATTAAATGAAACCAAAGAGGGACGCCTGGGGGGCTCAGTGGTTAAGTGTCCAACTTCAGCTCAGGTTATGATCTCAAGGTCCGGGAGTTCAAGCCCCGCATCTAGCTCTGTGCTGACAGCTCAGAGCCTGGAGCCTGCTTCAGATTCTGTGTCTTCCTCTCTCTCCACCTCTCCCCCCTCTCAAAAATAAATAGACATGAAATAAATGAATGAATGAAAGAATGAATAAATAAATAAATAAATAAATAAAACCAAAGAAATCATAAACATGAAATTCAAGATATTGGTTACCTCTGAAAGTAGTCAAGGGTATAGAATCAGGTCTGGTTCTATTTTTTAGTTGGATGGGGGCACTTTGTTAACATTCCTTTAATATTTCATAAGCATTATTTACTATGCAACGTATAAACTATAGAAAAAATAACATAGGACAAAAATGTAGTGCAATGAATTACCTCAAAGCAGACACCTACATAATCACTACGTAGATTAAGTAATAAAATATTCAGCACTGTAGAAACTATGTCCTTCCTATCCTCAAAAAGTAACTACTATCCTTATAGATTTAATATCTGTGCATACATCCTTAAACCCTAGGGTGTTTTGCCTCTATTTTTTTTTGTTGTTTGTTTGTTTATTGAAAGAGTGGGGGAGGGGCAATGGACAGGAAAAGAAAGAATCTTAAGCAAGTTCCATGCCCAGCATGGAGCCCAACTTGGGGCTCCATCTCATGACCAGTCTCCAGATCATGATCTGCACCTAAATCAAAAGTAGGTTGCTTAAATGACTGAGCCAGCCAGGTGCCCCTGCCCCTGTTTTCTTCAAACTTAACATGAATAAAGTCATACGGTTAATTATTTTGTGTCTGGCTTCTTTGGTCAACATTATGCTGGTAGAATCACACATTCTCCACGTTGTTGAATGTCTATAGTTTTGTCATTTTCACTGTTGCTTATTTTTTCATTGCCTGGATACATCACAATGTCTCTATTCATTCCATTGTCGGTGGGCATTTAGGTTGCTTCTGATCTGGGGCAATTATGAATAGTGATGCTATATAGTTATGCCCATGTTTCTTCACATACAACATTGATGTCAGGTCCTAAAAGAACTAAATTAATGGCTTACATGTTATTTTGTATGTACTAAACATTACATAATAATAAATAATGTAAGAAGCCTTCTTTGCCAAATTAGTAGGTAATGAATGCTATTACTATTTTAGTTTCACATTTTGGTTACTACTAGTAGTAAACGTT
This sequence comes from Leopardus geoffroyi, assembly GCF_018350155.1. NCBI lineage: Eukaryota > Metazoa > Chordata > Mammalia > Carnivora > Felidae > Leopardus > Leopardus geoffroyi. Next base: position 50,925,951 of record NC_059337.1, read on the forward strand.
TTATTTTTTCTTTTCCTACTTTAATTTGGATGTTATTTTTGTGAATTGCTATTGATGTTACTTGCTCATTTTTCAAACTGTATGGTACTATATTTTGATTTGCAAAAATCATTTATTAATAATTATACTAAACTTTGTACTTATTAATGGAAATACATTTATTTTTTTTTAATTTGCCCCATTTTTTTCACCTTTAAATTGTTTTAATGGCTGGTTTTTTTAAACTTTCTTTTTTATGGTCATAAATTAAAGATATCACTGCAAAAAATTGCAAAAAACCCCTAAGGTATAAAAACCCTTTTAATTCTCTCTTTCCAATTAACTATTGTTAATTTTGGTGCATGCCTTTTATGACTGTATATAAAACATATATTTTATATATATAGCATGTGTGTGACTATATATTATATATATTTATGTTGACTATATATATTAACTGTACATAAAGTATACATACATTTATTTACATATTAAATATATGTGTATATATACATATACTTACATATATTTATATCAATATATAAAATTATATATTCACACACATGTAGTTTTACAAAAGGAGGATTATTTTTTCTGCTTAACAGAGCACACAGCACATTTTTTTCCTCAATAAATAAAGTTTTACATCATCATTTAAAAATATTTTAATGTTGAGGCACTTGGGTGGCTCAGTCAGTTAAGCATCTGACTCTTGATTTCAGGTCATGATCTCACAGTAGTGAGATGGAGCCCCACTTTGGGCTCCCTGCTCAGTGCAGAGCCTTCTCTCTCTCTCTCTCTCTCTCTCTCTCCCCCTCTTTCCCTCTCCCCATTTGTTTTCTCTCTCTCTCTCTCTCTCTCTCTCTCTCTCAAATAAAAATTTTTAAACATTTAAAATATTTTAATGGTATTCCATTGCATACATAGGTTATTCATTCATTCAACACATACTGACTGAGTCCCTTAGTAACTGTATAGCAGCATCATTTTATAGGCCTTGGGGGCAAAACAATGCACAGAATTCCTGCAAAGATGGAGTCTGAATGCTACTGGGGAAAATATACAGTAAACAAATAATATTTTATGTTATACAAGGTAACCAGAGGTACTAGGAAGAAAAAAAGCAAGCAAGAGGATGGAGATTAATGGGTGTGAGGGGAGAGGGCACTCAAGGAAGGCCTCTTAATGAACAGAAACATAACTGAAGTATGAGAGCCCACCATGCCAATATTTTGGGCAAAATCATTTTAGGCAGAGAAATAATAAATGCAAGTTTGTTAGGCAAAGCTTACAAAAAATAGTTATATGATATTGGTTAACATTTAGGTTACTTCCAAATATTTAAAATTTTAAACAAATTTGGCGAGAAAATTCTTGTCAAGACTTCCTAAATTCTTGCAGACATTCTATTCTTCTCCTTAATTTTCAAACCCACTTTTTCCCTGTTGTATATTCATGGCTATGCTGATATGAAAACATGAAATCATATATTAGAGGACATAAATCTGATGCCATCTTACTCCATAGGCCTAATTCACATTTTTTAAGAGGAAAAATAAAAGTCTTGAGAAGAAAAAATAACTTTTTATGAAATGTTAGAATATAGAATGTTTAATTTAGAGGGGAATGTTTAGAGCTAAGACAAAAAAAAATTGAAATGACTTGCCTTTAGTTGTACTGCTACTTAATACTTTCTTTTTATGCCATTTTAATACCATAGACACTTTAATAAAATCACTTAAAAATAAGAACTTTGACACACACATATTTTTTTAAATCTCCTTTAGGTTGCTGATGTCAAGCCTTTCTCAGGACCTTTTAATGTCTTGCCTGTGAAGACAAGATGGAGTGACATTGGCTTTCATATCCTTCTATTTGATCTGGAAAACCTTGTTGAACTTTTGCTGCCAACTCCAGTCTGTGACGTTGACCCTTCCAATTCATTCTATGGTAGTGAGATCCTGAGAAGAGCCAAAAGCACAGTTGAGAAGAAAACACTGACTCTGAAAAGAAATAAAACTGCCTCTGGTTCTCTCTCAGCAGAGGCACAAGCCAAGCCTGTCAGTGAGAACCCAGCCCAGGGAGAGAATACTGCCAAATCCTTAGGAGATAATGAAGGCATTAAAAGGCAGAAGAAAATAAAGAACTCCAAAAAGATGCACCCCAAGCCATCAAGAAAAGTGGATGCCAACATCACGATAGACACAGCTAAATTGTTCCTCTCTTGCTTTTTGCCGTGGGGAGTAGATAAAGAATTTGATAATCTGTGCATTAAGCATCTAGATATTTTAAAGCTTCAGGGTTCTGTTTCTTTAGGACTTGCCTCAAATGAAGATCACTTCTCATTGATGCTGCCGGGTTGGGATTTATGCAATGCCGAAATGAAAAAAGACTATTCAAAAGTAAATTTATTTTCCAAAAAAGTTTTGGACTTGTCAAATAAATACACGTCCACTCTTCCAAACCAAGTTGGGATGCCAAGAGGACTGGAAAATAATTGTGATTCTTCGCAAGAGTCAAACACCCTAAACACTATAGTTTATTTATTGAACAGACTATTTGCAGTTAATAAGTTAGTTAACACACCTTTAGAGTTGGCATGTGGAATTGACAGGTAAGACATGCATAAAGATTTTGACTATTGTTATTTGGGACATTAAAAATTATCATTATTTGCTGTATTCATTCATCTCTCTAACCTCCCGCCCTCCTTTCCATCCTCCTTTCTTTTAGTCTCCTAAGTGAAGACTAAATATGCAGCAACTCCTTTAGCTTAAAACACATTTAAGAAAAATCTTGCTATTAATTAATTGAGATTAGAGGATAATCTGGGCAATAAATCTATATATTTTAAAATTTATTCATTCAACAAATATATATTGCTTTCATAATATGTGCCAGGAAAATCATAGTGTTGGATGATGAATGAAATAATAGATAGGTAGATAGAAAGATGGATGATAGATAGATTGATTCATACACACGTTGAAATCCATTTTACTTGCTGTGAATTAAATATGAACAAAGAACATTTAAGTAAATACCAATAATAATGTATTTCATATATCATCAGAAAAAGTTTTAAAATTTCATACCTGAAATCCCACCATTTAATTTATACTTTGGTGTATTAAACTAGAGAAAGCTATCAGTAATTCATTTACAAAAAGTACAGTTTAGTAAAAATAGCTATTGTTCTTTGCATGTTTAATATCTATTAGTCACCATTTAAGCACTTACATGATTTCATTTAATATGCAAAGCTGGCATATAGGTATTATTAATTTGCTCCTTGTAAAGATGAGGGCATTGAGTCTTGAGAATTTATCTTCAAGACAAATTCACCTCCTTAGAGACTGATTCAAAGCAGAGCTCCATTCTAATTCCAGAGCCGCATTAATTACTAAACTTAACTCTGTGTGTTTACCTTCTTCCACTGCTAAAATTAGTATAGCCTTTCATTGTATGATGTTAGAGGATTGAATTCAGGTGCTTACTGAATATATCCTTAACACTAGCCTACAGAGGAAGTATAAATAAATGTCTCATTTGGGTAGGAACTAATTCAAATGATAAAAATAATACACATGAAATAAATAGAAACACTGAGGTAGGAATGAAGAGGAATGAAGAAAAGGAATGAAGAAAAATATTTGTAGTATAGATAAGTATTTTGGTGGCCAGAGTAAAGAGAATAATTAGTGTGAGATGAAACCAACAGAAAGCCTTCACAGAAGAGACATTGTCTGAAGTGCCTACTGCATGGTGGTAAATGGTCCTTGACATTTCTGTTATGTGATAGGAGCTCAGTTCAACATGTATCTGTGCCAGGCACTATATAATAGGCACAGTTTCTGCCCTCAGTAGACCTAGCAAGTTGGGTAGCAAGTCTATGTGGATTACATAGGATTCAGTGTTATGCTTCCTTCCATTATAATGATTCTATACTATAGCATTTCCCATTTTCTGTTCTGTGGCCTTAAGAGGGAGGAAAGAGATTGGTAAATTTCTGTGATTTGCACACTTAATTTTCCTCTTTTCTTTTTTTCTGTTTATAAATATAAAATATAAATATGAATATGTTATATATACACACACACATTTAAATTTCAAATAGGCTTCTTTTATTTTCCCTTCTAGTACTAAGAAAATTACAAAGCACTTAACAAAAATCCAGTCAGCCTGAAGCCAGAAAACCTGGGAATAAATCCTGGTTTTGTTGTTTAACTAGCGATGTCGCTTTGGACAAGTCACTTAGCCCCTCTGGGCCTGGCTTTCCTCATGTAGGATATGAAGTGGATGGGATAGGTGACTACTAAGATTTCTTCAAATTCTTAAAAAACTAGGCTGCTAACCAATTATATTTGCCTAATCATGACCCCACTAAGTTGATGAGTTACTGTTTGCTGGAAGTTTTCATTCTGAGTTTGCTCCTGATAAGAAGTACAGAATGTAGAGGATGTGTCTGGTGTCCTAAAGGGAGATTAAGGGCTTTCAGCATGCTTTCCACTAAATGGCCTTAAAATTGTTGTCATACATTAGTTCATTCTTTACAAAATTCTTCATTAAGAAAAAAATCATTGAGTAGAGGTGTCAGGATTAGAGACTGCCTCTGTAAAATAGTCATTTCAACTTTGATCTGCTGTCAGGGACTGTATGTCATTTTTTAGGAAATCAAAATAACATGTATTGGATTTGTCACACCAAATCCTTCCAACAGATTTGGCCGTTTCGCTAACATTTCACTGTGGTTGTAAAGGTTGAGAAAATCCTGGTGTACTTAACAACTGGGTACATGACGTAAATGCATTTTAAGGAAAGAGCCATCTGCCTATGAGAGTATTCCTGAAGAGTATCTCAAAGTTCCTATGATTAAATCACTGGCACTAGTGTAAAGCCTGCCTCCATCAGGTCCTTACTGTACCTGGGGAGAACTCTTGGGCAGATATCAACATTTTAGGATCGAAAAATTCATTGCATTAGCCACAAATTACAGGACTTAACATAGTGGGACTCCTACAAAAGTGAGTCACAAGGTAATTCTGGTATAAACTAAGGTTCACAATTCAACAGGGATTAAGGTTCCGGGTAGGAACAAACTGGGGAAATAAAGATTTACCAAAGACATTAATGTGGACAACACTGCTAAAAATAATCTGTGTTCAGTTCCTGAATTTTTTGAAGTGGTCGTGCACTCTTCAATTGATTTCTTTTTTTTTTTTTTAATTTTTTTTTTTCAACGTTTATTTATTTTTGGGACAGAGAGAGACAGAGCATGAACGGGGGAGGGGCAGAGAGAGAGGGAGACACAGAATCAGAAACAGGCTCCAGGCTCTGAGCCATCAGCCCAGAGCCCGACGCGGGGCTCGAACTCACGGACCGCGAGATCGTGACCTGGCTGAAGTCGGACGCTCAACCGACTGCGCCACCCAGGCGCCCCTTCAATTGATTTCTAAAAATACTTTTCATACATCTTTAATAATATCCTTTGTTTTTTCCCCCACAGGTCTTTCAAAATGGAATCTGTGCACAACAAGGCAAGAATTCCCGGGAATGAGATTTCGAATATTTCAAGCTTCTATGGTTACTTACGAAATGGTAAGGCAGTTACAGATATAGCCTCATTTTTTTTCTTCTATGAAATAAAATAACTTGCCTACCCATAACTGGATAGCACTTGACAATTTAGAAGGAGCATTATGTGTATTTATTGTTTGATTTAGTCTTCATTTCACATGGCTATACTTTTGTATTCTGCCTGTATTTTAAATATACATGATTTTTTATTAAAATAAATAACATAATAAGACATGCAGTGTGATGAATTTCATCAAATGATCTTTGAAATGCCTGAAAATCTGAAACTTTTCAGCAAAAGAAATACTTGGTTATTAAATTAAGGTCACATGTGATTTATGGGAAAGATTATTACATCAGTATCTTTATTAGCAAATAAGTGATTATTATATTAGAGAATTTTATAGCTTTTTCAGAAGGTTATAGTGGTCTTCGAATTCTTCTGAGAAATAGTCTTAGTGCTTATATTTTCTTTTGATGCCAAATCGCTAATTTATCCTCAAAATCTGCTTTTCTAAATTAAAAAAAAAACTTTTAATGCTTATTTATTTTTGAGAGACAGGGGTGGGATAGGAGCATAGAGAGGGAGACACAGAATCAGAAGCAGAATCTAGGCTCTGAGCTGTCAGCACAGAGCCCAACATGGAGCTTGAACCCACAGACTGTGAGATCATGACCTAAACTGAAGTCGAACATTTAACCTACTGAGCCACCCACGTGCCCCATCTAAATTTTTGACATCTTAGTAAATGGCAAATCTGCCCGTCTAGTTGTTCAGGCCAAGAACTTTGGTGTTGTTTTGACTTTCCCCTTTTTCTCATACCCCACATTCCAATCTTTTAATAATAAACATGCTGGTTCTACCTTCAGAATATATTCCAGATTCTGTTTCTCTCTACCCGCATGACCATCCCTGAGCCTTCATCCCCTCCTGCCTGGACTACAGTAACAGAAGCCTCCTAACCACCCTTGTGCTCCTATTCCTGCTTCACACACTGTTCACAATCAAGCAGCAAAAACAACCTATCAGAAACTAAGTCAGAACCTCATGCTTTTGTTCAACACATTTCAGTGGCTTCTGTTTCATTCTGAATAAAAGCCAGTCTCTAGGACAGCAGACAAGGCCCAATATAACCTGGCTGTTCTGCCTCTGTCATTGCACACACGCCCTTACCTGACTTCATCTCTTTGGGGTTCCCCTTGCTGAGCGTGCTCCAGCTACACTGGACTTTTTACTCTTATCCAAACATAGGGCCTTTGCACTGGCTATTTCCACTCCTTAGAATGTTCTTTTCTCAGATTCCAGAGGTCAACCTGCTGCCCCCCACCTTACATCCTTCCTTCTTGCTCAAATGCCATCTCATTGACGAAGGTGCCCTCCTTTTTCCCCAGCACACTCTACCCCATTCCCTATTTTACTGTTTTCCAAAATTCTTTTCATTTTCTGATGTAATATATATATATATTTTTTTTCACTTGCCATCTACGTCCTGCTACTAAAATGAAAGCTCCATGGGGGTTATTATTTATTTATGACAGTTTTTTTCACTGCTGTGTCTCCAGTTCCCAGAGCAATGCCTTCAAGGAATTAAATACCTTTGGATTCATAGGTGAATAGTAAATAGAACAATGGTTTTGAAAATAGATGGCTGAAGTTTAAGATCTAGTTCTGCCACTTACTACTTATGCAATTTGGGGCATTTCTTTTACTCCCTTAAAAGTTGATTTACTACATTTGCAAAATGGGAATGAGATTCTGGGCTTGACATGCACTATGCCTCCAAAGTTGTACAGTATATGATCAGTACATTAAGATGCCCTGAACAATGGTACATAAGGGCCCTCTCAAGTCTATTGAAAAGAATATTTTGAATATTTTAAAGTGAGAGTTTATTAATAGTTCCAATTTTTGAGTAACTAGTATATTCAAAGAATTATGCTAATGATTTTACACATATTATCTCAATATATAAACAATCTCACACAGTAGGAGGGACTATCTCTGTTTTACCCTCAGGAAAATTGGGGCTCAGGGAAGTTAGATGACTCACTCAGAGGCAAACAGCTGTTAAGCAGAGAGGCCAGGACTCTGACCCCAACGACTTGCTCTTTCCATTATGTCAGTATACTTCTCAGTTATGATTACAACCAGTGTCCCCTTCAAATGGTCCCAGTCTGGATTGCCTGCCTTCTCCTTAAACTGTAGCCCTTAACAGGATATTTATCCTCATTTTAATTTTTTATGAAATTAATAAAGGGATTAGAATTCAAGGCATAATATGAGTGGTTTCTGCAGAGACCAAGAGAATTGCTAACCAGAGCCATGGAGGTTCCAGGTGCCCCAGCCAAAGCCAAGAGCAACTAGTGTCATTATTGAATTATCTCCCTCGTGTTTAGAGGTCATATTTATAGCATTTAAGATCACCTAGGTCCTAAGGAAACATGGTTTTGTGTTTTAATAACTGGAATATGGGAGGTGAAGGGAAAGGAGGGATTCATTTTATGCTATTAATTCAATAAAGTCAAAGCCTAGAGAATAAAATAATACTTTGAGGTGCTCATTCTAAAGGGTTGACAGGAACCAATACCCACTTCTGTCATCAAAAATGGTGACTCAGTAATATTGGTAAGCCTGGGGTGTTTTCTTTTTATCTTTCCCCCTGATGTTGCAATTAATTCTTTAGCTTACTGACATTGGCAAGAAAAGTTGGCTCTCATTTCTACCTCATATTAAAATTTTAACATCACATTAAAGTGCACTGTGAAGTACCCCATGATGCCAGTAAGTAGTTACAGTTGAGACCAATACTTAGCTTTGATGGTAGAGTCACAAGGTCAACAGAATAAGGGGGCGGGGTGGGGAAGGAGAGAGATCAAAAGAAAATTTTCTCTTACCTGCTGTGCTCCTGAAGAAATGGAGAATATGACTTCAAAATCATAGTGTTCTATCATACTTACATGTTTTATGCGCACATCTTGGTCATTTAAAATTCACATCATATGTTCCTTCAGGGAAAAATAATGATAATAATGAGTCAGAAGTTTCTTATATATTTTTTTAATATTCTCAGTTGACTGAAGATAGAAATATGTTCAATATTTTCTATCACATTTCCCTTGACCACTAATATGATATATAAAATATATATAAAATACAAAATATTTATAAATTAGATATTTGTACATACACAGACACATATATTAATATGTAAAATGGTGATTCTATGAAAACCATACTGGAATAATACTAACTTAAACAGTTAATACCAGAATTTCAAACACATATTAATACATTAATTTAAATAGACAATTACAGTAATTTTCCCTCCAATGCAAGCCGTCATCATTTTTCCTTATCTCACTCCTAGGATCTGGCACCTAGATAATATACTTTAGCCATCAGAAAGCCTTAATTGATCAATTTTTCATTTGGATGATAATATGTACATTTTCAATTAATGAAAAGGCACTTATTAAGTGCTCTTTTGTGTAGGGGGCTGCTGGACACTCTACAGATCAATTTAAATAAACCAAGCTCTAGCTCACTCTTAAAATTTCACACTGAACGTTAAGGCAAATAGATGGAAAGGACATTCAAAAGGGCAAACTTAAAAGAAACAATACATAACAAAATGAGTCAAATTAAAACATAAGTGCTATATCTATTGATCAGAGTAGTATAACTGGGTAAGGACAAATCAAAGGAAGTCTTTTATATGATTTCTGTGTGATAGATACTGATTCATAGCAAGGTAGTATTTCAGGACCTATTTGCATGAGAAAGGAATTGTAAAAATTTGGCAATCTGTTTTGGGTGGGAGTATTAGTCATTGCATTCTGCTGGCAAAAACTACAAAGATGGGTTTAAGGTATAAAGATGAATTTGATTTGATATGAATATGTATTAGTATAATCATTAGAAATACATATAAATTAATAAATGGTTCTTGACTCTGGTTATACATGAAAATCATCTGAGGTACTTTTACAAAGTACCAATTCTTGCCCTTCCCTCCCCCCTGGGTCCTAAAATCAGAATCTCTGAAAGATGGAGCCTGGACATTGGTGTTTGTGGAAAAAAAATGCTTCCCAGGTGATTCTAACATGCAGCCAGGATTGAAGATCATTGGGTAGCATCCATTTTTTAATACTCTCAAGCTATAAAATGTATTCTATGTATTTCTAGGTAAAAGTGAATTCCATATACCTGAAGCTGACATTTCACTTTTGAAGCTAATTTCCTGTTGGAGAGACCAGTCTGTGCAGGTATGATATAGTGCATGTTCCTGAAGTTATTAGAAGAGTTCCTTGCTATTCCTTTCTATCCAATGAGTGGTTCATTCATACTCCTCTTAACCTGAGAGTACCAGCAAATGGGTACTACTCTCCTCACAAAATATTTCCTCCCAGGCATTTCATTTAACAGGACTAACACAGAGACTAATAATTGAGGGAAAAAGTGGAAAAAGACATATGCAAGGATGCACCAGGTTAGGAGGTATGAATAGAGGGGCCTGAGGAGGGGATGTTCCTGTTGTTACAGGTAACCTATTGCCTATTGAAGTGTCATATTGTGACAGAATTGTCTATTATTTGATTTCAAACTGTGCCATGACAAAAAAGTCCCTCAGCTTGAGAATTTGGTGTGTGTACTTAGGAATCATTTTTCTATCTTGAGAGTACCTGATCTGTAAGCTGCTTTAGAGAGCTGGTTTCCTCACGGCCCAATTTAAGCCCTTCCATCTCTTTTAAGGCTTTTGGGGATCCTAAAAGCTTACCAAGTGGCTTTGTACATTGTACAATAAATCTAATCTGAGCATTGATTAGATGAATATTTATTGGAACTTTATTCTTCATGAGTTTAAGGAATGTCAAATTTGCAAAACAAGCATAGCAATAATTCCAATTACAAGTGTTTATTCTTAGTTATAGGAAAACAAGTAAGTTACTCAGAACACACTGTGGAGTTGACACCACAAAACCAAACAAACACAGTTGGAATGGCTATTGAAACTTCTTTCCGTGGCCTACAGGTTTATACATGATTTGTCACTAACCTAACCTCTTTGCTCATCATTCCCCCGATGCTCTAAGTAGCTACATTGACCATTTTATTTTAAAAATACAGAAAGCTCATTCCCACCTCAAGACTGTTCTCTTGGGCAGGAATTCTCATTTTTTCATTCATTATTCAGGTCTTTGCTCAAAAGCCAACTGCTCAGAGAAGTCCTCCCTGATTACCCACCTAATGTCACCATACCCTCCCCACCCATGCTTCCCTCCAGTCACCATCACATTACCCAGTTTTACTTTCTTTGTTAGCAATTGCTTTTAATGGAAATCATACCCTTTGCTTTTTTGCTTGCTTACCTTCTGTCTTCTTGCTGTTCTAGAAAGTTGCTGAGAGCAGGGACTTGGTGTGTCCCACTCACCCCTCCTTCACCAATACCCAGAAAAGCAGTAGTCACAGCAGCCTGTCAATAGTAGTTAACGAATGAATGGATAGCTATTCAAAAAGCCTCTGTGACAATCAAATAAACATTAGTACATGTTGACTTTACCAGCATATTAGTAACCACACTAAGAGTCTCTGTTAAAGATAAGATTTCCACTCCTACCCCCAGCCTAACAATTCCTCAACGAGGGGGAAAAAACCTTAAGGAAAAGATTCAACAGAAAATTTATCCTGAATTGCTCTAACTAAAGATATTTTGTAATAGCTCATTTGACCTTCAAGTAAATTTTAATAGGGTTTGGACAAGTTTGGACTAATGGACCTTTAAGGTTCTATGATTCTATGACCCTTGTGTAAAATTTTGGCAGTGCGACAAATGTTACTAGAACATTTATTACTCACTCTATAGGAAGTCTAAGCTTCAAAGCTCTCCTCTTGACTCTGCCACTAACCTGATAAATAACCCGGGGATATAGGTTTAATTGTTGATTATTTATTTTATGCTTGAGATTCTCTTTCTCTCTCTCTCTCTCTCTCTATCTCCCCCTGCCCCTTTATCCCACTCATGTTCTCTCTCTCTCTCAAATAAAATAATTAAATTTAAAAATTTTGTTAAAAAAGAAAGAAATCCTGGAAAAGCAACAGTTAGGTTTTAGAGTTGCTAATTTGCTGATACTTCTCTAAATTCTCTGGATTTTATAATCTAACACCAGTGGGGAAATCATGACATCCAGGCCTCTGGGGAGTATTGCTTTTCCAGGAGCTGCTGCAAACACATGAAAAATCAGTGTCAACCTGAGTGTTGAGAAAATGGTTTTCTACTGGAAAATCTGGACATTGGAACCATAAGCAGGACACAGGGGCTCTTACGAGTCTTCATGATGCTCTGCTATTTTACAGAACTTTACTGAGTCAAAGTTTTAGTAGAAAACCATTAAATTTTTTACCTTGCCTATGGCATAGTAGTATTTCTAGAAATAAGTATGTGGCCCAGATTTGTGGTTGTCTCTTTCCAGCCAGTGGATTTGTAAACCTTCTCTTAAATCTCTGTACATAAAGGTGTAATACTTTGCATAGCTGTCTTTTCAGAGAAAATTATTTATACGCATTTAGAAGACAGCTTTATAGTCATAGTGCTTTCAATTCTCTCATTACTTAAATCAAAAAGTTACATAAAATGTTGTTTAAAAATTTTATATTTTGTTGGAGTAAATTCTGTCTTTACTATTTATAAAATGTATCTACTATATTTATATACTAGAGGGATTTAAGTATTGATAGCCAGAAATTATCAATAAAGCCTACTTTCCACACTTTCTACTTTTGAATACAGAATCTATTTCAATTCCATTGGCATTTATTTAGTACCCACTGTATACCAGATATACACCAGATACACACAGATATACCAGGTATACACCAGATACACACAGATATCACCACTGTGATAACATTATTACATGCTTATAAGATGTACCATCTGTCTGTGGATTGGAGGCATGCTGAGTATTGATTTCACACTGAGCACAAAGTGTGTGTTTGAGTTTGTTTCTAATTGGGTGTACACCATTCAGTATTCACTTTTAAGTTTTATGGTTCTGAGTATCCTACTGATTATGGTTTAATATGTTTTATTTGATTATTTATGCTTCCTCTTATTATTCAATGATACTCATACTCTTTACTCTTGCAATATGCATTGGTAGTGACAAATATGTCAAAAAGCCCCCAAATTAAATAGTTAAAAAATATGGTCATGATATATAAATCTATATAAAGTAATTAGGAACATTCAGTGAAATTGCATACATCCCTGTATATTTTTAGGAAAGAATATTGACCCAAGTTGTGATAGGATATTATATCCAGTGTATAGGACATTCTAACTGCAATTGTAAGTGCTCCTCAGAGATGGTAATCCCAGTGTGAGAAGGGAGACATGATCCCATGGGAGCATGTGGCCAAACTGCCCATTCTGAAGGATAGACCACAATCCAGATCTATTCCAGGATATCCTTCAGTATCCTCCTGATTTATAGGTGGAGACAGAAGCAAATTCCATACAGGTTTCAGTGATTGAAAGCTCTCATCATAGCCTCACCCACCATCAGTCTTTGTTTTATAAGTGAGCACATGAAGTCCCAGAGTAGTACATGACTTGGCAAAAGTTGCCTTTGTGATAACTGTCATAGTTGGATCAGAAACTCGGGCTTTCTCATTTCTGATTCAGAGCTCTTTCTGCCACATCGTGGAGGCAGTGCTGTCAAATAAAATGTGTGACAGAGTTAAAACGAAATAAATTCAGTGATGTAAAACTGTTCATCAATAATTGTCTGTCCCATCATATGACATACCTAATAAGCATGGTTCTCTTAATATAATATGGAATAATATGTTAGTAAATATCATATCTAATAGTTCATATATATCTCATCACACGGTAGATATTAACAGCCATGGCTCACCAGTATTGTGATATACAGAACTGCATGCTGAAACCATGGTGTGCAATGGCTATCACCATGTTGAGTATCTTGTCACATGATGTGCATGAGCAAGCATCATGTCACAGGCTATACTGTGACAGGAGTTACTGCAGTATTAGTAGCCTCGATAGGCAATAGTAAAATCACATCTGTCATTAGCCTTTTTTTCCACAACCGGACCAAGCATTTCAGTATGAGCATTTGAGGAGACAAGAACAGGGGGGGATGGTCAGGGATCAGGAAGCTGCCCTGAGACTTTTGTGTAGCTCCCTATATGTAAAAGTCAAGTGCCTTTATCCTGCCCTGGCAGTTCGGTGAACATCTGCCATCAGCATAAGTTCTCTGAGTGTCCCTGGAGCCTGGAGATAGCACATGCTACCACAGCACTTACAAGAGACTGAACAAATATTTAGATGAATGCCTTTTCTGCTTTTGGTGTCGGCATCTCCAGATCAGTAGGCTCAGTTGGTGCTGTCCCAAAGCCCTAGCTCTAGGCATCCTGTGGGTAGACTGGGGATAATGCAGAGGGGATAGTGGCAATGGTGGATGAGTAATCTTGACAGAGGTCAGGCTTTTGAGGGGAAGAGGAGCAGGCATTGGGGTGTGGATGTAGGAAAGGTTTAACTGTCAGCCAGAGGAAGATAATGGGAAAGTGTCCCAGGGTCACCTAGGTCAGCGATGTCCTTCCTATTCTCTCACTGACTCAGCTCTTGGCTTTCCTTGAGTTCTACCTAACTGATGGACCTTGTCTCCTATCTTGCCAGGAAGAGGCCAAGGTGCATTGTCACTGGCTTTTTACTGAGGAGTGAGAGTATAGAACCTTGGGAGGACATATACTACAAAGGATACAGAATTAGGGGTCAGAAGACCTGTCCACCATATCTTTGTGGAACTTGGGATGTCATGTCTCAGGGTTTTCATTGAAAAAAATGAAGACATTGGATTAGATGCCCTGTGACAAGCATTCCCCTCCTGGTTCACCCAATCAAAGATCCTTCGCTGGACATGTACAATAACAGGAAGGCAAGCTTTGCAGTATTTTTAAACTGTGCAAAACCATGTGCACATATACACAGTTTAGTGAGATTTATTCTTAAAATCTTGCCTTTAGCTTTCTGTATTAAACCTAGTTAAAGTGTTTTTAGCTAAACAGTGCTTTAGAGCTAGACATTATTTGAGGAGCTAAACTTGTCTTTAAGAGCAGTATAATACATTCACATTAATTTTCTTTGCCTTCTGGTGGAAATGAAAATACCTTAGGAGAAAGAACAAAGAACTGCTTCCAACTTTTCCTTTCAGAATCTCTTTTTTTTTCCCATTAAAAATCTGTGCAATTTATTTTTTTCACAATGTGTAAAAAATTTATTTTTATTTTTTTATATTAAATATAATTTATTGTCAAATTGGTTTCCATACAACACCCATTGCTCATCCCAACAGGTGCCCTCCTCAATGCCCATCACCCACTTTCCCCTTTCCCCCACCCCCATCAGCCCTCAGTTTGTTCTCAGTATTTAAGAGTCTCTTATGGTTTGCCTCCCTCCCTCTCTATAACTGTATTCCCGCCTTTCCCCTCCCCCATGGTCTTCTGTTAAGTTTCTCAGGATCCAGAATCTCTTATGTTTGCTGAAGGGTGACCATTTGGGTTCCAGTGCTTAGTATCTGCATTTCAATGGTTTCAGAGGCTAATTGTAGTGGAATGGAGCATTACAATTTATGTGAAACCTATTTAAGTCAGTTTTATATAAGACCCCAAGCATTTGTAATAATATTGAAAAATATATTTAAAAAAATCTTTATAGGTAACTGAAGCAATACAAGCTGTTCTCTTGGCAGAAGTTCAACAGCACATGAAGACCTTGAGTAAGAGAGCAGGCAACAGTCAACCAGTGTCCATGACAGGGGATGTTCACTGTGAGATGAGACAGATTCTGCAGGAGACGGAATGGACCCGGGAGGAGGTAGAGTTACACTGTACTACAGACACCTTGCCTCTGCAAAGTAAGTGCAAAATTTATGGACATGCACTTTCATCAGAACTTTTCTACTACTTAGAGCGCATTTAGAATATGAGTTCACAATATATCATTTCTGCAAAGACCGAACCGAGTGCCCTGCTTCTGACCTATTCTGCTGTCAATTTCTTCTTATAATTCTCAAGTTTCTAAAAAACTTCTAAATTCTGTTATAATCAACAAATACTTCCCAGAACAAAAATTTATATTGTTTATTAAAATGTTTTTAAATGAAGTAATTAAAAATGAAAACAGGATTAACACTATTGACTTAATGGGATATACATTTTAAGATACCTTGATAGTAATGGATCCTAAATTTGTTTTCATTTGATACCTTGATAATAGCCATGTGCCTGGTTTCTTTTCCTTTTCTAAAAATAAGAAATGTAGTACAAACTGAAATTAAACTCATTGATAGGTGGACCACTTGATTTTATAACAAATTTTGTCATTGTAACTTCATGATGATAATGTGTATGGTTCATGGATAGCAATTGAATCTCAATTTCTGCTGCAAAATGTTACCTGATTTTTCAGTCCATTCACTGTGACTTAAAAAAATAAATAAAAAACAATTTTTAAAAGTAAAAATATAATTTTCAAACTCAGTAAGCTTTTGCTTAACAAATTAACTTATGATCAAATATATATATATATTTTCAGGGAAAACACATTACAAATTTACTTGTTCCAGGTTATCAAAAATTATTAGGTATTTCTTTTAGCTTTCAAAAAGAGATTTTCTTTTTATTCATTTGGGACTCAGAGAAATGGTACCATATTTAAAATGTTAAATCCTAGGACAGGTGTCATTCTTAAAAATATATTACATTTAGTTCTTATTATTTTTATAAGATTACTGATTGGGTAGCATTATGTAGTGAGAGAGGATATGTAGCAGAGAGAGGCTTCTTCTGGAAGGCCAAATATCAAAATAGATAGAATATTTCCTAATGCCAAGACAGGCACTGAGGATGGTCAATTCAATAAGCAATTTGATAAAGCTCAATGGCAATTTCAAGTCATTTGTTTGTCTGTTGTCCAGAAATTAGTTTTAATTATCTGATAAATTCACCCAGTTGCAGGAGCTCCTTTTTGATCATATCACATAATTGTAGTTGTATTACACCTTTCAAGCAAGAAGAGAAAAATTCCTTTCTAAATTAATTTTCAGTGAGTGCATGTGGGTTCTTGATTCATTCGGCAAGCACCCACAGGGTCATTAATACATTTCTTCCAACTCCCCAAAGACAGCTAGTATCATTCATCATGTGTTAACTGTCATTATGTGGCATTTATATGCTTTATCCCTAAGTTTGACTGTCTAACTTATCCTTTGGCCCATAGCCCTCTTTTCTTGTTGAGAAATTCATGGCAGGTTATCAAGGTCAAACTTTTGATAAGTTTTGCTGTCACATAGCTTATCCATTATTTGAAGTTTCACTAGATTGGGCCCTGTTCTGTCCCCAACTAATTCTTGGGTATTGGAAATATACTATGGAATTTAGTCTTATTATGACTGAAGACATCTGGAATTTAAGTTAATTAACTATCTTAATATCTAAGATATTATTGATCATTATTGAATGATCCTTTGCCAATGTTAAAAAAAAATTAGAGTTAGTTTGTGATAATTGGTGGATGAAATTTGGAAGTTTTATTTAAAAGAAATAAGACATTACCAAAATGCTGGGCATGTATCTTCTTGGGAAATAGGGTCTGTTGGAAAATACTAACCATAATTGAAATTAATGGAAACATATAACATGCATTGAAGAGGAACATTTCCAAGCAATATTATGTTGGGTATTAACATTCCCTTTCTTTCTCTCTTTTTGGAACAAAACAAAACAAAACAAAACACCTATGTTTTAAAATATTCAGAGGAACTTAGTCAAATTACAAGAAAAGTTTTGGACCTTTATTATGTGGTATATAATATATTACTTGTTGGAATTTTAAAAATAGGTAAGGAAAAAGCTATTTTATTTATTTCAGATATTCTAATTCAAAGGTTAAGGAAATGATGTAGGAACTACTCACGAGGTGTGATTATTCCTTGAATTTTATAGGCAGATTTACTTTGACCCAGTGTCACCACACCTATCACCAAATATTCTTATGATAAATGATTTATGTTGTTTTATTTTCAGGTCCTTGCTCATTTGTCCTCTGTGAGCTCCCATCCACCTGCCCCCCCCTCCAATTTCTTTTATTCTTTCTTGTTTTTTTGATTTCTTAATGCATCTTATTTGTAAATCATTTGGAAATTAACAGGTGATGCCCTTCTTATGAACAGATATTCATAAACTTCTTTTATGCCAAAGTGGGGTATATTGAGTTTATTAGCATTATAGCAATATGGCAATAATATATTATAAGGAAAAATAGCAACAATTATTGTTTTCTTAATACACTCCAACACTATGCTAAGTACTTTATGAATGTTAACTCACTTTTTCCTTTAATTCTCACCTAATTCACATGAACCCTGCCTCTCTTTCCAACATTTGAGACATTTATGTAAACAGTTTTACATTTTTTTAAGTGTCCATGTTCAGGGAAATGAAGTTTCTGAGTAGCTCTGAAAAGAAACTACTAACTGAAAAAGAGAGATTCCCATGGTGCTACCTAGGCTTATCTTGAAAAATTACCTCTGTATGTTTTTTGACGTATTAATTATGTATCTTTCGCAGACACATTAAAATAAATAGTATTTGTAAAAAAGTCTATCACTATGCCAGCTTTCTTGAATGCCACTGGTGGTGTGTATCTTGTACTTTGAGACATTGTTCATATTATGATCCCATTGTTCAAAACTGGATGAAGTGCGGCTTAAAAGAGTTTATGTGCCTTGTCTAGAATCACAAAATAAAAACGGGGAGGCAAACCCAGATATTCTCTTAAACACTGTGTTCTAATCCAGTCAACTGCATTTTCCATAATGGCAGCATGAAAGAAATTTGCTCTAAATCAGCATGATCTGAAAATTAAATAATTTATTGAATGGTTTTCTTAGATTTTTATTCTCCTCTCATAAATCATACTTTCTATTACCAAAGAAAATGCAGAGTGTTCAATCATTGCCATCTCAGCCCTCATAATAAAGAAAATCACCAGGTTTCTTGAACTATTTGAACATGAGATGCATCTACAAAGCAATGGAAATCAAGTGAAGTGAGAACTGAAGTATAATGTGTGTTTGAACTTTACAATTTTGTATCTTATTTATTTTCAGTGTTTTCACTTGTTATATTTCACAGCATGTATTTTACTTGAGATATTAGTATTTGTGTATCAGTATTTTATGGGAGAGTGCTGGATTTTATCTGGGTTTACATTTTATAACAGTTACATTGCTCTCCTCCTTAATCTGTTTAATAGGAATTCGCAGAATTAACACTCACATTTGAAACTAAGATTCATTGCTTTAAAAACAGCAATGGTTTCTATTATTAAAATGCATTTGAAAGTTATTTCCTTTTATTGTTTTTAATGTTATCTGGATCAGTTGAAACAAGTGCTCTAAATTGTTCCATCAAATAAATTGGTTGAAATAGAAATGGAGGCTTTGTAGATAAAACTGCCACTTGGAAATTATTGGCTGAATTTAAATTCATGTTAAACTGTGTGGTTGTGAAAATGATGCATCAAATATGGGTATTGCAAATAATCTTTATTACATGCATCATTTTCAAAGACTTATCTACAAAATTAAATAATGAAAATGTGCTCTTTGTTTAAATAAAACCATGCATTTGTGGTAAATAAAGGTAAATAAATTCAACAGAAAAGTTTTCTAGTCCTGGTGGCCATCAGCAAAAGGATTGGATCAGGACAGGTTTCCTTCTGCCTTTTGAATTTCGCAGAAGGAAATCTGTCTAGTGGTGGAAAGGCTTTGAAATACAGTTGACTACCTCACAGGGAAACTTTCTTGACTTTCTTTATTTTATTTTATTAAAAAAATTTTTTAATATTTATTTTTGAGACAAAGAGACACAGCGTGAGTGGGGGAGGGGCAGAGAAAGAGGGAGACACAGGCTCCAGGCTCTAAGCTGTCAACACAGAACCAGATGCCAGGCTTGACCCCACGAACCACAAGATCATGACCTGAGCCAAAGTCTGATGCTCAAACCAACTGAGCCACCCAGGCGCCTCTTGACTATCGTTATTAATAGCAAATGCAACTTCCACCCTCTGTGAACTCCCCAGGCTAAGTGAGAAGGCCAATGCATTCCTCTTTAAGGCTACAGAAGCCATTTAGGATAGGTCTGTGTGATGAGCATAAGCAAGAAGCAGAAATGTAATGGGAGATATATCATTGAAGGCCTTGAGTGTCATAGTAAGGTCTTAGGCTTTCTCTCTGAGAGAGATAGGAAACAATTTGAGCAAACAAAGGATACATATTTTAATGTTGTCTCCAGTTCAAGGACCAAGGAGAGAAGCAAGGAGACCAGTAGGGAGGCCATTATGATAACCTAGATGATGGCAGCTTGGAACAAATATGGTGGCTTGGATGAAGAAGTGATCAGATTATGAACGTATATTGAAGTATAACTTACAGTATTTGCTGATGGGTTAGATACAGATGAATAAGATCATGAAAGTCTATACTTACGTTTTTTTCAAACAAAAAATGTTTGATATATGGGTTGACTTGGGTATCCTGACTTGACTCTTATGTCAGGTAGTGCAGTGTCACTCACAAGTGGTATTCCAGGTGTGCTGAAGGAAGAGTGGAAGACCTACTTTACAGAAGGCTGTCCCTACTGTGTTCAGTTTCAAGTGTCCCTGCCTATATGACCCACAGATTTTATTTTCTAGTATTAACTAAACTAACCCTCAGAAAATGGACAAGAATTTCTTGCCAAGAAACCATGGACTGAAGATAATACTGGTAGTGCAAGCTTAAGCAAATAAGATGTAAGTGGCATTGCCAAGTTTATCTTAAGCTCTATCAGGAGGTGCGTGTGTGTGTGTGTGTGCTGTGTGTGTGTTAAAGACTTCTTTTTGAAATTTATAGTTTTGTGTATTTCGTATAATACACATAATGTCGATATACTAATAGCATGTATATTATTCATAAACAAGCATATGTATGCATATATAATAAAAAGCATATATAATATATTTATTTAATATATTAAATAAATGCTTCAGAGATCCTCCTTGTTATTTTCTGCATGAAAGTACCCCAACCATAGCCCTTGGGTGGATTAAGCAAAGAAGGCAGATGTGATAAGCTTTTGGTTATTCAGGGTGGGTAACCTGATATTCTACATGGCACACTGTGCTGTCTCCAAAACTTTGAATAAAGCTTCCATGCATATCTCCTCTGTATCACTCCTCTGTGCCTCTATGTACCGATCCAAGAGTAAGGGGTGCCACAGTGAATCAATTGAAAATCTCCAGTTGAAGACACAAACTAACATCAGGGTAGCCATGAAGTGCGTCCAAGGCCACAGGAGCCTGCAGGAGCACATCAGAGAGGCCTCAAACCCAGTCTTTGAGGTTTTAAAGGCTTCTTAGAAAAAAAAAGATGCCTAATCCAAGACCTGAAAGATGAACATGATTTAACCAAGTCAAAAGTTGGAGTGGGAGATGGTAGCTGTTTGCTAAGAGTACTAGAGACACGTATGCCTTTTTCTTCCTCCCAAGAATCATCTGATTAATACATGTGTGAATGAGGAGCCTGGACATCAGAGAGAAACCCACAGGCCTTTAATTTCTGCTTTGGAAAACATCTGTGTCCTCTTTGAATCACACTGTGCCAATGCCTTCCTTTTCTAAGTCTCAGCCTTCCAGAATAAGGACAATAATAATGACATGACGAACAACTAACATTAATAGCTTACTGTGTTCTTAGTGCTTCACATACCTTAAATGATCTGATCCAGGTAACAGTTCTGTGGGGAGAGGTAGTATCATTATCCCCATTTTACTGATGAAAAAAATATATAAAGTTAAATATCTTGCCCAAGTTCTCATTACCAGCAAATGACAGAACCAGGAGTCAAAACCAAGCAGTCTGGTTTCAAACTGTAGGCTCTTTGTCCCAATTAACCACAATTCTCCTTCACCGCCTCTAAACTTGGCAAGTATTTACCAAGTGCTTCCTGTAGGACAGTTATAGAGATAGGTATTACCTGGGTTGGGGCAGATATTTGGCAAAACAACATGGGAAGAATCTCATGAAGAAATTCATCAGAAAATATAAAACACCTAATTTCTACTAACCTTTGGGTATGGCACTCTAAGCTATTCCATTAAAGACATACTTAATGCTAAAGACTTTCATTTGGAATAGAAATTTACATAAGTTTTAGTGGTTAAAAAACAGAAGGTTTTATATCTGGGAACTAGAAATGCCAACTGGTAAATGCTAGAAAAAAAAAAAATTAGCATATACAGGGACTCCTGGCTGGCTCAGTCAGTAGAACATGAAACTCTTGATCTTGGGGTTGTAGTTCAAGCCCCACGTTGGGTGTAGCGATTACTTTAAAGTAAAATATTAAAAAAAATTTGGCATAAACATATTAGTTGAAAGGGGTATGGGTTGGCAGTTAGGGGAGGAGGAGAAGAGGAAATATAAAACTTCATTTTTATAGATTAATTTGAATTATGTAATAGAAAATCTTACATAAATATCAAGGTATTCATATGTTAGATGAAGATGAATTTATTTGTAATAAGCGATTAAATTATTTAGCACCTAGAATACATTACATACCTTTCAAAAAACATGGTTGTCATTTGGGTTTAATATATGTCCTGTATTATTTTTAGCTTCCTGTAAAATTGATGGAGAAATTTCATCACTTCCCTTTTCCCCCATATAAATTCTTATGAACTTCTCCACTGTGTCTGCCCTCTCTGTATCATCTTAAAGATTGCATTGCCTTAGAAAGACTGATAGAGTTCACTGTTCTTTTTCCAAAAGTAGTTTCATCTTTCACAGAGATTGAGATTGATGATTTTCATCTTGGCATATGAACTAGAGTATTTCATCGTCTTTTTTCCTCATGAGCAATCAGAATGCCAACCTGGCCCGACTGCACAGAGACAGTAGCATCAAGGAATTGACTTAAATATTTCCTTGGTAACAGTTGTGCAGGCACCACTTTATTGATTATTGTCTGCATACCCATTTAAATTTATTGACAAAGAAAAAGTGATCTAGATTCTGTCGCTGAAATCGATGTGTTTTGTACTATTGTTCTCCGGAGCTCAGACTGGTCTCCCAACGCTGACCCCTCAAGGACAGAGGTCGGGTCTATTTATCTTTTTTCCTCCCATCCCCTTGGATGGTCCTTTACCTAGTAGCTGGTAATAAGTATTTATTGAGTGGATGGATAAATGGATGGGCCATGGAAAAGCTTGCACTAAAGATTCAGCCAACTCCTAATTAGTAAGAGAAAGAGGAAACAAGGAAAATCAGCTGATTGCATTTCTTTAGCAGACAGATATACATAGTCTTGAATATTCACTGAAATTGTGTTTTCTAAGCATCATCATCCTAGGACCGTATGTTATACACAGCAGGTTGCGAAAATTTAAAAATAGACACATGAATGGATCTAGTTTGTAACCATCCAGAAATCTTCTCTTTCCTTATGGCTTATTGTTTGGCTCGTCACTAGTCATTTTGTCATGATCTAATTTCAATCATCTGATATTTTTAGAGAGCCCCAAGCCTTGCCTAAAACTTGTCTTTTTATTCCTCATGCTGCTACACCTTCTCCATGAGAGTATTTAAGGAACTGCTGCATCAAACACTATTTCCTCAGTATTTGGATTCACAGGCTGGGTTCTGACTTATCTGCCTCTCTCTGGACTTCTGGCTCATTCATGATCTCTTGTAGACGGTAGCCCTTATGCTGCTAACTAGGAATTCTATTTACAACCTGCTCAACCGGGTCAGCCTCCTCCCCATTGATTTGATCCCTGAGCCTGGGACTTGGTGTGATATTAGTTCCTCCATCAAATCCAATCCCTTTAGCCAATATGGATGTGCATCCCTAGTTCTAGAAATTTTGGTACAACTAAACTCCTTGAGATAAAAAGCAGGGATTTATTCAGCTTTGTATTCTCAGCAGATAGCACAGTGTCTGGCACATGCCAAGACAATCTGGCTGAAGAATGGTGGCTGAAGAAAAAAAAAATTATCCATTCATCTCCACATGCCATTGGAATATCCCATTCAATAAGAATGTCATTGTGACATTCTGGCAGGAGCTTTATTTTCCATTTTAACTGATCAGTGTATCTGTCCAATTTTTAGTCTTGGAACAATTTGAGTTAATTTCACACAAAATCTCTCATTTAGTACTTATTATAGCTAAAGTTCAATGGAAGGTACTGGAATTTTCAATTACATCACTTTTTACACTTCTTGTATATGCTTCTAAAATAGTGTATATCATCTGGCACTCTAATTGTTTGTTATTTGCTTTCTTTCCCACCTCTCTAAACTCCTTGAGGGCAAAAGTTGGAACTTATTAATCTTGTGCTCCTAGCTGCTAATGCACCACGTGGGGCATGATGGGTGCTCATTAAATGTTTGTTGCCTGAGTGAGCAGATGAATGATAAATGACAGTGGCAGACATGTATTAAAGAACTAGTCTATAAGGCAGAATGGAAGAAATGCTAAACAATATGTTAATGGTCTCTAGGTAGGAAGAGAATGGAAAAGACCATTATAGGGATGATTTTTTTCCTAAAGTGTTAATTCAGAGGCATTTCTTCAAATTTATCTATTCAGTTTAAGAGTAATTTATCTGTCTAGAGAGCCACCAGAAAAAATTAATGCTGACAGATGTTTGAAGGCAAACAAACAAACAAAAAAAACAAGGCAGAGTACTTCATTTTCAAGAATAAGCTACAAGAAATGGAGACAGTTCAAAGAAGAGTTGTTACCTTTTTTAAAAAAAATCTTTTACCCATTACAGGTGAACATGGGCCTTTTATATCTATTCTGGAACACCTGTCTGCCAGCCAGGCAGCCCTGCTTATCTGGGGGCAACATAAAAGCGCTCCCTAGCGGAATATATGTAAGAGCATGGTAATGGTGGACATTTTTCCAGCCTCCTATGTTTCTTTTCATCTGAATGAGGTCGGTTTTGGAATCTTAGAAAAAGTTTAAGTATTATGGTTTTCAATTCTCTCAATCCTAGCACAGACTACATAGCCAATAGTATGTGATGCCCCCTTATAAGCCTAAATGAAGTTCTTAAGTAATATGACCACTCTACAGTTTAAAGGAAAAATCAAAAGAATAAGTAATTTATAATGAAATAATATGGATCTCAGTAGGTAGAAGTTTGGGCATGACCACACTAAAATATATAATAAAAATGCTGGCCTGGACACATCCCATTGCTGTTAATGCAGACTCCCACACACATGTGGTAGTGTTGTCAGTGACGTGGGTGTTCAAATGGATTTTATTGGCAAAGATATGGACAACAGCAGCAGAAAGATTTGGCCACTTCTTATACAGGGTTAAAGGCCTTCTTAAAAATTTGGGGGTATATTAAAACTTTGAAAGGTCTGTGTAAACTAGTTAGATTCTGGGCTCAGGAAATTATACACAGGGCTTTTACTTTCATAAATGTCCATTGGAATATGTGAAAAACATGTGAAATGTCAGGACAATTTTTCACTGTGAAGGACTATCCTGAACACTGCAAGGCATCTGGCATTTCTAGTCCCTGACCACTAAATGCCAGTGTCTCCATAATCATTGGGGAAAACCGGTGTTCCTTGGCCCAGCAGTTTCCAAAGCCTTCCCCCAGGGGGGCAGTACCAACCCTGCTGAGAACTACTGACTTCAGGAAAGGGATTGATTCTTCTACATTCTGAGGCTTTCCTTGTTTCTGCCCCTCCCCTCTTTTATGCACAGAGAGATAAAAACCTAATTAGTAACCTCCAACTAATTCAAGGAGTTCCTTTCTTGGATCTCTCGTGTTTGTTACTTCCTCTGTGTTCCACCCACTTTGTGTATACTTCTGTCATAGCACTTCCCAGGCTATGTAGTAAATTATCTTATTGCAATTGTCTCTTCCATTAGAAAAAGATTTTCTTGTCCTATTTTTTCACTGTTATCTATATGTCCTACAAGCTTAGTTCCAGGCCTGGCATAGAGTCAATTTGTTGGCTGATTAAATGAAAAATGTGTCTTACTAAGCTGTTAAGCATACTCCATGAAAGTCATCGAAGAAAAATCCAAAATTTTCAATTGAAATTATTTTACAATACAGAATAAAACTGGTTTATCTTAGAATTTAATAATTCAATAAACTGGAAGCACCTGGCTGGCTCAGTCAGTGGAGCATATGACTCTTGATCTCGGGGTCATGAGTTCAAGCCCCATCCTGTTGGGCACAGAGGCTACTTAAAAATTAAAAAAAAAACTAAACTAAACTAAACTAAATGAACTATTTCCTAATTTGTAAATTGAGAAAACTGGAAATGAGAAAAATGGTTGAAAAAGATACATAGGTTCATTTAAATGATAAGGAACATAATTCCAAAACCTTGGCTTAGAATATACTAATTTTTAATGTGTCTCATCCATGCCATTAATACTTAAAATATATTAAAATTATATTTTGAAATGCTCATATTTCTTGACATATACAAGATATATCCCTTGATGTCTCTGCACCAAAGTAGGGAATAACCAATTGGATAAGTCCATCCATCCATTCATCAATTTGATCTGTCTCTTTTGAATATGTTATATGATAGGAATTGTGTTTCTCAAGCTATCTACTAGGAATCTGAGCAGACTATGATGCAGTTTCTACTTTCCAAAAGGCAAAGCCCTGTAAACATAGTGAGACCATGATGTGGTGTGAGATACTAAAGTTCCCATTATTGTGCAAGCATGGAGAGCCGCCAGGTGCCTGAGGATGATTTTTTTGTAGGTTTTGCACAGGAGTAGACATTCACATGTGCTTTGGAGAATAGCAGTGTTGCAGACATGGAGAGATGAACTGCCTAGATCACTCTACTAGAAAGGTCTACTTGTCCAGCTGTGAAGAATGTGGCTAGTTGACAGCTTCCAGCTATTGGCATCTCCAGGATCCATCCCCATTTTGGAACAGACGTGGTACTCTTCTTGGGACAATGACTGAGGAAGGTAGTGGTACAAGAGCCTAGCTATTTTTAGTCCATACAGACCTCCTCTAACAGCCAGTCTTTGCTTTGGAGTTTCCACTGGGATGAAGGAGACTTTTGTCAGATCTGCATAGTGAATAGAGAGCTCCTTACCCAATTCTGCTTTTGCCTCTCCCCCTTTTTTTTTTTTCACAAGTCTTAATCTCCAATAAACCTTTTGCATTCCTAACTCCATCTTAACATCTGCCTCTGGAAGGACCCAAGTAACACCAATGAGAAGAAGCTTGGTGGAGGATATCTCAGGCAAAATATTTAACATGAGGACAACACAGAGGAAATGGGGATAAATTTGGTGTTCGCAAGATAACAGGAAATGAGGATCCTCTGGTTTGGATTCGGAAGCTGAGGCACCTAGAATGTAAAGGTTCTGGTATGGGGCTTTTTCCTCAAAGATAAAGGGAAGCATTAAAAATTCTTTTAAGAGGAGAAGTGAGATGTTTTAGTGTAGAGAGTGAGTAAAGCAGGAGATAGAAAGAAACCCCGTGTTTCTATTTAGAATTTTATTTGTAAAGCAGAACTTACTTTTCTTAACTTTTTATTGCCTCTTCATGAAGCTAGGTTACTGAGGTGGAACATGAGTGCTTCATGTCTCATATGGAGAAAGAGGGTATGTTCACATCACAAAGGGAAATTTTGCCTCCCTGCTTTTACACCAAACACTAAATGTCAATCAGGATCATCAGAGTCCAGATCCCATCAGTAACACCTCCTGAGTTGCTATCGTTCTTGTTGCTGATTTAAAGGTATTTATCTTCCTTTATATATGACCATTATCTCAATCTCCACCCTCCTTAAATCAGTTCTTATTTTTTTCCCAATTTTTATGCATTAAAATTTGGTCTGATTTCTCATCTCTTTTGGATGCATTTGTATCATTACCATTTATTGACAAGTTTGGGTTTCACCATCCATTTTTTTTTCGTGTATGTGGATTTATGTAGACATTATTGACCTCCTTTTCTACAAACATCCTTAACTAAAACATTAAGTAAGACCAGGCTTATTAAGTGTTTGCTATTAGACAGTTTCCAGGAATAGGATGTGTTATTTCTCTTTACCATTTAAAAACTCTTGATTTAATGAATAGAATTTTAGCAAAGCAAGGTAACTTTGAAATGTGCTTTTCCATGTGTTTATATTAATATCCAATGAATAATTTCAAAGGTTAAGCTTCATGATCCATCTCTTCAAGCCATCTACTTAAGTCTACAGTCATTACATCACCTGCTTCCCTTACACCATTGATTTATGTTTCTTTCAAACTGCTGAGATTGGGAAGTATCATTTATTTTTTATATGACATACCCTGCACTATGAAACAGTGTTTCAGAAGGTAATGGCAAAATACCTGTAACACAGTACAGCACTGCCTACTCACACCTGTGTGAATCAGTAACATACCTGTTAACATTTGTCTGTTCTTGTAATACCAGAAGGGAACAGAAAGTTTTAATTGTCCTTTTTTTCTGTAGTAAAGATGTCAGGGGAATCTATGTTAATAGTACAACTCAGATAACATAAGGTGTCTGTGTTTAATATTGAGAGATACAAAGGAGTTTTTAGAATTTTCTTAGGGATCACACATTTCAAGCTCTCTAAATTAGCTAAAGTCTATTTACATTGTACTGTGAATAAATGGCCATTTCAGGACCCCCCAAATATCTATTTGAACATTATTTTTAGAAACAAAAAAATTAGCTGGATTATTTTCAAACTATTAGCATGATTTTCCTAGACTTAAATAACACCTTACGTTTTTCAAAAGGTTTTGGCATGTATTTTTATTTCTCTTAGCAGATGTCAAATGAGGTGAGCCTTTGACCATTTCAGTGAGAGGAAAACCAGAGCATGACAGACTTAAGTACCTTTGCTATGTTGTTATGACTCATTAGAAAACAGCCTTAGACCAGATCACATTCTCCAATTTGCACATCTCAGATTCTTCTCTATAAATCGTACTACATCATGGGTCATCATGTGGAAATGGAATTTATAAAAGAGTAAGCTCATTTATTTATGAAAATTGATATGTTTCCCTCTAGCTTATTAATTCAGGCCTTTCCCTAGGAGAACATTACCATTTTTATATTTCCAATGGCTCATTTTAGAGGAAAATATATTGCACATTTTAAAAAATGAGTTAACTTATTTCTACTGTTAATGGTAATCTACTGTTATGATATTCATATTATAAAAGCCAACTATTAGTCAAAAATATAGTTTGATGAATGTAGTATATTTATAAATTAAAGATAGTCATTTCATTTCTTCCATAGTAAATTTGCTTTAAATATTAGTTTATTATACATGTTTACTTGTATTACAAATATTTCCAGTAAGCAAACACAAATCATTTTTATATTTAGCATTTAAGATGTATCTTAACTTGACCATTAAATCATCTATTAAATATTCAATTAAAGTGGGTTTTGATCCATTTTTAAAAATTAGTGGTCAGGTATTCGGGGAAACAAGCTTGCAAGATATTTCTAAAACACAATTCACTTCATTTCTTGTTCTGTGTATTTTGTCAGAGAACGCCTTAATGTAACAGAAATCAGATTTGGTGTGTATTTTTACACCAAATCAAATTGTGCAGGCGCCACCCTCAGCTTTCTCCAAAACATTATAAAGGATAAGATTCCACCATAATATAGCTTAAGAAAGCGGTAGCGCCCTGGACGAAGTCCATACGTGAAAAGGGGAAGCTACAGGAGTATGTTTTCCTGGAAAACCATGTGTCTTATAACACCATTACAGACTGGACTTAAAAGTTTACTTAGCTGAGTTCTGTCTTCTTCTGGAATCTGTATGTAAGGGATGTATGGTTTCTGTAGTTATTCTGTAGGCATAAATCATACGTATAAAAGGCACTGAAAAAATGTAAAAATGAAACTGATATAGTAGTGACTAATGGTATAAAGCACTTAGATGCTCCAGTTATAACTATATGAAGAGGGTGAAGGCATCATAAGTCATCTTATTTATTACAACTGGCAGGTTTCCCTTCCTCGTGGTATTGCCTGTAGTCTCATTTTCCCTGTCTCCTCCATGCCCAATCTTCATTTTCCCAAATTTACAAGCCATAATTATACATTTTAGTGTTTTTAATCTATTCTTTTAATGTACAGCAGAAATTCAAAATTATTCATTCATTTTATCAAATCAGATATGAAAAAGTCAATTAAAACTCCATAGGCTTTTTCTAGTATGAAGTGCTTTTTTAAAACACAATTTCCAAAATATTCCATTTTTGATTCCTGGAGAAAGAGAAAATATGCTCTCCCCATATACATAGTTGTTGAAATATCACAGAGTTACTACAAAGTAATTTCTACACTATAAAGAAAATTATATTCTTTTGATCTTTATATGCAATTATCTGTAATTAAAACTTGGCAAAATATTAGAAAAATAAAGCCAAGCTTCACTAATAAGCTTCTATCTCCTATGCAAAGCATGAACATATGTAAAGATTTTTATCAATGACTAGTTTCTTGTTGTTATTTGAGAAAAGATCTAAGTTGGTGTTTAAAAGCTTTCATAAGCATCTGAATCTTTTGTAAAAATAAAGCAATCAATCAAATAGACAAATGTTATCTTATTAGTTTAATTTATAATAATTTACATATTACAAAGTTAAACACTTAGTTCAAGGATATTTCAATGAATTATGAGATTTGAAATTAAGATGGGTAGAGGATAGTCATATAAAATTTTTGTCTCCCCATCCAGTTTATTAGGTATATTGCTTTGGATACACTATAGTGAAAAATGATGATTCATCCTGGTAAGCAGATTAGTACTTCAATAGCACTTGTTTGTGTGTTTTTACATGAGTAAAACTGCCTACTACAAACATGGAAACACACATGCAACCTCTTTAATCAATGGTATCTATGGTATCTATGTACTTATATTTAAATTTATAAACATAAATTTATAAACATAAATTTAAATATAAGTACATAGATAAATCTTGGATCTGCACAGAAACCGTTATTTGGCAGCATAAATCAATGTGTTTATAGTTTCAAAGTGTATTAAAAATTAGTATAAAATTTGCCTTTTAAAATCACAATTCTTTAATAATAGCTAGGGTACTTATTTTAAAAGATGGTTTGAATCCGATGATTATGTAGTTCCCTCTGAGAAATGCTGAGATTCTATGAAATGCAGGTTGGAAACCGCTGGACACTATCATGAGAAGAGGCTATGTCATTTCTTCTGTACACCCTGCACCTAGTATGTTGCAGCGTGGCAATGCCACATACTTGCTTAATGACCCCTGTTCTGTTTTTTCAATGGCTACTTTTAGTTTTATGTTTTATTAAAAATAAAGACTGACCTCGTGGCTTGAAGAGCCTCAGCTGTTGTCTAGCTGCCTTGTTTCAAGACTCAAGCTATAAACCACAAACTGTGTCACCTAGGAGTGTACCCTTACACTTCTCCTGTCTCAGTTTAGTGCCCAGTTGGTGCCAAGCAAGCTGCTGACTTGCACAGAGAGGAATTCCAGGAAGTCGTCGGAGCGGGCCATTTTCCAATAATGCTCCCTGGCATGGACCCCGTGGAGGGTTCTTTTACAAATGGTTATTACACTGAGATCATGATGAGATTTCCTAGAAGTACAACGCAATGCTTTTCACTAAAATTCCTAATTTGAAACTTTTTGTAAAAACGGAGGTTTCCCTTGCATTTTTAATGTCACATAACCATATGTCAGTACATTTTAGTGTCCCCTTAAGATATGGAAGTGCTTAGATCTCTTGGAGATGCGCTTTTTAAAATTAATTATTTTCACTTCGTATCTGCTTTAGATGTCAGGCTTAAATTATACTGGATTTTTATGTCTTTCTTCAAGATGGCTAAAGAGCACAGTCTTAGTCTAAAGCACATAATAATGGTCTTCAGCTATAGAGGTGATCATCATGCTACACAGAGTAAAATTCAGGTGTAGAAAAATAACAGAGTCCTCAACTCTATTTTGGACTAAGAACTGACTCCGGCTGCTGGCCCTTACTCCTTGATCTTTCTGTTACAGGGATCTGGTGTTTACTTGATTTTGAATGTCTTTTTTGGTGGAAGGAGGGGATTAGAGATTAGTATAGTACAAAGCATATGAGTGGTACTCAGATAATAGGAGTTACAGGACTTTGAGTCAGGATTCTTTGTAGGTCACTTAGTCTAAGCCCTTTGTTTTTCTGCCCAGAAACTTGAAGATCAAAGAGGCCCAGTGACTTACTTAAGGTCACACAGCTAGTTAAGGAGTGAGACAGTATTCAAACCTAACTCTTCCCAATTATTTGCTGATTTTTTTCTTAAATGGTGCCATTTAGTGTTTTCTCTTTCCCTCCAGATGCTCTCATTTGCCAGTCAAGTTTGATATTTCCCCAATAAGTGGCAGAGGAGCCACACACACAAAAGATATGGAAACTAGTTTGCATTCCTATAAATCCCAATTAGTGGGCTTTAGAGCATCAAGGTCTAGATGAAACTTACAGGATGGAACTTTTTTCTCTTTTCTCCCTTCTTGTAAGCTTCCATCTTATTTCAGCAAGACTATAACTAATTTTGGCCAATGTATTCTTAGAGTAACATGTCCTAGAGGAAATTGCTTCCAACAGCTAAAGTGGTCCTATAAAAAACAAATCTGTTCATATTCATATTAACTCTCCTATTTACAACCCTACAGCTGTTTAGTGCCCTCCTTCTTCTCTAGGCTCAACCAAACATTCGGACTCACAAGAGGATGATGCACCACACCTCACCTTGTGTACTAAGAGGGACAAAGATCAAGAACCACCGCTGTCTTCAGGGCAGCAATGGGCCTTCCTCATCTGGGGTTCCTTGCAGTTGTCCAGAGGCTCAACTGTGGGAGTCACCCCACAAAACAGCTTTATAACTCTGGCAATAATTCCTTAGGCATGGCTTGCCAAGTTCACTCACAGGGAAGCCTCAAGTTATCATAATGAACACTTCTATGGTTCCTGTATAGTCCCTCATAGTCCAGATACAGTTTACCAATAAGGGGCCAGTTTTATGATCAGTAATGTCATCCTGAGATGTAATTAACATTCAACCTTTATCAAGTTGCCAAGGGAATTCAGCTAGAGCTAACCAAAGGTCAAGTTCTTATGCAGAAAAGGAAAAAAAAATATTTATTTTATTATTTTTAAACTTTTTTGTGGTGTTTTAAAAAAGTCTTTTTTTTAATGTTTATTTATTTTTGAGAGAGAGAGACAGAGACAGAGAGAGACAGAGAGAGAGAACGAGTGGGGGAGGGGCAGAGAGAGCAGGAGACACAGAATTGGAAGCAGGCTCCAAGCTCTGAGCTGTCAGCACAGAGCTTGACAAGAGGCTCGAACCCATATACCATGAGATCATGACCTGCACGCTTAACCTACTGACCCACCCAGGCATCCTTAAAAA
Source organism: Leopardus geoffroyi (assembly GCF_018350155.1). Classification (NCBI taxonomy): domain Eukaryota; kingdom Metazoa; phylum Chordata; class Mammalia; order Carnivora; family Felidae; genus Leopardus; species Leopardus geoffroyi. The sequence continues at coordinate 50,959,077 of NC_059337.1, forward strand.
AATTCTTTAAACCCACATGGCTTCCCTTTTCTTTTAGGGTAAAGTGCATATTATTTAAATGATTCACAAGGATAATTTTTACCTGGCTGCTGGATACCTCTCTAGTCCTATCTTGTGCACTCCCACCCACCTCAAACTTTACAATGTAGCCAAACCAAGCCCTTTTGGTTCCTCTAAAGGACTTGTCCCCACTTGGCTCTCGGGCTTCACACATGCTATTTCATCACTCATTTATTTACTTAAAATTTTTTTGAGTGCCTCTCATGAGCCAAGCATTGAGCAAGCCTCTGAGGATACAACGGTGAAAAGGACAGCCTTGTGGAGTCTACAGCCCCTCCCTGAAAGTCTTTCCCCTCTCCCACTGTTGCCTGAGAACTTCATGTTCCAAATGGAATATTATATTCTCTGAGATGCACTCTATCTTCCCCCGAAATAGGTTGGGTGGCTTACCCTATACTTCTGTCACTGCACTGACTGCCCTGTAGTTGACATTGCCTGGTTTCTTGTCTACTTCCCATGAGACTATGAGCTCCATGATTGGAAAAGAATATAACGTGCTCACCATTATATTTCCAATGCTTAGGTCAGTGCAAGGCATTTAACAGATTTTTTTTTCAGATTCTTAATAAATATTTGATAAGCAGAAGTGAAAATTCTAGGAATTCTAGAAATACAATATGCATTTAAATCCACAAATAATGTACTTCTAAAATCAAAAATTCAGGCCTGTTATAAGTACTGAAGAACACATTTTGGAAGCTGATACTCACCAAAATCTGTGATATATATGGAATATCTTTATTTCAAGAAATTGTATTTATGAATTAAAAAGAAAAGCAATAATATAGAAAATTTAGCAAATATATTTTTTAACGTTGGCCACTGAGAATCAAATCAAATAAAATAAAGCAAACTATTATAACTGGGTTATTCTAAAATCTAAAGCCAATGTTAACATTAGTGGAAAATAAAGTGGTCAACAAGGGCTTCAAAAATTCAGAAACAAGCCTAGGATTCTTATTTTCACTTAATGTCTTTGAAGTTTGGTTTGGCAACTAAAGAAAAGAAATTATTTTCCATTAAGAAATCATATACAGATGCAACTGTGAGGATAAACATCCTTTCCTGGAACTATTTTTCCTGGAATTTATCACATGAATTCCAATATAAGGTAGTATTACATCACACAGTAGAATATACCTCCAGTTTTCCAAAAGTTATGAAAAAATGCTCTCAAATATGGTAATTTATTATATCAGCCATCTATAAAATCAAAGAACATGATATTGAGTCATAGCTCAGAAACCATATCTTTGATTGACTGAGATAATGTAGTCTAAGACATTATATTCTGATGGTCTGAGAGTGCAGGATAGAATTTGGAATAGTATAGGTCAATGGATAGTTAACATGCCCATTTAGGCTTTTTCTTTCAAATATCAAATATCTTAAATGAGCTTTGGAGAGGTGCTGGACTACATTCAATTTGCAATCAAATTCCCTTAATAAGATTTTACAGTGCAGAAATTCTTCCTTGCTGATTAAAATGAGAGCCATAATTTTGTGAGTCAGGTACTGACCAAAGTCCTTACATAAGAGAAGACAGCACATTGGAACCCAGCCATGAACAGCCTGGGTGCTTACAAGTAGCATCCTAGTCTTTTGGAAAGAACAGTGGATCTTTCATGCTCACATGCGTATAGTAGTACTTCTGGACTGCCAAGTCTTCAAGATCTGTAGTACAAGTCCAAACTGCTTCCCTGTATGTGTGTTTTGTTTAATTTACACAGTGCTTCGTGGGGGTAAAGAAAAATAATTTAATTGACAACATTTAAAAACCAGGAGATTTCACAAAATATTTTGGATTTCTGGGCTTCCCATGAAAAATAGCAAGAAAGGCCATATCGAGTTGTCATTTTAGTGTGATGATGTTAAGTTGGAGAGGAGTAGCAGAGGGCTAGGAGAAACAACCTTTCCCTTAATTTTTTTTTAATGTTTACTTATTTTTGAGACAGAGAGAGACCATGAGCAAGGGAGGGGCAGAGAGAGAAGGAGACACAGAATCTAAAGCAGGGTCCAGGCTCCGAGCTATTAGCACAGAGCCTGATGCAGGGCTTGAACCCACGAACCATAAGATCATGACCTGAGCCAAAATCAAATGCTTAACTGACTGAGCCACCTAGGCACCCCAAGAAACAACCTTTTCCAAATGAGTGTGCGCTCCAGGTCATCTCAGTCCCCACCAAACTGCTGTATCCAGTTTTCACTAGGTTCTCACAGGAACTGAGTTTTTGCCTTGCTCAATACCATGAAGAGGCAGCATTAGCTTGAAAAATTCTGTGTGTGTGTGCATTGGTAGGGTTAGAGGAGGAAGGGAATAAGAAGGGAATCATCATTTAATGGGCATCTAAATTTCACCTAATAAGTAATGGGCACTGCACAAGTTATTATACATACAAAAAGCAATGAGACATGAAGTACATTAAGTGTGTTCTTTGCTTAAGTCACTAGAAATGGCTGCCCTGAACCCACCTGCTTATGGAGAGTTACTTACTTCTTTTTTCTGAATAACCTTAAATTTTCATTTCAAAATGTTTTTCTTACTGATATCTCAAGGAATCTGTGAAAAATGCTAACAATGGGGATTCCTTTCAAGTGTGATTATCTTGGGAGATGTGGAGAGGCATGCACTGATTGACTTGACCCTAGCCAAACTACTGTACTTTGAGGTACAGCCCTTGGTGCAAAATCTGACAAATTAACAATTACACAATGTCATAAGAGCTATCTGAGGGGTGTAATTACAATGTAATCTCATGGGTGAATGGAGCAGACTTAATGTTGGGGTGGAGCCAGTTTGTGAATGGTTTTGTATGTTATACTGTAGGAAGATGTCAGGCTTATGATTTAGTTATTTCTGAGTACGGTAGATGGATCAAAGATCGAAGGGGCTAAAGCAGGGAGACTAGTTGTCTCATTGGGCTCTGGAGATGTCTTCTTCCAACCTGCTGAAGTTATTGGCTGTCAGTTCTACCCTCTGAGATAGTTGAATGGGCTAAATGATTGTGTAGGCTTAACATTAGTAATTAAATATCTGTGTCTCATGAGCGTTTACAGCAGCTATTAAAATGCAAAGGGTTAACATTAATCCAATTATGGGCCTCAATGTTCAAATTCAAATATTTACCATTTCCCAACTTTAGTAGCAGCCCAAAAATTCTTTGTGCTTTGCACACATTATCTAATTTGATTCCGATAACCACTTTGTGAGCTAGAACTATCATCTCCATTTTATAGATGAGAAAACTGAGTTCAGTCTCCCTTATAAGAGATCTTTTTGCATAAAAAAAGCAACACACAGGCTCAGGCTATACTTTTCAAATATCAACTTTTAAGACTTTTAAACCCTAGGTTAATTTTTACACCTGGTAATGAAGCTGTGTTAGGGAATATACAGGGCTACTAGATTTCAAAATGAGGATGTTTGTGTTAGTAATTAAAACTTTATTTGTAGAACAAGCACAGTTTATTTCACTGAAAGAGCATGTAACAAGTACTATTGATTATAGCCTAATACATAAAGTGTCAGTACCCAGATATAAGGCACCTCCTTGGCATGTTGTAGAAACTGGCCACGAATCACTTCCCAGGAACATCAAAGATTAAGTTAACATTTACATCTTTGGGTGCCTGGGTGGCTTAGTTGGTTAAGCCTCTGACACTTGATTTCAGTTCAGGTCATGATCTCAAGGTGGTGAGATGAAGTCATGTATAGAGCTCTGTGAGGGGCATGGAGCCTGCTTAAGGTTCTCTCTCTAGCGCTCTCTCTCTCTCTCTCTCTCTCCTTCTGCCCCTCTCCTCTGCTCTATGCTCTCTCTCTCTCAAAAAACAAACAGAAAAGCACAGCAAAAAAACACATTTACACATGGAAGTGCATGTTCACTTGGATACAGCTAGTAGTGATACTCCTGTTGAGTTTGGAACACATTACTACTCACATAAAAACAAAACAAAACAAAACAAAAAACTACCACTTATTTCTTTATATTGCTTTTGAAATATGTAGGTATCAAAGCATAACATATATACATAAATTATATACACACATATGTACATATAAATTTAAATACATATGTACAATATTATGTTTAATTTTTAGCAGCTTGGTTAGACACATTCTAGGACAGTATCCAATAGAAGTTTTCCTTGCATTGAAGTGAGGGCCTAATGTATGAGTTATTTTAAATCCTACGCAGCACTGCCATCATGGATACCTATGTTCTCCATCTCCCTCTCCATATATACATTTCCATATCTGAGTACAGAAAAAATAATTGGAATATATCCTATGGAAATTTTCTGTTAATTTGTTTTATAGAAATAAAAAAAGGAGGAGAAAAAGTTCTGGGTTTTGTTTTATTTATTATATAAAACTAATGTTTTGGTTTACAAGTTATATAATGAAAGAATTTTTTTCAAGGAAAATATGTGAATATGAAAGTAGACTCTTGGAGAAGTTTTAATAAGATTAAAGGCGCTAGAAACAGTTGAATAAGAAATCTAATTTTAAAGACACTAAAGCAACATGATTTTTTTTTCTCTATTCTGAGAGGCATATTTTATACATTTTCTCCACATTTTATCATTTCAGAACTCTGGTGCCTCTTATAAATCTTAGAACATAAGTTCAATGAAAATAAAGATTTTATCTATGTTTTTTAATTCTATTTCCCTCATACCTATGTCAACACTTGTCAACATTAGGCTGTAAATAAATATTTGTTGAATGAATACATGAATCTAAGTTAAAGACAGTTACCAGTCACCTACAGAATTAAGGTCATTGCCTATGCATGAAATTAGCCATGTGTAGAAGGGATCTCCTCATGTAGTTTTCACCTTGGCTGAATTATTTGCATTAGCAGCACTACTTTTGGCTAAATTTTAAAGTAAGTTTGGATTTTTAATTGTCACTTAAAGTATCTTCAGAAGCATTACACTTTGATGTAAAACCGAAATGCAATGCCCTTATATTCAGAAGAATGCCTGTCACACCAAGAGATATGATTGAAGACAGTAGAAATAGGTAAATCTTTTATAAGAGACCATCAAATTTTAAATCTGGAGCTATCCTTACAATCGACTCACTCATTATAAAGGGCTAAGAAGTTTCCAGATGGCTTTCAAGAGGATCTGCTTAATACCTGGCAAAGGTCACTTAATTAAAAATATTTTAGAAATAAAAAACTGTGACATTAACACAAAGGAAATGCAAGTGAAATAACTGATGTCCAAATTGATAAAGCAGTTAATATTGCAAACAAGAATAGTGAAAAGCAGTTTATCAAATGATACTGTACGGAAAGACAACAGCCAAGAGTGAATCAGAAAAATCCTAGCCTCTGAACACACACAGTATTCGACTCTAACATTATTAGGATATTGGAAAAGAAAGGGAATTGTATTATAAGAATAGCATGCCATTGTGACATACAAAATGTGGACAGTAAATGTAGAATTTCTTTCAGCCTAACAAGGGTTATACAATTCATGACACATTTGGAATTGACGGTATCTTACTATAAAGGAAATATACACACACATTCACATAATACATTTGGGGATATCATTTGGACAAAATAAGGTACTTAGCAAATGAAGAACAAAGTTAACTCAGTTAATGTTTGAATGTCACAGAAAGAAAAAATAAAGTTTTCTTTTTTAAAATTTTTAAAAATTTTTTATTTATTTTTAAGAGAGAGGGAGAGAGATAGAGCGTGAGCAGGGGAGGACAGAGAGAGAGGGAGACATAGAATCTGAAGCAGGGAGGCTCCAGGCTCTGAGCTGTCAGCACAGAGCCTGCCGCAGGGCTCGAACCCACGAACTATGAGATCATGACCTGAGCCAAAGTAGGAAGCTTAACCAACTGAGCCACTCAGGCACCCCCAAAATAAACAGTTTTCTAGCACAACATTTGCTCTCAGAGTTGGTCTTCACTGTTTGGAATCCATGAACTATGGGAGAAAGTCTCTGATCAAAACTTTGCCACCTTTATCTCCTCCCTGCCCCAAGTCGATGAGCCCTGGTATTCCATATAGCAACATAATACTGCTGTCCTTTCATTGGATTTCCAATTAATAATAATAATTAAAAAAAAACTCCAGTCATTGTGGAAAATTAGTATTTGTGGTGAAATGATAAAGATGTGCTTGTCCAGAAGGGACAGCCCTACTTGCTACTGGATGCTGATGAAGGTCAGGAGCATTTCCAAAAGAGCAATACCGGGAGCACAGCATGGATAGTGATAAAAGACCCAAGGGCTTTTCTTTACCCCAGTATCAGTCATTGTTACGCAGAGGGACATGCAACTTCCTGGGAATCTCTAGTCAAGTTGGCTTATCTGGCTGAGGACAGTTTCTAGAGAAAGGTCAAGAGTTTCTGGCAGCAGTGCTCCCATTCTCTCCTGCAGAGATTTTTTTTTATCTTGATGAAGTCCATTTTATCATTATTTTCTTTGAGAAGTTGTACTTTTGGAGTCAAGGCTAACAGAAATTCTGCCTAGCCCTAGATCCTAAAAATTGTCTCTTGTTTTTTTTTTTATTAAAAAGTTTTTTTAAAAAATATAATCCTTCAGTGTGAGAGAAAGAAATAATAAGAAAAAAAGAAAAAGTGAGATAGTATGTACCTACAAAAGCATTGTCCTTGATGGAAGACCAACTCATATCTACTGTATTGTTGAGTATGAATCACCTTTGCACACCTTTTACTGAAGACCAGAAAGTCTACCTACTTTAAATGTTCATTGTTTGTTTTTTTTTTCTTTTTTGGTTCATTTTTGGTTAATTAATCATTACTATAAAGATAAACAAGTAAACCAAAACAAAAAAGTAAAGACATCTGGAACAGCACCAATTGTATTCACTCACTCACATAATGTCATCCTGGGGCATGGGGCACATGATAAATGAGATCATTACTCTTGTGAGAGCAGACCTGAGTACTCTGTGAGGAGGGGCTTAATTAAAGCTACAGCAACTATATTTCTTTAGGATATCCAGGTGGCTTATTCCTTGGACTCACATTCTACATTGGTCTTGTGAATGCAAATAAATGCCTCATAAGCCAATGCAGATATTTAATGGAATTCCTGACATATGAAATTCTCATGACTTGAGAGGGTGATTAAGAGTGTGACTATTTGGGCCACCTGGGTGGCTCAGTCAGTTAAGTTTTTGACTCTTGATTTCAGCTGAGGTCATGATCTTACAGTTCATGAGTTCAAGCCCTACATTGGACTCTGGTGCCGACAGTGCAGAGCCTGGTTGGGATTCTCTCTCTCCCTCTCTCTCTGCTCCTCCCCGATGTGTGCATGCATTGTGTGCACACTCTCTTTCTCTCTAAACAAATAAGTGAATAAAAACTTTAAAAAATTTTTCCCAAGAAAAGTTTGACTATTCTATGATGATAAATCAATCTTGGCTGTCTGTTTAATACTGAGTTTTAGCCAACAGACACATGCTTCAATAGCATTATAGTAGACAACACTCAGGATGCCTGTGGATGCTTCCTTTTCTTTACAGCCTGCCCGTGACCTTTCAGAGAACCTGTACCTACAGTGCAGATACATGAACTACTTACTGGTCATGTAACCTTATGACCCCACTTATCTCTAATTGGACCAGTAGTGGCTAGAGATCTGGGACAAAATGAAATTTTTCTGCCCCCAAAATTGGAAGCTGGGAATGTAGAAGCCCAGTATGGCTTCTATTTGATATAAATCAGAATGACCACATAAAGGCAGGGATGGGATGGCTATAGGAATTCAAAGCATAGAAGCCTCATCTGCAGAGAGAAAGAGGAATGATCACGTGCGCAGAAAGGAGCGGACTGTAAGTCCTGTAAGGAGGAGAGAAAACCTTGGACTTGTGTGTATGTTTCAGTGAACTCCTTACTGTGCTGAAATACTCTGAGTTCTTCCAATTTTTCTAATTACCCTCAGACAAATCGGTAAATTGAATATTATTTTATAATTTAATTATATCTTAATTAAAAATGTCCTCTACTCTGCGCTAGAACCCAAAGACAATGGAAATTTGTATGTGTCAACAGTATCTTTGAGTTATATATGCTTATAACATCGGTTGCCTTGATAGAAGCTAAGTGCCCAACTTCTGGGAAATAATAACCCTAAATATTGTGTGATATTTGAGTGAGATGGTCTATAGTCCTGCTAGAGAGGATTGTTAGTGCTTTTAGAGCAGGAAGTGAGGAGGACTTTCTAAACTATGAAGTGGAATACTGATTAGACAAATAGGAATGGTTTACTTCAAAAGATAAAATCTTAGTATGAGGGACATGACTAGTGAGCACCGTAGTGAAAGCAGGGAGTCTGTTGGGATTGTTCCAGAAGCCAGAGCAAGGACCATTGCTAGACATGTAGGGAGGTTTGTGTACAGTATTCAGAGAAAAATATTCCAATGTAGATCTGTTGAATGATGAACTGGTCGGCCTCCTGGTGTAATGAGCTCCCTGTTACTGTTCAAACAGTGCCAATCAAGAAGTCAGAGTTACTGCTTTGAGTACGAGATTGGTTAGAAAATCCCTATTTTCTACTGCATAGGAATTGATTTCACTTTTCTGAACATGTTAAGAGTCTGCAAAAACAAAGGTTTATGTGCTTAAGAGGAAATGCCCTTGAAAGCTGTTTATTTCAGGGTATCAGCACTGAAAAGAAAGAAAGAAAGAAAGAAAGAAAGAAAGAAAGAAAGAAAGAAAGAAAGAAAGAAAGAAAGAAAAGAGAAAGAAAGAAAGCTGCTGCTTCTAAATGTTTACATAAATGTGTGATTCACACATATGTGATTCACATATTAAACAGTAAATAATTCTTTTACATTTGATGTAAATACGCCCACCTGTGTTCAAAAATCAGCTATTTATTGCCTAATATTTAGAATTATATGTAGAGTTTGCTTAAAGAAAACAAACAGGAGAAAAAAGTGTCTAAAATCAAAGCTTGATTTGGAACACTCTAAGTAAACAATATTTTTTTCTTTTTCTGTTTAAGGCAACTATGTTTGTTATGTTTGGGATAATGAGCAATTGACTTTGAAGATAAAATTTTATAGAATGGAGGAATTTTAATTTTAAGATATTTCTAATAAAGCTTAGAAAGAATTATTTCAGGTTTTTTTCTACTTATAAAATAGAAAATCTGGTCTAATAATTTAAAATGGTTTATTAAAAATCTTGCTATTAATTTTATTTAAATATTAACAGTATATATTAGATACTTGTTTTTTTAGAATCATTTACTAATACCACAATTTTATTTATATAATTTTCAGGGCTTCTGTTCCTAAAACAATCAGTTTAGGCACATAAAAAATGTGTATTCTGCATTTCAGTCTAATCCTAAATTTTCAACTTTGGTGTATTCAGGAGTGGAAGGTGATTTGCTAACAAAAGAGAATATTATTTGTAATTTACAAGATAGATTGTATAAACTGTTAAACAAGAAAATCATTCTCATCTCTCCAGGTCATGCCACACACTAGTTATGCTACTGAGATTGTTCAAGCCACTTTCAGACACAATGTATTCCCTTTGAGAAGAGGTTTTTTGTTTTTTTGTTTTGTTTTATTTTGTCTTGCTTTGTTTTCTTAGAAGGGAACTGGGGAGAGCAGACAGGTTGGAACTTCTTGAGACTGAATCCATCAACTGACTGACAGCACCTACATATTCTTCCCCCCAAATATATCGTATGAACTGCATATTACACAATCCAGGCAGTCTCAGAAAATCTATACTCATTTCTCGATTCCAAATGTGAAGGTCCCCCTTAAACCTCGAAGACTCCTGGAAGGATTTACAGGGAAAATATAACGAGACTGATTTTCTAACACATGTTGGACACACAGCTCACATAAACCTTCGGGTAGCCCTCTGTAGATTTATATGAGGTGGTGCAGGAGAATTCTCCTAGCCATTGAGTACGACTCTCCTGCTTCTGAGTTATGTCAGGTACATAGGAATCACTCCCAGACATTCTCCTGAGACTACAGCCGTTGCCTTTAAATCCTCAATTTGACACTTTTCTGCATGGTTATTAGAGCTTTAAAGAAATGTATCAGGACTCTCAGCCAGCTTAGGGAAAGCGATTTTCCCCTGGACTATCACCTCCGCAAGACGGTACTGTTGGAGATGTGTTAGTAACCTATTTTTCCCTTGTGTTCAGGGAACATTTTACGAACATTACTTTCCTAATACATGAGAGATCTGAGACATGAAAAAAAAAGAGTTATTAAGAATTTCTTTGTAAAGTAATTCAAAGTGTTTTTGTTTCAGTTTGTTTTTATTTGGCTTGGGGATAACATTTTCTTCTGGTTTTCTTACCTTTTTTCTTACCTCTGGTTTATTCTTAGTTTCTTTCATGTTCTCCTCATCTGTTCCTTTAATGTTGCTCCCGGGGTGAGCTCATCCATGCTCGTGACTCCCCAGCACAGTGGCCATATGCCCCCAACTATATCTCCAGACCAGACCACTCTCCTGGTTCTCAGACAGTAGAGACATCCTTGACTTCACCTCCCACTGGCACCGCAGACGAAAAATCAATTTCTCCCCTTACATCTCTCCCTTGCTTCCCAATTGTAAATCTTTTTGGGTTCCCAGTTTTGGCAGATAATAGTGATCAATTCCTTTTCCTTATCTTCTGTGTATAATCAATTGCCAAATTCTGTCAATTCTACCTCTTTGGTAAGTCCCAAATGAATCTACTTTTTTCCATCATAAACAGGATATTATCGTGGTTCAAAGTACTTGCTCTGAACCATACTTCAGTGGATTTCAGTCCCAGTTTTGCCATGAGCTACCTGCAGAAACATAGACCACTAATTAACTTATGAGCTGCAGCTTTGTTTTGTTTGTTTATTTTTTCTGTGTCTGAAACTAGAAATAACAATAGCTACCCATCAGTGTTGTTGTAAGTAATAAATGTGATAGTAGTTGACATGCTCAGCACAGAGTCTGGCGTATAATATACACTCGATGAAAATCCTTGTCTGTTCACCTAATCCATAGCAGGTTATCTCTTCTTGGCTAACTGCTGAGCTTCTAACCACCCTTCTTTCTTCCTATCTTACCTACTCCAATGCATCTGTTCTTCACATTGCAGTGAGGGGTATCTTTCTAAAATATAAGCCTACTCAGGTAATTCTTCCTCTTAAAACTCTATTTACTCCACCGTGTCCTCAAGATAAAGGTCAAACTTCTTTATGGAGAATAAGGAAACAATCCTCTCATACCTTGCCAATGGGATTGCAGATTGGTACAGCCTCATGGAGAACAATTTGGCAAAATATACCAACATGTTAAGTGCTAATACCCCTTGACTCCAAAATTCTGTTTCTTGGAGTTTAGATAAATGCAAATGTTTGAAATGACTTAGGTACAAGTTTATTCTTTATAGTATTGTAACAGCCAAAGATTGGAAACAAGCTAATTGTCTACCAGCAGATGAATGGCAAAATAAATCATGCTATATGTATATACCATATACTATATGCAGTGTTTATAGAGAGTAAGATGTGGTTCAATCTCCAACATATTATCATGCCAAAAATGCAAGGTACAGAACTATGCATAATATAGGTTATTCTTTAATTTCTTGGGACAGGGTGTTAGATATATATGTTAATACATTTTTGTATATGCATTTAATACCTATAATACTGTTAATGGTGTTTTCCTTCCAGAAAGAGAAATGGGTAGGCAGAGAAAGGATGGAAGAAGAATTTTTAATTGTATATCTTTTTTACACATCTCGTTCAATGCACATGTGTTCAAAAAATAAATTATTAAAAAGAGAAACAGATGTCCTTCATGATAGGCTCCTTCCAACTCCTTCAAATGGCTGTCTTCTCTTTGCCTCTTGCTTTCTGACTCAGCTATCTCAAGTCCCCAAGAACTCTCCTTCTCATGCAATTTCCTTGCCTGGAACGCTTTCCCCTCTCTTCCCTCCACTGTGCCCAGATGAGGCCTGTGAAGTTTCCATTTCTCTACTACCTTTTTCCAAAACCTTTTCTGGGCTTTTAAGATTGATCAGTTGTTTTTCCTATATGCTCAGAAGCACCCACACTTACTCTTTGCACTTAGGAAATTATCTTGTAGACCACTGGTTATCTGTTAGAATCATCTGGAATGCAAATTAAAACGTTATATATCTGAGCCAAGCTAGATTTGTTGACTCAGAATCTGGGCTTGTGGATCCTCAGAATTTTCATTTTTCATAAGTTCCTGGCTGGCTTTTCTGCACACTAAGCTTTCCACTGTACTTGCCTGTTTTCTAGTCTGTCCCTTTCCACTAGCCTATCAGCTGGACTTATGCCTTCCTCATTTCATGTATTTAGCAATGTGACTGAAAAATAGGGGTGTTCAGCAAATGTTGAAGAAATGAATGCCAGCCTTCTGAATAAGACTTTGGCTAGACTAGCAAATATCATTTTTTGATGCTGAATGTGGATGCTGATGGTGAGAGCAGTCAAGTGGCTTATCTAAGGCGATACAGCAAATTCAGACAGAAAACCCAGAGTCAAAGCCAGGCCTCCAATTTCCTGAACCACTCTTCTTTTAGGGCTGTGTGGTTGACCTGGAGAGAATTTCTTTAACGTTCAATTTTTAATTCCACCTATTTTAATCTTAGGAAAGGAAGCAAAGGAAATAATACATAGCATGTCTACCAAGTAATTTACATGATATCTTTAGACAAAGTTTGAGGTATGAGAGCACAGCACACAACCAGAAATCTCAGATAGGAATTTGGACATATTTAAACATTTTTAAATGTGTAAATTTAAATTATAAGCAAGATTTCAGGTTGATATATCTAATAGTATATAACCATTGCTCCCATGTGAATTTGACTTCAAAGAAATTAATTATCATATTGGGTAATTTTAGACATGTCAAGGTGATAGCCATTAGACAACTTGTTTATTAAATTCTGTTGCAGATAAAGGTGCCGGAAATAAATTAATGACTGTTATAACAGCTGGGCTTTCTTGGTTACAAGAAAAATACCTTGACATATTTTTTGACTCTGTGATTGGTCTACATTTCAAGGGTATAAATTAATCTTCAGAAGATCCTAAAGAGTATCTTCCCTGGACACTTCACTTATACATCAAGTTGGCCATGTTAGCAATCTAATCACAAACCTGTAATTCAGTGGACAACAATTTCTTATTGTGAACAGCATAGCAGCATTTACTATCATTTAGGTCAGCCCAAGATTGCTGATGCACCGTATGTTTCAGGCCAGGGATGATGGATGGCAAGCTCTGATGCCCATCCCTAAGTGATTGGGAAGATGGAAGACACACAGTTCACTGAAGCTTGCTTACTATTACATCAAGTAATCAGTGTGATAGGCAAGCCCATGCTCTTTAACCAACTTTCGGCAGAAACAGTATTTCACATTAAAAAAAAAAAAAACCTTAAGAATTGTGTTCCAGCTGACATTCCTATTACTAGATCAAACGGCTTCGCCTCAAATGTGGGTGTTAATGAGTATTTTCAAAACTCCTTTGTTACAACACATAGATCTTGCTTTTCTTAACAGCTCGAAGTACATGTGCCACTGAAGTTATCAGTAAAAGATACATATTGGTTTCTTTTAAACTTGACACAGGCCAGGAAGAGAAAGAGGCTGTTAAAATAGTTTCATATTTTCTATGCCTGATTTCCAGTGTAATAAATCAGTCTTGTTAACTTCTAATGATAAAGTTGCAAAGATTTGCCTTTGCTGAGATGGATACAAATACTATTTTCTGAATCTCATCTGACCAATATCTAACACAAATAATTAGGGGCATCTTCCTAGCTACTATTCTGTTTTGTGGGAAATTTCTTTTCAAAAGTGATGAAGAAAAACCAAGTGAATATCTTAAATTGTCAATTTTGCACTAAGAGCATAAATCACTGAGATAAACTCAACAATATTCCATTGCTTTTATTGTTTCAGGTACTATAATTTATAACTTCAAGCAAAACATTTCGTGGAATAATTAGATGTATCTTGATATGATTTAAGTAACTTAGGGAACACAAAGCATAGAAGACCTTAAAATTGTTCATAATTGCTAATTTATTTTCTAAATAAACAATATCATAATGTAAGTTTCTTTGACTTTTCAAGTACTGGCATTGCCTGCCACCCACACCAGGTCTAATTTTAGCTTTGTAGAAAAGAGACTGTTGAAGTCCATTGATCTCTCAGGAAGGGGCTGCAGCAGTGCATAGGAAATCACTTCTTATTTGAAGCTTTATTTTATTGTTAGTTCTAATGAACATAGTTTATATATCATCATCCTTCTTTCCTATTTGTATTTATATGCACCTTATTTACATAAGTGATTTGAGGAAACTCATAATAAAGACTGCTAATATAATAACATCCATTACCGTTAATCCAGCCCAGTGATTCTTAAAGCATAGACCAGCAGTTTGAGCATCACCTGGGATCTCTTCAGAAATAAAAATTCTTGGGTCCCACCCAAGACCTAGAATCAGCGACCTGTGTTTAAAAAAAAAAAAAACCCAGGTGATTCTAATCCATGCTAAAGTTTGAGGTCCACCTATTACTTCAGAATCTAAACCAAACCTAGGAACTGAAAAATTAGTGTGTGTGTGTGTGTGTGTGTGTGTGTGTGTGTGTGTGCGCGCGTGCGCGCACATGTGTATGTCAGGAACAGAGGTAGAAATTTAGAGAAAATTATTTCACAGGTGGAAAGAAGCTGTAACAATTGAATACACAGAGATATAAAAGTGTAAGTTTATAGTCAGACACAAGTGCTTTTGATTCCTGGGTGTTCTGTTACTAATAAGCTATCTGACTTTGATCAGTGTATTCAACCCCTCATAGTCTCGGTTGGCTGATATGTAAAATAGGAAAGGTAATATTCCTCTGAGGGTTAAATGAAAAAAATACATAAGAAAAATTTAAGAGTTCCTGGGTGGCTCAGTTGGTTAAGCATCTGACTTTTGATTTTGGCTTAGGTCATGATCTCTTGGTCATAAGATGGAACCCCACGTTGGGCTCTGCACTGAGCATGGAGCTTGCTTGGGATTCTCTCTCTCTCTCCCTCCCTCCCTCCCTCTCTCTGTCTCGCCCTCTGCCCCACAAACTGCTTGTGGGTTCTCTCTCTCTCAAGAAAAACAAACATTAAAAAAATTTAGTGCAATGACTAGCATGAGATATATGTATATTAGTTTTTAACTTACTGTTTGTTGCTCTTAATATAAAATTGTAATTAATATAATTTACACCATTTGTGAACAACACAAGTGGAACTTTAGGGCATGTGCTAAGTGAAATAAGCCAGAGAGAGAAATACAAAACTGCATGGTATTGCTTATATGAAGTCTTTAAAAAAATTAAACTCATAAAAACAGAGTAGCAGTGTTTGCCAGGGGCTGGTGGTGGGAGCGGGAAAATGAGGAGAGGGTGATAAAAGGGTACCTACAGATTTTCAGCTACAAGATGAATCAGGTCTGAGGACCTAATGTAAAACACAGTGAGTACAATTACTAACACTGTATTGTATAATTGAAACTTGCTAAGAAAGTAGAACTGAAATGTTCTCAAAAAAGAAAAAAAGGAAAAACAAATATGTGAGGTAATGGATGTGTCAATTAACTAGATGGGGGGGGGGTCCTTTCATAATGCATACATATATCAAACCACTACAATGTATACTTTAAATATCTTTCTATTATTACTTGTCAAGTATACCTCAATAAAGCTGGAATTTAAATATATATATGTTATAATCTACCTAAAAGATACATATGACTAGTTGAGCTTCCTAGCAGCTGTTGGAAAAAGATAAACACAACAGGATCCATAGCTTTGATCAGAATGGTGGTACCTACCTCCAGTTGCACATATGAATCACGTGGGAGCTTTAAAAACAAACAATAGCAATGCTAGAAATTTACCCAAGGGATACAGGAGTGCTGATGCATAGGGGCACATGTACCCCAATGTTTATAGCAGCACTTTCAACAATAGCCAAATTATGGAAAGAACCTAAATGTCCATCAACTGACGAATGGATAAAGAAGATGTGGTTTATATATACAGTGGAATACTACTTGGCAATGAGAAAGAATGAAATCTGGCCATTTGCAGCAATGTGGATGGAACTGGAGGATATTATGCTAAGTGAAATAAGTCAGTCAGAGAAAGACAGATATCATATGTTTTCACTCATATGTGGATTTTGAGAGACTTAATAGAAGACCATGGAGGGGAGGGGAGGGGGGAAAAAGTTACATAGAGGGAGGGAGGCAAACCATAAGAGACTCTTAAATACTGAGAACAAACTGAGGGTTAATGCGGGGTGCGGGAGAGGGGAAAGTGAGTGATGCACATTGAGGAGGGCACTTGTTGGGATGAGCACTGGGTGTTGTATGGAAATCAATTTGACAATAAATTATATTAAAAAAATAAAGAGGTCCTCAGGTGAACCTAAACACAGTCAGGAGTAAGCACTACCTCATTAAAGCAGGGCTTTTCAAACCTGATTATTTATATGAATCATCTGGGATCCTGGTAAAACGCAGAGTTCTTACTTTTGTGGGGTGAGGTCTTAAAAAGTCTAAGAATCCAGTAAGTGCCAGTTACTTCAGTTAGCAAGAAACTGAGGTATTGAGAAATATGTGAGTTCCTAGAGAGAAGCAAACCATTTTCCCCTTTTCAGCTGTGAAAAGAAATAGAGCCCAAATGCAGCAAGGCATGTACTTGTTTTATGGAGAGGAATATTCTCATTGCTTGAACAAAGTAAAACTGTCATACTTTGACTATGTTTTTTATAACTACTTTGCTTTATATTTCTACATTCAGGAGATGAATATAGGTTCTGGACAGATTAATAGCTTTAAATAGCTTTGTTTCCTTCTCAAGAAATTGAAAAATAGAAGAAAATTCGTATTTTTTTGGTAGCGGGGGGAGAGGAGGTCTAATATTAGGTTTCGGTTACACACTTAAGTTTTAGAAATAAATATATCCTTATCAGAATTAATTAAAGATGAAATATTTTTGTTCAAAGTGCTACATCAGTTTACTCATTTATGAAAGATAGAAATCCAAGTGTTCTGAACAATGCAATTTATGATACTCAAAATAAAATAGTCTAAAGGTCAGTAAAATGTTTGACCCTAAAATGTCAATAAAGGAGTAGAACTTGAAGATTTCTAATCTTCTAATCTCACACAAAGGATTAAGGTAAGAATATCTTTACAGCGTGAGCTCTGTTTGGAAATGATGTATAAAAAGATAGTGTGGAAGACTGTAACCTTTAAAAATGATTCTAAAGCAAGTCTTTCTCTTCTTTCTCATTTATTCTCTCTCTCTCTTTCTCTCTCTCTCTCTTTCTTTAGAGGGCACATAAGAATAACTTAAGAAGAATGGAACATGGTTATTTTGAGATTAATAAATTTGGTTAGAATTTATTAACTCTAGAAATGATCAATGCATTTTATTATTTCCTGTTAAACTCCATAACAAGACAAATTTCAGTTTTTGAAACCTACTAAAAGCAACTGAAAAGTTGATGGCCTTTTCTTAAACAATACTCAGAACAGTGTCCTTGCCCTATCTAAAACTCATTCACTATTTTAAAGCACAAACTTAAAATATGAATCAATACAGCACCTTGACTCTTGGGGGAAAACTACCTTACATATTAGGGTCATGGTACTGACCATCCTCGCTTGGAGTCTTTGGAGTTACAAGATGAGCAGGAAGAAAGAAGTGGATCAGCATGGGAAGCCTGCCATAACACAACTCATGGCAGTTAAAACAGTTGCTGGTAAGGACAAGTAAAGAATCTGAGCTTTTAACCAGTGTAATCTTCAGTCCTTTATAGTAAACCTTTAAAAAACAATGTGAGGATGTCAGGTCCTTATGTTAAACACAATGGCTGGTTGGTCAAGTCAACCGTGTGCATCAGAAAGTGGCAGAATATGGAGCAAAGTGCAACCTCAATCTGGGTCGTAATAAAGTAGCTGTTCATCTGTGGTCAGAGAGCGCCATGAAAGACCTTGAGTTCCTTCACTTTATTTTGCAGAAAGCCATTGGACAGCTTTGCATCATCTAGCTCTATCAATCAAGGACCTCAACTGCTGCTCGCTGCTGAAAGCTTTCCTGTTTGGCTCTGTTTTTTCACAGACAGCTCAATAACTTGTCTGTGGAGCTGTGATAAATGTGCCATGTGCTTCTAAACTGTCTCTTTAACACTGGACTGCATTTCAGCTTGTAATGCTTGTGACTAATTGCTTGTATCAAAGGCTTTTTATTTATTTGTAATGATTATCCAATAGGCTTATCATTTATGTTTCTCACTTCTCTTCATGAAGTGGTTTTATTTTAAAGTTGCATACAGCAGACTGTCAGCTAACTTCTAATGTAGCAGCTTTTGCTCAATGAATAAGCTGTCAAGTTAAGAGAACATAATTGGCAAACCCCAGTATATAGTCCGAGCAAGTGCAAACTCCTAATGATTTTTTCTTTCTCTTTTTGTGATCGCCGCACATCAGCCATAGTTTTAAACAGCAACTTTATGGCCACCTACTGTGGCTGTCGGAACGGAAATTTCGTAGTGGTTTTGTCCTCTTGTGTAAGAACAGTAGTCAGGATCACAAAACCTTCTTATTTGGGCACAATGGTCAGTTTCTGCTAAGGAGGCCTGGAATAGAGCTATTATGGTAAATGAATAACTTCTCACTTTGAAAGAAGGTGGTTCTTTCAGATCAGGTTGGAGGTCAATGACAGGGCAAGAAAAGGAAGCTCATATTGCAGCTGTCTGCAAATGAGGTTTTCCTACAGATACTGTAAGAGAAAATAAGAGTCTATTGGGGGGGCTGATCTTCACGTAATCTTTAAAAACATATTTTTTTAAAATGAAAGGAAAATCTGCATGCTTTTTCTTAAACTTTCATTGTATTGGGGAAAAAAAAACCCCACGAATCCATACATTTAACACATTAAATGTCATTCGTATTGAGAATGAAGAGTATCTCTTCTAGCCCTGGCTACAAGAAAGTGAAGATACTATGGCAGTAGCAGAGTCCATGTCTTTCGATTAAAAAAACAAAACAAAACAAAACAAGACAAATAAAAAAAACCTCAAGCAGAAAAACACCATACCAAGTTACAAGTAACCCATTTAAGGTTGCTATTCCTTTTTGATTTTTTTTTTTCTGTGGACTAAATGCTGGCTCTGCTTCATACCTGAAGATATCTGAAGAGATAACTGCCCGAGATTTTACTCTCCAAGAAAGCGGATTTGATTTTTAAAATCCACATTTTAAGTATACAAATAGAGTAAGTTAAAAAGTACAGTGCCCCATTGTTTGAAAAGCCAAGAAAAAAAAAGGAAAAGTTTCATTACGAGATTTTTATTCTAAGGCTGTTTTCTTGTGTCAGTATAAAAACTCCTATCAAGCAAATGAAAACAAAAGGTAGGTGCTATTTACTGTTGTGAATCAGAATAAGCCAGCCTCACTCGTTGGCTCAATTGGAAGGAAGAAGTTGCACATAAAATCAAGAAATCCTCAACATAATGTTTTGGAATACAATATAGGGTACTCTCTTACATAGCAACCTAATGGGTGGAGTTTAATTTTTGAATTTATAAATTAGGAAATCAATTCAACATTGCATCAAACATACTTTAATGGAATGTTGAGTTGCTAAATCGTCATTGTGAGAGGTAATCAAATAATCCTTGTACCTCCTTCACTCCACCCCTAAGTCATTTCTCTAAAGACCGAAGACAGAGGGTAGTATCTACAGAATAATATTTAATGAAGTTTCATCTAATGAAATTTGATACATAGAATTTTTTTCTCATTTTTAAAAAATATCAGGGGGCGCCTGGGTGGCTCAGTCAGTTAAGCGTCCGACTTCGGCTCAGGTCATGATCTCACGGTCCGTGAGTTCGAGCCCCGCGTCAGGCTCTGTGCTGACAGCTCAGAGCCTGGAGCCTGCTTCGGATTCTGTGTCTCCCTCTCTCTCTGACCCTCCCCCGTTCATGCTCTGTCTCTCTCTGTCTCAAAAATAAATAAACATTAAAAAAATATATCAGGACTACCTGATGCTAGACTTGTAATTTAGTTTGTCTTGAACAGGTGATCTACTGGAGCAATCCCCCAAAAAACTGCTAGGTGATAGGAAGAGGTACTCTGGAATCAAATATGTCAAGGATAATGTTTTAAATGTGGCAGCTAAGGGTATACTATTACAGGATAATTGTTTGCTATTAAGATTGGATAAGACATTAAAATTAATATTGGAGGCTATAAATTCCTATTATGAAATGAGTGCTGGATTCCAAAACACATTTACGGTAGCAGTGGAGTTGTGTTAATCAATGTCTGGAAAGACAGAGGATTGGGCTCCTGTCCTGAGCTCTACCCCACTCTCCATGGTTCCATGATTGCTACTATTTCGACATTGACAATAGAGGCCATTCTTTATCCACTTTTCCATATAACCTAGATATAGCAGTTAAGATACTAGAAGCATTTTCTTTCTTCAGATTTGTATAACAGGGTTGTTGATTTTTTTCAAGTCAATATCAGCAAAGGTACTAAACAGCTTTCCCCAGTGCTTTTCATGGACAACATTATGGCTCATTTGTTTTCATGACCCACAAAGCAGATAGCAAGATCTGGAGGAGGAAAGTATCTGTTGTTTCACTCTCTTCTGGGCCTCAAGGGTTGACTCTAGCTGGAAACCTTTTTCATTGTGGAGGAAGTCCAGGGGACTAGTTGCTCCTGTGAGAGACCCATCAACTGGTAGTGGCTCTAGCAGTGATGTGTTGAGGAGTCTCATACTATGTCAGGGCTCAGAGAGAATAGTAATCTCTACTGTGGTCAAGAGATGGGAATCCCAGGAGGGAGGAGTCAGGGAATTGGCACTTGACAATTTGGTAGGTGCTAAAGTAGGAAATATAGTTGGCATGTTTTTAAAAATGTACATCTGTATATGTGTGAGGCATTGTGTTAGTTGGATGAAAACTGTTTTAATTCTAGCACCACTGTATGTGTCACCTTGGTTAGCCTCCTTGAGCTTTAGTTTCTTTATCTATAAATTAATAGTAATTATACAAGAAATTTACATACGTAAAACATTTTTTTGAATTTTAATTTCACTGTACAAACATTAGGTGTTAGTAAATAATCTTATAGCTAATAGGAACCTTGGAAATTATGTAGTAGCTTCCCCCCTTATTTAAAGGTAAAGGAACTAAGTCTCACGATGTTTGATGGTCATTTTCCCAAGTTCATTGGTTGGGTGTCTCTTGACCTCAGCCCAGATCTCATTACACAAGATCACAAAAGGCACCATGAGAGTTTCTTCATCTTCATTCCTAGCTTATGGCAGACATTGCTCATCAATCAAGGCACTATTTCTTGTTGGGTCCACATAAAGCATTAGAGATCTTCTGGACATATTCTTGCTAGCAGTTAGTATAATTGCTTTGGATGTGGCATGTCAGATGAAACTCTTAGCCAAATTAATGTCCAAGGGACCCTGAAGTTCACACAAAAGTTTACATATAGTGCTCCTTACCTTGGTACTCTTATTACCGTATTGAAGGCATCAGTCAATTTGTTTCTACAAGATTATCTGACAGTTCAAGAAAATTGAATAAATGCTGAATACAAATGTCTCCCTTCACTTAGAAAACAGGAAAGAACGTCCTAACCTTAGATCACTAAGTGTAATGACACTGTAACTATTCACTTTGTCCTGACTGCTGTGGCACTGCCTCTTGGTATCTAAGCTCTCTGGATAGCCTGATATATTAAGAGCTAATAAAGTAAATTACCTTTTAAAGTGCAGTTTCTTATTCTAGCCAAGGCAACCCTGGAAGTATCCATTGTTTAATTGTTGAAGACAGATTCCTACTGTTGTCAATAAACCTTTTTTACTCTTTTCTTTTTTACCTATTCAGAATGAAACACCTTTTCATTGGTGCTCTAATAACCTGAATTCTTCATTCAAGTTATTGTATGTGTATATGCAATGTATGTGGATGTATTGTGTTGTATGTGTAATGTGTATCATATGACATTAGTAACTTCTACATGTACCTGGCATGTTTTATAATATACTTTATATTTTTATAAGACTAGATTTATGTTATGCTTTGAACTAGGTTATAAAATACCCGTGATAGCAGTCTGTATTTTTTGTCTTATTTTTGATGGTTTGGTTGGGCTGCTATTGTAAATTGCATCTAGTCAAGATATTGCATTTTTGAATCATCAAAAAGGATTCTTGATGATTTCCCAGTGCAATTATATTTATTCTTTGAACTTTTATCAGTCTAGGCAGTTCACTGGGCTGGGTTCACCAGATAATTGCCAGCTCGGTGCCAAGTCAGCCTTCTTCACATGGATGATTGGGTGATATAGGTGACAGTTGATAAGTCAGTTCCATCCATCCATGTACAGGAACACTGCTGGATGTCACCCTGCTGATTTCCAGACCCTACGAGAGGCAGTGATTCTAGAAACACTTATGTGAATTCTGTGAGGTAACAGATTAGAAAAAAAGTGACTTCTTTGCAACATAATGAAAACTAAAAATGAAAGGAACCCTAATCCTTAGTTTTTAACACAATACTTTATCATTTTTTCTTATGCTGAAAATCTTAAATGGTTTTCATCATCATATATCTTCATACTCTGTTAATTTACTCAATCTCATTATTTAATTGCTGATAACATGTTTTCTCCAAGGGATGGATATTGTATGAGCTCCATTTATACATTTATCTTTTCATTACGTCGGTTAAACATTTACATTGGCAAGTAAAGGAGACCATTATTACTTGTTTTCTCCATAAGGAAATGTTGGAATATATTTTCACCCAAACATTTATCTTCAAGGAAAAGGTGTTTAAAAATTTAGTGTATATTTTGCTTTGAATACTGTAGGATAGTAGAAAATGTCATAGAATAATAATGCAGAAACACAGATTCAAGTGTCAGTTCATTTTGCTATTTGCTTAAAAACATTACCTTATTTCTTTCGTCTATCTTTATTTTGTAAAATGAAAATAATAGCCCCCCTTTCTGAAGGAGTACTATAAGACTTTTTAGGTAATGGATGTAAGACCTACTGTCTTCTTTGCAAGGTCATACTATCATGCAGGGCTGGGAAACTTTTTTTTTTTTTTCATTGCAAGCTATATATCCAGCAAAATAATCAAATAAGTGCTCCTAATTTAAAAGAAATAAAGCAAACCTCATTTTAATTTACTTTGCAGTGTGGGTGATAGGGGAGGGGCAGATGAGTTGAGAGAAATATGACACAGTAGATTGTTTGTTGTTACATTAATAGGGATTTGAAAACGGCAAAGAAGACCACAAATAAGAAATAGACTTGGAGTGCCTGGGTCGCTCAGTTAAGTGACCGACTCTTGGTATCACTCAGGTCATGATCTTGTAGCTTCATGGGTTCAAGCCTCCAGGTCAGGCTCTGTGCTGCAGTGTGGAGCCTACTTGGGATTCTCTCTCTCTCCCTCTCTCTCTGCCTCTCCCCCACTTGTGCTGTCTCATTCTCAAAATAAATAAACTTAAATTTTTTTAAGTTATAAAAAATTCAAAAAAAATAAATACATTTTTACAGCATAATGGATAGAAGGGATAAAAGTGAGAAAGAAGCACATGAACCAACAGGAGAAAAACTAATAAGATGAAAATGTTAAGAATGATAGCCCCAACTTGTGACATTTTAATAGATTATAGCTGAAGACCCTCAATTACATGTTGCCTTTTACTATTTAAAAGAATAAATCAGGGTATATAGAAGAATAAATCTGCCTTATTACCTAGATGAAATGAAGTAAAAAGGCCAGAGGTTCCTCACCCCTGCTCTAGATATTTGATATGGATTTTTGTTTTTTCATTAGTCTTCAAAATCTAAACAGAGCTCTGTTTAGTAGTTCAAAATCTACTAAATAAAGCCTTGGACCAGATTTGTCTCACAGTTCTGCCAGATGAAAACAAATTTAATTATTGTCGTGTTAAACTAGTTTTATTTTGCTTTGTTTTTGAGTGAATGGACTGGAACATTTGCCTCCCCTACCCTACCCCCTCCCCAAAATGGTTCATTTGGTGTATAACCCCAGATGAACATTATGAGAAAGACTCCAGAAAAGAACAGACTTCATTTACTGTTTATTTACTGTTACTGGCCACCACCTACCACTGGATGGTCAGGAATGTAAAAGTACTTAAATGCAGAGAGAGACCAATGCATCCTCAGCCTATACATTTTTATGAGCACCTGCTTACATAAGGGCAAAATAGTCTTCATTTAGGAAAAAGAAGCAAACCTAGTCAAAGGGGTTTAGGGAAAATGATGTCTGGGGCAGCTGGCTTTATTCTTTACTGTAAGGCCCTCTTGTTCCATCTCCAGTGCTCCTTCTGGCTTCACAGTACAGAAAGGGGAAGAAAACCTAGAACCTGGTAGTAAAAGGTATCTAGTTTCAACCCTACTATTCCTTACCTCTTCATCTAAGGTCAGTCCCCTAATCTCTCCATATCAGTTTTCCAACTCCAAAATGAAGACACTAATATCTGCCTTTTGTCCAGTGGTATGATGGAGCCAGCTAGCACTGCCTCATGAGAGCCAATTGTATGCCTCTCTGCCCGGTTCCATGTTCAGGGATGTCACTTGGTAGCTTGAAGTTGGTTATGGTGGAAGAATTCATACCAAGAAAATCAGCAAATGGTTCAAATTAGGGTTTAGGGGTTTTGTTTTTGTTTTTCTTAGAGCAGATTGTTAAATAATCCCCAGCAAACAACTAAGGTCATAATGAGATAAAAATGAAAGGAAATGTGAAGTACTTAAAAGGGACTAAGAAATGCTCCACAGTACCCACAGTCAGGTATCATTTTATTCTCCTTAAAGCCTGTAAATTCACTTTATTTATTTTCCTGTCTCACAGTTCAGCTGGTATATGTGAATATAGCAGGAGAATTCCATATTATTAAGGAGAGTGTAACCTTACCATAAATCTAAGTCAAGTGCATTTACTTTGAAAACTTGTGACTTTGTAGAAAAGTTCAATATGCATAGGACATAATGTTTTCATATAACAAAATGACACTCACCAAGACCCTGCACACCAAAAGTTCAATATATATTTATTTAGTTGAATCAAGTTGAATAAGCTTGAAACCAGTTGAACAACCACCTTTGGCTGCCATTTTGCTTTTCTCATTTTGGCAGATATGGGAAATTGTGATGAATGTGTGGTGGTGCCATTTTCTCCGAATCCTCCACTGTTAGCTTTTTTTTTGTTTCCCAGTTTGCGGTAAACAACAAACAGTTTGTTCAAAACATTCCCTACTCGAATGTGTTATATTATTGTAAGGGGAGATAATGTTATTTTTCTAAGTGGTCCTTCTGCAATTCACAAATTGTCAAGAGTTTAATGTGAAGAGTGAAAAAGAATATCATTTGCAGTTGAAAGCTAAAAGGAGACCTAATAAGATAAATGTAATTAGCTAAACTGGAATTTTGCCAGACTCCTGACATTTTTTATTTAAAAGAATACCAAGAAAACACAAATTAAATGTACTATTCTTAATCAAAGATGTCAAAATGAGACATATTAAAAGATATTTATTAAAATACTAAAAATATTTACCAAACTGGCTTTACAACAGCTGATTTTCCCCAAAAGCAATAATGAAAATTTTAAAGATTAAAATTGTAAGGATAGATACTTTAGTTTAACTGTATTTCTGTTTTTGGTTTTAGTGAAAATTAAAAATTCTAGATTAGATTACTGTGTAATTCAAATAAGGTTAAACATTTTAACTAATTACTATATCAGAAATATCCATATAGCTTAATACTATGTACATCTAAATCCCTTATCTAAATACAAGGACTATTTGCAGTCAAATGAAGGGCAAAAGTCACACCTTTAGAGATAAGTAGGTTCATTTCTGTATTCGGAAAATTCTTATAAACATCACCTTATAAACATCATCATATAAATGAAATAAATATAGCAAAAGAAATTTTTACTTTTTGCCAATGCTAAAATAATAAAAGAAATCAGCATTAGAAGAAAGATCTTGGCCAACCCTTAGGTTTCCATTAAATTTAACAACTAAATAGAAACATTTAAGAAGCAAGAAAGGAGCCTCCATAAGAAAACAGAAATATTTCTATAAATATCTCTTTACATAGCATAACCGCTTTAAAAACCTTTTCTCTCTTGTGCTACATAACACTAAAATACTACAGCACCTACAACCTGGGTTGAGGCAGCTCATTAGCTGAGCTGTCTGTGTGTGTGTGTCTGCCATCAGCATCTGGTGAAAGGGGAAACACTGACCCTGCCAGATTTGGGTCATGAGGTCAACAGGTCTCATTTATTATTCAAAATTGCTTTCTGACCTCTTATCTACTAGGTCAAAGGACGGTGTATTCTAGTTGGTTGAATTTTTTAATGATGAAGCCACTATCTTGCCAGATAATAAAATTACTTCTCCTTTCTACAGGCATTATTATTTTCTCCTCCCCTATCTAAAAATGTAATATTCTGAAGCATTGGCTATGGAAAGATCCTCAAAAGAAAGGCATTAGTCTTTATTTCTCCTTTATTCTTTTTATAAGAGTTCTAGAGATTTAAATGATATTGACTGTTGACAATGGTTGAAATGATTTTCTTGGCTGTAATTTTAGTCTTTCAGCCCACTTCCTGTAGGTCTTCTGAACTTCACATAAACTAGTACTCACCATGCTGACTCTGACTTTCAGTAGTCATAGGTTTCTAAGGCAAAAGAGGATGGACTCAAATGGCATTAGATTTTACTGGTTAATATTTGCTTCAATAAGAGAAATAAGTGATAAACATATAATATGTCCTCCAATATATAATATGACAAGATATAATATAATATGTTTGGGAGCATTCTTTTTATTAAACACGTTTTTCATCATCCAATAAAAAGACTTTTCTGAACCACCCTGTTATTTTCTATGTTTCTTATCATAAAACATAAGGAAAGAGAAGCAGTTTAAGACCCATTCCAGTAGAGAATAGATTTGAAAATATTCAGACATCTAGCTTCATAATAGAAAATTATCTATAAACATTTAACAAGCAATACTACAAAAGATCGAGACTCCTTCGATAGCAGATTGCATAGCTGTGCAAATAGACAATCTTCCTAAGGAATGATTTTATCTTTTGGAAAATAAAAAGTCAAAGGTCACATTGGTCCTGCCCTTGAAGCAGACATATGAGATGTGACCATGTGCTTTGTGACACTGCATATGATGAATAACTGTGACAAGCTAGTAAACAAGTAGTGGAAACTATGTGGCATTCGTGAGCCTAGTGAGGCATTAATACACCATACAGCTAACGTTACAACTCTAATCAGGGATATATGGTTTTGTTACCAATATGAAATTACCTGACACTGAATCTGTGTCTTTGTGTATTTATACATAATAGTATATACATGCACACACACGCACACACACACACACACACACACAGATGTAAAACAATTCATTTGGGGATAATCTAAAAATGTCAGGTGACACTTATGGGGCATTCCAAACAACCACATTCTGTCCTTTCTCTGCATATGCTCAGCAGCAGATGGCCAAGTGGTCACTCCACTTCCTCCCTTACTGACCCTGATCTTACAGGACTCTGATACCAAATGGAGACCAACTGCTAGATAGGGTCAGAAGCTTCCTGCTCAGCAGATTGTGTGTGCATGCTCATGTGTATGTGCATGCACATCTGTGTGTGTGTGCATGTGTGTGTATTCTAAATCTACACCTGAGTCATCCCTCTACATCTATTTTTACTATTTCTTTGATGCCTTTCATTAGAAGAATCCTCTTCAAGTGAGTGTTTGTCCCTGGTTCCCTGCTTTTTGTCCAGACCATAATGTTTGAATCTTAAAGTGAAATTGTTTTATATGGTGACTTTATGATTCATAAGTGGGATTCTGATTTTCTTATTTGATTTGTAGATAGCATTATAATTGTGTGTTAGCACAGGGAAGTGAATTTATGGTAATAAGTGTGTCCAGTTTATACCCTGGGGAAGGAAGAGATGACTTTCTCTCTTTACCCATCCCCTTACTCAGTACTTAAAATGCATAAAGGCACTTCCTCCAGAGAAGGTGCTGGAAGGAGGAAGGTGGAGAATGGGCTTGGTCAAATTTCCCTTCCAAGACATTTTTTTTTTTTTTACACAGCATCAGAATATTCTTTTAAAAGTCAAAGTCTAATCGTGCCCCTCCCTGCATAAGTTATTCCAGTGTCTTCTCACTGCATTTAGGATACAGTACAAAATTCTTAACGAGTTCTATTAAGTTTATGGTCTGATCCTTCTGTGTCTCCAGCTTTAGTCCCTGCCAGCTGCTTCCCCATTTTCTGGACTCCAGCCACATAGCCTTCCAGTCCCCAGACTGGACCAAGCTCTTTCCTGCCTCAGGGCTTTCACAAACTTCTGTAAGGCACTCATTCAGCCTGTGATCTTTTCCATCAGGTACTCTTCATGTAATTTCTACTCATTTCGGGTCTCACTGCACAGGTATCTGCTTCTGCCTTCCCTATCACTTCATTATTCATTCTTACAGCACCCTGTGATTGTCTTTCAAATCACTTGCTTTCATGTGTAATTAGTGACTATTTACATTGTTTTATATTTATATATTTATTGTAGGTCTTCTAGCAAGATTCTAAGCTTTATAGATGATGGAGATCATGCGTGTTTTATATGCCACTCCATCCCCAACACCTATATTCCAGGACCTGTCACATAGCCAGTGCTCAGTAAATATTCCTTGAATTAATGGTGCTTTCATTCTCTCTTCTTCTTGATTTATAGCACTTCTAGAATGGAGTCCTATTTATCTGGGAGATAATATATTTACAGAAAGTCACTGACCATTTCCCTAACCATTTCCTATGGAAGAAACCAAAACACATCTTTTTCTCTGCTGGACCCTGGTGGTGGTTGGATGGGGCTTTGAATGGGAAGACAAAGTCATTTTTATGTTTAATTTAATGCTTAATACGTGTAAGGATGGAGGGAATTCTATGTTATAGTCCTAGGTTTAGAGGATCTGATGAGCTCTCAATTAACATTACTGCCATCATTATGCTGTGGAAACTCAACTGGGGCTTGATGAGCCAACCAGAAATGTTCAAGACCATGAGTCTGCAAATGATAACCTGTACTCCAAGTCTAGCCTGCTGTCTGTTTTTGTAAATAAAGTGTTATTGGAGTACAACTACACCCATTAGTTCACGTATTTGCTGTGGCTGCTTTTGTGCTACAACTGCAGAGTTGAATAGTTAGAATAGGGACTGTATAGCCACAAGTCTAAACTACTTACTATCTGTCCCTTTAAGAAAAGTTTGTTGATCCCTGGACAAGACCCATGACAGAGGGAAGCAACTGTAGAACATAGATTATGGCTCATCATGTCTATTTCCTCAATACTTTTCACAGTACTTGTCACCAAGGAGTATTCCATAAATAGTGATTGAATTTAATTAAACTTAGATTTTTCTAGCTTAACTGAACTTCTGATTTGTGGAACTTGTATTACTAAGAAAGACACCAATGGTTCACCCAGGAAGATTACTATGTATCTTCATGAATGAAAAGTACCTATGTGAATGAAAAGGAAAGCAAATAATGACAGATGGCAGAGATAAGTGGGAAATCCTAGACCTAAATCTGGGGCTTAAATACTTGAATTTTGAAATGTATTATGGAGTTGGGCACAAGAACAAGGCAAAAATCTGGGCAATAGATCATGGTTCAAGGGTAAAACACAGTCAGGAGAAACAAACTGGCTTCTACATCAGGAGCCCTGTGGTTACCTATGGTAGATGTTGAGAAGTAGCAATAAGAGGACAGAATGATCATGAACATCAGGTCCTGTAAGGAAAGGGATTCTGAAACTTATAACAGGAGACTCCCTGCATTCAAGGAATTTACATCTGGGTTGAGAAAAAAAAGGCGTACAAGGAAGAAACATTTAGACATTAAAATATGAAATATAATGAGTTTTAGAAACTCTTTAGCAAAGGCAAAGTATTATGAGAAATTAAGAAGTAGAGAGGCACATAGACTCTAACTGCTTAGAAAAATATGTTAATTGGTACTTTTACTTTCCACAACATTTTTTTAGAGTAAGGGAAAGAGATAAAGGACGGGACATTTATTAAACACTTGTGGTATATGCCTGGTACTGACGAAGGTGCTCTAAGTAGTTTATCTAATTTAATAGCGATGAATTTGCTACAGTCAATAGTTCCCATTGCTGGAATCACCTGGGCTAATTGGAATCACCTGGGCTTCACTCCCCTCCCCCACCCACTTCAAGATTCTGATTTAATTGCTTTGAATTGGGCTAGTTGTAGGTATGTTCATAAATCGTTCTAGGTGATCCTAATGTAGAGCCAGGTTTGCAGCCTCTGCCTGATGTGTATGATTCTTGCCACTGCTTCTGTGGAGACCCCAACATTTACTGTGGAGGAAAGAGAGAAGCTAGGGAGATAAAGGGTATGTCGGGACCTCAGACCAGAATTCATGTGGCCTTAATAGAGTAATCAGAGCTTTGTCATTCAATTCAACTCAATTATAAAAGCAGTCATTCCAGAATATCTCTTAACCTCTTATTTAATTCCCTTGGGTGCAAGACACTACCTTTTCCTAACTCAGTATCCGTCATGGTAAGAGAGAAATGCAGACAACTTGATCCTTCAAATGTTGTTCTATGTGGAAAGAAAGCACAAATCAGTCTTTTAAATGATCTCTGCCTTCATATCTCTTTACACTTGTAGGCACAAAGCTAGATGAGCACTTAAAAATGGTTCAAAGAAAGAGGGTAGAGTGGTTCAGTGGTTCTCAGATTCAAGTATGTGTCAGAATCACCTAAAAGACTTGTTAAAATATATTCCTGTGCCCACACTCAGAGTTGTTGAGTCAGTAGGTCTGGGATCAGACTTGAGATCTGCAAGTCTAACAAGTTCCCCCAGTGACGCTGATGCTGCTGGTCCAAAGATTACACTTTGAAGATGAGTGCTGAAGTCTGTGAAAGCAATGAAGGCTTGGATGGGCCTCCTTCCCTATCTCATCCCTTCCCACTAACCACTTGAAATACATGCTTGTTCTGAGGTCTCCTGATTTCAGTCCAGGCCACAGCTAGAATAGGAGCATATGATCACCACCCCACAAGACAGATGGGCTGTGCTATTCCCTGCTTGTGGGGCTTGCATTACTAGGAGCAACAGGCTAACATGAATACTGACCAGATAATTTCCTTTGGTAGGAAAGGCATCACATGCAAGGTGGAAATTGCTGATTATAAAACCAAAGGCTAGGCAAATTTAAGAGTAAAACTTCACCTTAATAATGGACTTCTTAACCATTAAGGTGCTCTTGTCAAAGATGACCTTTCTTTGCAGTCTATGTACTTCATGCCTTTAACATAAACAACAAAAACCTCTTCAAATTGGCTTGTTTTTGAAGCCAAATGTGTGTGAGTAGGACACATTACTTTACCTTGAGTTTAAATTTCCTCATTGATAAATGGGGAAATATATATCTACTTGGCAGGGTTGTTTTAAGTATTAAAGGCATGAAGTGTGTAAATAAATATACATATACAATAGCTTCAATAACAAAAGCTTCTGAAGACTGACTTAATTTTTAAAGAGTTTGTTGGGGCACCTGGGTGGCTCAGTTGGTTAAGCTTTTGATTCTGGTTTTGGCTCAGGTCATGATCTCATGGTTTGTGGGATTGAGCCCTGCCTCCGGCACTACGCTGACAGTGCAGAGCCTGCTTGGGATTCTCTCTCTCCCTCTTTCTCTGTCCCTGCCCTGCTCAAACACTGTCTCTTTGTCTCAATTTAAATAAATAAATAAATAAAGTTTAAAGAGTTTTCTACCTTCTAGTTCTCTCAAGAAACAAAATAGTCTAATGTCCCCTTGCTGCATATTCCAAAAGCACTCTGTGGTCACCTTACATGACATTCATCACATGTGATTGTAATTCCTTGCCCAATATCCCTTCCTTGTCAAACTGTGAGATCTATAAGGGCATCAAATATGCTTTTCCTTTATTTGTATTACTTCGCCTCCACCTTGGGCAGTATCTGATTTACTAGGGTCCCCAAAATATGTTTGTTGTTGAATTAATAAAATGTTGAATAAATAAAGGGTTGTTGAATGAAATAAAAATCTATAAGA
This sequence comes from Leopardus geoffroyi, assembly GCF_018350155.1. Taxonomy (NCBI): domain Eukaryota; kingdom Metazoa; phylum Chordata; class Mammalia; order Carnivora; family Felidae; genus Leopardus; species Leopardus geoffroyi. The sequence continues at coordinate 50,991,407 of NC_059337.1, forward strand.
ATACATAATGCTGTCCATACTTAACTGATGCAAACTCTTCTTACTTAGAAGTTTGTATTCTTTATACTCAGGGCACAGGTATTAGTTCTTTCTCTCCTTTAAGTTTCCCCAAGATGTTTCTAAAGCTTCTTGTCTGTCATTCCCAACCTTTTCTATATTGGCATTAAGAAGATGACCACAAAAATGTGAGCACTATTTGCACTACTGGTTATACTAATCTGTCTCTGTTGACTGTGTTCTAAAAATGTCTTCTTAACTACTTAATGACCTACAAGCCCCATCTGGCAAATGGCTCTTCCATTTTTACGTGGCTGGAGCTGGTTTTTAAAATCTTATAATCACTTTTAAACTACAAAGCTATATGTAATATTATACAATCGAGCTATACATCCCCCCCCCCCCACACACACACACACACACAAAAGCACAGTTCATGGCATGGTCAGAAAATCATTAGCATTCACTACAGAGAGTTCCCTCAGTGCTTACTTTTTTCTCCTCACCCCAATTCCTGTTGCCTCTATAAATTAGTAAATGGAGCTTATTAAAGATTAATGCCTACCTTTCTCCTTTTGGTGACTAACTCTCTTTCCTCAAAATCACTCTCTTTGAAGTCGGCCACAATTCTGTAAGGTGCAGATGCCCAACAGGAATTTCAAGCCCAGTGTGTGGTGGAGACAAACCATGCAGCAAGGTAGTGTTCACACCCTCAATCAGGTCTGCTCTGTTTACCCTATAGGGGAGGGTGGTGCTGCACATTCCTCTTCTCTTTGCAAAGTCTTACCTCCGAAAGACATGTACAATGGGTACATTTAGATGGAAGGTCTGGAATATGACACAATGCTAGCATGCACTACTTTACCTAAAGGAAGGAAGTTTCAAGTAGGAGGTGATCAGCACATAACTCTAAACTACTGTTGGGATTCAGCAGAGTGGATGGATGCCCTATGATCAATTTTACACTTGTCATTTTTCATTCAATAAGGCTGTCTCACATTCAACATGGACTTAATACAGCAGACAAATCCAAGTGGTCAACTGCACAGTCATGCAGCTTATCATATCAGCCTTTTGACATCAGTGACATTTGTGCGTTTTTTTGTTGTTGTTGTTTCCCAACACTAATTGCTGCCATGAGAACACCCCATTTTCTTTGTGCATTGCTGCAGAGACAACATAGTCATTTGTACTCCCACTTCAGATGGCATAAGCATGCCTGAAGCACCTACTGGCAGATCAGTTCTTCTACCATTACTACAGTATGGACAAGGGGTGGGCAGTTGCCTGTAGATCAACCAACCAGTTAATCTTCTGAGTCTCAGAAATTTAAGCTGGGCGAGGCAAGAACAGAATACATGGATGAAAACCATTCATTCCAAGCATGACATCCAGTGGAGACTAATACAGTTCTTGTGAGGAGGAGATTTTGGACGTTCCCTGTTCCTGTCTACTCTGGGCTGTTTTCTTGGTCTGCCTTTTACCCTATATTGAGTATAGCAAACGGTTGATGGTTATTGCGTAGAATCATGACATCTGAAATATAAAGATTACCAATGAAATACAGAGATTGATCACCATTGGGTACCCCAACTCCTCACACAGTTCCTGGCACCCAGTCAGTACTTACTGTTCATAGAATTAATGATGTTATAATAGTGCTTTAGGCACTCAGCAATAGTACAGCATGAAATACTCATGCAATTCATTTCAAACAGAAATCATTTCCAGAAATTTTGATAAAAATATTCACTCTATTTGTTTAAATTTTATGTTTAAAATCTTTATAGTATTGGTTTTGCGGGGGTACCTGGGTGGCGCAGTAGGTTAGGCACCCGACTTTTCATTTTGGCTCAGGTCATGATCTCATGGTTCGTGGGATCAAGCCCCGTGTCAGGCTTTGCACTGACAGTGTGGAGCCTGCTTGGAATTCTCTCTCTCCCTCTTGGTCTGCCCCTCCCCCGCCACCCCCCCTCCCCCCACCGTCTCTCAAAAATAAATAAATAAGCTTAAAAATTGTTTTGGGTGGCTCCTGGGCAGTTTAGTCAGTTAAGCAGCTGATTCTTGATTTCAGCTTAGGTCATGATCTCAGGGTCATGAGATCGAGCCCCACATTGGCCTCTCTGCTGGGCATAGAGCCTACTTGAGATTCTCTTTCCTTCTCCCTTTGCCCCTCCCCCACTTGTGCATGTGCACTCTCTCTCTAAAAAAAATGTTTTTGGATATTTTCTCATATTTTGATTACATTTCTTAGGAAACTGAGTGTAGTCTATTAAACACCAAATTATAAATTCAGATCTAAGGCTATGCTCTTCCACTAAAATACCATCTCTGTGACTTAACATCTCTGAACATTTTTTTAAATAATATGCCACAGGACTAGATTTACATAGTTAAATAATTCAATTACTGGCTCAAAGCTTTTTCTTACAAGAATAATTGTATCTTATTCAACTCTATTTCTTCAAATCTACTTTTGTGTCTTTTAAGAGTGATTAAAAGTTTTGTCATATAAATTTTGGATATTTCTTATTATTTTTTAATTATTATAAATAGATCTTTTTCGTTATATCTTCTAACTGGTTTTGTTTGCATTTTTGAAAAGTATCAATATATATATCATACTACTTAACTAAATTCTTTTTTTCTTTTCTCAAAGGAGTTTTTTCATAGATTCTCTGGGGCTTCCACATATGAAATTGTATCTTCTAATAAAAATTGGGTGTACATCTCCATTTCCAGTTACTATGCTTCCAATTGTTTTTGTTTGGCCAATTGCATTCATGAATATTGCTAACATGTTATATGGAAAAAGTAAGTATTCTGTTGTTTCCCTTACTTTTGTGGGGAAGTCACTGGTTTTTCTTTAGTAAGTAGGATGATGGCTTTGGGGCTGAGGCATATATATTTTATCATATCAAAGAAATAGCCAACAACCATATTTTATTATGTTTTTTTCATATAAATAAGTATTAAATTTTATCAAGTAAGTTTTCTTTCTCCATTTCTGCTCTGGTGGTTGTCTATTTGACCTTTTGACCAGTAACAACTTTTCCATAAAATTACTTAATCTAGATTTTAAAATAATTTGTATAGGGTTGAGCACCCTCTTATCTCTTAGGACTTTTTAAAATTCCCTCTCTATTGATAGCTATTTCCCCTTTTTCATTATTTATATTGGGTGATCATGAATTTCCCTATATTTCTTGGTTAAATTTGTTAGTGCTTATTTTATGATTACTTTTTAAAAAACAACTTTTGGATTTCTTTCTTGGTTTTTCTGTTTTATTTTTCTCTAACTCAATATCTTTAGTAATTGTTTCATTTTGGTTTCTTTTGGTTTACCATATTTTTCTTTATGTACCTTTTTGAATTGGATATTTAATTCATTTTCACTTATTAATTGGCTCTTTAATGCTATAAAATGTCCTTTGATAACAGGATTAATTGTGCATTAATTTCATAGATTCTGTTAAGTTTTATGTTATGTTAATTACTGTAATTTTGAAAAAGTTATTCAACTTGTATTGGATTTCCATTTTGAGCCAAAAGTTATTTACTAATACTTTTTTAAATTTCTGGGTGGAAAGATTTTTTGTTTTCTTTTTTTGATATTTATTAATTTCCAATTTCAATGTATCATGATCAGAGAATATTGTCTGTACTAGTTCTATTCCTTGGAATATTGGGAAGTTACTTTGGAGTTTAAAATGTGGCCAATTTTCATGAATGATTTATGTGCACTTAAGAACAGGTATTCTGTCTATTATTAGCATTCAGAGTTTGATTATTAGACCTACCATATTGATTTAGTTGTGTAAGTTTTCTATATACTTGTCAATATTTTGTCTCCATTGTCTGTCTTAGATTGGGAGAAATGTGTTAAAGTTATCTGTTACTAGTTTTTGTTTTGCTTTGTACTTCCTGTAGTCTCTGTTTTATTAAAGTAGCTGGGTTATTATGTGCACATATATTAGTAATTGAAATAAGCTCATTGTAAATTGTAGTTTTTAGTATCATAAAATATCCTTCTTTGTGTCCTTATATAATGAGCTCTGGTTTACAATGTATCGTGTTCAATAAAACTATGACTGCTACTTTTTGTTTTTAATTTGTTTATATCCTGTCCATCCTTTTATTTTTAATCTCTCCTAATCTCTGTTTTTAGTATGTCTCTCTTATATAACACAGTATTAGATTTTACTTTGTTAACCAGTCTGATCATCTCTTCTTCTGACAGATTAATTAACTCCATTAATATCTATTGATGATGTTGGTAAATTTGTGCATATACACAAATAGATGAAATTGTACATATTCTTTCACTATATGGTCTGTTTCATTTTATTTTCTTCAAAATCTCTCCCCTCTCTGCTTTTTTGTTGGGGGGAGGGTCAAGGATAATATTTGGGAAAGTTTATTTTTTTGTTCCAATGTTTACCTTTATGCTAATACCTTTATATAATACTTTTTTATTTTGCCATTATTGATTGGTTCTCAACTATGAGCAATATTGAAATAACTTTGCTAATAACATGCCCGCTCCTTCTCTCCCAGCATCTAATTTGATATAATATTCTTTTAAATTAAACAAACAAACAGAAACAGAAACAGACTCATAAATACAGAGAACAAAGTGGTGGTTGCCACAGGTGGAGGGATGTTGGGAGGATGTATGAAATAGGTGAACAGGAATAAGACGTACAAATTTCCAGTTATAAACTAAATAAGTCATGGGATGAAAAGTACAGCACAGGGAATATAGTCAATAATATTGTAATAACTTTGTATGGTGACAGATGGTAACCACACTTATTGTGGTTAGCATTTAGTAATGTATGTAACTGTCATGTCACTATGTTGTATACCTGAAACTAAGATACTATTATATGTCAAACATACTTTAATAATAAAAGAAGTAATATTCTTTAACTCTCAGGTAATACCCATAATGTAATCAGTGAGTTTATCTTGCTTTTTATGCACTCTCCTTATCCTTCCAATTCTCTCTATTTTCATGGTTGATCTATCCCTGCATTGTCAGAACATACAGTCATTTCTAAAACAAGCACTCAGTCTTAGTTTTATAGGTACACATGTATATTTGGTGATTACCTACTGCTCTGATGTTTTACCTTACCTCTGATGTCTGTTCCGTTATGCTGGTTGTCTAGAACTCACTCTCTAGTAGATCCTTTAGCAAAAGGTTATTTGAATAAAATTCCTTAAACTATTGCATGCTTATCTCAGCTTACAGCCTTTATGGTTAAGGGTCAGTTTTGCTGGATAGAAAATCTTAGCTCAAATTTTTCCTTCCTTGGATTTTTAAACCATGTTATTCCATTTTCTGGGGTAAAGAATTCTCATCAAAATCTTATGACAATCTGATTTTCTTTCTCTTAGGAGTAATATGACCCACCTCTTATTCTGCTTATATTTTGAATTTTAAGTTTGTGATACTGCTCTTGTTAATAAATTCATATTGATGGGATCTCATGGAGTATAAAAGACCAAAAGCAAGGCAATACTTACTTAATACCTAAATGTACTTGCTAAGAGCTTGCCAATCACTAAGACTCTGATCCAGTTATTTCAGCTGCTTTTACAGAGGAATCAATCATGTAGGGATCTGACCATTTTTGTGACCAACTACATGTACGGAGACAGGAGGAACAGCAGTAAAAATATCTGGATCAAACTGGACATGTTTTTAGCCATGGCTAAAAACAAACCTGTATCATTTATGTTTATGAAACATAATGATGAACAGAAATGTATAATTTTTTTCAAATTTGTGATTAATTAAGATAGATGTAAACATGCTTTTTTTTCTTGGTTTAACCTGATGTCCAAGGAAAAGAATTGTTTTATTGTTATTATTTGATATGGTGCGATCTACCCTAGAAATGAATGAGAAAGGGAATGTCAGTCAGTAACAAGTAAGCCACTATTTCTATCTTTTGTTTTGTGCTCCATCCAATGACCACCCTTCAGGAACGCTTTTGTCTTGATGGGGCTGAGCTGGATTAGACTTTCAATTTCAATCCTAGCACATTCCTAAAATATTATATGTGAATGGAAACCAGTAAAAAGACTGGCAATCCAGGATCATACATAAGTGATGGTGAAAGACTGTTTAGTTTGCTTGCATTATCAGAAGCCAGTTTTACTTCTATCATATTCCGCACTCTTGATAGGAAAAAGGAGAATTACAGATGACTTCAGCAGAATTTCATTTGGTTATAGATATCATCAAATGGATACAAACCCACACGCTCTTTAAATGTTTTTTTTTTAATGGGTCACTAACATTATCTTCTTGTTTCTGCAATTTTAAGTGAAGTTCAAGATTATATAACTATTTAAAATATTTCTTTTATTATTAGGTCAGAGAAATTAAATATTACTATATTGCTAGTATAATAAAGAACCTTGATCTGAAAGAAAGAATATCTTACTGCCATTTACACACATTTCTGAGCAAGGACATATTTAGAAATAGTAATAATATTGGATTAATTTAGGTTTCTGATTTCTAGCCACTAGTCCAATCACTTTGCATGTTTTAACTCATTTAATTGTAACAACAAATCTATACTTCTGGTAGAATTATTACTGTTAATCATATTACTACTACTACTACTATTTTGTAGATGAGGAAACTGAGACATAGAAAGATTAAGCAACTTGCCTAATTACCCAGTTTGTGGATGAACCAGGATTTTATTTGAATTAGCTATTTTAACAGCATATGGATACATTTCCATAACAATAAGCTACTTGTCTTTCAGTTGTGAAATCTGTCTTTTTTAGCAGAGTCCCAAAACTGAAGGGTGATCTTAAATAGTGGAAACGCTTATAAAGCTAGGCAATTACAAAAGAAAAGCAATATATGTAATTCTTTCAACATCTAATCATACTATATCTTTCAATTAAATCATCACTCTTAGAAGTAGAATCCCTGTATTGCCAAGTACAATCCTTGCCAAATATCCAGACACAATCATGGGCTTTAGGGATTACAAGTCACATAATAAAGGATAATGACCTAAAATTAAGCACACCAACATAGAAAGCAGGGACTGCCATGCTCTGTAGAAATTAGCAATCTATTAGATTTAATGTGAGATTAAGGATCTGTGTAACCCGCAATTACGCTGTTTTTCATTAAGGAAAAAATGTGATGATGGTGCTCAGTAAAATTCTTTCTTCTATTTACCACTGTTTAATTGGATTGGGGACTGCTTAAACATCTTCGGGTTGGAGCTTATAAGAAGATGATCCCAGCTGTTTTTCAAAGCTTAAGGCAGCAGGCAGACAACACAATCATGTCAAAGCTCATGCAAAAGCCTTAATCCTACTTTTTTTCCACCAAGCAGCTACTGCAACCCAGTGTTTAACCTTCTAAGTACTAAATGTGCTCTGTCACTGCTTTAGATTTGCCACGGAATTGTTATTGTTTAATGCTGTTAGCTTCACTGCCATTAAAACATTTTCTCAATTCTCTGCTTTTGGAAACTGACCATGTTACCATTAGGATTCTCAGCATTTTATGCCTTAATTTAAAAATAGTCAGTGGTTCGCCACACTTCTAAACTATCAAATCGATAATAGTGACTTGTTTGCTCATACATTTACCCATCCATTTATTCTTTTGATAAATATCTAACCCTTTTGTGTCTTTTCCCCAAGCTCTACCATAGACACAGGAGAGCAGGCTTTGAGATGGTAACCAACTAGCTCCACAGTGTTGAAAGTAAAGAAAATAATTTGGAGTTCTCTCTTACTTTTTTTTTTTCCTAGCAACGTTTTGCCTAGTGCAAATATCCAGCATCTTAGAACTATCAGCTCTAGTTTTATCTGGATCAGCAATATCATAGTATTTAAAGAGTAAAGGTTAAATGGTCAAATTAGCTTTCCCTACAGCTGCACATGCTACTTGGATGGTCATGCACTTTCTTTCCTCTTTTCCTTTGGAGCGTGAGTAGTAAAGGAAAAAGGGAGTGGCTCTCTGATTTGCCCCAGTGGTGGTGAGCAGCCAGCAGAAAAGCAGACACAGTTAATGCTCAGCTGCTCAGACCAGTCAAGCAAGCTACCAAGTCCCAGCTGTGCCTCTTAATGTTTTCTGATTGCACCTACTCCTCAATCTGTGAACTGTTTTCTGGACTCAGATTCATCAAGCGCTGCCGCTTTAAAAACTCATGTAGGCAGGCATCCTAGGATATGCCATTATAAGCTGCTGCCAGGGGATCTTCTAGGAGATAAATGGAATCTGTGTGAAGTAAATTAGTGTGAACCAGTCAATCTGAGTGTCAGCCTTGAGCCACTTCCATGGATAACTAGCTGGCTGACTGGAGGCCAGGGTCTTCTGCCATATGTGGGTTGGAATCTCTGAGATTCTGTTCCTCAGGATGGGGGAAGGTGGGCAGTGGGGATGTGGGGCTGTTTATTCTTGGAAGGGCCAATTTGATCTGTGTATAGATTTGTCAATGAAATGGACCTCTGAAGCATGTGTGTTTACCTCCCTACTCTTACTGTACCAAATGTCTTTAAGTTGGACTTCTTTACCGTAGGAAATATGAGAGAAATGCCCTGGAGAGAACAGCTGCCTCCCTGTTCGAGCTGCCATTTTGCAGACTCCAGCTGTGCTGTGCTTGGTTGGTCAAACCTCCTATCTGAGATCTTTAGGTTTTAAAACAAAATAATAACCATAATTTGGCAAAATGAGTTTAATCCAAATCTCCTCTCCCTATTCGCCTTTTGAGGAATAAATCTATGTGATCTTTAATTCATGAAGAAAGGGAGGTTCTATGCAAAGCCTGATGATCATGGTTCCCTGTAGAAAATCAGCATGGAAAATCAAATTTTCACCATTAGAGGAGGGGGAGAAAGCCTCTTAATAGCAATAGAATGAGAAAACCTTTTAAAATATCTTAACTGTTCCATGGGAAGAATTTAGAGACAAAAAGCATATGAACCAATAGAGTCATAAGAATTATTATTTAATATGATTAAATGGTAAGTATAAATGGTTCTATTATGTAAAAATCATGTTTCCATAATTCACTATTGCTTTAGAGATCATAGTCTGTTCTTACATTAAGATCACAAGAATTCATTTTATCTAGCTAAATTATGACAAATCTTTATTTCTTTTTTTCTTTATTATATTAATAAAATTTTTTATCACCTTTCTCCCTGTAGAATCAGTGAGATGGTTAATCGTAGAATGCAAATGTATGAAATAGAATGAGAATAAATTTAGGCCTTATATTTGGGGAATATTTTTTAAAGCTTTCCCTCCTCCATCTCCAGGGAAGCATTTTGCCTTTCAGAGAGAGACAAAATTACCTTGGAATAATAACTTGGGTAAAACAAAAACTATTTACATATTCAACAAATAATTTTATTTTTCTTTGGTATTTTCTTTTTCTGGTCACCTTTCCTAGACTCATGTATCTGTAAGGTAGCTTTTGAGTATTTTATGTGAAGGTACCACCATTATGGGGTCCATAGAGACACATTCCATATATAAGATACATTTCAGTATATAGAGTGTGTCTGTGGATGTTAGATAGCATGAATCACAGCAAAGATCAAACTAAATGCTTTAAAAATTGAGTGACCCTTTCCTTGAACTAATGAAACAAAAATGGGATGTCCTGTGAGAACAAAATTTGTTTTATGCCTGTACATTGAGTTCAGAGAAATGAAATCCCTAGTGTAAATTTAACTTTATGATTTATGAGAGTGAGGAAAAGAGAGTGGAAATCGGTGAATTTTCCTTCTGTTGTAGGAGCTAGGTACAATATTTTGCAATGGATGACTTTTACTTTATAAAGCTCTTTGAAGGTAAGGGAAGTGACCATTGTAAAAATCATACTTGGAGCGCCTGGGTGGCTCAGCCAGTTGAGTGTCCAACTTCGGCTCAGGTCACGAACTCACAGTTCGTGGGTTCGAGCCCCGCATCGGGCTCTGTGGTGACAGCTCAGAGTCTGGAGCCTGCTTCAGATTCTGTGTCTCCCTCTCTCTCTGCCCCTCCCCTGCTCACACTCTGTCTTTCAAAAATAAATAAATGTAAAAATAAAAACAGATTTTAAAAAAATCATGCTTTTGACTAGACATCTCCCTCAACATAGTCCACCCATTGTCTACATAGCCTTATTCCATACAGAGCAAGGCGACTTACTCAGCATTCACTGCCAATGGATGCATTGGACTCATAATATTTGTGGAACGAAATACAATCTATGAATATCTAGCTGTCTGGGACAAGCTATGGAGGACAGAAAAAGGCACACTGAATCAGGCCTGTAATTCTTCTAGCCCAGGCTTCTGATTGCAGCACTTGAACTCACTAGAGAAGCACAGTTGTTCTCATGACATCAGTCTCAAAATTTTAAGATGTGTCTATATATCTTTCTTCCTTATTAAATGTAATGCAGTGAGGTAGTCAGACGTAAGCAATGAGTGGGATAAGAAGAATAACACAGGCCAAGTACAGTGCTAAGAAACACAGAAGAAGGGAGAAAAATTAATGTTATCTGGTAGGTTGATAAAGACTTCATGGAAAAGGTTGCATTTGAACTGAGTCTTGAATAAGGGGGGAGCATTTTGTCAAGTGGGGAATTGCATATGGGGTGACAGAAGATATCTCAAGTTGGGGATCTTCACACAGGCACTGATGTAGAAAATAAATGGCATACCCATGGGACAATGAGTGGTCTCATTCAGCTATAATATATGATATCAGAGTCTAAGATAGGGAGGAGCGGAGGAGGCCAGCACCCAGTGAGAAACCTCTAAGTTTGAATTGAGGCTGTATTATGAAAGGTCTTCAATCCATGGCTCTAGAATTCCCCATTGCTGACTGAACAGAAGTGCTTGCAGGTTTTTCTACACAGAAGCCACATGATCAGACCCTGGTTTTAGGGATATGACTCACTTCAATTTAAAGAGTTACTGGAGGGAGAGACATCTCTTACCAGGCTATTAAAATAGAGGAATGACCCTCAAACTGGAAAGTAGGGTGAGAGCATAATCATCTTGAGGGGTTGGAGGAACTAGAGTAGAGAAAATGGCAGTAATAGGCATATATAATTTCTTGGGAAGTTTACAAATATCAGTCACCTTCTTCACATTTACTTCCATGCTGGAGTCTTTGGTTCTCCTAATTTCTTCTTGAGATATTCTGATATGATATAGACTCTCCTCCCTCGTAATTCTTCCCAGACCTTTGGTTGGCTTTTTAAATTCCACCATATGCTATATTGGCTACAATCTCTGGAGGCACATACAGGGTTTCACATCCAGGGGCTTCCTGGGCTCACTTGTTGGTTTTCTTGTGGTTGGTTTATTTTTTTTCCTTAACAAAATTTTTTTTAATGTTTATTCATCTTTCAGAGAGAGCACAAGCAGGAGAGGGCAGAGAGAGAGGGAGACACAGGATCCAAAGCAGGCTCCAGGCTCTGAGCTGTCAGCACAGAGCTTGACATGGGGCTTGAACTCACAAGCAGTGAAATCACGACCTGAACTGAAGTCAGACTCTCAAACAACTGAGCCATCCAGGCGCCCCTGGATGGTTGTTTTTTTGCGTGTTGGCTGTCCCCTTCCTAAAGTGCCAGCCTTTAGTTAACCATTTGCCTACATTTTTACATTGGCCTAATATCCTTGAGTCATAGTCAATGATAGCTCAGAGCCATGTCCTTGTTATTTATACTTGTTACTTGGATCATGTTTCCTTTAAATAGTTCCCAGAATTTACTATACTGAAATGTGTACACAGCATGTGTTCCCAGTGATTCAGCCTCACAATTGTTTTCCATAGCTAATCTAATTAGTCTCACATTTCACAACTCAGGAACTCTTAGTGTGGTCTATAGTCCTAGAGATTTACTATGTATTCTTCCAAACAATTTGTAAAAATTTAGGAGGAGGGATATTTTACAGTGATCTAGGACACTGTTTTATACTGTCTTACCTAGAAATATCTGTCCCTTACCTTTTGTTACCTATTACTTAGTTCTTTCATTATAAAAACATCTTTTTTGTATTGAACATAGTTTTTTCAAAGTCTCACTAGATTATAGGTACTGGCTTCCCTTTATCCATATGCATGTTTGCTCTTTAAAATGTTACTTTCTTGAGGTATGTTTCTCTTACCCTTTATTTGGCGATGCCACTGGCTTGCTTAGTATGAAAATGAGAGTTTGTATTACTTATCAAGGTCATTTCTACATTTTGGACAACCATCTCTTAGACATATTAGTACAAATACTGGATATTATGCAGTGACTCAGCTTGAGGATTTGAGAAGGCATCCTTCAGTGATTTATCCCCCAGCAAAATTAATATTTTGAAATGAGTGGCTACATTTTATATGCATAACCATAAGAAACAATCAATGCCAACAGACTACCTATGCTTTCTCTGCCTGGTATGAGGGCATGTATAAGAGAGTGATGCTTGCCACTGATTGTATTATAATACAGTGGTTAAGCACATTATTAGCATCCAAGCATATCTTACATTCAATTTCAGTAAGTTCTCAAGTCCACTAACATAGCATTTGATGTCATTTAAATAAAAATAAATCACCTTCAGAGTAATGAAGCCTAATGATACAAAATGCAGTAACTTAGACGTTTTCTTCCTTGCATCCTTTTTAATGTTGACAAAGGGGTAGAAAACTAAGGCATAGTCTAGATAATTTGATTTCCTTATTTTCCATTTCCTATCTAGGAGATGAAAGAGCTCTGACACTTGATTAACCATCTGAGACAAACGTTCTCCCCTGAGATAGAGATGACTATCAGCTGGGAATTTGAGACTGCCTGCCAACCATCCTCCCCATGCTGATGGTGTCGTCTTAGGTTCAGCCTATGGAAGGGTTGCTGCTCTTATGAATTCCAATGGTCGGGCCATTTGACAGTTTCTTCTCCCACCAATTCAAGAGGAAAAATGTTTTTGGCATTTTTCCTCATGGATAACTGTAGACTTTGCTGTTTTAAATTGCCCTATGCTGGGAATCCTTATCTTAAGTTCATATATAAATCACATTTATCTCTAGCCTCAAATGCTAGCTTGATGCTCTTTTGATTGAAGGCTATCTTTTGTTTTCCTGACCTTCTTTTAAATTTTCAAGTTCAAGCTGGGAAGTTGACTATAAATTTCCTCTATAATTCTTCCTTTACTGACTGTTTTTCAATTTATCAATATGTAGGGATATATTTGTTTTCATCTTTGAAATCTATTCCTGCTTTCAACTTCTTGAACTTCTGAACAGCAAAATGAATGCATTTGTGCATTTACCATAGGATTTGGTCCTTACTAGAAAAGTTAAATGAATTTTGCAGAACCTAAGTGGCATGAAGAGTGTGAGTTAATTTCTATATATTCTTAGAATCCATCCATCACCTATAGTTCCTTTTAGTGAGGACAGAGTCCTTTCAGATAAGATGTTCCTGAGTCTCTTTGTCTTGAATAATTATCTCTCAGGAAAACATAGCAAGCTGGGATTGAGCTTGCTGATTTGACCAGTTTATTTCTTGCATCTAGAAATTATCTTCTTTACCCAATGATGATACATAAATATAAAAAATAATAACAAATAATGTTTCCTTGAGTTATTGCCACTCTGAATTTATTCATTAATGTTCAGGAACCAAAGTTGAGCAAATTATTTTGATTTGATGTTTTTCAAAATGGTGCCTGCTCACCTACTCACCCCCTCTCTCCTGGGAGCACTGCTTGCCAAGGAAATGGTACTATAAAGGAGTACATAAAGAAATTCAGGCAAGACCCTCACTGGTAACTCAAGAATTACTCTTTTGGGGGCTGAGGAAACACAGCAGAAAGAGAAGAAAGAGTTGCATCATTACCTGTTATGCTCCTTTCCAATTCCCAACTTACCTTACACATTTCCTTTGTCATACCCTCCCACTCTACCTCCGATCTGTCTCTGTAGTCTGTTTCAGTCTGAGAGTCTAGATAATTTGATTAGAGTTGGTTTTCATGTCAGGCTTGACTAAGACAAATGACTTCATTGGCCCCATCCTTACATATAAAAGGAATAGAAATAGTTGCCCTTTAAGAGATTTGACTTGAGGAAAACACAATTAATTCCACAAGAACACCACACCTCTGCATTCATTTCACAAATAATAACTGAGAAGCTCATCATGCCTAAGGCCTGAAAGCCAAGACGGACCCAGGCCTCAGAGGAGTCCAGCACATATGAAGCCTAACCTAACTTAGACCGTGTAACATCCAGACCAGGGCTCATCTGCTGCATCTGTGCTTCTTGCAATTATTACATGGACCCAGTTAAGTTAGTTTAGGATGATTTATCTTGCACCGAAGTTCATATTTGCCAAATTGATTGATAAAGAGAGGGATTGTTTAAAGAAATGAACTGAATAAGTAAGATTCGAAGAAGGGTAAGATATAACTGACTTTTTTTTCAAGATTTGTTTTTAAAGATGTGTTTTGCACCATTGGTAAACATTTGACAGATGCTTTTCTATGCCAAGGAGTCACCTTGTTTGTTCTCACTAGTAGCCATGGTGCAGCCTCAGTTATTTCTCGGTCATCTTTCCATAGGGCTGCCTGACCCTAGCATTGCAACTACCCAAGTATCCCTCTGAAGCTGCCTTGATGTCCTCTGTCCCTCAGTCAGACTGGACATTGCCACTTGTAGAAAAATACCAATCTTACTTAATTCCGAAAGAGCTTTAGAAGTCATTATTTCTAAGGCTCATGTAGTAGCCATTTACCATCTTGGTATCTTGTTCAATGACACACTGAGTAGTTGATTGTCTTGAATTGTTAACTGGAGGAGTGTTTAAGTTTCCGAGCCAGAAGATGTCAAGGAAGTTGTCCGGTCCATTTCTCTTATTTTATTAATAAAAGGACCTGAGTCTAGGAGAATAAAATGACATACTCAAAATCACAAGGTCACACTATTAGGACCAGAGGTGGAATTAAAAAACAGATCTTCTGAATCCTATTAATTTCACTTTTGTCCGGTGCAACATTTTATATCTCCCTGGGAACTCAGAATTTCATCCCTATAATGAAATTGTTGATACTCATTTTTGTTCCAATTCATATATATATTTGGATGCCAAAAAATGAGGAATTTCATTTTGCGCTCAAAAAAAAGGAAGATAGAGCCTCCTTTATGCAGACTGCCTATTGACATTAATAATAGATTGCAGGGTTGTTTGGGTATGTTTGAGCTGTAAACTCTAGGCCTGACCTTGAGATTTTCCCCTTAAACTATAAGTGAAATTAACCTTTGGTTTTCAATTTTTAGGAAAGCTCATTAGCAGTTTCACTCAGTCATTTAATAAGTACTCTAAGTATGTGCCTTGTGCCTCGCATAGGGCTAGAGACGTATGTGCTTATTTATCAGCCTTACCAAAGCATCCCACTGCCCAAACATTTGGATGACAGAGGAATTTCTGTATCTGAAAGGAATAAAGCATTGTTTAAAAAGATTCATTAATTGATTGTCTTTTTTAGCATTCACATTTTCCTTCCTCCAAATTAGGTGGCTGTTCCACTCATGCATTTCACTTGTAGAAGTTAGCTATAGAGAGATTTTTTTTCCTCTTAGACTAAGTAGTCAAAAATCTGATCCTCTGTGTGTGTATGTGTGTGTAATATACATACATCCAAAATATTTAAATTAAATATAATTTTAATTCTATACATCTAGTAAAGATACCAAAATAATAGTTACCCTTCCCAGCATTTTAGAAAATTCATTTTTCTACCAGTTGAAAATGTCATCCTTAAAGCAATTCATACTAGAAAATGTCATCCAGAAAATATTCCATGTCAGATTAGAATTTCAGAGAGATAGCAAAAACACCTAAGTTTAATGTTAACTGAACTTGTCCATAAAACAGTTATTACTTAGTTATAAAGAAGCATTAGATATTTTATTTAATTCTGGGCATCTTTATCTGATTTTTTCCCCAGTTTCCAGTCCACACTGACAAAAATAAGCCTGAAGCCTGATGCAGGATGCAGTAAAAATAAGCTATTATTATGCAAATATAATTAAAAGGTACTATCACTTGATTATCTCAGTAGATACTCTTAAAGTAGGGGTAATAAGTACATAGTTCTTTGGCTAAATATGTTTTCCTGATGGGACATCTGTCCTGAGAGAACCACTTTGTAAATTGAATTAGGGGTCTATTCAAATGGCATCCTCTTTGTTTACAAATTTGGTGTTAGCACTTCAAATCTTTTCACTGATTATGTCTCCCTCTAATTTAAAATATATAACAGTCTTTGGTGATCTGTGACTGTTGCATTAGTATTTACTTCTTGAATTTAACGTAGTTTTTCTTTCTTCTAAGCCTGCAGAAAGTTGTTTGTTTGTTTGTTTAGTTGATTCATAGGGATGCCTTAAGATTGCCAAGAGACCTAAACGATCAACCAAGAAAGTGATCAACTCTTAGCCACCATAGTGAGCTAGTAGATCTGAACTCAGGTCTTTGACTTCTCCACTGCTCATTCCACAAATCTGAGTGGTCTTTTATTCTTTCCTGACTTCTGCAACCTGTACATTATTTTTGTCCCCTTGAGTAAGATGTCATTAAGATTTTTTCTGAGTTTTATCTGCTACTACAGTGGTTTATTCTACTCAGACCAACATTTCAAACTGTTATATCTTTTTATTAATGGTTTTCTATAAATATCCTCAATACTTCCAAAAAGTCCATACATATGATGGATGGGATCTATTTTTAAATCATTCATAAGTCATTGTATTGAAAACACTATTTGTAGTGCAGATTTTATTCACATTGTAAATGACATGGATTTTTAACAGGGGCTCTATTTAGTCTACAGAACTGGCCTAGCTTGGAAGAACCAGCTGCTGTTAGTGGAGATGAATGGAGATTTTTCCAGTGGTCACTCTCTTGTCTTACTGGGGGGTGGGGAGAATAATTCTTGGAATTATTTGCTGCCTAGAGTTAGCCACCTTTAAAAGCTAATACCATCTTTCTGCAAATGATGGCAAAGGGAAGGAGGGAATTTTTGGAGGTTAACTGAAACCAAAATAGAGTATAGAGGGAGATGGAGGAGCATAACCACTGTCACCACACGGTGACCCTGTCATCACATGGTCTTATGGTAAATCCTTCTATAGTGTCTTTGTCATACAATCTTCTGAGTTTCTTCTACCATTGAACTATTCATTTCTTTAATATCTAGAATTATATTCATAGTTAAACACATTATAGTCAAACACATCCATACAAAGTACATGGATTTCTCTGTTTCACTACCAAAGACATTACAAAGATATTTAGAACACTGGTGTTTCCGCTGTCAACATTTTGAGGTACATGATGAGTAAATGGAATAGCCTTACATCTTTTGGTGGTAGAACTGTCAAGAAGAGTTTGTCTTTTTTGCCCCACTTCCCCCAAATGTGGACTGTTTCAGAATCCATTACAGAGGAAATAAACAGTTGATTTTAAGTTAAGGATGAACCTAACAATCATCTGCACTATATTGATGTCAAAAGTATCTCTCTAACAAGCTTTAAAATGCATCTTCAAAAACTACTGAAAATATCTGAGAACTTTAGTGATGAGCTACAAATGGACTTGGGTATTGATAAATAAAAGTCAATATGTATAGTGAAAGGACAACTTACTGTGATAAATGGGCCCACCATCAGTAAAGATCAAATTATTGACTATCTAGGGCAAGGAAAAACCTGTCTATAGCTAACTTCTACAGGTGAGAAGAATTAGCCACAGCAGCAATTTAGGGAAAGCTCAAAGAGATATGTTAAGAGAATTCATTAAAAATGCATATAAAAGTAGGCAGCAACATTCTGTTAAATACATTTGTGACACTAGGCTAATGTATTTTTTGACCATGCCTGGGTTCACACCTTTTTTTCTTTTGCCTTGAATGAGCTCCCTTTGGGCTACCCATACTCCTTTTCAAGGAATTCAAAATTCACTCCCCAATCCTCCTATTACGGGAGAATTACTGCTGCATTCCTAAAAAGTATGTCACTCTTGGAATATTGTCTCTAATGCTCCTACTAGTTACTTTTCATTATACCTCAACTAGATCACAAGTTGTATGAGGGCACATTTGAAATGCCTTTATTTTCTTTTTACCCCTCCCATGGTCTAGCACAGAGTTCTACCCATAATAAGGGCTAGATCAATATTGGTTGATTTCATTGTTTTTGAAATGATTCATTAGGGAAGCTCTGGTCACACATCATGTCAGAGTTTAATGATGAAACATCACAGAAAACACCCAAAAGAACAATTGCAAAGATTAGCCTATCAAAAAAAAAAAAAGTGAAATGGCAATAATTAACTTCTCCAATGTCTGCTGTTCCCAACTGACAGAATGAAGGTATTTCCTATATAGTAAATTTAACCAGGTACTCTATAAATTAGCCAGTAAAAATGACAAATCATGTTCCATCTCAAATTTGGAAGCTGAAATGTAATTAAGCAAAATATCTGAAGAACAATACCCTTTCTACTCTCCTACCCCTTCACAAAGACACCCTTCAGAATCAGAGGTAGAGACAAAAATAGCTGCAGGGTACCTACTAGTGTGAGTTTAATGAAGATCATGCAGCTACAACTATATCTAACTTTCTGACTTTCTTGAGAGGTTTGGGATGTCAGTTCAACCTGGGACCACTTTATTGTCACTAAAAATTGTTACTGGCATTTGCTATGTGGTTCTAATACCATGCTCTCCTCCTTGAAGTCCTTATATCTAGAAAAGAGTCTTACTGGAAGAATAAATGAATGAATCAATGAATGAAAGTTTTAAATTATGAAAGAACAATGTATGGGATGACAAGTGGAATGCATTTGCCCAAATAAACACAGGTGCTAACTCATTGGCTGTTAATAATAGATTTAGCTGTATGATGAATCCCCTAGTAATCCCCTATTAGAAACACCAATGTAAATATTTCAGAAAATTAACAAGATATTTAGGGATAAAAAAATTAAAACAGTCTAGTAAATCTTGACCAGTGTAATAGTTTTCTGCAACTTTGATACATTTAATTATCTGCTTAAACATATTACAAAAATTGATGGATTAAAAAATAATCTGTAAATATGATCTAAACCGAGAAAAATTAAATTAAAGGGAATTACACCAATAACTACTTAGGCCATATGTGTCTCCCCTCCAAATTACACACTACCCCCACCACCATTTTATAAATATGCAACCTTTGTCTCAAGTGGGCCTAAACAAGAAACTGAATGGATCTAGTTGAAGATAATTCAAAGCACATACCCTCGTGGACCAGGAGGACATCTAGCATGGTACCTCTGTTTCATTCATTTGTTCACTCATTCATTCCACAAATCCTTTAAGAATACCTCTGATGGCCCATGGCATACAGAGATGAATAAAACAGACATGCTATGTACTTCCATATTTTTTTTGAAAACTTAAATGCCAGAATTTCATACGTTTCCCATATTTTGTTCTCTAATAAAAGGTTTTAGAGAAGCACTGGATTCAAACTCTATGCTCACACTTTGACAGAACAGAGGAGAACTGTGTTCTGAGAGGTTGGTGAAACTCAAGAGAATATTTGGATCAGAATTATGTTACTAGTCTCCTTTAAGGTGTGTATACAGTAGGCCTCAGGTTACGATCACCAATGCAATAAAAACTCCATGGAAAGAAGATGAGGAGTGTGGGTGGTGTGAGTTCTGCTCATGCTGCTTTAGACCTTGGGTTGTGTTCCTTTGTGTCACTTATTGAGTATGTGTGTGAAGTGACACAGCCTCCAGCCTCTGTGTTTGCTCTATCATTTCCTAATGGAGGTTTAGGAACAGTGGCCAGGCCTACTCACTGTGCCAACAAACATATTATTTCATGAATGGCTTATATATTTTCTTTTTTGTTTTTATGGCCTATAAATAATATGTCGTGTGTGTTATCAAGATCTGAAGAGACCGTAGTAGTGTTTATTGCAGCAATTTGTGATAGATAAAATTAGCAGTAGTCAATAATATACATATTTATGTAGTTTGGCTTCAAACAAGTAAGTATGACAATTTATATTATTGGGAAATTGCTCTGTTTTGTTATTCACAGAGTTTTTTTCATGAAGCCAATATCCACTCTTCCTGACAAGGGATTCCTTGAACAAATATAACATGGAAATATGTTACTCAGGGAGATAAGTTAAACCAAGTATTACAACTTGTGCAAAAATGTGGAAACTTGAGACTGTTTCTCTAATGAACTAGTGGTATAATGTGTTTATAGGAAATTTTAGATTTCTGTGCTCATTTCTATTTCTGTTCATAATTCCTACCCAGATAATAATGACAAGTTGTTTGGAGACAAGTTGTGTGAAATCACCGTTCAAACATTAGTCCTTCTTATTAAACATTTGCGAAGTATTTATTCTCTATTTTAAATTTTATTTGTATAAGGCTTTTATTTTTTGTGTGTTTAGAGTTTTTAATTTGATGAAGGAGAAACAAAATGCATAAAAAATGTTCACCAGCTATGATTTGTGCGACAAAAGGAACCATTGCATCCACACAGAGCTGGTCTTTCTAACTAACCAGCCCAACGTTCCGTCTGTGTCCTGTGGCTGTTAATTGACTATATCGTTTTAGATTTATGCATTAAAAATACGATTTCTACTTTGAAGGGATCACTTTGTTACTTTGTAGCTTTTAAGCTGATGCCATGAACTTATTTTTCTTGTAAGATAAAGTCTCATCTATAAATTTTGCAACTAATTACATGTCTGCCAATACATACTTAGAGGATACATTTTATTTCAATTTATTATTTGTGTTTACATAGTGTGTCCCTGGAAATATCTGTGGAACTTAAAGGAAATGTTTCAGTGGTGTTTATTACTACTTTTTCACTGTTCTCTCTTTCTTCTCTCTCTCTCTCTCTCTCTCTCTCTCTCTCCTTTTAATAGCTCCAGTCAGTCCGGTCAAGCATGACAGCGACTCAAACTCGGCAAAGTTCCAAGACACTGAGGACATGCCTGACAGATGTGTCTTGGAAGAGTCTGAGAGTCCAGGTGAAAGCCATTTAAAAATAGTCAAGTATAAAATGATAAATTTGACACAGCTTTGGGGTCCTTGGAAGGGGGTGGCGGGGAGGACATTGTAATGCTGTTTTCTCTTAGCAGCTGCACTGTCAAATTAATGGTCACCTCCAGGGGTCACAGTGTGGAGCTGTTACCTTTTCCTCTTTCATCAGGAATTCAGTTGGAGGAAGTACAAAGGCTTTATGACTGAGAAGGGAAGCTGACACTATTAGTTCATTATCATCAATTTTAAGCTAAACTGGAGAATAGAGGACGAGATTGAAAACTGGAGAAGTGGCAGCATTTTAAATATTTCAAATAATGGGATCAAGCGGAAGGAGAGAGTTAGAGACAAAAGAGACACAGATTGCCACCATTACAATCTATTTACCTTTCTAAATACAAACAATGCTCTCACCTGGACGAAAGTGCTCTAATCTGGACGATTTTAGCATAACAGTAATGGACTCATGGACATGTCAACTGTTTGGAACAAACAGAACAAAAGAAAGTAATAACCCTTCCTCATGCTACATCCCAAGTTGCTTATGTTTGTATTTTCTTTGTAGAAAGAATAGACAGAAATATACTGGAAGGATAGAGTCAGAAACACTTATGCATGGATTTTTGTTTCTGCTTCTGTCTTGTTTCAAAACATGCCTAGTCTTTAACAGATAATTAATTAAAAGGAAAAAAAATTCCTGTGGAGGTTGAATGACATTCCTGGATCACTGCAAAGCCTTAAGGTGCTAGAAGTTACCTTATTACCATGAGTGAAAGAGTTAACTATCTCCCCCCACCGAACAGTTTTTCTTCCCTGTTTTCTCTGGCTGCTGGGTACCCTCGACCCTCTTGCATCTTTGTGTGCTGATCCTTGTATCAGATTTTTGATTCATCCTCTCTGTGGCCTGTCAGCTTAGTTAAGAGATTTCCAAATCTTGTAGCCTTCGCTGACAGGGGGCAGCTGCAAACAGTCCCCTGATCCTTCCCCGAGGAGAGCTACTGAGATTTAATTTTCAGTGAAAGGTGCAGCCTGCAATCTATGTCAGGTCCCCTAAGTCATCTCGGAACCCCAATAGGCCCAGTGGCGATGGCATTGTATTTCAGTTCCCTCCACTACACCAAGATTCCTCAAAAGATGAACTGCTGCAGTGTGTCTGTTCTCAACCACACTTCTGCTTTAGCATCCCATGGAACTGACAAATGGCACCTTTCACAACGACAGAAAATTTTAATCAGAACGTTAATCCCACCCTCTGCCATAGTATCTAAAAAAACAAATGCAGGTTAGTCCCACTCTAACAGGGAGAGAGTAGTGGTAGCATTAAATTTCTATTAAATTATTTATAAATTGCTTTTAGTTTTGACAAAGATTGCCTAATAGTGACTAGATTTTTAAACTGTCTTAATACATAGTTTCCTATAAACCCTAAGCAGTTAAATCCATGAGTCAAGTTTTTACTTGTGTTAACTGTTCACTGTTTTGGGCAAGAATAGATTGGCTTTATGTCATTTCAAAAGTAGTATAAATTTCGGTCATCCCTCGATATGAGTGGAATTGTAGTAAAATTAAAATATAACATAGTTCATTTGATATAAACAAAAGCATATATCAAAACAAAGATTAATTAGTAAAGAGAGGTACTGATAAAGAATCTTAACTTAAAAAGTGAGTACTGTTCTATACATCGGACATCATTAAACGGGTAATAAAGAATGAATTACTCTGGCTTTTTCCTCTGTCCATTCCTGCATTTTAAGACATCTTGCCTTATAGGCCTAGAAACCTCTGGAGAGTTCACTACTGGTCTCACTGCCTTCCACTGAGAATTTGTGGCTTGGTTGTCATGGAGACATCGTATTTCTCCAAGAATTGCTCATATTGATCCGTGGCCAGGCGTAAATGGCCAAGCGAGTGTGAGGAATAAAGGGGGCTGGGCAGTCCTATAAAATGACCAGGGCTTGTGGGTTGGAAATAAGCTCATAGCAAACACTTAGGTAAAAAGAAAGAAGCAGTTTTATTTTGTTTCAGGATTTCTTTCTGTACTTTGGGCCATTGTCTTCTTTCACTATGAACTGAAAGAAACTTGTTAGTCACTTGTCATGTCAGATCTTTGGTGCTTGTCCTGACACAGCTGTCAGCCTTCCAGCTCTGTGCAGTTCAGGGACACACAACAAAGAG
This sequence comes from Leopardus geoffroyi, assembly GCF_018350155.1. Lineage (NCBI taxonomy): Eukaryota > Metazoa > Chordata > Mammalia > Carnivora > Felidae > Leopardus > Leopardus geoffroyi. The sequence goes on from NC_059337.1 coordinate 51,014,683, forward strand.
GCAATGATATGAATTATTTATTGCTCCTTGTGTGGATAAAATTCTGTGATAAGAAATTAAGACACTTCTGACAGAGGTGCTTGTTTAGTAAGAAAGATTTTGATGAGAGAGTGCATTTCCTTGAAGTATGAGCATTTGAGAGGGAAAATTCCTAAAACTGAGCACGAAGGAAGATATGAGAAATTGGTGGCATAGAGGGACTTTCTCGAACTGTGAAAATATGACTGTCCACTTCTCAGTGTCCCACAAGTAACTAAAAAAATAGCAAGGCATTCAGATGGAGGGGCTCCAAAACTATAAACATCACTTGGGTGGTTTGGGTACTTCTTTTTACCACGTATGAATGGTGTTCTTCTGGAAAGTATATTTAAACACTTTTGTTAGAAGAAAAGGCAAAATTTGGGGGTTTTAAGTGATAAGCTTTGGGAAGGTGCTGTCAAATCAAGAGAGGTGCTTCCATAGCTAAGCTTATAACTGCATTGGTATATTCATTATTCCCTATATGGAAAGGAGTGCATTTAAATCTGAATGCATCATTCTCACCATTTTCACCTGGCATATCATCGTTCATTTAAAAGTCCTTCTAATATTTTCATGTACATGCAAAATCCCCCCGTTACAAAGTTGAATGTGGTCAGTCTTCTAGCTTTAATGGATATTGACCTTACATGGTTTTATCCATGCAACTCTAAATGACTAATATATTTATTACATCATTTTTAATGAACAAACCAGTTGTTCAAACAGCACATATAAAATGAAAACAAAAATCATTTTTCCATCCAAGCACAGTTCAAGAATATTGCCTCATATATTGTTCTTTCCAAATAAAGTCTTTTCTTTGCAAATGCTCTAAACATAATTTTACTTTAAACCTTAGAGTTTCATATTTGTGATACCAATTCATTTGCATTTGCAGAGAGGAAAGGGATATTGAAGCACAGAAAAACTATAATAGTTTGTTCTTTAAGGTAAAGTCAAAGTTTCTTAAACATTGATATAATATTTTAAAATTCCATTGGTAAAATCGATTTTTTTAATTTATGTAAAAAATAAGATTGACTTTATGAATTGATTATCTTTGAATGCAAAGGGTTTTGAACTCAGTCAGAAGATTGTTTACTTTCCCACTGACATCACTGCTTCTTCAAGAGTGAAGTGACTAGGATGACCCATTTGTAAATGGGCCGGAGTGTGCATACAGGTCACAATTTAGAGGACTGGTGAAGTGGTTGTTCACCTGGTCTCTGGAGCACTCTACCTATTCATCATGCCGTTGTGATCTCTTTATTGGTTCATGCTGTATACCCAGGTGAGTGCCTGCAGTCCATTAAGGTTAGCAAAGCAACTTTAGACCAGAGCATTCTTACTGCTCTGACCCTGTCAGTGAACCTGGAGGTCTTGTCTGTTAGGTTAAGGTCTCCCTCAGCAGTGTCTTTCCTTTGGAATAATTCATTAGCAAAGAGTTTTGACTCACAGGTGAATCCCAGATTGAAGTTTCTGGCTTAGACTCTGTGAAGTCTACTTGCTTCTTCACTGGCATTTATACATTCCCAAAACCTGTGGGAATAACTTGATGTCTAGTAATAGAAGCACCGAGATAACGTTGTGAACTTACAGCTCCCTTTGTTTTCAGATTTTAGGGCCATTATAATGGCTTTCTTTCTTTGGCTCTTTAAAGCCCCATCACTTCTGAATCTGAAAGATGCTATCACAAAAATAGTTTAGTGCAGTCTTTTGCTGGTTAAATTCTTGTTGACTGCTTCATACACAATGATTAAAGCTCAATTCCTATTCTCCAGAATATAATAAAAAGCGTTCCTTGTCCCTCCTCTTTGCACTCATGATGATAAAAAATTTAGTGTGACATTCACAATTTTTATCCAAGTGTTAATGAGAGACCTTGAGCTTTTATCACCTTATTGGCTTGGAAAATTAAAGATTTTACTTCTTAGTGCACTAGGGACAAGGCACTTAAACATAGCTTCAACTGAAAAATAGCAGTGATAAGAGAGAGCTTGAAAGTACAAAAAATGGCATTCAGATCAGCGTTTTCACGTCATTCTGAAGTAGTTTATAATCAGTATGCATTCTGCCATTAATAGAACATTTTAGTGGTTTTTATATAGCACGTTATGTGTATAGATCTATATACATCATTGTCAATCAATATTGCATTTGCATGAATCTGATGAACAAAACTAGGTTTCTCACAGTTTCTAGGGGATACTACATTGTGAAAAGCCAAGAAGGAGGGTTTTTTTTTTTCTTTCACTATTCTAGCTCATGAATCAACAGCAAAAATCAGGTAACAGAAAGTAGGACAGATTCAGGACTGGAGTGTTGGAGATGGCTGATGATGATGCATGAAGCAGAAAAAATGTGGAATGTGTGAGCAGCCCATCAATCATAGCTATCGAGAACACACTTCTTAGGGTTAGTGCTAAAAAAAAATGTTCTAGAAGTAAGAACAATTTCAGTAGTAAAAACACATAAGCCCTTTCTTCTAGTTGAGTTTAACAATATCAACATTTTTAAAAAGTTACCCAAATGGAAAAATTTAAGCATTAAGCTAATAATTTTTAAAAGATGTAAAATTCTAGACATAAACACACACACACACACACAATTATACATGTAGCTATATATATAAATGTATAATATATATTTAACTAAGCCAAATAACCAGTTTTTTGAGTCTTTGCCAGTAGGTGTAGGAGTTATTATGTTTGCATGGTCATGTCATTAATATAAATGTATTTAGAAATAGTTAACTAAGGCACAATGCTCCAGTATGTTTGATAGTCAAAATAATTTAAAACAAGTGATAGTTTTTAGGCTACAATGACAAGCATCTAAGTAGTTTGAAAAATAAATGCTCTTTTGATTCTTGAATTCAAACCAGTTTATAAACTACCATTTATAACATTTGATCCTAAAACTGCAGTTGTGGGTTTCCTTGAGAGAACCTGACCTACTTGAAATTTATGCAAATTCATTAATTTCAAATCCAACTCATCTTGTTGAAAACTGTCATCTTTCTTGGCAATTAAAAGAAAAAAAACAACTTGCAACCTGTCATAATAATGTGTACAATCCATTTGCCTGAAGCCTAGTTTATAAAAATATTTTTATTATAGTAACATATTGTATTATAGCATAGAAAAGAAATATAGAAATTATAGGTAATTCTTTCCTTCCTTCACTTCCTTTCTCATTCCTTCCTTCTTTTCATCCTTCCCTGTTTTTCCATTCCCCTCTCACCTTCTTCCTCCTTTCCTCTTTCTTACTTCTTTCTTTATTTACTATATAACCTGATAATCTGTTTCCTTTCTAGGTAAACCAAGGCATCATTCATGGATAGCAAAGGTGTGCTCCTGTAAACTGTGCTAAATGGAATCTTATCTATAGGAATTGGATTTGGACAAACTATGAAACCCAAACATGCCATTTGTTTATTGTTGTATTAAAAACTATGCTGTTATTGGTCATTATTAGATTGTAAGTAGATTTGCTAATGCCTTAGAAAGAGTGTACTGAAAATGTAATTACTGATTAAAAATATCCAAATTGATCTAATTTTTGAAAAACATTGTGGAAATCATTCTATATTCTTGCTTCTTATTTTCCTTTAAAATTTACAACAAGCAATGCCAGTCTGCAGACACAAATTTTAACAGTTTTAGATTTTCTTCTATCTTTTCAGTTCCTAAATGATACAGGCAACATTAAAACCACATTGCTTTTAAATAAGATACAATGCTTCTAAATTTAATGATGCTTCAATGTATTTAATCTAAAACTTTACTAAATTTATTTGATTTGCTTGGTTAGGACATTTTGTTTTAGTATATGCTTTAATATGGCTCAGTCACCCTGCAGTAAATCTCATCAAAGCATGAAATGTTGTCAACAAATAGTGAGTTCCATTTAGTCATCAATTAGCCCAAATAAGTGATAGACAGTATAACAGGGACCAATCTTATGTGGTCAGGTTCATTTGGAGTTCTAATGATATAGAAGCTAATGTCTTCAGCCAAAGGTTGATTTTGTTGGCCATACACATGTAAACTATATATCTACTTACGGCACATCACAATTGATCCTTATTAAGTATAAACTCTTGTAGTTCTTTTCCCAGAAAGAAGCTTGACTAGCAGGAATTTTTAAAATAAAATATGAAAGCAATATAAATAGGAACAAAGTTCTCATCTATTAAAGCCCTTGGTGATCTGATTTATTTGCTGTGCCTTATATTGTATAATTCCTGGATTGATAGAAAATCATTGAAAAGTAGTGTTCATATAAATACAAATATTGCCTAATCCATAAAAATGGAAATAAAATGTGAAAAATGTTAAAGATATTATCTACCTACCTACCTACCTACCTACCTACCTATCTACCTACCTGTCTATCTATTTATCTATCTAATAGGGAAGTTCCAGTCACTTCAATTCAACAAACATTTTTGAGGGCAGCAGCATCTGGTCCTATGCTGGGATGCAATGGGAGATTAGAGAAGAGAACTATATATTGGAATAGCTATATATAATGGTCTCTACCTTTAAGGAACTTATAAGTAATGACTGACCTGGATGAATATACCAAAACATAGACATCCAATGAGTGTGACTCTTTTAAAGCAGACATAAACCTGTGTTCATTTTTTTTGTCTCCTAGTAATATGACATCATTGCTTGAAATTGTTTTTGAGTTGTACTTCACAAAGAGTAACATATTATCAATATGAATAATCATGGAAAATTGTCATCTTTTGAAAATCAACATATATACACACTCCACCCCCCCCCCCCCCCCCACACACACACATACACATTAGAAATAGTCCACAGCTACTTGGAGTAAGTTTCAAAATAAAGGAAGGTAGCAAGCTAGGCAATGGAAACCATTTTCTTACATGCTGTGCCCTGGCTCTGAAGGTCATTACAAGAAGGTCTACCAAAAATATTTTTATGATGGCACTCTCAAATATGTATATATTCTCTCAAGAGGGCAATTTTAATAGTTAAAACTTATTTGAATGCTTAAGTTCTGTTATATTTATTAAAAATAAGCTTTGTTTTTATAGCTATGTCCTATTATTCCCTTTTCAATGAAGAATAAAAATAAATTTAAGCAGTTGCCATATTTAGCATTTTCTGGGACTAAGGAAACCAATATTGAATCCTTGATAAATATTTTATGATGTCACCAGATATAGGAAATTAGAATTGGCATAACGCTGACATTACTAAATGAGATTTTTAAGATTTTTTGGAATCACATTTTGCAGTTGCTAAAATTTAATAATTTGTATTAAATGACTAATTATAATCTTCTTTTATCGATATGAATTCTGGAGGCCAACACCATTAACTATTAAAGCTTTTAATTCCTAAAAATGAAGTTTTAGAGAAAGACATTTAAATAGCATTCTCCAATATCCAGGTGCAAATGTGGGCAAGTCCACCCATCTGTTTAAAAATGATTTCCTGGGGCGCCTGGGTGGCTCAGTCGGTTTAGCGGCGGACTTCGGCTCAGGTCATGATCTCACGGTCCGTGAGTTCGAGCCCCGCGTCAGGCTCTGTGCTGACGGCTCAGAGCCTGGAGCCTGCTTCGGATTCTGTGTCTCCCTCTCTCTGACCCTCCCCCGTTCATGCTTTGTCTCTCTCTGTCTCAAAAATAAATAAACGTTAAAAAAAATTTTTTTTAAAAATGATTTCCTTATATTGACTTATGTTCAGCATGTTTCAGCAATGTTTCTCATAAGGAGAACTTGAAATAGCAAGTTGCCACCCAGTTAACTGGATCAGCCACATGGTGACCCTAATCCCTTGGTACCACAGCTAAAAACTCAAAATTCTTTGCTTCTTGAATAGGTGCTTATCCTTTGTTGGCCTAGCAAGGGAAGTAATTGTATTAGCAAGCAGCTAATTTGTTTGTATTCAGTGTCTTCCTTGTTGTTGTCATAAATAATTAATTAAAAAATCATCTTGTGTTTCTTTTTTGTCGTTAATCTTGGTGATATTTAGGATTATCTATTTCCCTCCAAGGAGTATCATATTTTCAAATTTCCAAGTGGGGATTCTGTTACTCATTGTGGAATTACATACAGGCTACTCTATTGCTGGGGAAAAGTTTAAGGGCCCAGGCCTCACCACCATATGTTCAGGTAGCTTGTCTTTGCTGTACTTGTCAGAGAGCCTTGCTTCCCCCTGGATGTGGAGAACATCCTCTCAGGGCTTGGGCAAAGGCAGTCCACAAGATGGTCTCTGGAAAGCAATCTGAACACTGTAAAACACTTCAAATATAAGGTAAAATTTATAATATTCTAAACACACAATTAGAGAGGTGACCTCAGACCTGAAACATTCTGTTGCTGTATTAGAAACTAGTTAAGGCTGCTTTGAATGTGTCACTATTAGAAAAATGATAGGAAAACATTTTGCTGAATATTAATTAACATTCTATCCCTAGATAGTAGTACTTGAGGTGATTTTTATTTCCCTCCTTGCACATTTTCCTCTGATGTTCTGTATTTAAAAAAAAAAAAACTTTTATAATTATTCAAGTGAACATTTTAGAAAAGATAGTGTTTCTCTTCAATCTTTAGAGGACATGCAAGAATTGAAATTTTAAGAATTGACGGGGCACCTGGGTGGCTCAGTCGGTTAAGCATCCGACTTGGGCTCAGGTCATGATCTCGCGGTTTGTGGGTTCCAGCCCCACATCGGGCTCTGTGCTGATAGCTCAGAGCCCAGAGCCTGCTTCAGATTCTGTGTCTTCCCCTCTCTCTACCCCTCCCATTCTCATGCTCTGTCTCTATCAATAATAAATAAATGTTTAAAAAAAAACAACAAGAATTGTGTTATGCCATGTGTTTAAAATGAAGGCTCAGAGTACATTAATGCCAATTGATTTTGAAGTCTTATTTTCACAGAATGGACTTATTCATATAATTTTTAAAATTTTATATTGCACACATTTGATTATACAGTTATTTAAAAGCAGTACTATATATGCTGTGATTCTCCATGAAGTCTTGTTGTACATGTCAAGGACCCAAAGTTGTATGTAATTAAATATGAAAGTCCTTGCTTTGTAAACATGTACGTAGTTAGCATCGTAAAATAATTTCAAAACAGCACAACTAAAAAAGTTGCCAAGTTAAAGCTTTCTGGAATGGCTTGCTTTCTGATGAAGTTATGCGGCCTTGTCCCGAAGACACTTTGTGCTGTGATTTCATTAAGGACCTTACAGATGGCATGTATGAGAAATATGCAAACAAGAAATGAACAGGTCTCTCAGTGTGCGCATGCCACGGTGGGGGTGGGGGGAGGGGTCCATCCAGCCTGAAACCCTGGAAGACATTGTGTGTCACCTCATCTCATCTCATTGGCAGGGCACAGACTGCCTTGCCACAATTCCCTCGCTCCTGCCACCCTTCAACCAACTTTCTCAGATCCCATTTTATTTTAAATTTTGATATCATGGATTTGGGGCATTAATCTGACTTTTTAAAATTTTGTATTAAAATACATCCATCCTGAGTACTGAGTTCTTTTGCCACCCCCCTAGTCTTAGGCCCTGTTTATTAAATCTGGATAGATACACCTTTACCCCAAAAAGTATACCACAGGTAAATAGACTGGAACAATCACATCATTGTGAGAAAGATTGTAATGATACAAACCCTGTGAAAACTAAAGCCATAAACCATTGAGAATGTTTGAAATGGCTTACTTCTAGTGGTGTACAGGGGGAAATATTGGGCATCTATGGTTCTTCCTTTTGACAATGTTTCTCCAAATGCCTTTTTTCATTGCACAGAGCATGTTTTCCTATCATCAATTTTAAGGATCCTTTCTGTCGTCAACACACTACTAATTGGAAAGGTAGCAGTAATTTTTCATTCAAGGATCCAATGTTTTTAACACCAAAGATAATTTGTACCTGTTTAGTATAGCCCTGCCTAAATCTGCAAAGTGCCAAATGCCAGCAAAACACCAGTATCCATAGCATTATGCAATAGGAATAATTGGTTGGTACATGCTTGCAAACCTATCATTTATTCACTTAGCAATTATTTTAATTGCAATTATCTGTAAAGTCATCAATTGGCTTTTCGATCTTGCATGTGTATTTTCAGGGGAGGAGGTGTTTTCACACAGCCTCAGTAACGGAGCATCATGTCCTAGAATGATGCCATCTAAGATAAAAGGACAGTCTATGACGTGTTCTTGACACATCACAAGTTTCCTCTAGACTTTTAAAGAGATTTTCTGTTAATTGTGCAGTGGCAACTACATTTCCTATCAGAAATAAACTCTCTTATCTATATGAAAAGACTTCTTCCATCTATGTTATCTCTATTTCAATTTACAATCATAATCAAAAGAGAAATAGTATTTAAATTTTTCTTTTTGTATTTTAGAGGGTTCCAGGGAGGGGAGGGAAGGAAAGAAAGAACAAACCTATAACAGTGAGATTAAGAGCCTTCATCCTGTCCCTAAAACAATCATAGCCACAGGGACCAGGTTGCACTTAGGACCGTTTTAATGATAAGGAAGATTTCCTTGGATCAGCCTCTATTTCAAATGATCAGTGTATTTTCGCCAATCTAAGCAAAACCATCTGGTCCAATTTATGGCAGAATTTCAGACAGGAAGTGAGGCAAATATATAAAATATTATCATTTCAGTTGTCTTTCAGATAGTCAAGAAACAAATTTGGGGATTTGTGTGTGATTCCATAGAAAGTATATTTCAGTTGATTCCTGTCTGCAAAGGTGTGAGGTTTTGTTTGTAGGCTTCCTGCCATGTAGGTGGCAGCAACACTCAAGGCTAGAAATTTTCTTTCACATTCTCCAAGCTCTAGTCTAAACCACATTCTTACTAAAAACCCTTGTGGAAGAGAAAAGGTTTAAAGTGTAGAGACAAATTTCTCTATGTCCTCACATATCTCTAAAACACTATTTTAAGGTTGTGCTAAAGCGGTTCCCATAATGTGAAAACATTCATCATTTCCCTTAATACAGAAGTCATATTCTGCTCTCGTACATGTTGGTAGTATTAGGCTTTTGTTTCTTTATTTACTAGGATCTTAATTCTTTACCTTCTCTCAAGCTAAAGCTTTTCTCTCAAGAAAAAGGAAGAAAACTGGTTTATTCCATGACCACCTAGGCTTTTCTGGGAAATAGCAAAAGCCTTTCCTTTCATTCTTTGTAAACATCTATGAAGCCAGGGAATTTAGTAATTGTGGATTTTCCTTTCATCTTCCATATGAAGCTATTTCCTCTGATTATTCTAAATAGAGGAGATTGCATTCAAGTTAGGTGTGTGCAAATCAAATGAAGGCTATGTCCAAGCAGAGAGGCCCATGGCACCTGAATGTGGGGCCAGAAGACAAACAGGATTTACAGGCTAACAGTGAGGGTGTTGAGTCATTGCATGGATATGGATCATTGCCTTGAGAAAGGCAGTGGCTCCTGTACCTAGGCAGAAATGAAACAAGGATGCCCATGTCTATGTTAACAAGTCTGTCCTTCTTTAGTACTGGAAACTGATTATCAGGAAGAATTTCTTCAATTTCTAGCATTTTGCAAAAATTAGTACCTGTTATAGCAAATATTGGTAGCTTTTGTGAAGGAATCTTTAGAGTGTTCTTTTTATGTAGCGTTGGTCAACATGTCCAAAGTACCATCCATATATACAACTCCAGGCTCAGATAAAGCTCATAATTAAATTCCCAGGCTATAAGGAGGTCATTGAAGGGTTTGAGGAAGATGAGGAAAGGGTTCTGTATCTAATACTTTTCAATCTCATTAATATCACTTCTAACTTCTCTTGTCCTTCATAACCTTGATCACTTCCTGCAAATATCTATGTAATTCAAAGCAAGTATTTTTCATTATACCAGGCATTGAACGTGGAATGTGAAGTACTGGCATTGTGTCTCAGCCCCTTCACTTTCTTACTAGCTGAGTGACATTAGAAAAGTAATTTATATAATACTCAGAAGCTCAGTTCTCTTAACTCTGCATTAAGACTAATAATTTCAATTTCTCAGGCACCATATGCCCGTATTGTTATTATTGAATGTAGTATTACAAATAATTGAAATCAGTACACATGCCAAAAATGCCTATTTTTATAATAATATTAATTATCATCAACCATCATGGCACTATAATGCTTGAACAAGCTTTTTACTCAGATTGGGAGAGCATTTTGGCATAAACAAGCTAAACAGGTTGGTTTAATGAAAATTTCTTCTTTTAAAATGTTTCATGTTAACTAGCACTCCCAGGATCAAGGACTAATTTCAGTTTTTGACAATTTATTTAAAGGTCAAGGCTTTCCCAAACTCAGTGGATAATAATAAATAGTAAATAGCTCATAGTTTTTCTTCTGGGTTCTGAAAGATAATCCTCTGAGAATGTTTTGTGTCAGAGTAGGATAGGCCATGGTCCATCTAAGGTTGTATAAAATGACAGGTAGCTTTTCTCTTCTATCAGTCTTCATATTATCAGATGACACTAGCAAACATGTTTCTATAGCTTTACATGAATGTGATGAATGGACCAAACCTAAACATGTAAGTACTTGTAAAGAAGTATACCACAACTTAGAAAGTCAATGAACCCTTGAAAGATCATGGGTACAACCAAACAGCATATATTAAATTCTACCTTCCTGCTAAGGTTGGTATATATTAGAAATTTCTCCCATGAGGCAAAAATCTGAAAATTGATGAATAGGTCAGAGAACCTGAGTCAAGGAAGGGTTAAAGTGGGGCTGACCAGAAGTGGCATCAGAAGCATCAAACATAAGAATGTACCTAGAGAAGGATACTCATCCTTATTTTTACTTTAATAAAGTTTGGTGAAACATCTTACAACACTTCATTACTTCTGTTCCCTTCCACCCTCTTCTCTAAATGGAAAAAAAGGGTATTGGTCGGGAATAATAATAAAATGACCAGGAGGATTTTCAATTAAAATGGCAAATTAAAGACACATTTATCTCCATCCTCTCCTAAAGCTTCACTGGAATAATGGGATAAAATACAAGAACCCAACAAAAAAATAGAGAATGGGGAAAGGAATAACAACAGCAAATTTTTAAAAGCCAGAAAGCAAATAAATGCCACAGAAGATGATGCCAAGAAATGAGCTGCTTGGTGCTGCAGGGGTCCTAATGGCTCAAAAATCGGAGTCAGCTGTGACTTTTGTGGGGGTACAGGAAAACTGTTTCAAAGAAAGTTAATCACCTTGATTCTCACTCTGACTTCTTACCCCAGTTAATACCTGGGGGTTCCCTCCCTGGTCAGGCTGAATAGGAAGGATTATGGTTCAGGACAGTAAGACTAGCTGAGAGCAAGGACATCATCCTGAAAAAAAAGGACGGGTAAAAATCTGTACACTGATGACCACACCCTCACCCTAGCTCCCTTCTGTTTTGTTCCAAAGATGCTGATAACCATTCTTCTTAACACTAGACAAGAGACAGATGACTCTTTTATGATAAAATAACAAGCCTGAGGCCAATAAGCACTTGAAAAGATGCTCAACATCACTAATCATTAGGGAAGTGTAAATCAAACCCACAATGAGTTACCACCTCACACCCATTAGAATGGCTACTATCAAAAAACAAAACAAAAACGCAAAATGACAAGTATTGATGAGGATGCTGAGAAATTGGAACTCTTGTGTTACATTGGTGGGAATGTAAAATGTTGCAGCTGCTGTGGTAAACAGTATAGTAGTGCCTCAAAAAATGTATAATAGAATTCCAATATAATCCAGAAATTCTACTAGTGGATATATGTCCAAAAGGATATCTAAAAGCAGGATCTCAAAATTATATTTGTACACCCATGTTCACAGCAGCATTATTTACGATAGCCAAAAAGGGTGGAAGCAACCCAACTGTCCACCAACGAATGACTGATAAATAAGATGTATATTCATACAATAGAATATTGTTCAACTTCAAAAAGGAAAGAAAATCTTATGCATGCCACAACATGGATTAACCTTAAAGACATTATCCTAAGTGAAATAATCTGGTAAAATGTCCAATAAAATGACAAATACTGCGTAATTCCACTTACTGAGGAAACTAGGGTAAAATTATACAGACAGAAAGAAAAAGAGGGGTTACTGGGAGAGGGAAGAGAAGGAGGGAAGGGAGGACTGAGGAGTTGTTGTTTAATGGGTATAGAGTTTCAGTTTTGCAAGAGGAAAGAGTTCTAGAGATTGGCAGCACAACAATGTGAATATACTTAACACTACTCAAGTATACACTTAAAAATAGTTAAAATGGTAAAATTCATATTATGTATATTTTACCACAATTCTAAAAATTAAAAAAAAAAAAAAAACAAAAACGCCTGAGAACAAAAGACCTACAGATGCTGACTACTCAGGCTCTTCCAGTGAAACATCATAACCAGAAAACCTCATAGGGAAGACTAGCACTCTGACCTATTCCCAAACACAAAGTATTTTTGTGCTTCACTAGATGGAAAGCCAAAGATCACCAAATATATGAATAAAGCTTTTAATTCAAAAGAGAGAAACCAAAACAAACATGCAGAAAGAGCAGAAACAGGTGATAGAGGGTATTGTAAAAAAAAAAAAAAAAATCCCAAAACATCTATAATTAATGTAATCAGAGAGATAAGTGAGGAAATTACCTTCAAGAAACAAAAAGGAGGGGCACCTGGGTGGCTCAGTTGGTTAAGCATGTGACTTCGGCTCAGGTCATGATCTCACAGTTCGTAAGTTCGAGCCCCGTGTCGGGCTCTGTGCCGGCAGCTCAGAGCCTGGAGGCTGTTTCGGACTCTGTGTCTCCCTCTCTCTCTGCCCCTCCCCTGTTCCTGCTCTGTCTCTCTCTGTCTCTCAAAAATAAATAAATGTTTAAAAAAATAAAAAAAAGAAACAAAAAGGAGACTATAAAAAAAGAACATTCAAGAATTTAAAAATATGTGGTACCATTCATTTATTCAATTCAACACACCTTTTTCCCCCAATTTCTACTATGTGCCAGGCACTGTTCCAGCCATTGTGAATGCCGCAGTAAATAAAACATACATATGCACATTCAAAACCTAGCACTTTTTTTTTCTCTAAAAAATGTTTGCAAGATATAATTGGGGAGGGGCGCCTGGGTGGCTCAGTCGGTTGAGCATCTGACTTCGGCGGGGGTCATGATCTCACGGTTAGTGGGTTCAAGCCCCGCATCGGGTCTGTGCTGACAGCTCAGAGCCTGGAGCCTGCTTCGGATTCTGTGTCCTCCTCTCTCTCTGCCCTTCCCCCACTAATGCTCTGTCTTTCTCTCTCAGAAATAAATAAGAGACCTCCCAGGAAGAAAATAGGAAAAACAGTTAAAAAAGGTACAGATTAATTCAATTAGAGGTCCAATATTAAAAATATTAATGAGAGATCCAGAAAAGGTAAGCAGAGAAATTAGAGGGAAGAAAATCATGGAAAATAAAATCATGTTAATTTTCCAGAAATGATGAAACAAATTCCAGATTGAAAGAATCCATAGTGTGTTCCTCAAAAATTAATGAAAATGATTCACCTGAAAGCATATTCTAGTGAAAGTTCAGAACACTGGAGGCAAAGGGATGATTTCAAAAACTTTAGAAAAAGGAAGAGAACTTTAGCCCAATGTGAATGATAGGCAATCAGAATGGCATTAGACTTCTCAAATGCAATTCCAGATGCTAGAAGAAAATGGGGCAGTGACTTAATATCCCCATGAAAACCATTTCCATCCTGGAATTTGGTTTTTAGCCACTCCATCTATCCTATGCACCGTTTCTCATACAATTACTGGAGGATATAATTCACCTACAAAATGGAGTAAACCAAGAATGAGCAGCACAGGGAACATAGGAAAGAAGAAACCCCCAAAGGATGGTGAAGATAAATGGCTTGTGAACTGCTGTATACAGGCCTAGAAAGCAACCCACCAGTTGTAGCAGAAAGTGCGGACGCTAGTAAGGAGGGCTCCATAACAACGCCAGTAAGCCTTACTAAACGGAGAGCAATTTTAGGGTTCTATTGATGAGCTTGGTAATCAGTTAGTGACAGGGATTTTGTAGGACAGAAAACTAAGCAAAAGAAGAGATGAAATGTAATCATAGTATATTACATGGTCCAATTGTGAATAATACCAATAATGATTATTACAAAGTAATTATTATTCTAATGAGAGAAAGAGGGAGAGAGTCAGAGAGAGAGGAGAATAGCCAAGGAATCACTAAAATTGAGAATTCAATTAATCTGAAAGAGTGGGTAAATTCTCACTTCACAAATTCAAATGATTGTATATTGAATTTATTAACAAGAAGAGTTATCTGGAATCTTGGAGTGTCTTACCTCTGCTTGCCCTATATGCGGTTCTATCTTTGCATCTCTCTGGTTGTTTAGGATCATAGCTCAAGAAATTACCCAGATTGTACAGTTCTTATAAACCCTAGCCATGTCCCCCATTCCAAGTTCTCTGACAGTTGGCTGTGACTCAGTCTGCAGAGCGACCCAGCAGGCATGGCTTCCACGCAGGGGATTTTCCTGCACATCTGGCCATAGTTGTTAATGATCCTCCTTTGTAATGTGATTAATGAGCGTAATGTGTGATTAATGAGTGTGAGATAGTGAAACTTTAAACAGCTGAAAATAATATTGAGTGGGTAGCTATTCATAAGGTTTGTTTGTTGGTTTTTTTTTTTTTGGATAGCATCTAAGAACATTGGTCAAAATATTCTATGCTGCATAGTTATCCAGTGGACTAGAAGGTCACCTTCTGCATCTATGCTTGTCAAAAATTTACCACAGGCTTCTTAGAAGAAAAGCTAACTAGTGTACAAAGTAGCCTTAAAATACCACACTGCAAATGTGAAATTTCTCTGGCACCTCAAAGTTTATCTTTAAAGAGTCATTTGAATTTTGTACACATTTACTTTTGTGTTTGCTAATTACATAAAATATTAACAGCTAACATTTACTGAACATTTTCTGTGTGTGCTATGCCTAATAGTTTACATATTGTTTCTCACTCAATCTTCACAGCCATTTCATGGGATAGTTTCAATGCTCATTTTATAGGTGGGGAAAAACACAGAAGGGCTAAGTAATTTCCCAAAGATCACACAGCTCATAAGCAATGACAAAAGTATTTAAATATGACACTGTAGTTTGTATGCACACAGGTACTGCATTCAGACCCTGGAATCATTTAGAGTCTTTTATAACTGCCTGTCTTATCTGTGGTTCCCAAGTTTTTCATTAGGCTTATGAGAACTACAATTTGAAAAGCATGAATCTATTTTATCTACTTCCATTCATTATGGTAAAAACTAGTTGAATCAAGAGCAAGAATGTTACCACTTTTAAAAAATATTGACCAGGGCGCCTGGGTGGCTCAGTTGGTTAAACGGCCGACTTCAGCTCAGGTCATGATCTCGCGGTCCGTGAGTTCGAGCCCCGCGTCGGGCTCTGTGCTGACAGCTCAGAGCCTGGAGCCTATTTCAGATTCTGTGTCTCCCTCTCTCTGACCCTCCCCCGTTCATGCTCTGTCTCTCTCTGTCTCAAAAACAAATAAACGTTAAAAAAAAATTAAAAAAAAATATATTGACCAGCACATTGTTAATTTGATTAAAAAGAACAAGAAGTATTGTCATAATCACAGCATTAATACTACAAGTACCTTTGCGTCAGTTACCTAAGAGCCCTTAGAGAAAGGGCTTCAAAGCAGTAGGCTAGCGCTAGGTCGTCTTTTGCTCCATTGATAAGACCCTCTTTGCTAGGCTCCTCAAGCCAGGTAGATGGCATTTACTGAGAGCCCATGAGGCCTCAATCACTTGACTAAGCTCTGAGAATGATATTTGATTTACTCTCAAACACAATTCTTTGAGGCAAGTATTAATCTTATCCCTATTTTACAGATGAAAAAGAGAGCAGCAAATGAGAGGATAAGTAATTTGCTTGAGCTCATACAACTAGTGAATTATAGGACCGAGAGTCTTGCAAGCTCAGAGAGCTGGATTCAGCAACCCATGCTCTTAACCACTATCTTATATTGCTGACCACTTCCACCACCTTTTATCCTCATATGTGACAATGCAATAGCCAAAATTAGCGGCCATTTTAAACCTTCTATTTTTTAGGTGTCTTTAGTGGCATGTGCTTTCCCATCCACTTCCATATAGAACTTAACTTTGCATCAACTGCTAACCTATGTTGGAGGGATCCACAGGTAAAAATTTTGTACTTCCTTGGAGCCCTCAATGTGACGTGCACCCAGTGTGCTCTTGTGCACACAAGAGCTTTTGAGCAGGTAAGTGGCCTTTTGAGTTACAAAAGCTAACTGGAATGGACTTCTCAGCCAGGATATCAAGGTACTTTCATGCATTACATCAAAGTCTTTCTGTGGTGTTTCTTGATCAGAAAACCAATTTAAGGGTGATTTCAGCTCTTTCAACAAAATTCTTAGCTCAATTGTCTAAGGCAGAGGTTTCTCAACCTCAGCACTATTGACATTTTGAGCTGGCTAATTCTTTGTTTGGTGAGGGCTGTCTTGTGAATTGTAGGATATTTAGTAGCATCCCTGGCCTCTACCACCAGATGCCAGTAACAGTCCCTTCCCATGACCCCCTGTAGTTATAACAACCCATTTCTAGACATTGTTAGATGTCCCCTATGGGACAACATACCCCCAGTAGAGAAACACTGGTCAAAGGTAAAATTCTTCCTATGAAATTCCCAACAAAAAGTTCATAAAGTATGTTATTGAGCTTTATTTTTATTTCAGAAAAATACCTTCTAGCCTGATTTTGACATAAAATTTACTTGGGTTATTTTTACATATACTAAAAGACTAAGAGAAAGTAACCACTATATTTTTTCCTCTTTTCTCTCTCTCTTTCTCTCTTTTTTTCAGTGCTTACTACTTACCCTCTTATAAGCTGGTACCTCTAAATCACATATTCCTCATACACAACTTCATGTCAACTCCAAACCCAAAAATTCACCTGAAAAACCACCATCTCCTCCTGAACATCCCAAAGGAAACTTAAGACAATGTGTCCAACACTGAACTCATTTTCCACCTCTACAAATGTTCTCTTTGTTTCTCATTCCCAGTGTAAAATTGATGTCCAAATATTTTTTTTCTATGATTTTTTAAATGGCTTCCCTATCTGTTTTCTGGCATCCTCACTGTTAGTTCAGACTTATTTACCATTAAAATTGCCACAGGAGCCTTCTGGCTAGTCCTCCTCCAGTCCATCATCTGCATTGTTGCCCAAGCCAACACTCTAAAATACAAATCTCATTCTTTTATTCCTTTAAAGACAGTCCAAATCCCCTTAGCTGGGCTGGTGAAGCCCTTTATAAAGCATCCCTTGCTTTCTACCATCTTATTATAATAAATTAGTGAGGACTCCATTTGCTGCTAGGATAAAGGCATTCTGAGAACTTGAGCCAGAAACTAAATACATAAAATGTATTATATATCCCATCATATTGAAGTAATGGTTTGTGCATAGTGTAATGGACTTGAAGATGTAAGCTCCTTTAGGTGCCTTTTACATTAGAAAAGGTGAATTTCAGCACATACTCTCAGGCCTGCCAAAAACTCAATTTTATTTTCCCCATAAATGAATTTAATTTCTATTTTACATTTTCCTCCTCATTTTTCCAGGTAGAAGAAACATAATGTCAACTGGTTCAGGCTTTCTACTTTTTCCCATATATCACACCTAAATTTTGAGAGCTTAGTTGGGTGACCACATAATTTTTAGTTTTTTAGTTTTAATTTCTTTAGTGAGAAGAACCACTATTTAAGAGTTTTGCATGAGGCAACTAATATAAATCAAGGATATCCTGGAAAAATGGAGATATATGGTCACCTTCAACTTAGGTAAGGTAGGTCTAGTAGTTGAGGGTTGTTGGAATCTGTGAACTATTCAGTAATCATCTGTCTATACTAGATGACAGGTAATATTATATCCGGATACAACAATGTCCAGAGGGGAAAAATGTTCTGCCTCATTCCTATCTGGTCTTTTGTCATCTGTCCATATGTATCTCAGCTGTTTCCACCCTCTTTTCTAGCAATAGGCATCTCTTGTCTGGCTCACTTTCAGGTCCCTCCAAACTGAGGGAGATGGACAAAAATGACCTGAATCTCCTGCACTTCACTGACATGGAACATGACTGTCTCAGGCATTTCTACTCAATCGTGTCTACGTTGTACTGCATGCAGGAAACTTCTGTCGAGCTTGCAATCCTCATGAGCTCCACCTCAAAATCCAGATGGAGTTATCCAGAGTTCTTGAATTCTGAATTTTATCTCAAGTTTCTATTGTGCACCCAACCCCCAACTAGGAAACAGACTGTGGATGAGACACAGGATTGCTTTTTAGGAATCCACCTACATCTAAGTTATTTGTCTTCTCTTTGCCCTCCCCATGCACTCTTTACCCCTCTGCAGTGAGATAGCCCATCTTGTCTATTTTCTCAGATTTGTTGTTTGTGAAATAAACATTATACCCTAGATGCAAATCTTACTGAAGCTCAAAGGTATTTTCTTTGCTTGTGTGTCTTGTCATCTTTCTCCTAACATAATAAATGCTGCTGGCAATAAGTGGGGGGAGCAAAATGTATAAGAAACTAGAGAGTAATACAACTCAAGTTATTGATGAGTATAAAAACATATTATGTTTTCAATTACAGAAGGCAAACGAATTTTAGAGCAGAGGAAAATAATATGGGAATTGTGATGGTTGATTTTACATGTCACCTTGGTTAGGCAATGGTGACCAGTTATTTGGTCAAACACCAGTGTTGCTGTGAAGGTATTGTTTAGGTGTGATTGATATTTAAATCAGTAGACCTTGAGTAAATCCTATTACCCTCTATAATGTGGGGGAGCACCAACTCTTCAGTTGAAGACCTATTTACTGAAAGAGAAGGAATTCTTCTCAAGACTGAAAAATAAGAGCCCTGCCTGACTTATCAGTCTGTTGCCCTTTCCTTCAGATTTCAGTTAAAAAAAAAAAAGTAGATTTTAGCACTAAAAAAAGAAGTAAAATTAATTTTAATAATAAATTTTATTTAACCCTATGAATCCAAAATATCATTGCAACATGTAAGTTATATAAAAATAATGTATGAGATATTTTATAGTCCTTTTTTTCATACCAAATCTTCAAAACTCTATTCATATTTTACATGTATGGGACATCTCAATATGGACTAGCTATATGTGGCTAATGGCAACATACAGGACAGAGCAGATCTAGACCAAAACACATATGAAAAAGAATTAAGGAGGCATTTTGTGCATTATCATGGATTTAGAGATTATTAGAACAGGTAAATTTATTTGAAGTTTAATCCTTTGATTTGACTCCATTACACAAATAAAAAAAACTAAAACTCATAGAAGTAAAATGATTATGTGGAAATCATTCAGTTAATCAGACTGGCAGAAAGAAGACAGCAACCCAAAATTTCTTATTTTCATCATTAGCCATTAAATAAAAATTTTAAAAGAACAATATATGATAGGAAGCTATATCATAGCTTCAAGCAATCAAATACTCCAATCAAATGAGCTTAAACAATATCTTAGATAATCTTGTTACCTAACATAACAAGATTCCTACCTTGGTTGCTTCAGAGGCTCCACAGGGTCATCAAAAGTTCCAGTTCTTTCCATCCTTCTGCTCTGCCATCTTCTATGTGGCAGCTTTGCCCTCAGCTGGCCCCTCATGGTTTCAAGCTAGCTGTGTTAATTCCAGACAAAATCTCCAGTGAGAAAGATGTGTTAAGGGTGAAAGGCACTGTCTCTTTTCATGTCTCCTTTGTAGGAGGGAGTAAACTTTTTTGAGAAGCTTCTAAACAGAATAATTCTCTTGTTTCAATGACTGGGACTGGAAACATGCATATTCCAAAACTAATCGCCAACAAGATAAATAAGATTAACAGAATTCTAGATGATTTATTTGAAAGTAGAATGGATTTGGGGAGGGGAGACCAATGGCTACCACAACTCTGATTAAACTGAATAGCTGAAAAACCAATTGTAGTGAAAATATAGTTATATTCACAACCCGAGAATTCTATAGAAAGCTGTCTTTTTTTAGCCCCAAACTCCATTTTGATGTAATAAACTAATGGCTCAACAAACACATATGAAATGACATGCTGCTATTTCTTAACCCAAACCCCAGAATTATAAGAAAGAAAGCTCTAGTTATGTTAAACCAGAGATCTGACAAGTCTTTATTGAGGGCTTAGTATGCAGCAGGTACTGGTTTAGTCATTGTCACATGTACCACGTTTGATCCTTATGGCTACCCAGTGGAAGGACTGTTTTTTTTTTTTCAACCTTGATTTTTTTTAATTTTTAAATGTAATTAATTTACTTAGTTTTTCAAGTTTTATTTAGAAATAATTGATATACATCACTATAAATTTAAGACAAACAGCACGATGGTTTGATTTATATACATTGTGAAACAATGACCACAACAGGTTCAGCTAATTGAAATGACTGTTAAAATCATGTCCCTAATAGCTTGGGTCTTAAAGAAGTTAGTGATTCCTGTTTGAGGTTATATGGAGCCCATTTACTTTTTTTTTTTTTTTTTTTTTGAGAGAGAGAGAGAGAGAGAGAGAGAGAGAGATTGAGAGAGAGAGCTTGAGCAGGGGAGAAGAGCAGAGGCTCCATGCTCAGCACAGAACCTGACACGGGGCTGGATCCCACACCTCTGGGATCATGACCTGAGCTGAAATCAAGAGTAGGTTGCTCAGCCACTCTGGAAAGCAGTGTGGAGGTTCCTCAGAAAATTAAAAATAGACCTACCCTATGACCCAGCAATAGCACTGCTAGGAATTTATCCAAGGGATACAGGAGTACTGATGCATAGGGGCACTTGTACCCCAATGTTTATAGCAGCACTCTCAACAATAGCCAAATTATGGAAAGAGCCTAAATGTCCATCAACTGATGAATGGATAAAGAAATTGTGGTTTATATACACAATGGAATACTACGTGGCAATGAGAAAAAATGAAATATGGCCTTTTGTAGCAACGTGGATGGAACTGGAGAGTGTGATGCTAAGTGAAATAAGCCATACAGAGAAAGACAGATACCATATGTTTTCACTCTTATGTGGATCCTGAGAAACTTAACAGAAACCCATGGGGGAGGGGAAGGAAAAAAAAAAAAAGGAGGTTAGAGTGGGAGAGAGCCAAAGCATAAGAGACTGTTAAAAACTGAGAACAAACTGAGGGTTGATGGGGGGTGGGAGGGAGGGGAAGGTGGGTGATGGGTATTGAGGAGTGCACCTTTTGGGATGAGCACTGGGTGTTGTATGGAAACCAATTTGACAATAAATTTCATATATTAAAAAAAAAAAAAAAAAGAGTAGGTTGCTCAACTGACTTAGCCACCCAGATGCCCTGAGCCCATTTTCTAATCCAAGTGTTTTACTCTAAGTCCAGTGCTATTTCTACTCTACTAATCGACTATTAAACTAGTAAGCAGCATGGCAGCTTAGGGTAGGAGACAGCACTATTATTTTCTCTTCTAATTATTATAAATAAACTTTGTGAAAACTTAATCAGAAGAGATTCCATAAATAAATCACAAATGGAGTACAATTATAGGAGAAGCATACTATAAAGCAGAGGTTGGCAAACTACAGCCCAACTGCTGCCTGGTTTGTAAATAAAGTTTTATTGGAACACAGCCACTTATTTACCTTTTTTTTTCCGTGACTGCTTTCTCTCTACACAGGCAAAACTAAACAGTTGCAACAGAAATCCTATAAGCTGAAAAGCTGAAAATATTTACTATCTAACCCCTTATAGAAAGTGTCTCAACCCCTCATCTAAAGGAAAACTCTTAGAATTTGAAATCAAGAGACCTGAATTTGAAATCTAATTCTGACTAGATTTAGTGGTTGTATACTCTGGGGCATTTCATTTAACCTTTCCAAATTCAGTTTCCTTCTCTGAAAAGTAAGAATCATGCCTAATTCAAGAAATTTTGAGGGGTGCCTGGGTGACTCAGTCAGTTGAGCCCAACTCCTGATTTCAGCTCAGGTCATGATCTCATGGGCATGAGACTGAGCCTGTGCATTGGGCTTTGAGCTGGGCGTGGGGCTTGCTTAAGATTCTCTCTCTCCCTCTCCCTCTTCCCCTCTTCCTCAAAAAATGAAAGAAAAAATAAAAGACATTTAAAAAGAAATCTTGAGAATTATATAAGCAAATGTATATGACAATGGTTTGTGATCCAAAAGTTGTAGCCAGTGCATAATAAATATGAAGAGTAGTTTTGTCAAGTCTCAGAGAAAAGACAAAGGAAAGTCTCATTTCTCTGCCATTTTGAAGTTTTCCTGGCACTAAAATGGATATATAAGTGGATATTTGAGGCCAAATGGGAATTAAATAAAAAAGAAAAATTGGGGTGTTTTGCTTCCCAAGACAGCACTATTTGTTTGACTGAACAATAGCTGACTGTGAAGAGTTCAGGGACACCAGGGTAAGGTGATGGGTATATCTCTGTAGTGGCTTCTTATAGATGGTTAAAGAAGAGATAGGAAGCCAATGGACACATGTTGGTAGTAAAATTGGCCAAGCAAATGATGCAGAGCCTAGATGACTGCCTAAGGATATTTTAAAATTAGTTTCTAAATATAAAGACATTAAATTATATTGCCTTTTCTACCAATAAAATGTGTACAATTCCCAATTATAGTGGATGCACTGTCAGAAGGTAATAACATTTAGACTATGAGTTTTAAAAGCAATAATGTCACATATAGTAATTTTAAAAACTACTTCTTGTGGTCTACCTTCATTTATGATGCACTCATGTAAATTTCTTCCTTGCTGTTGACCTTGATCACAATACAAAAAACAGTCATCCTTCTATTTTTAAGCCTTGTCAGCAAATATCTTCCTCTTTTGTTCTAGGCCACCCTGGATTATGGAGAAAAAAAACACACAAAAAAAACCCAGTAAGATATGGAGCAAATTATAGCAAAAAAGGCCATTTACACTGCTATTCTGACTGCTATTACCAGCAATAACTATCATCTCTAAGCTTTTCAACAATGAGTCCACACCAATAAGTGGAAACACTTTTTATAAGTGCTGTATAGTAATACCTGACATGTATATAGCACCTTTCATCTGTAAGAATCCCAAAGTGCCATGCGGAGTATCCTGGAATCACTTCATCTACTAGAGAAATACAACAATCTCTGGAGTACAAAGCAGCAACCTTTCCATACACATAATGGTCCCAGTCTTGGCTTGGGGAGATGGCAAGAGTACATATGTTTTACACTTCTAGCCCCTCCAGACCAACATGCCTTACACTCTTGCTTCATTTGCACAACATGTGGACCCAGAGATAAACTCCTCCATTTCTACTTTTTCTGTGGGAAAAAGTGGGAAGCCTGACTCTTGAAAACCTTGGGGACCTAAGGAAACCTTTTCTAAGTGCAGATTTGTTTTGACTGCTCCTTATTTATAGCAGAGTTTGTGGAAATTAATTAAAACAGAACAACTGTAGAAATAGTAGAATATTAGAAATAGTTTGAAGCCTGAGCCAGTTTGATGCCAGTTTATGTTACTTCCAGCTGTAGATTTGGGGAAAGTTTCTTAATTTCTCTCAGCCTCATTTTTAAAAATGCAGATGCTAATACCTACTCCAAAATGACCTTACAAATTTAAAGTGACTGTCAGAGTAGTCAGGATAGTGTAAGGCACACAATAAAATTCTTCTTCATTTCCACAATGTATATCCATAGGAAACATTCCAAGTTTGCTGATTAAATCATGGGGGTTAAAGAGAGCAAAGTTTCTATTATTTCTTAAAAAGTTAACTTTAGTAATGGTAATACTACAGATTAGGAGTCAGGAATTTGATTTAATAATCTTTGGCTGTGTCAGTTATTTGATGCCTCCAAATAACTCTGTCTACTTAAAAGAAAAACATAATATCCCCTACTCTCCTCACTGAAGACTTAGGATAAATTGAATACTGCTTGCAACACAGCTCTTCTTCCTCAGAAAATGGTGCCATGGAAAGACAACACAACATTACTCTGATTAGGATTGTTGACCAAGACCAGATTTGAAAGAACTAATGAGTAGAAAGGAAAGATTTAGAAAGGTTATACTGGAGCACAGGGGTTGCTCAGTCAGTTAAGCTGACTCTTGATCTCGGCTCAGGTCATGATCTTTCGGTTTGTGAGATGAGCCCCATGTTAGCGCAGAGCCTGCTTAGGATTCTCTCACCACCCCCCTCTCTCTCCGCCCCTTCCCCCGCACACATGCACACACTCTCTTTCTCTCCCAAAATAAAGAATAAACTTTAAAAAAATAGAAAGGTTATATTAAAGTCACAGATGAAAAGAAGTACATATCCTATCTTGAAATTATCCCCATCTCTTCCCTACCCCTCACTGTAAAAGTTCAGAAGGATGTAGAAAACCAATAGAAGGTAAGCCACCTACTTTTCCTAGACTATGTAGCATATTCATTAAGCAAATATTTATTAAGAACCTATTATGTGCAAAGTATGGCAATATTTCATTCTTGGACCAAACTAAAAGATATTCAGCTCAACTAATATTCCTTGATATCTGCTATGAGCCAAGTACCATGCTTAGATTTAGAACTAATGAGCTAAAAGAAAAAAAAAAAAGGGAAAGAAAACAAAGCACTTCATCCTCAAAGAAAAGATGTCCATAGATAGATACAGCTATGTCATACAAGGCAAGATGTAAAATGTATGACATAATTGTAAAAAAGCATGAGCTTTGAAATTGGCTAATTGCTTAAAAGACAGCCTCACCATTTATTAGCTATTTGACTTTCTCTAAATTCTGTTTCCTTATACTTAATTTGCAAAGATATTTTAAGCACAGGATAAATTTATATGTGAAAGTCTGGCTTGGCCTACAGTATTCACACAATGTATATTAACTTTAAAAATACTATAAAATATTGTCATTATTATGTACAAATAATTAGAAACATAATGGATTTAAAGCAGGGACTCCCAATGGGGGATGATTTTGTCCCCTAAGGACTTTTGGTGATATCTGAAGATATTTTCAGTTGTAGAACTTGGGGAGGTGGAGGGAGACTACTGTCTAGCAGATAGAAAACGGCCAGGGATGCTGTTAAACATCCTGCAATAAACAGGACAGCCTTCCACAATAAAGAATTATCCAGCCCCAAATGTCAATAGTCCCAAGGTCAAGAAACTCTGATTTAGAGAAAAGAATCTATCTATCTATCTATCTATCTATCTATCTATCTATCTATCATCTATGCTTTCATCCATGTTTCTATCAGTCAAAAGTGGTTTTGTCAGCTAAACTAATTTAATTGCTGTTAGGTTGATTGAAAATAAAAAGAAAACTACACCTTCTAAAGTGAAGTTCAGAACAGATCTGAATCCTAGAGGGTGAGAACAGAACATAAAATCCAGAAAAAATCTTGGTACTGCTGGTGATCAAAAATTGAAGTCCATTATTATTAAGACATTAAGCTTAGAAATAAGGGTATTGCTGCTGGAAAGTGCAACAATATTAGTGATATTTGCTACTCTGCCATGAAGGAAGAACAGGAAAAAAAAGGAAGAAAAAAAAAAGAAAAAAAAAAAGAAGAGTCAAAACAGGCCAGTAGGGCCAGGGAAACTCATATGGAGAGTGACATGTTTAAAACCCAGCCTCAGGATCCTGCTGCTTTACTAAAGGGAAAATGAGAAAACCTGAAGAACCATAGAAAAAAAATTTCTGGTCTGTCTCCTTGGGGAATGGGGCTTCTATTCAAGTAAATAATTCTTTTATGATATAGAGAGTGAGAAAGAGAAAGATGTAACAATGCAATATCTCCCATGGGGCAGATGGTAGGTAGAGAGGCTGTGAGACAACTGGTAGCCAAAGGTCTGCTTTGGGAGGACAGGGAGGCCCAGGGAAGCAGCCAGGAGCCAAAGGGAGTGCAGTGGAGTCTAACCTGGAAGGGAGTCAACGTATAAGGAGGGAGCAGGCTCAGTGGATTGTGTCTTGTGTAACCACAGTGAAAAAGGTTGCAGAATAGAAGAAAAATCTGGCTAATTTAAGGAGTGTTGGACAAAGGAGAAGTGATCTATATTATAAGGTTTCTCCCCAGGGCCCAGTGCCCTAGTATATAGTACACGGAAATTGAGAGTAAACGTAGAGGTAATTCCTAAGTGCCATTAGAATACACCCAGAAGAGGACAAGCATCCCAGCCATCTGAGACAGTAGGACTAAGCCACTCCTCGAAGTATTGCAGTCTAGAGACTTTTCACCCACTCATTGTGATTTTAGAAGAGTAGGTAATCAGATTCAGCAGGTTTAATTATAATTAGTTCTCAAATTCACATTTCTTAAGAATGTACAAAGGCAGAAAATATTGGGCTTCTGCTGTGAGCTGATACAGGCCCCAGTATTTGAAATTAGAGTTGGTGGTAGAGTGAAATGGGGTACGATGCTGGTGGTGGCATAGGGCAGGACATAGGGAGATAGGCACAAATAACCTATTAAACTGCAGGATATAATAAAATAAATATTTAAAGTACACATAAGACACTGAATCTAGAGAAGAAAAAGACCCAAAAAATAGACCCACATAAACATAGTCAACTGATCTTTGACAAAAAACCAGAGGCAATACAATGAAGCAAATGCAGTGTCTTCAACAAATGGTGTTGGAACAACTGGACATCCACATGCAAAAAAGGGAATGTAGACACAAACCTTACAGCATTCACTAAAACTAGCTTGAAATGGGTCATAGACCTAAATATAAAATGCAAACCTATAAAACTCCTAGAAGATAACATAGGAGAAAATCTACACGACTTTGGGTATGATGATATCTGTATAGATTCAACAATAAAGATAAGATCTGTGAAATAAATAATTGTAAAGCTGGACTTCATTAAAATTAAAAGTGTCTGCTCTATGAAAGTATTAAGTATTAAGACAGTATTAAGAGAGTAAAAAGACAAGTCATAGACTGGGAATAAATATTTGTAAAAGACATATTTGATAAAGGACAGTTATCCAAAAAAATATAAGAAAAAAAAAACCAAAATCTCTTAAAACTCAACAATAAGAAAACAAACAACGCTATTAGAAAATGGACCAAAGACATTAACAAGACACCTCACCAAGGAAGGTATGTAGATGAAAATAAGCACATGAAGAGATGTTCCATATCATAGGTGATCAGGTAAATGAAAATTAAAACAATAATAAGGAACCACTATAAACACCTATTAGAATGGTCAAAATCTGGAACACTGATAACAGGAACTCTCACTCATGGGTTTTGGGAATGCAAAATGGAATAGTCACTTTGGAAGATAGTTTGGTAGTTTCTTACAAAACTAAACAAATTCTTAACATACTATCCAGCAGTTACCCTCCTTGGGTAACTCCAAAGGAGTTGAAGGTCCACACAAAAACCCGGACAAAGATGTTTATAGCAGCTCTATAGCTGCACAAGGATGTCTGCCAAAACGTGGAAATGATCAAGAAGTCCTTCAGTAGGTGAATGGATAAACTGTGGTATACCCAACAAAGGAATATTACTTAGTGCTAGAAAGAAATGAACTATCAAACCATGAAAATACATAAAGGAACCTTAAATGTGTATCACTAAGTGAATGAAGCCAATCTGAAAAGGGGACTTACTATATGATTCCAACTATATGACATTCTGGTAAAAGCAAAACTATAGAAATAATACAAAAAATCAGTGATTGCCAGGAGAAGGAGGGGTAGTGGGGTGGGCAAGAAATAGAGGATTTGGTGGGACAAAGAAAATTCTGTGTATGATACTGTAGTAATGGATACATGTCATGATACATTTCTCCAAATGTACAACATCAAGAATGAACCATAAGGTAAATGTGGACCTTGGTAATTATGATGTATCAATGCAGGTCCATCAGTTGTAACAAACGTACCACTCTGGTGGGGGATGCTGATGATAGTGGAGGCTATGTTTGTGTCAGGGCAGAGGATATATGGGAAACCTATGGACCTTCCTTTCAATTTTGTTGTAAAACTAAAACTCCTCTAAAAAATCCAAGTGCTGATAGGGGCACTTGTACCCCAATGTTTATAGCAGCACTCTCAACGATAGCCAAATTATGGAAAGAGCCTAAATGTCCATCAACTGATGGAATCGATAAAGAAATTGTGGTTTATATACACAATGGAATACTACTTGGCAATAAGAAAGAATGAAATATGGCCCTTTGTAGCGACATGGATGGAACTGGAGAGTGTGATGCTAAGTGAAATAAGCCATACAGAGAAAGACAGATACCATATGGTTTCACTCTTATGTGGATCCTGAGAAACTTAACAGAAACCCATGGGGGAGGGGAAGGAAAAAAAAAAAAGAGGTTAGAGTGGAAGAGAGCCAAAGCATAAGAGACTCTTAAAAACTGAGAACAAACTGAGGGTTGATGGGGGGTGGGAGGGAGGGGAAGGTGGGTGATGGGTATTGAGGAGGGCACCTTTTGGGATGAGCACTGGGTGTTGTATGGAAACCAATTTGACAATAAACTTCGTATATTGAAAAGAAAAATCCAAGTGCTGAAAAAATAGCTAAAAGAGGCATCTTGAGGGGCGCCTGGGTGGTGCAGTCGGTTAAGCGTCCGACTTCAGCCAGGTCACGATCTCGCGGTCCGTGAGTTCGAGCCCCGCGTCGGGCTCTGGGCTGATGGCTCAGAGCCTGGAGCCTGTTTCCGATTCTGTGTCTCCCTCTCTCTCTGCCCCTCCCCCGTTCATGCTCTGTCTCTCTGTGTCCCAAAAATAAATAAACGTTGAAAAAAAAATTAAAAAAAAAAAGAGGCATCTTGATGTTTACCAAGCTAAAACATATATTATATATTATAAAGCATCAATAATTAAAACAGTGTGGTATTGACTCAGGATTAGACAAATTGATCAATGGAATGGAACAAATCTCCAGAAGAAAGCCTAGGTATATAGGGAGATTTAAAATATGATAATAATGATATCTCAAATCAGTGAGGTGAAAATGGACATTTTAATGAAAGGCATTAGCATCACTGGGTAGCCATTTAGGAAAGATAATATTCTATCTGTGTCTCATATTGTACATCAGTATAAACTCTGAATGTACTGAAGTATTTTAATTTTTTTAATGTTTATTTATTTTTGAGAGTGAGAGAGAGAGAGACAGAGAAAGACAGAGTATGAGCAGGGGAGGGACAGAGAGAGAGGGAGACACAGAATCTAAAGCAGGCTCCAGGCTCTGAGCTGCCAGCACAAGCCTGATGTGGGGCTCGAACTCACAGACTGCAAGATCATGACGTGTGCCAAACTTGGACACTTAAGTGACTGAGCCACCCAGGCTCCCTGCACTGAAATATTTTAAATGTAAAAATAAAATAATAAACGTATTTATAGAATGAATGTGTGAATTCTTTCATAAACCGAGATTAGGAAACTATGTCTTGCATGGCAAACAAAACAAAAGCCAGAAGCCAATTCAAAAAGAAATCAGCAACTGGGAAAAACATTTGCAACCCTTAGAAAATGGGGGGTGGGGGTGGGGAATGAGTAACATTTCCAAAGAACCCAAATGAAAACAGCTAAAAGATCTAAATAGAGACCCCCCCCAAAAAAAAGAAAAAGAAGAAAAGAAATACAAATGGTCCCTAAGCATGAAACAAGAGCACGATTTCACTTAGAGAGACTACATTGACATTCTATCTCTCAACTACCATATGGCCAAAATTCCAAAAGTGTTCACAGCACACATTGTTGGCCAGACCGTGAGAAAAGAGGGGCTCTCCTGTCATGCTGGTGGGAGTACAAAATGATACATCTAGAAAAGGAAAATCTTCACTGCGTTTGGCAATGTCTACCAAAATTACAAAAGCATTTACCCACTGAACCAGAAATCTTACTTTGGAGACTCTCATTCTGGCATTGCTTGAAATAAGAAAAGATTGTGCAAGACAGGGAGAAAAAGTGAAATACATGTTCATGTTCACTTATATTTAGATAAAGTAACATCAAAAGGTTGAACAAAAAAGAAAATGGTTATCTATAGGGGAGATTTCTTAATATCTGCCTTTCATATCATTTTTATTTTGTAAATGTATTAATTATTTAAAAACCTCAATCAAACATTTATTTCTAGACTATTGCAATTTTTAAAATTTTTTTTTTTTTTTCAATGTTTATTTATTTTTGGGACAGAGAGAGACAGAGCATGAACGGGGTAGGGGCAGAGAGAGAGGGAGACACAGAATCGGAAACAGGCTCCAGGCTCTGAGCCATCAGCCCAGAGCCTGACGCGGGGCTCGAACTCCCGGAACCGCGAGATCGTGACCTGGCTGAAGTCGGACGCTTAACCGACTGCGCCACCCAGGCGCCCCTATTGCAATTTTTAAAATCCAACCAGTCTGCTGCCATCCTAACCACTTTCAAAAACTTTTTGATCAAAACATAAACGTATTGCATCAGATGAAAACTATTTTTTCATTGCCTTCAGGAAAAAAAAATCTCAATTCCATATGTGGCATATAAGACCCTTCCTGATTTGTTCTTCCATATATCAGTGTCTACCTACTTTCTTTGTCTTCATCCAGCAGATCTCATTTTTAACTTGTCGCTCTGGGCAGTTTCTTTCCCATCCTTCCTCTCTCCCTCACACTGGTTTACATTTCTTAGTCATGTTTCCAAGTCATATTCTCTTTGTTTTTTTTTTCTCCTTCCTTTGCCTGAGTCCCTGGAGGGTAACGTAGTACATCTTAGTCTCTAGTCTTTGGCACACAGTAGGCATGTTTATCCTGCATCTGGATGGGTGGCATAGACAGTGTGCCAGTTAGTAAGTTACTGTTTCTCAGCACCACATCCACCCTTCTCTACCCTACTTTGGGTCCCTGTGGGGTGGAAGGGTGCAAACGACGTATTTCTGCTTTGCCAGTGGCTCCTTCCTGGGTGCGTCCAATAGCAGTTGCCAGAGGGAGACTGCAAGGCTGCTGTGGAGAGAAGGGACTTGCTCCTTCCTTCCTATGGGTTTCCTGTTCTTGTCAGTGGCCCCTCAGCCTCATTTCTTCACCCCAGTAAGCATCCATATTCTGGTAACAGCAGCTGAATCCTGTTAGTTTTTCCCATACTCGAAAAACCAGCACATGACATCTTTCAAAATCCCCGGCTTCAGCTGAGTAGCACCCCCTCCTCAGAGGTCTGACTCTCAGCTCCACAAGGCTCCAAGCTTCTAAGTTGGAATAATTATAGCCTCTCCCCTTGGTTCCCTCGACCAAAGGGCTTGAAGCTGCTCTTTGCAGTTGCTACCTTCGTAATACCTCAGAGTTCCTTTGCCTTTTCAGGTTTTCAAAACCTAACAAACCTTTATATCAAATTCTCTCTGTTAAAATAGCCAGTGTGGCTTCTGTCTCTTGCCTGGAGACTGGGTGAAGCTGTTCATGCTCAGCATATCTACACCTGTTCCTGCTGTGACCTCAGACGGGATTTCTCCTCACCACTTGCTGCACCAATGAGTCCTGGGGTAATTAACACCTCTGGTTCTGTACCACCTCCACAGAATCCTCCACATATTGAATAAGCTGATGGTTTTGCTATCTGGGGCTCAGTGGAGAGAAGGACCAGATCTCAGCAGTTTCAAGCATGGCTTCTCTTCTCTGTCTTTTGCTATTTTGTTCTAATTCCTATCTCAAAGGACCCACACTCATTTTGGTTTAATTCAAGTGTCCAAGTACCCTCTACCCTTGACCATTTTACCTGTCTCCTTCAGGTATCCCATGTTTCACAAAATATGCAGTTTTTGAAAATTTTCTCATACATAACAAGCACAGCAGAGGGACAGTAACCATAGTACATAGTATTTATTAAGCATTTATCATAAACCATAAAGGTGAGAGATCCTCCTTTAATCCTCAAATCAATCTTATTTTAAATTTTTTCTTTTTTTTTCAACGTTTTATTTATTTTTGGGACAGAGAGAGACAGAGCATGAATGGGGGAGGTGCAGAGAGAGAGGGAGACACAGAATCGGAAACAGGCTCCAGGCTCCGAGCCATCAGCCCAGAGCCCGACGCGGGGCTCGAACTCACGGACCGCGAGATCGTGACCTGGCTGAAGCCGGACGCTTAACCGACTGCGCCACCCAGGCGCCCCAAATCAATCTTATTTTATAGGTGAGAAGGCTGAGACAAAGACAAGTACAATCATTTTCTCAGGGCCTTAGACAAAACCAAGATTTGGCCCAAGGCAGACTGACCTATCGCTTCCTTAATAACCATCAGAGTAACATTAACTAGGGAGATATCAGTTGATTTTCAAAAGACAATGGGGCTATGAAATCTTAACTAGAATTACATTGGGGTAGGTGTGCATGTAGAAGGTATATAAGCTCTAGATTTTGAGTGGCATGAATATTTAGAATTTGGGAAAGAAAAAAAATCATCTGTGAGGCTTTTCTGCAACATTGTAAAACCCGAGGTCAAGAGTGGGGGAAGGGAGGCACTGTCATAGAGAAAAATATATACAACTGCCCATTTCTCTTGGCAGTACCTGGATGATTGCTAGCTCCTGGCATTAATCACCTGTCAGAAATTACCTTCCCCACACCTGACACCCCTACCTTGACAATTTTTGCCTCCTTGCTCATGAGTGATGGGATGATGGTTAGGCCCTATCCATCATGCATTTTGATCAGACTGTCATTCCTAGGTGACTCACATATCCTGGCTGGGACTAGGCCCCAAAGATGTCAGCCCCAAAGTGATATCTTGTGATGGTTGGGTACATGGTTCTGGGAGCAGATTGATGGTAATCAGGGTTTGCTGTATGTCAGCACCAGGTTGCCTGCTATGACACATGAGCTGTGCACTCATATAAAAGTACAGTGTGTAGATGATACTGGCCTGGGCATACCTCTTTAGCATAAGGATGAGCCTAATTGGATAAGTGCTCAGCTGTGCCTCTTTTGGGGTCAAGGACAGGTCAGAGAAGGACAGAATTCTAAACTAGTAAGAAGGCAGAATTTCTATGTTGTGTGAACAAATGACTCATAATGCCTATTGATGCCAACCTTGGAAACACAAGAATTGAAAGTGTTAGAGAAGGTCTATAGGACTCTGAAGACCAAAACCCCAATGTAGAAAGATGGGGAGAGTGAAATCAGAAACATCCAAGAATGGACCTTGCTTTCAGAAGAAATAACAGTTTGCAGTTAGCATTATATGCTTTGGGTAATTAATTTCATAATTCAAGGTCAGTGAAATCTTTCTTCAATGAGGAAGCCCAAAGACATTATGGTTATGATTATGATTATTATATTTTTAACCATTTCAGTGTCCCTGATTTGTAATCAGCATTAAGTACTGCTGCTCTCTTTCCTTCCTGAAACATTTTTCTCCTCCTCATCATCATTTATTTAATAACCTAGACCCACCTGAAATTCCTTCTCCTGTCTTGAATCCTTATTGAGCCATTCTTATTTAAATTTATTTTGTGGTTTTGGTCTTATTATATAACTCTGTACTTTATTTTCATAGTACACTTTACTAGGTATGTTTTATTGGGACAGGAGTTTTTATAAACCTGTCATCTAAATGTATCACTGTGTTTGTACCATTTCTCTCCTAGTTGATTAGGAGGTTTTGCGATTAGGGATTATATCTTATCCATTTAGCCCTAGTGTATACTTTGGGAATGTTTATTGATTGATAATATTTATGCTTTTGTCCCTGACAACACCTAACACAGGGCTAGGTACATGCTTATGGACAGGTTCAGGTAGGGACTGATGTCTTGTTTAGAACTGTGTCAGCAAGCCTTCCATAGGACAAATTCTGCACCTCTTTCTAGATACACAGAAGCCATTTCTATTCTCGAGGTCACGGAATCCAGCAAATTGAAAACATTTCTTGGGTCTTACTCAGTAAACTCTTTGCAGTTGAAATGGTATCTGTTTCAAATGCCACTTATAGAAGCCAATAATAATACAAGAGCTTGATCTTGACAGCAGAGAAATGTGTTAACTTTCCCAATGTGCCCTATTTACTGTAATCTTGAGTGAATTTCACTTTTTTTTTTCTTTACTACCACTACTTCAAACTCTCTCATTTGAAGAGTAATTTCTTTGGAATACTGCCCAGGTTAACCAGGGGCCTCTTTTCCCGTTTTGGCTTCTAATGTTGTCCTTAAACTGTCCTTAATTTCTTCTTACTTTTCTAATGCTTACTAATAATCTCTTGTTCTTTTACTCGGTTCACTCCCTCACTCATTCACTCACACATTCTTTCACACACCAGCTGTTGCCACTGACACTCCTTGTTTTACCTTTTACTAGCTATGTGATTTTGGCTTTCTCTGTGACTCAGCACATCCATAAAATAGGGAAAATATCAGTTCTGCCTTATAGGGTTATTATGAAGAATAAATAGTTGTGTGTGTGTGTGTGTGTGTGTGTGTGTGTGTGTATTGTCCAAGTATGTAGCACTTAGAATCCTATGGTCAAAATATCTGAGAAACCTTAAACTGAGCAGGTTAGCATTCCCTACTGTTCATACCCCATTCTGGGTTTTGAATCATCTCTCATGGATTACTGCTATAGGTAAGTATACCTAGCACGTTCTAAGGATTTGTTATTTTTATATTCAGAGAGAACTGCACCAAATGCATTGGAAAGGGAATTCTAAGCTTCCAGAGCATTATACCACCCCAAAATAGGCCAACAACAGATTAATATTCCTCAAATACAACTTTTATCACACTATTCTCCTCACAAAGCTTCTCTGACAAAGGGAAGAGAACATTATGGCAGAGGACTGGCTGATGTGCAAATCCAAAGAGCTCAGCATAAACTCAGCTTCCATGAAACACTTGCTCATTCGTTGATCTGCTAACTTGTCCATGTCAGATAATGTACAAGTAGCTCCGTCTGTGATCATGATTCCCTGCTGGGTGCTAGGAATAGCAAATCTGAGATGCAGAAAAATGTAAAGGGAGCAAATTAAAAAAAAATTTTTTTTTAATTAGCAGGTGTTAAGCTAGCATTCCCAAACTGAATCCTGAGGAATTCTTGGAATATTATATAAGGAAAGAAGAATCCTATGGTCAAAATACCTGAGAAACCTTAAACTGAGCAGGTTAGCATTCCCTATTGTTCATTATGGGTTTTGAATCATCTCTCATGGATTACTGCTATAATCACTTGCTTCGACTCTCTGCCTTTCATTCTTTCCCTTTCTAGTCCAACCCTTCTACTCTTGACAGAAGAGTCTTTCTAAGACATAGATCTGGTCACACCACTTCCTTGTTTGAAACCATTGGCAGCTCCTCATTACCTATAGCATCAAATCCAAATTTCTTAGCATGTTTTACAAACACTTCAGGATCTGGGCCACAAACTGTGTTTCCAATCTCTTCTCCAATCTCCCTCTTCAAATATACCCTATACTCTGTTCACAGAGATTTGCAATTCCTTGACATTCCATGGACACCCATTGCTTCTGGTCATACTATTTTCACTGCCTGGAATGACATTATCATGTTCTTACGTACAAACTTAGTTAATCCTCATAGCAACACTACAGGGTATGTACTATTTTTTTTTTTAATTTTTTTTTTCAACGTTTATTTTTTTTTTTATTTTTTGGACAGAGAGAGACAGAGCATGAACGGGGGAGGGGCAGAGAGAGGGGGAGACACAGAATCAGAAACAGGCTCCAGGCTCCGAGCCATCAGCCCATAGCCTGACGCGGGGCTCGAACTCACGGACCGCGAGATCGTGACCTGGCTGAAGTCGGACGCTTAACTGACTGCGCCACCCAGGCGCCCCGGGTATGTACTATTATTATCCCATTTAACAGTTGAGTAAGCTGGGGTGAATAATTGTTGAGTAACTTGGTAGAGGTTATACAGGTCATAAAGTAATTGATTTGAACCCAGACAGTCTAGCTCTGAAGCCAATGCCTTTAAGCCTTTGGCTTCCCTGCATCTGGGAAGCTGACAGAGAGAGACAGGTAAACTACTAATCCAGTTCAAGTTAAGCTCCTTTTGACCAAATATACATTCTACTCCTCCTTCCAGAAGAAAACATAAATTATTATGTTTTCTCTTACTATGTGTATACATATAATGTTATATGTACACACTGTAACTTCTTATCGTCCTCAACAGCAATGCCTGTTCAGTTGTTTGCCCCACAGGGCTGTGAGTTCCTTATGAATAGAGATCTTTTAGAAATATTCTGACATCAATCTCTATTTTAACAGCCAGGCACAACACCTTAAGTTTCATGTTAGGCACTTAAATCTTTATGGAGGTGAATTAAAATGAATCTGCTTGAAGGTAATAGGAGGCCCTGGTGACAGCTTGGTTATGATTCTGCCCAACAGTTCCCAGACACACGACTGATAAATGCAAACTCCTTGTCAAAAATGACAGTGTCTGGTAAGCTATGTGCTGCAAGCTTTTCTGAACTGTAAATGTCACAGCAAGGTTTAGAAATGGAACTCAAAATACTTTTGAGAAAGTCTACCTTAGTCAAGAACTCTTCCCCCCAAAGTGGCCTTGGAAAATCAATTTGGCTTCCTGTCTGGGATGTGTTGGTCACTTCTAATACATGTAGGTGTCTTTGGTATGCAGAAGCTCTTCCACAATCCTTTCAATATCAGAATCAATCCCAAGTGCCTAGATCTGGCTTCCATTCAGTGTTGCAAGTCATGTGAAGAGCTCTCCAACAATCTAGAAGGCAAGATTCACACACACATTTGACATCTACGGAGCACCTCTTACGCACTGGGCTCTGTTCTCAGGCCAAAGATACATAAATGGACAAGACACAGCCATTATTCTAAAAATAGTTCACAGTCTTACAGAAGGCAGGCAAGGAAGTCAATATTATGGTATGTCACATTGTAGAGCCATGTGACAGGCTGCTTAGAGAACAAGAGGGGGTCTCTAACCCTGTGGGATTAAGAGGCTTTCAAAGTAGCTTAGTTTTGTAGGGGATGCTTGGTTTGGGACTTTAAGGTAATAGAAATAAGTCAGAAAACAGAAAAATTCAATTGCATTGCTAATTCTTCCCCCCTATATCTCTTGAATGCATCTGCTATTATCCCTTTTTTTGGTCTGCCAGAATAGCCTAAGTAACTGTTCCACCCACTTTCTCTATTGTCTTTCTTTTATTCATTCATCACACAAAGCCAGAACAATCTTTTTAAAACATAAATTAAGCCATGTTAAATCTTAACCGATAACTTATGCTTAAATCTAACCGATAACTTTTGATTGCACTTGGAATAAAACTCCTTGCTATGAGCTATAGGACTGCTTGATCTGAAGCTACCTCTTCACCTTCACCTCATGCTATGTCCTCCACACCATACTCCAGCCACACTGGCCTTTATTAATTCACCAAACTTTAGAAAATCTTCCATACTTAGAACTTGTATATGTTTTTTTTCTTGGTCTGGAAGTCTTTGTCCCAGGTCTTCACCTGGCACATACCAAATGTCACCACCTCACACTCATCATTCCCTTTTGTCTCTATGTTAACCCTCTGTTTATTTTCCCTTCCCAGCACCTATCACAATCTATAATTATTTTATTTATATTTATTTATTTATTGTTGTTGTTGGTGTGTGTGTGGGGGGGGGTGCTCTGTTTCTTTGTTATCCCCACTCTACCATAAATTGCATGAGGCCTTGGATCATGTTGCCTTGCTCACCATTTATTATTAGCTCTTGGCTCAGTGTCTGACACACAGTATATACCCCCAAAATATTTATTAAATAAGTAAAGGAAGGCAAGGGGGCTTGCAGACACAGTCCACTTAAGATCTACAATAATTAATTGTGATACATTTGTGGTGATGGGGGGATGTATGAGTGTTAGGACATGAGATTGAAGAGGCAGCCAAGGGTTAGGTTGTGAAGAATCTTTTATGCCTTTCAGAGTAGTCACAACGTCATCCTCAAATGATGGGGAACTGCTGAGGAATGGTAGAGCAGTGAGTGTCTTGACATATAATGAAGTTTTAATGTTTTGTCCAAGGTCACCCATGTAAGAAAATATGATCTTGGGAACAAATAATGCTTAGCAATTGCCACTCACTTCTCTATGGACTTCTGCAGGATTTTGAAAGAAAATGCTTTATTCTACCATTGGCCTAAACACAGCAATCATTTCTTATTCCTTGATAATTGCTAACTATATTATTGCTTTTTTTTCTTCTTCCAGTGAGGGATAACTTTGGAAAAAGGCAGTAGGTAGAACACTTTCTGATCTTATTTGTTAAATGGTACAAACATTCAAGAAAAAGTATGACCACTGTACACCATTCTTTGCCTCTATTCCCACCTGAAACATAAGACAAAATTTATATGTAATCACTTGTCATTTTCACACTCTGACAAACTCTTCTAATATTTCTATTACCAAAACACTGTAAAGTGTACTAAATACACATGAGATAGTGAAGATTTTATGTTGCTTTCTAAACCGACTCTATTGCAAAAGAACCAAGCTGGCCAGCTTGGTCTCCCAAGATATATTTGTGCTAGGGTTCGGATAACATGCAGTGTGTTCTGGGTTCTCCCTCTGCCCAACCCCAATTATTTGAACAAAGATGTCCTTTTGATTAATTTCTACAAGTTTCAGCTTTACTTAGGAAAGTCATCTGCTTTGGGTATTTTTCTAGGAAAAGCAACATGTTGAATCTGAAAAAATTTTTCACTTGGACAATATTTATCAAAAAGTAAATTATTAAGAGAGTCACATATTAATGACCTAAATGGAGTCCTATTATATCCTTAGAATATATCTGGTGTAATTGAGCTGTGCTACCTAAGAACCTGCTAATTTTAAACTCAGACCACAAGTTAACAAATTTGCTAATACCCTTAAATCTAATTCCTGGCAATGAATTATATATATATATTTTGTCTTTCCATCATTTATACCAAAGTTTTTAGAAATTCTACTAATAGTTTGATAGTTTTTCTACCAAATTTAAACAGAAGTAATTCCAAAGTATTAAACAGAAGATTTGATTTTTAGCTTTTATTAGCCATAGTTTTTATATCTGAGACACTTCTAATACCTCTTGCATCCTCATCAGAATCTAAACAGTTCCAAAGAATATGTACAAATACTCAGCTTAAACACCTCCTTCCTACCTGGTCCCCAAAGCAAAAGATGGTAATTGTTTGGGGACAATTTCTCTTCAGGAGACCATCTGGATATACTCCTTGGGGCAGCACAACAGACCTTTGTTCTTGATTATCTTATTGGTTCCTCCAGTTGGATGCATCACATAGAAAACTCTCCTATATGAAAAACTAGAGGAATTCAGGATCAAAATATGGGCCTTTTGCATATATTTTATTGGAGTCCAAATTCATATTAGATTTCACAGGATATAACATATCTGGACCTATAAGGCTATGAAGCGCTTTTGCTTTTAGCGCTATGAATTTCTCAACAAGATTTGAACATTTCTGCTACAGTAAACATTTAGCTGCACTAAAGTAGTTCCCACAAGGTAGCTCACTGTGTTTCCATCAACATTGAGCATGCTCTTCACTCTGGAAGAAGGTGAAAGTCTATGACATGGTAAGTGGGAGTGGGGAGTCCAGACTTCACTTTCCACTTTCATTTTTCAAGAGCAAACCTGTTATTGTCAAGTAACTCTGAAATTCCACTTTGAGATGAAACTGAAATTGAGCTCTGAAAACCTCCATTGAAAAGCACCAAATTACAGATGAATTTATGTTTAAATACCAGACTCACTTGCTTTCTGATAATTCCTTATAGATGAAGAGAGGGAAATGTGTGCATGGAATCTGGGATGACCATTTAGCCCATCCCTCTTTCTCCAGTCATAACCTTATTGATTTCCCCAACACTATGGCATTTTATATGCCATAAGTAGTATGTGTATCTCTATTGGCAAGTTGTTACAGGCCATACAACAAAGAGTAATGTTTAAATGATCTTCCTTTCATTTAACCTAGCTAAAAATATTGAATATTTCAATTATCTAAACATGATGATACACTGTTGTATTGAATATGAATGTTTAGAATGAAATTAGAAGGTATATCACAGATTTCCCATCAAAGACCATACCAGATGGCTTTGGAAGGAAAAGACAGTAAGAAGCATGGCTAGTTTGGGAGAAGGAGCATTTCAATTCCAATAAAGCATTTTGGGAAGTATGAGATTTTTATAAATCTCCTACTATAAAACCTTTTCTTAAATGAACCCAAATATTTGGTTTACACTGAAATATTTATTGTTAAATTACTTAGTTCTCATAATCAGAAGATAGAACATTTCTTTTAAAACAATGACTGTTTTTAATCTTATTTTAAAGCCAATTCTAAGTCTTAGTCAATTAAATAGGCTCTGCTAACAGGTACATTCCAGGCTACAAAGACAGCAGATAGGAAATGACCAACTCAGTGAGTGCTATGAGAGAGGACAGTGTTGATCATTTCCTTCTGGCCTCTCCATGTCCACTCTGAGTTCTTCTCCTATCCTACTCTGTGCCCTGTAAGGCTGATACATGTGGACAGCACTGACAGGTGCCCTTGCCCACAGGCTTTCAGTTGGTTCTACCAATAAGAGGCACTAGCAGTTGACAGAGAGTGGGAAGAAATAAAAATGAGATAGGTTTCTCTCAGCTCCACCCCTGCCAGGTCATGGTGGGCTGGCCTAGTCTCTATACCAGACAGTAATTCTTTCTACACAGAGACCCTCAGTGGGTTTTTGAAACTGTTCTTCCCTGTTACTTTTTCAGAGTAGTAATTGTGCCCACTATTATTAGACCCTAGGTCCTGTACAATTTATTTTTCTAAGCCCCATCCTATCTTTGAAACATTTCTATACTACACTCAAATCAATTATGAAGTTTGAATGTGCCTTTTCTTTCTTGCCGATAAAAAGACCAGAGGGCTCATGAACTAGTAGTACAATCACATTCTCAGAAGTGTGGCAGGCTCAAGGTCCTTTTGCACAAACTTTTAAAAAATATAGACTTC
The DNA here is from genome assembly GCF_018350155.1 of Leopardus geoffroyi. Classification (NCBI taxonomy): domain Eukaryota; kingdom Metazoa; phylum Chordata; class Mammalia; order Carnivora; family Felidae; genus Leopardus; species Leopardus geoffroyi. The sequence continues at coordinate 51,055,834 of NC_059337.1, forward strand.
ATGTTTAATAAAATTTTAGGTTTGTGCAAAATTGAGAGGAAGATACAGAGATTTCTCATATATCCTCTGTTCCCATCCATGCATAGCCTCCCCCATCATCAATATCCCCCACCAAGTGATACCATGCTTTCACAGAAAATGAATATAGAAAAAATATAATGATTAATGCATGCCATTATACATTCATCCAAACCCAATGAATGTACATTACCAAGAGAGAACCCTAATGTAGGCTGTGGACTTCGGCTGATAATCACGTGTCAATGTAGGTTCATCAATTATAACAAATGTACCATTGTGGTGGGGGATGTTGATAATGGGAGGGGCTATGCATATTTAGGGGCAGAAGGTATATAGGAAATCTCTGTACTTCCTCTTAATTTTGCTGTGAACCTAAAACTAAAAACACAAAAGTCTTTAGAAAAGAAAAACATTGACAATTTATTTTAAATTTCAGGAGTTTATAAGAAATTCAATGATGTTGGGGTGCCTAAGTGGCTCAGTCAGTTAAGTGTCTGGCTTTTGGTTTCAGCTCAGGTCATGATATTGTGGTTTCATGAGTTCAAGCCCTGCATCAGGCTCTGTGCTAGCAGCATGAAGCCTGCTTGGGATTCTCACTCTCCTCTTTCTCTGCCCCTCCACCACTCGCATTGTCTCTTCCTCTCTCAAAATAACAAATTAATTAAAAAAAAAGAAATTCAATGATATCTATATTTCCACTACGGAATAAAATCTTCTCCCTAAATGAGAGAAAGTAAGGAAGAATTGAGAATAAACCCAAAGGGATATACAAAACCAACAAATTCCTGCTTTCCTGTTGGTGGAAGTGTTTTTAACAAAACTAGTTTCGATGGTCTGAAAACAAGAGAGAAGGCTCTGAGCATGCTGCTTCGCCATGAATCCTAGGACCCAAGAATATCTGGAATACAAGGTATCTGAGATATTTCCTTACATCCCTTTCCAGTTCTTGAATACCTGCATTGGCAATTCTGCCAAAGGATGGCTCAGCCTTTGTGAGCACATTTCTGGTACCTGGGAGCAACGTATAGCTTGAGGCAACTCAGTCCAATGTGAACTGATCTAATAATTTAGAAAACTCTTCCTTCCATTGAGCCTCAATCAGCCACCCTGTGGCTGACACACACTGAATCTCATTCAGCCCTGGAGGGCGGCATGGAGTGAGTCTAATCTGTCTTCCCCTGACAGCCTTTGCAAATGTGAAGACAGCAATCATGTTCACCCTACATTTTTTCATCCCCAGGCCCAAATCCCTAGTTCCCGGTGATGGAGGCATGATCCTCTGGACATACACAATATTAATTTTATCAATGTGCTGAACTGAAAGTTGTGTTTGAGATGTGACCCGACCTAGCACAGAATGGTGCTATCCCATTGTACATTCCAAATAGTGTATTTCTATCAATGCAGCCTCAAAATACATTATTTTTAAAACAGCCCCATTATACTGTTAAATGCTAGGAGTATGAAGGCATGGTTTTTAATATGATGGGTTAAGAGAACGTGGAAGAAGTTTTACAACATACCTACATATGTAGTGCATTCTATCAAAGTAGACAGAATGCTAAAATGATTAGGGTAGTAAAAACATAAATTGTCAAGTTTGAATTTCTTTGTGAATTTTTGTATACAAATTGGTGTTAAGGTGACTCACATAAAGGACCTAAGACATGGTGACAATCTGTCTTTCACCCAGTGCTAGTTCTCCTTTCCTAGGCATACAAGCTGTTTCAGAAACTCACCAGCAAAGTCCTATAGTCAGAAGACCTGAATTTCAGTCAAGTTCACTGAAGCCCTGAAGATCAATTCATACTTTGGAATTATTCTCTATAAATTGGAGATAATAAACTTTGCCGACTTGTGATTATGAAATTAGAGAGTGTCAGGGACAATGCTGTGTGCAATCTAAAGCTCAATGCGGACAAACACGCCCCATGCAAGAGGAAGAGCAGGGACAGCTACAATGGTGTTCTTACGGTTATGGGCAGGGGAAAAGTTCTCTCTTTGGTAACATTGCTGACCATTACCTAGCGCAGGTCTTGAGAGACGTTTGTTCTTTTTCTGACTTTACATATACACTAAAAGCCTGGTAATGAGGTCAAAATTACTCCACATAATTACAGGATTTTGTTTTCTGCCTTTTAAATGGTCCATTTGCATACCAGAAGAAGCTTGATCATTGGTAAGAAAATAAGCCGGAAAAGAAGGAGAAGCTTTATGTCTAAACTCTCATTCATTGAGCAACCACATAAAAGTAAAGTAAGAGAAACCAACTTTTCTTCCATTCCTGAGCTAGAGAGATACATATGCTAATGTTCTGGCTACTCTATCAATTGAGTTTACCAACACTCAGCAGGGTCATTTTAAAGACAAGCCTCTGTGGAAACAGGAAGGAATGGAGAGGCATTTTCATAAGCATGTTGAATGTTGGCACCAGTACAATGTATCCTTTGAATCGACCTGAGCACAAATTGACAAGGGAAGGCTTTCTGGAAGACAAGAGGAGGTGTCTGTGCCAAGCTGCAGCTCACTCAAGGCTTCTCTACTAACTTCTCAACCTGTTTATGAACAACAGAGGACTATTTTTTTTTATGTGATAGTTTCTAAATCTGATATTTTCTATCTAACCAGGTGTAGAGATCAATGGAATCCTATTAATCCAATTGATATTTGACAGTTTTCTAGTAAAATTGAACCACATATGGAGTGCTAAAAGCATTCAGAATGATGCCTCAGTGCTGCCTAGAGGTTCAGTGGTAGCTCAGAAGACCAAAAGATAGTTTCTGCAGTCATAGTGCCAACTTAATTACCACATTATTTAGACCAGGTTTAAATAACTTAAATGAGCTTATTTATTAGCTAGAATTGTCTGGAAAAAAAAGGAAAAGTTACAGCCATAGTCCAGTTCCTTTTAACACTCTCTCATCTGATTCTCTGTAGACCTTACAAGGTTGTCAGTATATGAATTACCATCCCTGTTTCCATATGTGTAATCTGAGTTCCAAAAGTATTAGACAGTTGCTTCAATACAAATGGAGTGTAAAATATATAGGTTTTCAAAAAGTTTTCTTGGAATGACTGAGTGGACTAAATGAGCAGTTAGCAATAGGCTCAGGTAGGGCTTGAGGCCAGCTCTGGGTTCCAAGTGTTTTCCCATTATACCACCATTGTTCAAATTTAAGGACTATGTAAACCATTTGCAAGGAAGGAAACTCTATTGGAATTAAATGTATTCTAATGTTATAATGGATAATATGGCTCTGGTATCAACTTTCCAACATTCCTCAGTAAGAACCTGGTGAGATCATTTCACATTTTCTTTTGTCATTAAGGTTTTACATTGTCTGCTTGTTACATGCTCTTTGATTTTGCTTCATGCCATTCTGCACTTCACTTACAGCTTCCTCTTGTCATTAGCTTTTCAGAGCAATTGCAGAGAATTCTCAGCCTTCCTTCAGCAATTGTGCCTCGTTCAGATTTTAAATTGATTTTTAGCTATTCACACTCTGACTGCTAGTGTTCCTGCCTCCACAATTCATGACACTAGAACAGAGGGACAGGCTGTTAAACATACTGACTACAGTAACCTTATTTCTGTGTTTGTTCTGTGCTACAATCCCATTTTGCATCTTTGTATTTTGTGATCCACATTTCTGTACAGGTGCTGCCTTATGGAGTGTTGGGAATGAGGGGCAGGGTGACCACACTCTACTCCGCTGGTAGGGAACACTTGGAAGAAGTCTCAGAATAAAATAGGCCTTTCCTTGAAGCATCTGATACATGCTCCTTTCTCCTTTTGCCCATAATAGGGGATGTGGGCATTCCCTACTGTGGCATGTTTTTAGGTAATTGATGTTGCCACTTCAGATTAAGATGAAATTTTGGGTGTCAGCTATGAACTGCTTCAATGGCTGTGATCAGTTAGCTCTCAGTTTACCAATTTGTGTTCCACTGAGTTGAACAGTAAAAATCCTCGGTAGTTTACCTGAAAGGCCATGAAGATGACTTATGGGCCACAGCACACAATATTTCTTTTCTGTACTTTATCTAGACAAATAAGTGCTTATAACTCTGGATTGAGGAAAGACTGTTTATTCTTCAGAACTGACATCCCATTAAAAAGAAAATAAAGTAAGCATCAGGATTAGTCCCCTAAGCTTCCATCAACAATTTTGCCATGAATGTGTGTTTTTCCCCTGTCAGCTCCTGACACCCAAAATGCATTTTTCTATAGAAAATATCATGTTACTCTTTTTTCTCCCTTCTACATTTGCCAGTCTTCCCTGACCTCTCACAAAAATCAAGACTTACATCTTAAAAATCATAATAAAAGAATAAGAAATGAAAACTCTTGTGGAGTCAGAGTGATGGCAATACCTTTAGCAAAAACCTTGGAAAAGAGGGACCTGACACAGTCAAGCTGAGCGCAATGACTTTAGAGAACCAAGGAGAAGTATGAGCTGAGGGAAAAACAAAGCTCTGTTTCACAGTGCTAAACAAATTTTACTGGAATAGGCAGCTTCTTCCTTATACTTACCAATCATATCAGCCTTTTAGTTATCACTTATGTGAAATGAAGTCAGAGAAGCAAGGATTCATTTTAGTTAGTCAAGTATATATAATTCAATGTGTCTAAGTCCTAGATTGCAGGAGAAAAGAATTTGGAAAACCAAAAGGCTTGTTATAGTGGGTAGCTCACTAGCTAGGATCTGGGAGATAGAACAGCTATGACAGATCTGGATTTTATCTGGGGATTTAATACCAAATCACCTAAATTTATTCTTTACACTGAGCAACTGAGATTGAGGACAAAGTCATTGCTCTTTTCAGGCTGTCCCTGGTGCTTGTTTTTAACTGATAGCAATTGGATAAAACTGTTTGAAATGGGAGCTTTGTTATCCCCGTTTCTGGTCCACAGCCCTAAGGGATGGTCCTATTAGATCCTGTTGGGTGATTATAAAGAGAGAGCCCATCTTGTCTTTGACTCCAAGGAGAACTCAGGAAGGTAGATGGGAAGAACAGAACACTCCTTTTGTTAAGAAAGAAAATACAGATAAAGAAGATGTGGTATGTGTATGCAATGGAATATTACTCAGCCATTAAAATAGAATGAAATCTTGTCATCTGTGACAACATAGATAGACCTAGAGGGTATTATGTTAAGTAAAATAAGTCAGAGAAAAACAAATACCATATGATTTCACTAATGTGTGAAATCTCAAAACCAAAACAAATGGCAAATAAGCAGGAAAACAGGAACAGACTCATAAATACAAGAGAACTGGTGGTTGGCAAAGGAGAAGGGGAGGCAGGATGGGTGAACTAGGTGCAGGGACTAACAGATACAAACTTCCAGTTATAAAATGCATAAGTCACAGAAATGAAAAGTACAGCATAGGGAATATAGCCAATAATATTGTAATAGTGCTGTAAGGTGATAGATGGTGATTATACTTACAACAGTGAGCACGGAGTAATGTATAGAATTTTTGAATTACAGTGTTATAAACCTGAAACTAATATATTAACTATACTTCAGTAATAATAAAAAATTGAAAAAAAGGGTACAGATTTTTATCAGAGCACAGGATGCTGCAAGACAGAGGCAGGTGTTCTAAGTGGCCTGGTATCAAGTGATTTAAATTTGTTTGCTGTTGTTGTTTAACTTTTATTTATTTTGAGATAGAGAAGAGAGTATGAGTCAGGCAGGGGCAGAGAGAGAGAAAATCCCAAGAGTCTCTGCACTAAAAAGTATGGAGCCTGATGCAGGGCTCAAACCCACAAACTACAAGATCATGACCTGAGCTGAAATTGGACACTTCACTCACTGAGCCACCCAGGCGCCCTGTTTGTTGTTCTTACTGATCATTTGTATTCCAAAATTCTTATACAGTAAACATATGTTCCTTACATTATTAAAAAGAGTAGTAAATTGAAATGGGTATTTGCAGAGTGTGTCTATAATGTTGCAATACTTAGGAAAGTAATTCTCTATGAGGATTACCATACAAGTCATTCTGATGTCATAAGTCACTCTTACTGCTGTTAAGAGCCTAAAATCTGAGTTTGAAATTGGCTATGTTTTTCTTCAGGAATTTCATAAATACTGACCACTACCATGTGGCAGATATTTGTGTGAGCCCTGGATATATGATGAACAGGCACAGTCCTCAGTGAACTTACAGGAGCTAAAACTGGCAGGCATCACTCAGTTTCCTCTCTTGTAACATGGAAATAACCACATTTCAGTAGGTCATTGTGAAGATTAAATTATTTAACATATGTGAATTCTCCAAGGGTAGAGCAACTATTCAATTAAATGTAGGATCTGAGAGTGTTTGAAAGCAAAGATGAGCTATTAGAATTTCAGGAGATAAATATTAGCTCACTAATAGAAGACATCTGGTATGAAACCCATGTATCTATGTTACTTATTATGAGTTTACGAGAAAACACAGTAACTTGTTCAAATATAAGCTATTGAATTTAGCTCCTATTTTGATTTACCTTTCCCACAGACTTATTGGTACAAAATATCCAAGTGATAGAATGCCGTTAATACTCACTTCTTATCACCTGAGGGGCAAGTCAGTTTCTAGACATCCCAACTCTTCATGGTTCTACCTAGAAGATCAGATAGATGTCTTGGGAAAATTAACAAACTATCTCACTAATGTCTTAGCCACAGGCTCCTTTTCCATGGCAGCCTTTACATAGAGCCATGCGAATAGCAAACCATGTAGAAATGAATGAGAAAATGAAGACATTTAAAAAAGAAAGTCCATGAAAGGTGGCTATGAAAAAAGGAGGTTCAGATTTCCTTTTGCGGAAAACACATTTTAATTTCCCCCAGTCACTAAATTAAGTCATTCTAGCCTGGGAAATGTTGTACCATTTTTCCCTCTGAAAGCTCCTTAAAAAAATAAAACAATCTTTTTAAAAAATCATTTTTCTTAAACTGACTCAGATAAATTCACTATCCAAACCCTCTTTTTCTGCATCTCCTCTCCACACTAGGTTCCCTGGGGCAGAGAGTTGTTTCCCAGAGTACCCAGGAAGCTCTGCCAGGTTCTCGGCAGCCATTGGGCTTCCGTGCACAGCAGAAGCCTCTTGTGTAAAATGAGTGCTTCCTTTCCAGCGGTCACAGAGCCTTTAGGACCCAGCCATGCACTGAGTAAGAATTGTGGCCGTCAGCTGAGCGGTGGAGTGTGGTACAGAGAAAGTGGACTAGGGGTTTTAGGTCAGGGGCCATCAATAGATGTACAAGTGGTTAAAAAACTTCTTTAAATTCTTGTAACTATATATTTCCACAATCTGTAAAATGGGAAGAATATTGTCTACTTCCTAGGGTTATGACTAGGATTAAATGAGAAAACATAGGTAGACAGTAAGCCTGGACAAATACTAGGTGATTTTTAAAATCTTAGTATTGCCTGGTACTATGGACTGAATTGTGTCCCTCCCCCAAATTCAAATACTGAAGTCCCAACCCAGTGTGAGTGTATTTGGAGATACAGCTTTTAGGAGTAATTAAGGCTAAATAAGATCATAATAGTAGGATCCTACTCCTATAGGATTGGGGGCCTTGTAAGAAGAGGAAGGAAACACTTAATATAAGATCTATTGCCTTAGAAATGTTTAAGTATACAATATGATATTGTTAACTATAGGCACTACGCTGATGGTAAAACTCTAGGACTTTTTTGTCTTGCATAACTGAAACTTAAAACCTTTTGACTAATACCTCCCTGATTCTCCCTCCTCCTAGGTCCTGGCAACCACCATTCTACTCTTTGCTTCTGAGTTTGACTATTTTAATTAAGAGTTCTTATTATACATACATACATAATAATAATAAATAGAACAGGAGGAAACTTTTAGATGTGATAAATAGATTTATGGTATAGATTGTGGTAGTGGTTTAATGGGTGCATACTTATTTCCAAACTGATCAAGTTGTATACATTTAGTACATATATGCACAGCTCTTTGTGGTCAATCACACCATGACAGAGTGGTTAAAAAAAGAAAGAAGAAGAACAGCACAAGCACAAAGGAAAGGACATGTAAACACACAGCAAGAAGGTGGTTGCCTGTGAGCCAGGAAGAGAGCTCTCACCAGAATCTGACCATATTAGCACCCGGATCTCAGGCTTCCTTGCAAAACTGAGAGAAATAAATGTCTGTTGTTTAAGTCACCTAGTCTGTCTATGGTATTTTATTACAGTATAATCTTGCACTTACCCCTTTTGCCAAACATACCACCTTGAAATTCTCTTGCTTCAGCTCTTACAACTAGTATTATGCAGTTGTTAAGAGCCACTCTAGACATTTACCAACTGTGTGACCTTGGGCAATATGTTTAACCTCCCTGTGCCTCAGTTTCCCATCTTTAAAGCAGGTTAATAATAATACCAACCATATGGGGTTGTTGTAGAGATGAATTTAGTTCATGGACATTCTGAATGAAAGGCAGATAAATAGCAGATTGTCATTCCTAGAATGTAAATCCTGTAACAGCAGAAACATTCGTCTTTTTTTTTTTTTTTTTTTTTTTTTTTTTTTTTTGCTTCCCAATGTATCTCAAGCACCTGGAATTGTGTTTGGCACATAGTCACACTACATAAATATTTCAGAGTGATTGAATCAATGGTCCTCCCACCTTTCGGACTGGCTTTCCAAGCTCTCTATAATTTGACCATACTTAAGCTTTCCAGCCTTATTTCCCTTTCTAATCAACTCAGAAATGTATAGTTATATTGACTGACTAGATATTTTTTTGTCTAAGTCCTACATTTCATATTTTATTTTCCTTGTTCCACCTATTTCTTCTACTTGCAATGTCTTGCCAATTCCCAACCTACCTCAGCCTCCTAAGTCCTACCCGTCTTCAAGAGCATCTCAAACTGCATTCATGTTAGTAAGTGTTTATTAGATTTGATAGACCATCCTAACTTCCAGAGGATTCTTCGGCTCCCCTTTATATTCGCTATCTCTTACAAAGGTAAATGTGCAACTCCTCTACTTCCTGCTGCACACACAGACACACATAGTCACAAACATAGCATCCCAAAGGCTCCTTAAGGAACAGGAAGTGGGATTCTCAGGGTCTTACCTCCTCAGACCCTAAAAGCCCTCTCTGCTCTCAAATGGAAACATCTCATAAGGCCTGGTTTGGATTTCTTCAGCACCTCTTCACAACTTTCCCCAAGGAGTACTACTTTACCAAGACAGAGTAGAAATATCTAGACAAGGTTATTGTACATTAGAATTCACTGCTTCAGTTTGGGGAGTACTTTTCTAATACAATTTGAGATGACCTTAGGAGAAACACAGAAGGTTATAAAGTTAGAATTGATTCTCAATGTGTGGAAGGTGATGCTCACAGATGAAGAGGATGCCCCCAACACCTTAGTTCTTTTTTCTGCCCTCCTCTACACAATCAAGTTCATGACTGCCTAGTGCATCCCTGGAAAATGAACAGGCTCTTTCTATTCTGAAAGTCATCAGAGATTATGCCAAAATTTAATGAAAAAGGGGCAAGAGGACAGAGAACAGAAGTATCTGAGAGACCCAGATTCCTGCAGTAGCTTGGCCTCCATGGAATTTGGATAGAAAGCTCTATAATAAGTTTGATATGTTTTTATTTTCTTCCCTCCCATGACTGTTCTGCTACCTATTCCCCTCCCTGAGATGTGCCCCCCCCCCCTTGGTTAAAGTAGATTTGTTTGATCAAATCCTAAGCCTGCTTACACAAACAGAAGGTGGAGGTTAATTAAGCATAGCTATTTGTTCTTCTGGGGAGACCAGAGGCTCTTCTCTACCAGTGCCCCCCAAAGACAACAATGATATCATTTCTACATTCTTTTTTAATCTTTTTTAAAAATGTCTATTTATTTTTGAGACAGAGTGTAAGCAGGGGGAGGAGCAGACAGAGAGGGAGACACAGAATACGAAGCAGGCTCCAGGCTCTGAGCTGTCAGCAAAGAGCCTTACATGGGGCTCAAACTCATGGACCATGAGATCATGACTTGGGCTGAAGTCGGACACTTAACCAGCTGAGTCACCCAGGCAACCCTCATTTCTCAGTTCTTAGAGCCTTTCCAACTCCTCACAGTTGTGAATGGATGCATTCTGAGGACACAGTTGCCACCTACTGGATTAAACATGCCTTTTCACCATGGTAAATGGGTTGGAGTATAGTCTCATAATATCCAGAGACCTGAGGCTGTGGCTACAAAGTTGCCCCAATTTGCTCTCTGGGTCTGTCTCTGTTTTGCTCCATTAATTCTGAACTAATTGTTGCCTTATCTAGGAATCTGATGAGTATCATAATAAAAGCACCTAAACTTATTTTTCCTGCCAGAATATTCATATCAACATTCTATTAACTCCCAGAGAAGGCAGACATCACACATAATTAGAAGCATTGCAATAATGCCAACCTACATTGATCTCATGTATTCTAGTGTACAGGTAACTTTCATACCTATAACTGCAGATTACACTCATAATAACTCACTCCATAAGGAAAGCCTGGAGACTATAATTAGCCCTTTTACAAATAAAGATTCTTAGACAGTTTGGCTAAGTGATTTTGGCTTATAAAATGGCAGAAGCAAATCTTCTGTTGAATAAACAGAGGGAAGGATCTCTTAGGAAGAGAGTGGGAAAATGTAAGTAGGTCCCAAAGAAGAATTTTATGAGGTGTTAGACCAAAAAAAAAAAAAAAAAAAAAGAAATCTGATTTACCTTGTATCAGATTGATTTAATTACTGTGTAAAGATTTCTAAATGAAATAACCTGTACCACTCACCTTTCTGGTCTCTTTCAGTCTATTGATAGCCTGCCTGCCCTCCTGTTCTTACTACCACCAACATGCTGCAGGCAAAGAAATCCAACCTAATAGTATTATGTCACGTCATGTCATCTTGGATCATATCCTATCATTTCTCCTGTGTAAAACCCCCTGATAACTTTCCATTGCTCTTAGGATAACGTCCATGCCTTCACATTGCCAGTAATGAGAGCCTGCACAATCCCATCCCTAAAGGTCTGTTTCTGCTCTATCTTATCTCCCATTCATCCTCGCTCTCCCCAGTCCAGCCATACCTTCAGTTCTTTGAGTACTACTCCCCCCCCCACATCCAGACTCAATTATACCTTCCTCTGGTAAGTATTTCCTGACCTTCCTAACTAGGATGAACAACACTCTCATGGGTTTGCATAGTCCCATGTCCCTGCCCTTGGAGAGCTTAGTAATTTCATGTTTATTTGTGTGATTAGTTGATCCATTTCTTGTTTTTCACCTACATGGAGAGGTAGAGGTGACCAGTTGGGCTCACTGTTGTATCCCCATATCTGCCACCACACCTGGCATAAGTAGGCACTTAATAATTAATATTGACTGAATGAATGAACAAATGAGCAAACAAATGGAGAATGAAGGTGATCCTTCAAACTAATACTCATTAAAATGAAAAGTCAATAGAAAGCTATGTCCCTCTTGGTAAGAATCCCATCTACTTCTAAATTTGTTAAAAAAGTTTTATAAGTAAGAGTTTAGTCTTAAAGAACTACTAAGGACTTATGTAAATGTCTCCTTTTTTTTCATTTTCACTGGGAACAATCTACCTGGCCCTTTTCTTCTCCCTATCCCTCACTTTAGGAAGTAACCAAACCATTTTCTTTAAATGGCAGTGAAATACTGCTGGTGAGTAATTCCCTAGCAGGCAGCTCTTCAGGGTCAAAAACACTGCTCAAGTGCCCACCTGTGTGTGGGTTTTAAAATCACTCATCCTAATACTTGAAAGTGAGGACCTCAGTGGGGTCAGATGTTGAGCCTCTGAGGAAATGACCACCTTCTTCCAACTTCCCAGCTCTTTGTTAAGAACCCTACCTTGAGCTTATTTATACTGAGAAAAGCTTTTTCAGCAGACACACACCTGTTCCTGAACATCCTGAGAGTGAGCTGTGGGGTTTCCTCATGAAAGGGTCTGTTCATGCAGAGCTCAGTGAGTCTGACTCAGAAAGAAAAATGAGTAAAGGAACTTTTTCCCCCCCAAAACACAGCTCTGTCCAAAGAATGTGCTGATAGAAGAGAGTTTTAAGGCAAAAGAGGCAAAGCAAATAAGAGGAAATGATCCAAAAACCATGTTGAACAGAGTTTTCTTTCCAAAAGCAGATATGAGGGACGCCTGGGTGGCTCAGTCGGTTAAGCATCCAACTTCAGCTCAGGTCACGATCTCGCGGTCCGTGAGTTCGAGCCCTGCGTCGGGCTCTGGGCTGATGGCTCAGAGCCTGGAGCCTGCTTCCGGTTCTGTGTCTCCCTCTCTCTCTGCCCCTCCCCCGTTCATGCTCTGTCTCTCTCTGTCTCAAAAATAAATAAACGTTAAAAAAAATTTTTTTTCAAAAGCAGATATGAATGCATATTTTTCTGTTGGATTCCTTCAGACAGAGAACTGGAGCTCAGCAGATTAACTGGCATTTGCACAATGGTCTTTAAGTTTTTAATTCTTGGTGAAGGGAAAGAAGACTTAAAATCGGCTAATTTGGGGCTGTTGTTGGTTAACACCAACATATTTGTGTCAGGAGTCAGGAAAGGATTAACTTTCCACTTGATCTGTGGATGTGCCTGAGGGGCAGCGAAGTTTTGAAGGAAACAGACCATTGGAGGATTTGTGTTTCGCTCCATCAGTTTGGACCTAAGAATCTAAGAAGACGCTTGTAGCACCGTCTTTCCTCTTAGCAGATTTTTTGCTCTGAATCATCGCAACATGTAAAGCCCTGACACCTAGGATATCCTGAGGGGGAAAGCAAGAGAGAAGGATGTAATTGTGCCAATTCATCTGGCCAGGAGACTGAGGGCACAATGTCCTTTGGGCAGAATAAATTGTTATTTTGGGACCTTGTGTTGATCATTTTGGCAGTAGTATCCTGGAGGGACAAATCCAGAGTTGCAGAAAGATGTTTGGGTGCCTGGGGCAGAAAGTCAATTAGTTCTAAAGCTCTCCTTTTTCCCACCCATATTTACACAGGGTGAATATCCATTAGAGTTCCAATTTAATGAACTGGTGTCTGGTTTACATTATATTGCCCAATTTAAAAAGCTTATGATTACATGCATGTAAATAAAAATAAATTATTACCTTTTATAGTGTGCAGTATTTCATTCACAGCAAAATGCTGAAATAAAAAAAAGTATGTATGTATGCCTGTTCTGTAGTTGCCCAATGTTTCATGATATTTAAGTTCTGGTTATCTTTGTCCCCAGTTTCTCTTCCCATATTTGATAAAAATCTTCACTTATTGTGTTTTAGAAAGAAACATTTTGTTGTTGTTGTTGTTGTTGTTGTTGTTGTTGTTTTATTTCTACAAGGCCTTTTGGGCCTTATTTCCAATTACCATTGTAATACATCCTTGAATTTCTAGCTGCCATCCACCATCATTGTAAAGCTTAACACACTTCTCAGATTTAAAGGCTAAGAAATTCACAATGTAAGCACTTTCAACTCTGAAAGCAAAGAAACAAATGCTCCACCAATAAAATCTACTTTAGGAAATTTTCTTTTCTGGAAAGTGTTATTTCACTGTCCTAAATCTTTCAGAGCACTATAGCTATATACCTTACTCTCTAGTCAGGCCCACTCCACTTCTGTCTGAGCTGTGGCCATCACACATGGCCCTAAGGTGAAACACAACAGAGACGGCAGCAGTATACGAGGTACAAACTGAACAGCAATGTCCTGAATCATTCAAGTTCACCAGGAGGATGGGGGTGCGGAGATTGAGGTATTGGGGCTATGTGACTCTATTTTTTTTCCAGCTAATGATCTTATATTTTCTAAAGATTGTTGTCTACCAGCTTATGTTCCACTCTTCCTGCTCCTTTTCCTCCCCTTACTTTTCTAGACCATCTCTAATTAATGCAATAAAAGATCCACCACAATGGAAGTGGTGACGGAGGCTCTGGACTGGGCAAAGCCCTAATACAGAGGCAAAGTGCTCAAGGGACTGGGGAAGGAGAAAGATAAATGAGGTTTCTGTCCACCCAAAATATGGACAAATGCCACCACATACAGCAAAAGACAGAATGGAGTTAACCACAGGAAGACAGGAGTATTTCTTTTTTGTGTACTTTAGCACACACCTTTCATATGTAATCAACTGAAATAAAATAATATTTGCCTCACATTTTCCATTATATAATAGGTTTTTTCCTACATTCATGTAGAAAATGTTTGTCCTTCCTGGTTGGCATAACCTGCCTAATGCAATCTCTTTCATCTCTGTTGATATTGACCTTTCACCTGAGATACATTCTTCCTGGTGTGACCCATTCCACATGTCATTAGAGCATCTCAATGGTTAAATTTTTACATGATGGAGAATGTATCATTGAAGAGCAAACATTTTTGAGATTTTTTTGGATCTGTTTTAAAACTGTAGCTTGGATATTATCAGATTCATATGTTTACACTGTGCTGTGTCCCACGCAACTTGTAAATATTTGATAAATGTTACCTTTTAATTCCTGATAACATTATGAAAGTGTTAAGAAATGTTGTGGCCGATAACCTCTTTCTGAGCCTAAGATTCACATTTACCATGTAGTTATTGATTGACTAGAGCAAAATGATTTTGTTTTCAGGGAAACAGAGTCTCTCAGAGGCCACATTCAAACTTTCCCTTCATTTAATTGTATGTTTTCCAAGGACAGAGATAAGATTTTTCCCTGTTCTGATTCTCAAGCAGGTCAACCTGGGTCTACTAAGACCAAATATTTATGGACATATGTGAGTATGCAGTTCCCTAATGACAAATGTGTGATAATATGTCAGAATGAAAGATTTTTGAGACAGTAATGTTGACTGTCTGAGTTGGGCATTTACTTAAGCTGTGTTGCTGGGAAGCAGGTACCTGGCCCTCCATCAAATAAAGCTTTTTCTAATGAATGAGTTCACATTCTGAAGTGTAACCTCCAGAATCAGAACATTCAGGTACTAAGACATCATCCTGGGCAGAAACAGTTGGAAATGTTTATGTAAGCCTGAGAATACTTTATTTCAAGCCTATGCTACACAGCAAATCAACCTTTCCTGGTTTAATTTAATGAAGAAAGCATCAAATAATACATTTAAATTTGATGGGAAAATGTTCTTAAAATATGCATACTATACTATATGATTCTATTTATATAAAGTGCACAGATACAAAACTATATTTGATGCTATCAGAAAGGACATGATGGGGCAGATTCTAGGGTGCTGGTAAGGTTCTGTTTCTCAGTCTGCTTATTGTTTACTTAAGTGTGTCCAGTTTGCGAGAGTTCACTGAGTTTTAAAGTTATTATATATTATAATATATGTATTATATCATTTTTAATATATATTCCACAAAAATTATACATATACATTGAAGTCTGCGTATGTCTTGGTAGCTTTTAGTTCTATTTTTCTTTAAAGAAGTATGCATTCTCTTTCTTTCAATCTCAAAGGGATCTTTTAAGAAATGTACTCTCTTTGAAGTGGGCATGTGTACTCTTACACATATTTCTTGAAGGAACCTTATTATACCCAACTTACTTTTTGTGTAACTGTTCATATAAAGGAAAATTTATTCTTGCTGCATCTCACCAGGCTCTGAGCTCCCCAAGGCAGGGCCATGTCCTGTTTATATCCTCGGAGCCTGGTGCATGGTAGGCAATCAATAATTATTGAATCAGATGCAAAAGATTAGGTAGAACAGCATCCTTGATATTCCCCAACTCTGATCCCCAGCACCTTCAGTCTCTTTCCACTTGATAGTTCATAACACTGGTTACTAACGCAAGTTAAAGCGTAACCATCTCTGCTGTGACCAGGTCATATGATCTGCAGGGATCCAGCCTCAAATCAGGAGATATTGCACAAAGGCCAGGAAGCAGCCAAGGACGAGAACTGAGTAACTTCATCAGAGTTGGGTAAACAGCAGTTAGCACAATGGTCGCACTAAACAGGACAAGCTCAAAGTGCAGTGTCATGGCCAGATGGCTCCTTTCACTGGAATGGGCACAGGTGCCCCTTAGAGACCTGCCTTGCAGGAATGATTACAAAGAATATTTACCAAGTGATTTATGGCTTATGTGTTTTGTCTTTTTTAATCTCACAATAGCTTTGTGGTATAGGTAATGTCATTCCTGTTTTATAGATGAGGAGACAGATGCTTGGTAAGTTTAGCAATTTATCCCTAGTTTCCAAGTCAATGACAGAACTGTAACTCAAACCTAGGTCTGGCTGACTCTAAATTCCATGAACTCATGGCATTACACCTTTAAAAGGAACAAAAAAAAATCATGAAAACTCAAAATTACTCTGATTAAGCTCAGAAATCAAAAAACAAAAAAAGATGGGGCCAGATATTGCATTATTATTTTTTATTTTGTGGATAACTTGCTATTAGAAAGGAAAGTTAAAAGAGGCATTTTCTCTATTTTCTTTGCAAGGATACTTAACGTCTGTTCAGGGCCTGTGCTATATGTACCTCATTTTAACCCTGCCAGCAACCTGGGGAAGAAGGTACTACCATTACCTCTACTTAATAATGAGATGATGGAGGACCTTCAAGGTTAAATAACCTGCCCAGGGCCACTCAGCCAATAAGTAGCATTTTTGGATTGGTAACTAAGTCTCTTTCACCTCACAGTTGACTTTTCTTTCTAGAGTCAGCCCTGGTCTATGGGTAGTGGCTGCCTGGAGTTCTGTACAGAGATGGATTGCGAGGCACTGCAGAGCCCCTCTGGAAAGAAGGCTGGGATAGATTAGTCATGCCGCTTATTTGCCATCCCTGTGCCATACTGTTCCCACAACCCACTTCTCTTAAGCCCTTAGGGATCCACCTGTGCTTAATAATCACAAACTTTCTTATGCTTCTTAACCTGCAAGACACAGACATGAAGCCTACATCCTACTGAGCCATCTTTATATTTGCATTCTCCAAAGACATTGTATCCATCCCATAACCAAGTAGCAGATGTAGACATCGGTAATGTTTCTATTTAGGCTTTCATTTTGAGTAAGGGGACATTTAAATTATTAAAGTAAAGGTAAGCTAAAATTAATATAATATCAGTTCACTTACAATAAAAAGGCATTAAATATCTATACTCTTTTGAAAAAATCAGAAGCAGACTAGGGCAATAAAAAAGGAACTAAGTCTCAGGCCCAAATTCCAACTTGACCATCACTGGTTCTGCAGCCCTGGACTGATCATTCAAATGCATGGATTATAGAGCCAGACCTGGGATTGAATTCTGGCACTGAATTTATAAATGCTATGATTGTATGCAGTTGGCTATTTTCTCTAAAGCTTTGTTTTTTCATCTTTAAAATGTGAATACCAACAACTACCTCATTGGTTTGTGAAATCCATGAAAATGTTGTATGTTAACTGTTAAGCACAGTCCTTGCAACATCAATGTCCTTAATAACTGCTAGCTGTCCTCATCCTTCCATATCACTCAGTTTCCTCATCTATAAAACTTGACTATAAATACAAATCTTTCTATCCTTCACAGAGTCCATTTACAAGTTCACACTTTATAGAAATAAAGGATTTTATGTATTACACATTATTCACATTTCAAAAAATATTCAACCTATTAAGGAAAGAGGATGCCTCCAAAAAGGTAAGAGGTAATAATACATAATACACATTTGCAAAACAAATGAGGAATAATACATGGGAATGGGAAAAATCTTGGAATAAATGAAGTAATTAGAACTGAAAAGTTAGTGAAAGTGTGGATTTTGAAGGAAGAGAAAGGCATGCCCTGTCACAGAACACAGAAAAGGAGGTGAAGTTTCATTCTGCTAGAAAGAATATTCTGCTCAGATTCAGAACACATGATAGTGAGTTCTAATACTTCCTGACTTTTAACTTTTCTGAAACTAAAATATGTGTATCCTTGTAGAATGGGGGAAATCAATTACATTGGCCTTTTTAGGGACTGAGAGAATAAAATTAGATCACACATGTGAATTGACTTTAAAGAGCTGAAAACCAGTAAAGAAATAAAAATTGCTATTTTTTTTTTCAACGTTTATTTATTTTTGGGACAGAGAGAGACAGAGCATGAACGGGGGAGGGGCAGAGAGAGAGGCAGACACAGAATCGGAAACAGGCTCCAGGCTCTGAGCCATCAGCCCAGAGCCCGACGCGGGGTTCGAACTCACAGACCGCGAGATCGTGACCTGGCTGAAGTCGGACGCTTAACCGACTGCGCCACCCAGGCGCCCCTAAAAATTGCTATTTTTAATTGATCACACAAGGCAAGGCCAGAACTACAATAAGGCAAATGACCTGTCTAGGGTGCAAAATTTAAGAAGGCACAACTCTGAGATCTTGCTTTTTTAGATTTTGCACCCTCATCTCCTCACTTGCCTCACCCTGATCCCAGGCCAGTGAAAGGAGACAGCAAGCCCAGAGTAACATTGTAAAGATAAATAATGAGACATGAGGGCACAGTGATAAATCCAACTAATAACAGGTTACAAAGAACAAAGCATGAGTCTGGACCCAATGAATCAGTGGAGCAAGCTCAGGTTTTGGAGAAGGGACATGGTAGTATTTTCATAGCATGAGCATATAATGCGACAGTTCAGTTGGATTCTGAAACACATAACAGCTGATCTATATAAGGGGTCAATATTGCTCTGTTTTTTTACGGATTGGGAAGAAAATAAAATTATATATAACATTTTAAGTCAACTATTAAAATTATGAATGAATATCACCCTGCACTTATAAGAATTAATAATGCTGCTTTTTTACTGTACTACATAACATAGTAGTAGTATGGATTGCCAGGGAACTCAAGCCAGACAAAGAAACACTAGCTATCTGCCATTGGTACAAATTGGCTACTAGAAAGGGAAACAGAATTTGGACAAACTGATGCTTTTAGCACAGTTATTCTTGAAACACAGTACCACTTACATGTAAATTGGGACCACTGCTGATCTGCAGCCTACAGAGTGTCAGTGTACTTGTGGTCTAGATATCTAAAAGAGGAGATCTTAATTCTGTTCTGTTAAGGACTGAGAAAAAATATAGAGAGTCATGGAGGGTCAGAGACTCAGGAACTCATTTTTGTCTGTAATTGGAAAGTTTTATCCATCATATCTAAACTTATTGATTAGTAATGGCTTCCAAGAGCACCATCAAATGGATTCTGAGGCCTCAGCTTGGCTCAGCAAGAAAGAGCCACAATTGACTAACAATGTCTGTTACAAGTGTTGCAAAGGTGAGTGGTGGTGTATGTTCCACCTAGAGTCCCCTGATCTAGTTCAGTCCTTTTGCTTTACAATTAATAAAACTAACACCCTAAGAGGGGAAGAAAGAATCAAAGCCACACAGAAGGTAAATTAACAAGTCAGGAATCAAACCTAAATTATCCAGTCCAATGCAATTCTTTCACAATCCATTTCCCAAATATGTCACAGAACATTTTCATTTGTTTTTCGTTGAGTCTATCTCTGCTTTATATTTTGGTGCACAAAGCAAGATTCAGCATCTGAGTAATGCTTTTCTTCAGGATATTTTACTCTAGCTTAAACCACATCTTTTCTAGGCTATGTGATTAGAAATGCAGCATAATGGGAGCCTTTGCTGAATATGAAGCAGATTCCTAGAAAACAAGTAGGCATTGATTTATTTTTATTGATGTGCTTTTACTAACTGACAGGAAGTGTTCTTTGAACACCTCTCTCCCAACCATTCCACTCCAATAAGCCACTGAGTTTGATCTTTTCCAACACATGGTCCACCCACTGTCTGGAGAGTTGAGAGCCTGACCAGCCACAGTGATAAGTGGGCCAACAGGCAATCAGTCTCCTCCATTAGGACGGTAGCTTCCTGATGCAGAACTTGCATCGTGACCTGAAGATAGTCCACCCGTTTGTGGAAGTGTGAACAGGAAATGGACTGGGATATGGATACCTCAGATAAGCCTTGGTCTTTTATTTTATTTATTTTTTTTAGTTTATTTATTTATTTTGAGAGGGAGATAGAGCATGCAAGCAGGGAGGGGCAGAGAGAGAGAATCCCAGGCAGGCTACACACTGTCAGCATAGAGCCCAACGCAGGGCTCCAACTCACGAATCATGAGATCATGACCTGAGCCAAAATCAAAAATTGGACAGTCAACCAACTGAACCACTCAGGTGCCCCAACTCTTAGTCTTTTAAAAAGAAGAGATTTAGCTAGAAACAAACTTTCAGATGAACTATTCACACATTCACTGTATAAGGAAAAACAGGTTTTGGAGGAAATGGTATAAAATAAATGGGGGGAAAAAGCTGATTTTGGAGTACAGACATTATCTACTTAAATGTCATTTAACATTAGGCATTGTCTAAAATCTCCAAATTCCATGTCACATCTGGAATCAGCAGTACAGAAGCATAATATGACATTCTAAAGTCTGAGTTGGGAGGGCATTGGAGCCTTTGCTGTTAGAAGCAGAGTGACATGGCTTCTTCTAGGCTAGAAAGGGCGTGAAGTGTCATTTTGTTCTCAATTTACCACCTAAAAACAGGAAAAATTCTAATAAAATGTGGAGAAAAAAGAATGCTCCTTTTTGAATGATGTTCTTCCCCATCAAAGAGTTTCTTGGGGCTTTTTTTTTTTTCTGTGCTTTTGTTTGTTTTGTTTTTAATCAATACAATATCCAAATCATTACCAATTGGAATAGAAGGGAACCATATTTCACCCATAATACTACCATCCTAACACAACCATAACATCCTTCTGGTATGTTTTCCTGAGCTTGCATTTTTTTCCAATGGCTATAACTTACTATTTTTTACTTAAAACTATAGTATATGCTTTTTCATATTTTTTGAAGTATTATTTTTTCCAAAACCAATATTTCTAATAGCTGCAAAACATGTTATCCAATGTATATGCCACACTTTGTCTTTCTAAATTCTTTAGTGCTAGTCATATAGGTTATTTTCAATTCTAAATAATACTTCTAAGAACATCTTTGTGCAGACATATTTACTATATTGGTGAGATTCCCTGAGCTTAGATGTCATTATTTTTCCCTTTCATTCTTACTTCTCATTCTCATTTTCATTCCAAAATAAGCAGTTAGGTTTTTGTCTTTGCTATTGCTTATTTGTTTATGATTATTTTTGTTCATTCTTTTTTGTTTGTAAATGGTTAAATTATTTAAAATATTTAGAGTTTTGCTAAAACCTTGTCTGCTGTTTTCTCAGTTATGGTCTTGGCCTGAATTAATGAAGTTTTATCTTCCCATATTCATGTGTGGGGCCAACTTTTCTATAAAGAGAGATAGTACCTGGATCTTCTTTGAAGGGTTTCACTGACGTTCTAGGTAAAACACTCCTTTGTGCTGGTGGCCACAGCAGGGACATCACTGAGAGGCTTGCCTGAAATAAAAATGGTACTTTTATAGCTATGGATGTGTTTGTCCAAAGAACATTTAATCACTCTGAAGGTTTTTTTTTTCCCTTGTCTGTAGTAAGCAGCATTTTGTAACTGTAGAGTTCTGCTAATGCACACTTCTGCCGGGAAGCTTCCCAGGGTGGGGCACAAAAGATGCTAAGTGGCAGGGGGCGCGATGGGAGAAAGCCATTAACACTCCAGCAGCGAGGTCAGATTTGATGTTTCCTTTTGTTTGCTGGATCCAAATTAAGAAGCTGCTTCTGTACTTTCCCTATTGCCTCCCCCCTAAACACACTCTTGGGTCATCCCGCTCTGGTCACATCTTTTGACAATTAGCCACCCATTAACAGGATGATTGAAAAGCAGCCAGAGTGGTTTACACATAAAGTGCTTACTCTTTTCCAGGAAGAACACATATCTCTACAGTTTCATTAATGCTTTGGCCGATTAGTACACAAAATAAAATACTTACACTCTAGAAAGCACTAGCAAAAGGAAGAAAGTGGGGTGGGAAGGAAGAAAATTAGGGAACAAAAATAACCCTTAGAGGCTTATCTTCGTCTTCTTCTTTCCTTTCTGCAAACATGCTTTAAGAAACGGTAGGGGAGGGTGGGGGTGTTAGCTTGCTTCTATCTTTTGCTATCTTTATAGCCAGTATTACCAGCCATTTTACTTGTACTTTACTATTATTATCTGGGTGATGGCTGTGACATGTTGATCATATATGGCAGTGAGAAAATTGATTTCCCTCAACAGAAATGCTTCCAATTTTCCCTGGGCCATAATTTTATGTCCACAACAAAATAAAAGGGTCATTTTCCTTAAGATGAGGGGAATTGAAATCTTTGATAAAAGCTATGGTAAATGTTGTACTTTTGATTGCGGAAACTGCAGTTTTCATAAACATCTGGCCTGTCTGATTTGGGGGTGTGCACTGGGGGCAGGGAAGAGGGGTTTGCAGGCAAAGAATTGTTGTTATTTTTCTTTAAAGAGCTGAATTTGCTTCAAGAAAGCCCTGTAAGTCCACAGCTTCCCTCTCAATGTTCATATTCCCATTAAAGGGAAGCTACAGGGGTGTTGCTTTGAGCTACCTGCCAACAAGTGAGCCTACTCAAAGAAGGCCCAGTCACACAGATGGGGCCTTCTGAAAGAATGAACACCTGTGCCGCACACAGCTCATAGTGAGCCTGTCATAAAATGTACTAATAAACTCACTGATATTGCTTTGCAAGCCAAAGACATTTTATACCAAAGAAGGTGGAGGGGAGAGGACTGAGGCCAGGGACAAACTGATGCAGCATAGGCACAGGAAGAAGAAAAACAGGCTGTTTTCTGACTGCAGTTACAACTGCTGCTTTGTTTGGTTAGCAGGCTTTACCTAATCTGATGGAAGCTGATTTCCAAGTAGCTAGTGGAGCAACATTTACCAACAAATATTTAGAATTAGAGACCTTTGCTTCACCCTGGGTCTAGGCGCAGGGTTAAACTATAAGCCTCCAAGCCAAGTGTTTTGACATTTGATTTGCCAACAGAAAAACTTTTATATAATGGCTATCGACACATGAGAAAAGATTTTTTTTAATCTCTTGATTTTAAACCCCATCTTTTTTGAACTAGAAGTAAACTGTGCTCTTGTGCATTTTCCATGTAATCTAAAATAAACAAATATAGCTTTTGTAATCAGAAAAAGTAATTTTTATTGTGGGGTTTTCTGTGACTATGAATAATGAACAGTCATTTGTTAGAAAGCAAAATTCACAATCCATTATGAATCTAGGAGTACATTTTTCTAGGAAAAAATTAAGTCAAAGAGTAGTGAAAGTAAATGAATAATTATAGCAATTTTTCTCAAAGTACATATTGCAAGGAAAATTGTCTTGATGTCTCTTGATTTTTTGTCTTCTCACTACTTTTATAACTCTGTAAAAGTAAAATGTGAAATTCCTCATATTTATATGCTGCAATAATTGTTCTGTATGTGTTTTCATAGTTCCACTGATTTTCTCTCCAAATCAAGTAGGATGAGTTAATGTTGATAAAAAACTTAAGAAGGAAACATAAGCAAAGAGGTTTTATGATTTATTTTCAAAGCTATGGGTTAAAGCAGGGTTCAATAAATTATGGGCCAAATGAAGCCTGCCACCTGTTTTAGTATGACCCCACTAGCAAAGAATGGTTTTTACACTATTTAATTGTTGAAAAAAAATTTTAATTTCTTTTCTTTTTTTTAATGTTTATTTATTTTTGAGAGAGAGAGAGAGAGAGTGGGAGAGGGGCAGAAAGAGAGGGAGACACAGAATCTGAATCAGGCTCCAGGCTCCAAGCTGTCAGCACAGAGCCTGCCTGACACAGGGGCTCAAACGCAGAGACTGTGAGATCGTGACCTAAGCCAAAGTGAATCGTTCAACCAACTGAGTTACTAAGGAACACTGAATAAAATTTTTTTAAAGAATCATATTTTCTGAGATAAAAAATACAAAGATCCAATTTCATTGTTGTCCATAAATAAAAATTTAGTGGAATATAGTGACACACACTGTTTATGGTGGCTTTCACACTATTAACAGCAGAGTTGAAAAGTTGCAATAGAGCACAGGGCCTGAAATATTTACTATGTGGCTCTTCAACTTATGTATTTATTTACCTATTAGGGAAACTTAATAATTTATTAAGTTTCCAAAGTACTGTATGTGTATGAATTATAACATACAGATAAATATTGCTGTCATATAGGCAGGAACTTTACCTTTTTGTGAGGATAAAGCTCAGTGATAGGTGTGAAGCCATGAAGAAATCCTTCCTTCCCAACTCACAATTTGGACAAAGTTGAGAGCTGTAGACATTGCATCTGTGGTATAAATAGTGTTTCAGTGCCATTGAGGAATCAGTCTTGAAAAGTGACTGAGACATTTTCAAGGGATCCTTCAAATAGCAGAAATTCTGAGAGCACTTAGAAATGTCTGCACCCAGAGGAAATCTAAATGCTCACACTTTGCTGGCTAAGAGCATTCATGTATCTCTATTCAGAGGTGCAGATAACAGAGGAGGAAAACTCACTTCACTTCTTGGGAGCTGTGCTCTTTGAATGGCCAGTTCTTTTTGGTGCAGTTCAGAGGACAAAGATTGTAAATGGCTCTGAGGACATTGGTCCAGGCAGGGTGAGTGGCAAGCCCTAACTAAGCAATGCTCATTTGAATCCGTGGTCCCACCCCTTTAATGTGAAAAGGTCTCTGCATTTAGAATAGTAACGATGAATTAGAGTAACTTGCCTGCCTCATTAACATGTGGTCTGATCTAGGTAAATCAATTTGGAGGATGTCAGCGTATTTAATCCTTCCCAAGGGTGAGTTGTGGCTTTTTCCAATTTGTTGACCTTAGGGCTACGCCCAGAAGAATTTCCTCATCTCTTCTCGAGCCTGCCTTGGATACTAAGTATGTCTGTGCTGAACCAGGGACATTACTGAGATCCTTTGCACTTATTCTGGCAAACGTGGTGGATTAGTACAGGCTGGAATGCCAAAGACCACAGAGGTATCTGTGCAGAAAACTCATCACATCACATTGAAAGTAGTGTTTCTCTGCTGGCATAGAATCAGCCTCCTCGTGCAAACTGTACTTCTTAAGGGTCAGCATCTGAGAAACTGCAAAGCATGGTTATATCTTTAGGACAGAAAGACTTGCAACTACACTGGGAGGTCAAATGGATTTTTCAGTATTTCTACAATGCCCTGAATTTGGTTCAGTGAGTATGTGATTTGCATGGGTGGCCACGTCTCCAGATCAAAATCTTTCATACTGCCATGCACATCTACTCAGCATTGGTCCCCAGCTGATGATAAATACATAATGCCTACAAAAACCAGTGGGATGTGGTGCTCTTGGATCTCTTGTCCCCTTGGCCGAGAGTGCCCCACCCAGTAGTAACATGTAACATGTAGCAAATCATGTTTTCTCAAATCAGTGCTCCAAGATATGATATGTTAATAGTGTTCCATTGGGGAAAAAAACTGCTCCATTGACAAATAACATTGGGAAATGCTGGATTGAATCATGTAAAAAATTTCTTTACTGTAGTATTTTTCAGAGCCTTTATACACATGAAGCATCTCTAAGAGGATAATACTATGTGCATTTCCCAGGGCGCCTGGGTGGCTCAGTCAGTTAAGTGTCCAACTTTGACTCAGATCATGATCTTACATTTCGTGAGTTCAAGCACCATGTCAGACTCTGTGCTGACAGCTCAGAGCCTGGAAGCTGCTTCGGATTCTTTGTCTCCCTCTCTCTCTGTCTCTCTCCCACTCACATTCTGTCTCTATCTCTCTCTCTCTCTCAAAAATAAATAAACATTAAAAAATTTAATGCTTATTTAATGTAATGTGCATTTCTAAAAACTGCTTATTCTGAAATACCTTTTTCAATCAACCATTAGATTTCCATGGTACAAAATTTAGGAAATGCTGAATTAAGGAGAAGCTCTTGTCTAACTAGTGAATGGAAATTACCTAAACTAATAAAACCAGAGACTGTTAATGGTAGAATGGATCTTAATGATTATCAAAAGGTTCTCAAACTATGAGCAGTTCTCAAGTCTAGAAGATACTACAGTTATTGCAAGTTTATGTGTTCACATATCTTACAAATGTATGTACTCTAATTTTTCAAAAAGCATGTAAATTGATCCTGTGACTAATAATGAATAAATTTGTTTATGTATTTATTTATTTACTTAAATGTTTATTTAAATGTTTATCTTATTTATTTTTGAGAGAGAGAGATTGAGAGAAAACACAAGTTGGGGAGGGGCAGAGGGAGAGAGAGAGAGAGAGAGAGAGAGAGAGACAGAAGCAGGCTCCAGACTCTGAGCTGTCAGCACAGAGCCCGACACAGGCTCAAACTCATGAACTATGAGATCATGACCTGAGCTGAAGCCAGATACTTAACCAAGTGAGCAACCTAGGTGTCCCTGATGAATTTATTTTAAAGCACTAATGGGGGTGCCTGGATGGATCAGTTGGTTAAGTGTCAGACTTCAGCTCAGGTCATGACTTCACTGCTCACAAGTCACAAGTTTGAGTCCTGCATCAGGCTCTGTGCTGACAGCTCAGAGCCTGGAGACTGCTTCACATTCTCTCTCTCTCTCTCTCTCTCTCTCTCTCTCTGCTCGCCCCCCCCCCACCCCACCCCCGCTCATGCTCTGTCTCTCTGTCTCTCAGGAATAAATAAACATTAAAAAAAAGTTTTTAAAAAGACATTATTTAATCTAGATGTGAAGTTTAGCTCCAAAATTAGGATAAATACAAGAAGCCCCAAATTAATAAAGAAAATAAGAGATAGGGTATCTAGGAACATAAATCTATACTTAGTTAATCTGTTACTTCAGTAAAAATTACGGATTGTCTGTGTCATGCATTGAGGCTTCAGGACCAAAAAGGACACAGTGCTTCCTCAAGTTTATGAACTAGTTGGAGAGATAACTCAAGAGAGAGTTGTTGTAGAGAATGACAAGTGCTACAGCAGATATATGTACAGGTTCCTCCATGAAAAAGGAGCCTTTTTCAATGATGAGATGAGGAGGCCGGATGTGAAATAAAGTAAGGCTTTTCAGAAAAAGCAACTGGCTCTCTAAGATCCAAAGGACATATGATGCCATCAGATAAGTAAAAGTGTGAAACAGAGTTATTGCTAGAGAGAACAGCATGTAGAAAAGCTTGAAAGTGACACCAACAGCAACATTAGTTTGGTAAACTTAAAGTAATTCACCACTTTAGAATGACTTTGTTTAAGGGCGGTAGGGGAGAAAAGACAGTACGTGGCAGGTACACCAGGTGAAGCTACCTGGGTAAGCAGCAGTCAGTCATTAAAGATACATTAAGATGAACTTTATTACAAAGGCAATGGGAAACTCTTGAAACATTTTAAGCAGAGAAGTAACATGATTGTAACATATTTCAGAAAGATCACCCAAATTCTGTAAAGAATTGAGTTTAAGGGGTATTGAGAGTCAGTTGGAGAGAGAACAATTAGAAATCAGCAGTGATCCAGAAGAAAGTTTATTTAGTATAATGATGATGGGGCTGGAGATTAAAGGACAGGCTTCAGAGATAAAGTTAAACTCCGTAGGAGTTTATAGTGACTGACTGGATGTGAAAATTGGGAGACAGAGGTGGACTTAAAGACAGTACCTGGGCGCTTGGGGGGCTCAGTCAGTTAAGCGTTCAACTCTTGGTTTTGGTTCAGGTCACGATCTCATGATTCATGAGTTGGAGTCCCACATCGGGCTCCTTGCTGACAGCACAGAGAGGCTGCTTGAGATTCTCTCTCTCCCTCTCTCTCTCTGCCTCTCCCCTGCTGGCTCACTCTCTCTCTCTCAAAATAAAGAAATACACTTAAAAAGAATTAAAGACAGTACCCAGGTGCTATCTTAGACACATGTGTGAATGGTGTTACCATTTACTAAACCAGGCATCATGAGAAGAACAGATATTTCCTTTGAGGTGGGGTGTCGTGGGGCTAGATAATACATTCTGGTTATTTGTATGTTTAATTTTTTGACTTAGTTTTTTATACTATATTTGAATGCAGGATTTCAGAGGAGGATAAATTCTAAGTGATGAAAAGGCCCAGGATATGCCCTTGGAAATTAATGGCTAGAGTGGAGATGAAGGTTACTGGAGTATAAGAGATCAAGAAATGGATTGGTGAGGCTACATTGTTCTTAAGAATTCTCAAATCCCCAAGATGACAACAGAGCTTGGGACAGAGATACAATTCACTGACCCAGGGTTAAAATCTTCAATAAATGAGGAGGAAGTAACCATGAGGCTAGAAAATGAGAATGACAAGAAATCAAGAGTGATGTGGCCAAATATCATGAGTAGTCTGTAAGGACCAGGGATTTTTACACAGGATAGAAGTGTAATGTTTGACAAGCTATACATTTTTGGAAGTGAGATACTTGGAAATGTAAGAAAGACAAAGGCATCTTCTTGAGGGAATTTCAGGGATGTTGGTGTCCTCAGGAAAGAGCATTTCACAGTTAAAGCTAGCAGTTAGGGAACATATTTGGTGGAGAGCCTGAGAACACAGGGGAGGTTTTGTGCAACGTAACAGAAAGTCTAGAGAATTTACAGGATTTGAAAAGTTTGGAGAAGAAGAGAATCAGTGGGAGGTTAGATGAGCAGAGGAAGTACAAAGCAATGTGAAAGGATGAGAGTCTGAAGGAAAATGGATAAACAGAAGGGAGAGTCTTAAGCAATGACTAGGATAACAGTGCTGAAGAATATTGGTTTAGGGGATTAGATTCTTACAGCTGCTATGACAAGTTATCACAAACTTAGAGGCTTAAAACAGCACAAATTTATTATCTTACTGTTCTGGATTTCAGAAATCCAAAAACCAGTCTTACAGGGCTACCTGTCTCCCATAAGCTCCAGTGGGAAATCTGTTTCTTACCTTTTCCAGATTCTAGAAGCTTGGCCTTATTCTTTGGCTTGTGGTCTCCTTCCAGCAATACCATTCTGACCTCTGTCTGCTTCCATTATCACATCTCCTCCTTTGACTCTTGTGCTTTCCTCTTCCCTTATAAAGACACTTGTGCTTATACTAGGTGCCCTGGCTAATCCAGGATATTTCCCACAACAAAGGATTAATCATATCTTCAAAGTCTTTTTGCCATGTAACCTATAATATTCACAGGTTACTGGGATGAGAGTGTAGACATCTTTGGGGGGCTGTGTTTATGCCCACCACAGGGGCCCCATAGTGCCCTGGTGAAGGGATGAACAGAGCTAGAAATGGCAGAAGAGGGTCAGACCTCTCAGCAGGGGTTAACCAAGACCTGGACTGTTTGTGTTTCCAAACATTCTGACATAGATGGGGGGCTGCTGAAAGAATCATGTGGATTTTATATTCTCACCACAAACTGGAAACAATGGCCTCCAAAAGTTGTCAGCAGAGACCTGAATGGAGAGAATGAGCTTTCAAAGCTGCTGGCAGCCACTGGAAGTTCACATCAAGCTCCTCAGGAAAAGTTGAAAGTGAGATCAATTCATTGCATTTACTCATTCTTTTAACAAAATTCTACAGCTATGATGGCTTGGTAGAAGATAAAAATAAAACAGAGCTGTTTTTTAAAAGTACATTGGCTGGTTGGGGAAAGGAGGTAAGGTGTGAACAAACTGTGGAGTCAAAAGTGATGTGGAGCCTATTTCCAGGACACTGAAGAGATGCTTCGGCTACTAATAATGTCTTTATCTTTGAATCATTCCTTATATCTCACCAGTCATTAAATCCTATATTTATTCCTTGGAAAATTCTTGCAAGTACATTCCTTTCTTCTAATTTTGTCAGCTACCATATCAGTCCACATTAACCTTAATTTTTCTCAGAAATGGACAAATCAAGGGGTGCCTGGGTGGCTTAGTTGGTTAAGCATCCAACTTCAGCTCAGGTCATTATCTCAGCGTTCATGAGTTTGAGCTCTCACACAGAGACTGCTACTCTCTTTGCCCTGACCCCCTCTCAGAAATAAACATAAAAAAAAAAAAAAAAGAAATGGACAAATCAAACAAAAACAAAAATCTGGGTGGAGAAATGATGGGTTACATTTGGTATATGCTGATCTTAAGAAAACAGCAGGATAAAGGCTATAGAACTAAGTTGGAGAAGCAGATTACAAAGTCATCTACACAGCAATGGTACAAAACTCCCAAATCTCAGGGTGAGATTCTGGAGAAATTAAAGCTGATAAGCAAGAACTGAGGTCCCGGGGCACTTGGGTGACTCAGTCAGTTAAGTGTTCGACCGTTGGTTTTGGGCCAGGTCATGGTCTCAGGGTTGTGAGATTGAGCCCTGCATCAAGCTCTGCATTGGGCACAAAGCCTGATTAAGATTCTATCTCCCTTTACAGCTTGTGCTCCCTCTTTCTTTCTAAAAAAAAAAAAAGAGGAAGAACTGAGGTCCCCCAGATCATAACTACACTCATTGTGATGAGCATTGCTTAACATAAAGAATTGTTGAACCTATGGTGTACACCTAAAACTAATATGACATTGTATATCAATTATATTTCAATAATAAAAATTTAAAATTACAAAAAACAAAAAACTAGTGGAGATTGATTCTTTCAAAGTTCGGAGGTCAGAAATCTGAAATCAAGTTGTTGGCAGGGCCCACACTCTCTCCAAAGTCTCTAGTGGAGAATCCTTTCTTTCCTCATCCAGATTTTTAGAGGCTCCAGGCAATACCTGGCTCCTGCAATACATAACTTCATGCTGCCTCCTTTTTTTTTTTTAATGTTTATACATTTTTGAGAAACAGAGAGAGAGCTGTGAGTAGGGGAGGGGCAGAGAGAGAGGGGGTACAGAGGATCAGAAGTGGGCTCCATGCTAACAGCAGCAAGCCCGATGTGGGTCTCGAATCCACAGCCCGTGAGATCATGACCTGAGCTCAACCAAGTTGGATGCTCAACCAACTGAGCCACCCAGGCCCTCTCAAGCTGCCTCCTTCTTTACAAAGCCTTCTACTCACTGTCTCTCAAATATCTTCATGATTTTTGCTTATAAGAACACTTGTCATTGGATTTAGACCCAGCCACATAATATGGGATGATATTATCTAAAAATAATTTAATCAGATTTAATAAGATCTGTAAAAACTTTTTCCAAATAAGGCTACGTTCATAGGTTTCACGTGAGCGCATTTTTGGGGAGCCACCATTAAACACAATGAAATCCTCTCACTGGCCATCCCAAATTAAAATCCATCCCACATGCAAAACACATTCACCCAATACAAAAATCTCCCAAAGTCTCGAGCTTTTAAAGCATTAATTTTATGTTAAAAAACCTTACCTAAATACCATAAGCTCAAAAGTCCCCAGTCTCATCATCTAAATTAAGGCAGGGTAAAATTCTAGGTATGGATCATTCTGAAGCAAAAAAATCTCCTCTATCCATCTTAGTAACAAACTTTTTAGAAACAAAAAATTTCTGCTTCCAAAGTGGACAGGTATGAGATAGATATTACCATTCCAAAAGGGAGAAATTAAAAGGAATACAGGTATCATTGACCCCAGGCAAATTTAAAATCTTGCATGTCAAATTTCATTATGTGTCAAGGCCTAAGAAGAGCCCTGTATGATTTCATATATGTCCTGGTACCTGGATGCTCCACATTTGAGTAATTATATAAAAACAAACAAACAAAACAAACCCAAAACTGATGTTCCCTCATGAGGAGAAAAAAAAAATCAGAGAGGTGGGGAAAAAAACAGGGAAACCATTTATTAGGGAAAATTTTTTCACAAGATTGAAAAGAATGGTGAATAATATTAAGAATTGCAAAGAAAAGACATAAAGGTCAAATGACATGCTTTGGATTAAGCTGGAAAGAAATCATTATAATCTTGAAAATATTACTATGGCAGATAATTAAGGATAACATGTATAGAAATTTTAGGTTCCTTCAAGATGATAGTATTTATAGGGGTGCCTGGGTGGCTTAATTGGTTAAGTGTCCGACTTCAGCTCAGGTCATGATCTCATGGTTCGTGAGCCAGATCCACTCATCTGTTGGGTTCTGCACTGACAGTGCAGAGCCTGCTTGGGATTCATTCTCTCTCTCTTTCTCTCTCATTCTCTCTCTCTCTCTCAAAATGAACTTAAAAAAAAAAAGATAATGGTATTTATAGACAAACTCCATCTTGGTTCAGGCTGCTATAACAAAATACCACCAAATGAGTGTCTATAAACAACACAGATATATTTCTCACAAGTTTGGAGGCTGGAAGTCCAAGATCATGGTGCCGTCCCAGTCAGGTAAGAGTCCTCTTCTGTGTCATAGACTTCTTACAGTGTCCTTACATGGTAGAAGGGGTGAGGGACCTTTGTGGGGTCTCTTTTGTAGGAGCACTAATCCCATCCATGAAGGCCTCATCCTCATGACCTAACCACCTCCCAAAGACCTCACTTTCTTATTCATCATCTTTGGTGGTTAGTATTTCAACATATTAATTTTGTGGGACACAAACATTCAGACTCTGGCAACCCCAGTTCACACTCCTAAAGTTACTTATATAATATGATTATACATGACATGGAATAGCAAGTAATTGGAAAACCCTGGGAGCTTCCTGTTTAGGTAAAAAGCAATTTAGGGGAATTTTCAACCTAAAATTATTCAGAAAAACGCTTGAAGAGGAAATGTATTTTAATGATAGAATGAAAAGAAAAGAAATGGAAGTGTCTGGACCCAGGTCATATTTAAGGTTCAGAAAGGAACAGTGGAAGAATATTTGGGCCATAAGTGTGTGTGTGTGTGTGTGTGTGTGTGTGTACGCATGCGTGTGTGTGTGTGTGTGTGTGTTCACCAGCTATCAACAATATTGATTCCAACGTACTGTTGAGTCTCTTAGAAAATCAGTCATCATGTGATCTTCAACACTATTATGGGAAGTTTAATAGTTTAATAGTATCATAATAATGGAACTCAAGAACCTGGTCTTCCTCTGCTTAACTTGACAACATTTGTATTAAGATATCTTATATATACCTTGACATCCCAGGGTCAGGCTAAGTTAAGTTACTAGACTCATTTGCTATTTCCCAAAACTTTGGGTTACTGAAGCCCAGGACAAAAGATCTCCCAGAGAAAACTTCTTAATAAATATTCTCCATCACTGCCTGAAGCATCAATGACAGGAGCTTATGTGCAGCAAACAGTGGAGGCCATGAAGAACTAGAGTGAGGCAGAGGAAAAGGATCACATTAAACAAGAAGGCTAATTTCTAGAGACAAGACATCGAATAAGAAAACTGTGATTCACTGGTTTGAAAGATACACAGAAGTTCTCAGAAAGCATTCTGATACATTAGTAATGATAACCAGGCAACTGGAAAGTGTGGTTTACACGGGCTGGCCTGTCCAAGTTGGATGATACCCTTGAGTGGACAGATGCTTAGGTGATATCAGAATACAGATAGAGAACAGGCCTGAGTGAATGGGGCATGAAAATGGCCTATTCCATCTTATAAAATATAAATTCACTCCAGAGCACATTCCTTCCTACTTGAACACCAACTGGTCTGTGACACTGGAATGGGGGGCAGGAGAGAAGCTTTAAGTTTCCCAGAGTACGGGTTTCACTCACATAATGACTGAATCTTAACTGTGTAATTTAAAATGCTCTTTTAGGAAAAAAAAAGTCTGTACATGCCCATGTCTTTCACCCACACTCCTTCCCACCATCTCCAGTTTTTTTTTTTTTTTCCCCATGGCACCTGGCATGAGAAATTGTACAGTGTTGTGGTTAAAGACTTTGGTATAGTTTCAAAATCCATCTCTTTCACTTACTAGTTTTAGTAAGTTACCCAAACTCTCACAGTCTGAGTTTATTCATCTGTAAAATGACACTAGTAACAGTGTCTCCTTCAAGAGCTGTTGTGAAGATTATATGAGATAATGGGGGTGAAATGTTTAGCACAGAGTCTGGAATAAAATAAATGCCCAATAAAGAGTTGTTATTGTTATTATTGTTATTATTGCTATTGTTATTATTTTGTTACTTAAAAATAATAGATTATAGAAAGAGAATCAAACCAGAGAATGAGCCTAAAATCAAATTCCCAATATATTTCTTCTAGCCTTTTGATTCCTATCTTTTATTTTTTTTTTAATTTTTTTTTTCAACGTTTATTTATTTTTGGGACAGAGAGAGACAGAGCATGAACGGGGGAGGGGCAGAGAGAGAGGGAGACACAGAATCGGAAACAGGCTCCAGGCTCCGAGCCATCAGCCCAGAGCCTGACACAGGGCTCGAACTCACGGACCGCGAGATCGTGACCTGGCTGAAGTCGGACGCTTAACCGACTGCGCCACCCAGGCGCCCCTGATTCCTATCTTTTAAGTGGGAGTAATATCTATACCAACAGATCCTTAGGTTTGTTGTATGAATGAGTATAATAATGAATATTCATACTTTGTATAATAAAATAAATAAAATCTTTGAAGTGTAAGATATGGAAAAGAAAGAAAGACTTACATCAATAGCTCTTCTGCTACTTCCAAAACTAGCATAAGGCAAGTTAAATATAATTAAAAATACGATATTTAGTTAGTTGAGACATTATTGGGCTGCCATCATTTATCCAATGGAAACATAATGGTTATTATTCTGCCAGAGATTTTCAAATAAGTTGAATGAGTCTGTTTTAAGTCAGTCTTGGATTAAAAAAAAAAAGTCTTGAAGTTGCATTTTATTTAATTGCCTATTGATAATATAATAAAGTTCAATAGATATTTTCAAATACCTACTATGTACTATGCATAATCTAGTAGTAAAAGTTAGACATGGGGAGTTAGGACCCTTGAATTGGACCTTTTGTAATAATTTGCAGTGACATTGACCTTATAATGTATGTATTTCCGTTGAGTCATCTATTAAAAGACTATTATGATACTTATCTACTATGCAAAGGAACTATAAATTGGTTTGAATGTTAAGCTTCACTCAGAAAAAACACTATCTAAGCAAAAGCCTCACCATTGTGTCATTCCTGCATTTGGTGCCATGGTTAATAGATGCAAAGTACAAACCACTGAATTATGTATTCGCCAGTACAATTCTGCCCCAGAGCAAGGTACTGTTGGAAGCCAGCCCAGCGAAGGGCAGCAGAAAAAGTGCCTGGTTTTGAAAAACTAATGAGGAGAGGACACAATATGAGACAACGAGCAGACCCACAGCAATACACTCCCAGCTGCGTCCACTGACACAGCCCCTGCTATGTCAACCAAACTGGTTGACTAAGAATATTAAGAAAGGGGCTCACAGGAAAGGCACACAGACCACTTCATGGAAAGGTAATCTGACCAAAGGTAAGCAATCCATGTGTGGGCCAGAAAGCAAAAGAGGGTTTGGCTTCATTTGCAAAAGTCTCTGCTGTATGAATGGAAATCCCAACACAATAAACAACTCTGATGCATCACTTTACAGTTTATAAAGCCCTTTCACACACACAATTGCATTTAACTCTTATTAGTCCAAAGGGTCACAGCTTTTTGCATGAGCCTACATTCTGGGATGGCAGAGAGTACAACCCCTTCCAACTGGAGTTTTCAGGTTTTACCCTCCTGTTAGTCTTTAACATAAAACTCCTGTATAAGCTGCCACCTTCCTCACCAGCCAGAACAGTACACCTCAGGACTGGCTGAGGTCACAGTCTGTTGCTCTTGTTAGCAGACAGGGGCATAATATTTGGACACAGACTATCCTACGACTACACTCTTGGCACCTTCAATTTATCCATACATCCCATTTCTCCTGCCCCTTTTCTTATATGTCACAAAGCTACACAGTTGGGCTGCATGATATCTTCAGATCACCTAGGTTCAGTTGGCCTTTTCATAGTGTCATAATCTGAGAGTTGGAAGAAACATCAAGGGTCATTTAGTTAAACTGTCTACCCATAGTAGAATCTGCTCCCCACCCCTACAGCACTGCTGACCACTAGCCACTCAGCCCCAATGTGAAGGGCACCAGTTGCAAGGTAGACTATTCCAGCAGATTACATTTTCCTAAATGACCATAATGATACTTCCCACCTACTCTTCTTACAGTGTGCTTTGGAGGCCTCCCCCACTGAGAGTGAAGCCTCGGGCTCCTCCAATTGCATCTGCAAGAGCTCGGGACTGCTCTAACCAATAGGGTGCAGCAGGGTGATGCTCTGTGACTTCTGAGGCCAGCTCACAAAAAGACAACAGCATCCAGCTAGCTCTCTCCTTAGGATGTTTGTTCTGGGAAAGCCAGCTATCATGCTAAGAGGAAGCCTAAACTCACCACACAAGAGACCACAAAGTTTCACCTGGAGAGAAACTGAGGCCTTCAGCCAATAACCAGCAGCACCTATTGGACATGTGAGTGAATGACACTTTAGATGATTCCAGTCCCCAGCCTTAGAGCCACCCTATCTGCTGCCAAGTGGAGCAAAGATGAGCTACCCATCCACATACAGCTTATCTCTTTGGTCCACAGGGCTCCAGAAGCTGAAACTGAGGAATCACCCTGGAGAAGTGTTCTACTCTTGGAGACCGGATTTAGATGATGAGATCCCAGACTTTAAGCTGAGGCTTCAATGGGATGAAATCTGTAGGGCTAGAGGGAAGGCATGAGTATATTTTGCATGTGTGGGTATTTGAATTGTTATGTCCAGAAGACAGATTATGGCAGATGTTATTTTCATACAAGCAACAATGTCTCCATTTCCAATAGCTTACAATGTGATGGCTCCTCCCACTGAAAGGTGAGGTCTTTGTTCTCTCCCCTTGAGTTGGGGCAGTGGCTTGTGATTGCTTCAACCAGTAGAGTAAGGCAGAAGGGATGCTACGTGACATCCAGGGCTAGATCTTTGCGGGACGCTGGCTCCTCTCTGAGAAAGCCTCCTATCAGGCTGTGAGAAAGTCCAAATTGTAGAGAGGCCCCAAGAAGAGGAACAGAGGCCCCAGCCAATATCAAGGTTGAGTAAAGAAGCCTCCAGATGATTCAGGATGCCTCAGCTGCTGCCATGTGGGACAGAGATGAGCTATATACATCAAGCTTTGTCCAAATTGCAGGTTCATGAACAACAGATAAATTCTGTTTTTGTTTTGAGCCACTAATTTTGGGGGTAACTTGTTATGCAGCATTAAATTGCCATAACAAAGGTAAATCCCTGTATCAGAAGGCAGAGTCTGGCATTGGGAGGTAGAATCCGAAATTAGAGTAAAGCCCTGAAATGGGAAACACCTTATGCGAAGGTTAAGCCCTGTATCAGGAGGAAGAAACACAAGAGTTATGGTCTGCTCTGTACCCCTCACTGGGAGACCTGGGACAAGACATCTGAATGTCTCAAGGTCTTAGGTGCGTCATCTGAAAAAAAGACATGATAACTTCTTTCACCGAAAAGGAGATACTCTTGAGATTACGTTAGATTCTGCCCCAGACTTTGTGATTCTAAATTGCCATTTATTCATTCAAATACTCATTGTGACCTGAAACTGTGATCAAACTTAGAATTTATTTCCAAATGGAAAGCCTCCACTGAGAAATGGGGTAGAAAAATAGCATCAGTAGTAGTAAAAAAAAAAAAAAATCTCATCACTTCCTTTTTGTGTCTTCTAAAATATTCCCTCACCAATCTTCACCATACTCTGTTCATATGTACATCTTTAACTGAGGTTACTCTTAAAGGATAAGAGAAAATACAAATGTGTATATTTTCCTTTCAAAAAAGTAGCAGCAAAGAATGAAATTAACTCTTCTCTTTTGCAATTAGTCCCTATGCTACTAAGAAAACATCCTCATTTTTCTGAGTTCTTGTAAATAATATCCTTTGCAAGCAAAGATCTTCATTCTTAAGTACAAAGCAATATTTTCAAAAAACTAATTTTCCATCTGAAGATTTTATTTTATTTTATTTTTTCAATATATGAAGTTTATTGTCAAATTGGTTTCCATACAACACCCAGTGCTCATCCCAAAAGATGCCCTCCTCAATACCCATCACCCACCCTCCCCTCCCTCTCACCCCCCATCAACCCTCAGTTTGTTCTCAGTTTTTAAGAGTCTCTTATGCTTTGGCTCTCTCCCACTCTAACCTCTTTTTTTTTCCTTCCCCTCCCCCATGGGTTTCTGTTAAGTTTCTCATCCATCTGAGTATTTTAAACGTGACATTATTTCATCTAAAAATCTCTGACATAATAGAAACACAGGAGATTTGCTCAGTGGTTTGTCACAAATGAAGCAAAGGTCATCTTCTGAATACGACCCAGGTACCTAAATTCTGAAGCAAAACTACCAAATATTGTAGAATTACTGGGCTGTATAGAATGTGCTCCTGTTGTTGCTCCTGAATAAGAGGTTTAGATAAGGATGTGCCTTATCACATACTGAATTTACTCTCCAAATAAAAGAGATCCTGCTTTTCTGGGCTCTGTGGCTTCAGATTTACCAAGTGAAAGTAGCACCCACATTCCAGATGATAAGCAGCTCTTGAGGCCTCCTACCTCTCCTCTTGATCTGAACCTCCCTTCTCCCATTTTTGGCACATCCTTAACCTTCTCCTCAAAAAGACAGATCTTTAAGATTTTTTTTTCCAGAATTGATCATTTGGATGTCAGGTCGTTTTGGAACCAGTGATTAGTGAATATGATAAATTACCAGTAGTGGGTTTGCTTTTGCAGGTTTGAAGTTTTGATGCATTAGTTATTTCCACCCAGGAAAATTATAACTCTGAACTACATCAACTTGTAAATCTCCAGATAGAAAACTAGTTGGTTATGGATATTGCTTTGTGTTTGGGAATGTAGGTCCTTTACATCAACAAGATCTAAATTTGTATTAGCACCAGCTATGTTTTAAACTATTTTCAAATATTTTCTCCTCAATCTATTTGAGCCCAGAGATATTTCTTAGAGGTTAAAACAGGCTGATTTTTAAAACTCCGTGTTCCAAAAAAATTTCAAGGTGTAGGCACAGAAGACTGTGTCCCTTTGTTTAAGGTACACGTGTGATACAGGATAATTTCTTGGAGGTTTGCTCCAGAATTGGCAGGTCTGTTTTCTCTTTGTCCTCATCTATTTGTCCTTCTTGTGAAAGGGTCTTCAGACAATGGAGTTAACAAACTGCACATAAAGCAAATGCCTAGATATTTATATTCCTAGGCTGTTGTTTACACAAATTTTTCAGTGTTTGTGATTATGGGTGTCCCTCCCTGAGATGTGAGAGGTTGGGATAGGCTGGTTTACATGAATTCCTCTCTGGGAATACACACGGATTCACATTAGAAGCAGCAGGAGGATTTTCAAGGGAGAGAATTTCAGGACAGTGTACAGAATCGGAGCCGGGGGGTCATGACCTTGCCTATTGATCCAGCCTCTCTAATTTCCACAGCTTGCTGAGGCTTGTTCTTCCAGCCTGCTGGTGTACATTAGAGCAGAAATCCATAACATGGCCATGTTCATCCAAGCACAGGAAGAAACTAAATTAAATGTTAAAAAACAATCTGAGGCCAGAGTTGGAGACAATTCATCATGATCCTAGATGCCAGGCAGGTGGGATGACCAAGGATTCCTCAGCCAATAGACCCCCAAACAGAATATGGAAAGGCCTTGGTGCCTCATTTGTCAGGTACACAGCAGAGAGTCTGAAAACGCATGAAGGTCAGCTCTTTTGGCTGCAACATATTTTTCCTCAAGAATGAGATATTACACATCTGAAAAGTGTAACTGAAGTAAATTAGCAGAAAGAATTGGGAGAAATGAATGGAATTCTTTATGAAACGCATACTTGGGGCAGTGTTTGGCAAATTCTCAAAGCTAGGGATGCTTCTGTGGCATTTTCATCCCACTGTATTCCGGGGCCAGCCAGTTCAGTTTATACTGTAGGAAGGAGAATGGCTCGCCAGAGTCCTGACCTTTCTTCTGGGTGACAGAGATTCAGAACAATAGCACCTCTGGCACCTCAAAATGAAGTCAGTGTGTTAAGGTAAAGGACACCAGACACCCTGATGCTCTAAAACATCTGGATGATGCACTTCACTGTTCACTTTTCATCTAGATATTTCGCCTCAAGTAGACAGAGCTGAAGGCAGCATGCTCAAGGCATATTGGACAATGCCGAAACTGCCCTTTTCTGCTTCTTCCGTTGATCTCATTTATATTGGACATGGGGCTCATGCCATTTATTTGCCATTTACTTATTGATTAATCTAAAATGTTTAACCTGACGGAGGCATCACAAATGGCAGGTTGTTCTGCTGGGAGCTGCCTCAAATGCTGGGATGCATTCCTCAAAAGGCATTATCCAGGTAAAATCCCATCCTAATGAATACTGCAGCAGCATGGCCAGGGCCCTGTTTGGGTGGTGGCAAGGATGCGGCAAAAATGATTGAAGGTTGGCAGAATTGTGCTAAGTAATAACAAGGGCAGCATTGCCCTGGAACAAATTCAGGCAACCCTCACATACAGCATCCGCTCACCCACAAAGCAGAAGTGTTCTGCAATTGTACTTCAGGTTAAAGTTCTATTTGTATGCTAATGTCTCATTGGGCTGTCCCAGGAGAGTGCTGAGGGGAGCGGGGCAAGAACTTAAAGGAAAGCGGGGCACACTTGAATCTGTGAGCCAATAGAAATGAAACCAGAGTGTGGGAGCTATAAAAGAGGCAGTGAAGGAAACAGAGGCTGCAGGACAGTAAAGGCCTTGCCCCCAGACACACCTGGGGCTATGACAGCGTGCATCATTTACTAAAGTGCCATGGTTCAGAGCATGCACTCTGCAATCAAAAGTCTGCATTCTGTGACCTGTCTCAATGGCTTACTCCCTGTATGGGCCTTGGACAAATTTAATTTACCTGTCTGTTCTGTGGTTTTCTCATCAGTAAACTGAGGATATTAAGAGTATTTTAATAGTGCTGTGAGAATTAAGTGAGATAATGTATCCATAAACTTTTACCAGTGCTTGGCACATGGTTAATACTCAACAAGTAATACTGATGTTATTCTGTGCTATTTTTCCCTTCGAGGGCAGCTAGCCCAGCATATCTTTTATTTATGTATTCATTTTAAGTAAACACATCTGTATGGAAAAACGTTCAGACATTAAGCATAGAGTGGGGTGAGTTTTCACAAACTGAACACCCCTACCCAAATGAAGAAGCAGAACTTTATCAGAACCCCGGAAGTCCACCTCCTGCCTCTCCAGTCTGATTCCTCCCAACGAATGTAACTAACGGTCAAATTTCTTTCACAGTCTGCTAATTTCCCCTGTTTTCAACTTTATGCAAATGGAATTTTGCTGTATTTATTCTTTTGTATCTGGTTTCTTCTCCTCAATACTATTTGTGAGATTTATTACTTGATAAAACAGAATTCTGTTCATTCTCATTTCAGAGATCCTGCATTTCCTTATTACAGCCTCACAGAACACTTAGGTCTTCTAAACAGTTGGGAGCAAAGTAAGAAACAATTTGTTAAGCAAAATACAGTACCAAAGCACTTAAAAAATATATTTAAGGGCAGTTGGGTGGCTCAGTTGCTTGAGTATCCAACTCTTTGATTTCTGCTCAGTTCATGATCCCATGATTGTGGGATTGAGCCCCATATCCGGCTTACTCACTGAGCATGAGCCTGCTTAAGATTCTCCATCTCTCTCTCTCTCTCTCTCTCTCTCTCTCTCTCTCTCTCTCTCTTTCTCTCTCCACACACACACCCTTCTCCCCTGCTTATACACGCTCTCTCTCAAAAACTATACATATATTTAAATTAGAGATCATTCCAAGTTATATCTAAAGGAACTTAATTCTCAGTCATTTGCACAGTTGAAGGCTTATTGAATAGGGGAAAAGCAGATGTTTCAGAGGGTACCTTCCCTTCTCCACAACCAACAATGTATGGCTCCCATTGATGCACAATCATAGAGTAACTAACAAATTCTCATAGTACTCTGAGCTTTGCTAAATCTGGGTACGCCAAAGACAGTGCTAGCATGAACAGTATCTTTCAAGGATATGCCATCAGAATAAATGTTTCTGAAACACTGAGTAAGCCTTGAATCCTCATTTTCCAGATGGGAAAACTAAGTTCTAGAGGAAATAAATCCCTCCCACTCCAGAGTCATATAGTCAGTGAGTAAGAAAGTTAGGGAAGAATGGAAAGAAAGTAATAGAGGAGTTAGGATGTTGGCTTTAGCTAGAGCAAAAGCATAGCTTCTGAAACAAGAGCACGACTCCCTTCAATCTAGCCTAAGCTTGTTCTGTATGAGGACCATCCACCCTGCAGCCCAAGTGATCTTTTTACAGCATCATGTCCCACAGCCTGCTGTTTTTCCCAGTTACAGAACACAATGAAATAATTCTTTTTGTTAAAAGGTAAGCATTCTATACTTCAAAGACCATAAATATTAGTTGCCACTTAAATGTAATTTGAATTTTCAAAAGAAAATTTGGTTATAGCCTCCTCCCCCCATAAAATCATTATCTAATGACAGGACCAGTATTTGTCACCCTATGGTAAAATAAGAGGTTAGCATTTCTTCAAGTATAAGTTGATTTCTGTGGTCAAGTTTAATGCAGGATACGCATTAAGAAGTGAAAGGTAATTCAGTTACATAATTTGAATCACAAAGTTCTATCAGATCATGTGCATAATATCACAGTTGCTATTCTGTTTCATTGAGTGCAGTTGATACTATGCTGTATAACCTAGTCTTAGAAAATAGAACAGGGCCATTTATTTTTAAGATTCTCAATCCTAGCCAAAAGGTGAAGCAGACTTGGACAGCCATCATTGGAATAGTCTTACATCTCTGCCCGTTAAGCAGAAGTCAAAATCATAATATAGAAAATAATTTGACCTTGCTGAGAGTAAAAGAGAAATGCACAGAGCCCACCAGAAATAGGAAAGATGAGCTCTGAATCTGGATTTATCCATGACATGTCCTTTAATGAGAGAGATTAACTACTAATTTAGTTTGGTTCCTTTGCTTCTATTTCTCCACCCTGCATAATCTGATCATACTTCCCTACAACCAAAAAACTCCAACTGGAAAAAGCATATTTTTATCTAAAGATACCGTACACTGCTGATGTAATGCATTAGTTTGTTTTCCAACAGGAAAAATAGTTTATGGATTTGCATGTCAATACTTTTAAGTGTTTTTAATTTGTATGTTTCCATTCTCATGTTTCTGTATTCATTTGGAATTCTCATTCTATAAAAATTATCTCTTCTACAAAATGACTTTTTGGATACTTTCTCATATTTTATAAGTTTAGTGTTTCAATGTAATTTCAGGTTTTGAAACTTTTTTTTTAGAGAAAGAATAAAAGAATGAGAGAGTATGAGTAGGAGAGAAGGGCAGAGGAAAAGAGAGAGAGAATTGTAAGCAGGCTCCATGCCCAGCATGGAGCCCAATGCAGGGCTTGATCCTATGATCCTGAGATCATGACTTGAGCCAAAATCAAGAATTGGCCGCTTAACTGACTGAGCCACGCAGGTGCCTTAAATGTAACTTTTCTTTTTTTTTGAAACTTTTAAATTTTTTAAAAAATGTATAACTTAGCCTCTACCTACTTCTAAAATTAAATGAAGTGTATTTTGAAACCTTGGCGTAAAACACTTTTTCTTCCTCTGAATGCGTAGTGAATCAGACTTGCTCTTTTCTATTCAAACAAGAAACAAATGAAGACAAACCAGAAAGATGCAAAGAATGTATGTATATATATATATATATATATATATATATATATATATATATATATGTGTGTGTGTGTGTGTGTGTGTGTGTGTGTGTGTGTGTATACATATAAAATATATATTTCCATATACATTTTGTTTCCTTCCATTTGAAGAAAAATGGAAAGAAAAAAGCAGATTGCAGGCAATCATTCTGCATCAATTCAGCTCATTTATCACCGACTCAAGACAAGTGTTAAAATTATGGACTATTCCAGGTGCCATTGCCTGCTTATGTGCATTTGAGAAAACAGGTGGGTCTCTGTGAGGAATGAAGTGACTACTATAAATTCGTGGCAATTATGAGGATTAAAACATAGCTCTTTTGGCTACGATCACTAATCAAAGCAAAAACCTTATGTGTGCTGAGAAAAGGACTGCTTGTCTTAAGGTGGGTCTCACCTTTTGTCTCCCCCTTCCTCTTTATACACAGTGCCATTTTCTGATTATAATCACAATCAGGAAGACTCATCTTTTGGAATTAAGGGGGAAAAAAAGTCCTCTGGGACCCACTTGGGCCATATCTACATGTCATGCTTATGACTCTATTGATAATTCCCCAATCAAATAAGGGTTTTTTTTTTTTTTTTTTTTGTCATCATAAGGGCTGATTGTCATTAATGGTGAAGCAATCAATGGGATTGATGTTATTTCAGGCACCTTAACAACTGAATTGGATCAACCATGCATGAGTCCATAGATAGCTCATTGACTGGCTGTTATTGTGGCTGATAAAACCAAGTCAGCT
Organism: Leopardus geoffroyi; assembly: GCF_018350155.1. Lineage (NCBI taxonomy): Eukaryota > Metazoa > Chordata > Mammalia > Carnivora > Felidae > Leopardus > Leopardus geoffroyi. Next base: position 51,100,312 of record NC_059337.1, read on the forward strand.
GGAAAAGAGCTCTTTCAGTCTAGCCTTGTAGAGAAACTTTAAGTCTTTACTGTGGAACCATCCAAGATGATTGGCCCTTTGAAGCAGCCAACTGGCCTAAGCCTGGAGGGATTATGGACACAAGAGGCTCTGGCACAGAGAATCAAGTCAAAGACAGCCCCAGCATTTGCAAATATGCACTTGAAAGCATGCAATGATTGGCTTACAAGGGCAGAATTAATTAAATCTATGGACGTTTAATTCTCTTCTGGTGAGATGGTAGTCAAGAGAGAAAAGGATGCACGGATGAACTACTTCAATGGAGCAGTTATCAACCCAGGTTAGTAGAAGAAATCTTCCAAATGTCCAGGTCCAAGCCATATCCTATTGCAGGAGCACCTGGTACAGCCCACAGGAGGAACTGAGCTATTTAAGCTGGAACAAGGGGAGCACACTACAGATACCATGCCCAGAATTCTGCCAGACTGCTCAGAAGGAGGAAGAGGAATTAAGATTCCTGCCTTGCACATTAGCCCTGGATCTTGAGAATGAACTCCTCTATATAAACTGGCTTGACTGTCACAGTTATCCATGGAGGCAAGCTGCCTTTTTTATGGAAATGCCCCTTTGTACACCAGGAGACCCAACCTGGAAAGGTCTGGAATGTGAGCAGACCCAAGGAAGCTCTTAAAAGGGAAGTCCTGGTAAGCCTGGGACATTTGGTTTACATGGGGCAGTTTTGGCTTATACCTGTTGCCTGGCATGAATGCCATTATTTCTAGATAGTATGCTAGAGTATACAAAAGAATAGATACCACTACTAAGCATTGCTGTCCTGATAGTATCTATCAAAGGTTGACCCCACTGAGAAGGAGAAAAAGGTGGGAAGGGGATAAGACACAGAAGTTGGCTGAATATTATGCTTGACTTAACCCAGTGTGTTTTAAGATACCTCAGGGAATCCAAAAACATTCACAATTATTGTAACATGCCAGGCACTTTTGCCTAGGTACAGAGTTCTAAGGTCTTATGTTTCATTTTGCCGACAGTAAAATTAAAGCTCGGAGAGGTTAAACAAGTTGTGTCGGCTCACACAGCAAACACAAATTTGGCTACAGCTCATGTGGCTCCCATCACACCTTACCAGAACACACTGATGGCCTTCATATCCCTTCAGGCCTTTCAGGCTTTTATTTGGCCCTGGAAGCATAGCTGAAAGCTGGCCCTTTCCATTGAAGTTAAGAGTTCCCTCAGCTTTGTTCTTCCGGCTGTTAAGCTGAAGTCTTTCTGAATTTTGGGAAACTTTTTCTATCCAGGCTTTTAGGATGTACCTCCTTATCCCCATTCCAGGACTCCCTGAATCTTTAGTCAAGTTAAACAAGAGAAAAAGGAAATTACAGTAACTAATCTAGCAATGCAAGTATCTAGTAATGCACACACACACACACACACACACACATACACACATGAACACGTACACATGCACACACAGACATAAATACCTGCTAGCGTTGCCAAACGAAATGAAAGAGCCCAGCTAAGTTTGAATTAAGATAAACAATGAATATATTTTTATATAAGTACATCCCAAATATTTCATGGGATATTCTTTTTTTTTTTTTTAATTTTTTTTTCAACGTTTATTTATTTTTGGGACAGAGAGAGACAGAGTATGAACGGGGGAGGGGCAGAGAGAGAGGGAGACACAGAATCGGAAACAGGCTCCAGGCTCTGAGCCATCAGCCCAGAGCCTGACGCGGGGCTCGAACTCACGGACCGCGAGATCGTGACCTGGCTGAAGTCGGACGCTTAACCGACTGCGCCACCCAGGCGCCCCTCATGGGATATTCTTATCCTAAATCCTTACTATGAATATCTGTAATTTAAATTTAACAAAGCATCTGTTATTTTTCTCTGATAAGTCTGGCAACTCTTATTACCTGCCCTTTCATCTAATATTACACGTACCATCAAATATAGACTAACAAATACACTCATTCACACACACACACACACACAGAACTATACAAACTGTAAATGGAAGGAGTATGCATTTGTTCCACATAATTCAGATAGAAAAAATAACTTTAAACAAGCTTTATATGCTCCAAGTAAAGTCATATATGGCTCTGAGCCTCTATTCATAGAGTTGTGATATTCTTTTTTTTGTTTATGTTTATTTATTTTTGAGAGGCTGCAAGTGGGGGAGGGGCAGAGAGGGACTAGAAGATCAGAAGCCTGCTCTGTACTGACAGGCTGACAGCAACAAGCCCGATGTGGGTCTCAAACTCACGAACATGACCTGAGCAGATGTTGGATGCTCAACTGACTAAGCCACCCAGATGCCCTGAGTTGTAATATTCTAATCTCAGTCATGTGTTTGGAAACCCCATCACCTCCCTAGGGTTATATAGGAATCTGGGAAAGAGCAGCCATGTGGCTGTGGAAATATGGGAGGACCCTCGTCTTTGGTCACATCACCAAAACAAGGTAGCAGCTTCATTCAATGAATGAATAGCACCAATAGTAGAACAAAGATCCTTCTACATGGCTCCCACCCACACCCTGATCTCCTGGCAGCCAGTCAGGCACGATTCGTAATCCAGCCTCCTCTGGGTTCAGGGTAAGTATGAGACACAGCCCCCACTCCTTTACAGAAACATGTTATGCCCTCTCTTAGGAAGACTATGTCTCCTAAAATAATCCAGGTTTATGTTACCTATTAGCTAAAAGTTAGCAAAGCAAACCTGTTTTTACTCTTTCTTGGCTAAGCGAGGACACTAATCTCCAGGATACTTGAAGCTTAGTTATTTTTGGTAGACAGAAAATAGAATGGTGACTCCAGAGGAGAGAGAAATATAAATTTATGATTAAATACACTATGAAAACTGCTGCAGATATATATTCAGGAACTCAAAAAAAAAAAAAAAAGCTTTACATGTCATTCACAATGACCTTTCTATTATCACCATGGTATAGATAAAGAAACTGAGATAGAGATGAAATAACTTGCCCAAGGCCACTTAGCTAGTGAGTTGCTATGTGCAAGATGGTGTGTATGACAGAAGTGGAGTAGGGGATTGGGGAACACCAGGGAGCACCTGTGGGGAGAAGGCTTGAACTGAGGGTTTTGGCAGATGAGCAGGAACAGAGAATTCTACTCTGAGGAACCTGCAGGAGTGTCACACAGAGGCATGGGCCTGTGTGCTGTGTGGAGAGCTACAGGTCTTGGGACTGCTGATGTGGCAAAGGATGGGGCTAAAGGGAAATGAAGAAGTTTGAGCTCCATCTTAGGAACTAAGGGGAGTCATTGAAGCTTTTCAACAGGAGCATGACAGGATTCAATTCATAATTTGGATCAGACAGGAGAAATCCAGGATATAAGGAACACATCTACAAGTAACCAAGGGCTGTACAACTCTAGGTGGGCTTATGCTGCCTGACCTCTTGTCATATCCTTAGTGGGCTTCTGATGATTCCTACTCAACCAAGACACCTTCTATGTTGCCCCTATCCCTTTTCCTTTCTGTAATGTCTTCTTCCATTTTTAATGTTCTTTTTATATTGGAACAACAAACCACAAATGCTCTTCTTTCTATGACATTATCTACGTGAACTAAAAAAACAGCTACAATAATTTTTGACAGAAAGAAAATACTTCTTAGAACCTAAAGTGGTCTTAGCAATAACTCCTTTTGGAACAGCTAAATCAACTTACACATTTTTTAAAGCAGACTTCACCAACAACCCTTTGACCAGATTGTGTCCCCAGAAAGAATTGTGACCCAGAGAAACTACTTGACAGAATTGCTTTGACATCTGTCTCAGAACAGAGAAAGTCCAGCAGTAAGCCTGGACTAGAGAACACACCCAGCTTAATTGGCAGCATAAAAAGTATTGATAATAGTTTGCAATCTTCCATTATTTTTGTAATAATCTTCTATTAATGGAGGTGTGGGTGGTTGTTTTCAAGGTCAAAATTCTTTCAGACACCAAAATTGAGCTATACCATCTGGATTGTAAAGAGTTTGCAAATCAGGGACTGTCTCACTGTTGCTTGAAAACATCTTATCAAAAGATAGTTTGGGTTTCCATATCCACTATCTCTTGACTCAGAAAAGAAAGAAATAAAGAAAAAAGAAAAGAAAGCTTGATGAGACAAAACGCAAGAACATTAGATAACCACCAGTCTATATGACCTTTCTCCACAACAGCTCTCCAGATCTCATAGAATTTTGTAGAATCCAAACCAAAGTCATAAGGATGTGATGATCTGCCTTCTAAGAGGACAAATTCTTTGTTTTCAGCTGCCAGAAGCATGTGGCCTCTAAGTAACCATCAGAAGCTCTGGGTTTAAGCCTTGGTTCCATCTTGTGGGATCTTAGACAATTCAGTCTCACTGGTCCTCAAGTTCCTTGGTAATAGAAGAGAATCGAGATTGCCTGTCCTCTCTTCTTCATATGTTCACTGAACACACTGCATGCTTTGTACCGTTCCTCTTTTAGAGAACACGCCACACTGACCCATGAGTATTTATGACCTTGTCTGTCTGATTAGATTTTGAGAAGTAGAGAACAGGCTTGCAGTTCAGGTTAGCTCTGAGCTCCTAGTGCCAAGCACAGTAGATGTGCACAATAATTGTTCGTAAAATAAAAGCTGGGGAAGTAACCACCAAGTTGTTTAAAAGCTGAGCACCTGTGCATTTAATGATATTCCTCAGCCTCTTGCCATCCCCAGGCTAAAACTTGGAGCTAGCAGAGAGAAATCTGCATGGACCCTGAAGTGAGTTGAATGGTGATCCCCAAAGGAGATACAACCAAGTCTTTACCCCAGTACCCGTATATGTGATCTTACAGTAATCCTCCTTATTCACAGTTTAAGTTACCTTTACCCATGGTCAACTGCATTCTGGAAGCAGATTATCCTCCTGACATATCATCAGAAGGTTAATAGTAGTGTTATGCTACTTCTCAGTGTCTATGTTATTTACCTCATTTCATCTCATCATGTAGGTACTTTATCATCTCATATCATCACAAGAAGAAGGGTTAGTACCATACAATAAGATATTTTGAGAGAGAGACTACATTCACATAAATTTTATTGTTATATAACATTACATAATATTCACATAAAATTTATTGTTACAATTGTTCTGTTTTACTTTAGTTATGTTGTTAATCTCTTTTTATGCCTAATTTGTAAACTAGTATTTTTCATATATATGTGTGCATAGGAAAAAACATAGTATAGATAGAGTTTATTACTAAATGCAATTTCAGGCATCCACTGGAGGTCTTAGAACGTTTCCTCCACAGATAAGGAGGGACTATGGTATTTAAAAAGATGATCTTTCCAGATGCAATTAAGAGTCTCAAAATGAGATCATCCTGGATTAGCAGGGTGGGCTCTAAATCCAATGACAAGTGCCCTTAGAAAAGACAGACAAGAAGGCCATGTGAAGACAGAGGCAGAGATCTGAGTTACATAGTCATAGCCAAGGGAAACCTAGAGCCACCAAAAGCAAAAGAAGGCAAGGACATGTTCTCCAATAAGGTCCCCAGGGAGTATTACCCTGTACACAACTTGATTTTGGACTTCTGAGAGAGAACATATTTCTATTGTTTTAAGCCACTAAGTTTGTGGTACTTTGTTTTGGAAGGCACAGGAAATTAATACAGCTCAAAACCTTTAAGGTTTGTGTCTGCCT